>NC_044040.1:136488869-137783330 GCF_901765095.1 Microcaecilia unicolor
CTGCAAAGATACGCCAAACCCTGGCGTAAGCAGTAGAAGTAGAGCGCTTCCTCGCTCTCAGCATAGTGGCGATGACCTTGTCTGAGAAGCCCTTCTTTCTCAGACGCTGCCGCTCAATAGCCAGGCCGTAAGACCAAAGGGGAGGGAACCTCCATCACCACGGTACCCTGATGTAACAGGCCCTGCTCCACTGGCAGCCGCAGAGGATTGTCGACTGAGAGCCTGATCAAGTCCGCATACCAGGGACGTCTGGGCCAGTCCAGACCCACCAGGATTATCCGGCCCGGATGCTTTGCCACCCGGTCTAGCACCCTGCCCAACATGGGCCAGGGCGGGAACATATAGAGAAGCTCTTGTGTCGGCCACTGTTGGAGAAGAGCATCTACTCCCAGGGATTGAGGGTCCCGTCCTCTGCTGAAAAAGCGCGGCACTTGGCAATTGGCCGATGACGCCATCAGATCTAGGCTCGGCTGGCCCCAGCGCTTCGTGATGTCCAAGAACGCCTGAGCAGATAGCTGCCACTCTCCGGGCTCCAAGGTATGGCCTTGACATTCATGACTCCGGCAATGTGGGCCGCTGACAGCTGTTCCAGGTTCGCTTCCGCCCACTGGCATAGATTCATGGCCTCCTTGGCTAGAGGGGCGCTCTTGGTACCTCCCTGGCGGTTGACATAGGCCACAGCCGTGGCATTGTCCGACAGGACCCGTACTGGCTTCAACGCCAGTACCGGGATGAACTCCAAAAGCGCCAACCGAATGGCTCTGAGTTCCAGGAGGTTGATAGACCACTTTGCCTCTGCAGGAGACCAGAGCCCCTGCGCTGTCCTTCCCAAGCAGTGGGCTCCCCAGCCCGACAAAGAGGCGTCCGATGTGACGACAATCCACTCCGGGGTCACCAGAGGCATTCCTGCAGACAACTTGTCTGTCTGCATCCACCAGCTCAGCGCCTTGCGCACTGCTGGGTCCAAGGGAAGGCGCACAGCATAATCCTCCGACATCGGAGTCCAGCGCTGCAGCAGAGATTGTTGTAGTGGTCTCATATGAGCTCTGGCCCAGGGCACTACTTCCATCGTGGCCGTCATAGAGCCCAACAGCTGCACATAGTCCCAAGCCCGAAGAGGAGAGGCTACTAGGAACTGGTCCACCTGAGCCTGAAGCTTGACAATCCGATTGTCTGGCAGGAACACTCTGCCCACTTGGGTGTCGAATCGAACTCCCAGATACTCCAGGGACTGAGTCGGGCACAGCTGGCTCTTCTCCCAGTTGATGATCCACCCCAGGGAGCTCAAAAGAGCAACCACCCGGTCCACAGCTTTGCCGCACTCTGCATAAGAGGGGGCTCGGATCAACCAGTCGTCCAGATAAGGATGGACTTGTACTCCTTCCTTTCGCAGGAAGGCCGCGATGACCACCATTACTTTGGAGAAGGTCCGCGGAGCAGTAGCCAACCCGAAAGGGAGGGCTCTGAACTGGAAGTGTCGGCCCAGGACTGCAAAACGCAGAAAGCGTTGATGAGGAGGCCAGATGGGAATATGCAGGTACGCTTCCTTGATGTCCAAGGAAGCCAAGAACTCTCCTGCTTTCACTGCCGCTATAACAGAGCGGAGAGTCTCCACGCGAAAGTGCCGCACTTTCAAGGCCCGATTGACCCCTTTGAGGTCGAGGATAGGCCGGACAGAACCTCCTTTCTTTGGTACCACAAAGTAAATGGAGTAACGTCCCTTGCCTAGCTGATTTTCTGGCACCGGAACGACCGCACCCAGGCGTATCAGGTTGTCCAAGGTCTGCTGCACTGCCACAGCTTTGACCGGAGACTTGCAGGGAGAGAGTACAAACCCGTCTCTTAAGGGTCGGCAGAACTCTAACTTGTAGCCGTCTCTGATGACTTCCAGCACCCAAGCGTCTGAAGTTACCCTGGTCCACTCGCCCAGAAACGAGGACAGGCGTCCTCCAATCTGCACTGGGCCATGGACCAGGACCCCGTCATTGGGTACGAGACCCTGGGGGAGGACCGGAGGGCGTACCTCCGGGACGGCAGTCTCTGCGAAAGGAATGCTGCTTGGGGGAGAAGTTCCTTTTGAAGGAAGAGGGGGCAGAGGAGCCCGACTTGCCCGGGCGGTACCGACGGGCTTCTTGAAACCGTCCTCTGGAGATACCGGGGCGAGCACTGGCCCGAGCCCTGACCTCTGGTAACCTCTTGCCCTTAGACGTGCCGAGATCGGTCACGATTTTGTCCAGCTCGACCCCAAAGAGCAGCTTGCCTTTAAAAGGCAACTTAGCCAGGCGGGACTTAGAGGCGTGGTCCACAGACCAATGTTTCAGCCAAAGCCACCACCGCGCAGAGACTGTCTGAGCCATGCCTTTAGCCGAGGCTCTCAAGACATCATACAGTAAGTCTGCCAAATAAGCCAAGCCCGATTCCAGGGCCGGCCAGTCAGCCCTCAAGGAAGGATCCGAGGGGGAAGCCCGCTGCACCATCGTCAGGCACGCCCTGGCCACATAGGAGCCGCAAACTGAGGCCTGCAAACTTAAGGCAGCCACCTCGAAGGACGACCTTAAAGCCGCTTCCAATCTTCTGTCTTGGGCGTCCTTTAGGGCCGTGCCACCTTCCACCGGCAACGCCGTCTTCTTAGTCACCGCAGTGATTAAAGAATCTATGGTAGGCCAAAGAAAGGCCTCACGTTCACTTTCAGGCAAAGGATAGAGGCGGGACATAGCCCTAGCCACTTTGAGGCTCGCTTCCGGGACATCCCATTAAGCCGAAATTAAGGTGTGCATGGCATTATGCACGTGGAAGGTTCTAGGCGGGCGCTTCGTCCGCAGCATAATGGCAGAGCCAACAGGGGCTGAGGGAGAGACGTCCTCTGGCGAGGAAATCTTCAAAATGCTCATGGCCTGCATTAACAGGTTGGGCAAATCCTCTGAGCGAAAGATCCGTGCTGCAGAGGGGTCATCCGCTCCATCCGAGCGGGAATCCTTCTCCTCCAAGGAATCCCCAAAGGACCGTTGGGAGAACTCGGATACGCTGCCCTCGTCTACATCAGAGGAAACAGCGTCCTCTAAGGCCTGGCAGAATGGTGTACAATGCCCTCTTTCAGCAACATTCAAGGTAAGAACTAAGTTCTGTAACGTGGCTAACACACGAAAGGGATCTAAAATGGACATACAAAAATGGCCACTACCTCGTGGACTACCGGAAACAAAACAGGGCACGCTCTGACCCAGTAAGCAGAGGGAAAAGCACCATGGGAGAAGAGCCTACCAACTACCAACATCGTGAGACTGTAACACAAGCTAGTGAAATCACGGAGACCAATACCCTACACCCACCACAATGCAATGCTGATGTGACCCTGCAGTGCACCCGAGAGCCACATCTGACCCAGGGAAAGGCTGTGAGAGGATCAAACACATTCTGCTGTCATGGAGGTGGGTACGGAAATTGAGGGTGGCATAGAGGCTGGGAAATAAGGTTTTTGCAAGTAGGTTTTTTTTGGTGGGAGGGGGTTAGTGACCACTGGGGGAGTCGGGAGGTGATTCCCTCCGGTGGTCATGTGGTCATTTAGGGCACTTTTTTGGGACCTGTTCGTGAGAAAAAAGGGTCCAAAAAAGTGTCCCAAATTCTCGCTAAAAACGCCTTTCTTTTTTCCATTATCGGCCGAGCGTGCCCATCTCTGCTCGGCCGATAACCACGCCCCAGTCCCGCCTTCACACGCCTCCGACACGCCCCCGTCAACTTTATTCGTTCCCGCGATGGAGTGCAGTTGAAGATGACCAAAATCGGCTTTCGATTATACCAATTTGGCCGCCCACGGGAAACGGACGCCCATCTCCCGAACATGGGCATTTTTCTCCTTTCGAAAATAAGCTGGATAGTGTCTCCATGTCTAACGGAACGGATATCCCCAGGTAGCGGAGCTGGTGTTCTGCCCACCTGAATGGAAACTGACCTCTCCACGTGTGTCTCACAGTCTAGCTGAGGGGAAGCGCCGACGACTTTGCCTGATTGAGTGTATAACCAGAGTTTCCCATAGTTAGTGATCACAGTCAGGAGAGATGTCAATGAGGCTTGGGGGTCACTTAGCAACATCAACACATCATCCGCATATGCAAGCACTTTTATTTCTCTCCCTGATACCTGAATACCTTTAATATCAGTGTGAGTTCAGATCGTGGCCAGTAGGGGCTCCAGGGTCAACAGGAAGAGCAGCGGGGACAGAGGGCAACCCTGCCTAGTGCCCCTTTCGAAGTCAAAGCCCTCTGTATGGACCCCATTTATTCCAATCATAGCCCGTGGGTGTGTATATAGTGTTCCTACCGCCTGAAAAAACCATCACATCAGACCCCTATCCTGTAGGACTTCAAACATGAAAGGCCATTCCACTTGATCGAAAGCTCGTTCCGCATCCAAGCTCACAAGCAATCTATGGGCCTCAGGGTTTGGTCCCAACAACATAGCTAGAAGCAGTTTTCGAACGTTGAGGACCGATTGGCGGCCCCGAACGAAACCCGCTTGTTCCTCTTGCACCAGTTGTGGCATCAGGGGCCCCAGCCTATCTGCTGAGATGCGGGACAATAGCTTGGCCTCTACGTTAATGAGTGAAATTGGCCTGTAAGAGCTGAGTCAAGGGGATCTCTGTCCTTTTTTGGTATTAAGGTGATGGACGCCATATTCGCGTAGGGTGGGAAGTGACCAGTGTCCACCACTGTATTGAGGTATTCTGTAAGTGGGCCTATGATTTGTAGTTTCAGCAGTTTATAGAACTCTCCCAACAGACCGTCAGGTCCGGGAGCCCAGTGCAGTCTCAATGCCCTGATGGCCTTCTGCAGTTCTTTCGCTTCCACCGGCCTGTTAAGGGAGGCTAGTTGCGCTGCCGGGATGCTCCCCAATCCCCTCTCTTGTAGATATGCCTGGATTCGTTCTCGTGTTCCAGCCTTCTCTGCTGTCCCCTTATATAAAGTAGCGAAATGATTATGGAAAGTCTGGGCTATCTCCGCTAAGTTATTTGTGATCCCACCCCCAGACTTCTTTATGGCCGAAATAAAGTGAGGCTTACGGGCACCCTTCACTAGTCTAGCCATCAGACCTCCTGCTCTGTCCCCAAATTTATGTAACTGATATTTCCTATACAGCAGGGATTTTAGGGTCCTTTCGTTCAGCAGGCTATTCAAGGCTGCCTTAGTAGATATAAGTAGCTTATAATGGGATTCGGTGGGCTCTCTAGCATACTGTCTCCGTGTCCCTCTCAGTTTCTTTTCTAATGCCACTACACCCTGTGTTATTTGCCGGTTCTGCTTGCTGACAAAGGCTAAGGTCTCGCCTCTGAGAACTGCTTTGGCAGTGTACCAGAACAATATCGGGTCTTCTACATGTTCGATATTATGGCCCCGAAACTCCTCCCATTTCTTTTGTAAGAGTGATTGGAAATCTGTATTGGAGAATAAGTAGGCCGGGAATCTCCACGCCGGCGGCCTCTGGAAGAAAGCCCCAGGCTCAAAATCTACCCATATGATGGAGTGATTTGAGATCTCTTCTGGGCCAATCGTAGCTTCAGTGATCTTAGCAAAAAGATCCTGAGATGCGAAAATGTAATCTATTCTGGACTGCGTCTGATGTGCTCTGGAAGTGTAGGTATAATCTCTTTCCTCCCCATGCAAAGTTCTCCATGTGTCTACCAGCCCTAATTCCTGACAAAACGTTTCCAGGACGGAGAGGGAAGGTGCCAACCGCTGCGGCAGTGAATTGGATCTGTCTAATGCTGTATCCATCACCAGATTCATATCACCCACTACTAGTAGGGGCGTCACCTTTCGGCTCTGGCAACTTGCTAACAACTGGGCATAGAACTTCTGTGCGGATGTATTTGGGTCATAAACGGACGCCAAAAGCATCTCTCTTCCTTGCAAGTTAAGCTGTATTCCCACTAATCTTCCCTCTCTGTCCTTGAACATCATCCTTGCTTTGCACATGAGAGCTTTATGGATTAGGATGGCCACTCCCCCCCCCCCCCCCCCCCCCCGGCCTGTTGCTGGTGAACAAGAGACTTCCCCTACCCAATGGCGCTTTAATTTCTCATGTTCTTCCTGGGAAAGTCTGGTCTCCTGAAGTCATGCTATCCCCACTTTATGGCGGTTGAGGGCTGTTAATATTTTGGCTCTCTTAACTGGGGAGGAAATACCCCCCCCCCCCCCCTCCATTCCAGGAAATCAAGCGCACCCTTCCAGCCAATATGCAGAATCACGTACTGCCAGTATCGCATAGGGTTGTAGTTTTCAATATCCCCGGGGTACCCAGCCTTACCCCAGAGATCTTTCCTTCCCACTGCACACCTCTGCTCCCCATTTCTCTTCTCCCCGCCCATTGTGACTATCATATTTTGACATATCAAATTTTGCTGTATGCATTATATAGTGTACTTCAGCGCTTACTTTGTTTGCCACAGCAGCCAGTGCCCGGTTCCATAAGTGGCTCAATCTCCCACCTCCTTGGCCGTTTGCGCAGCTCGTTTCTTCTCTAACTCAGTGATGTATTCTGTCGCTGCCTGGTCAGTGTCGAATGACCTCCATCTGCCATCCTGTCTGATGCGCAGCACTGCTGGGTAGATGAACATAAATCTGATCTGTAGGTCTTGGAGCCGACGACATAGCTGGGTAAATTTTCTCCGTCGCTCTTGGAGGGACACTGAGTAATCCTGAAAGATTCGTATAGGATGACCATCATATTTGGTATTGTCCCGCTTTGATCTGTAACCTCTCAGAATCTCCAATTTGTGTATGTAATTATGTACCTTCAGAATGACTGCACGCGGGGCCTGGTGGCCATCTTGTGCTTGGCCAACTCTGTGCACTCTCTCCAAACATAAGGCCCCAGCATGGTCTGACAATGCGAATTCTGACATCAGCCATTTTTCCACCACGGAAGCTAAAACGGAGTCACTGATCGACTCTGGCATGCCAATGGAGACGCAAATTACTGCGTCATGATCTATTTTCGAGATCGTCGATCTTGCCATTCAGTTCCGTCACCGTGTCTTGCAACTGCTTTAATTTCTGTTGCATCGGAGGGTGCGTGTCTTTGATCTCCGAAACCCGCTGTTCTAACCCGCCGGTCCGCTTCGCGGACTCCGCCAGCCGAGCTCAAAGTTTTCTATCTGTGTCGACAGACGCTCAAAGCGCGGTTCCAGTGCCTGTGTCACAGCGGTAGTCAATTGTAAGAGCTGTTCCTCGGTAAAGGCTGAACCGCTTCGCTGCGTCGGTTGGTTCGCGGTTTCTCCTTTTCCATTTTCACGGTGCGGGCTGGCATTGTTTTAGTCGGCGGTTCGAGGAATTTGTCCATCAATGGATTATCTTCACCGATCTGAGCTCTGTCTGGCTAGCTCTGAATTTTTGACAAAGTTTGTTGGTGATTTTGGGCGTTAGGCCTCGGAGAGCAGAGATTTCACGTCTTGCTCTCTCAGCGCATCACATGACTCCTCCTGGTTAAGCATTTAATGAAACCCTGGTGTAGCTTCTCTGGATTCTCAAAATTTTGAGTTGTTGTTTTTAGAGCAGGGCTTCTCAACCCAGTCCTTGGGGAAACCCCAAACCACTCTGGTTTTCAAGTAAGTGCAAAGAATATGCATAAGGTATATTTGCATGCACTGCCTCCTCTGCATGCTAATATCTCATGCTATTCATTGTAGATACCTTGGAAACCAGATCTTCATCTACGCAGGCTAGAATAGTCCATACTGGGCACCAAGTGCCTTAAGTTATGGACAAAAGGCAAGGCGTTTTTCTAATCTATGCTGTTCTTGGAGCTAGAGGATTAGGATTTTGGCACCTTGCCAAGTGAAGTCTGTCTTCCTCTCCAGCCCTTGATAAAATTTCCAGTATTTGAGGCTATCGTAGGATTTTCATAATAAAAGGTGCCAGTTTGCTAGCATTAGAAACAGGCCTGGACAGTATGTGATGAGCCCACTCAACCTCAAGGGATTTATTTATTTTATTTACTTACAGCATATCTATAACCTAGGTGTTTTACAATATTAAAAACATGTTGCACATGAAGATCCAAGATCTGAGGCAACATTCTTGTTGTGAATTGGATTTATTTATTTATTGCATTTGTATCCCACATTTTCCCACCTATTTGCAGGCTTAATGTGGCTTACAGAGTTTTGTTATGACATAGTCATTCCAGGTTATCAGATACAATTGGTAATGTACAAGGTTTAAGTAAGGGCAGAAAGAAGGAGGATGTTATGCAGGATAGTATAGAAGGTGGACTGGCTGGGTTGGTGAGGTAGTTTTGTAAGGCTATGGGTTATCTTTGTAGGCCTTGTTGAAGAGATATGTCTTCAGAGATTTGCGAAAGTTAGTTATTTCATCAATAGTTTTTAGGGCTGTAGGATTGCATTAGCCCCTTATACTTGGCTTGCCCAAAAATGTTGATTATACATTGCTTTTTCTGCTGCAGTTTTTGCGTCCTCAAATTCACGTTGCCGTGTAGGCTTGGCCACATAGGCTTGTTTGAGGGCAATCGCCATCTTCTGATGTATACAGCCATAATTCCAATTAACCTGTTCATGCCATACAAACTTTAATCTGTGAGGTAAAGTTTGCTAACTCTATTTTAATTGCCACAATATTAGAAGCATTGTCTGTAGCAAGTGCTTTATCTGCTCGTAGTTACCCCATTACAGAGTCCATTATTTCTTGTACTACTTAGCGTATCTTGTTTTGAGTGTTTAGTTTCAGTATCTAAAATAAATGCTGCCTCAATTTTATTCTGTTTTGAGCCCAACATGATTTTCAGCTGCTGTTCATATTCATGGGATCTACTTTCCAGTCACTTCCTCAGGGGGAAGGGGGAATGTTTGTAGTCAGAACAGCCTGGAGCTTCAAAATTAGTCAGCCTTCTTATCAAGAGTTGCCGTACTGGGACAGACCGAAGGTCCTTTATGCCCAGTATCCTGTTTCCAACAGTGGCCAATCAGGTAACAAGTACCTGGCAAGATCCCAGAACAGTGAAACGGACTTTATGCTTCTTATCCTAGAAATAAGCAGTGGATTTTCCAGCATCGCCCCTTCCCTTGTGGGTTCGGTCACCATTTGTCTGAGCAAATCACTTTGACAGGCATCCGCGATATCTTTGCTTCTTTCCGATTCTGCTGACGAGATGTCCCAAATCACATCAGGCAATGGCACCTCCTCTTTCATTCCAAGCTTACAGATGTCTTCAATAAGATCTTTTCCAGCTTCTCCATTTGTGCTGGAGGTCTGTAGAATGTGGATACAGGTTCCATCTTCTCTTTCCAAAACGATCCATATAGCTTCTCCTTGCCCCAGGTCTGCATTTCAGCTGCTCTGATATTTTCACATATAAAGCACCACTCCTCCTCCCTCTTTGACCCTCCACGTCCTTCCTAAAAAGATTATAGCTCAGTATGGTCGTATTCCATTCATGCCTCTGTAAGCAATATCCAAGCTTGAAAATCTTGAACCTTTTTACTTAAGACTGTGAGTATTTGTGCTCATTACATTCCATATGTTGTGAGTTTAGATGGTTTTTCTATATTAACATTACCTTCCCCATTGCTGTCATGTTTTTGTTGGGGGTAATATTTTGAATTCTCTTGCTTCCTATTATCACCCCCACCCTCTAGTTTAAATGTCTAGAAACATACCATCTGAATTTATCCCTTAGGATCCTTTTTTCTCTCGCAAATTAATTCTGCCCACCAGCATTAGAGACCATGAGTGCCATGTCCCCAAATGTTACGTAGTGAACTGAAGAAGTGCTGGTATATTCAGTGCATATAACTGACAAAGGTCTCCCGACTTCCAAATGGCTGAATAGCGAAAATTGCGTGAAGCCCATCGTAAAGGAAAACTCTCTCCCCATCCTCCTCTCAGCTCTGGACAAGTAGGCAAAGCCTCTGGCTTATTGGTGTTCAACTGGAACTCTGAGAAGTCTCCAAACTCGGGAAAACTTTCCAGCAACACCGGGAGAGACCACCGGGGGTCCATCAGATAGACCAATATGCCTTATATTCGTGATTCCCCAGGAGGCCCCCCCCCCCCCCCCCGGGAATCTTAGGATTACTCAACATCTCTCGGATCATGGGATCTAAAACCAATACAAACAGCGGGGAAAGGGAACTCCCCTGCCTCCTTCCTTTCTGAATCTGAAATGCAGAGCCACAGAATCCATTCATAGAAACATAGGTCATCAGGTTTTGATAGAGTACCAACAGCATCATGAAAAAACCCTGTAATACCATATTGATCAAGGATGCCATGTAAAAAATCTTCAGTCCACCTGGTTTAACGCCTTCTCCACATCAATACTGACTAACAGAAGGCGTCGACTGGCTTTGACCTCCTCTAAAGAGGCCAAGATTATTCTGATGTTTTGAACCACGTATCTCAGACAAATTCAACCTGGGGAGACGCACATCATCAGCATAGATGTAGAATTTTTGATTGAAACTACTCATACCCGTTGAACCATATATATTTGGCAGCTATGAACTCTCTCTCCATATAGAAAAGATGAGTCTGACCACAGTGGTCCATGCCATAATATCACGAGTAGAGTACTGTAATGCCCTGTACACTGGCCATACCAAAAAGAGTTTGTATCAGCTCCAACTAATTCAGAATGTTGCAGCATGACTGATAGAAGGCTGCAAGTGGCGTGAGCACATCACACCCTTCATGCAAAAGCTGCACTGTTTACCAGTACCTTACAAGGCTAAATTTAAAACTATTGTTTGATTTTCAAGGCCCTCAGACAAAATGGGCCAGAGTATTTAAGGAATAAGTTAACCCTTTACACACTTCTAAGACCTCTAAGGTCCTCTCAAAGATTATCACTATCTGTACGCTCATCAAAAGAAATTGTACGATGTGATACCCGCCAGCAAGCCTTCTCAGGAGTAGCCCCCACGCTCTGGAATTTACTCCCAGAGGGGCTACATATAACTCAAGACTATCTCTACTTCAGGAAGCAGGTGAAAGCCTGGTTCTTCTCTCAAGCCTTTAATATGTAGGGTGACTGACTATTGTGTATTTCCATCTCTTAGCCCCCCCCCCCCCCACCCCCAGAGAGGGAAAACACAGATAAGGAAGAGAACTTAGACTCCATTAGGCGCAGCCAGTAAATTACCTGTTATTAGCTTGTCACAGAGCCAAAAAATACAAATAATAGTTCTCTCTCTTGGAGAGGTTGTCAGTCAGCAGCGCACATCCTGAAAACAAAACTGCTCAACTAAGACCTCCTGGACATCACATATATACTGTTGCAAATTCCATTTCTCATAAATCATGTGATTTCCCATAAACTTGCCTTATACCATATATGGATTGGTCATGTATTCTATCAGTCTCTCCTGATGTGTGTGCACGTGAACAGTCTGTGGCCATTGGTTAGTCAGTTATCAGTATAGTGTGCAGTTAGTCACAGAGCAAAAAAATTACATAGAACAATACTCTTGTGTCCTCTCTCTGTCTCCCTTAGCCCTCACACTGTGTCCTCAGCCTGTTAGCAATACTATCACGTTTTATCGTTTCCATCTTACCCAAAATCCATCTGTTATTACTAAGTGTATACTTTCTCATGTATTTCCACTATTCACGATGTATTTGCAACAGAGTGGACACCCCAGAGGGAGTGGAAAACATGAAAAAAGATCTGAAGAAGCTGGAAGAATGGTCCAACATTTGGCAATTAAAATTCAATGCGAAGAAATGCAAAGTGATGCACTTAGGGAGTAGAAATCCAAGGGAGGCGTATGTGTTAGGTGGGGAGAGCCTGATAGACATGAACGGGGAGAGGGATCTTGGGGTGATAGTATCTGAGGACCTGAAGGCGATGAAACAGTGCGACAAGGCAGTGGCCGTAGCGAGAAGGTTGCTAGGCTGTATAGAGAGAGGTGTGACCAGCAGAAGAAAGGAGGTTTTAATGCCTCTGTATAAGACGTTGGTGAGGCCCCACCTGGAGTATTGTGTTCAGTTTTGGAGGCCGTACCTTGCGAAGGATGTTAAAAAAAATGGAAGCGGTACAAAGAAAAGCTACGAGGATGGTATGGGAGTTGCATTCCAAGACGTATGAAGAGAGACTTGCTGACCTGAACATGTATACTCTGGAGGAAAGGAGGAACAGGGGTGATATGATACAGACGTTCAAATATTTGAAAGGTATTAATCCGCAAACGAATCTTTTCCGGAGATGGGAAGGCGGTAGAACGAGAGGACATGAAATGAGATTGAAGGGGGGCAGACTCAGGAAAGATGTCAGGAAGTATTTCTTCACGGAAAGGGTGGTGAACGCTTGGAATGCCCTCCCGCGGGAGGTGGTGGACATGAAAACGGTAACGGAATTCAAACATGCGTGGGATAGGCATAAAGGAATCCTGTGCAGAAGGAATGGATCCACTGAAGCTTAGCTGAAATTGGGTGGCGGGGGGAAGAGGGGTTGGTGGTTGAGAGGCTAGGATAGGGGAGGGCAGACTTATACTGGGTCTGTGCCAGAGCCGGTGATGGGAGGCGGGACTGGTGGTTGGGAGGTGGGAAATACTGCTGGACAGACTTATACGGTCTGTGCCCTGAAAAAAACAGGTACAAATCAAGGTAAGGTATACACATATGAGTTTATCGTGGGCAGACTAGATGGACCGTGCAGGTCTTTTTCTGCCGTCATCTACTATGTTACTCTGTATTGTAAGCCACATTGAGCCTGCAAAGAGGTGGGAAAATGTGGGATACAAATGCAACAAATAAATAATGTGTGGGCTAGTTTGTAGAGTTCTTATGGCCGCTCTTTCTGGTGGAGTAAGATTGTACAGAATTCTCTTTTGTTTGCTGGAAAGTTGTGCTTTTGCCCTATGTCTGAAGCTTTCTATGTAGTTGTCCAGCTTGATGTTTTGTCCATACTGTGGGGTGAAATAAGTGTTCCCTTGTTTAAAACTGTACTCCAGTCTGTTGGGATTTACTTTGTTGTGAAAATGTGCCTTCAGGCGCATTTTTCTAAAGAATTCTTCCAGGTCTGAGTATAATTGAATTTCGTCCAGTTTGCTGGATGGGCAAAATGAGTCCTTTGGAGAGTACAGAGACTTCATGCTGTGATAATTGATGGTTCGAGAGGTTTATTATCCCCATTTGATCTGTATCTCCAAAGGTGTGATCAGTGGTTTGTCTGCAGGGTCTCTGCAGACTTGCTTGAATTCTTGGTTTGTTTGAGCTCTGGTTTTCACATAACTCAGATGTGTATACAAGTTGTCTGGGAATGTTGGTTCTGCAGTACTGTTACTGCTCCAGATAAGCTGTTTTTCTCTCTGTGATTCTGCAGGAGAGAGGACAGCTTTATTTCTTTTTTTGCGGATAGCGATGGATTGTTTTTTTCCTTGGATGTTCTGTTTAACAATGATATCTATCTACAAATAATGGGCACTGCGCGATGGGCACCAGGACAGCACCCCAATATGCCAACCTCTTTATGGCTGAGCTGGAAGAGACATTTCTGAATACATACCAGACCAAACCCCTAAAAAAATACCGGTACATCAATGACATTTTTATGGTTTGGATTGAGGGGGAAGAAACTCTGAAACAAGTTTACAATTCCTTCAATACATACTATCCAACAATCAGATTCAAAATTGACTACTCCCCAGAAAAAGTCAACTTTTTGGACACCACAGTCTCAATCAGCGATGGATATATACAGACATCCATATACAAGTAACCCACAGACAAATGCAGCTACCTCCACAACCCCAGCTTCCACCCTTCACATACAAAAAGAGCCATTATTTACAGCCAAGCCACAAGATACCACCGTATCTGCTCTGACCCAGGGGGCAGAGACAGGCACCTTGAAACCCTGACTGCATCCTTCAAACAGAAAAGCTACAACCCCAAAATAATCTCCAAGAATATTGCCTCCGCCCTCAAAACACCCAGGGAAAATCTGCTACAATACAAAGAAAAAAAGCCACAGACAGAATCCCCCTTATAGTGACATACAACCCAGAGCTGGAAAAACTAAGAAAAATCATAAAAGATCTGCAGCCTCTACTCCAGGAGGATGAATTACTGAAAGAGATATTCCCATCCCCACCAGTGCTGGCCTTCCGACAGCCACCCAACTTAAAACACAAGCTAATTAGAAGTAAGCTACCAACACAGGCTCAAAAAGAAAAGAATGGCACACATTCTTGCAATATATCTAGCTGCAAACTATGCCAAAACATTTCGCAGGACGCCACCGGTCATTCACAAAGGAAAAATATTCAACATTAAGGAATCTTTCACGTGCTCATTTTCTAATGTGGTATATATCATTCAGTGTAAAAAATGCAACGAAGGCTGCTACACCGGAGAAACCAGTCAGATGCTAAAGAAGAGATTTAATTTACATAGACACCATATGAACAATGCCAGTACTAATAAAGATGTCACGCCTGTGGGGCAGCACTTTACAAAACCAGAACACTGTACCAGTGACTTCATGGTAAGAATCTTAAAAGGGAACTTTAAAACAATACAGGAACGTAAGACCTTTGAAGTCTAAGATGGCCGCCAGTTAAAAGCTGGGAACAGAGAGCTCCAAGAATCCGTTATATCACTGAACCCAGTGAATAACTGACCCAATCTGACATCTGTCAGAAATCAGATGAACGGACTGAGGTCCACTGAATCGATCTAACAGCCCGCCCAAAACGGCCTGAAATGGCAAATATTGGCAGTCAATCAAAACTTGGAACAGAGAGCTCCAGGGAACCATTATCCCCCTGAACCCAGTGATCCACTGATCTGGTCGATATTGACCAGCAACGGATTCAATGAACTGTGGCCCACTGAATCGATCTGACTGCCCATAATGACCTGAAATAGCCTGAATCGGCTCGAGAGGTGAGAGAAATAGTGGAGGGAAGGAGAAAGGAAGCCTAGAGTGTTCCACGTGCTGCACTCGTGACCGTGAGATGGCCGCCAAATAGACAATCATAGGAGAAACTGTCTCCGGGACCTTCCCGGAGATTAGCGGTGGACCAGCCGTGATTGGACAGGTAGACACTGCAGAGACACTGCGGAGCCTTGGGAGCTAAGTCCCGGTCGCCCAAGCTGCGAATATCCTAGGATTACCCTCAATCGAGGCCCACTGTTGTCCAATCGCAACTACCCCGAAGAAAAGCCGCGACCACCCCAAATCAGAGCCGCATTGCCACCCGGCCTCAGCGTCCACCCGAATACGCTTACCTCTAGCGATATCTCCCGAGTCACCGTTTCACTCAACTGATGAGCTATAACCAGGTCGTGGTCGAGTCTGAGGCCTGGGCAGACTACAGCCGACGCGTCGGACAGCCCTGTCTCGGGTGAACATATCAGAAGAGGTCCCGGGTTCTGCAGCTGCTACAGGACCTGACGAAACTCAGTGCACCAGATCTAAACAGGACACGATCCCTGACCCTGACTCTCGAGTCCGCATTTGAGCCTTCCACGTGGCTAGGAGCGTCTCCGAGGTTCAGTGCGACTGGCGACAGAAAGAAATATGGACATTGAGTACACCACTTTTGTATACCACACCTTTGGCGCTGCTGTGAGTGGACCAGCTGTCTGGACGTCCACTAGAGTGATAAGGCATAACACATCTAACTGCTAACGTTGCATCGTCTGCAACCTCAACTCCATTCCTGCCTCTATCCTTTGCCCCTGCCTGCGTCTTCTGTTCCTGTCTGCGTCTTCTTTTCTTGCCTGCGTCCTCTGCCCACGTCCGTGTCCTCTGTTCCTGTCTGCGTCCTCTGCCCCAGCCCGCGTCCTCTGTTTCTGTCTGTGTCCTCTGCTCCAGCCCGCGTCATCTGTTTTTGCCTGCGTCCTCTGATCCAGCCTAATCTCCAGTCCTGCAGCCTCAGCTCCAGCTGCCTCACCTTGTTTGTTACTGTTAGCTAACGCCTGGGACTGCCTGAGTCTATACATATGGCTCCATTTCACATTCTGCTCCTAGTTCTGTCCCTTCCCAATCTACTCCTCCACCCGAAGCCATTATGCAGTACAGTTATACATTGCCCTTTCGTTCATTATACTACCTCACCATCTCTCTTGTCCTCTTCCTCCCTCCTTGCTTTCTGCCTTCATCCCTTCCATTTTACCTTCCCCATTATATCTGAACTCATCTCGCCTTCATCGCCACTCTTCTCCTACTCTCCTCCATACTCTCTTACTCCTTCTTCCTTCTGCTGGCGACATCAATCCTAATCCTGGTCCCCCCCCCCCCCCCCCCCCCCCAACCCTCATCCTGTTTATACAGGTCGCACCATGATCTCTCTAATCCCATCTCTATTCCTCTCCTCCCCCCCTCTTCTCTGCCCTTCTCATATGCCCAATGGAATGCCCTCTCTATTTGCAACAAACTTCCCTATATCCCTGACCTTTTTATCACTCCTAGCCTCCATCTGCTCGCGATAACTGAAACTTGGCTCTGCTCTGATTCTGCTTCAGTCGCAGCTCTCTGCCATGGTGGTTATTTCTTCTCCCATACTCCTCACCCTATTGGCCTTTGTGGTGGTGTTGGTCTATTACTCTCGCCCTCTTCCAAATTTCAATCTCTTCCACCATCTCTGTTTTTCTTCCTTTGAAGTCCACTCCGTTCGCCTATTCAGTCCTTTGCCTCTTAGAATAGCAGTTATTTGTCGTCCCCCTGATAATCCCTTTCATCCTTTCTCAGCGACTTTGCTTGGCTTTCCTTCTTTCATGATCCTTCCTCCCCCTCCCTCATCCTTGGTGACTTTAACATTCATGTTAATGATCCCTCCAACTCTTACATATCTCAGTTTCTCACCTTAACATTCTCCTTCAATCTCCAACTATGCTCTACTTCCCCTACCCACAAAAATGGTCACTGTCTTGATCTTATCTTCTCCTATAGCTGCTCTCCCTCCAATTCCTCTACCTCAAATCTTCCCTTTTCTGACCATCATCTAATAACCTTCACACTTAAACTTCCTCCCGCCCAATCCCGTCCAATCTTAACCAATCTATCTAGGAATCTCCAAGCCATTGACCCTACTACCCTATCCTCCAATGTCTTGAACCTCTTCTCTACCGCTACACCATCCAAATCTGTCAATGATGCCATCTCTTCCTACAATACTATTCTATCCTCTGCCTTAGATACTCTTGCACCTCTCATGCCCCGTCCTATAAGACGTACCAAACCCCTGCTTTGGCTAACCCCTAAAATCCGCTACCTATGTTCTTGTACCTGTTCCGCCGAATGCCTCTGGCTGAAATCTCGTGCCCTTGCTGACTTCTCACACTTCAAATTCATATTGACCTCCTTCCAATCTGCTCTCTTACTTGCCAAACAGGACTACTATGTCCAGCTGACTAATTCTCTCAGCTCAAACCCTCGACTTCTCTTCGCCACACTAAACTCAAGGTGCCTCCACCTCCAACTCTCCCCTCACTATCTCCCCAGACCCTAGCTGAGTTCTTCCAGGACAAGGTTCAGAAGATAAACCTCCAATTCTCTACCAAACCACCCCACCTCTCCCTCCCCTTTTCCGTTCCCCTATTTCTTCAACCCCTCCGTCCTTTTCCTCCTTTCCCAAGATCACTGATGAAGAACATAGTAACATAGTAGATGACGGCAGAAAAAGACCTGCATGGTCCATCCAGTCTGCCCAACAAGATAAACTCATATGTGTATACCTTACCTTGATTTGTATCTGCCTTTTTCAGGGCACAGACAGTACAAGTCTGCCCAGCAGTATTTTCCGCCTCCCAACCACCAGTCCCGCCTCCCATCACTGGCTCTGGCACAGACCGTATAAGTCTGCCCTCCACTATCCTCGCCTCCCAACCACCAACCCCTCTTCCCCCACCTGCTCCGCCATCCAATTTCTGCTAAGCTTCTGAGGATCCATTCCTACTGCACAGGATTCCTTTATGCATATCCCACGCATGTTTGAATTCCGTTACCGTTTTCATCACCACCACCTCCCGCGGGAGGGCATTCCAAGCATCCACCACCCTCTCTGTGAAAAAATACTTCCTGACATCTTTCCTGAGTCTGCCCCCCTGCAATCTCATTTCATGTCCTCTCGTTCTACCGCCTTCCCATCTCCGGGAAAGATTTGTTTGCGGATTAATACCTTTCAAGTATTTGAACGTCTGTATCCCCCTGTTCCTCCTTTCCTCCAGGGTATACATGTTCAGGTCAGCAAGTCTCTGCTCATACATCTTCGAACGCAAACCCATACCATTCTCGTACCTTTTCTTTGCACCGCTTCCATTTTTTTTAACATCCTTCACAAGGTACGGCCTCCAAAACTGAACACAATACTCCAGGTGGGGCCTCACCAACGACTTGTACAGGGGCATCAACACTTCCTTTCTTCTGCTGATCACACCTCTCTCTATACAGCCTAGCAACCTTCTCGCTACGGCCACTGCCTTGTCACACTGTTTCGTCGCCTTCAGATTCTCGGATACTATCACCCCAAGATCCTCTCCCCCTCAGTACCTATCAGACTCTCACCGCCTAACACATAAGTCTCTCGTGGGTTTCTACTCCCTAAACGCATCACTTTGCATTTCTTCGCATTGAATTTTAATTGCCAAACCTTAGACCATTCTTCTAGCTTCCTCAGATCCTTTTTCATGCTTTCCACTCCCTCCCGGGTGTCCACTCTGTTGCAAATGTTAGTATCATCCGCAAATAGGCAAACTTTACCTTCTAACCCTTCGGCAATGTCACTCACAAATATATTGAACAGAATCGGCCCCAGCACCGATCCCTGAGGCACTCCACTACTCACCTTTCTCTCCTCCGAGCGAACTCCATTTACCACCACCCTCTGTCGTCTGTCCGTCAACCAGTTCCTAATCCAGTTCACCACTTCGGGACCTATCTTCAGCCGATCGAGTTTATTTAAGAGCCTCCTGTGGGGAACCGTGTCAAAAGCTTTGCTAAAATCTAAGTAGATTACGTCTATAGCATGTCGATGATTCAATTCTCCAGTTACCCAATCAAAGAATTCAATGAGATTCGTTTGGCACGATTTCCCTCTGGTAAAACCATGTTGTCTCGGATCTTGCAACTTATTGGCTTCCAGGAAATTCACTATCCTTTCCTTCAGCATGGCTTCCATTACTTTTCCAATAACTGAAGTGAGGCTTACCGGCCTGTAGTTTCCAGCTTCTTCCCTATCACCACTTTTGTGAATAGAGACCACATCCACCGTTCTCCAATCCCTCGGAACCTCTCCCGTCTCCAAGGATTTATTAAACAAATCTTTAAGAGGACCCGCCAGAACCTCTCTGAGCTCCCTCAATATTCTGGGGTGGATCTCCTCCGGTCCCATGACTTTGTCCACCTTTAGCTTTCCAAGTTGTTGAAACACACACTCTTCCGTGAACGGTGCTATATCCATTCCATTCTCAGGTGTACTTTTGCCAGTCCCTCGCGGTCCTTCTCCAGGATTTTCTTCAGTGAAAACAGAACAAAAGTATCTATTTAGCAAATTGGCTTTTTCTTCATCATTATCTACATAGTTCGCTATATCTTTTAGTCTCACTATTCCCTTTTTAGTCATTTTCCTTTCACTAATATACCTGAAGAAATTTTTGTTGCCCCTCCTTACATTTCTAGCCATTTGTTCTTCCACTTGCGCCTTCGCCAGATGTACCTCTCTCTTGGCTTCTTTCAGTTTCATCCGGTATTCCTTCCCATGTTCCTCCTCTTGAGATTTTCTATATTTCTGGAACGCTAACTCTTTAGCCTTTATTTTCTCAGCCACTTGCTTGGAGAACCATATCGGTTTCCTTTTTCTCTTGCTTTTATTTACTCTCCTTACATAAAGGTCTGTGGCCCTATTTATTACTTCTTTCAGCCTGGACCACTGTCCTTCCACTTCTTGTACGTCCTCCCAGCCCATCAGCTCCTTCCTCAGGTATTCCCCCATTTTACTAAAGTCAGCATGCTTGAAATCCAGGACTTTGAGTTTAGAGTGGCTGCCCTCCACTTCAGCTGTTATATTAAACCAAACCGTTTGATGGTCAGTGTTTCCCAGGTGTGAACCCACTCGGACATTTGACACACTATCCCCATTTGTGAGCACCAGATCCAGCATCGCTCCCTCCCTCATGGGTTCTGTCACCATTTGTCTGAGCAGAGCACTTTGGAAAGCATCCACGATCTCTCTACTTCTTTCCGATTGGGCAGACGGAACCTTCCAATCTACATCCAGCAGATTGAAATCTCCCATCAAGAGAACCTCTTTTTTCTTTCCTAATTTTTGAATATCTGCGATCAGATCTTTATCTAGTTCCTCTAATTGTGTCGGGGGTCTGTAGACAACAACCACGTGGACAGAGGTTCTATCACATCTTCTGTCCTCCTCAAAACGAACTACCTGTTCCTCTGAATCCCATTCTTACCCATCTTAACACCGTCTCTCCTACTCTCACCCCTTTTATCTGTCATATCCTCAATCTCTCTCTTTCCACTGCGACCATTCCTTACGCCTTCAAACATGCTGTCATCACACCGTTCCTGAAGAAACCTTCACTTGACCCTACCTGTCCTTCCAACTATCGGCCCATCTCCCTCTTCCCCTTCCTTTCCAAGTTACTTGAACGCACCCGTTCACCGCCGCTGTCTTGACTTTTTCTCATCTCATGCTGTTCTTGACCCACTCCAATCTGGCTTTTGCCCTCTTCATTCAACTGAAACTGCACTTAACTAAAGTTTCCAACGACCTGTTCCTGGCCAAATCCAAAGGTCTCTATTCTATCCTCATCCTTCTCAATCTATCCGCTGTTTTTGACACGGTTGATCACAGCCTACTCCTTGATATGCTGTCCTCATTTGAATTCCGGGGCTCTGTTCTTTCCTGGTTCTCCTCCTACCTCTCTCTTTCCACCTTTAGTGTACACTCTGTTGGATAATCTTCCACTTCTATCCCACTACCAATTGGTGTACCTCAGGGTTCTGTTCTCGGTCCTCTCCTGTTCTTCATCTATACTTCTTCTCTTGGCTCTCTAAATATCATCCCATGGCTTTGAATACCATCTCTATGCTGATGACTCCCAAATCTACCTCTACCCCCGAAATCTCAACCAGCATCCAGACCAATGTCTTAGCCTGTCTATCTGATATCGCTGCCTGGATGTCTGAACGACATCTGAAACTTAACATGGCCAAAACCGAGCTTCTCATCTTTCCCCCTAAACCTACCTCTCCCCCTTTTCTCTATTTCAGTGGATGGCACTCTCATTCTCCCTGTCTCATCAACTCGTAACTTTGGGGTCATCTTTGACTCCTCTTTCTCCTTCTCTGCTCACATTCAGCAGATTGCCAAAACCTGTCGTTTTCTTTCTCTCTAACATCCACAAAATCTGTCCCTTCATCCCTGAGCACTCTACCAGAACCCTTATCCACACTCTTTATCACCTCTCGTCTTGATTATTGTAACCTGCTTCTCACCGGCCTCCCTCTTAGCCATCTCTCTCCTCTTCAATCAATCCAAAACTCTGCTGCTTGACTCATTTTCCGCCAAATTTGCTATGCCCACATTAGCCCTCTCCTTAAGTCGCTTCACTGGCTCCCTATCCGTTTCCGTATTCAATTCAAACTTCTCCTATTGACCTATAAGTGCATTCATTCTACCGCTCCCCAGTTCCTCTCCACTCGTGTCTCCCCCTATGTCCCCCCCTTGAGTACTCCGTTCTGTAGATAAATCTCTTATCTGTCCCTTTCTCCTCTACTGCTAATTCAAGACTCCATTCCTTTTATCTCGCTGCACCTCATGCCTGGAATACTTCCCGAGTCTGTACGTCTAACTCCGTCTTTGGCTGTTTTCAAGTCCAAACTCAAAACCCACCTCTTTGCCACTGCATTTGACTCCTAACTCACTTGCCCTGTCCTTTATCCTCACCTCTTTATTCCCTACCCTTAATTGTTCTGTCTGTTTACCTGTCTTATCTAGAATGTAAGCTCTTTGAGCAGGGACTGAACAGGAATCCTGTTCAGAAGGAATGGATCCTAAGGAGCTTAGCCGAGATTGGGTGGCAGAGCCAGTGGCGGGAGGCGGGGATGGTGCTGGGCAGACTTATACGGTCTGTGCCAGAGCCGGTGGTGGGAGGCGGGACTGGTGGTTGGGAGGTGGGGATGGTGCTGGGCAGACTTATACGGTCTGTGCCAGAGCCAGTGGTGGGAGGCGGGACTGGTGGTTGGGAGGTGGGGATGGTGCTGGGCAGACTTATATGGTCTGTGCCAGAGCCGGTGGTGGGAGGCGGGGCTGGTGGTTGGGAGGCAGGGATAGTGCTGGGCAGACTTATACGGTCTGTGCCCTGAAAAGGACAGGTACAAATCAAGGTAAGGTATACACAAAAAGTAGCACATATGAGTTTATCTTGTTGGGCAGACTGGATGGACCATGCAGGTCTTTTTCTGCCGTCATCTACTATACTACTACTACTACTTAACATTTCTAGAGCGCTACTAGGGTTACGCAGCGCTGTACAATTTAACAAAGAGAGACAGTCCCTGCTCAAAGAGCTTACAATCTAATAGACAAGTGAACGGTCAGTCCGATAGGGGCAGTCAAATTGGGGCAGTCTGGATTCACTGAATGGTAAGGGTTAGGTGCCGAACGCAGCATTGAAGAGGTGGGCTTTAAGCAAAGACTTGAAGACGGGCAGGGAGGGGGCTTGGCGTAAGGGCTCAGGAAGGTTGTTCCAAGCATAGGGTGAGGTGAGGCAGAATGAGCGGAGCCTGGAGTTGGCGGTGGTGGAGAAGGGTACTGAGAGGAGGGATTTATCCTGTGAACGGAGGTTACGGGCGGGAACGTAAGGGGAGATGAGGGTAGAAAGATAGCGAGGGGCAGCAGACTGAGTGCATTTGTAGGTAAGAAGGAGAAGCTTGAATTGAATGCGGTATCTGATCGTAAACTCCAAATACATTGGGAGAAGTATATATATTTCTAAGCAAAATTTTAAGCACCCCAGGTCAAACTGTATGCTTTAATGAACAAAAACCTCAATATGGTGCAAACATTAATGCATAATTACTATATATTTGCTGCTTTTAACACATTGAAAAAAAATAAAAATTGAATGTTGCATATGCAGAAGTTTGGATATCCAGTTAATCACCACATTTATTTTTAATTTAATAAAGGAACAAAAATTTATTGGCTTATTGCACTTTCAGTTAGTCAGGTGATAACTGAACACGTACTCTAATCATTCTAGCCTCTCAGGTTGTATCTGTTTTACTGTCTACTTACAACAACTTTGGGAAAGCCTATATATATTAAAAAAAAAAAAAATCTCTAAACACTTCCACTATGTTACTATGACTGTCTTTTGTGTATGGTGTACAGTGCTGCATATGCCTTTTAGCGCTATAGAAATAAGTAGTAGAATGGTTAAATATTTTGACACCCACCAGACAGGACTTAAAGATCTGGGTTTTCTAGCCCATTATAAACCATAAAAATGTACTGCTTTGTCCCCCTCCTGTCTCCATTCCTATCTCACCTGTCTCTCTTCCTGTCTCTCACCTATCCACCTCCATCCTGTTAGACTGTCAGTGGAATGCTTTGATGTTTCAATTATATATACTGTCATCTACCAACATTTGCTTATTTCCAATCTGATGAAGAAGGGCAACCTTCAAAAGCTAATCAAGAAATGTATTAAGTTATGTCCAATATAAAAGGTATCATCTTATTTTCTTTTCCAAGAGAAATACTATAATTCGATGGATAACATACTTATTTCTGGAATTTTTCAAAGAACTTTTCAGAATATTAGCTAGAAATTGGTTTACTTTTAACTGGTAAATCATTCCACAATATAACTTTTTTTCACTCTCTGAAAAACAGAACATTATTATGTCATGCATGAGTTCAGTGTGGTTTTCAGCCACACATTTGACATCTCAATGCACCAAATCACTTTTGACCTGGGAGTATGAAGCAATCACAGTTGTGTTATATGTTCATTCTTTTCAGCTTCCCGTGCTGAAGTGGCAGTTCAGGAGAATGGTGAGGAAAGTAGAGAGGTAAAGGAAGCTGATGCTGACTCTCCAAAGAAGAGTGATATCATCATAATTTCAGGACGCAAGGAGAAGTGTGAAGCTGCAAAGGAGGCGCTTCAGGTATGTAGAGATGAACTTCCCATGTAATCTGAAGTGAGGAGCCTACCCTTTTTATTTGTATTAAATTTACTATTAAAATTATTCAGATGTGGGCAAATGGAATGACAAATAGTTAAAAACTATTAGCTTTAGCATCTGTTATGGAAAGCTTAAAGCTTCTAATTTTTTAATGTGTGTTCACATGTTTAGCTGTTGTCTTTGTATGTGTCTGGCTTGGGAGAAGTTGCAGTTAGGGTACTTGTGAATGATGACATAGGGGTAGAGGGGTGGTTTTGGGGAACATAGATAATTGGGTATTGGCAGTTTGAAAAGAGCAATTCCTAATTGCTTTGTTTCTGTGCTTTAGAAGCTGGAACTGCTTCTCTCAAGAAAATGCTATTTGTTTTATCCATTTATCCCTAATCCAAGATTTAACTTAGCCCCCCCACCCCCCAAAACCTCACCTTCCAAGTCATCTTTCTTAGTCACTCTCCTTTTCAGCCTGTCAAAACCACACACTCAGCCTGCCTAATACACGCTCTTGGCTCCCTTCATAGCCCTCCGTATATTCCTACTGTCATTCTTTTTAAATCTTCCTTTCTTTTATAGGCTTAGATTTCTATACTTCTCCGAGGACAAGCAGGCTGCTTGTTCTCACGACTGGGTGACGTCCGCGGCAGCCCCCACCAACCGGAAAGAAGCTTCGCGGGACGGTCGGCACGCAGGGCACGCCCACCGCGCATGCGCGGCCGTCTTCCCGCCCGTGCGCGACCGCTCCCGCCAGTTCCTTTTTTTCCGCGACTGGAGAGAGTTGTGCTTCTGCCACTCTCTCTGTTTCAGCCGCCGGATTTTTCGACCGCGTTTACGTGGATCGTCGCTTCGCTTCGGATTACCGTTCGGTTTTCCTTTTTCTTGTTTGTTAAAAAAAAAAAAAAAAAAAATCTCTGCGCGTGTGGAGCACGCGCTCCCCTTTTCCCTCGCTTCCAGCGGGGACGCCACATTGCGGCCTAGTGGTCGCTCGGTCGTTTATCTTTTCGTGGTGTGATTTTAGCCACCATTGACGACTTGACTTCGCCGACGCGATTTTTCCGTCGATGTCCTCGAAGGTCCCGAGTGGATTTAAAAAGTGTGGTCGCTGCGGCCGGCCGATCTCGCAGACCGACACCCACGCTTGGTGCCTCCAGTGCCTCGGGCCGGAGCACAATCTCAAGTCGTGTGCTTTGTGTCTCGGTCTCCGGAAACGGACTCAGGTTGCGAGGCAAGTTCTGCGGGACCGTCTTTTTGGAACTTGCGCCGGCCCCTCGACGTCGACCTCGACGGCATCGGTATCGAAGGCCGGTTCTTCGGTACCGGTATCGATGCCCGAGACATCGGCACCGATGGCAGCGACCCCAGGAGAACAGGTCCCGTTGGCCCGCCGGTCCGCCGGTGAGAGTGGGGTTGAGAGGCCGCGTGGGCAGTCGGCCCCGGTCACTCCCTCAGCTCGTGAGCCACGGGACCGACCCCTGTCTGACCCGGTGCCTCGAGACCGAGGGGGATCGACCTCCTCCTCCTCCATGCCCTCCGGCGCCGGTGACGTGCATCGAAAAAAGGATAAGAAGCGTCGTCACCGGACGCCCTCGGTGCATCCCGAAGAGGAGTCGACGCCGAAGCGTCATCGTCGAGAGGAGAGGTCTCCGTCGGTTGTGGAGGTACCGACGCGTCGGGGTTCCGGCACCTCGGTGCCGTCTCCTGGCTCCCAGCAGCTTCCGGCACCGACACCCTTACCGGCCCCACCGCCTTTCCCGGCAGCGGGCCTGGACAAGTGCCTCAGAGCCATCCTTCCGGGGATCCTGGAAGGGCTGATGCGCCAGGCTGTGCCGGCGCCGGGGGTGCTTGTGCCCTCGGCGCCGATGACTGTGGCGCCGGCGAGCTCTAGCCCGGCGCCGGGGCTGTCGACACCGCCGCCGCTTGCGGTGCCGGTCTCGACTGCCACGCAGGTGGAGTCCCCGTCGACGTCGATAGAGGGAGCTCCGTCCCCGCCGGCGCGGGAGTCCACCGCTCGACGACACCGAGACTTCGGTGCCTCGACGTCGAGCCGGGCCCGGTACAGGACTCAGCTACATGAGCTAATGTCCGATACCGAGGATGAGGACTCGTGGGGGGAAGAGGAGGACCCTAGATATTTCTCCTCAGAGGAGTCTACGGGCCTTCCCTCGGACCCCACGCCTTCACCGGAGAGGAAGCTCTCACCTCCTGAGAGTCTCTCCTTTGCCTCTTTTGTGCGGGATATGTCTATCAGCATTCCCTTCCCCGTGGTCTCTGTGGAAGAGCCGAGGGCCGAGATGCTCGAGGTCCTCGACTATCCATCACCACCTAGAGAGTCCTCCACGGTGCCGCTGCACAATGTCCTGAAGGAGACACTGCTTCGGAACTGGGTGCGACCATTAACTAACCCCACCATTCCCAAGAAAGCAGAGTCCCAGTACAGGATCCACTCCGACCCAGAGCTCATGCGGCCCCAATTGCCCCATGACTCAGCGGTCGTGGATTCTGCTCTCAAGAGGGCACGGAGTTCGAGGGATACCGCCTCGGCGCCCCCGGGGCGGGAGTCTCGCACTCTGGACTCGTTTGGGAGGAAGGCCTACCAATCCTCCATGCTCGTGACCCGCATCCAGTCATACCTGCTCTATATGAGCATCCACATGCGGACCAATGTGCAACAGCTGGCGGACCTGGTCGAGAAGCTCCCGCCGGAGCAGTCCAGGCCTTATCAGGAGGTGGTCAGGCAGCTGAAGGCATGCAGAAAGTTCCTGTCCAGGGGTATTTTTGACACCTGTGACGTGGCATCTCGTGCTGCGGCCCAAGGTATAGTGATGCGCAGGCTCTCATGGCTGCGCGCCTCTGACCTGGACAACCGCACCCAGCAGAGACTGGCCGACGTCCCTTGCCGGGGGGATAACATTTTCGGTGAGAAGGTCGAGCAGATGGTGGACCAACTGCATCAGCGGGAAACCGCTCTCGACAAGCTCTCCCACCGGGCGCCTTCAGCATCCGCCCCCACGGGTGGGCGTTTTTCCCGGGCACGGCAGGCTGCACCCTATTCTTTTGCAAAGCGTAGGTACAACCAGCCGGCCCGAAGGCCTCGTCAGGCACAGGGACAGCCCCAGCGCGCTCGTTCTCGTCAACAGCGTGCGCCTAAGCAGCCCCCTGCGCCTCCACAGCAAAAGCCGGGGACGGGCTTTTGACTGGATCCACGGGAACATAGCCGCCCTACAAGTGTCCGTACCGGACGATCTGCCGGTCGGAGGGAGGTTAAAATTTTTTCACCAAATGTGGCCTCTCATAACCTCCGACCGGTGGGTTCTCCAAATAGTGCGGTGCGGATACGCCCTGAATTTGGCCTCCCTGCCTCCAAATTGTCCTCCGGGAGCTCAGTCTTTCAGCTCCCATCACAAGCAGGTACTTGCAGAGGAACTCTCCGCCCTTCTCAGCGCCAATGCGGTCGAGCCCGTACCACCCGGGCAGGAAGGGCAGGGACTCTATTCCAGGTACTTCCTTGTGGAAAAGAAAACAGGGGGGATGCGTCCCATCCTAGACCTGAGAGGCCTGAACAAATTCCTGGTCAAAGAAAAGTTCAGGATGCTTTCCTTGGGCACCCTTCTGCCAATGATTCAGAAAAACGATTGGCTATGTTCCCTGGATTTAAAGGACGCATATACTCACATACCGATACTGCCAGCTCACAGACAGTATCTCAGATTCCGCCTGGGCGCACGCCACTTTCAGTATTGTGTGCTGCCATTTGGGCTCGCCTCTGCCCCACGAGTGTTTACCAAATGCCTCGTGGTGGTAGCGGCCTACCTACGCAAGCTGGGAGTGCACGTGTTCCCATACCTCGACGATTGGCTGGTCAAGAACACCTCGGAGGCAGGAGCCCTCCGGTCCATGCAGTGCACTATTCAACTTCTGGAGCTGCTGGGGTTTGTGATAAATTACCCAAAGTCCCATCTCCAGCCAACTCAGTCTCTGGAATTCATAGGAGCGCTGCTGAATTCCCAGACGGCTCAGGCCTACCTTCCCGAAGCGAGGGCCACCAATCTCTTGGCCCTGGCTTCGCAGACCAGAGCGTCTCAGCAGATCACAGCTCGGCAGATGTTGAGACTTCTGGGTCATATGGCCTCCACAGTTCATGTGACTCCCATGGCTCGTCTGCACATGAGATCTGCTCAATGGACCCTAGCTTCCCAGTGGTTCCAAGCCACCGGGAATCTAGAAGATGTCATCCGCCTCTCCACCAGTTGCCGCACTTCACTGCTCTGGTGGACCATACGGACCAATTGACCCTGGGACGTCCATTCCAAATTCCGCAGCCCACGAAAGTGCTGACGACGGATGCATCTCGCCTGGGGTGGGGAGCCCATGTCGATGGGCTTCACACCCAGGGTCTGTGGTCCCTCCAGGAAAAGGGTCTGCAGATCAACCTCCTGGAGCTCCGAGCGATCTGGAACGCACTGAAGGCTTTCAGAGATCGGCTGTCCTGCCAAATTATCCAAATTCGGACAGACAATCAGGTTGCAATGTATTACGTCAACAAGCAGGGGGGCACCGGATCTCGCCCCCTGTGCCAGGAGGCCGTCGGGATGTGGCGTTGGGCGTGTCGGTTCGGCATGCTCCTCCAAGCCACGTACCTGGCAGGCGTAAACAACAGTCTGGCCGACAGACTGAGCAGAGTCATGCAACCGCACGAGTGGTCGCTCCATGCCAGAGTGGTACGCAAGATCTTCCGAGTGTGGGGCACCCCCTCGGTGGACCTTTTCGCCTCTCAGACCAACCACAAGCTGCCTCTGTTCTGTTCCAGACTTCAGGCACCCGGCAGGCTAGCGTCGGATGCCTTTCTCCTCCATTGGGGGACCGGCCTCCTGTATGCTTATCCTCCCATACCTTTGGTGTGGAAGACCTTACTGAAGCTCAAGCAAGACCGCGGCACCATGATTCTGATAGCGCCTTTTTGGCCCCGTCAGATCTGGTTCCCTCTTCTTCTGGAGTTGTCCTCCGAGGAACCGTGGAGATTGGAGTGTTTTCCGACTCTCATCTCGCAGAACGACGGAGCGTTGCTGCACCCCAACCTTCAGTCCCTGGCTCTCACGGCCTGGATGTTGAGGGCGTAGACTTCACTGCGTTGGGTCTGTCTGAGGGTGTCTCCCGGGTCTTGCTTGCCTCTCGGAAGGATTCCACTAAAAAGAGTTACTTTTTCAAGTGGAGGAGGTTTGTCGTGTGGTGTGAGAGCAGGGCCCTAGAACCTCGTTCTTGCCCTGCACAGAACCTGCTTGAATACCTTCTGCACTTATCAGAGTCTGGCCTCAAGACCAACTCAGTAAGGAATCACCTTAGTGCGATTAGTGCTTACCATTATCGTGTGGAAGGTAAAGCCATCTCTGGAGAGCCTTTAGTCGTTCGATTCATGAGAGGCTTGCTTTTGTCAAAGCCCCCTATCAAGCCTCCTACGGTGTCATGGGATCTCAACGTCGTCCTCACCCAGCTGATGAACCTCCTTTGAGCCACTGAATACCTGCCATCTGAAGTACTTGACCTGGAAGGTCATTTTCTTGGTGGCAGTTACTTCAGCTCGTAGGGTCAGTGAGCTTCAAGCCCTAGTAGCTCATGCTCCATATACCAAATTCATCACAACAGAGTAGTGCCTCCGCACCCACCCAAAGTTCCTGCCGAAGGTGGTGTCGGAGTTCCATCTTAACCAGTCAATTGTCTTGCCAACATTCTTCCCCAGGCCGCATACCCGCCCTGCTGAACGTCAGTTGCACACTTTGGACTGCAAGAGAGCATTGGCCTTCTACTTGGAGCGGACACAGCCCCAACAGACAGTCCGCCCAATTGTTTATTTCTTTCGACCCTAACAGGCTAGGGGTCGCTGTCGGAAACGCACCATCTCCAATTGGCTAGCAGATTGCATTTCCTTCACTTACGCCCAGGGCTGGGCTGACTCTTGAGGGTCATGTCACGGCTCATAGTGTCAGAGAGCCATGGCAGCGTCGGTGCCCACTTGAAGTCAGCCACTATTGAAGAGATCTGCAAGGCTGCGACGTGGTCATCTGTCCACACATTCACATCTCATTACTGCCTCCAGCAGGATACCCGACGCGACAGTCGGTTCGGGCAGTCGGTGCTGCAGAATCTGTTTGGGGTGTAAATCCAACTCCACCCCTCCAGGACCCGAATTTATTCTGGTCAGGCTGCACTCTCAGTTAGTTGTTCTTCGTAGGTCAATTTCTGTTGTACCCTCGCCGTTGCGAGGTTCAATTGACCTGGGTTCTTGTTTTGAGTGAGCCTGAGAGCTAGGGATACCCCAGTCGTGAGAACAAGCAGCCTGCTTGTCCTCGGAGAAAGGGTATGATACATACCTGTAGCAGTTGTTCTCCGAGGACAGCAGGCTGATTGTTCTCACCTACCCTCCCTCCTCCCCTTTGGAGTTGTGTGTTTCATCTTTTGCTAGTCATTCAACTGGCGGGAGCGGTCGCGCACGGGCGGGAAGACGGCCGCGCATGCGCGGTGGGCGTGCCCTGCGTGCCGACCGTCCCGCGAAGCTTCTTTCCGGTTGGTGGGGGCTGCCGCGGACGTCACCCAGTCGTGAGAACAATCAGCCTGCTGTCCTCGGAGAACAACTGCTACAGGTATGTATCATACCCTTTTAACAGTGAAGTAAATACACACGTGCTTGCTGGTCTTCCCTCGTTTAAAAGATGCAGCATACCCATTCTTTTCTCCCTAAGACAAGGTTCCTTCTCTTCTCCTTCCCCCCCCCCCCCCCCCCCCCCCATTCACTTTTGATTCTTTCTTCCACAGCCCAGGTTCAATTTCATTCTTTTGGTCGTCTTCTTCTGTAACCTCTGCTGTACTTCTTGTACTCATGCAATGCCATCTATCTTTCACAAATCCCAGCACTATAGTTGTACTCTAGTATTTTTCTGTGCTTCGTGCCCTCTGCCTATAGATCTCATGAATAGGAAAGCTCTACATGCACCATTTAAGCCAGCAGTGTGCCCTCTGCCAGCCTGCATTTCAGCTTCAGTGGCCAAGGAGTCCACAGGCAGCTCAGAAAACCAAATTGTACTGCAGAATTAGGCCAGTAATGAGGACTGAAGCTAGGATCTGATATCTAATCAATAGGATAAGGCAGTTGGCATTCCTGGTTGGCTGCAGCTGCAACCGCCGCCTCCTCCCCCCCCCCCCCCCCCCCCCCCCAAAAAAAAAAAAAAAAACTGCATCTGTTATTTTCCATTACTACTTCTTACCACTGTAACACTCCTTTGGGCTCACAAATCCTCATAGTCCCATGAGGCTTGCCACTGCTGCTTCCAGTGGGCTGTAATATGGGTTCTCTGTCCCACCAGATCTTGTGCTGGTTTTGTCCTTGAAGGGTGAGTTCCCTCTGTGTAGGCTGGCAGTTTTCTAAGGTACTGATGACCTCAATGACTTGATGCTCTGAGCACTGTGCTTTAAATGAAAATTTGAAGGAGAAGATTGCCAAGTAATGAGAGAGAGACATGAGCTAAGGGGAGACACTGAAAAAATGATCTCACACTTGTATGCACGCTGTTAGTGTTGAGCATTGGTTGGTAAAGGGGTCAAAACATTCCTGGTGCATTCCTGCAAGAGCTGAGTGGTAGGCACAGCTGTTCTGTGCATGACCAGTGAAATGTGGGGGAGCACTCCCGATGCACTTAAATCGTGGGCTCAACCTTCTGTTAAATAACCCCTCCTTCCAAACAGTAGGAATAGGACTTTTGCTCTCCAGAAGTAGAAAATCGATGGCCTCCTCTACCAGACCCATCTTGGTGCTAAATTGGTGTCTGATCTTTAGGAAGATGCAAAAATGAAGTAGCCAGATCTCTTGCCTTCTCTCTAGGAACCACTGGAAGCACCACAGGTGCAGCAGTGCACCTTCTGCATTTGTGTCCTCACTTTCACGCTCCAGCAGAAATTCTGGGCAGTAAGTCTCCCTGCCCTAACAGCTAAAACCTACCAACAGCTCTGGAGCTTCCAGTAAATTTTAGTTGTTAGGGCAGAGGTTTTCCATGAGCTGTTTCTCTATGCACTGTATGTAATTGCTAATGAGCTCATTTTAATATTAGTGAGCTCATAGCATGGGACTTATGGTCACTGCTTCCGTGCACAGTAAAGCAGTGGCAGAAAGCCTCTGTGTATGAACCGCACAATGACATTTCATTTAGATTGGCTAAATGAAATGTTGTAAGCACGGATAACCTTTGAGCATCTCCGTCTTTGTTTCTCAATGTTACGGCTGCTTTTTGATGTAGTGGTCCTGTACATCTTGACGAGATTAGCATCAGTGGTGTTGATGGACTTGTTATATTTCTGTAATTTTTTTTCTAGTTCCTAGTAGTATAACTAGAGCTTCTGGAGAGCAGTTGAAGCTTGAAAAATCTTCCAAGGTTTTGGAAGTTATTCTGGATACTCAGTTGACGATAGATCTATAGGTTAATTAAGCAAGAAGCTATTTTTTAAAATTACGTCAATTAAGAGCAATAAGATCTGCTTTCTTTACAGAACATTTTCGCATACTGGTTCAGGCTCTAATATTGCTACAATTGGATTAATGTACTGCTTTTTATGATGGATTAAATTCACGATTAATAAGTTGCAATTATTGCAAAACATTGCAGCTAAATTGATTTATAGTTAAGTCACATTATGACCATGTGACACCTTTGCTTGGACTATTACCTTAGTTACCAGTTTCTGCTCGGATAGTTTTTAAGATTGCCTGTATTGTGTTAAATATATTGCAGGGGAATTGTTCTTCTCTTCTGCAGTTGATAGCTTATCCAACATTGCAAAGGAATTCTCATTTCTATTGTACTTTGTTGTTGGGGTTTCCATCTGTTAGGAAAGTTCATTATAAAAGAATCCAGGATGGGGACATCATGGGGACATCGAGACCCGGATTCTCCTTTTTGCTGATGATGCACTTCTTACCCTGGTGGAACTGATGGTTTCCTTTCCAGTAGTTTCTGACTTGTTGCGAGACTATGAAGCAGTTTCAGGCTTTAAGATCAACCTTGATAAGTTAGAGGCCCTAGATGTGAACATGACTAGTCAACATATAGCTGTATTGCAATCTGAGTTCCCATTTCGGTGGGCAACCCGATATATACGATATCTGGGTATTAATATAACCCGTCAGGTTGATGAGTTATATGAGGTCAATTCCCCCCACCCCCCCCCCATAAGGTGCGGGACCTTTTCCTAGAAGTAGATCGTTGGAAGGGGTTGACACTTTCCTGGGTAGGGCGGATCAGCGCAGTTAAAATTATCATACTCCCCAAATTACTATATCTATTCATGGTGTTGCCTATCTCCCTACCAGACAAATTCCTGCAGGGTTTGCAATGTAGAGTTTTCTCCTTCATATGGAAGGAAAGGCCACTGCGGGTGCGTAAAGAGGTGATGTACCAGCTGAGAGCATTGGGGGGGGGGGGGGGGCGGGATGGAAGTCCTATTTTTTCTATTATACTATCAAGCAGCCCATCTTAGAATATTGGCATATTGGTTACAGGGAAGATTTGGAAACGGCTTGAGCAGGGGTGGTTAGACCCTCATCCACTGAGAGCAATACCATGGCTACTTAGACAGGTTTTGGGAGAGATAATTAGAAGTTGCCTGCCTCTGTTCCAGTGGCCTTTGACAACCTGGAGTAGGATATGAGAAAAGTTTTCCCAGGCCGTACATATTTTCTGCACATGTTAATCCACTTTGTCCCCCACTTTACCCCAGGTACCTAGGATTCCTGTTACCGCTTGTTGGGGGGGCCTGGGTCTTTGCGAGTTGGGTCAAATGTGGGAGGAGGGTGTAGTCTTGTCCTTTGAAGAGCTATGTAAAGAGTATGGGTTTTCTCCCTTGCATGCCTTTCAATATTATCAGCTTCGAGATCTTATCGTACGTAGGGCAAGAGGTAACTTAAGCTTGTCCGAGACCCTAATTGAACAAGGGCTTGTGTGGGGAGGGAGAGGGGGCATTTTGAGAATATATAGGGCTCTCCTCTCATTCCATAACTCTATTGAGTACTATCTATCTAAGTTGAGAAAGCTTTGGATGTAGCATACGAGTTCTCACAATGGGAACAATCATTTAAATCTTTGGTTCAGGTTTCTATTTCAAGTGCAATGGTGGAAAATGGGCACAAAATACTTTACTGTCGATACTATACTCCCTAGCGTTTGGCCAAGATGTTCCACTCTGGTTCAGCACTCTGTTGGCGCCAGTGTGGTTCAGAGGAAGATATGTTTCAGGTTGGGTGGTCCTGCCCGCATGCTCAGACGTTCTGGGCAGATGTTTTGAAATTTATCTTTATGTTTAAATCTTTTTATTGAAGTATTATATAAAACATCGATACACAATGTTCAACGATTAACCTTCCTAATACAACAGACAACTATCCATCCGTCCACATATATCAAAACATTTTCTTCTTTTTCTCCCCAAACAACCCCCCCTCCCCCCACCCTCTCCTCCTTTTAATTGTAAACCTTTTGTTATCGGAATCCCCAAAACTCACTTTTAACATTATATCTATCAATCCGTTCCAATACACACGTAACTGCCCCTTCCCTCTGAAACTCCAGTATCTTCCACTGTTATTGAACATGCTGCATACCCTCCATCTACCCCAGAAAGGACATAGAACTCCATCAGTGAATCAAAATACAGTGTTTCCACAAAACTTTTGCTCCCTCCCCCTGTTCCCCCCACTCCTTAACCAACCCTTATCTTGAGATACTGAACAGCAATTCCCCACGCCCCCTCCCCACCCTCCCTTCCCCAGCCATCTTACAAATGTCTCGAGTGTGAGCATCTTAACCTCCTTCACCTCTTATGGACTTTACCCCAGGAGTTTTACAAATTGTTAATAATGAAACTCCTACCTCTTGGGCTCATTATTTGTAAATAAGGGTCCCAAATTGTCAAAAACTGTTTCTTGCGTCTTAAAGTGCCTTTCGCATCTCGAGCTTCCCATGCCATCAATTGGTGTATCTGATTCCTCCAATGCCCCAAAGCTGGAGTCTCCGACCCCACCCAGTATTGTAAAATTGTTTTCCGAGCCACCAAGCATAATTTCCTACAAAGCAGTCGCCCAGGCCCCTTTAAACTTCGAAATGCTCCAGGCACATCCAAAAGTAATTGTTCCATTGAACCGTGAAGAGATCTATCCACCAGGCGTTCCAAAAAACGCACCACCTGGTTCCAAAATCCTCTCACTTTCTGACAAGCCCAAAATGCATGATAGTATGTATGTCTAGGATGACCACATTTGGAACACTGCGAATCTTGGCCCCCTTCCACATGTGCTAACATCGCCTTAGTCATATATGCCCGTAGGATCACCCGAGCCCCACATTCCCTCAACCGCATATCAGATGTTAAAGTATAAACTCCTTTTAGAGATTGCAAAACTTCCCAAGTACCTAGCCCCACCCCCGATTCCTCCTCCCATTTTGCCTTGATCCCCTCAAACCTTCTAGCTGGGCATAGCTGAACAAGGGCCTGCACTAACCCAGAGATAGACAACCCCCTATCAGAAATCTTTGAAAAAAATGACCTGAGCTCCACTCCTAGCTTGAATTGCAACTTATTCCTGTCCAAGGTCCTTACGTAATGTATTAGCTGTGCGTAGGCGAACTGTGCACCCCACCCCTCAGAAGACTCTTCCTCCCAAGTTCCTAACGGTTCCACCTCCCCTGTGGCTCCCATTACGTGCTCCAGAAGATATATCCCTTTTTGCTCCCATTTCCTAAACCAAACATTGTCCCATCCTGATCTAAACCTTCCATTTCCTCTAATAGGCAACTGATCCGACACCTCAGGGTCCCCACCTAACCGCCTCACTAAAACCTTCCACCCCTCCCTCAGTGAATCCAAGAGCACACTCCCCTTTATACCCTCAGGCAACTGACTTTTTTTGCAGTGCAACAGAAAATAAAGATGATAAGGCGCAAAATGTTCCTGTTCTAGATATAATGGTGTGTAAACAGTTGTTCCCTCAATCCAATCTCCCACATGCCGAAGCATACAAGCTTGGTTATATAACTTCAAGTCTGGCAGTCCCAGACCCCCCTGCCTCCAATGACCTGTCAATAGTGCCATTCTCAGCCTCGGCTTTTTCCCTCCCCAACAAAAAGCACTCACCCATTTATAAAATAATCTCAAATCTTTCTGAAGAAGGCGTATAGGCAATATTTGAAGAACATATAACCACTTTGGAAACTGAACCATCTTTATCAGATTAATTCTACCCATTAAAGAAATAGGCAATAAACGCCACCGCTCCAACTTTTCCTTAGTATCTTCAATCAGTTTCCCCACATTAAGCTGATATAAATTTGTCACATCCATGCTTAAATTAATCCCCAAATAACGAAATGAATCTGATGCCCACCTCAAAGGGAAACCCTCTCTCCATTCATCCTTCACTTGGACTGAGGAAGGTAAAGCCTCCGATTTCCCCAAATTCAATTGGAGACCTGCAAAGTCTCCATACTCACCAAAAATTTCCAAAAGAGCCACCAAGGAACTTCGAGGACTCTCCAGATGTACCAGTATGTCATCAGCAAATGCCGCTACTTTGAAACATCCCTCCCCAACTTGAACCCCCTGAATATCATCTGTTGTCAGTATCTCTCTAATTAAGGGATCTAAAGTCAACACAAAAAGAAGCGGCGATAGAGGGCATCCCTGCCGGGTACCCCGTAGGACTGGAAACATCTCTGACGACATTCCATTCACCAACACTGTGGCCTGTGGTTCCGCATACAATGCTCTTATTCCTGAAACAAAGAGACCCTCAAAGCCATATACCCTCAATACTTCAAACATAAAGTCCCATCTCACTTTATCAAATGCTTTCTCCGCATCAAAACTTACTAGAATAGATGGTATCCCTCTCTTTGATCTCTGCTCCAAAGAAGTCAAAATTCTCCTTACATTCTTGGTGATTGATCTTCCCTTCTGAAATTTATCTTTAATGTAATTGCAGTTAGTTATCCTATGAAAATGGACTCTTGTCTCCTGCACTTTAAACCTCATGGAGTTAAAAAAGCCTGTTCACCAATTTGCCACACAGGTGTTTGTGGCAAGTAAGATGGTCCTAACGACTGCTTGGAAGAGCCCCACTCTCACTGGCCTTCAAACAATTTTACGTAAGCTGGACAGTATTCATTTGATGTCAAGACTCTCAGCTATGCGCACAGGACATCTAACTAAATACCATAAGATTTGGGACTTGTATGTTAAGTGGACCTCGCATCCGGATGCCTCCTGCTCATCTGATACCTAGACCAGAGAATTCCATCTTGGGAGGGGGAGGGAATGGGGAATTGGGGCTAAACTGTTATTAGCATTTATTTCTAAGCTCTACTCAATGGGGGTGGTTTATGGTCGTATTGTTCATTGACAATTCTGTATTATCACATTACTTTTTCAGTAAATGGAAAATAAACAAACAAACAAAAAAGAATCCATGATTCTTTTTCTTACCAGGCTAGTAAATTGTGGAACTCTATACCTGAACAAATTCATGTGATTCTAGAGATATATTCAAAGCTGAAGAGTCGGAGAAACTGAATGAAATTTCTATAAACCTGGAAGACGTAATGGTGCAATTTGACAAACTGAAGAGTAGTAAGTAGCCTGGACAGGATGGTATTCATCCCAGAATACTGATAGAATTGAAAAAGGAACTTGCAGAACTATTAGTAATATGTAATTTATCTTTAAAATCAAGCATGGTATCAGACGATTGGAGGGTGGCTAATGTAACACTGATTTTTAAAAAAGGTTCCAGAGGTGATCTGGGAAACTATAGACTGGTGAGCTTGACGTCTGTGCCGGGCAAAATGGTAGAGACTATAAATGATAGAGGTCTATAAAATAATGAGTGGAATGGAATGGATAGACGTGAATCAGTGTTTTACTCTTTCCAAAAAATACTAGGACGGGGGGCATGCAATGAAGCCACAAAGTAGTAAATTTTAAAACTAATCAGAGAAAATATTTCTTCACTCAACGTGTAATTAAACTCTGGAGTTCGTTGCTGGAGGATGTAGTAAAAGCAGTTAGCTTAGGTTTGGATAGCTTCCTAAAAGAAAAGTCATAAGCCATTAAGATGGACTTGGGGAAAATTCCCCCCTCCCCCCCCCCCCCCCCCCCCCCCCCCAACAAAAAAAAAAAAAAAAAAAATTTGCATGGCTGGCTATGGCCGGAGAGAGAGACCCTGTTAAAATTTTTCCAGCACACCACTGAATCCATTCGACCAAATCAATTACAACAATTTTGCAATAGATAACACATCATTCCCCATTGACAACACTCTGAATCGTTTAAACTTTGATGCTCAAATTGCCTCAGTAATCAGTCTTTCAGGTTTATCTGTAAACTGAAAAGGGTCAGACCCTATTTCTCATCAGAAATTTTTAAAGTGGTACAATCATTAACCTTAACCTAATTCGATTATTACAAATGCTATATATGCCGGCTGTAAGGAGCACCTGCTTAAAAAACTAAAACTTAAACAGCTCAAAACACTGTAGTCAGGTTTATATACAAAATCTCTCGTTTTGAAAGTGCTGCCCTTTATTAATCACATTACAATGGTTTCCCATCAAAGTGAGAATCACTTTCAAATTATGCACCTTTATCTTTCAAATCTTGAATGGCACAGCCCCAAACTATATGCTTCCATTAATAAACCTACCTCAACGAAATGCTAAACTTGAGGCAACAGATTATCTTAGACTACATTTCCAAAACTATTAAAAAAAAAAATGATCTACAAAACAGTTCTCTGCAAACTTCACATACCTAGGGACCAAATGGTGGAACTCCTTACCATCCAAAATAAGTATACTGGAGTACACCAGATTTCCATAAGATCCTAAAATCATTCCTCTTCAAGCAAACCCTCACAAAGAACAACCACATTTCAAGCAGGTGGAGATAGAGAGCAATCTTTAGCCTCTCCATAGGAGCCAACTTTTCAAAATGATTGGGGGGTGCTGAATTTTTTTTTCTTTTTGTACAGGCAGTGCGTCTCTCTCCCCCCATCTTAAAATTCTGTCTACTGCAGACTTCACCTGGGCAGTAGCAGCGCCACTTATAGGCTACCTGCACAAGGACTTCTTCCCTGAACAGTCCCACCCCTCAGTCCCCCTGTACTCTGCAAACATAAAGAGATGCAAATTTTAAAAACTGACATACTTCAATCACTATACTGTAGGTTAACAAATACAAATAAAACAAAAAATGGAAAATATATCATTTTAGTGGACTAAATACATTTTTCAATTAGCTTTCAAAGGCCAAAACCTCTTTCCTCCGGTCAGGACAGTATGCTGCTGTTATGGTATTCTGTTCTGACATAAGAAAGGAGGGTTTGGTCTCCAAACATTAGTAAAAAAACTAGGAATAAATGCCCGTTTCTGAGGGCAATGAAACGGGCGCTAGCAAGGGGCCCCCTCCCTCAGAGCTACTTGCCTTGTTCGGTGTTCGCGTCGCTGTGTGTGGGTAGGGTTTTTTTTTTTTTTTTTGTTTGCTGTGCCTCCGTGGCCGTGCCTGTGGCGTTTCGGTTTTGGGCTTCGAGTGTTATAGCTCCGCCCTCGACGTCATGACGTTTTGACGCGAGGGCGGTGCAGACACTCCAGGGCACACCGGATATCGGGCGCCTCAACTTCCGTGGAGGCTTCAGAACGTTGGGGTTGCCTTTTATATAGAGAGATGTATTAAAATTAGTCCAGTAAACATTGCTTCCATTGTCTGTATTTATTAACACAGCTACCACACTACTTTATCCTAAACTAAAAATAAAATTCATTTTTTCCTACCTTTGTGGTCTGGCTGTTTACTGTTTCTAATTGTTTTGGTCCCAGTCTCTTGTTTCTTCTTTCCTCGATCTTTAACTTTCCCCCCTTTCCATCCAGCATCTGTTTTCTCCATCCATATGTAGTTTTTCTCCTCTCTCCCCTGCCCTCTCCCCCCATCCATATCCGGTAATTCTCCTCTCTCCCCTGCCCTCCCATCCATACTACTACTACTTATCATTTCTATAGCGCTACAAGGCATACGCAGCGCTGTACACCATACATAAAAAGACAGGCCCTGCTCAAAGCGCTTACAATCTAGAACCAGATGCATCCATCATTCTGTGTTCACTGCAGTGTGGCACAGGTGAAGAGAAACCATACCACACATTTATACAGAACCCTGTCTGATTTTGCAGGGTACTTTCTCCACATACCATGTTCCAAGACATAAAGCAGCACTGAGGCTCTTTGAGGAGCAATAAATTCAGTGCTTTTTATTCTACATTTCATCCTATTCTCATTTGAGATTGTATTTCAAAGGAAACATTGTGCATATTTTACTATTTATGGATAGTTCCCTGGTGCAACCACCATTCTTCAAATTATGCTCAGAATACAATGTATAGTCTACTACACAAAGCTCAGGAGCAGCTAGTTCCAATAGTAAACGAATAAGGCTACATACCACTCCTATTAAAAGTGCAGCACAAAGACACTAACCCTGCCCAGATCCTTGCTAATGTCTGCCCAAACGTCTGTACAGGCTACTTTTCACAATGCAAAGTGATTTTTCTACGTTCTCTGGCTACAAGAACAATAAACTCTTCTTTAGCATTTCAATTAAAATTTTAAAACAGAGAACAAAAAATGCTTTTCTTGCCATTGCACAATCTCCTTTTGGTTTCTCATCAGTTATGTGTCACAGCAGTTTAAGGTTCAAATGACAATTGACCTTTTTAAATATTTATAACAGCAGCCAGAGATAAAACAGAGCACCATTTAATCGGGAAAGACAGTGCTTGCAGTCTGTTTGAGGGGTGTAGGCAGGAGAAATTTATTATAAATATTAAGACAACTCATGGCCATTAACTGAAAAGAAAAAAATAACCCTAAACATGAGCCCTTAGGACACTTTAGTCTCACTTTCAAAGACACATTTTTTCATGAAATAAGAGGACGACACAAATTAAACTTCCATATCATCAAGCTGATCAATCCATAGACTGGTGGGTTGTGTCCATCTACCAGCAGGTGGAGATAGAGAGCAAACTTTTGCCTCCCTATATGTGGTCATGTGCTGCCGGAAACTCCTCAGTATGTTCTCTATCTCAGCAGGTGGTGGTCACACACAGCAGCAGCTCTGGCTAGGCCTCCAAGCCTAATCCTTAGGTTTTGTTGAGGCCTGGGTTGAGGGCTCTTTTGAGCAAGTGCAAACCTGGGGGTGCCAGGTCCCTCCTTTTCTCCCCCCTCCCGCTGGCTCCGTTTAAAAAAAAAAAAAAAAAAAAAAAATTTTTAAACATCTTTAAGGCGTTTAATTCGACGTTTCTTTAAACGTTCATTGCAGCTACTCACTGGGACACCAGTTCGTTACAGCTCGGAGCGGCAAGCAGGTAATTTTACCTTTTTATAGCGGGCAGGGGGTTCCCCGATTCTTCTCCTCGTGGCAATGGCGTCGGAGGGCGAGGGCGCAAAGGGTCGCTCCCCGGATCGCTGGAGCGCTTCTAGAGGGGATGCGGGGGTTTTACAACCTGATTCGCCCTTGATGGGTGATAGTTTAGTGACCGATGAATGTCCCGGTCGTTCCTCCGGCGTGGCGGTTTTTTCCCGCCATAAACGCCCATCCCCCGCTCCTCGCCTCCGCCATCTTGGCCGGCCACGCGGCTCGGACGGCTTCTTCGGGGCCGCCCTTGAGGTTGGAGACATTAATGCCATGAACGCCCTTAATTTGGGCGACGGCACAAAAGCGGCTAAAGTTAAGCGCCGTTCTTCCCGCGCGGCTCCTTCACGGAGTTTCGCGCCGGACGCCATTTTGGATGCGCAGCATGTCTCTCCCCCGCTATTGCGAGCGCCGGTTGAGAGTGCGTCTAGGGCTGTTGCCCAGGCTGCGGAAGTGCACAGTCTGGGGGGTTTCTCCCCCGAGTTTGTTTTGCTGCTGCATCAGGCTTTCCTCATGCAAAACGCTGCCCCTGCTCCCTCTTCTGATAAAGAGGTTGAGGTTCCCAGAGGTAAACGCCCTCGGGTTGATTTCCAGGCCTTGGAGGACTTTTGTCTCCTCCGATGTAGATGAGGGCAGCGTGTCTGAGGTCTCCCAACGATCCTTTGCGGATTCCTTGGAGGAGATAGATCCCCGCTCGGATGGAGCGGATGACCCCTCTGCAGCGCGGCTTTTTAGCCCAGAGGATTTGCCCAACCTGTTGTTACAGGCCATGGACACTTTGAAGATTTCCTCTCCGGAGGACGTCTCTCCCTCAGCCCCTGTTGGCTCTGCCATTATGCTGGGGACGAAGCGCCCGCCCTAGAACCTTCCACGTGCATGATGCCATGCACACCTTAATTGCGGCTCAATGGGATGTCCCGGAAACGAGCCTTAAAGTGGCTAGGGCTATGTCCCGCCTCTATACTTTGGCTGTGAGTGAACGTGAGACCTATCTGTGGCCTACCGTGGATTCTTTAATCACTGCGGTGACTAAGAAAACGGCGTTGCCGGTGGAAGGTGGCACGGCCCTAAAGGACGCCCAAGACAGAAGATTGGAGGCGGCCTTAAGGTCGTCCTTTGAGGCAGCTGCTTTAAGTTTGCAGGCCTCAGTTTGCGGCTCCTATGTGGCCAGGGCGTGCCGGACTATGGTGCAGCGGGCTTCCCCTCGGATCATTCCTTGAGGGCTGATTGGCCGGCCCTGGAATCGGGCTTAGCCTATTTGGCAGACTGCTGTATGATGTCTGGAGAGCCTCAGCTAAAGGCATGGCTCAGACAGTCTCTGCGCGGTGGTGGCTTTGGCTGAAACATTGGTCTGCTGACCCACGCCTCTAAATCCCGCCTGGCTAGATTGCCTTTTAAAGGCAAGCTGCTCTTTGGGGTCGAGCTGGACAAAATCGTGACCGATCTCGGCACGTCTAAGGGCAAGAAATTACCAGAGGTCAGGGCTCGGGTTAGTACTCGTCCCGATACCTCCAGAGGACGGTTGCAGGAAGCCCATCGGTACCGCCCGGGCAAGTCGGGTTCCTCTGCCCCCTCTTCCTTCAAGAGGAATTTCTCCCCCAAGCAGCATTCCTTTCGCAGAGACCGCCGTCCCGGAGGTGCTCCCTCCGGTCCTCCCCCAGGGTCTCGTACCAATGACGGGGCCTTGGTCCACGCCCCAGTGCAGATTGGAGGACGGCTGTCCTCGTTTCTGGGCGAGTGGACCACTATAACTTCAGACGCGTGGGTGCTGGAAGTCATCAGAGACGGCTACAAGCTAGAGTTCTGCCAACCCTTAAGAGACGGGTTTGTACTCTCTCCCTGCAAGTCTCCGGTCAAGCTGTGGTAGTGCAGCAGACCTTGGACAACCTGATCCGCCTGGGTGCGGTCGTTCCGGTGCCAAAAAATCAGATTGGCATGGGACGTTACTCCATTTACTTTGTGGTTCCAAAGAAAGGAGGTTCTGTCCGGCCTATCCTCGACCTCAAAGGGGTCAATCGGGCCTGGAAAGTGAGGCACTTTCGTATGGAGACTCTCCGCTCTGTTATAGCGGCAGTGAAGGCAGGAGAGTTCTTGGCTTCCTTGGACATCAAGGAAGCGTACCTGCATATTCCCATCTGGCCTCCTCTCCAACGCTTTCTGCGTTTTACAGTCCTGAGACGACACTTCCAGTTCAGAGCCCTCCCGTTCGGGTTGGCTACTGCTCCGCGGACCTTTTCCAAAGTAATGGGGGTCATAGCGGCCTTCCTGCTAAAGGAAGGAGTACAAGTCCATCCTTATCTGGACGACTGGTTGATCCGAGCCCCCTCTTATGCAGAGTGCGGCAAAGCTATGGACCGGGTAGTTGCTCTTTTGAGCTCCCTGGGATGGATCATCAACTGGAAGAAGAGCCAGCTGCACCCGACTCAGTCCCTGGTGTATCTGGGAGTTCGATTCGACACCCAAGTGGGCAGAGTGTTCCTGCCAGACAATCGGATTGTCAAGCTTCAGGCTCAGGTGGACTAGTTCCTAGTAGCCTCTCCTATTCGGGCTTGGGACTACGTGCAGCTGTTGGGCTCTATGACGGCCACGATGGAAGTAGTGCCCTGGGCCAGGGCTCATATGAGACCACTACAGCTATCTCTGCTGCTGCGCTGGACTCCGATTTCGGAGGATTATGCTGTGCGCCTTCCCGTGGACCCAGCAGTGCGCAAGGCGCTGAGCTGGTGGACGCAGACAGACAAGTTGTCTGCAGGATTGCCTGTGGTGACCCCGGAGTGGATTGTCGTCACGACAGACGCCTCTTTGATGGGCTGGGGAGCCCACTGCTTGGGAAGGACAGCGCAGGGGCTCTAGTCTCCTGCAGAGGCAAGTGGTCTATCAACCTCCTGGAACTCAGAGCCATTCGGTTGGTGTTATTGGAGTTCATCCCGGTACTGGTGTTGAAGCCTGTACGGGTCCTGTCGGACAATGCCACGGCTGTGGCCTATATCAACCGCCAGGGAGGTACCAAGAGCGCCCCTCTAGCCAGGAGGCTATGAGTCTTTGCCAGTGGGCGGAAGCGAACCTGGAGCAGCTTTCAGCGGCCCACATTGCCGGAGTCATGAATGTCAAGGCGGACTTTCTCAGTCGCCATACCTTGGAGCCCGGAGAGTGGCAACTATCTGCTCAGGCGTTCTTGGACATCACGAAGCGCTGGGGCCAGCCGAGCCTAGATCTGATGGCGTCATCGGCCAATGGCCAAGTGCCGCGCTTTTTCAGCAGAGGACGGGACCCTCGATCCCTGGAGTAGATGCTCTTCTCCAACAGTGGCCGACACAAGAGCTCCTCTGTGTTCCCGCCCTGGCCCATGTTGGGCAGGGTGCTAGACCGGGTGGCAAAGCATCCCGGCAGGGTAATCCTGGTGGGTCCGGATTGGCCCAGACGTCCCTGGTATGCGGACTTGTTCAGGCTCTCAGTCGACGATCCTCTGCGGCTGTCAGTGGAGCAGGGCCTGTTACATCAGGGTCCCGTGGTGATGGAGGATCCCTCTCCCTTTGGTCTTACGGCCTGGCTATTGAGCGGCAGCGTCTGAGGAAGAAGGGCTTCTCAGACAAGGTCATCGCCACTATGCTGAGAGCGAGGAAGCGCTCTACTTCTACTGCTTACGCCAGGGTTTGGCGTATCTTTGCAGCATGGTGTGAAGCAGGCTCACTTTCTCCCTTCACTGCTCCAATTTCTTCAGTGTTGGCGTTCCTGCAAGAAGGTCTGGAGAAAGGCCTGTCGCTCAGTTCCCTTAAAGTCCAGGTAGCGGCTCTGGCTTGCTTCAGGGGCCGCCTGAAGGGTGCTTCCCTGGCTTCGCAGCCAGATGTGGTGCGCTTTCTCAAGGGAGTTATCACCTGCGCCCTCCTCTGCACTCAGTGGTGCCTGCGTGGAATCTCAACCTGGTGCTAAGAGCATTGCAGAAGCCGCCTTTGGAACCCTTGTCGAGGGCATCTCTGAAAGACCTGACGTTGAAACAGTCTTTTTGGTGGCTATCACTTCAGCCAGAAGAGTTTCCGAGCTCCAGGCGCTCTCATGTCGAGAGCCTTTTCTGCAGTTCACTGAGGCAGGAGTGACTATTCGCACAGTGCCTGCCTTCCTGCCCAAGATTGGTTCTCGCTTCTATGTGAATCAGCAGCTCTGTCTCCCTTCCTTTCGTAGGGAGGACTACCCAGAGGAGTACTCCGCTCTTGAATATCTGGATGTGAGACGAGTCATCATCAGATACTTGGAAGTGACCAATGATTTCCGGAAATCGGATCATCTGTTTGTCCTGTTTGCAGGTCCTCGTAAGGGTCTGCAGGCTGCTAAGCCTACAGTGGCAAGATGGGTCAAGGAAGCCATTGCAGCGGCTTATGTGGCCGCGGGGAAGGTGCCGCCTATCCAGCTGAAGGCTCACTCCACGAGAGCTCAGGCGGCCTCGATGGCAGAGGCCGGATCCGTCTCCTTGGAAGAGATATGCAAGGCGGGCAACGTGGGCTTCGGCTCATACATTCTCCAAGCATTACCGTTTGACTGTGGCTGCACGGGCGGAGGCCCGGTTTGGAGCTTCAGTGTTGAGGTCAGGGATTTCTATGTCCCGCCCTGGGTGAGTACTGCTTCGGTACATCCCACCAGTCTATGGATTGATCAGCTTGATGATATGGAAGGTAAAATTATGTATAATCATACCTGATAATTTTCTTTCCATTAATCATAGCTGATCAATCCATAGCCCCTCCCAGATATCTGTACTGTTATATTCTGGTTGAATTTTAGGTTCAAGTTAGCCTTCAGTTACTTCAGGAGGACTTCGTGTTCAAGTTCTTCTTTCACTTGGATTCTTCAAGAGTTGAGACGAGTTTGTGTTACAGTGAGCTGCTGCATTCCTCTCCCCTCCGTTTTACGGGGCTGGATTGAGACATAAATTCTGCCGGCACTCCCTCCCGCTTCGTGCGGCTGTAGGGCAGCTTTGTACCCCTCCCGCTTCGGCGGGTGTTAGGGTCAGTCAGCTCCTCCCGCGGTTTGCGGTTGCAGGATAAGCCAGATCCCCCCGCATCGGCGGGTGTGGTTGTCCCTCCCCCGCTCCGCGGGGATGAGCTGGACGGATTCCCCTCCCCCACTTGTGTGGGGATGAGCTGGGTTAATTCCCCTCCCCCGTTTCGGCGGTGGTGAGCTGGGCAGAGTGTCCCTTCGTGGGTGTAATTCTCTAAGTGCTGAGTCCTGCGGATGGAGCTTTGATATCGACATACTGAGGAGTTTCCGGCAGCACATGACCACATATAGGGAGGCAAAAGTTTGCTCTCTATCTCCACCTGCTGGTAGATGGACACAACCCACCAGTCTATGGATTGATCAGCTATGATTAATGGAAAGAAAATTATCAGGTATGATTATACATAATTTTACCTTTTTTTCTACCTCCTGTTAGTTTAAAATCTATTGCTTTGATTTACCTGACTGAAGGGCAGTAAAAGCAAAGCACTGCACAGCACAGCAGGCTGCCTCTTGTCTTCTCTCCTTATCTCTCTCAGACTCCCGCCCTTATGTAAACAGGAAATGAGGGCGGGACTGTCCTGTTTCTAGTGCTGAGCCCTTAGGTTCCCTAAGGCCCCGCGAGACCTCAGAGGACAGCCGAGCACCCCGAATCTTCACCCGCGGCGGCCGCCGTTCACCAAGGGTTGAGCCCCCAGCTGCAGGCGGCCAGCAGGACTGCTGGAACTGCGGGGTGACGGCTGACCTGGCTGGTAGTCAGTAACGCAGTCTCTAAAGAGTAGCTAGCAAGGGCGGCTAGCCAGTAGCACAGTCTCTGAAAGGTGGCTAGCGGGTAGCACCGTCTCTAAATGGGGGCTAGCAAGGCGGCTAGCCAGTAGCACAGTCTCTGAATGATGGCTAGCAAGGGCGGCTAGCAAGTAGCACAGTCTCTGAATGATGGCTAGCAAGGGCGGCTAGCAAGTAGCACAGTCTCCGAATGATGGCTAGCAAGGGCGGCTAGCAAGTAGCACAGTCTCTGAATGATGGCTAGCAAGGGCGGCTAGCAAGTAGCACAGTCTCCGAATGATGGCTAGCACGGGCGGCTAGCAAGTAGCACAGTCTCTGAATGATGGCTAGCAAGGGCGGCTAGCAAGTAGCACAGTCTCCGAATGATGGCTAGCACGGGCGGCTAGCAAGTAGCACAGTCTCCGAATGATGGCTAGCACGGGTGGCTAGCAAGTAGCACAGTCTCCGAGAAAACCACTGTGCCGGCTTCAGCATACATGAAAACGGAAGCAGTTGAGTTCTCCTGTCCTCCGGTTTAAATGTCGCGCCGTCCCGCCCCCTCCCCGGGAGGGGAACCAACCACCCCGGCCCCAGGAGGCGATGGAGCCTCAGGATTGGCCGGCCCGCCCTCCAGGCGGAGTTTTAGGCCCGGCGCGCCAATCCGGCGTGAGGTGGGTGGAGCCTCCGCGCTGGTCCACCCCGGGAGGCGTCGACGCTGGCGCCGCCATCTTGGCCGGCGCAACGCTTCGCTCTCCGAGGCCGGCGCTCGCTCCAGCGGGTCACCGGTCTCGGCCCGACCCGCGGCAGCGCCGGCCTCTCTGGAGGTCCATCCCCGCAGCCCCGGGCGCCGCGAGGGCCGCCGACCATCGCCCCCCAGCACAGGAGCGCAGGTAGGACCGGGGAACGGGACAGGGACGCTCAGAGAGGCAGCCTGCTGTGCTCTGCTTTCAGTGCTGTTCAGGTAAAATCAGTTTTAAGCGCTGGCTGAGCTGCAGGAAAGAAAGCAGGGCAGGTTTCAAAATATTGAGGGGTGCTCGAGCACCCACGGAGTCGGCGCCTATGTGCCTCTCCATATGTGGTCATGTGCTACCAGGAAATCCTCAGTATTCTCTCTCTCTAGCAGGTGTGTGGTCACACGCAGCAGCTCTGGCTTGGTCTCCACGCCTATTTACTTAGGCTTTGTTGAGTACTTGGGGTTGAGGGCTCTTCGTGAGCAAGTGCAAACCTGGTGGTGCCAGGTCCCCTCCTTTTCTCCCCCCCTCCCGCTGGCTCCGTTAAAAAAAACAAAAAAACATAACAATCTTGAAGCAGAAAATATTTTACTTGCAGCTGCTCACTGGGATACAATTCGTTGCAGCTCGGAGCAAGAAGCAGGTCATTTTACCTTTTCCTAGTGGGCAGGGGGTTCCCCAAACGTTTCCCTTGTGGATCATGGCGTCGGATGGTAAGGGCGCGAAAAAGCGCTCCCCGGATCGCGATCGCGCGGCTAGTGGGGAGGAGCGGGGATCGGAGGCAGAGAAGCCCTTTTTGGGCGCCCTTCTAGACTTTGCTGATTTAGCTGGTTTTTCCTCTGCTGGGGCTTCGGCGGCCTATCCCGCCTTAGGCGCCCATCCCCCGATGTCCGCCCTTCCGACGTCTGCCGCCCATGCAGCTCGGATGGCCTCTGGTATGGCCGCCTTTGAGTGGGGCGGCGGTAAGAAGATGGCGAAGTTTAAGCACCATGCTTCCCGCGCAGCTCCTTCGCGGAGTGACGCACCAGACGCCATTTTGGATGCACAGCGCGCCTCTCCCCCGCTCTATGGAGTGGAGGTTGAGAGTTCCTCTAGAGCTGTGGCCCAGGTTGCAGAGATGCACAAACAGGGGGGTTTCTCTCCCGAGTTAATTTTGTTGCTGCATCAGGCCTTTCAACTGCAAAACGCTGCTCCTGCTCCCCTGTCAGATATGGGGGAAGAGGCTTCCCTGATCAAGCGCCTTCGGGTGGATCTTCAGGTCTTGGGGGACTCTGTCTCCTCTGATGTAGATGAGGGCAGCGTTTGAGTTCTCCCAAAGGTCCCTTGGGGATTCTTTGGAGGAGGCTGATCCTCACCCTGATGGGGGAGATGACCCCTCTGCAGCGCGGCTTTTTCGCTCAGAGGAATTGCCTAACCTGTTCAGGCTATGAGCATCTTGAGTATTTCCTCTCCGGAGGAAGGCCCTCCTTCAGCCTCGGCGGGTTCCACTATTATGTTGGGAACCAAGTGCTCTTCCAGGACCTTCCACATCCATGAAGCCATGAAAACTCTAATTTCGGCTCAATGGGATTCTCCTGAGGCGCGCCTCAAGGTATCCAGGGCCATGACTCATCTGTACCCTCTGCCAGAGGGTGAACAGGAGGCCTTGTGCTGGCCGGCAGTGGACTCTCTAATCACTGCTGTGACAAAAAGACTGCTTTGCCGGTGGAAGGTGGCTCTACCCTTAAGGATTCACAGGACAGGAAATTGGAAGCGGCCTTAAAAGTTAGCCTTTGAAGCGGCCGCCTTGAGTTTGCAGGCCTCGGTTTGCGGCTCCTATGTGGCCAGGGCATTCTTGACGGTGGTGCAGCAGGCCTCCCCCTCGGATCCTTCCTTGAGGGCGGATTGGCCGGTCCTGGAGTCGGGCTTGGCTTACTTGGCAGACTTGCTGTATGATGATTTGAGAGCCTCGGCTAAAGGTATGTCTCAGACAGTCTCTGCCCGTCGATGGCTATGCCTTAAGCATTGGTCAGCTGACCATGCCTCCAATTCCCGCTTAGCCAAGTTGCCTTTTAAGGGCAAGCTGCTCTTCAGGGATGAGCTGGACAAGATCGTGACGGATCTCGGCAGTTCTAAAGGCAAGAGGTTGCCGGAGGTCAAGGCAAGGGCCAGCAGTGCTCGTCCTGGTTCCTCTAAGGGCCGTTTTCAAGAAGCCTGTCGGTATCGCCCGGGCAAGTCAGGCTGCTCCTCCTCCTCCTTCAAGCAGAGGTTCTCCTCGAAGCAGCATTCCTTTCGCAGAGACCACCGCTCAGGAGGTTCTTCCTCCGGTCCTCGCCCAGAGCAGATAGGAGGAAGGCTGTCCTCTTTTCTGGACGAGTGGACCAGGGTAATTTCAGACGCTTGTTTTCTAGAAGTCATCAGAGATGGCTACAAGTTGGAGTTCTGCCGGCCCCTGAGAGACTGGTTCGTGAACTCTCCTTGCAAGTCTCCCCTCAAAGTGGCAGCAGTTCAGCAGACTCTGGACAACTTGCTCCGCCTTGGGGCGGTGGTCCCAGTGCCCATAGAGCAGCGTGGCTCAAGACGTTGCTCCATTTACTTTGTGGTGCCAAAGAAAGGAGGCTCTTCTTGGCCTATTCTTGACCTCAAGGGAATCAATCGGGCCTTGCGAATACGACATTTCCGTATGGAGACTCTCCGCTCCGTGATTGCTGCGGTACAAGAAGGAGAATTCCTGGCATCCTTGAACATCAAGGAAGCTTAGCTGCACATTCCCATCTGGCCGCCTCATCAGCACTTCCTGTGCTTTGCAGTGCTGGGCCGGCACTTCCAGTTCAGAGCCCTCCCGTTCGGGTTGGCTACGGCTCTGCGGACCTTCACCAAAGTGATGGTGGTCATTGCTGCTTATCTCCGCAAGGAAGGAGTGCAAGTCCATCCCTACCTGGACGACTGGCTGATTCGAGCTTCCTCCGCGGAGTGTGGGAGAGCGACGGACAGGGTCATTGCTCTAATGAGCTCCCTGGGATGGATCATCAACCTGGAGAAAAGTCAACTGCGCCCGACTCAGTCCCTGGAGTATCTGGGTGTTCGGTTCGACACCCAAGTGGGCAGAGTGTTCCTGCCGGACAACCGGAGCCTCAAGCTTCAGGCCCAGGTGGGCCGGTTCCTAGCCTCCTCAGCTCCTCGGGCTTGGGATTATGTGCAACTGTTGGGCTCCATGACGGCCACGATGGAGGTAGTGCCCTGGGCCAGGGCCCATATGAGGCCACTACAGCACTCTCTTCTGCGGCGCTGGACTCCGGTTTCAGAGGATTACGCAGTTCGCCTTCCCCTGGACCCGGCGGTGAGAAGGGCGCTAAGTTGGTGGCTGATGTCAGACAAGTTGTCAGCCGGTATGCCTCTCACGTCCCCGGAGTGGATTGTCGTTACGACGAACGCCTGCTTGACAGGCTGGGGAGCCCACTGCCTGGGAAGGACAGCACAGGGGATATGGTCGCCAGCGGAGGTGAAGTGGTCCATCAACCTCTTGGAACTTCGGGCCATTCAGTTGGCGCTTCAAGCGTTTCTTCAGGTACTGATACTGAGGTCAGTTCAAATCCTGTCAGACAATGCCACGGCCGTGGCCTATGTAAATCGCCAGGGAGGTACCAGGAGTGCCCCCCTAGCCAGGGAGGCCATGAAGCTATGCCAGTGAGCAGAGGCGAATCTGGACCAGCTGTCGGCGGCTCACATTGCGGGAGTCCTGAATGTCTAGGCAGACTTTCTCAGTCTCCATACCTTGGATCCCGGAGAGTGGCAACTGTCTGCTCGGGTGTTCTTGGAGATCATGAAGCGCTGGGGCATGCCGACCTTGGATCTGATGGCGACCTCGGCCAATTGCCAAGTGCTGCGGTTCTTCAGCAGAGGATGGGACCCTCGATCTCTGGGGGTCGATACTCTTCTCCAGCAGTGGCCGGTACAGGAGCTTCTCTACGTGTTCCCGCCTTGGCCTATGCTGGGCAGAATTCTCGGTCGGGTGGCGAAACACCCAGGCCGGGTGGTCCTGGTGGGTCCAGACTGGCCCAGATGCCCTTGGTATGCGGACCTGATCCGACTTTCCGTAGACAGTCCTCTGCGGCTTCCGGCGGAGCGGGGCCTCTTACATCAGGGTCCCGTGGTGATGGAGGATCCCTCCCCCTTTGGTCTTACGAGCCTGGCTCTTGAGCAGAAGCGGCTGAAGAAGAAGGGCTTCTCGGACAAGGTCATCGCCACTATGCTGAGAGAACGGAAGCGCTGTACTTCTACTTATGCCAGGGTATGGCGTACCTTTGTATCATGGTGCGAGGCAGGATCCCTGTCGCCGTTCACGGCGCCAATTGCTTCAGTGTTGGCGTTTCTGCAAGAAGGTCTGGAGAAAGGCCTGTCGCTCAGCTCTCTTAAGGTCCAGGTAGCAGCTCTAGCTTGCTTCAGGAGTCGCCTGAAGGGTGCTTCCCTGGCTTCTCAGCCAGATGTGGTGCGTTTTCTCAAAGGGGTTAATCACATACGCCCTCCTCTGCACTCGATAGTGCATACGTGGAATCTCAATCTGGTGCTGTGGGCCTTGCAGAAGCCGCCCTTTGAGCCATTATCGCGGCTCTCTCTGAAGGACCTGACGTTGAAAGCGGTCTTTTTGGTGTCAATCGCTTCAGCCAGGAGGGTTTCCGAGCTCCAGGCGCTCTCGTGTAGAGAGCCGTTCCTGCGGTTCACGGAGGCAGGAGTGTCTATTCGCCCAGTGCCTTCCTTCCTGCCCAAGATTGTTTCTCACTTCCATGTGAATCAGCAGCTTTGTCTACCCTCCTTCCGTAGGGAGGATTATCCAGAGGAGTATCGTGCTGTCAGATGCCTGGATGTTAGACAAGTTATCATCAGATACTTGGAAGTGACCAACGATTTCCGGAAGTTGGATCACCTGTTTGTGCTGTTTGCGGGCCCCCGTAGGGGTCTGCAGGCATCTAAACCTACCGTGGCACGTTGGGTCAAGGAAACGATTGCGGCGGCTTATGTGGCCGCAGGGAAGGTGCCGCCTATCCAGCTGAAGGCTCATTCTACTAGAGCACAGGCGGCTTCGATGGCAAAGTCCAGGTCCGTTTCCTTGGAGGAGATTTGCAGATCGGCGACTTGGGCTCATACCTTCTCACGGCATTATCGCTTGGACGTGGCAGCACTGGCTGAGGTCCAGATTGGAGCTTCAGTGTTGCATTCTGGGATTTCAATGTCCCGCCCTGGGTGAGTACTGCTTGGGTACATCCCACCAGTCTATGGATTGATCTGCTTGATGATATGGAAGGTAAAATTATGTATCATACCTGATAATTTTCTTTCCATTAATCACAGCAGATTTTCTTTCCATTAATCATAGCAGATCAATCCTTAGTCCCTCCCAGATATCTGTACTGTTTGTTCTAGTTCAGTTATATTTCAGGTTCAAGTTTAGACTTCAGTTCCTGTTCAGGAGGACTTCGAGTTCAAGTTCTTTCACTTGGATTTCCCTGGAGTTGCGACGACTTTGTGTTACAGTGAGCTGCTGCTTCTTTCCCCCCATTTCGACGGTGGTTGGATTCATAACTAAATTATGCTAGTGCTCCCTCCCACTTCGTGCGGTAGTAGGGTAGCTTTGTTTCCCTCTCGTTTTGGCGGTGATTGGTTAAGCCAGCTCCTCCCGCGGTTGCGGTAGCAGGACATGCCAGTTCCCCCCGCGTCGGTGGGAGTGGGTGCCCCCCCCTGCTTTGGTGGTGGTTGGGTGGCGGAGTGTCCCTTTGTGTGTGTAATTCTCTATGTTTGGTGATTCCTGCGGATGGACTATACTGAGGATTTCCTGGTAGCACATGACCACATATAGAGAGGCAAAAGATTGCTCTCTGTCTCCACCTGCTGGTAGATGGGCACAACCCAGCAGTCTATGGATTGATCTATGATTAATGGAAAGAAAATTATCAGGTATGATACATAATTTTACCTTATCAGCCTTCTCGATGTTCCATGTATAACTTATCATTCATACTAGGCTTCGAATATTGAATCTACATAGTTATTAGTACACCTAATATTGTATAATTGGGTGGTTCTAAGCAGACTATTCTCTTTATTATGGATTAATCTCTGATTCACATCTTGTAAGCCACATTGAACACAATTTGCTTGGAATAATGTGGGATATAAATAATTACTCTTAGAAATACTCCTTTTATTTGAGTTGTTTACGTAACAAATAAATTTTGGCTTACAGAAAATGTCGAAATAGGTTTTTATAGCTCTTCTAAAACTAAATATAATGAGCAATATTTCTAATAACAGAAGGCTATTGTAGGCCTCAGGGGCAGCACCTGAAAAAATACCTTTTTTTTTTTTTTATAGTATGGCTTAAATGACAAACATCCAATGAAATTAATGCAAGCAACAATTTGCTAGCAGATCTTAAACGTGTAGACAGTTTATATACACTCACCAAGCTGGTCAAATATGCAGGCCACAAACCATATAAGATTTTGAAAACAAAAGACATTTTTAATTCAATTCTGACCCAAATAGGCAGCCAGAATTGAAAAAGTGTTGTATGATCATATCTACTACCATTCAGTACCAGTTTAGCTGACACATTCTGTAGTACTTGCATTCTATGCAGTTGCTTCACAGAAATCCCTAATAAATATTGCAGTAATTGAGAGCTGTGTGAATAACTGCCTAGATGATCACCTGAAAATGTTTTTCCAAAAAATGTCTTAGACTACGTATAGATTTAAACTTATACATACCTTTTGAACCAAATGGGTATTGTGTTTCCATAGTCAAGTTGGTATCAAACCACAAACCCAGAAGTTTGATTTCTGACTTAAGTATATTGGCATTTTGGAGCTGTACAACCTCAAGGGAATTGTCCTTCTGATGTTCAATATCTTTTACCTTAATTGCTTTATTAAACAATACCTTTAAAATGTTTGTTTTATCTGGATTAATCTCTTTAAAAATAATGCTAGCAATCATATATTTCCAGAAAAAAAATCATTCATCTTAATCTTCACTGTATGTATTAGTACCAGAAAGATCAAAACCACATGAAAAATATTCAGTATTTTGCCTCCTTAACAGACCTAGTTCACTCATGTACACATTAAAAAGAATAGGGGACAAAGAAGATCCATGAGGTATGCCCTATGTCATATGCCCAAGGGTCAGAAAATGCATTCTGCCAATACATATTCAGATGTCTTTTCCAAGAAACCTTGGAACCATTATTCTTATTGTACACCGCCTTGAGTGAATTCCTTCAAAAAGGTGGTAAATAAATCCTAATAAATAAATACACTCTCATCTACTACTAAACCTTCTAATTTACACAATAACACAATAACCATGGTTCATAGTAACATAGTAGATGACAGCAGAAAAAGACCCTTTGGTAAAACCATGTTGTCTCGGATCTTGCAACTTATTGGCTTCCAGGAAATTCACTATCCTTTCCTTCGGCATCGCTTCCATTACTTTTCCAATAACCGAAGTGAGGCTTACCGACCTGTAGTTTCCAGCTACTTCCCTATCACCACTTTTGTGAATAGGGACCACATCCACCATTCTCCAGTCCCTCGGAACCTTGCCCATCTGCAAGGATTTGTTAAACAAATCTTTAAGAGGACCTGCCAGAACCTCTCTGAGCTCCCTCAATATCCTGGGGTGGATCCCGTCCGGTCCCATGGCTTTGTCCACCTTTAGTTTTTCAAGTTGTTCATACACACTCTCTTCCGTGAACGGTGCTCTATCCACTCCATTCTCATTTGTACTTTTTCCAGTCCATCGCAGTCCTTCTCCAGGATTTTCTTCTGTGAAAACAGAAAAGTATCTATTTAGAAAATTTGCTTTTTCTTCATCACTATCTACATAGCGGTTCGCAGTATCTTTTGGTCTTACAATTCCCTTTTTAGTCATTCTCCTTTCACTAATATACCTGAAAAATTTTTTGTCACCCCTTCTTACATTTCTAGCCATTTGTTCTTCCACTTGTGCTTTTGCCCTACATATCTCTCTCTTGGCTTCTTTCAGTTTCATCCGGTATTCCTCCTCGTATTCCTCTTCTTGAGTTTTTCTGTATTGCTGGAGCACCAACTCTTTAGCCGTTATTTTCTCAGCCACTTGCTTGGAGAGCCATATCGGTTTCCTTTTTCTCTTGCTTTTATTTACTTTCATTACATAAAGGTTTGTGGCCCTATATAGCTTCTTTCAGCCTGGACCACTGTCCTTCCACTTCTTGTACTTCCTCTCAACCCATCAGCTCCTTCCTCAGGTATTACCCCATTTTACTAAAGTCAGCACGCTTGAAATCCAGGACTTTGGGTTTTGAGTGGCCGCCCTCCACTACAGCTGTCATATCAAACCAAACCGTTTGGTCACTGCTGCCCAGGTGGGCACCCACTCGGACATTTGACACGCTATCCATATTTGTGAGCACCAGATCCAGCTTTGCTCCCTCCCTCATGGGTTCCGTCACCATTTGTCTGAGCAGAACACTTTGGAAAGCATCCACAATCTCTCTACTTCTTTCTGATTCCGCCGATGGAACCTTCCAATCTACATCCAGCAGATTGAAATCTCTCAGCAACAGCACCTCTCTCTTCTTTCCTAACTTTTGAATATCTGCGATCAGATCCTTATCTAGTTTCTCCAGTTGTGTCGGGGGTCTGTAGACAACATCCACGCGGACAGAGGTTCTATCATCTCTTTTTAAGGTGATCCATATCGCTTCTTCTTTTCCCCAGGTCCCTGTCATTTCAGTCGCCGTGATATCATTTCTCACATACAGAGCTACTCCTCCACTCACCAGGTCAAATGCTGTTGACAGGTCTAACTGCATCAGCAGCACTTCAACCCACCTATCAAGATAACCCCAAAGAGTGGACATTAAAGCCAAAATTACTGTCTTTGTGCTATATAGTGGGCGAAAGGCCTGACTGGCATGGATCTAGGAATTGAAAATGGTCCAGATATTCCTGAAGTTGAGATGTAACAATAGCTTCAATTGTACACAATAGCTTCAATCACTTAGGGTAGGAATATTTGCTACTGGTCAATAATTACTGCTTTGTTAGAAATATCCCAGTGGTGTGCTGGTAAATTTTTAACAGGCTCTCTCCCCGGTCCACCTCGGGGCCCCCCCCCCCCCCCCCGGTCCACCTCGGCGCCCCCCCCCCCCAAAAAAAAATTGCAGAGCTGGCCATAGCCGGGGGGAGGGGGCAATGCATTACTCTCTCTAGGAAAAAAAATTAAATGATCCCAGGTTCTAATCTAATTCATGTTTAATATGGGATAAAATGCCATAAATAAGTAAATAAATATAAACTTTTAACGTTCAGCACCTGATTCTCAAAGTGGACATATTCCAAACACTATAATGAAAATAAAATTATTTTTTTCTACCTTTGTTGTCTGGTGACTTTGTTTCTCTGATCATGCTGGTCCAGTATCTGATTCTGCTGCTCTCTATCTGTTCCCTTGACTCCGTTTCCAGGGCTTCCTTTCCATTTATTTCTTTTCTTTCCTCCTTTCTTCTTCATTTCTGATCCTCCGCGGACTTGACTGTCCAGTGGATCTAGCTTCTTCCTATTTTCTCCATCCATGTGCAGTTTCTCTCCTCAATTCCTTTTCCCTCATCTAATCTCCTTCCTCTATCTTCCCTCCATGTCCAGCATTTCTTCTCTCTCCCTTCCCTCCATCCATGTCCAGAATTTCTCTTGCTCTCCCCTCCATCCATGTCCTGAAACTCTCCTCTCTCCCCTGCCCCCCTCTCCCCATCCATGCCCAGCAAATCTCTGCCCTTCCCTCCCGAACATGTCCTTCGCCCCCACCCTCCCCTCCCGCTCACATCTGTGTTTTTTAATTACCTCCGTCGAAGCCTGCGCTATTTAAAGCCCTGCTGCGTGCAGGCTGTCTCTCGAGGCTTCCCCTTCTTGCTTCGGTAATGTTTGTGCCCTTAGTCCCGCCTTCGCGGAAAAAGGAAATGACGTCAGAATGACATCAGGAGGCGGGACTAAGGGCGCGAACGTCACCGAAGCAAGCAGGGGAAGCCTGGAGAGACGGCCTGCACGCAGCAGGGCTTTAAATAGCGGTTTCGACGGAGGTAATTTAAAAAGTCAGATGGGAGCGGGAGGGTGGGGGCGAAGGACATCGTTGGACATGCTTCGGAGCGGCAGGGGAGGTAAGCATGGCCTGTGATGGCGCCCTCCTGCCATGCTTACCTCCCCCAATGGAGCCGGCTTGCCCCCAACAACAACCGGCTCGCAAGAGCTGTAAAAATTTAACAAGCGGCTCTTGCGAGCCGGACAGAGCCTGCTCCAGTACACCACTGAAATATCCCCTCTTTGCCACTCTAGGGGGAAAACATTTTCTCAGATGTAAAAAAAAAAAAAATAATAAAAAAATCTGTGCTTCAGGATAGCATCAGGAATGTCTCTAGGTAGGGCCATATAAAGAAATTATCCTTGGGAGAAATTGTATTTTACACTTTGAAATATGCCCAAACCATGGCAGATTTAGTCCTTCCTCCTTATCTATTCAAATCTTGTATAACTTTCACATAAGGATATGTAGTTGAATTTGATAAGATTTTTCCATTTAATACACTTCTTGGTCCTCAGGGCTTCCTCGTTTTTCATTAGAGTTAATTTTCAGGGCCTCCAACTCTCCCGTATTAGTCTTCACCCCATCCCCCTGCTCCCTATTTATCTCTTGCAACAGAATTGGTACCGATATAATCAGTTGGCTAATTTTGAAAATAACTATTTGTAAATAATGCAATTCTAAAACTGGTGTCACCTATCCATATTCTCTTTAGATCATTCCTACATATCACAGACTTTGCTAATGATGGGTATAATGAAACACCCCTGTCAAGTACCATATTCTAAACTGTTCAGAGTATTCTCCATTTATCCTTATCTGGGTGTCTGGCACTGTACACAGCACTAAAACAATGCTTGAAACTTATCCCCCAACTTCACACTCCTGAACACCTGCAGCACAAACCTTCACTCCACACAGTCAGATGTGTTTTCCACATCAAGAGATGTTTTCTTTCTTTTCCCACCATATCAGGTTGACTAGTCCTCCAGGCATGGTGTTAACTATTTGTAGACGAGTTGCTAATATTTTTGCTAATAACTTAGCATCTAGGTTTATCAGGGAGATAGGTGTTTAGGAACTACAGTTACTAAGGTCCTTGCCTGGTTTGGGAGTTATGGTGTTCCCTGCTATCCGCATTGACTGTGGCAGCCCCACCCCCCTGAGGATGGTGTTATATACCCTCACCAGCCTTTCTGATAACACTCCCTTGTAAAATTTAGCAGAAAGGCCATCCAAGCCTGGTGCATTGTCATTGCTCATCGAGCTTGTAGTATGAAACACCTTGATATAGTGTCCCTATCCAATAGGCTCACATCTTCTGTCATTTTCCTAGGCCAGTACCTCTTCATACTTCCCCCTTCTGGCCATACAATTCATTACTATTGCACCCCTCCCCCCCTTCCATCTTCTATGCTGTAATGCATGCTTATTAGGTGCATCATTAGTATTATGCTAACATTGTATTAGATCTCTGGTATTTGAATTTCAGTGCTGTTAAATGTGTATATTTTTGATGCTGTTTCACAGTAGTTCCATTAGATTTCAGTTTACAATAAATGAAGTAAACCTGAAAACAGTATTTATTTATTCATGGTAATTTTACTATTATGCTGTTAACAAAATAGTCAAACTGTACCTGCTGTACACTGCCATGGGTGAATCTTTACATAAAGGTGGTTAATAAATACCAATAAATGTTAAGAATTTTTTTTTTTGTAAAGTTTTTATTTATAACAAAACCAGAATACAGATCATTCTGACATTATAGACATTTTTGCTGCTACAAAATATTGGATAGCTAGTCTGTGATGATCCACAGGCGTTGTCATCGGCCTAAAATGGAGTAGACAATGTTCCACCTCACATGGATATGGTTGTTGGAGAACTTGGACCACCAGCCTCCCCACATTGGTCCAGTAGATCTTTACTTTCTCACATTCCCACCAAATGTGATAAAACGTGCCCCTGTTACCACATCCTCGCCAACACTGCCCCGAGGTACCAGGGTACATTTTTTGTAACCTATCTGGGGTATAATACCACCAATAGAGCATTTTAAAACCATTTTCGCATACTGCTTGTGCTAAAGATGGCTTAAGAAGAACCTTGTAATTCCTTATCCACATCGCCCTGGTGTCTGTGGTCTGCAGTACCCCCTCCCACCTAGCATGATATATCACCTGAGGGTCAGTGCGGCCCAACAGAGCCAAGTATAAACGTGAGATACTACCTTTACCTCCTCCTCCCCTTAAGGCTAACTGCATGGATGTTTCTGTCAGCTCAAGTTCATCCCGCGCCCGCTTTTTAAGGAAGCTACAAAGACAACAATAGAATACCAAGTCCCTCTCCTGCAGCCCATACTCTTCCTGTAGTGTTGAAAAGGGTATTACTTCCCCATTATCCCAGATCTGCCCAATCATGCGAAGACCCGCCTGTACCCAAATATTAAACACTCTTTCCGCTCCCCCCAATGGGAACCCCACAGCCCATCTAATCACAGTCTGCCGATAGTACCTCCTCTCTGGTAACAGTCCCCTCCTAATATGATACCAGGTAGAGAGCGGGTGTTTCAAACCTATGGGTAGCTTTTTAGAGTGGAGGAGTGGCCTAGTGGTTAGGGTGGTGGACTTTGGTCCTGGGGAACTGAAGAACTGAGTTCAATTCCCACCTCAGGCACAGGCAGCTCCCTGTGACTCTGGGCAAGTCACTTAACCCTCCATTGCCCCATGTAAGCCGCATTGAGCCTGCCATGAGTGGGAAAGCACAGGGTACAAATGTAACAAAATAAAAATTAAGTATTGGCAGGTATTCCTTCCCCGGTACCCATAGGAGATCCTCTGACTCACGCCTCCCCAACCAATCCCTCTCCCAGTGTAACCATTTCTTTGTCACCCCTGGGCCCCATTCCGCTAACACAATTGTGCTGCTTGATAATAGAGAGAGAAATTAGGGACTCCCATACCCCCCTTTCACACGTTTGATACATTGTGGCGCGCCGCACCCGAGGGAGTCGCTTTTTCCATATATATGAGAACATTTTACAATTAAGTTTTGCAAAAAAAAACTATTGGGAATCGGTATGGGCAAGGCCATGAAGAGAGAGAATATCTTAGGGAGCAGCATCATCTTTATAGCATGAATACGCCCTTTCCATGAAATTGTGAGGCCTTCCCATCTATCCAATTCTCGAAAAGTTCTTCTGTTTTTTTTTTTTTTTTTGGAAAATTAGCCAAGAAGAGCCCCTCCAGTTTCGACGTTATCTGTATTCCCAAGTATCTAATAGATTTTTTCGCCCACACAAATGGGAAGAGGGCCTGGAGACTCGGAATATCGCTAGCTGGGACTGTAAAGTTGAGGAATACCGATTTAGCTAAATTAGGTTTAAATCCCGACATTTGCCCATGTTGGTTTAACATCTCTATAGCCTGCGCTATTGATGTTGCCGGATGTGCTAGGGTTAGCAAGATATCATCCACAAACAGCATCAGTTTGTGCTCCCTGCACCCCCTTACTATCCCTCTTACCTCCAAGTCTCTTCTAATTGAACAGGCAAGTGGCTCTACCGATAGGGCAAAGAGGAGAGGGGAAACTGCACATCCCTGCCTTGTCCCACGCTTGAGCTCAAACGTCTCAGTATACGACCTATTAATCTTCAATGTGGCCAACGGCGCCTCATAGAGCAGTTGTAGCCAGGCCAAGTATCTTCCCTCTATCCCCACCTGTTGAAGCACTGCGAATAGGAATGACCAGTCAAGCTCCTACAAAAAGGACAGGTTTATTCTGACCCCTAAATCCCAGACTCTTCTCAAATTGACTGGCATTAGGTGAGAAACCTACCTGATATTGTCTAAAATTTTTAAGGCTTGTTGCTTAATCAATTTAATTAGCACTGGGAAACCTCTCTGTCTGTCTGTCTGTCTTTCTTTCTTTCTGTTCCTGCCAAACTCTGATAGAGGGGAGGGGCATTTTTACATAGCTGACACTGCTATAATTATTGGCAATATCTAGATTTATTTAAAAGGAAAGTTATTAATATCTTAGGGCAGTTTTAAAAAGTATAATAAATTGTAAAGTGCTGGATCAGACACTACCATTTTGGTCCATTCAACTAGAGAATTCCCTTGATAGCAGCACTTAAGCTGACCCATTGGGACTTATAATCCCACCCACCCTCCCCACAACCCACCCACCCCAGGGTTGTCCACTCATTTATAGACAAACCAAACCTTATTAACTTTACTCCACAGTCATACACAGGCAGTCTTGCAGGCGGATACTCCAACATAGTACACCTGTTCATACCCATTTCAACCAATCAGGATGACTTTTATTCTCTGCAATAATTGTGCTGCTTTGGTTTCAAGGCCAATCATCTGGAAACTTAAAGCTTGTCCTATCTGCCTTCAGCTATCTACTTTAAAACAAGAGCTATATAAAGTAATGCAAGAATTAGATGCAATTAAAGCAACTTATAGGACTGTGCAGAATCATAACTTCTCACCACTGCCTCAGAGAATAAAACCACAAAGGAACAGATGGCTCACAGTAGGCTCAGGCAGAATTCGTTATGTGACACAGAAGCATCCACCCGCACAAGTGTTGCCACTACAAAATTCTTTTGCTCCACTACAGCACTGTGATGTTTCTGAAACTAAAATTGAAGCAGAAAAAAAAGAAAAAGCAAAGAAGAGGGAACAAAAAGAGGAGAAGGTACCCAAAGACAAAAGACACTCACAAATCACTAAACCCAAAACACATACTAGGAAATGTAGTTGGAAAGCAATGACCACAAATGCTCACAGTCTAAGCAATAAAATTCATGACCTTCAAGCCCTGATGTTGGAGACTGACTTGGACATAGTTGCAGTCACAGAGACATGGCTCCATGGTTCCCATGAATGGGATGTAAACATACCAGGCTATAATCTTTTTAGGAAGGATAGAGAGGGACGTAAAGGTGGAGGAGTAGCTCTGTATGTGAGAGATGATATCGCAGCAACTGAAATGACAGGGAAGTGGGGAAAGGAAGAAGCAATATGGATCACCTTAAAAAGAGAGGATAGAACCTTGGTTTACGTGGGTGTTGTCTATAGACCCCCGACACAATTGGAAGAACTAGATAAAGATCTGATCACTGATATTCAAAAGTTGGGGAAGAAAAGAGAGGTGCTGTTGTTGGGAGATTTTAATCTGCCGGATGTAGATTGGAAGGTTCCGTCTGCAAAATCGGAAAGAAGTAGAGAGATTGTGGATGCTTTCCAAAGTGCTCTGCTCAGACAAATGGTGAACGAACCCACGAGGGAGGGAGCCACGTTGGATCTGGTGCTCACGAATGGGGATAGTGTGTCAAATGTCCGAGTGGCTGCACACCTGGGAAACAGTGACCATCAAACGGTTTGTTTTGATGTAACAGCTCATGTGGATGGCAGCCACTCCAAACTCAAAGTCCTGGATTTCAAGCGAGCTGACTTTAACAAAATGGAAGAATACCTGAGGAAGGAGCTGATGGGCTGGGAGGACATACGAGAAGTGGAAGGACAGTGGTCCAGGCTAAAAGAAGTAATAAACAGGGCCACAGACCTTTATGTAAGGAGGGTAAATAAAAGCAAGAGAAAAAGGAAACCGATATGGTTTTCAAAGCAAGTGGCTGAGAAAATAAAGGCTAAAGAGTTAGCGTTCCAGAAATACAAAAAATCTAAAGTAGAGGAACACGGGGAGGAATACCGGATGAAACTGAAAGAAGCCAAGAGAGAGGTATGTCTGGCGAAGGCGCAAGCGGAAGAACAAATGGCTAGAAATGTACGGAGGGGAGACAAAAACTTCTTCAGGTATATTAGTGAAAGGAGAAAGACTAAAAAGGGGATTGTGAGACTAAAAGATACAGCAAAACGCTATGTAGAAAATGATGAAGAAAAAGCCAATTTGCTAAATAGATACTTTTGTTCTGTTTTTACTGAAGAAAATCCTGGGGAAGGACCGAGAGGGACTGGCAAAAGTACACCTGAAAACGAAGTGGATAGAGCACCGTTCACGGAAGAGAGTGTATATGAACAACTTGGAAAGCTAAAGGTGGACAAAGCCATGGGGCTGGACGGGATCCACCCCAGAATACTGAGGGAGCTCAGAGAGGTTCTGGCGGGTCCTCTTAAAGATTTGTTTAATAAATCCTTGGAGACGGGAGAGGTTCCGAGGGATTGGAGAATGGCGGAGGTGGTCCCTCTTCACAAAAGTGGGGATAGGGAAGAAGCTGGAAACTACAGGCCGGTAAGCCTCACTTTGGTTATTGGAAAAGTAATGGAAGCCATGCTGAAGGAAAGGATAGTGAATTTCCTGGAAGCCAATAAGTTGCAAGATCCGAGACAACATGGTTTCACCAAAGGGAAGTCGTGCCAAACGAATCTCATTGAATTCTTTGACTGGGTGACGGGAGAATTAAATCAAGGACGTGCTATGGACGTCATCTACTTAGATTTCAGCAAGGCTTTTGACACGGTTCCCCACAGGAGGCTCTTGAATAAACTAGAAGGGCTGAAGATAGGACCCGAAGTGGTGAACTGGATTAGGAACTGGTTGACGGGCAGACGCCAGAGGGTGGTAGTGAATGGAGTTCGCTCGGAGGAGGGAAGGGTGAGTAGTGGAGTGCCTCAGGGATCGGTGCTGGGGCCCATTCTGTTCAATATATTTGTGAGTGACATTGCCGAAGGGTTACAAGGTAAAGTTTGCCTTTTTGCGGATGACACCAAGATTTCCAACAGAGTGGACACCCCGGAGGGAGTGGAAAACATGAAAAAAGATCTGAAGAAGCTGGAAAAATGGTCTAACGTTTGGCAATTAAAATTCAATGCGAAGAAATGCAAAGTGATGCACTTAGGGAGTAGAAATCCAAGGGAGGCGTATGTGTTAGGTGGGGAGAGCCTGATAGTCACGGACGGGGAGAGGGATCTTGGGGTGATAGTATCTGAGGACCTAAAGGCTATGAAACAGTGCGACAAGGCGGTGGCCATAGCGAGAAGGTTGCTAGGCTGTATAGAGAGAGGTGTGACCAGCAGAAAAAAGGAGGTTTTAATGCCCCTGTATAAGACGTTGGTGAGGCCCCACCTGGAGTATTGTGTTCAGTTTTGGAGGCCATACCTTGCGAAGGATGTTAAAAAAATGGAAGCGGTACAAAGAAAAGCTACGAGGATGGTATGGGAGTTGCGTTCCAAGACGTATGAAGAGAGACTTGCTGACCTGAACATGTATACTCTGGAGGAAAGGAGGAACAGGGGTGATATGATACAGACGTTCAAATATTTGAAAGGTATTAATCTGCAAACGAATCTTTTCCGGAGAGGGGAAGGCGGTAGAACGAGAGGACATGAAATGAGATTGAAGGGGGGCAGACTCAGGAAAGATGTCAGGAAGTATTTCTTCACGGAGAGGGTGGTGAACGCTTGGAATGCCCTCCCGCGGGAGGTGGTGGAGATGAAAACGGTAACGGAATTCAAGCATGCGTGGGACAGGCATAAAGGAATCCTGTGCAGAAGGAATGGATCCACAGAAGCTTAGCTGAAATTGGGTGGCGGGGGGAAGAGGGGTTGGTGGTTGAGAGGCTAGGATGGGGGAGGGCAGACTTATACGGGGTCTGTGCCGGAGCCGGTGATGGGAGGCGGGACTGGTGGTTGGGAGGCGGGAAATACTGCTGCACAGACTTATATGGTCTGTGCCCTGAAAAAGACAGGTACAAATCAAGGTAAGGTATACACATGAGTTTATCGTGGGCAGACTAGATGGACCGTGCAGGTCTTTTTCTGCCGTCATCTACTATGTTACTATGTTACCTGGTCAAATGCCTTTTCCGCGTCAATTGAGAGCAGCACTGCTGGCGTCTGTTCGTCCTGCACCTGTTGTATGACATGTAGCAGGCATCTAATGTTATCGAACGACTGGCGTCCTGCTATAAATCCCGCCTGATCCTCATGTATGATTTCTGGTAATCTTTCATGCAGCCTAAGGGCCAGGATTTTGGTAAAAATCTTGTAATCCACATTGAGCAGGGATATCGGCCTGTACAAGCTGCATTGGCGGGGATCTTTCCTTGGTTTTAATATTAAAGTTATTGCAGCCAACCTCCATGAATAGGGTAGTTCGTGGGCGTCCTCCTACGTATTAAACAAGTGGACCAGTATGGGGGCTAGCTGTTTTTTGAACAATTTATAAAACCTTGTGGTAAACCCATCTGTGCCCAGTGCCTTGCCTGTTGAAAGATCTGCTATCGCCCAGTTGACATCCTCCAGAGTGATAGGGGTCGATAATTTTTCTGCTGCCCCCCCCCCCCCCCCCCCCCCGGTCGCAGCTGGGGGATGTCAATGTCCTTTAAATAGTTCTGTATCACAACAGGAGAGGGGATCTGCTCAGGTTTATATAAGGTTGTATAGTATTCCAGAAATGTCTGCTGTATTTGCTCTAATTCGGTAACAAAATCCCCCCTGGGCTGTTTGGACTCCCCCTATGTAATTACGCTGTGCCTGTTTTTTAAGTTTATTAGCTAGCAGTCTTCCTGCCTTGTCGCCCAGCTCAAAATGCTCTTGTTGAGCGTACTGTAATTGGGCCGCTGTTTCTGCCAACGGAAGTTCCTGTATCCGTACACGGATCCTAGTGTCCCCAGGGTCTTCCTTATGTTGTCGCTCAAGCTTTACTAGTTCCTCTTTCATACTAAATCTTAAGAATTTGATGTTGCCCCTTCCTTAGCTTTTATTTGTGGGTTCACAGTTTGTCTGTATTTAGCTTACACCTTATTCGGTAGTAGCTCAAGGTGAGATAACATTAAGTTTCACCAGATATTTCCCTGTCCTTGGAGGGCTTACGATTTAAGTTTGTTCCAAAGTTGATGCTTAGTTCCCATACTCAAACTAGTTTCACCTGCTGCAAATTAAATGTTATCTCCTTATTAGCTAGGCTCTTGAGTTGTTTGCTTTTTGTTTGTTTGTTTTTTTTTCTCCTGGTTGCCTCAAGTTCCTTCATTACCACTCCTGGTACAGTTCATTGCTGATGCCGTTCTAAATCTGCAGTTTTTATAATGGGCACAATCTAATTTCAGGCAGAAGAGTATTCCAAAAGTTTACTATTTGAAATGTAAATGATTTCTCACAAAAGCTTTTCATTTTAACACCTCTAAAGGAGGGGAATTGCAGCACAAAAGATGTACAAATTTGTCAACATCCAGAATCACCCAAAAGAGTGTCAGATCAGTTGGACTATAACACTCCAAGATTTTAAATACAAGACAGCACATCTGGAAAATTATCTGTGCTTTCCCTGGAAGCCACCGCAAATCAATCAACAAAGAAGACACATGATCAAATTTAATTCTATAAAAAAATGTCTAGCTGCGACATATTTAAAAGTTGCACCAGAACTTTGAAATGGTTAGAGATAAAGTAAGAATGGACTAATCAAAGTTTAATTTGAAAAACGCTTTCTGAGGAAACTGTTTAATCTGAGCATTCATAGTTAAAGCAGAGTCCAAAATAATCCCAAGAATTCTTGAGGTTTTATTTACTGTCAATTGAATACTGCCAGAGCAAGAAATATACACAGGAATGCTATATTTCAGGTTCCAGAAGGGACACCTCTTTCACCGAGTTCCCCAGATCTGATCTCTCTACTCTGAGCGCGTCAATCACTTTTAATTTCACATTTTATCTCTGTAAATGTGATTTTTATGTCCAAATATGAACTCTGCAGCTCCTCTCTTGTCATATTTAATGCTCCACCCAGCTCTGTGTCTTGCTTCCTGGCAGCTTCTACACTTACTGGTTCTCTACTTGCCCCATGTGGTTTTCCTTGTGCAGGCCTAACTTCCACTTAGTATGTGAATAATCCTTTAACTCAGTATTTTTCAGCTTGGTAGTCCTGCTCAACTCCATCTGATTCTCTGCCACTTTAACATGTGAATCGCTCTAACATTGCTCTGGAGAGAAAGAATTCTCTTCAGTTTAATTAGTGGCATGGAAATTGGCATTAAGCGGGCATTGGCTAGGATGATATCAACTTCCTTGTTTGAATTACTTTTTGGTATAAATGTGTAACCTGTTTGTGTAGTTTTTAAATTTCTAAATCTATTGTAGAAATAAGAGTACAAGCTTATAAATAGCACCTTGCTGCAGAATTTCTCATTTACCATGAAATCACTACGTGCCACCCGTCACCTGCCATTAGCTGTTCATTTAGACTGTATCTCAGCCTTTTCTTCTGTATTACCCACCGGCCACCTCCGAATTGACCTCACCTTCCCTGCTGCCTCCACTGTGGCATGACTACTTTTGCACTATGTGGTGCTAATTATCACACAGCCACATCTCGGTGGATGAATTTATTTATTTATTTGTTACATTTGTATCCCACATTTTCCCACCTATTTGCAGGCTCAATGTGGCTTATATAGTACCGGGAGAGGCTTTGAAGTCTCCAGTGAACAAATACAAAGTGATGTTGTAGTAGGATCAAGTTCATGTAGCACTGCCACATTAGGGAATCGTACAACAGAAGAGTTGAGTTTTTATGTCCATTACGTACTTGGGTTTTGTTGTGTTGCAGAGTTGGCATTTAAGTTGGGTCGGTAGGGTATGCCTTTTGAAACAAGGGGTTAGTCTTTAGTGATTTCCTGAAGTTTAGGTAGTCGTACGTTGTTTTCAAGGCTTTTGGTAATGCATTCCATAATTGCGTGCTTATGTAGGAGAAACTGGATGCGTAGGTTAATTTGTATTTAAGATCTTTGCAGCTCTGGTAGTGCGGATATAGAAATGTTCGTGTTGATTCAGATATGTTTCTGGTTGGGTAAGTCAGTCAGGTCTGTCGTATCCTGGGGCTTCACCGTAGATGATTTTGTGAACCAGGGTGCAGATTTTGAAGGCAATGCGTTCTTTGATTGGGAGCCAGTGTAGCTTTTTGCGGAGGGGTTTTGTGCTTTCAAATTGCGTTTTTCCCAAAATATAAGCCTTGCTGCCATGTTTTGTGCGGTCTGAAGTTTCTTTAAGGTTTGTTATTTGCATCCCGCATAAATTCCATTACAGTAGTCTGCGTGGCTTAGTATCATTGATTGTATCAGGGTGCAAAATGTTTCCCTCAGGAAGAATTGTCTTAAGCGTTTGCGTTTCCACATTGAGTGAAACATTTTCTTTGTTGTGAAAGCCACTTGGCTTTCTAGTGTTAGGTTACGGTCCATTGTTAGGCCGAGGATTTTCAGACTATCTAAGATAGGAAGGGTGTAGTCTGGTGTGTTGATTCTTGTGGGGTTGTCCACGCTGTGTTGGGATGAGAGGATGAGACAATGTGTGTTTTTCTTTGAGTTTTTTTAGTTGAAATGCATTTGCCCATGAGTCCATGATGATCAAGCTGAGATTGATCTCGTTAGTGATTTCTGTCAGTTTGGTTTTGTAAGGGATGTGTATTATGTCATTCTCCGAGGACAAGCAGGCTGCTTGTTCTCACGACTGGGGTGACGTCCGCGGCAGCCCCCATCAACCGGAAGAAGCTTCGCGGGCGGTCCGCACGCAGGGCACGCCCACCGCGCATGCGCGGCCGTCTTCCCGCCCGTGCGTGACCGTTCCCGCCAGTCTTTTCTTTTCCGCGCCTGGAGAGAGACGTGTCGCACATCTCTCTCTTCGTCAGCCCCGGAAAACCGTCGCGTTGTTCGCGAACCTTCTTTGTTTTTTCCTTGTTGTTGCGCGTTCCGCAAGGGTTTTTTCTCTTGTTAAAAAAAAAAAAAAAAAGAACGCGCTGTTTTCCCCCTCGTTTTTTAGCGGGGGCGTCGCGTTGCGGCCTTGTGGCCGCGCGGTCGGTTATTTTTTCGAGGTGTGATTTTACCGCCACCATCGACGACTTTGATTTCGCTGACGCGATTTTTCCGTCGATGTCCTCGAAGGTCCCGAGTGGATTTAAAAAGTGTGGTCGGTGCGGCCGGCCTATCTCGCAGACCGACACCCACGCTTGGTGCCTCCAGTGCCTCGGGCCGGAGCACGATACCAAGTCGTGTACTTTGTGTCTTGGTCTCCGGAAACAGACTCAAGTTGCGAGGCAAGTTCTTCGGGACCGTATTTTTGGAACTTGCGCCGGCCCCTCGACGTCGACCTCGACGGCATCGGTATCGACGGCCGGTTCTTCGGTACCGGTATCAATGTCCGCGAAATCAGCACCGATGGCATCGACCCCAGGAGCACAGGTCCCGTCGGCCCGCCGGTCTTCCGGTGAGGGTAGGGGTGAGAGGCCGCGTGGGCAGTCGGCCCCGGTCACTCCCTCTGCTCATGGCCCTCGGGACCGAACCCTGTCTGATCCGGCCCCTCGAGACCGAGGGGGATCAACCTCCTCCTCCTCCATACCACCTAGCGCCGATGACGGGCACTGCAAGAAGCCAAGGAAGCACCGTCATCGGTCGCCATCTATGCAACCGGCCTCCGGCGCCGGAGAGGAGTCGACGCCGGGTAAGCGTCAGCGTCGAGAGGAGAGGTCCCCCTCGGTAGTGGAGGTACCGACTCGTCAGGGTCCTAGCACTTCGGTGCAGTCTCCTGGACCCGAGCAGCTTCCGGCACCGACGCCTCTACCGGCCCCCCCGTCTTTCCCGGCAGCGGGCCTGGACGAGTGCCTCCAAGCCAACCTTCCGGGGATCCTGGAAGGGCTGATGCGCCAGGCTGTGCCGGCGCCGGGGGTGCTTGCGCCCTCGGCGCCATTGACTGTGGCATTGGCGAGCTCTAGCCCGGTGCCGAGGCCTTCGACGCCGCTTGCGGTGCCGGTCTCGACCGCCACGCAGGTGGAGTCGACGTCGATGGAGGGAGCTTCGTCCCCGCCGGCGCGGGAGTCCACCGCTCGACGACACCGAGGCCTCGGTGCCTCGACGTCGAGCCGGGCCCGGTTGAGGACTCAGCTACATGAGCTTATGTCCAATACCGAGGAAGAGGCCTCGTGGGGGGAGGATGAGGACCCCAGATATTTCTTCTCAGAGGAGTCTGTGGGCCTTCCCTCCGACCCCACGCCTTCACCTGAGAGGAAGCTCTCGCCTCCTGAGAGCCTCTCCTTTGCCTCCTTTGTTAGGGACATGTCTATATGCATTCCCTTCCCCGTGGTCTCTGTGGACGAGCCGAGGGCTGAGATGTTCGAGGTCCTCGACTATCCATCACCACCTAGAGAGTCCTCCACGGTGCCGTTGCACAATGTCCTCAAAGAGACACTGCTCCGGAACTGGATGAGACCATTATCTAATCCCACCATTCCCAAGAAAGCAGAGTCCCAGTACAGAATCCACTCGGACCCAGAGTTAATGCGGCCCCAATTGCCCCATGACTCGGCGGTCGTGGATTCTGCTCTCAAGAGGGCACGGAGTTCGAGGGATACCGCCTCGGCGCCCCCGGGGCGGGAGTCACGCACTCTGGACTCGTTTGGGAGGAAGGCCTACCAATCTTCCATACTCGTGACCCGCATCCAGTCTTACCAGCTCTACACGAGCATCCACATGCGGAACAATGTGAAGCAACTGGCGGACCTGGTCGATAAGCTTCCGCCGGAGCAGTCCAGGCCCTTTCAGGAGGTGGTCAGGCAGCTGAAGGCGTGCAGAAAGTTCCTGTCCAGGGGTATCTATGACATCTGTGACGTGGCGTCTCGTGCTGCGGCCCAAGGTATAGTGATGCGCAGGCTCTCATGGCTGCGTGCCTCTGACCTGGACAACCGCACCCAGCAGAGACTGGCTGACGTCCCTTGCCGGGGGGATAATATTTTTGGTGAGAAGGTCGAGCAGCTGGTGGACCAACTGCATCAGCGGGAATCCTCGACAAGCTCTCCCACCGGGCGCCTTCAGCATCCACCTCAGCAGGTGGACGTTTTTCCCGGGCCCGGCAGGCTGTGCCCTATGCTTTTACCAAGCGTAGGTTCGCCCAGCCGGCCCGAAGGCCTCGTCAGGCACAGGGACAGCCCCAGCGCGCTCGTTCTCGTCAACAGTGTGCGCCTAAGCAGCCCCCTGCGCCTCCACAGCAAAAGCCGGGGACGGGCTTTTGACTGGATCCACGGGAACATAGCCGCCATCAAAGTGTCCGTGCCAGACGATCTGCCGGTCGGAGGGAGGTTAAAATTTTTTCACCAAAGGTGGCCTCTCATAACCTCCGACCAGTGGGTTCTCCAAATAGTGCGGTGCGGATACGCCCTAAATTTGGCCTCCCTTCCACCAAATTGTCCTCCGGGAGCTCAATCCTTCAGCTCCCATCACAAGCAGGTACTTGCAGAGGAACTCTCCGCCCTTCTCAGCGCCAATGCGGTCGAGCCCGTACCACCCGGGCAGGAAGGGCAGGGATTCTATTCCAGGTACTTCCTTGTGGAAAAGAAAACAGGGGGGATGCGCCCCATCCTAGACCTGAGAGGCATGAACAAATTCCTGGTCAAAGAAAAGTTCAGGATGCTTTCCTTGGGCACCCTTCTGCCAATGATTCAGGAAAACGATTGACTATGTTCCCTGGATTTAAAGGACGCATACACTCACATCCCGATACTGCCAGCTCGCAGACAGTATCTCAGATTCCGCCTGGGCGCACGGCACTTTCAGTATTGTGTGCTGCCCTTTGGGCTCGCCTCTGCCCCACGGGTGTTTACGAAGTGCCTCGTGGTGGTAGCGGCGTATCTACGCAAGCTGGGAGTGCACGTGTTCCCATATGAACCGCCCTTGAGGTGGGAGACGTTAATGCTATGGCCGCCCTTGATTTGGGCGACAACAAAAAAGCGGCTAAAATTAAGCGCCGTTCTTCCCGCGCGGCTCCTTCGCGGAGTGTCGCGCCGGATGCCATCTTGGATGCGCAACATGTTTCTCCCCCGCTCTTGCGAGCGCCGGTTGAGGGTACGTCTAGGGCTGTGGCCCAGGCTGCTGAAGTGCACAGTCTGGGGGGTTTCTCCCCCGAGTTTATTTTGCTGCTGCATCAGGCCTTCCTTATGCAAAACGCTGCCCCTGCTCCCTTGTCCGATAAAGGGGTTGAGGCCCCAGAAGTAAACGCCCTCTAGTGGATTTCCAGGCCTTAGAGGACTCTGTCTCCTCTGATGTAGCTGAGGGCAGCGTATCTGAGTTCTCCCAACGGTCCTTTGGGGATTCCTTGGAGGAGACGGATTCCCGCTCGGATGGAGCGGATGACCCCTCTGCAGCGCGGATCTTTCGCTCCGAGGACTTGCCCAACCTGTTAATGCAGGCCATGAGCATTTTGAAGATTTCCTCTCCGGAGGACGTCTCTCCCTCAGCCCCTGTTGGCTCCGCCATTATGCTGGGGACGAAGCGCCCGTCTAGAACCTTCCACGTGCATGATGCCATGCACACCTTGATTTCGGCTCAATGGGATGTCTCGGAAGCGAGCCTCAAAGTGGCTAGGGCTATGTCCCGCCTCTATCCTTTGCCTGAAGGTGAACGGGAGGCCTTTCTTTGGCCTACCGTAGATTCTTTAATCACTGCGGTGACTAAGAAAACGGCGTTGCTGGTGGAAGGTGGCACGGCCCTAAAGGACGCCCAAGACAGGGAGGTACCAAGAGCACCCCTCTAGCCAAGGAGGCCATGAATCTGTGCCAGTGGGCGGAAGCAAGCCTGGAACAGCTGTCAGCGGCCCACATTGCCGGAGTCATGAATGTCAAGGCGGACTTTCTCAGTCGCCATACCTTGGATCCCGGAGAGTGCCAGTTATCGGCTCAGGCGTTCTTGGACATCACGAAGCGCTGGGGCCAGCCGAGCCTAGATCTGATGGCGTCATCGGCCAATTGCCAAGTGCCGCGCTTTTTCAGCAGAGGACGGGACCCTCGATCCCTGGGAGTAGATGCTCTTCTCCAACAGTGGCCGACACAGGAGCTTCTCTATGTGTTCCTGCCCTGGCCCATGTTGGGCAGGGTGCTAGACCGGGTGGCAAAGCATCCGGGCCGGATAATCCTGGTGGGTCCGGACTGGCCCAGACGTCCCTGGTATGTGGACTTGATCAGGCTCTCAGTGGACGATCCTCTGCGACTGCCAGTGGAGCAGGGCCTGTTGCATCAGGGTCCCGTGGTGATGGAGGATCCCTCCCCCTTTGGTCTTCGTCTGCATATATGAAAGGGTTGAGGCCTTGGTTGGATAAGGTCTTGGCTAATGGGGTCATCATTAGGTTGAAGAGGATCAGTGATAGCGGTGATCCTTGTGGTACTTCACAGTCTGCTTTCCACAGTGATGATATGCTGGAGTTTGATTTTACTTGATATGTTCTTGTGGTTAGGAAGCCCTTGGTCCATCTAAATATGTTTCCACCGATCCTGAATTTATCTAGCAGTCTTAATAGTATATTATGGTTTAGACACCCTATCACACTACACCAGATTTCACCACTGACACGGCGGAATACCAAATACACTACGTCAACATGAATACTAACAAAATTCTCCTAATCATCTACTGTCTCTACCTAATTCACCATGCTCTAACAACCCCTCTCGCAAACAATAACCTACCCACAGCACACAACTAATGCTCACAACCCAAATACAACACACCTAACCAAAAGATTAAAAAAGGGATTGGACAACATACCACCTACGGAAACAACCAACAGAAAGGAAAGAAGGGACACAACAAACTCAGAGACCAAGAAGATAGACAACTAATAAAAATCATCACATCCCCAAACCCAATTGAACCCCACCGAATAATACAAATGGGTTATATAAATGCTAGATCTGCAGTTAACAAAACCACAACAGTAACCGACTGGATCACATCAGATAATCTTGATCTTCTACTTATAAGTGAAACCTGGATTCATAGCGGCCTAGTGGTTAGGGTGGTAGACTTTGGTCCTGGGGAACTGAGGAACTGAGTTCAATTCCCGGCACAGGCAGCTCCTTGTGACTCTGGGCAAGTCACTTAACTCTCCATTGCCTGCCGCATTGAGCCTGCCATGAGTGGGAAAGCGCAGGGTACAAATGTAACAAAAATAAATAAAGACCCCATAATTCTAGAATTACGCCCACCTGGGTACAAGATCACCCATTGGACAAGGAACGGAAAAAGAGGAGGAGGCATAGCTATAATCTACAAATCCCAATTCACCGTTACAACAATGGCCGAATCCATACTTCCCCAACTTGAAATTGCCTCAGTCAGAATTAACCACCCAACCCTACAAGACCACCTAAACCTTATCCTGGTCTACAGACCACCAGGCAATTGGCAAGACTGCCAAACTAACTTTATGGATTTCATATCGAGCACCTGTATTTCTTCCCAAAACCTCCTTATAGCGGGCTGACATCAGCCACCACCTGGAGGATACCAACTTAACAAACGTGCGTGAATGCAAAGATTTCCTTCAACTATGGGAACTCCAATGGCCAAACATAAACCCTACTAAAGGACACACACTAGACATAATTACATACAAATTCTCACATGAACTAAATATCACGATAAAAGATACAAAATGGACGGCCATACCTTGGTCCGATCATTACAAAGCGAACCTCTCTCATCACTGGCGAACAAAACATACACAACACAAACAAGAACAATCAACTTACACCACGAGAGGCAAAATAGACCCACTAACATTCTGGCAACAATTCTATGATAATGAATGGATAATACCAACAGACTCACTCCAATTTCTCCATGATTGGGACAACAGATGCAGAATCATATTAGACAACATAGCACCACTCCAAACCAGAACATCACACAGAAAAAACTCAATCCCATGGTTTAACAAAGAACTAAAAACACAAGTCAGAAGACTTGAAAGAGCATGGAATAAGAAAAAAGACGACTTTACACTCAGCGATTGGAAGCAACTACAAAGAAAATACAAGTACACTATCAGATGGACCAAAAGATCATACTACAAAACTAAAATTGTCCCATACTACAAGGATACACATAAACTCTTCCAACTCGTACATAATCTACTAAATACCACTCTGGTTACTTCTAATAGCATATAGATACCCCATCAGCAAACAACCTTGCTAAGTTCTTCAAAGAGAAAATTATAAAGCTACGAACCATGATACCCAGCAATACAGTTGATTATACAAACCTTCTTGCTTGTCTAGACCCAATACATGGGAATATCCAACAGACCGATCATGGACCAACTTTGACCTGCTATCGATCGAAAATATCTCCCAATCACTCAAAAGATATGCCAAATCGCAATGCAAATTAGATATCTGTCCAAGCAATCTGATAAGAAACGCCCCTCAACAATTCATAACAGACCTCACGATCCACATGAATTATATGCTACAAAATGATCTCTTCCCAAAGGACAAAGGAAATATTTTACTTACTCCATTACCTAAAGATGCAAAGAAAAGCACAAGTGACTTAGCCAACTATCGCCCAGTAGTATCTATCCCGCTAACAACCAAACTCATGGAAGGTGTAGTGATGAAACAACTCACCAACCACCTAGCTAAATACTCAATTTTGCACGAATCCCAATCAGGATTTCGATCGAATTACAGCACAGAAACAGTACTAGTAACCTTAATGAATAAATTTAAACAAACAATTGCAACTGGCAGTAATGTACTTCTCCTACAATTTGACATGTCCCGTGCCTTCGACATGGTCGACCACTGCATTTTACTACATATCCTGCAATACTTCGGAGTTGGAGGGAACATTCTTAACTGGTTTAGAAGATTCCTGACAACAAGATCATACCAAGTAATAACTAATGTGGCGATATCAGCCCCATGGCTACCTGAACGCGGAGTTCCTCAAGGATCCCCCCTCTCACCAACCCTCTTCAACCTAATGATGATAGGTTGAAGAGGGTTGGTGAGAGGGGGGATCCTTGAACTCCGCATTCGGGTAGCCATGGGGCTGATATCGCCACATTAGTTGTTACTTGGTATGATAGACAACCAAAACCTCAACCCCTACATATATGCAGACGATGTCGTGATCTACATACCATTCAAACAAGACCTAAAGGAAATCACCAACGAAATTAACCAAAGCTTCCAAATCACGCACTCCTGGGCGGACACATTTCAGCTAAAACTCAATGCAGAAAAAACACAATGTCTTATAATCACTTCACAACACACACAAATTCACTACCGTAACCACCCCTAACTTTTCCCTTCCAGTCTCAATCTGAAAATTTTGGGAGTCACCATCGACAGAAATCTCACACTTGAAAACCACGTGAAGAACACAACGAAGAAGATGTTCCACTCCATGTGGAAACTCAAAAGAGTAAAACCTTTCTTCCCAAGGGCCATCTTTCGCAACCTGGTGCAGTCATTGGTACTAAGTCACCTGGACTATTGCAACGCACTCTACGCTGGTTGTAAAGAACAGACCATCAAGAAACTTCAAACGGCCCAAAACACCACAGCCAGACTCCTATTTGGAAAAACAAAATATGAAAGTGCAAAACCCCTAAGACAGAAACTACACTGGCTCCCACTGAAAACGCACCACGTTCAAGATCTGCACGATTGTTCACAAAATCATCTATGGAGATGCCCCGACCTTCATGCTTGACCTCGTGGACCTGCCTCCTAGAAATGCTAAACGATCTTCACGCACCTTTCTCAACCTACACTTCCCCAGCTGTAAAGGTCTAAAATACAAAGTAACACATGCTACCAGCTTTTCCTACATGAGTACGCAGATGTGGAATGCACTACCAACTCACTTGAGAACGATCAACGAATTAAATAACTTCCGCAAAGCTCTGAAAATCTATCTCTTCAACAAGGCCTACCGTGATAACCCTTAACTAACTAAAACTCCCAACACCTAAATTCCTCACTCAGAACATCTTACTATATAACTGCTTGAACAGATCCTCTTGTTTTCTTTTATCTCTTTGTAACACCAACTGTATTCTTTTCCTTGTTATGGTGATGCCATAGCAGATCTTTGTAAGCCACATTGAGACTGCAAATAGGTGGGAAAATGTGGGATACAAATGCAATAAATAATAATAATAATGTCGAATGCACTAGACATGTCGAATTGGAGGAGAAGGATGTTTTTGCCTGTTGCTATTTCCTGTTTGAATTTGGCTTGGCTAGGAGAGTGAGTAGTACTGTTTCAGTGCTGTGGAGGAGGCGGAAACCTGACTGTGATTCATGCAGTATTGAGAATTTGTTTATATAGTCTGTAAGTTGTTTGGTTACCATGCTTTCCATCAGTTTGACTACCAGCAGGATCGATGCTACTGGATGGTAGTTGGTGATTTCATTAGTTTTTTTCTTGGTATTTTTTGGTATTGGGGTGAGTAGGATAATGCCGTTTTTCTTGGGGGAGAGACCCTGTTGAAGCATGTAATTTAGGTGGGATGTGAGGTCTGCTATGAATCAGTCAGGGGCGGATTTCATTAGGTAGCTGGGGCAGGTATCTAGTTTGCAGTGAGTGTTGGAGAACCTGTTAATCGCTTGGGCGACTGTTTCATCAGTAAGGATGGTGGTTTGACCAAGTCCGATCAGCTGGGTATTCTCCAGTGGTTGGGTCCAACTCGTTAAGGAAGGTTTCAATGTCGGAGTAGTCCTGAGGTAGTGAACTGCATAGTTTTATAATTTTTTCATTGAAATACTTAGCAAGTGTATCTGCAGATGGGATGTCTGTAATCGTAGTGACCAAGTTGGTGTTTATGAGTTTGTTCACGAGTTGGTATAATTTCTTTGTGTCATTGTAATCTGTCCCTATTTTAGTTTTGTAGTATGATCTTTTTGTCAGTCTTATAGTGTATTTGTATTTTCTATGTATTTGTTTCCATGTATTGAGTGTATGTTCATCTTTGGTTTTCCTCCAAGCTCATTTGAGTTTCCTAGTGTGCGTTTTTAGTTTTTTCAGTTCATCGCTAAACCATGGTATCGAGTTGTGCTTGTGTGGGGTTCTTGTTCGTAATCTAGTATGCCTTTGCATCTTTTATCCCATTCTATGAGGTAGTATGTGGAGTTTGTGCTGTCCATTCATTGTTGTATATCAGTTGCCAGAATGTTTTTGGGTCTACTTGACCTCTTGTGCTATAGGATGTTTGTTCTTGTATTCGTTGTAAACCCTTCTTCTGCCAGTGTAGGGACAAATTTAGTTTGTAGTGGTTGGTCCAGGGTGCTTCTTTCCATTTGATATCTGTTATTATTAAATTCTGATTGGTTGAAAGTTTGTGTGAGATGAGATCGAGTGTGTGTCCTTTGACGTGGGTTGCTTGCATTTGTGGCCATTTGAGATCCTGTAAGTGGAGGAATTCCTTGCATTTTCGTGCGTTGATGGAGTTTGGGTCTTCCAATTGAAGGTTGATGTCTCCTACTACTAGTATATTGGAGTTGGTTACACATGTGTTTGAAATCCATGAATTTAGTCTGGGCTTCGTTCCAGTTACCTGGAGGTCTGTAAAACAGGATGCAATTCACGTGATCACAGAGGGCTTTGTTGTGGATTCTGATTAAGGCAATTTCAAGTTGAGGTGTTATAGACTCGGTGGTGAAATGGGATCGGTAGATTAGTGCTATGCCTCCGCCTCTTTTGAGAGATCTGAGGAGACAGAAGAACAATTTTTAGTCAATCAAAATAATGCAGACCTTTGGATCGAGGAGGAAATTGATGCCAGAAAGGAAAAGAAGGGCAGTAGTGTTTGGAAAACAAGTGAAGGAGTGATTGGAATGGAGGAACTGACTGAAAAGTGAGGTGAGAAACATCTTGGAGGAAAAGAGATGAAGTTGAGATAATAGGAAAACTGAGTGAATGGGCAGGAGGAGAGAAGTAAAAAGAAAATAAGTAATGATTCTGAGAACTTATATGCAAATAAATTACATACCATAATACTTGCTGACGAATCTATCCTTGAGTTGCACTTGCAAGAGGAAACCAGGATTTGATTGTATGCCTTATAGTGGCAGTTGTATAAATTGGCACCAAGATTTGGTTATAGAATACTACATAAGAATAGCCATACTGGGTCAGACCGATGGTCCATCTAGTTCAGTATCCTGCTTCCAACAGTGGCCAGTCCAGGTCACAAGTACTTCGTAGAATCCCAGCATAAGCTGGCATTGGTACACCTAAAATTAGGTGCCAACAGTTAACGCCAAATCAGTGACAGTTATAACAGTTGGCACCTAATTCTACCCTGAAATGTGCATAACCTGTAGTATTCTGTTACATGCGTATCTCAGACACATGCACATACCCCACTCCTGTTTATGCCTCCTTGCACTTGTGTTCTAAGCAGTTTTGGTGTATGTTATAGAACGGTGCCTTGGACTTCTGTGTAATTGCTGGTGCCAATCATGTGCCTAAGTGCTGCTATTATATAACTTGCGTGCACAATTGCCACCAGTTTATAGACCTGCCTTTAATATGTTGTTTAATACTCCAGGCAGCACTCTCTCTAAATCCATTGATTTTGTGCAGTGAAAGCGTTAAGAGAAATTCTTATTATACCGGCTTAAGGCTGTTGGAAGTTCATCTCAGTGTGGTTCTGAGTGCATCCATTAGTTTGTTGGTCAAACTGAGCCTTCACCTTGGATTTATTGCAATGGGGTTTTTGTTTTGTGGGTTTTTTTTAGCAGAGCAAATCTCCATTAACTGCTTTCTCCTCTTCTCTAGGCCCTTGTTCCCATCACCATAGAGGTGGAAGTGCCCTTTGACCTTCACCGTTATATCATTGGTCAGAAAGGAAGTGGCATACGTAAAATGATGGATGACTTTGAAGTAAGGATTCTTCTTTTCTGGAGTAGAACTGCTATTATATACTAAGTTCTGTATGTAATTAAACTCTTTCTCCTGGTATTCAGGTGAATATCCAGGTCCCTCCCCCAGAGCTTCAGTCAGATATCATAACAATCACTGGCCTCTCAGCAAACCTGGATCGTGCCAAATTTGGCCTTCTGGAACGAGTAAAGGAGCTGCAAGCAGAGCAGGAGGATCGGGTATGTACCACTTACCCTACTTGTTCTGTCTTTGAATGCCTTCTGGACTCCATTTTTCATATTTAGTCTCAGTCAGATGAGGAAGTTTACTTACCCAATAACAATTTTGTTCATTTCAGTCCTTGGTCTCATTTATAAAAGATATTCCTAAAGAAGCCAGTATCAACAGTCTATCCATAATCTTACATAACGTCCTAAAATTATAGTTTACTGGTTTTATGGGAAAAAAAACTGCAAAATGTCAAACAAAGTTTTTAGTTTAAAAAAAAAGTTTGCTTAACTTCTGATTATAAAGGCTCTGTTGTTTTCACTCTAAGGGATTTTTAATGCCTCCAGTTCTCATTTCACCTCATTGCAGCGTCTGTTTCGTGAGATTTAATTTGTTATATAGTGTTGGCCCCTTTGTAACCCAGATCTTTTAATTTAAAAAAAAATGAAATTTCTAACAGTTTACTGAATGTAGAGGATTCTTAGATTTTTCAAGTCTTTGTGGTCAGCCTCAATGTAAAATTATCAAAATTCAGAGTATCAAACACTTGATCCTGGACTAGTAGGATGAGAGAGCTGTGTGCTGCCTCTTACAGGGCGCATCAGTCGGCCACAAGGCAGCCTTTACTGGTAAAAGTTCAGAGGCTACTGCCCTGCAGCAGAGATGTGCTTTTTTTTTTTTTTCCACTGCAGGGACACTGCAATTCCAGGGCACTTGACCCATCCTTATTGTGAATCCAGAAGAGCATGCATTTCTGAAATATTGGCACAAGCTGAGCCAAACTTCAGGTTTTGCTTGGTTTTGTAATCAAATTTGAATTTGTTTTTAACTCTAGGATTTAAGAGTACTTTTGAGGGGTGCAGACTGAATAGGTGGTAAATGCCTTCCCTACAGTTGGGTAGTTCCTGTTTTTATGCTTTTTGTTAACCCAGCCTTAGCAGTGCAAAGTAACTGCCTGACATCCGAGGCAAATAGGTTATTATGTCTAAAAAGTACATTACATTAAACTGGAGATTTAAAAACCTATCCTGAAAAGTAGACTTGGCGAAAAGTATAGTAGTAACAAGAAAATGTTGTTAGACCAGAGATCCTGTGAGAAATTTGGGGTCTTCAGCTGAAATTCTTTAATATGAGGTTAGATTGCAGTTACTTGGACTAGCCCAGTTGGTATGCTTTGCCAATTTTTACTTTTTCATCTCCATATTTGGGGGTCAATTTACGGTATGAAATGTGAGAATGAACTCACACCAGAAGGAAGCTAGTATTGTAACTTAAATCCCAATTTCTTACCCAGTTTTTGAATTTGAACTATTCCACACATTTAAATTGGAGATTGTTCCCCTCCAAAAACAAGCACTTTATCAGCTTTCTGTACTGCTGCCATGTTCTGGTTCCTTAGCTGTCTGTATAGACCCTGGGCTTCCTTTACTGTTCCAGTAAGTCCAGCCATAGCCAATAGGAAGACAGACTGCAGCACAGGGCATTTGTTAGCTCTTGAAGAGGAAATGCAAACCCAGCTCCAAGCTTAGTGGCTAATAACTAAGCTGTTTTGATTAGCCATGTCTGATTATATGTTAAATATTTTTTATTAATTTAAATATCATAAAACAAAACAGGAATCATCCAGAATAATATAACATTTCCATTCAACCATAAATAAAATGGTGGAAACCTTAAATTAACATTGAGTACAAAATATAATGACAGTTAACTTCCTGTTTCCATCACAGGGGAAGACTTTGTTCCTTATAGTCTCTCCACACCCTTGAAATCAAGTATCCCAAATACACTAGACTTTACCCACCCAGAACTTCCCCTTTAGTACCCCTACACCTCTTTCCCATACCGTCCTCTCCTTAAACCCTAAAAGTATAACATATGTGTACCTTACCCAACTGTCAATCCCACATTACAGCTAAAGTCCTAGAAAGGGTCATATAGGTAGATTGTTCAAAATAGAACTGCTTGTTCTCGCATTGATAGTTTGAATATAAAGATTCTAGATAGCTAAAAAAACAAACAATTTTTCCCCTGCTTAAAAGTAAGCTTTGCTTCCTTAGCTTCCCATAATACTAGATTTTTCTATGTTTACATTACTGTAATGGTCTGCTGGTAGGGCCATGCGGAAGATCTCTGAAGGCTCTGCAAACTGCACAGAATGCCGCTACCTGGGTTCTTTTTGGTTACTCACGATATTGTCATATTACTACTGTTTTGAAGAAGCTTTATTGGTTTTCCATTAAACAGAGAATTACATTTAAGATTTTACTTTTGGTCTTTAAAGTGTTGAACAATTTGGTTTCACCTATTCTTGGTTCTACTTTATGTATTTATCAACCTGCAAGAGCTTTGAGATCTTCTGGTGCTAGCCTGCTATTAGTGTCCTCTTTTAAAGTGGTTAGATTAGAAGAATATTCTATAATTTTTAGTGATTGGTCCTAAGTTATAGAATGAACTACCATTGAGAACAATGAAGAATATTGATCTCTTTATGTTTCAACGATTTTTATTGTTGACAAAACAATGCCAAGATATTATACAACCATCAGGCCATATCACAAATACAGTCCACAAAATAATACCTTAAGGGCTCCTATATGTTACATAATGTCATCCAATTATAACTGATTAATCTTGCCCCCCCTTCCCCTCCCACCCTCCATTCCAAATTTGGTAGGCATGCCATATGTCATCCCCCCCCCATCTCAATATCAATAGCAACTTCACAACACCCTTAAAAATAACCAACCTCTGTTCTTTATAATCATCTCAAACCCCATCCTATACCCAGCAGCCCCCCCCCCAAAAGAAAAGGCCCCCCTCCCAGGGCGAGGTGCACACACCACCACATTAATCTGTCAAAGCAAGAAGACTCGGGGCGATCCAGCAGTTCACTGACCAGCTAACAGAATTGTCCTGTTAAGAGGTGTTTAAAATCAGGCTCCTAGTCCTATGTGGAAGAGATCTGATATATCCTTCCCAAACTGTTAACAAGACCTTCCAGCATTTTGGTGAATGTCGCATACCTTTTTTCCAATAACATCTTATGTAAATGATTTCTCCAAGCCCAAAAAGATGGGGCCAACTTCCCTTCCCAAACACATCGACCCTCTTGCCTATAGCTCCCGCCTTAATCAGCAACGATATCTGGGAACGCTTGCGTATCCTAAAACTTTCATAATTGTCTAATAACCATCCCTCTGGCGGAAGCAGCAACACCCTATCCAACAACTTCTCCATATACCACGATATTTCTTTCCAAAACATTTTACCCTTGGACAGCCCCAAAAGGCATGAAAAAAGAGTTGATTTCTCTTCCACATTTCTGACAAACCGGGGTTTCAATGCACCCCCGCTTTAAACTTCTGTTCTTGCGTGAAGTAAGCCCTGTGTAAAGTTCGAAACTGACACTCCCGAATCTCCACACTCACCGAGATTTCCGGGATTCTCCGGATTAATTTGTGGAGCTCGCTAAGGGTCCTATATCTCCGCTCCACCTGCGGGCAAGATCCTCAAAAGAATCCTTCTGAATAATATTCCGCAAAGCTGCATGCAGTGCCGAGATTGTTAGGCCCCCCTCTCTGAATCTGTCAAAAAAGCCCTGTAAGCTCGCACCCAATGATGGGAACAAAGCCCCTCAGCAAGAGCCCGAATATGATGTTGTAACTGGCGAAACACCAAGAAATCCCTAGCTTCAATCACTCGTCTTGTATATAAAGACTTACAGGATAACACCTTTCCCCTCTCATCCAACACGTGTTGTATCAAGATAATTCCCCTTGTGCCCCACCGTTGAAAACTAGCTCCATCCTGCCCTGGGATAAAACCCGGATTTCCCTGGATCGGAAGCTGATCCGAGCTCTCCGGCTGTCTCCCCAGTAAGGTTACCAGATAACGCCACGTCTGTCTCAGTGACCCAACAATTAAGCTGCGACGCAGCATTGTCGGGAACTCTGTTCTCGAACCATGCAGCAACAAATTAACATGCCACGGGTGATATGACTCTTCATATTCTCGGGGGGTATAACTGCATTCTTCAAGGACCCAATCTCCGAGGTGGCGGATAAGGCACGCCGAATTGTAAATGTGAATGTCGGGAAGACCCAGCCCCCAGACCTCACCCTAACATCATCCCCCCTATCTAGTTGGGTTATCGTACGGGATCCGCCCGGTTTTTTGACCAAATGAGATAATAACTTCTCGGATTTATTACCATGTAAATACATTTGATATTTAAAGAAGGTCAGATTTCTTCGTCCTATCATGAAGAAACTTGTTAAGAGATGCCTGTATCGCTAAAAGACTCCCTCGCCTGTGCTGTAGGATGTTCCCCATATGATTTCCGGGCCTTAACCACCAGTTTTTCTAGCCTCAAAATTTCCCGATATCTGGCCTTTTTCTTGAAGGAAGAATAGGCTATGATTTCTCCCCTGAGCACCGCTTTGGCAGCCTCCCAAAACAGCACTGGCTATTGCAAATGAGCTTCATTATGCATTTGATATTCCTCCTATTTCCTAGTCAAGTATTCTTGAAAGGTCTTGTCCCAATAAAGCTGCGAGGTACAAGCCACTCTCTGAACTCCCAAACTCCAGAGTACACCACACGGAGGCGTGATCTGATACGCTGTATGGTCCTATACCCGTGTCGCACACCGATGGAAAAAATAGATACCAACAACAGCCAATAATGAATTCTGGATTGAGTTCCATGTGCTCGAGACAAATGTGTATGATCTCGATCCAAGGGGCGCAACGTTCTCCAAATATCTAAAAGGTCTAAATTTGAGCAAAGTAACGGAATGCCTCTAGAAGAACTACCTTTATCCTGTGGGGGACTGCGGGACTTGTGTAGAGTTGAATCATGTACCATATTAAAATCGCCTCCCATTAGAATAGGTAAATCCACCAGCCTCACCACTTTCTGAATAATGGCTCTTACCCATCCATGGTCATACACACTGGGCCCATACACATTGCATAACAACATTGTCTTCTTGTTAAGAAGAGCTTTGATCATTAAAAACTTCCCCTTAGGGTCTGTCCACGACTGCTGAATCACAACATCCAGTCCTTTCCTCACCAGGACCAAAAGTCCGCCCTTTCGGTGAACTGCCGGAGAACCAACTATTTGCCCCACCCACCATCGTCTGAACTTCAAGTGTTCCTCCGCTGATGTGGGTTTCTTGCTAAAAGGAAATATTCGCCTTTTGACGGTTCAAAGCTTGTAAAATTTTTTGCCGTTTAATAGGCGAAGTAACCCCATTATCATTCCAAGAAATCAATTTATCCTTCAGAACCGTCTACATGAATTTGATCTACAAACAAAAGAATAGTGGTAGTCAACCAAAGGGCCCTCCAGTCTTCACCCTCCCAAAAATAGCTATCGCACGCACTTCGCTCCTGGGAGAACCTCCCCCCCCCCCCCCCCCCCCCCAAAAAAAAAAAAAACCCCTATACCGGAATCCTTCTAAACCCAGATCCAGTCTCAGAACCTCCCTCCCTCTCTCTCCCCGCCCAACTCCTTTCACTCCTCCTTTAAACTACGTTGGCCAACAACAGATTTACTGAGGTCCGCGTGGAAATGCTCCCATCCTCCACCCTCCCACCTCCTCCATAGGAATGGCCATGGCTGCAACCCGTACCACCAAACAGGCTTGTTTAAAAAAAAAAAAAAAAGGAGACAAACTAATCCCCTCTGCAACTTTGGAAATATGACTGGCACACTCAACAGCACCTTTCCCGTGACAATCTCCGCATCTTCCCCGCCAACCACCCCTCCCATCCTTGAATCTCCCAAAAACCTCCCATAAAGTAAACAATATACCCTCTTCAATGTGTCACTGTAAGTATTTTAAAAAACGCATAAGAACAGTTCATGAGGAAAATGAACAAAGTTTTGAAGATGATTTCTGTGAATCGTGCTCCCAGAAACACAAATTTAAATTCGCATTTACAGGTCTCTGACACAAGATCCTTCAACTTCCTCACCTAAACAATACTTTTTACATTGCACACATTCCTCAGCACGCAAGAAGGGGAAAAAAAACCCCACACTCTCATCCCCCACCCCTCCCCCCCACATTGTCTGCTACTCTTGCCCTTCCCATATCCCCAGTAATCCCCCCTCCCCCATTATCCATTATTGCAGTAGGCACATATCTGAATAGATCTATTAAGTAAATATCTTGTCCGTTCCCCCCAACCCAATAAGCTTGAATGTCAAATGGTGCCAAGGAAACATCAGATATCCATCCAGGAGAATGTCACCATCTTCCATTTTGGCAAAGCCAGCCCACATCCACCGCCATCTCCCACTCCCCTCTTACCCACATTTACACCTAAACTGTATACATTAAAAAAAAAAAAAAAAAACCCTGAATTTCTTTCATATAAAAAAAAATGTTCCAGTAACCTTGAAGTAGAACCCAGAGTCCTGTATAAGTCCACATTTACAACCTCTCCTTCAGCCGATCTCCCAAGTCCAAAGGTAGCAGGAAAAGAGACAAACTTGTGCTTGACGCCTTTGTTCATGGTCCATCCTCCGCCATGCTGACCAACTCTCCCCCGATTAAACCGCTGCTTGTCAGCATATTTTTTGCATCTTCTGGTGAGTCAAAAAACTGCGATTTACCATCTTTGACTTTGTCTTGCCGGGTGCAGCAAAGCAAATTGGACCCGGTTCTTATGTAGCTCTGAGCACACAGGAGCAAACGCACGTCTCAAGTTCGAAACCCTTGTACAAAAATCCTGAAAGCATAGAACAGATTTATTTTTGAATTTTAAAGGACCCTTCGCTCTTATGGCCCTTAGAATATCTGTTTTATGAGCATAATTCAAGATCTTAAGAATGACCACGCGAGGCTTGAGCTCTGCAGACCTCTCCTCTCCTCTCATCTCTCCCTACATTCCTCCCCGGGAACTCCGTTCACTGGGTTAGTCTCTCTTATCTGCACCCTTCTCCTCCACCGCTGCACCCTTCTCCTCCACCGCTAACTCCAGACTCTGTTCCTTTTATCTTGCTGCACCATATGCCTGGAATAGACTTCCTGAGCCGGTACGTCAAGCTCCATCTCTGGCCATCTTCAAATCTAAGCTAAAAGCCCACCTTTTTGATGCTGCTTTTAACTCTTAACCCTTATTCACTTGTTCAGAACCCTTATTTTATCTTCCTCACTTTAATATTCCCTTATCTCTTGTTTGTCCTGTTTCTGTCCTAATTAGATTGTAAGCACTGTCGAGCAGGGACTGTCTCTTCATGTTCAAGTGTACAGCGCTGCGTACGTCTAGCAGCGCTTTAGAAATAAGTAGTAGTAGGATCCCAGTCTATGGGCCCATTCCACCTGCAAAGGCCCCGCTGTGGAATTTAGATGCAGCTCAGATTCCAACCAGGATTCTAGAAATTTCCTCAGTTCTGCTTTGGGGATAAATTTCGGTAAACCCACTAGTCTTAGGTTTCCTCTCCTCGAACGATTCTCCAAATCATCAGTCTTATGCTCTAGCATCTGAAGTTTGGATTTAACACTTAAATTCGGCTCGGTGAGTTGCTGAACCCGATCCTCCAGATCAGATACACGTTGATAACATGCTGAGAACTCCCTTTGCATCATTTCTAATTTGCCATCCACATGTCTAGTTTGTCCGCAATCGCTTGCGAATTTTTCCCCAGCGAGGCATCCATGAAATGTTTCACCTCCGATACGATCTCCGCCACCCATGCAGAGCTAACGCTGGAGGACCCAAGTCTCCTCCAGCGACCATCTTGGCGTCACTTTGCTGCGTTTTGTTCTTCTCTCGGCGGAGCGATTTAGCTGCCATTTCCTTCCTCAACCATTCACTCTCGGTCAGATCTTGACTCCTGGGATCCTTAACCTCCCGCACGCTTATTGGGATTCAGCAAAAACAACTTTTGGAGGTCAGTTTGGAGGGTGAGTCCCGGGAGCTCCACCAACACCCGCTCTTTCAGCAAGGCATCACGTGACTGGAATATTGATCTCTTTAAAAAAGAATTGAAAACTGTTTTATTATGGCAAGCTTTTGATTCTACTCCAATAGAGATTAATAGAAGTTTATGGATTGTATGAGAATACTGTAAGCATTTGCATTTTGTTGTCTTGTTAAACATTATCTCAAAAGTACCCCTAATTTGGGGTGTTAAGCCATTTAAATAAGTGATAAATTTGGGTATTTTGGAGACATGATGAGGGCAATCCCTTAATGCATGATATAATATACATTCATTTTCTCTACATTTAATACAAACTAGGGAATCCACTAGTTGAGCTTTAAATGCTCTGTTAAGTATCCCGTACAGGTAGTTGGCATTGTGTGCCACCAGTGCAGTTTCTTTGTCCAATTTCCTAAACTCAAGAATCCCTAGGGGATAACCACTTCTTTTTCCCAAGCTTTTTGTAACAGATCATAATCCTTCAGTGTCCCCAAATCCTGAAAAGCTTTATGTAAACCAGAAATAGATGATTTATTTTCCAGATCCATAGAAGAAAAGGGCCCGAAGTTTCTCTAATGGGACACTGAATCCCCAGTGAACAGATATAATGTGATAACTGATCTTATGCAAATTGAGTAAACCTACAACTTTTGAATATGTTGAGGGAGATCCTAGAAAGATCAGTCTTACCTGTGTCTGAGAAGAAATGCTCTACAGTGGTGAAACCAGCATGTTCCCATTGTTAAGTCACTCCTTCCAAACCCAGGGAAAAGGTCACATTTTACCAAATGTGCAGTTGAGAAGTAATACCTCCAAGTCCCTACCAAATCCCTCCAAATCTCTGTAGTGGCTGTAGCAAGCAGCTCCTCTTCAATTATTATTATTATTATTATTTATTGCATTTGTACCCCACATTATCCCACCTTTTTGCAGGCTCAATGTGGCTTACAGGGTGTTAATATGATATAGTCATTACATAATCTTAGATACAGTCGATAGTAAGCTGAATGTAGATGAGGATTTAGATGGAAAGGTGTTAGGTAAGGTCGTGTGAGAGGTGTTTTAAGGCACTTGGGTGGTATAAGGAGTGATTTGTTTCATTAAGGATGTCTTTTGTAGGCCTTGTTGAAGAGATGTGTCTTCAAAGATTTGCGAAAGCTGGTTAAGTTGTCCGTGGTTTTCAGGGCCATGGGTAGTGCGTTCCATATCTGTGTGCTTTTGTACGCAAAGGTAGTAGCGTATGCCTGTTTGTATTTAATTCCTTTACAGTTGGGGAAGTTCAAATGGAGGAACTTGCGGGCTGATCTTCTGGCATTTCTGGGCGGTAAGTCTACTAGGTTTAGCATGTATAGTGGGGCATCTACGTGAATGATTTTATGTACGGTTGTGCAGATCTTGAACTCAATTCGTTCCTTGAGCGGGAGCCAGTGCAGTTTCTTTCTTAGGGGCTTCGCACTTTCGTATTTGGTTTTTCCAAAAATGAGTCGGGCTGCGGTGTTCTGGGCTGTTTGGAGTTTTTTAATGGTCTGTTCTTTACAGCCTGCGTACAGAGCGTTGCAGTAGTCCAGGTGACTTATCACTAGTGGTTGTACTAGGGTGCGGAAGATGTTTCTTGGGAAAAAAGGTTTTATTCTTTTCAGTTTCCACATCGAGTAGAACATTTTTTTCGTTGTGTTCTTCACGTGGGTATCAAGTGTGAGGTTTCGATCAATAGTGACTCCGAGAATTTTCAGATTTTCTGAGATAGGGAGTGTGCAGTAAGGTGTGGTTATGGTGGGGTAGTTGTTTGTGTTGTATTGGGAAGTGAGAACTAGACATTGAGTTTTTTCCGCGATCAGTTTTAACTGGAATGAGTCCGCCCAAGAGTGCATGATTTGGAGGCTCTGATTGATCTCATTGGTTATTTCGTTTAGGTTACTATTGAACGGGATGTGGATCGTGACATCGTCAGCATATATGAAGGGGTTAAGGTTCTGATTGGCTAGTAGTTTGGCTAGTGGTATCATCATCAGGTTGAAAATAGTTGGTGAGAGGGGGGATCCCTGAGGAACTCCACATTCCAGTGTCCAGGGTGGTGATCTGTCATTGTTCGTTGTTACTTGGTAGGACCTGGTGGTGAGGAATCCTTTGAACCAGTTGAGAACTGGGCCTCCAATTCCAAAGTATTCTAACAGGTGTAGTAGTATTCCATGGTCTACCATGTCGAAAGCACTAGACATGTCGAATTGTAGTACGAGTATGTTTTTACCGGTTGCAATTGTTTTTTTGAATGAATTCATTGCAGACACAAGTACAGTTTCAGTACTATGATTTGATCTAAATCCTGATTGAGCTTCATGTAGAATTGAGTGTTTGGTTAGGTATTCCGTGAGTTGTTTCGTCACTATGCCCTCCAGTTTTGTTATGAGCGGGATAGAAGCAACTGGTCGGTAGTTTGTTAGGTCCATTGTGCTTTTCTTGGCATCTTTTGGCAGTGGAGTGAGAAGGATATTTCTTTTGTCTGTAGGGAAGAGACCATTTAAGAGTCTGTAATTTGTGAGGTCTTTTTTGAATTGTTTGGGGGTGGCTTTTAATAGGCTAATAGGGCAAATGTCAAGTTTGCATTGAGATTTGGCGTATTTTCCGAGCCAGTGTGTGAGTTCGTCTACTGAAATCAAGTCAAAGTTGGTCCATGATCAGTCAGCTGGATATTCCCCAGGTTTCGGGTCTAAGCATTCAAGGATGCTTGTGTACTCAGTGGTATTGCTTGGTATCATGCGTCTGAGTTTTATGATTTTTTCCTTGAAATAGTTCGCTAGGTTAGTTGCTGATGGGGTTTCTGTACTATTCGAAGTGACCTGTGTGGTGTTTAGGAGGTTGATTACAAGTGAAAAGAGTTTATGCGTGTCCTTGTAATTTGGTCCTATTATAGTTCTGTAGTGCGTTCTTTTGGTTTGTCTCATTTTGTATTTGTATTTTCTTTGCGCCTGTTTCCATTCTTTGAATGTGTGTTCGTCTTTTTTTTTTTTTCTCCAACTATTTCTAGTCTTCTAACCTGTGTTTTTAGTTCTTTCAGTTCTTCGTTGAACCAAGGGATTGAGCTTTTCCTATGTGAGGTTCTAGTTTGGAGTGGTGCTATCTTGTCTAGAACTGTTCTGCATCTGTTGTCCCATTCTTGTAGAAATTGGGGTTAGTCTGTAGTTGTTGTCCATTCATCGGTGTATATTTGTTGCCAAAATTTTAGAGGGTCTATCTTGCCTCTTGTAGTATATGTTCTTTTTTCTTGTTTTTGTTGTGTCTCTCTTGTTTTCCAAAGGAGGGAAGTGTTTGCCTTGTAGTGGTCTGACCATGGTATGGCTGTCCATTTTGTATCTTTTATTCTGATGTTCGCTTCTGATGAAAATTTGTGGGTTATGATGTCTAATGTATGTCCTTTCTTGTGGGTGGGTTGCATGTTAGGCCAGTGGATCTCCCAGAGTTGAAGGAATTCCTTGCATTCGTGTACATTGTTTATGTTAGTATCTTCCAGATGAAGGTTGATGTCTCCTGCTATAAGAATATTTTGAGAAGACAGGCAGGTGTTTGATATGAAGTCCATGAAGTGTATCTGGGCATCTTGCCATTTGGCCGGAGGTCTATGAAATAGGATTATATTTAGTTGGTCACGTAGGTTGGGGTGATTGATTCTGACTGAGGCTATTTCGAGTTGGGGAAGGATGGATACAGCTGTTGTTGTGATTGTGAATTGGGATTTATAAATTATAGCTATGCCTCCGCCTCTTTTTCCTTCTCTTGTCCAATGGGTAATTTTGTAGCCCTGGTGGGCAGAGCTCTAGGATTATTGGGCCTTTGGAGTCATGAATCCAAGTTTCATTAATGAGAAGGAAGTCAAGGTGATCTGCCGTTATCCAGTCAGTTATCGTTGTGGCTTTTTCGATTATTGCTCTAGCATTGGAGTAGCCTATTTGTATTGATTGGTATTGCTCCCTTGAGTTCGGGTTTGTGGTGATTTTTATCAGTTGTCTATTTCCTTGATATGTGGATTTGGTCTTTTCTTTTTTTGTCATCCCTTGTTGATGTCTGTAGGTGTTAGGATTGTTGTGGATTTTGTTGTTGTTTTGTGAGGGCATGATTAGTACATGTGTGGTGTGTGGTTCGTAAGTTGTGGGGTTGTTATATGTATCGTGGATCGTCTGTGCGTGTATGAGTAGGGTGAGACAGTAGATGGTTAGGGTTATTTTGCTGGGGTGCATATCAGCAATAAAGACACTACAGCGATTTCTAAATTAAGGGTACATAGGATATAAAGTACAATATGCGTGGTGCATCTACTGCACGGTGTCTACTACTGAGTCCCTGTAAACAGTGCACAGAGGAAAAAAAAAAAAAACCACACACACACAATATACACATGCAATGCAGCATCAAGTTCAGTAAAGCAATACACTTATAAGCAGATTTAATTTGCAGTGAGAGTTCATGTAGATAGTGCTTTCGGAGCAGAACGGCTTTTGCATCTACAGAGCCGTGTGCTTGGAAGCAGATCTCACTTGCAACGCAAGGCAGAGCAAAGCATCTGCACCTAGTTCATGGCTGATGCGGTGCGACTAGACCAGAGCAACTACGTCCAATTCTTAGGTGGCAAGGAGACTTGCCCAGACCTGCTCTACTCACGCTAGGGCTCGATTGTTAGACCATGTTCTGAAGGTCAGTTTCTGAAAGTCCTCTCTGCATGGAAGCCTCTCCGGACCCAGTCGTAAGCTGTCCTCGGGCTGGGCAACGTGCCGATTGGGCATGCTGATTCCGTGCAGGACACTTCAGGAACCAAGGCCTCTTCGTCCTTTGCGACCGCGGCACTCTTCTCCTCCCCTTTCCCTGCGTCCGTGTCCGTGTATCCCCGCTCGCCTTACGTGGTCTTGGTTTCACTCCGCTTGTCGATCCCTGTTCGCTTTCTGTTCCCCTCCTTTCGGTGGTCGAGTGGCAGGATGGAGCCAGGGTGTTAATTCAGGGCCGCTTCTCGGTCTGCCGTCGCGACTCGAGTCCGCGTCATCGATTGGGTGATCGGCTGAGGCGCTGGTCCAGCCCCGGCTGCTTCCCAGCTCGCTGCCTGTCTCCACTGCGGTGCACACTGGCTGGAATGAGCTGGATGGGACAAGCGTCGGGTCGGCCTGTGTGAGATCGGCCACCCGAGTTTGACTGAGCAGTCAAATGGCCGGATTGTCACCTCGTGGAGGAGGCCCTGTTCGGAGCCTCAGATCACGGCTTCGGCCCCTGGCCTCTTCCCCCGGCGAGCCTCGCTCCGTGTTCCCCGGGAATGCAAACCCTACGAGAGGAGGTATTCCACCTCCTCGTGTATAACAGGGCCGCTCAGATCGCGATCTCCGACAGATCCCAGCGATCCTCAGGGGCGCTCCCGACTTGGCGTCTGATCAGGTCGCCATCTTATAGTTAAGTCTATTGGCAACTGCTTATATGGTATATGGAGAAGGTAGTTGAAATGAGAGGGAGCTAAAAATTCTTGCTCAAGATCTAAAGGAGTATAATCCTGTGTTTCAAGTGATGAGCCAAATGACCTGATTGTAACGACTCAAACCTGGCAAGGTTAAACCACCCATTTTCCAGTCACCATATAAAAAGGAAAAGGTGTATCTTAGTTTTCTTTCCTCTCCAGCAAAAGTTCCTATTAAACTAGACAGGTTTTTTTTCCAAGTCTTTCCGTAAGATGGATAGGTGGTGGTTGGATTAGTCTATTCCAAAATGTCTGTTTTTCCTAAATGGCTTTGTTTTTCAAACCCTAAGGGTCAAAGGCAGATGTTTCCAACTTTCTAATTGACATTTAATAATTTCAATTAAATGGTTATCATTAAGAGGACCAAGAAACGTAGTATCTATCGGAAGAATCATCTCCAAATAGTGAAAGTGAGTCAGTCAATCTAAAAGTAAGAGACACCGAAATCCCTCTGTACCCCGTCCCCTATCACTATAGCCGCTGACTTCTGAATGTTAAGAGTAAAACAAGAGAAATCTTTGTATTCCTAAAAGCTTTCCAAGAGAACTGGCAAGGATGCTTTAGGATTAGTTCTGTGTACCAACAAGTTATTGGCAAATGCTAATCTGATTATGTACAAGGCCCCATAGTGATGCCCGATCCGTCTCCGTTCTCGCTTACGGCTTAGCTAGGAACAGGTTGCGGAAGAAAGGGTTTTCGTCCAGAGTAATTGATACTATGTTGCAGTCCCGAAAACGGTCCACCTCCGTCGCTTGGGCCGCTGAATGACCGAGGGGTAAAAGGGGCGATCAAGGAAGATAAAGACGTAGCGGAGAGATTGAATGAATTCTTTGCTTCGGTCTTCACCGAGGAAGATTTGGGTGGGATACCGGTGTCGGAAATGGTATTTCAAGCGGACGAGTCGGAGAAACTTACTGACTTCACGGTAAACCTGGAGGACGTAATGGGGCAGTTCAGCAACTGAAGAGTAGCAAATCTCCTGGACCGGATGGTATTCATCCTAGAGTACTGATAGAACTGAAAAATGAGCTTGTGGAGCTACTGTTAGTGATATGCAATTTATCCTTAAAATCGAGCGTGGTACCAGAAGATTGGAGAGTGGCCAATGTAATGCCGATTTTTTTTAAAAAGGTTCCAGGGGAGATCCAGGAAATTATAGACCGGTGAGTCTGACGTCGGTGCCGGGGAAAATGGTAGAGGCTATTATCAAAAACAAAATTACAGAGCACATCCAAGGACATGGATTACTGAGACCAAGTCAGTACGGCTTTTGTGTGGGGAAATCTTGCCTGACCAATTTACTTCAATTCTTTGAAGGAGTAAACAAAAGTGTGGACAAAGGGGAGCCGGTTGATATCGTGTATCTGGATTTTCAAAAGGCATTTGACAAGGTACCTCATGAAAGGCTACAGAGGAAATTGGAGGGTCATGGGATAGGAGGAAATGTCCTATTGTGGATTAACAACTGGTTGAAGGATAGGAAACAGAGAGTGGGGTTAAATGGGCAGTATTCACAATGGAGAAGGATAGTTAGTGGGGTTCCTTAGGGGTCTGTGCTAGGACAGCTGCTTTTTAATATATTTATAAATGATTTAGAGATGGGAGTAACTAGCGAGGTAATTAAATTTGCTGATGACACAAAGTAATTCAAAGTCGTTAACTTGCAACAGGATTGTGAAAAATTACAGAAGGACCTTATGAGACTGGGCGGCTAAATGGCAGATGATGTTTTTATGTTTAAACATTTTTTTATTGAACAGCAATAAAATATTACAACCGTATTTTTTGAGCAAGAGGTTCATTTTCTTTTGTTCCCCCCCCCCCCCCCCCCCGAGTACCCTCCACCACCCCCCTCAACCCTCCCATACAAAAGCAGTATCCAGTCTACATAAATGATATCAAATCCTGACGAAGTTCCCACTTAAAGTCCAAAATAAGTAAGTACATTGATGAGGAAGCTCCCAGCTCTGGAACCTTCCCTAACAAATCATGTTAATCCCCCTATGGAACTAAGTAGCTTGACCTTATAATGTATACCATATGTGTGGAGTGGCCTAGTGGTTAGGGTGGTGGACTCTGGTCCTGGGGAACTAAGGAACTGAGTTCGATTCCCACTTCAGGCACAGCTCCTTGTGACTCTGGGCAAGTCACTTAACCGTCCATTGTCCCAGGTACAAATAAGTACCTGTATATGTAAGCCGCATTGAGCCTGCAATGAGTGGGAAAGCGCGGGGTACAAATGTAACTAAAAAAAAAAACATATTATGTGTTGCCATATGGCTGTCTCTTGTCATCAATGGGTTCATTCTTTCCAATGATTTCTCACCCCCCCCCCCCCCCCCCCCCCCCCGGCCTCCCCTCCTCCCTCCCCCATTTCCACCCATGCCGGTGACTACCCCAGTCATCTATCATTCCTTACAGCACCGTAAGGATTAAATTCCTACTCCAAGGAGTCAATCCAAGTATCCACCCCATATCTTTAGAAATGCAATTCTTTTTTGGGGCCACTCCTAGCTTCTTTTGCCTCCCACACCACCAATTGATGAATTAGATTCCGCCAATGCCAATATTCGGGCCCGGTATCTGTCGTCCAGTATAGCAGAATGCACTTCTTCGCCAGCAACGTCAATTTACAGAATAATATGTTGCCCCTTGATATTGTTCCCCTACCTGATCCTGGGAGGTTCAGCAACAGCTGCCTAGGTGTGCATATGCTACCTGCTGACCCATGAGCGTAGTCAAATACTGGGCTATTTTCCCCCAGAATGCTTTGATTTTTCTGCAACTCCAGAAACCATGATAAAAGGAGTTGTCTGCACTCCCACACCTCCTGCAGAGTGCCGACTTTATCCCCCCAAACATCACCACCTGTGCTTGAGTCATGTAAGCTCTATGGATGAATCGGAATGCACACTCCCTATACTGTGCTCCACTTATTAATCTGGGAGTCCTCTGCAGTTGCTTGTTAATGTCCCATGATGCTAGGCTGACTCCAAGATCTTTTTCCCAACGTTCTTTTAAGTGTGTTAAATTTTTTGGTTTGTTTTCCTCCCACAGGGCCCTATATATTCCTGAAATGGAGGGATTTGTTGCTGAGATTTTTTCAAAAAACTGTTTAATCTTAGCTCCCAATTTCTGTGAAAGTCTTTCCTTATTCATAGACTGAACAAAGTGTTTTAATTGAAAAAAGGCGTAAGTGTCTTCCCATTGCATATCATCTGCCCTCATCAACTGCTCTAGAGTTTGAATCTCCCCTGTTTCACCTAGTATGTCGCCTAAGGTTATCAGTCCACGTTCTTCCCAGCGGCGAAAAACTGCATTTTCCATGCCCGCCTCGAATAGTGGACTCCCCCGAATCGGTAGGAGTTCTGTTACTCCATTTCCTATACCTAGTCTTTTTTTCCATAAATCTCCACGCCTTCCTCAGAGGACATAGCAGCAGATTATGTCGGTATCCTATGGGTATTTGAGTTTTCTCTATTTGTACCAAGGCTTGTGGACGTAAAGGTGCAAACAGGGCCTCCTCTATTTCAAGAGGTGTGTAATAGGTGGTACCAAAAATTCAGTCTTTAATATATCTTAACAGGCAGGCCATATTATACTGCTCCAGATCTGGCAATCCCAACCCCCCTTATTGCCATCCCCCTAGCATCCATTGGGATTTCATCTTTGCTTTCTTGTTTGCCCAACAAAACTTCACTACCAATCGATTAAATACTCGAAGGTCTTTATGTAATAAACATATGGGGATTGTTTGTAGCACATAAGGCCACCAGGGGAGTATGATCATTCGAATTAGACATATTCTCCCTATTAAAGGCAGTTGTAGTAATTTCCAGCTCTCTAATTGTTGTTTAGTCGTGTCCAGTAATAATTGAATGTTAGTTCCATAAAGGTCCTCAGTCTTGGGTGTCAACATAATTCCCAGATATTTGAACCTGCCCTCCACCCATCTAAGGGGAAAACATCCCTGCCATATCTCATTTTTTTTACATTACTAGCTAATGCCTCAGATTTCTTTAGGATTACTTTAAACCCTGAGTAGGCCCCAAATTCCTGACATATCTCCAATAGAGTGTTCAGTGATTCTGCTGGGTTCGTTAGCATTACCAGCAGATCGTCTGCAAAAGCCCCCAATTTAAATTCCTGTTTATTAATCTTTACGCCTCTCACTGCAGGCATGGAACAAATGTCTCTAATCAGAGGGTCCAAATATATGGCAAACAGTAGTGGTGATAGTGGGCATTCCTGCTGGGTGCCTCTCCCTATCACAAATTTAGCAGAGTAACCCTCATTGACCATGATTCTTGCTATCGGGTCTAAATATAATGTTTTGATCGCGCTTTCAAACCACCCTGTGATCCCATATGCATTTAGTGTCTCAAACAAGTATTCCCATTTTATGCGATCAAAAGCTTTCTCTGCGTCAAAACTAATCATTAATGTATGTTCTGATCTCATACCAGTAAACTCCAATGCTGCTAGAATCTTCCAAGTTCTTGGAGATTGATCGCTCCTTTACAAATCCCACCTGTCCCTCGTGTACGAGTTTTGGTAGTAATCTTCCCAGGCGGTTAGCCAAAAGTTTTGCAAATAATTTCAATTCGCAATTCAACAGGGATATTGGGCAATAAGATTCTGGCAAGACCACATCCCTTTTAGGCTTTGGTATTAAAGCCATGTTTAGTTGTCTAGGTAATGAGCCTTTGTCCACCCAGCTATTAAAGACTTCTGCTAATAATGGTTCAATCTCTTCACCCAGCAGTTTATAAAACTCCGCCCTCATACCATCCAGACCCGGAGCTTTCCCCATTTGGCTATGGGCAATTGCCCAATGTACTTCTTCTTCTGTAATGGGGGCATTTAAATATTTTCGATCTATATCTGTAAGTACTGGATGTTCCACTCCCTCTAGATATGCCTTTCTTGTGAGACCAGAATCCTCTTCTGTCTTGTGTAACTTCTGGTAGAATACATGAAAAATATCTCTAATCTCCTTGTCTGTGTGACACAGCTTGCCAGCCCCATCTTTTAACGCTGTAACTATTCTTGAGGCTTGTTTCCGGGCTATCAATCTAGCTAACATCCGTCCTCCCTTGCTACCATACTTGCATAATTGGAACTGGTAATAGTCCTGGGACTTCTTCTCCCTCTCATGTATAAGAGAGTTCAAGCTCACCTGCGCTGCTATGAGGTCTGTTTTCAGTTGTGGGGAGGGCAGCTCCCCAAATTTCTTTCTCAATATCAAGATTTGTTTTTCTAATCTCAATATTTCTCTATCCCTCGTCTTTTTAAATTGACTTACAAAACTAATAATCTCTCCCCGTATCACAGCTTTCGCCGCCTCCCAATACATCCCAGAGTCTGATACAGATTGTTCATTATGACTTTTATATTCTTTCCAAGACTTCAACAAGTGCTCCCGAAACTGTGTATTGTGAGCTTAAGTAGCTAGGAAACGTCGTCCATTGTCTATTCTTCATACCCTGTCCCCCAAGATTCAAAGTTGCCCATACCTCTGCATGGTCTGATATCGCGTATGGGCCAATTTGAGTGTCCTGTATGTCTCTTATTAGGGAACGAGATACCAATAGATAGTCAATCAGAGATTGAGTGTTGTGGGCCCTAGACAAGTGTGTGTAATCTCTCTCTTGTGGGTGAAAGACCCTCCATATGTCCAAAAGATCTAACAGCATACCCAAATTCGGGAGTCGTTTTGACGTCCAACGAGGAGGTGTGGGGGTAGCGCGTGATTTATCCATCTGCGGGTTCCACACCATATTAAAATCACCTCCCAGGATCATTGGGACAGCATCTTCTTTTGACAAATGACCAAGGATAGTCTTATAAAATCTATTGTCTAATTGATTAGACGCATAAATACTGCCCAGTAAAATTTGCCTCCTACCTAAAGTTACCTTACAGAAGATATATCGACCCTCTGGGTATTTAATGATGTTACTTATCTGTCCTGCTACCCCTTTCCTAATCAATATAGCTACTCCACCTTTCCTCCCTTTTGCTGGCGAATCAATGCACGCCCCCACCCTCCATTTCTGCAGCTTCGAGTGTTCAATAGCAGACAAATGTGCCTCTTGTAGGAGAGCTACATCTGCTCTTATCCTCTGCAGATATCGCAATATCTTAGATCTCTTTGCGGGGGATCCTATTCCACCCACATTCCATGTTATAATTTTAGTCATAACATATATGGCTGTGATTCCTATTCCATTGATGTAATTCTTTATCTCCAAGGGGGCGCCACCCCAGCTCATGGCGCCCCCCCATTTCCTTAATGGTGCTGAGCGTTTATCTCTATTTTGGCATGGGTGAAACCATCCCCTCCCAAAACCCTCCTAAAAATTCCACTTATCCCCCCACTCCCCTTACCCTCAGCCCTCCCCCAGAAACCCCTACCCTTCCCCTTGCTCTTTGTCCCTATCCTTAGGAAACTAGCCACATCTACGCCCCTCCCAGCATTCCACTGAAAACGAGGATAAAGAGAAAGCATTCACAAAAATCCGTTTCAAACCTTATGCCTCTCTCCTCCAGTGCTTCCTATATTTAGTATAACCTTCCCGGTCCCTATCCCTCTTTCATTTATATTGCGCTAGCCCAACAAAATAACCTTACACCATATAACATGCATCAACCTTAATATTCGTTGTCAAACACTCTACTCATTAAATACTTGCGATTTTCATATTTTTAAGAGCTATTACTGTATGAAATCATTAACCACTCGATCTTAGTGGAGCTCAGTCATATGTCAGTGGCTGATGTGGGATCTATAGCAGATCAACAACTTCTCTCATGAGCGTGCAGTGATGGCACCCGCACACAGTTAATAATTTGCTCAGAGTCAACCACTGCTCCCATGTCAAGCCGGTTAATGGTGGGCCATCCAATGCTCAGTTTGTCCCTTCCAACTATTCTTAGCAGCATTCCAACTTGCCGTGTTCTGTAGCTGGCCATGGCGTATTTTAGCTCCTTTCAGTTGAAGCGCTTGCTTTAAACCTCTGTCGTAATGTTAGTAACAGGTAATCCTTAACAGCGTTCCAGAGTTTGTCTCCACCAAATACTGCACGGAATTATTTCGTACATCTTAAACTCTCTTCCATGCAGTCAATCTCAACATAACCAAAAACAATCATGACACCAGGCAAGTTCTAGGTCAGAAGTCAGCGCGCCTAAACATCCTTTCCATGCCATACCAGCACATTTGAAGTAGGGCAGATATTGTAATCCATTATAATTCCTTGTTTGCGTTGTATGACCATTCCGGTCTCCACTCTTGCTGGAGTCATTCATCTCCTGTGTTTAATATTTGCCGAACATACTGCTGGACTTCTGGAACCGTTTCGCAAATTTTTGTACCTGTCTGATGGAATATTTTCAACTTAGCTGGATACATCAGCGCAAATTTAATTTTGTGTTTCACCAGCATTGAACATGTTGGCGAGAAGGCCTTCCGTTGCGCCACCACCGCGACTGAATAGTCTTAGAAACAAAGGATCTTTTGATTTTTATAATGCAATCCGGCTCCACTCCGCACAGCCTGCATAATCGCCACTTTTTGGGCAGAGTTGAGCACCCGGCAGATTACAACTCGGGGCCTGTTTTCGTTCTGGCGCAGGGGTCCCACCCGGTGAGCTCGTTCTATTATCAGTGGCCCCATATCCGCAGGCAGCTTTAATTATTTTACCAGCCAGTCCTCCAAAAAGGAACGTAGGTCCCTATCGCTTAAGTCCTCTGATATCCCCACAAAACACAGATTATTGCGTCGGGACCGGTTCTCTAAATCAAGTTTTTTGGCCTGTGTTTCTACCAGCTTTAATAACTTAGCATAGTTTTGCTCCATAGCTGAGACCTGGTCCTCCAGAGCCCCTGTTCGCTGTTGGAATCCTGCCATGTCTTGGCTGAGTTGGGTCATGTTGTCTTTTATTCCTTCCAGTTTTTGTTCCAGCCCCTGTAGTTTCCTATCCAATACACCTTCCAGGAGCCGCTGTTACCTCTCTGACTATTTCGGCAGTCCATGCGGAGCTAACCGCCGATCCCGAGGGACTCGCAGGGTCCGCCATTTTGTCTTCCCTGATTCTGCCTCTGTCTTTCTTTTCTCAGAGTTTTCGTCGCCATCGCCAGTTCTAGTCTCCGATCGCCGTTTCCCAGTAATACGGTAGGGCGTCTTGAACAAAATGTGAGGATCTTTTCTCGTTTTTATAGGTTTTAGCCTGGATGAATGTGGGAGTAGGCATGGAGCGGATATTTTAGTGTCCGCTCTCGTGCATTGCGTCACGTGACTTTGGCAGATGACGTTTAATGTGAGCAAGTGCAAGGTGATGCATGTGGGAAAAAAGAACCCAAATTATAGCTGCGTCATGCAAGGTTCCACGTTAGGAGTTACGGACCAAGAAAGGGATCTGGGTGTCGTCGATAATACACTGAAACCTTCTGCTCGGTGTGCTGCTGTGGCTAGGAAAGCAACTAGAATGTTGGGTATTATTAGGAAAGGTATGGAAAACAGGTGTGAGGATGTTATAATGCCGTTGTATTGCTCCATGGTGCGACCGCACCTTGAGTATTGTGTTCAATTCTGGTCGCCCCATCTCAAGAAAGATATAGCAGAATTGGAAAAGGTGCAGCAAAGGGCGACTAAAATGATAGTGGGGATGGGACGACTTCCCTATGAAGAAAGACTAGGGCTTTTCAGCTTGATGGCTGAGGGGAGACACGATAGAGGTATATAAAATAACGAGTGGAGTGGAACAGGTGGATGTGAAGCGTCTGTTCACGCTTTCCAAAAATACTAGGACTAGGGGGCATGCGATGAAACTACAGTGTAGTTAACAAATCGGAGAAAATTTTTCTTCACCCAACACATAATTAAACTCAGGAATTCGTTGCCAGAGAACGTGGTGAAGGCAGTTAGCTTAGCAGAGTTTAAAAAGGGGTTAGACGGTTTCCTAAAGAAATGGACTTGGGAAAAATCCACAATTCTGGGAATAACATGTATAGAATGTTTGTACATTTGGGAAGCTTGCCAGGTGCCCTTGGCCTGGGTTGGCCTGTCGTGGCCAGGATGCTGGGCTTGATGGACCCTTGGTCTTTTCCCAGTGTGGCATTACTTATGTACTTATGCTTATGTTTGTGTGTGGCGAATTTTTGAAAATTGGTGTCAGGAGCGTTCTTATTCTCTTTGGTGCATTTTGGTTCCGTAAGTGCTAGAAATTTTGCAAGATGGTGTGGATAGAGGTCTCACTCTTTCCTCTTTGAAGGTACAGGTGGCGGCTTTGGCTTGTTTCCGGGGGAAGGTACAAGGTGCATCCTTGGCCTGTTCTTCGGACGTGGTTCGTTTTTTTGCAGGGCGTGAAGTTGATTCATCCTCCATGGGATTTGAATCTTCTGTTGGTGGGTTCCCCCTTTGAGCCGTTGATTTCGAGTACTCTTGAGGATCTCACTCTGAAGACGGTGTTTTTGGTGGCTATTGCTTTGGCTCAGCGGATTTCGGAGTTGCAGGCTTTGTCTTGTTCACCTTTTTTGACTTTTTATTCTAAGGAAAAGGTGTCCCTGAAGCCCGTTCCATCCCTTTTGCCTAAGGTGATTTCCTCTTTTCACGTGAATCAGGACATTTCTTTGCCGGTTTTGGGCGATAGGTCGGGATATTCGACTCAACGCTGTTTAGCTAAATTGGATGTTCATCGAGCTTTGCATTCTTACTTGATAAGGACTCAAGTGTTTTGAGTCTAATAGGTTGTTTATGTTGTATGGGGGACCTAAAAAGGGTGCTGCAGCTTCTAAAGCAATGATATCCATATGGTTGAAAGAGGCAGTTTCTTCGGCATACTTGCTCAAGGGGCGTGAGGTGCCTTCGGTACTTAAGGCGCATTCTACTCGGGGGGGGGGGGGGGGTGGCTTCCTCCTGGACTGAAAGTAGTTTGATTCCTCCTCAAGATATTTGCAGAGTGGCTGTCTGGTCCTCTCTGCATTCTTTTGTGAAGCATTATAGGATTGATGTGCAGGCTAGAGAGGATGCGAGGTTTGGTGCGGCGGTTCTGACTTCTGGTTTTCGGGGTTCCTGCCCTTAGACTATTTACTGCTTTGGTACTTCCCAAGAGTCTTGACCGGTCTGGAGGGTTGTTGAGGAAGGTGAAATTAGGCCTTACCTGCTAATTTTCTTTCCTCTAGACCCTCCAGACCGGTCAAGAACCCACCCGGTATGTTTTAGTCTAGTGTGGTCTGCAGACTGGTTTTGGTTTTGTGCCTCGGGGTTGCTATGGCTGATAGGTCTTTAGTTCTGGACTTCTCGTTTTCTGAAGTTCAGTGGTAGTAGCCTCTGCTTTGTCAGGGGCGGACCGCAGCGCTTTGGCGTTCGGTAGACAGAAGCACATTCGTGTCTGTTTTGAGTTCTGAGTACAGGGTTCTATGTATTGGTTTTATGTGTTTGATTGTTCTTTTCTGCTTTGTTACTGATTTACTGGCTGCTTGGGAGTTGGCAGGTGGCTTATACATTGTTACAGTTTGTGTTCTCAGTCTCCCTCTGCTGGTAGGAGTGCATAACTAAAAGAGTGAAACCGTTCTTCCCGAGGGCAATATTTTGCAATCTGGTACAATCAATGGCCCTTAACCATGCCGACTATTTTAACGGAATTTATGCCGGATGCAAAGAAAATCTTATAAAGAAGCTTCAGGCTGCTCAAAATATGGCAGCCAGGCTTGTATTTGGAAGACCGCGATTCAAACCCCTTCGTGAAAAATTACATTGGCTACCAATTAGAGAACGTATTGCTTTTAAAATTTGTACCCTGGGGAGGGAAGTGACGTCACCGACGGAGATGGCAGCGTGAACTGGGAGCTCCGTCGCACCCCGAGCAAATAAAGCATTTTAATCCCGCTAAAGAGCCTTAATTTGAAGCAGAAAACACGGAGCAGCGAGCTAAAGTAATAGCCGAAAGAATGACATCGATATCGCAAGCAGCCATGATAGATCTATCAGCGTTTGCGTTTGAAAACGCATCGGCGAAAAAACATGGCGGCGCTCCGGCGGAACAGCGAGCCAATCTATCACCAGAACAACAATCGCATAACTCCCCACCTTTATTTGAAACGGGAGATGTCCCGGAGCCCGAGGAAACTACTTTGCAAGACATCGGATCCTGGATAAAGGAGATTCAGGCAGATCTTAAAGCTATGCGATCTGACCTCACGCTATTGGGGGCGGATCTGAGAGGTGAGATTGGGGCCTTGGGAGTCCGCGTGGCAGAGAACGAAGACAAGATAGAAGAACAAGCGGAGGCCATACAGAGCTTAAATGAGCAGGCAATTAAATCTAAACAAGAGTTTCAACAAGTATGGGACAAGTTAGAGGATCTTGAGAATCGCAATAGAAGAAATAATTTGAGATTCAGAGGACTGCCAGAAGTACCATTATACTCAGACTGTGAGACAGTAGTGCAAAAAATAGCGAGTGCATGGCTGGCAACAATAAAAGTTAACAAAGACCCCTCAGACATACAAATAGTGCGGGCCCACCGGGCGTTGGGAGCGCCAAGAGCTAATAAACCGCGAGACCTAATTGCCTGCTTCGGTGACTTTAAAATAAAAGAACTGATCATGCAAGCAGCTAGGGAATCCCCAGATTTTCAATGGGAGTCCTACAATATTGCTTGCTACCAAGACCTGGCAGCCGCCACTTTGAAAAGAAGAGCGGAGCTAAGGCCCTTGACTCAATTCTTACAGGCAGAAGGTATACGTTACCGATGGAGCTATCCTTTTGCTCTACGCTTTTATAAAGAGGGGAAACTTCACCAAATACGACATCTTGAAGACGCAAGAGAGCAATTGCCAAAAGCTTTTGAAAGCGCAACACATCAATCTGCTAAAACTAATCTACCAAAGCCACGGTGGCAGAGAGTCACTAGAGGCAAGGGACGACTTTGTCGGCAACAGTCAGACTCTCGACTTCGACATGATTTGGATGCACACGGATCCTGAATAAAAACTTAGAAAGACAACTTCTGAATTCAAAGAAGATCCGAAACTGAAACGAGAGGACCAACTGAAGAGTGAGACTTACTGGTTGGGAAATGTTTGACAGATTTGATATGTTATAAGTTGTAGAAAGTTGTATACTGTTATTTCATGAAAAGAGTATGATATGGAAAGGTTATATGAAGGGATTAATAAGTAGCCACTTGAAGGCGAAAAAACACTAATGATATGCAAGAACAAATAATGGGGGTGAGGTCCCTTCCCCGAAAACACACCTGTGCAATAATAACAGATGTGTCTAATAGTAGGGAGGGAGAAGGGGGGGAGGGGGGAAGGGGAGGGTAATAGAAGGGAAAAGCAAGAAATACGGATGTCCGGAATAGGTAGAAGAAAAATAGAGATATTCGGGAGCAGTCCACACATAAACTTAGAATATGACGGTCTATTTAAAAAAAAACAATGTATAACATGATCTGCATGACCCTTAATGTCAAGGGATTAAACTCTCCCATGAAGAGACAGTTGTTATTTAAAGAGATGCAACGCCTAAAAGCAGATGTGTCTTTCATACAGGAAACGCATCTGCTGCCAACTAAAGAACACCTATGCCAGGGGGGGAGAAACAATTCTATATATTTTGCATCGAACCACAAAGAGAAAAAGAAAAAGGGAGTCCTCATAATACTGACAAATAGACAACCATGGCAGGTACAAGAGATAATAAGGGATAGAGAGGGACGATACCTATTGTTAATAGTTCAGTTGGGAGATGAAATATTGTCCCTATTGAACATATATGCACCCAACACTCAGCAAGATACCTTCTATAAGGAAATATCCAAGACCTTGAGCAAACATGTTAAAGGCACTTTACTAATAGGAGGAGACTTTAACCTGACACTACACCCAATACTAGATAACACAACAGGAGGGATACGATATGCCCAATCCGAAAGAGCGCAACTACATAAATTTATAGATAACTGGCAGGTACTGGACATTTGGAGACAGATACATCCGAAATCCAGAGGTTATACCTACTACTCTGCGGTTCACGACTCCCATTCTCGTATAGATATGTGGTTGGGACCACCAGATATATTCTCTAAAGTAATAGAGATACAAATACTTCCAAGAACGTGGTCAGATCATGCACCTGTTTTATTGGAAATAGAATGGGTAGTCAGACCTCCGGAGATTCCAGCCTGGAGGTTCCCGGATGAGCTACTGGCTGACCCTAAGATGCTTTTGCAGTTGGAAGGGGAGATAAAGGAGTATTTAGATCATAATGATAACGGAGAAGTAACTTCGCAAATACTTTGGGAAGGTCTGAAAGCAGTGGTTAGGGGGAAAATAATAACAATACAGATACATGTGAAAAAGAAAGCAAAGGCCCATGCACAAACACTACATGCGGAATTAATGGGGCTAACCATACAAGCTCAGCAGCACCCTCTACCACAACAGTCACAAGATAGGATACATAGTATTCGACTAGCGCTTAGAGAGATACAGCTAGCAGAAGTAGCAGAACATCTACAGCAAGCTAGACAAACTTACTTTGAATTTGGGAATAGGCCCTCGAGACTGTTAGCATATAAACTTAAAAAACGCAACCTAAGTTCATATATACACACGATCCAAACAGAAGAGGGCACAATGGGCACTAAATTGGAAGACATAAAAGATACCTTTTACAAATATTATCAGAGGTTATATCAGGCTGAAGACATAGCAACCCCACAAGCCACCCAGGAATATCTGGCACAAGTGACACTTCCAAAATTGACAACTGGGGAGGCAAAGGCTCTATCTGATGCAATCACTCTAGAAGAGGTACAATGGGCAATCCAGGACCTACCGAATGGGAAAGCACCAGGGCCCGATGGCTACACAAACAAATTTTATAAAAGATATAATAAAATTCTGGCCCCGCTATTAGTTCGAGTATTTAATGAAATGGAACCCCATCGAGAGCTGCCATACTCATGGCGGCTAGCAGGCATAACACTTATTCTGAAGCCAGGTAAAGATCCTCAGAGATGTGAGTCATATCGTCCGATTTCCCTTTTGGGGACGGACTATAAAATTTTCACAAAAATCCTAGCCCATCGTCTACAACAAGTTATGCCGAAATTAGTGCATGGGGATCAAACGGGGTTCATAAGTGGGAGACAGACTTTTGATAACATTCGTAGAGCCATACATTTGATTTATGAGGCAAGAGACACAGAACAACCGATGTTGATATTGTCCCTCGACGCCGAAAAGGCGTTCGATCGAGTTCAGTGGCAATTCATGTTTTCAGTTTTGGAAAAGATAGGTATTACAGGAAGATTCGTCTCATGGATGACATTAATATATTTGAACCCTATAGCTTCTCTGCGAATAAATGGAACCAGATCTGATTTGATCTACCTTGAGAGGGGTACACGTCAGGGATGTGCGTTGTCTCCATTACTATTCGCACTTACAATGGAACCGTTGGCCCAACATATTAGACAACATGTAGATATACGGGGCTTGACCATAGGAGAGGAGACACATAAGATTATGCTGTTCGCAGACGACATTTTGCTTACGTTGACATCCCCGCGGGAATCACTACCGTGGGTGATGCAGTGTTTACAGACATATGGGAGGATAGCGGGATTCCGGGTGAACATGGCTAAGTCAGAGATCATGGGGATAGGCCTCTCCAATGAGATGACACTGGAGTTAAGTCAAAAATACCCCTTTCGGTGGGTCAGTCGATACTTGCGATATTTAGGGGTTAACCTTACAGCTAAATTAGTAGATCTATATGAGGCTAACTTCCCACAAAAAATCAAGGAATTGTTAAAGGAACTGGAAAGATGGGAAGGGCTAGAATTATCATGGATAGGACGGATTTCGGCAGTAAAAATGATGCTACTACCAAAGATTTTATATTTATTCATAGCATTGCCCCTACCGATTCCAAACCATTTTTTTCGTCACCTACAGCGCAAAGTCTTCGCATACATCTGGCAACACAAACCACCCAGGGTGAGGGCAGATATTATGTATCAACCAAAGAATAGAGGGGGCATGGGGGTACCCAACTTTAAACAATATTATCAAGCAGCCCAACTGAGGGTATTGGCGGGATGGGGTTCCAATTTCTCACCTCCTTGGCTACAGATTGAAAAACACTGGTTGAAGATAGAGAGACCAGATGCCATATTATGGGCTCCACAGAATCAATTACTAACATGCATTCGGCGGGCACCCCCCGCAATAAGATTTCCCCTCCAGACTTGGAATGTGTTACGACAGAAACTCCTCCCGGGCAGGAAACACTTTAAACGAATGAAAATACAGACAGCCATGGGATGTCCGATAGGGGCGACAGACAATGTGTTTCGAGTCTGGAAACAAAAAGGGCTGGTAGCAATATATCAGCTATGGGAAGAGGGGAATATGATCCCATTTGCAGACCTCCAGGAGGAATTTGAACTCCCTATGTCCCACCTATATCACTACCAGAGGGTTAAGGATTACATACAACGAAAAGCTAAAAGAGAGCTTACCCTTGACGACACAGCCCTAGAAAAGGCTATAGGAGGGGGAAGTCAGAGGGGATGTATTTCCCGTCTATATAGAGCGTTGGGATCCCATTCAAACCCATTAGAACGATACACTCAGAGATGGGAAAAGGTTATGCAACAGAAATATGACAGTGATAACTGGGAAAAAGCATTGAGCTATCTGCTTAAAATATCTATTTCTAGCTCATTGGTTGAGAATGGATATAAAATGCTATACCAGTGGTACTTGACACCTAATAAGATAGCGAGAATGTATAAGAAAGAAAGTAGTTGGTGCTGGAGAGGATGTAAAGAGACTGGAGATATGGCACATATTTGGTGGATATGTCCCAAAGCACAGGCATATTGGCAAGAAATAATTAAAACATTAGAGAAATTCTTGGGGAGCCCTTATCCAATGAAGATGGAGACATGCCTATTGCAATTCCAACCGGCAGGCATAAATTCAATAACACATCGCTTGGCGTCGATGTGGATGGTAGCAGGAAAAATTGTGTTAGCATCAGCATGGAAACAATCTTTCTTACCACCGATGATACGGGTGGTACATAAAATGGACTATGTGTATCAAATGACTAAGCTAACAGCAATAAAGACAGGAAGGATTACACAATTCTACAAACAATGGGACAAATATTCAACCTGGAGGCTGAAGGATGGAGTGGACTTGGATGCCCCCAGACTAATGACAGCCCCATGATTTGATCATGGAGTAAAGACATATCATGAACCTATACCGGTTAGCAACCGCACTAGGGGAAAGTTGGGGGGGAGGGGGGTTATGTACTGGAAGTATGATTAAGTTGTGATTATCAGCATTTATGATCAATATGTAAAAACTTCAATAAAAATATTAAAAAAAAAAAAAAATTTGTACCCTGGTCCATACAGTTATATACGGTGATACCCCAGGATATATGTCTGACCTCATAGACCTACCAACCAGAAACTCAATCAGATCATCACGCTCTTATTTAAGTCTCCGTCACCCTAGTTGCAAAGGACTCAAATACAAATCAGTTCATGGATCCAGCTTCTCATATATAAGTACACAACTCTGGAATGCTCTCCCAAAAACCGTGAAAACTACATACGACCACCTCAACTTCCGGAAATCACTAAAGACTTACCTGTTCGAAAAGGCATATCCTAAGGACCCAACTTAATTATCTGAATCCAGCAATTCAAAGAAACCCAAATTTGTTATGAACTTAATGAACTTTATATAACTTCCCTCTCTGTTTTTCTGAGTCTGTACATATTTATTTCATTTAAAATAACATCACTCTACATTTGTTTCTTCACTGGAGGAGGCTTTCGCCCCATGGCGCTATGTAAACCACATTGAGCCTGCAAATAGGTGAAAAAATGTGGGGTACAAATGTAACAAATAAATACAAGCTCCAGCATTCTAACTTAAACTTTTAATGTAAATCATAGTATAATTATTCATGTGCATGAAATATTCCCAGACTAATAAAACTCCTCCAACAGGGAGTGCAGAACAGAAGTAATATATTTCTCTTTACAACTCAACCCAAAAACGTTCCTGTACAAATTCTTGGGTCACTTTAGTGTTAGTGATTTAGACTTCTTGACACTGAAGTAACACAAACCCTTGCCAGTAATCATACCAACACCAAATCCAAGAACTCCAACTGCACCAACTATAGTTATGAAAAGTCAGAACTGGAAATATTCAGGAACAGCAGTACACCTCCACATCTGGAGGTGGTGTTTATAGTGGAGTCTGCGGTTATATGGTCCCCTCTGCTAACCACCCAGTCTCAGGCTATAATATGTGGTAATTCTTTTTCTGGCCTTTCTACTTACATAAGAAATATACCAATAGGGTTTTCTGCCTCCTTACACCCAACCCAAGATTCAGTGGACCATCCACCCCCAAGATATGGGGTGACAGAAAAAACAGAGACTATGTTTCTTCCAAAGAGAAAGTTTTTATACCTTACCAGTTTAGATAATAACAAAGCAATCAAGCAATAACAAATAGCAATTTGTTATGAGAGGGAGAGAGAGACCAACGCGGTAAAGACCTACTCACTGTTGATCATCTCAGCCTTAGACTAAATACACTACAGCAGTGACTTGCATACACTTTGTACAATGCATTGGTCATCAAGTCCCTCCCGAAAATCATGCAGTTTGCAATTTCAGCTAATTTTTCTGTTACATCAGCTAATTTCTGTCTTTATTGTTTACATAAAATGGAAAACACAATCTGAATGTTATAGAATACAGAACGCAATATCTAAATGTTTATGGAACATAGCATCTTATAACAAGTCCAAGGTTTCTCTTACAGGAGTTTGTAGCCGTCACTTTGTTACAGGAATTTTTCCAAAACCCAGTCTTGTCTTATTGTTTAGAAATCTCAACATATCTTCACTGAATATCGACATTCTTGTCCTTGTGATATAGAGTCAATGGCACCAATTCTTTCAGGGAGGGGAAGAGTGCTCCTTGCTGAATCAGCATGACCTCGAATTCACAGTTTTCAGCAGAAAGTACAGAGAGCACAGAAAGATGCAGCTTTCAGGCATTTTAAGTTTGAGCCTTTTAGCTATGCAGTTCATGGGTCATAAACTTGTCAGTGGTCAGAAAAGTGCAAATCAATTCAGTGGACTGCTACAAATTCCTACACTGAGGAGCCCTTTTACAGAGCGGCAGTAAGCCCAACGCAGGCTTACCACGCACTCTTTCGGGACTGCTGCAGACCCAGTGTGGCTGGCAGCTGTAGTTCCACCCTGAGCGCGCACCATTTCTGGGGGGAAAAGAAGACACAAACACCCCTCCGCGGAAATGGCTTGCATGGCGGTAACCGAGCATCGCTGCGCGCTGCCCGGTTACCTCCGGGTTAGCATGAGAGCCCTTATCCCTACCTCAGTGGGTGGCAGTAAGGGCTCCCTGTTGCATGGCCATGCGGTAAGAGTTCTCTTAACTGCATGGCCATGTGTGCTGGGGTCTTTTTTTACCCACGGTGGTAAAAAGGGCCTTGGCGCACATGAAAAATGGCCCCTGCCACCAGCGCAGGGCTCTTTTTCCTGCAGCTTGGTAAAAGGACCCCTGAATATCTCACCTTGTTTGCACAGGTAAATCACAGACAGACCATCACCTAGTAAAGAATAAGAGACCACAAACTAGAAACAAATATATAGACTAAAAATAAAAAATTAAAGGATAACCCAAGCAACCAGACACTGAGCAGTGAAACAGAATACAGAAATACACATTTTCAAAACTGATATTTCATTCTCTTAAAAACTATTTATTTTCTGTACCTCCATTTTATTTTTCCATTTAAGTTGGCCCTGATCTCTTACCATAATCTCATTTCTGTTTTCTGTTTCCTTACTCCATCTTCTTCCCTTACTCTCCTACATAACAGTAGGTGATGTTCCTCCATTTTTCATTTTTTTACCTATCTATAGCTAGATGCTATGCTATAGAAATTTGTAGTAGTTGTAGATATCCACCCCCCCCCCCCCCCCCCCCCCATCTTTTCATCTTAGCAGCTTTCCATTTCCTATCTTCCCTAGTTCTCCCATTTCCTACTACTCATTCCATCCCCAGCCTCCTATTCTCATTTTTTTTTACCTACTTTTTAGCCCCCATTTCCATCTTCTCTACTTACTCCCCTCCCCAGGCTTTTAACTTCACCAACCTGTAGGCTAAGGTACTTGGGCTGGCAGAAAATTACTAAATAGCAATTATTTTGGACACGTTTCTAGGGAATGAGTGTACCTCTTATTTGACCTGTCAGGCACGCCAAGTGGAGATGTGAGCCCTTGTGCCCGATGGAGGAAGAATTCCCACTGAGCTGTCGGTCAACCCCGAGTTCCCCCTGTGTCTCCCTTCGTTCCCCATCCATAAGCTGCGAAGAACGGATAGGTGTGAGAGGCTGAGTGAAGACTGTTATTGTAAGCGAACTCTGCCCATGGTAACAACAAGGCCCAGTCATCCTGCCGAATATTAACATGCATCCACAGATACAGTTTCAGCATTTGATTCACCCGCTCCACCATACCATTGGTTGCGGGATGATATGCCAATGAGAAGTGGTTCGTGATTCCAAAGCTTGTACATAAGGCCCTCCAGAATCTGGACGTGAACTTTGTCCCTCAGTCACTGATAATACATATTGGTAACCCATGGAGGCAAAAAATATGCAGGATAAACTGCTGGGCTAGTACTGCCACTGACGGAAGTCCCTTTAGAGGAATGAAGTGTGCCATACATGAAAATCGGTCAATCATCACCCAAATGACTGTACAACCCTGAGAGGGGGGTAGCTCCGTTATAAAGTCCATGGAGACCTCTTGCCATGGCGCTTGTGGTACTGGTATAGGTTGGAGCAACCCCCAAGGCTTTTCAGGAGGGTTCTTGTGTTGATCACACGTAGGGCAAGTGGTGACAAACTGCAGGACATCTTGGGCCATATGAGGCCATTGGTAAAACCGGGAAATGAGGTGTAACGTCTTATGGTAGCCTTGGTGTCCCGCAATCCAGGAAGCATGTCCCCATCTAAGTATCTTTCTTCTGAACCGAGGGGACACGAGGATCTTGGAAGGGCTTTGGGTAGATAGCGCGGAGACGGCGATGCAGGCCGGATTTAACATAGGACTTCACTCCTCAATCTTCTCCGGCGGGTCAAAGGCTCTGGACAGGGCATCTGCCTGTATATTTTTAACTGCAGGGCGAAAGCTGAGACGAAAATTGAAGCGGGCAAAAAACAAGGACCACCTGGCCTGATGGGGATTAAGTCTCTTCGCCTCCTGCAGATACAATAAGTTCTTGTGGTCAGTAATAACAGAAATCGGATGAACTGCCCCCTCCAAGAGATATCGTCATTCCTCAAAGGCCAGTTTAAGGGCCAACAGTTCTCGATCCCCAGCCGTATAATTTTGTTCCTCTGCTGTAAATATTTTGGAGAAGAAAAAGCAAGGGAGCCTTTTCCCTGCACCTGAAGTCTGTGATAGGATAGCTCCAGCTCCTAAGGCCGAGGCGTCTACCTCCAAAATGAATGGTCGCTGGGTATCTGGACTGTGAAGAACCGGGGCAGATAAAGCCTTCTTTAGGCTTTCGAAGGCTTCAATAGCTTGTGGGGACCAATCCCTCATGTTGGCTCCCTTCTTCGTCAAGGTGGTAAGGGGAGCTGCCACTACTGAATATTGGTGAATAAATCGTCTATAGTAATTGGCAAAGCCCAAGAACCTTTGTATCGCCCGTAATCCCTGCGGGCATGGCCACTCTTGAATAGCCCGGACTTTCCCTGGGTCCATCCGCAACCCAGTGGCTGAGATAATGTATCCCAAAAAAGGAATAATTTGTTGATGGAATTCACACTTTTCAAGTTTGGCGAATAGGCGATTCTCTCGTAGCCTTTGCAGAACTATTCTCACATGCTTTACATGTTCTTGAGTTGACTTAGAAAAAACAAGGATATCGTCCAGGTAGACAATTACTGAGATGTATAACAAATCTTGAAAGATGGAGTTGACGAAGTCCTGGAAAACAGCTGGGGCGTTACACAGGCCAAAAGGCATGACTAAATATTCAAAAAGCCCCTCATGGGTGTTAAAAGCCGTCTTCCATTCATCCCCTGGCCGGATACACACTAAGTTGTAAGCACCTCTCAGGTCCAATTTAGAGAAAATGGTGGCCCCTTGGAGACAATCAAAGAGCTTCGGAATAAGGAGTACCTGTTTTTAATCGTGATGGCATTTAAACCTCGATAATCAATACATGGACGTAAAGAGCCGTCTTTTTTGGACACAAAAAAGAATCACGTGCCAGCGGGCAAGGAGGACGGGTGAATTAATCCTTTTTTTCAAATTCTCGTGGACATACTGGCGCATGGCATCCGACTCCCCATGAGACAGTGTATATATTCGTCCCCGGGGAGGGGTCTCTCCAGGCATAAGATCGATCGCACAATCAAAAGAATGATGAGGGGGAAGAACATCCGCCTCCCAGCCATCAAACACGTCCAGGAACGTCTGATACTCACTGGGGAGCTGGGAACGGCAATCCTTCAAACCTCCTGTTGCCACCTTCACATTACCTCTAGCGGAAACCCTGAGTTTAAGGCAGGTCTCCTGACACCGAGGGCTCCAACTAGCCACATTGCCGGTCTTCCAGTTAATCTGAAGCATGTGCTGGTGTAGCCAGGGCATGCCCAGGATCACGGGATGAATAGCCTGAGGCAGAACATACAATTGGATCGTCTCATCATGACTTACTCCCAGCCTCATCTGTAATGGTTTGGTGATTTTCGTGATAGTGTGAGGCAAGGCTATCCCCTGCACTGAGGTTAACTGCAGTGGCGATCCACAGGTTACACAAGGATTACCTAACTTCGTCAGGAGTCCGGCGGCGATGAAATTACCGCCAGCTCCTGAATCTATCAGAGCTGAGGTAGACACTGTGAAATCCTGATATTGCAGAGTCAATGGAACAATAATCAATTTTTCATGTAGTGGGGATACTTGTTCAGGCTTAGCGAACACATGACCCAGGGCCACCTGCCTTAGTGGTCCTGGGTATGGTCGTTTCCCGCCTTGCAAGGACAATAAGCCACTATATGGCCGGTCTTCCCACAGTAGAAACAGAGTCGATTCCTTCGATGAAAAGCTCGCTCCTTCTCGGAGAGTCGTGATCAGCCCATTACCATTGGTTCTTCAGAACTCTCCGCCGCAGACCCCAGTGCCTGCTGAGAGGAATAACGGGACTGTGACCCCGAGGTGGACTGGGGTCCCGAGCGCTGATTCGCCCATTCCTGGGCTCTCTCCTAAAACCGGACATCCACTCGGGTACATAGGGAGATCACTGCATCCGAGGATGCAGGTATCTCTCGTCCGGCTAACTCGTCTTTAATGTGGCTATTTAATCCCTGCCAGAATATGGCAGTCTAGGCTTCTTGATTCCAGCCAAGTTCCGCAGCTAGCGTCCGGAAGCGAATAGCGTATACCCCCACAGAGTCTGTACCCTGTTGCACTCGCAACAGCTCCCTAGCGGCGGAGGATGGTCTTCCAGGAACGTCAAACAACATCCGGAATTGGCGTAGGAACTCATTGAAATTACTTAACATGGGATCCCGCTGTTCCCAAAGGGGAGTGGCCCACGCCAGGGCTGGTCCAGACAAGAGAGTCATCATATATATAATCTTAACTTGGTCAGATGGAAAGGCCCGGGGCTGCATTTCAAATAGCATTCTGCATTGGTTGATGAAACCTCGGCAGGCAGAAGGTGTGCCATCAAAGCGTGGCAGGTCCGGCAGCCGGAGTCCCAAGGGAGATCCCCCCGGCTCCGAAGGGCTAGGGAACAACCTGGCGGACCGCTTGCATGGTCTGCATCTGGGAGCAGACATTCTGCAGCGCCGTGGATAGTTGGTTCAGCTGTCCTTGCTGCTGTTGTACAATTTGGGTCAACTCGGCCATCTCGGACTTGTCCGACGAGCTCATGGCTTCGGCTTTCTGTGAGGCATGCCAAGTGGAGATGTGAGCCCTTGTGCTCGATGAAGGAAGAATTCCCACCGAGCTGTCGGCCAACCCCGAGTTCCCCTTGTGTCTCTGTCCGTTCCCCAGGGGTTGAGCCCCCAGGTGCGGGAAGCCAACAGCAGAAGAACTGAGTCCAGAACAAAGTCCACGGGGCACAGCCAGGCAGCAGGCAAAGAAGGTCCAGGAAACAGTGGTCAATACCAGGCAGCAGACAGTAGAAAATCCAGGATCAGTCAAAGGTCAAAACCAGGCAGCAGACAGAAGCAAATCCAGAATCAGGCGAAGGTCAAAACCAGGCAGCAGACAGAAGCAAATCCAGAATCAGGCGAAGGTCAATACCAGGCAGCAAAGGTCAATACCAGACAGCAAACAGAAGAAGAACCAGAAGCACTGCAACTACCCAGAGAGCTGAATAGAAGCCGAAGCGTGGGAGGACTGGTGGTATGGCTTTAAATAGTGCAGGAATTAGGCCCAAACCTGCACAGCTGTCTTCAAGATGGCTGCCCCCAAACGGTGACGCCCTCAAGCCCAAACATGGGCTTCCTTCCTGCGGCTGCCGAACACCAAGATGGCCGCCCCATCCTAAGATGCCCACCTCTGAGATGGCCGCCTTCTCCTGGATATGTCCAAATCCAAGATGGCCGCCATCTCCTCAGATGCCCATACCTTGCGCAAGCAGGGAACATGACATGACCCTTTAGGTTTCTACCAGACTGACTATCAATGAAAGAACCATGCCAAGATGAAATATATTAATTACCCTCATACCTCATTCTCACTTTTCCCAGGAATTGCCCATTTGCATTCTTCTCTTAACATTTATTGATCCTGCCTTATTTCATCCTTATCCTAGCATCTGTCCCTATGCCCCTGCTTCTCCACCACCCACAATCTTCCCTTTCCCTTCTCACTCCCTTAGTATCTGTTTTGCCCAATTAATCCTTGCTCCAGCAATGGGAGCTTGTTTATTCCCCACCTTTCCCTGCTTTTGTCCTTGGCATTGTGGGATTCTTGAGGGTAAGAACAGGCCTTTTCTATATTCTCGTGAGAAAAAAAAATGCCTATCTTTTAAAAATGCCAAGGCGATTTGAGAACCCATTTAATTAGATGTGGCTGTAATAGGAGCACTTCTCTTTTTTTTAATTATATATTTTTAAGAGTAAAAGCTGATCAGGAATGGGGGATATGTATTGTATTTGGTTTAGTTAGAGGTAGAGTTTGAAATAGGTTGGTCATAAGGGGTGGGCACTTTGGGTTTTTATGTTCTTGTATGATTGGACTGGGGGAGGTGGGGAGGGTTTGGATGGAGGGTTTTAAAAATGTACACTGCTTTAATAGTTTTTATTAATTAGTGGGTGGTATATAAATACTTTGGTTTTTTTATTGAGCATTCAAATAAAGATAGATGAAACAGCAGAATCACAACTGGTTCAGTGTTTTTAGGAAATGGCAAACCAGACCAGTGTCCCTATGCCCATCGCTACCACTCCAACCTCCTCCCCCATACCCAATAGCCCTGAGACTCTCATGCCAGCAAATTTCTGATGAAATGGACAAGACTGGCGGAGGCTCTGGCTCTTATGGTGCAAGTCTTGTAGAGTGCAGGAGGCAGGGAACAGACCAGAACAAGTACAAGAAAATGTCAACCAGATGAGGTACTACACAACACAGCAGCAAACTATCAACAACCCCCCACCCCCCAATACCCCTCTCTCAGTGCAGGATGACAATTTAAGGTAAGTTAATGACCCCCTCCTCCCTGGGACCAAAAAAACACTCTTGTTGAAGCATATGTAGCACAGAAGACACCCCCCTTCAAAAACAATTATCTAATTCGTTACAACGCATTAAGTAACAAACTTCAAGCCCTCTGAAACAAGGACTGGATGTAACCAACCCAAACCTGCAAAAATATATATATATTTTTTTCTTGGCATGCATTTGAGCTTGCCTGTGCTCCAACAGCATGTAAGCATGAAGGTGGTTGTGCCAGGCCCAAACAATGGAGCCTCAAGACTGGTCCATTTTCATAGAATCAGTTTGTTGCCTGGGACCCCCCACTCTTAGCAAAAAAAAAAAAAAAAAAGTCTGCGGCTTGTATGCTGGAAACAAAAGACCTCATATTTATCCAAAAGCAGACTCAATGGATACCAGGGAATTGGGCGTCCCAGCAGGGCCTCAACATACCAAACCAAAGTGTGCCAAAACTCGTTAACTTTTGGACAACTCCAGGTAGCATGATAAAAAGAATTGACACCCAGAGTTGCATTTCCTACAAACATCTGAACCAAGCCCTCCAGACTTGCATCTGTTCTTCGGTAAAATATATGCATGATGTAAAATGCAGAATTGGCATTCTCTCAACTCTGCACTGATGGGAAAGCTCTGGGATTTGCTTAATCAACTGGCCTATGTCCAAAGCCTTTGTAGGATTCCTTAGAGCCACACTGCACTGTGCACACAAAGCCCCCAATTCTTCACCCATGACAGTTATATAAGTCTCTGTGGAGCAGACACACTGAAAGCCATTTCTCTGGGAATTTCTCAAATTCCCATACCTTACCAGCCAAAGAGTTCCAAATCTCTTTCCTCCAAGGACTCACTATGTGATAACTGTCAATATGCAAAAAAGTCCTGTGATTTAGCAAAACCACAGGGTTGCATCTCGGCCCAGATATGACCTTACCCTTCTCCTATAGAACATATTGTAATGGTCACCCTTTTCTGAGTCCAACATCTAAAACTAGGATTCTCCCTACCTGGGGAGAAGTGAATATTACCAAGAATAGGAAGTAGATTACACCCCCACCCCCCAACTTTTGCACCCAAACCCGGCACAGTTCTCTCAATGGACATAAACTGTTTTAATGAGGAAGGCAAAGAGGCATGCAGCATAGAAAAAAAATGCCAAGGGTGATAATAGGTAGTCTCATAATGTAGACGTGTAAATTGGCAGAGCAAACAAGCTTGATTGTATTTCTGTAGATCAGGGAGACCCATCCCACCCTGTTCTCATGAACCCACCAAGCAGGCAAATGCTGTCTTAGGTTTCTTCACCTTCCCCCCCCCCCCAAACACAGAATATAAAAAGTTTCTATCTCTTTTTCAGCAACCAGAGAGGCAATAACTATAACATGTACAACCATTTTAGAACATAATCATTTTGAACAAGTGGATTCTACTGGAAGTAACATCCAACGATCCAAAAACGCTTTCGTATAATCCATAAGAATCTAGAGATTGAGCAAATAAAGTAAGGAAGGCCTATAAGGCAATTGGATTCACAGGTAACGGAAAGAAGAATCAGCCTACTTCAGCAGAAAAGTGCCCTCCCACTGCTCCCGCACATCCTCCATAGTAGTGAAAGCTAGGGATTTATCAAGATTCAACGTAAAACCAGAAAAATCTCCATATTCCACAAAACTGTCTTAAAGCCAGCAGAGAAGGCCAGGGGTTCACTAGATGTCATACCCCTGAGGGTGATTCAGAGTAGTGAGCCCTTGGGCTCCTGCCAGAGACCGGCAACAGCAGGAAAACCACCCAAACTGCTAGAATAGACTTGGCTTGTCTGGAGTGGAGCCAAATGCTGGAATGGACTTGGCTGGACTGAAACCAAAAGCTGGAACGGACTTGGCTTGGCTGAGCTGGAACCAGATGCTAGAACGGACTTGGCCGAGCTGGAACAGACTTGGCTTGGCCGAGCTGGAACTAGACGCTGGAACGGACTTGGCTTGGCTAGACTGGAACCAGACACTGGAACGGACTTGGCTTGGCTGGACTGGAACGGGCTTGGCTAGACTGGAACCAGACACTGGAACGGACTTGGCTTGGCTGGACTGGAACGGACTTGGCTTGGCTGGAACCAGAAGCTGGAACAAATTTGGCTGGACTGGATTCAGGCCTTTCAAGCAAGGCAGACACAAGCAGGGTAGGGCAGAAGCTAAGGACAAGTAGGATGCACAAGCAGGAAGGAAACTAAAGCTAAAGACAGACAGGGCAGAGACACACAGTAAAGAATAGAAGTTAGACGCACAGGGCTGATACAACAGTAAGGAGCAGAAGCTAAAGACACACACAGTAACTACAACCGATAAGGAAACGGAGCTGAAAACAAACAAGGCAAATACAAACAGTAAGGAACAGAAGCTAAAGACAAACAAGAAAGGGACTAGCAGAGCTAGAACTGCAACAAGCTCTCACAGACGAAAGCACATCTGAAGACCTCTTTTGCAAAGACAAGTCTGACAATTCCCAGGAGCTTAATAAAGGCAATTACAGATGAGGTCACAGATGAGGCTTGGCAGCAGAAACATCGGGGCAAGTCTGGAGTGCTGGAACTTCCGGACCGGAATGGGAACTGGAAGATGTCTGGGAGACAGGAAAAAAACAGTCCACAGCAACCACAGGGCCTGATCACCCGGGGACAAGGTGAGTGTTGGCAAGAAATACAGTCACAATCGTGACAGTACCTCCCCCTCAAGGCTCCTCTGGTCCTCACAGGTGGTTTGGGTTTCCAGGGATATCTTCAGTGGAACCTGCTGACAAGTTTAGGTGACTGAACAGGAACCACAGAACTGGAAGTTGGTAGTAGGTCTATGGATGGAAGACAAGGCTGGATTTTGTTAATAGAGCTAGGTCTTGCATTTCGCACTAGGGTAATACTACAAGCCACGGACAGCCGCGGCCTATGTTTGGGACCAGAAGCTCCCCTGGTAACAGGAATGTCCTGAGCCCTATACCCCGGGTCCTGCTTTTCAGGCTTAGTATGAGAATATAAGTTTTGTGGAGTCTTAGAACCTCCATTGGAGGGGAGCTTAATCTTGGATGTGGTGCAGGTTTCAACTTGAAGGTGTCCGGTCTGGGGTGGAACACAAGTGGTGGCCAGGACAACTGCAGAAGTATCAGAGTCTTGAGACTGTGAATCACTAATATCAGTCCATGCGTCAGTATCTAGGTCCTGCGGTTTGTCGTCTGCACCGCAAGCAATGATGGCGAGACAACATTCTCTGCAAGACTTGCTCCAGTCCATGATCTCACTTCTTCTCCAGTCTTGGGTCGGATTGTGGCTCTGTAGCCAAGGTAAGCCTAGCACAATGGGTTGCACGGCTGACTGGAGGACATACAGGGTGCTCTCTTCCTTGTGGTCGCCGATACACAGGCGCACTGGAACCGTTTGTGTACTTACATATCCTTGAAGGCAGCCAAAGACTGAGAGGAGCGGAATGGTCTTAGGTATCTCTTGTGTAGGAATATTAAATTGGCATACCAGGGATTCGATTATAAAGTTTCCACCTGCCCTAGAATCCAAAAAGACTTCCGTATGCTCCTTTCTTTGGTCCAAATCAAGCACTGCTGGTATTAACACTTGATTACACAGTACACCAGAAGAAAAACCTACTATGGTACCTGCGGTCAGACCCTGATCCAAGGGTTCAGGTTTATTTGGGCACCGGCCAACATAATGTCCCGTATTACCGCAATACAGACATATTTTAAGAGTTCGACGCCTCTGCTTCTCTTGCATCGAGAGTGGAGTATAACCCAATTGCATGGGCTCTACAGGCTCTAAGGGAGAAGCCTCCCTAGGACTCTGATCCTGTGGTGTATCCCGATAACTTGGTCTCTTAATACCTATCTTTTCTGAAGAGCGCCGTTCATGGTTACGCTCCTGAAAACGAATGTCTATTATATTACAGAGTCCAATCAGGTCGTCTAGTCTGTTCGGGAGTTCACGTCCGGCTAACTCATCCTTAATCTGGGGTGCCAACCCCTGCCAGACGGTCGCCACCAGACTCTCGTTGTTCCAAGCCAGTTCGGAAGCCAGAGTGCGGAATCTAATGGCATAATCGCCCAGGGTCCGCGTCCCCTGCTTTAACCTCAGAAGCGCCGAAGCTGCAGATGTGATTTTCCCAGGTTCTTCAAAGACTCGTTTAAACTGTTCCAGGAACCTGGGGAAAATCATAAAGCACCAGGTCGTGCCTCTTCCAAAGAGGAGAGGCCCATGCCAAGGCTTGACCGGACAGCAGAGAAATGATATAGGCTACCCGGGTTCTGTCGGAGGGAAAGTCTCGGGGCTGAAGTTCAAAAATTATTTCACACTGATTGAGCCCTGTACAGTCATTGGGATTACCGTCATACCTTGGAGGTGCCTGAAGACAGACCCCTGACGTGACCTAAACTATAGTCGGTACCAAATCCGAAGGCGCCGAAACTTGAGGCGCCATAGGTTCCGGGTAGTTTACTCGCATATATCTCTGTAGCTGATCCATACGTGTGGACATTTCTTTAGAGTGTCTTTCTATACGTGGATTCAATTCATTAAAGAGGTTATAGAGGTGTGAAATCTGACTCTGAAGCTTCTGCAAAACGGGTGATTCTTCCGAGCTCATGGCCTTTGCAATCTGTCACGCCCCTGAGGGTGATCTGAAGTAGTGAGCCCTTGGGCTGCTGCCAGAGACCGGCAACAGCAGGAAAACCACTCAAACTGCTGGAACAGACTTGGCTTGGCTTGAGTTGAGCCAAATGCGGGAACGGACTTGACTTGGCTGAACTGGAACCAGATGCTGGAACAAACTTGGCTTGACTGGACTGGAACCAAAAGCTGGAGTGGACTTGGCTTCTCTGACAAACAGAGAAGGCAGTCCCCTGCACTCCACAAACTCCAGTGTAGCCAAAATGGTTCTCAAATTATTCATCGCCTGACGGCCTCTTATAAATCCAATTTAGGAATCCGCTATCACCAACAGAAGCACCTGAGCCAGCCTATTGGCCAAAATTTTGGTAAAGAATTTTGTCTCGATGTTTAGCAATGAAATGGGACAATAGGACCTAGGATCTGGATCTTTCCTTGGTTTCAGCAAGACTATAATCTGATCCAACTGCAAAGAAGCCGGTATAGAACCCGTAGTGACAGTGTATAAACATAGACTTGTAATATAGTAGGTAAGATAGCTGTAAGATCTTATAAAACTCCACCTGGAAACCGTCCGGACTTGATGCTTGTTATCTAACAAAATGACCTTCTTAAAGCGACACCTCATCTGTGGTAATAGGGGCATTGAGCAACTGTCTGATAAGATAGGAAGAGGAACATTTTCTAAATAGGTATCGCCCCCCACACAGTCTGTTGGCTGAGTGTAGAGATGCTGATATTTGTGGAAAACCTCTAATACCTCATGGTCATGACTATTCAGGTGCTAGAACTACTGGGGTTCGTGATCAATTATTCCAAGTCCCATCTCACCCCAGTTCAAAAACTGGAATTCATTGGAGCACTGTTGAACACAAAGACAGCTCATGCTTATCTCCTATCCCTAGTGTCCTTTGTTCGAGTGTCTGAACAGATCACGGCTCTGCAGATGTTGAGACTTCTGGGGCACATGGCCTCCACAGTTCATGTGACTCCCATGGCACGCCTACACATGAGATCAGCTCAATGGACCTTAGCTTCCCAGTAGTATCAAGCTGCGGGGAGTTTAGAGGATGTGATCCAACTGTACACCGACTTTCGAAAGTTTTTGCAGTGGTGGACGATTCGATCCAATTTGATCTTGGGATGTCCATTCCAAATTCCTCAGCCACGAAAATTGCTGACGATGGATGCATCCCTCCTGGGGTGGGGAGCTCATGTAGAAGGCTTTCAGAGACCGGCTGTCCAACCAAGTCATATTGATTCAGACAGACAATCAGCTTGCCATGTATTATACCAACAAGCAGGGGGGCACCAGATCTCACCCTCTGTATCAGGAAGCCATCCAGATGTGGCTTTGGGCATGCCGTTTCGGCATGTTTCTCCAAGCCACTTATTTGGCAGGCGTAAACAGTCTGGCCGACAGACTGAGCAGGGTAATGCAACCTCACGAGTGATCACTGAACATGGGCGTAGTCCGCAAGATCTTCCGAGCGTGGGGCACCCCCTTGGTGGATCTTTTTGCCACTCAGATCAATCACAAGGTCCCTCAGAACTGGCTTCAGGCCCACGACAGACTAGCGTCAGATGCCTTTCTCCTGCATTGGGAAACAGGCCTTCGGTATGCGTATCCTCCCATACCTCTAATAGTTAAGGCGGTTGACTTAGATGACATTAAGAAAGGTTTGGGCGGCTTCCTGGAGGAAAAGGCCATAGAATGTTATTGAACAGACGTGGGAATAATCCACTATTTCTGGGATGGGCGGGACAAATTGTTCTTTTGGCCACTGTCAGAGGCAGGGTGCTGGGCTCGATGGACCCTTGGTCTGTCCCGGTATGGCGATGCTTATGTACTTATGACTTTCCTGAAACTCAAACAAGACTGCGGAACCATGATTCTGATAGCTCCCTTCTGGTTGTGTCAGATTTGGTTCCCTCTTCTTCTGGAGTTGTTCTCCGAGGAACCGTGGAGATTGGAATGGAATGTTTTCCAACCCTCATTACTCAGAATGAGGGGTTGCTTCTACATCCCAACCTCCAGTCCCTGGCTCTCACGGCCTGGATGTTGAGAGCTTAGAATTCGCCTCCTTGGGTCTTTCAGAGGGTGTCTCTCGAGTCTTGCTTCCAGAAAAGATTCCACCAAGAGGTGTTACTCTTTCAAATGGTGGAGGTTTGCCGTCTGGTGTGACAGCAAGGCCCTAGATCCTCTTTCTTGTCCTACACAGACCCTGCTTGAATACCTTCTACACTTGTCAGAGTCTGGTCTCAAGACCAACTCCGTAAGAGTTCATCTTAGTGCGATTAGTGCTTATCATCGCCATGTAGATGGTAAGCCTATCTCTGGACAGCCTTTAGCTGTTCTCTTCATGAGAGGTTTGCTTTTGTCAAAGCCCCTGGTCAAACCTCCACCAGTATCATGGGATCTCAACGTCGTTCTCACCCAGTTGATGAGAGCTCCTTTTGAGCCACTGAATTCCTGCCATCTGAAGTACTTGACCTGGAAGGTCATTTTCTTGGTGGCTGTTACTTCAGCTCGTAGGGTCAGTGACCTTCAGTCCTTGGTAGTGCATGCACCATATATCAAGTTCCATCATAATAGAGTAGTCCTCCGCACGCACCCTAAGTTCCTGCCTAAGGTGGTGTCGGAGTTCCATCTGAACCAGTCAGTTGTCTTGCCAACATTCTTTCCCCGTCCTCATACCTGCCCTGGCTAAAGCAGTTTGCATACCTTGCACTGTAAGAGAGCATTGGCCTTTTACATGGAGTGGACATAGCCCTTCAGACTGCCCAGTTGTTTGTTTCTTTCGATCCCAACAGGAGGGGTTGCCATCGGAAAACGCACAATCTCCAATTGGCTAGCAGATTGCATTTCCTTCACATGACCAAGCTGGGCTGACTCTAGAAGGCCATGCAAAGGTTCATAATGTTAGAGCCATGGCTGCGTCAGTGGCCCACTTAGTCATCCTCCATTGAAGAGATTTGCAAGGCTGCAACGTGGTCATCAGTCCACACATTCCCATCTCACCACTGCCTTCAGCAGGATACCCGACACGACAGTCGGTTTGGGCAGGCAATGCTGCAGAAACTGTTTGGGGTTTAGAATCCAACTCCATCCCCCTAGACCCATTTTTGTTCTGTTCCAGGCTGCACTCTGTTAGTTGATTTTGGTTTCAGATCAATCTTTGTCGTCGCTGTTTTGAAGCCCAATTGACCAATGTTCATTGTTTTGAGTGAGCCTGGTTGCTAGGGATACCCCACATGTGAGAACAAGTAGCCTGCTTGTCCTCGAAGAAAGCGAAGATACTTACCTGTGTAGCAGGTATTCTCCGAGGACAGGCTGATTGTTCTCACTAATCCGCCCTCCTCCCCTTTGGCGTTATTGTTTCTTGTTTATATGCTTTTTGATTAAATTAAAGAGGCACGCTCGCATGGCGGGCAGGAAGTTGTTCACACATGCGCGGTTCGTGCTGCCCGCACGACGGAACTTTCCCGAAAGACTTTATTTTGTTTGCAAAATTTGTTTGCTGATTCCCGGGCTGCTGCGGACGACGACCCCCATGTGAGAACAATCAGTCTGCTGTCCTCGGAGTATCTTCGCTTTATCAGTAAAGGAAACTCTCTTAAAGAATAGTAAAAGGAAGAAACGTCCTGCTGTGTCAAACGGTAAAAATATACTGTCATACCCGTCTATGGGTATATTGTTGAAAACTAACAAAGGAGAACAAGGGGATAATAGCAATTCTTTTTCAGAGCAAATTTTTACTGTACAAACGTCTGCAGAGCAAAAAATGAACACAAATGCCTCCTTAAAAAAAACTATTAACAAGAAAAGTACCAAGAAAATTTGGCTACAAATGTAAAATATTCTAACCTACATTCTGTGGAACTTCTAAACTTGAATTCAAAAAAATATTGTATAAATTGGGTCTAACATGTTGCTACAAAGGTTAGTGAAAAAAACAGGAAACTATGTGGGGAAGGATGCTTTAAAACGGAGCTTGTTTGATGCCATAGGTATGGGCTGTATTCATGGACCTAAGAGGGGCCTATATTGGGTATAAGTTTATTTGGAATAAGTGAAGAAAATTGAGGAATACACCAATTCAAATTTCTAAAGCTAAAGACCAAATGCACTCCATTGTGTTACCAGCGGTGCCGATTCCACGTTTCTATTGAGATAGCTGTGATGCTCTGTGATCCTCGTTTTGATTAATCTCTTCTCTTTCTTGATATACAAAAGGGGGCATGGGCATTGTATAATGTAAATAACAGTAGCAGAGTTGCAATCCAGTATGTGATACAGCTTGTGTTCACGTCCTGTGCTTGGATTCTTAAAGGCGGATAATTCCAAAGCATTTTGTTAATGTTTTGGATAGGTTATTGGTCATAAGTGAATTTTTGATAATAATTACATTTGATTTGATATGGGAGAAGAAACTTGAGACAATAAATTCTTTTTGGTAAGTACACTAAAGCAACATTGTTCTCATTTTAATATGTTCTCATATTATGTATGTTTTTAAAAATATTTATTTATATTGTCCTTATATTGATTTTATATGTATTTCGTAGACTCTTGCAGCAGGCACTGATGTGCTGAAATAGCTGCTGTCTTTTTGATGTATCATAAATAAATTTTATATGCAGGATCTTTTTCATCTTTCTTGTGGCTTTTGGAAACACCTACCACTTCACCCTACTCATTTGGCTTTCTTACAACAGTCGTAGGGATTCCACAGGAAGTGTTTTCCCTGTGGTACTTCCTACAATGAGAGGTAAATATGGTCTCTTGAGCAGAGTATTGAGCAATAATCTAAAAAAACTCTTTGTCATAGACATTTGGGGCATATAAATTAGAGTATACATTGACGATTTATGGTGACCTGGGCCATCACAAAGCAGCCCATGGGTTCAATCCAGGTATGATGAACATGTATATCTAAGTCCTTCTGAAATAAAATACACCCCTGCCTTATCACCGCTGGGACACGTATCATCCCCTCCCCCCCCCCCCCCCCCCCCCCATCTTTTAAATTCGTCATGCTTGAGTGAGGAGAGATGGGTCTCCTTTAGAAAGGCAAGTTCAGCTTTATGGATGATTCAGTGTTTACAGATTTTTTTTTTCCTTTAATTGAAGTTACTCCATTCACATTCCAAGATATAAATTTAATGGTCATCTACACATCCCAGGAGAGTAAGAAGAAAAAGCAGCCAATTTCTCCAATGCGAGAGACAAGGCCTTCCCAGCCAACAGCCCTGCCTAAAAAAAAAAAACTCCAGGGTTCTTATGCCACACAATCCAGCAACCAAACACAAATGAAAAACCAACTTATCTACTGAAACCTGCAGTATCGCTGCCCTTACAAACCCCACTCCCCACACCATCCTTATAGGGTGAAGGTCACTGCAGGACCCACCCCCCTCCGAACAATTAAGTGCAATACATTGTAGGAAACAAGGGGAAATGGTACAGGACAGTGATACTAAAAATATATACATGAGGTACTCAACAAAATAGCCTCCTGGGGGAAATAATTAGAACAGCAACACACTTACCAGCCACAGAAACAAATACAACAGCAACTTGACAAAAAAAAACAATCTGAACTGTAAACAGCAAAATGTGATATAGACCCCCTAGATGGGTTGGCGGAAACATGCAAATATAACCAAAGGCATTGTGAAAAGCCATGGAGCAGCAGATGTCCAAGAAAAAATAAACCTGATATGAAGTCTGAGAGCCCTTTACCAGTTGTGACCCGCTCCTACCATTCGGAGAGTGTTGGTTCCTAGTGAGCAAGAATACCAGGAAAAGGGCTTAAAGGTGGTGGCAAACGTCTCGTACTACCAGGGTCCTAAGAGAGCCACACAGCTGGGATGTCAAAACAAAGGAAGGAGCTCCACTAAGATCTGTTAGAGTATCGTTATATCTCCAAGAGTCATAGTGCCAGGAAACAGAAATCAGGCGCTCATAAATAATAGTGAAAGTACATACTCTATCCAGCAAGCCAAACTTCACCAACTGGAATGTAGATGGGAGCCCTGAAAGGAGGGGCTCTCTCTAGAGCACTCCAAAACCAAGAGGCTCAGAAAACAGGTTGTCATAAAAGGGATGGCAGAGGTCCAAATCCGGGTCCCCAAGGAAAAAGGCAGTCAGCAGGATATCCAATCTTCCTCTCGATTGTGCTGGGAGAGACACCAGTGATATCCAATCCAGCCAGAGAAACTGAAGTAGGCCTCACTAGGAGACCCCTAGGCGCAGTAATCTCAGTTGAAGGCCGGAGATCACAGCTTGTAGAGAATGTCCAGTCCAGATTGCGAGGCTTATCCGTCCCTGACCACATCGGAGGTTGACTCCAACCTGAAGAACATTAGCTTTTAAGTCGACGGGCCCAGAACCACCAGCTGCTGGAGGAATGATTGCGCAGCTGCCAAGGTGTCAAAGAAACAAGGCTTACTCTCATAGAAGATCTTCAGCCAGACTGGATATAGCAAAACAAATTGAATGTTTATGCAGCTCTGCACAGACAGGCACATCAGCCCGCTGAAGCGAGGGTACTCAGGCAGAGAAATCTTGGAAGCACAGAACTGGCTTCTTTTTGAAGTTGAGTAGCTCTCTAGCACGAATTGCTTGTAAACTTTCCATTCTGTGCACATAAATGAGCAACTTGAGGATTACTACGCGAGATCTCTGATTGCAAGGGAGTTTTAGGTCCCAACCTGTTAGCCCATTCTATGCGCAGGGGGCGTGCTACCAACTGAAGCTGCTGCAAAGTGACCTCCTCCTCCTCCCCCCCCCCCCCCCCCCGGGACAGATTAAGGATCAGGGCCAGGAGCTAGTCCTTCACGGCATATGTCGCGCACACACACACACACACACACAGTATATAAATCCTTTACTAATAATTACATTTGATTTGATATGGGAAGTTGTCAGACCTGAAGAAACTTGAGGCAATAAATTAACTTTTTTGTAAGTACATTGTCAAAAATCAGCTGTTAAGCCTTAGATGGATAAGGAGGAATAGTTGGTGGAAGTTATATAGCTTTCCCAAGGAGGAATAGTTGGTGGAAGTTATATAGATTTCCCAAGCAGAAACTATTAAGGATTTTTCCTTGTGCCTGAGATCATATCACTAAATCTTCATATATTGATTTTTTCCAAGCTCCCTGCTTTATCTCAAGAGCTGGAGATTCAAGATGGCACCATGAAAGAGGACACGTTCATGCTGGGTCCCTTACCTTTGATCTAATGCCTAAAAAATAGAATGGATAATTGGATACTTGAGTTGTAGTACACCTAGTTTCCTCAACCCTCGATAGAAGGTACGATGGAGTCCTTCATAATCAAAAGGACAACCACCAAGAATGACTTTTCATGGCCCATGGGAAGGAGAAGCAGAGCTTTCAGTGGTCCTAGAGAATAATGTTGTACTTCCCCCATAGAGCAGGTTCCTCGGGTAAACCCTGCTAGCATCTGCTGAAGTGACATGATTCAGTTGCCACCTGGCTCTGACATCAGTTCCCCTCTGGCTGTTTAGTCGGAACTGAACCTTTGCAGAGAGGAGGCTTGCAGCAGCAAGAATGAACTGGAGAGTTGAGAAACATCAAGGGAAACATCCTGGTAGCACCAGTGCTTACTCAAATGCTGCTCCTGGTTCAGCTACAAATCCTGAGGTACTGGAATCCTTGTGAAACTCGGTAAGGCCCTCTAATAATAATAAAACTTTATTTATAACCTGCTATATCTTTAAAAGTCTAAGCAGGGAACAAATCACATACAAAATATTAAAAAAAAACAAAGCAATAAAAATTATTTACTTTAGAGGGGATATGGAATGTCATGTGGCCTTGGGATAAAATGCTGGGAAGATGGCAGATTTAGAGGTGATAGTGCTAATTGGACTTTTGTTCCACTAATTCAAGAGAGAGTTGAAAAAAACTAGACTGGTTTGAATAGAATTGAAAATCTGGTGGATACAACAGTTAAAGGACATACTAGTATGATTTCTAAATGTGAAATGTTGGAGAAGGTTAAACACAGGAATTTGTGTTTTTCCATGGATACCTGGAATTTCTCATCTTTATGTTTAAAAAATACATGTTGGATTATTACTACTACTACTACTATTTAGCATTTCTATAGCGCTACAAGGCATACGCAGCACTGCACAAACATAGAAGAAAGACAGTCCCTGCTCAAAGAGCTTATCAATCCCTACAGACTACGTACACACAAACCAAAGAGTAAGGTTGGTAGGCTCTTCCAAAGGACACAAAGGAGACGCCAAGATTCTTATACATAGTTTATTTAAAAATACACCAATATCAATAAGCCATCAAAACTGCTGGTTCTACAAGTCTCTTAAGACAACTAAGATGTTCTTTTTGTCTCTTGATGAGTCGCTTTGTCTTACCAATGTACAAGAGAAGGCACGGGCATTGTATAATGTAAATGACATGTGAGGAGTTGCAGTCAGATGTGTGAAGTAACCTATATTCATGTCCAGTGCTCAGATTTTTAAAAGATGAGATTTCCATAGCATGTGGGCTGATGCTGCAAGATCCACACCTATAATGACTTAAAAAGTGTCTGATATGCAGGTGGATGCTCGGGAACACAAGATGGAACTAGGATCTCTTTTAAATTCTTCTCTCAAAAAATAAGCTACAGCCAAACGCTTGTCTTTGAAACAATTGTGGCTCTCTAAAATGTGCCAATGTCATCTAATGGAAATTTGAATTTGACTTGCTAGGTATGAAAATCTCAATGTACAGGCAGGATCTTTCTCTTCTTATGCTCGGTAAAGTACTTCTATCCTCTATAGAAGCCCTCGTGTAGCCAACTGTAATATATATATATATATATATATAAATAAAAAATATATATATATATTCTTTTTTTTTTTTTAATATCCTCTGCTCTCAAACCTTCATGCCATGATGTTGGACTCCGTAGTAAAATCATAGAAATCTGAGCATATTCATTTTAGACGTAAGAACTGACAAATTCTTTTTGAGATTGTGGCAGCGTTAACTAGTGAAATGAAGGAAAGCACTGTGATCAGTGGGTATTCTATATAGGATTGTAGTTAAATGATACTCATGTTTCCTGATAAGCAAATAATGGAAATTAATCTCGGAATCCTGGTACTTTATCTTGAAATTGTCCCTGGTGTTGAGCCAATTGAAAAAAATCTTCCAGCAATACAGAATTTCCTCTCTAGTCTAAGATGTCATCAATGTACCTTTTATAGAAAATCACGTCTTCTGGATATGGATGATCTTGTAGAAAAGTTTTTTTTTCAAAATTGGCTATATATAGGTTGGCCACATCTGGGGCCATCGAAGCCCCCACAGCGGTTCTCATGACCAGTTGATAGAAGCTAATTTGGAAGTAAAAGTAGTTTTTGGCGAGTGCTAAGCTAGCAAGCGTGAGAATAAGTTGGTTAGGGATGCGTCTTTGTGTAGTACAGCATCTGAGAGTTTCGTCTATAACTTGGAGAGCTTCTAATTGAGAGATATTGGTATAGAGTGAATCTGTCAAGGATCACCCATGAGTGCATCAATGAGGTCTCCATCAAAATCTTGTAAAATGTTAATCATATGCATAGAATCTCGGATATATGAAGGGATCAATGGTAAATAGTGACTTAGAGAAATGTAGAATCGGCACCTTTTGGTGACTCATTGGAGTCCTATTGGTGTTTTGGGTTTTTTATTTTTTTAATAAATGTTACATATAAGAATCTTGGCAACTCTCTTGTGTCCTTTGGACGAGACTACCTACCCTACTCTTTGGTTTGTGTGGAAGTGTTGCATGTTCCATCAGTCAGTACTACCGGTATTGAGGGCTTTTTCTTAGCAGATCTCAAAAAAAAGAAGTTATTTTATTGACAAGAGTATCCATGTGAAGAATTTGGAATTTACATTTTTTATGTCCTATTTTAGATATACTCCTGGAGCAGTCCAGTAGTGTGTGAAACGTGGACCACTTCAGGTACTCATGCCAATAAAGGAACTTTTACTCCGGGATCTGCTGGGTTTTGTGTAGTCATACTGCTTGTGGATTGGGCAGAGAAAGACTTGTATGGTCCATCCAGTCTGCCCAACAAGATAAACTCATATGTGCTACTTTGTGTATACCTGACTGATTTGTATCTGCCAATTTCAGGGCACAGACCATAGAACTCTGCCCAGCATTAGCCCCACCTCCCCCACCAGCTCTGTCACCCGATCTCCGCTAAGCTTCTGAGGATCCATTCCTTCTGAACAGGATTCCTTTATGTTTATCCCACGCATTTTTGAATTCCGTTACCGTTTTCATTTCCACCACCTCCCGCGGGAGGGCATTCCAAGTATCCACCACTCTCTCCGTGAAAAAAATACTTCCTGACATTTGTCTCGAGTCTGCCCCCCCTTCAATCTCATTTCATGTCGTCTAGTTCTACTGCCTTCCCATCTCCGGAAAAGATTCGTTTGTGGATTAATAACTTTCAAATATTTGAATGTCGGTATCATAACACCCCTGTTTCTCCTTTCCTCCAGAGTATACATGTTCAGGTCAGAAAGTCTCTCATACGTCTTGTAACGCAAATCCCATACCTTTTTTGAAGCTTTTCTTTGCACCAATTGTTTTTACATCCTTAGCAAGATACGGCCTCCAAAACTGAACACAATACTACAGGTGGGGCCTCACCAACGACTTGTACAGGGGCATCAATACCTCCTTTCTTCTGCTGGTCACACCTCTCTCCATACAGCCTAGCAACCTTCTAGCTACGGCCACCGCCTTGTCACACTGTTTCGTCGCCTTCAGATCCTCAGATACTATCACACCAAGATCCCTCTCCTCGTCCTTACATATCAGACTTTCACCGCCTAACACATACGTCTCCCGTGGATTTCTACTCCCTAAGTGCATCACTTTGCATTTCTTCACATTGAATTTTAATTGCCAAACCTTAGACCATTCTTCTAGCTTCCGCAGATCCTTTTTCATGTTTTCCACTCCCGGGTGTTCATTCTGTTGCAAAACTTAGTATCATCCGCAACAAGGCAAACTTTACCTTCTAACCCTTTGGCAATGTCACTCACAAATATAGTGAACAGAATCGGCCCCAGCACCGATCCCTGAGGCACTCCACTACTCACCTTTCCCTCATCCGATCGAATTCCATTTACCACCAGCCTCTGGCGTTTATCCGTCAACCAATTCCTAATCCAGTTCACCACTTCGGGACCTATCTTCAGCCCATCGAGTTTATTTAAGAGCCTCCTGTGGGGAACAGTGTCAAAAGCTTTGCTAAAACCTAAGTAGATTACGTCTATAGCACATCGATGATTCAATTCTCCAGTTACCCAATCAAAGAATTCAATGAGATTCGTTTGGCATGATTTCCCTCTGGTAAAACCATGTTGTCTCAGATCTTGCAACTTATTGGCTTCCAGGAAATTCACTATCCTTTCCTTCAGCATCGCTTCCATTACTTTTCAAATAACCGAAGTGAGGCTTACCGGCCTGTAGTTTCCAGTTTCTTCCCTATCACCACTTTTGTGAAGAGGGACCACATCTGCCGTTCTCCACTCCTACGGAACCTCTCCTGTCTCCAAGGATTTATTAAACAAATCTTTAAGAGGACCTGCCAGAACCTCTCTGAACTCTCTCAATATCCTGGGGTGGATCCCGTCCGGTCCCATGGCCTTGTCCACCTTTAGATTTTTAAGTTGTTTATACACACTCTCTTCCGTGAACGGTGCTATATGTACTTTTGCCAGTCAATCGTGGTCCTTCTCCAGGATTTTCTTCTGAAATATGTTTTAAATTGTAGGTTCAATACTTTGGATTACTTTTTTGGTCAGTTTAAGAAGGATCTTAAAATATGGTTATTTCATGGGTCATATGGAAATTAGATCTGCTATTCAATATACTTTGCATGTGTGTGTTATGTTATCTTAAGAAAAAATTGAAAATATTGTTGTTTGATTAAGTATATGGTAATTAGACCGGCTAATCAGTGTATTTTTCTTTTTATGTTATTTTTAATATTACTGTTAGTCTTAATGCAATGTTGATTCATATGTATTGTCACTTTTATAGATTATGTATCTTTTCCTATAACCCACTCAGAACTGTAGATGGAGTGGGATATAAATCTGTTAAAGTTTGATTCCTCACAAGTAGCAAGGTTTCTCAGTAACAAAGTTGTACCAGGACAAATTAGGGCTCTCTCAGGAATGGGGAGGGAATTGCTGGTTGATATGATCAGAAAAATTAATCATTAGTACATAAGGTTTGACTGCTCCTCCCTGAGGTGTGTCCCCCCCCCCCCCCCCCCCCACTCAAATGAGATGTTTCCTTTCTATTGTTGATTCTCTTGAATCTCAACTTAGATAATTGTTTAATATAATCTTTTTTTTTTTTTCCTTGTTTGTGATATGATTTTTTTTTGTGTTACTTTTAACAACTCGAACTACGCCTAATCTGAGACTAATCATGTCAGTGGAGACAACGTATCAGGTATCATAAGCACCTCTAGCAAATATATATTTAATTTTATATTATTTTTCAAATATATACACATGAAACTAATCAACTACTGGAAGAAAGTGGCCTACAAATGGATATATTTAGATTTAACAGCTTCCCCCCCCCCCCTCCACCGCCTAGGAAACATCTGTTAAATCTGCTGCTTTGACAGTAGTTTTTGTAATGTATATTTTTTTTCAATCACTATGAAAAATGAGTGCTATTCCTAAATTGTAAATTTTGTGTGTTCCCAGATATTTCTAAGGGCACTCACAAAAGAGGAAGCAATTCCTCCTTTTACATCTGTGAGTTCTTTAGTTGAAGGTGTGCATCTGTCTTAAATTTCCTAGCAAATATATAGTGACTTAGTCTGCCAAGAGGCTTTTTGTATTCTGTTACCTTTGTTTATTATCTGAAACAGCTTCTGCTGTACAAGTGTTTGTTGCTTGTTTGTAAATTGTGGAATGTATAAGTAAATAAAAAGTGCCAAGATGCACCAGCAGCTTTAGCAGAAAGATAGGAGACAAAGAACAAGCTCATGCTGCTGGGAAAGATGAGCTAGTGAGCCAGGCTTTCAATACTGAGGGCCCAATGCACAAAGCTTACCATGCTGTATGTTTGCTTTAGACGTTATTTAGCTAGTAATGCACAAAGGGATTTTCCGTGGCTTTAACATGTTCTGTTAGCTACCGAAAACCCTATGCAGATATATTACAAGGAGCTATTAGTATTAAAATGAGTATTCCAAGTGATGCACAGACAGTTCCGTGCACGGAGCACCTACCTTTAATGTGCAGAATTTTATGGCAGATCTGGAGCTGTCATGGGCAGCATTCTGCTTGCATTGTATAGTAATGCAAGCAGACTGCCCCCTTTTAAGGTAGGTGCTTCTGTATGGACCCCCCCCCCCCCCCAAAAAAAAAAAAAAACTGTATGGCTCCCGTGATGGTCCAGTTGACCGTCTCCTGACCTCCACTCTTAAAAAAAAAAGTTCCTAGTGGAACCAGTGGACTCAGAACCCCCTCCTGCTCCCCCCAGGCAAGAAGAGCCCTGGTGGTCTAGTCACCCCGACGTCCCCACATGCCCCCTTCTCTACCCCCCCCCCCCCCCCCCCACAAGCAACAACGGCCCTGTGTCACGAAACGCCTAGCCACCCTGTTGGGGTTACCCCGCGGCCACTTAGAGGGTATCCTCAGCACAGCTTAGGTCCCGCCTGTACCTTCCGCTTGTGCTCTATACTAGTACCCTCTTCCCACCGACTGGGTCACAACCACAGTGATTTCTAGGTTACTGGAGGCCACATTCCCAGTGGTCCCACAGTTCCCAGAAAGCATTCACAGACCCAACACACAAACCACCATGATTCTTTATCGGTCCAGACAGTCAGCAAACTGAAATTTATTTATTGTCTTAAATATATTGAACAATGAACAGAAAAAGTGCAATCAGCAAACAGATAATTGAAATATGGATCAATTATAACACTAACTAAGCATTTATTTTCTAAAAGTGCCTGGGGAGATCAGGAAATATGCTGCTCACAGATGATCAAATATAAGTGATCACAGGACCTCAGCAAAATCTCTCTCTTCACCCGGGCTAAGACTGAGGAAAAATCAGTAAAATGCAAATTAAATTGAGCTACTGGGCCAATCAGAGCTCAGAACAACAAGTTTTAAACGTATACTGCTCACATTACTGTAGATCACTTCCTCACTGAGTGAAACTAAAGAGGGAGCATTCACTTTTCTATAACCACCTTCTGGCCACTAGAAAAAATACACTTCAGAAAATAATTAAGGCAGTTTTACAGGCTTAAAAAACGTACTGTTCTGTCACACCCTGGTAGTCTAGTGACTCCCTCCCAAACCTGAAAAAAAGATGGGAGGTAGGAGTGGGCGGGAACAACACCTCCCACCCTCCTGCTTCAGACCCGGGCCTCCACAAAATGGCAGCGCCATGCCTGGTGCATCCTAGGATGCACTGGGCGGGGCTAAGCACCATTTTGGAAAAAAGCAGTGCCAAGGGAGGAGGTATTGCTACTGCCCTCCTGCCCAACATCTTTTAAGGTACTGGGAAGGGGAGGAGGGAGAGGGTTCTCTAGACCACCAGGGTCAGTTTCAGGGGTGCAGGGGGGGATTTTGTCTATGTGCTGGGGGAGGGGGTCGGAGTCTGGGGCATCAGAGCTGTCAAAAGCATTTGACAGCTCTGACTCACAAACTTGCAGCAAGCTCACAAACAGCTCATTTGTGCATCACTCTGTCTGTGGGTTGCTAAGTTTTACTGAGGCAGCTGTATTTTACGGCTGCCTTTGTGCATTGGTGCCTGAGTCTCCAACCCTAGCGATTAGCATTTCATCTTCTTTAACACAACTGGGATTGACAGAATAACATTTGTTACAGAATAGTTAGAATATGATGTGCTCTTAAGGTTCCATGCATTTCTAAAATATTGAATATATGTGCTCTGCTGCTGATTAGTGGTTATGAACTTAAAGAAAGAATAAGTTCTTCTCTTTCACACTCTGTTTCCATAAAAACTCCTTGTAATCTTTCATGTTTCCAGTAACCACAGATAAGAAACTTGAAAAGTATGTTTGTATTGAACAAAATCCCAGGTAGGACCTTATTTCTAGTAATTTCTTTCAAAATTAATTTGTCTTCCATGTTTTGTTCACATTATACAGGCACTGAGGAGTTTCAAGCTTACTATTTCTGTGGACCCCAGGTATCATCCTAAGATCATCGGCAGGAAAGGTGCTGTGATTTCCCAGATTCGCACAGATCATGAAGTCAACATTCAGTTCCCTGACAAGAATGATGAGAACCAGGTATAAAATAAGCACTTGGGGCTTCTAACCATACCTCTGAAATTTGATTTGAGTTTTTGTGATCTTTAAAAAGCCACCATTCTCACCTGCTAAAGTAGAATCTGCTTTCAACATAGAGGACTTTTATCTGGAAAATGCATGATGACTTTTCCTAATATGACTATCATCTAATAATTAGTAGTTCTCTTCTTTTGGAGAGCAGTATTAATAGTTTTAGAAAACACATAAAGGTACAGCAGATCCTTAGCATGAAGGCAGGGCTAGACTTACCATTGAATGATTTGTACATGGCCCTGCATTTCATCCCCTAGTGACTTATGCAAATAAGGCCTCACAGCTTGGTGTCCTTAAGGGGCAAATCATACAGAGCTACTTTGTTTCTGTCTCCATCTGCTGGTCAGTAGATTTAATTTCTTCTTCCATTTCCAGGGTCAGCTAAGGGCTTGGGCCCGCAGTTTTCTGAATGAGTCATAGCAGCTTTTATTGAAAGTCCTTTGTCCCCTCCACACCTTCTTGCCCTAGGACAAGATCACTATTACAGGTTATGAGAAGAACACAGAATCAGCTCGTGATGCCATCTTGAAGATAGTAGGAGAACTTGAACAGATGGTATCAGAGGACATCACATTGGACCACCGTGTTCATGCTCGCATTATTGGAGCCCGTGGCAAAGCCATCCGCAAGATCATGGATGAGTATAAGGTGAGCCACACAAGTCTAGGATGACAGGAAACCAAGCAATATTTTCTTACCCATTTAGCCCAAAGCACTGGCAGTCTAGGTCACCTTTGAGCACCAGTATTTGCAGTGTGGATCATAGCACTCGTGGACCAAGTTGCTAGGGTGTAGATTTAGCTCTAGTGCAAGGAACAAAACAGCTTAAAGCTCTTCAAAGCATAATAAGTCTTTAAGTCTGACATGAACACAGTGGGAGTGTTTCCTTTTTTTAAAATATCTGGAGTTTTGTATTCCATTAAACCTCATGCAGATTGCTAGAACAGTACCAACCAACATATATCTTAATTTGAGTTACAAGTAGAAGTATGATTGGTTCACATCATAGCTTTTATGGGCTCTGATATTATTACTACTACTACTACTATAAATTATTTCTATATCGCTACCAGTTGTACACAGTGCTTCACAATTGAACATGAAGAAAAGACAGTACCTGCTCAAAAGAGCTTACAATCATTCAAATAAATCACAATCTTAACCCAGTTTTTAATCTGTTAATGCTCCTTCGATTAAGACTACAAAATGATTTACATTCCTAAATAGAAAGCAATATAATAGTTTATAGTTTGGGAGAGATATAATTGTCTTACAAAGCACCCTTATAGTATTAGTAAACCACTGTATTTAAACAGATATAATTTAATATCTTACAAAGCACCCTTATAGTGCTAGTAAATCACTAATTAAACTAAAAGAGAAATAACAATGTTCCCAATCTCTAACACTGTCTTTTTTTTTTTGATTGGGTGAGAGAGATATATAATGATCATTTCAGTCGCACAGTGATCATTCACTTGTGTTGCAGGTGGACATCCGCTTCCCTCAAAGTGGTGCTGCTGACCCTAACTGTGTGACTGTGACAGGAATGCCTGAGCAGGTGGATGAGGCCATTGATCACCTGCTGAATTTGGAGGAGGAATATGTAAGTGAGATTGAAAATTTAAGAGGGGTTGAACCTGGGAATGGTAGCTTTTTTGTTGTGGTTTTTTTTTTTTTTTTGTTTCCTTTTTGGGGGGTAACTTTTCAGCTACCATGGAAAATGACCAATAGGCTGTATTGTCTCTGCCATTGAGTTCTTTGTTCCTGCATTGAGAGTGGAAATTGACAGGCAGGAGAAACTGATCAGTAACTTATGCAAGGCTGTTGCTGTGTGTGGTCAAGGCAAGCACCTGCTCAGGGTGCCAAGCTTTGGATGGTTATGTATGCAAAAATAGTCAAGAGGGGATAATTGTGGCCCCCTATGTCCCTTCCCCTTCATAGGGTTCTGGCATGCTCTCCATATTGGCCAATACTAGCCTAACCTACCCAGCTTGGAGGTGGCTATGGGAACAGCAGAACAACTGTGGAAGAGGGTTTTGGGCGTGTGAGACCCAGCAACAGCTGTCATCTGGAATGTTGATGTTCAATCCTGGTTTATGTTGTACATTGGAAAATCACAAGGGATCTGTGGAAGAGCATTCAAGTTTGTAATCTGAATGTGACCTCTACTTCTGGAAGTGAAACCTTGGAAGTCAAAAACTCAAGGCACCATTTGTTAAGGTGGAGAAGGTTTTCTTTTTTTGGAAGTGGGGTTGATTTTTTTTCCCCAAACAATTTTTTTATTGGATGTATTGAATCATCATACTGATCAAGTATTCTGAAAGCTGTCCACTGATGCTATTAAGAAACCATCGTATCTGGAAACTGCTGTGTATTTTATCTTTTACCACTAGCTAGCAATCCATAATCTTGGATTATGCATGCAGAGTGAAAAAACAGGGAAAGGAGTTCTGAACCACTTTGCATTATTAGGTGTATGGACAGTTAACCACACATTCAAGATAAATGTATTCAAATTATATGCACAGAAAACTTGCAGCTAGTTGGAGGGGGGTGGGGGGGAGAGACATGCCAGTACACATTGGGCACCTGTTCTTTTGTGCCTAAATATGAGCCTTGCTAAAACCTGCACATACATTTTTTTCCAGGCTCATTTAGATGCAGAGAAAAAGCATTTTCATCACGTGACACTTAATCATTTTCATAAAGCTAAATATACTCAAATTATATGCATGGAAAACTTGTGTTTCAAATTGAGCAAAGATATTTGCATTTAAAATAGCACATATCATGTAATGCACAATGAATATGTGCAGAAAACTTACACAAAAAGGTAATGAAAGGTCGAAAGTGTGAATGTTCATCTCCAGCAGCCAGTCACATAGCAAGTACCACAGTTGAATTGGAGAGGAAGCGAGGTAGCACCATATTTACTGCAACTTTTCTTTACAGATGTAAAGAAAAATAGGTGAAGAATGCACTTAGGTGCATAAGTTAATAAATTACACACTTAGTTTTGGCACAATGCAGTCAGAAAATATGTGCCTGAATGTGACAAGTGGGTCATGTAGAAATGTACACCACCTTGTCACAGTGCTGTTTTATTCATGTACTACTTTGAGTAATTTTTGGAGACCCACAAAAACAGGTTTAAAGTGTGAAAAATCCTTTACGAAAGTACCCCTTTGGAGAGTAATTCTGTAAGGATGTGCCTAGATATGAACCTTGGGAAATTTTTATGTGCAAGAAATTTTAGCAAGAGTAGATGCAAAAGAACTGGCACTGATGTGTGCTGGCACGTCTAGTTTCCTTTGGGTATGCGCACAAAGAAGCCACATTTACCTTCATGCTCCTCCCCCCCCCCCCCCCCCCCCCACCAATTTGCTGCAGGTTTTCTATGCATATTTTTGAATGCTTTTACCTTGAATGTGGTAAATGTCATGTGATGAAATGAACACAGTGATGAATTGTCATCAGACCCATTATGGTGAATTCTGATTTTCAGACCCCTTCGTTACAGAGGTGGGGCAGCAGCACTAACGGAGAAAATCTGGTTCAGTTTTATTAGACTTTCTTAATCTTCACCTGACCAACATGTTTTGCATACAGAAGTGACCAGGTGAGATCCTTGGGTGGGACCCTGCATTCAGTTCTTACAGAAACTATCAAAAAGTGTATAAAGGATATCACAATTTTAATTTTACACAACTTACTGAGTGTCTAGAGTCAACTGCTGTTGCAGTATCACTGCCTAGAGAGACTTCCGACATTTAGTCTTCATACTCTGTGCCAGAACTACTGTCACTCATATTGTCACTACTCTTTTGTATTCCTCCAAAATGTGCTTTAGAGCATCTGCAACACTAAACGTAACTCTTGCCATATTGCTCATGAAAATGTGCTGCAAAATAAAACCCAAAGTTGATTATAATAAACAATTTTAAATTCAAATAGTGATATGGAGTATTTAATGACCTCCAATAGAAATAAAATATTTAAAATGTTTCTGACCAAAATGTGTTATAATAAAACTACTGCACTGAGTGATAACTAGGCAACACATTGCTGAAACACCACCTCATGTTCTAAACCACAAAAATAGCCCAATGCTACATGCTAGGTTCCACATTAGGAGTTAGAACAGATGAAAAACATTTAAGGGTCATCGTGGACATTACACTGAAATCTTCTGTTTATTGTGCAGTGGTGGCCAAAAAAGCAATGTTAAGAATTAAGAGGAAAGGAATAAAGAGTAAAACAAAGAATATCATAATGCCTCTTTATTCCATAGTGAGTCCACATGTTGAGTATTAGTAATTCTGGTCACTGCATCTCAAAAAATATGCAGAAGAACTGGTAAAAATAGAAAGAAGGGCAACTCCCCAAATTCAAGACCAATTGTTGAGATTCCCCCTGAAGCACCAATATCATTAACCTTAATCTGACCGACTGGGGTCCTATGGGACCCCAGCATATGTTCTTCCCAATGTGCACAACTTTGCACTTGTCCACATTAAATTTAATATGCTAATTGGATGCCCACTTTTCCAGCCTCCCAAGGCCCTCCTGCAATTTTAGGTAGTTCACATGGGGTTTTATTAACTTTGATGATTAGTTTCATGTCATCTGCAAATCTGGTCAAAATAGCCCCAACAAAATAGCCCTGACAAAAAAAAAGCTCTAAACAAAAAAAGCTTCCGACATAATAGTCCCTGACATAACAGCCACTGTCAAAATGGCCTGCCCACAATATAACCCTTGACAAGTTAGCCCCCCCACCCCCCCCCCCCCCCCCCCCCGACAAAAGGGCCTGATCAGGCTGCTCAGAATATGGGACTGCATTTTTTTCCTAATAATCTTACCTTTCCAAACAGGATAAGGGTGGTAAGACTGTGAAAATGATGACAATATATATATATATTTTAATTAGCATGTTGATGGAAGAATAGTTTCTTTAAGTAGCAGAACAGATCATGAATACCAGATGAATCCATCAACTGATGGGTTGTATCCGCCTACCAGCAGGTGGAGATAGAGAGCACTGAAAAACCGCAGTGACCTTGGACGGCTAGCCCCTTCTGCCTTCAGTATATCTCTATCTCCCAGCAGGTGTGGACGTCGCTTGATCAGCTCCTGGAATTCTGTCTGGGGTGGCTCCTGCGCTTTGCCAGTAGAGCGGGGGTGTTGTGGCTGGTGGTGCCCACTTTGAAGGCATACTTGGTTTTGTTCCCTGTCCCTGCCTTACCCCACCCCCCCCCCCCCCTCCTCCCGGAGTCCCTCTGTTGCTGCCTGCCTCCAACTTTCCTCACAGTGTAAAAAAAAAAAAGGGGTGCGCTTTAACTGTGTGGCTGTTCTGAGGCTTTCTCCAGAGATTCTGGTTCAGTGCAACTTGACCGGAGCTCGTTGACTCTGTCTTCTGAGGTGAGAGTGGTGTCCAGCTCCTCAGGGGAGGTTCCCGCGGACAGAGTTCTGTGCGGGGTAAGGTTTGGCGCGAAGCCGCCATTTTATTTCTATATTTCCATCCGGTTGGGCGATGGCTGCTGAAGGCATTAAGCGCTGCTCCCACTGTGGTAAACGCAGGTCAGCAGCAGGGCTTTGCAGTACGTGCTCCTTAGATGCTCTTGCTAGTACGGGCATGGCAAGCAGTGATTCTTCCCGCTCAATGGAGCTGGCAGTGGGCGCCATTTTGGAAGCGCCGCGTGACTCAGCCCTCGTGGTTGAGGAGGAGTCTGAGTGCAGGGGGACGCCTTGTTCTGAGGCTGCTAGAGGAGCTTCTTCCTCCGCTTCTCCTAATTCAGGGGCAGAGGGCCAGGGTGAGTTTGTCTCCCCTAAATTTGTGCTGCTGATGCATAAGGCCTTTATGTTAAAAAGTACTCTGCCGGAGTCGTCTGACACTGTATTGCAGGCTGGATTCCCTCCAGGTTTTGATAGTCCAGTGTTGGCCCCTGAGTTTCCTTCTTCCCCTGAGCGTTGGACTGACACTAAATGTAGACTGGTAAATTCCCCGTCGGAGGGTGGCGCCTCTCCCTTTTCCCTCCTCTGGTCAGGCTGTGGGGAGTTTGAGGAGTCTGGTAGGCCCTCATGGACGGATGATCCAGATGAGGGTCCCTGTTTGCCACAGGATTTGGATGATCCTAAAGCGGTGCGGATTTTCCACCGCGACGAGCTGGCAGCGCTCATTTCTGACGCCTTGCAGGCCCTTTCTATTGAAGATCAGGCCGAGGGCGATGCCTCCTCTGTTAATCCTAGGATAGCTAGTACCAAGAAGCCTTCTCGGGCTTTTCCTGTGCATGACTCCACCATCCAAGAGCTTATTTCTGCTCAATGGTCTGACCCTGATGGGCCTTTGAAGGTAGCCAGAGCTATGAGTCAGCTTTACCCTCTGAGTGAGGATCACTTGGCCCCTTTTGGGATGCCTAAAGTGGATGCGTTGGTCACGGCCGTGACTAAAAAGACCACTCCCGGTGGAGGGAGGGGTTGCTTTGAAAGATATGCAGGACCGGCGGCTAGAATCCACGCTGAAGCGGTCCTTTGACATCTCGGGCCTTTCCTTAAGGGCGGCGATTTGCAGTTCCTATGCAGCCCATGATTTCAGCAAAGCTTTTGACACGGTTCCCCACAGGAGGCTCTTAAATAAACTGGAGGGGCTGAAGATAGGACCTGAAGTGGTGAACTGGATTAGGAACTGGTTGACGGACAGACGCCAGAGGGTGGTGGTGAATGGAATTCGCTCGGAGGAAGGAAAGGTGAGTAGTGGAGTGCCTCAGGGATCGGTGCTGGGGCCGATTCTGTTCACTATATTTGTGAGTGACATTGCCGAAGGGTTAGAAGGTAAAGTTTGCCTATTTGCGGATGATACTAAGATCTGTAACATAGTGGACACCACGGAGGGAGTGGAAAACATGAAAAAGGATCTGAGGAAGCTAGAAGAATGGTCTAAGGTTTGGCAATTAAAATTCAATGCGAAGAAATGCAAAGTGATGCACTTAGGGAATAGAAATCCACGGGAGACGTATGTGTTAGGCGAGGAGAGTCTGATAGGTACGGGCGGAGAGAGGGATCTTGGGGTGATAGTATCTGAGGATTTGAAGGCGACGAAACAGTGTGACAAGGCGGTGGCCGTAGCTAGAAGGTTGTTTAGGCTGTATAGAGAGAGGTGTGACCAGCAGAAGAAAGGGGGTGTTGATGCCCTTGTATAAGTCGTTGGTGAGGCCCCACCTGGAGTATTGTGTTCAGTTTTGGAGGCCATATCTTGTTAAGGATGTAAAAAGAATTGAAGCGGTGCAAAGAAAAGCTACGAGAATGGTATGGGATTTGCGTTACAAGACGTATGAGGAGAGACTTGCTGAACTAAACATGTATACTCTGGAGGAAAGGAGAAACAGGGGTGATATGATACAGACGTTCAAATATTTGAAAGGTATTAATCCGCAAACTAACCTTTTCCGGAGATGGGAAGGTGGTAGAACGAGAGGACATGAAATGAGATTGAAGGGGGGCAGACTCAAGAAAAATGTCAGGAAGTATTTTTTCACGGAGAGAGTGAATGCCCTCCCGCGGGAGTTGGTGGAAATGAAAACGGTAACAGAATTCAAACATGCATGGGATGAGCATAAAGGAATCCTGTGCCGAAGGAATGGATCCTCAGGAGCTTAGTCAAGATCGGGAGGCGGGGCTGGTGGTTGGGAGGCGGGGATAGTGCTGGACAGACTTGTACGGTCTGTGCCAGAGCCGGTGGTGGGCAGCGGGACTGGTGGTTGGGAGGCGGGGATAGTGCTGGACAGACTTGTACGGTCTGTGCCAGAGCCGGTGGTTGGGAGGCAGGGCTGGTGGTTGGGAGGTGAGGATAGTGCTGGGCAGACTTATACGGTCTGTGCCAGAGCCGGTGGTTGGGAGGCGGGGATAGTGCTGGGCAGACTTATACGGTCTGTGCCCTGAAGAGCACAGGTACAAATCAAAGTAGGGTATACACAAAAAGCAGCAAATATGAGTTATCTTGTTGGGCAGACTGGATGGACCGTGCAGGTCTTTTTCTGCCATCATCTACTATGTTACTATGCCTGTCTTTCCTGGTTACAGCAGGCGGTTGATCAGCCTGAGGATGGTGTGGGTTCCCTCTCTGAGGTTGGCCTGCATATTTTATTTTATTTTATTTATTTATTTATTTATTTATTTATTTATTTATTTATTTATTTATTTATTGTATTTGTATCCCACATTTTCCCACTTCTTTGCAGGCTCAGTGTGGCTTGCAATACATCATGAATGGTGGAAATATATAAGAAAATAGACATTTAGTATTACAGCAGGATCTTGGGTAATATGATAATGATAAAGCATGATAGTAATATAACAAGCAGATATTGTAAGACAGTTCTGAATATATTTGGAGGAGTTCATATTTGATCTTTGTGGTATGTCTTATTAAAGAGATATTAAAGGCATATGGAGTCTGCCCTGTCGTCTTTGTCTGATGCCCTTTATGATCTGGTCCGAGCTTTGGCTAAGTAGATGTCTGTGGCGGTTGCTGCCCACCGCCTTCTTTGGCTGCAGCATTGGGCGGCTGACATGGCCTCTAAGCAGAGGCTGGTGTGGTTACCCTTTGGGGCCTTCTGTTATTTGGAGAGGAATTGGAGAACATTGTTAAAGACCTAGGGGACTCTAAATCCCAACGGTTACCTGAGGATAGGCCGTGGCCTTCTTCCAAAAGTCCTGTTTTTCCCTCCTCTTCCAGGCCACGTTTCCACAAAGCTTGCAGGTATCGCCCGGGGCGCTCTGCTGGGTTTTCTCAACATGCCCGTTTTCAGCAGAGGAACTCCTTTCGCTCGGACAAGTGTTCTGCAGCGGCCGGCCAATGGCCAGGAGTTCAGGGGCGTCCTCCACAATGATGGGACGCCGGTCTACTCGTCGATTCCTGCAGTAGGGGCTCGTCTTTCCCTCTTCATCGAGGAGTGGACCAAGATTACTTCAGATCAGTGGGTTCTGGACCTGATCAGAGAAGGCTACTGATTGGAATTCGGTGCCCCGGTGAGACACGCTTTTTTGGAGTCCCGATGTGGCACTGCCGTCAAACGGGCGGCAGTAGAGGAGACCTTGCAAGTCTTATTGCACCTCGGAGCGGTGATGCCGGTGTCTCACGCCGAATGCGGCTGCAGTTATTTTGTGGTCCTTGGAAAGGCGAGTCTTTCAGACCGATCCTCGACTTACGAAGAGTCAACGAGGCCCTAAGAGTGCGACGCTTTCGCATGGAAACCCTGTGCTCTGTCATTGTGGTGGTACAGCCAGGAGAGTTTCTCACGTCTCTGGACCTCAAGGAAGCTTACTTCCTTACTATTTGGACCCCACATCAGCGGTTTCTGCGGTTTTGGGCCAACATTTCCAGTTTCAGGCTTTGCCTTTTGGCCTAGCCACAGCTCCCCATACCTTTTCCAAGGTGATGGTGGTGGTAGCTGCCTTTCTCAGTCGAGAGGGTATCAGAGTTCACCTGTATCTAGACAACTGGCTCGTCAGGGCGGATTCGGCAGACGAGAGCCGACTCACCACGACCAGAGTTATAACGGTTCTTCAGACTCTGGGCTGAGTGATCAGTTTGCCCAAAAGTCACCTGATCCCCTCTCAGTCTCTCGAGTATTTGGGAGTCCAGTTCAACACGGCCTCGGGGTTCGTCTTTCTCCCCAACCACAGGCGATGCAAGCTTCAGAATTGGGTCCGTCTGCTCCTGCGGATGCCTCGCCCTCGAGCATGGGACTTTGTTCAGCTCCTGGGGTCGATGACGGCCACCATGGAGGTGGTTCCCTGGGCGAGAGCTCACATGAGGCCGCTGCAGATTGCTCTGCTTCAGCAATGGTCTCTGATCTCCCAGGAATACCAACGCAGACTAACGTGGCTCCCTGCGGCCTGGCACAGTATGGATTGGTGGCTCTCCGACAGGATGCTGCGACAGGGAATGCTGCTCGCGCTTCATTCTTGGTGCCTAGTGATAACGGATGCCAGCCTTTCGGGCTGGGGAGCTCATTGCCAGAGAAGCTATGCTCAGGGTCAGTGGACACCCGTGGAAGTGGGATGGTCCATCAATCGCTTGGAACTGAGAGCGATGTTTCAGGCTCTGCTGGCCTTCCACAAGACTCTGAAGGGGCTTCCTGTCCGGGTGCTGTCGGACAACACTACAGCAGTGGCATAGATCAATCTTTAGGGCGACACTCAGTGCAGGGCCCTGGCCGTGGAGGCTGCTCAGATTTTCCACTGGGCCGAGCTCCACTTGGATCTGGTCTCCGCAGCTCACATAGCAGGTCAGAGCAACGTGCAAGCCGATTTCCTCAGCAGATTTCAAATCGACCCGGCGGAATGGGAACCGGCAGACAAAGTTTTTCTTCAGATTTGTGCCAAATGGGGGACTCCCAGTTTGGATCTAATGGTGTCAAGTGCAAACGCGAAAGTCCCTCGCTTTTTCAGCAAAAGGAGAGATCCTTGCTCAGTGGGGTTGGATGCTCTGGCTCAACCCTGGCCCTCCGGCCTCCTATATGTATTCCCTCCATGGCCTTTGATAGGGCGAGTCATTCTGAGGATTTGACTGCACCGAGGATTGGTGATCCTCATCGCTCTGGATTGGCCAAGGCGTCCGTGGTACACGGACCTTCATGGGATGCTGGTGGAGGCTCCACTTCCTTTGCCTCTGGTGCCGAACCTGTTGGTTCAGGCGCCAGTGACTATGGAGGATCCCTGCCGATTTGGTCTTGCGGCCTGGCTTTTGAGAGGGCGCAATTGAGAGACAAGGGCTATTCTAACAAGGTCACCTCCACTCTCTTGCAGGCCCGCAAGCGGTCTACCTCCGCAGCTTATGCGCGGATCTGGCGCAAGTTTGAGGCGTGGTGTGGATCCTCGTCGCTCTGGATTGGCCAAGGCGTCCGTGGTACGCGAACCTTCGTGGGATGCTGGTGGAGGCTCCACTTCCTTTGCCTCTGGTGCCGAACCTGTTAGTTCAGGGGCCAGTGACTATGGAGGATCCCTGCCGATTTGGTCTTATGGCCTGGCTCTTGAGAGGGCGCAATTGAGAGACTAGGCTACAGTCTCGTCGGTCCTGAATTTTTTTTCAGGACAGCTTACAAAAAGGCCCGGCTTACAATTCCCTTCGGGTTAAAGTGGTAGCTTTGGCATGCTTCCGAGGGAAAGTCTCTGGCTTGTCCCTTGCTGCACATCCGGACATTGTCCGATTTCTCAGAGGGGCGCTTTGGCTCCGTCCTCCTGTGCGGTCGCCGTGTCCGGCTTGGAACCTGGGGCTGGTGTTGAAGGCACTTCAGCATTCACCTTTCGAGCCGCTTAGGCGAGCTTCTGAGAAAGATGTGACTCTCAAGACAGTCTTTTTGATGGCCATGACATCGGCTAGACGCGTATATGAGCTCCAGGTGCTTTCCTCTTGGGATCCTTTTCTGCAGTTCTCGGAGTCCGGGGTAACGGTACGTACAGTGCCTTCTTCCTGCCTAAGGTGGTTTCAGCGTTTCACCTGAACCAGCCCATTTTTCTTCCTTCCTTCTTGAGGGAGGACTTTCCGAATTCCTTTAGGCAATTGCGTCTTTTGGATGTCCGCAGGGCTCTGTTGCAGTATCTACAGATGTCAAATGACTTCAGAACTTCTGATCACCTTTTTGTATTGTTGACAGGTCCTCGACTCGGGTGTATGGCGTCTAAGGCCACTATAGCCCGTTGGCTCAGGGAAGTCATTTTTTCTGCATATCTGCTTTCAGGACGGTCTCCGCCTGAAGCGTTTAAAGCGCATTCCACGAGAGCAATTTCCTCCTCGTGGGCTGAAACGGGTGTCCTTTCTCTTCAAGAGATCTGTCGTGCGGCTACTTGGGCTTCTCAGCTCTCGTTTGTACGGCATTACAGGCTGGCAGCGAAGCAGGACGTGCATTTTGGGGTGCAGGTGCTTGCTTGCGGAGTTGCCTGTTCCCACCCTATGTAGGGAGTGCTTTTGTACATCCCATCAGTTAATGGATTCATCTGCTGTTGATGACAAGGAAGGGAAAATTAGGTTCTTACCTTGGTAGTTTTCTTTCCTTTAGTCACAGCAGATGAATCCATGATCCCTCCCTGTCTGACTGTTTTTTGTTCAGATCTTTCATGCAGATATTGTATCGCATCAGGAAGAGTTGAAGATCAGTTCTCAGTTTCTCCATGCTGTTCTTTTGCAGGAGGTTGAGAATGTCCCTCTTTTGTTGGTTATTGCTCCGGTTCTGGGGCGTTTGTTCACTGTGAGGAAAGTTGACGTTATTTTACCTTTCTTACTCACTCTGCTTTGGAAGTTTCATATACTGAAGGCAGAAGGGGCTAGCCGTCCAAGGTCACTGTGGTTTTTCAGTGCTCTCTATCTCCACCTGCTGGTAGGTGGATACAACCCATCAGTTAATGGATTCATCTGCTGTGACTAAAGGAAGGAAAATTACCAAGGTAAGAACCTAATTTTCCCTTTGTAGCTATAGAATTTTGTTTGTTTATATATGCTTTATGCAGTTGAATGCTGGTAGGAGTCTTTATCAATGAAGATTTTAGTTGTAGTTTATTATATTTTTGGTGGTTATTTTTTCTTAGGGGGCTATTTTGTCAAGGGTTGTTTTGTTCGGTGGGCCATTTTGTTAGGGTGTGAAATGTCAAGGGTTATTTTGTTACAAGGCTGTTTTGTGAGGACTTTATTGTCGGGGCTATTTTGTCAGGGCTATGGGTGCCCCTTTTTTTAATATATATTTTTATATTAGTTTACAATAAAGAAAAATACAAAGTTTACACTTTGTGCAGAAATTAAACAGAAATAGAATGACGATCACGTGATGCACGGCTAGAGAGAAGGTGTCGTCGTGCTGAGCTCCCGCCCTCCCCGCGCCGTTTTTCGCACATAAATATCTTATTTCGCAGCATTAAAAAGCGAGTATAACAACAACGGCGATCCGAAACATCGGGGTATCGCAGAATACTAAAACGGAGCTTGGCAGAGGTGCGATGGCGGCTAAACCCCCCAAAAAGGAAAACATGCGGACCCGTACAGCAGATTCCAAGATGGCGGACGGAGACGGCCTGAGGTCGGTGAGCTCGGCGTGGGCCGCGGAGGTGGCAGCGGAAGTCTCTGCTATGTTGGGGGCGTCAGTGGATCACAAATTACAAGCGATCAAAGAACAATTAGGAGGCATCGACGCGAAGTTGGAAAACATCCAGTCAGACTTTTCTCAATATAAGCAGCGCTTATCTGATGTGGAAGATCGAGTGCAGCAGCATGAGACAACACAAAAAGACCTGGAGAGCAAGGTAGAACGGCTGGAGAGTAAGCTGGAGGACCTGGAAAATAGGGCTCGCAGGAGTAATATAAGAATGATTGGGTTGCCTGAGAAGATCAAAGACTCAGAATTAAGAGACTTTCTAGAAAACTGGCTACCAAAAATTCTATCTTTACAACTGTCTGCTGGGCCTTTGAGAATAGAACGTGCTCACCGGCTGGGGCCTGGAAATTCGAAGGACCCCCGCCCAAGAGTCGTCATTTTCAAAGTCTTGAATTTTGCCCACAAACAGGAAATTTTTCGGGCGTTCAGAAAGGCTGGAACTATACAATATGAGAACCATACGGTACGCTGCTTCCAGGACTTCTCGACTGGAGTTTCTTTACAGCGAAGAGCATTTCGTGGAGTGTGCCAACAATTATTTGAAAAGAAAATTCAATTTGCTTTACTTTATCCGGCCCGTCTAAAGATCTGGCATAATGGGAAACATTCCCTGTTTTCATCAGCGGTAGAAGCGTTGCAGTTTGTGCAGCGAGACCTGACCCCTAAGGATCCGGCCTGAAAGAACAACCAAGAAAACCTGGTTGATTTGATTAAGATGAGGATCTTGAAAAGCTGGGGTGGCGAGCTCACGCCGAGTTGACGGGACACAGTTGGTAATTTTATAACCCAGAATGTACCTCTCTGTTACTGACTATAAAGAGGATACATGGGGCATGTTATGTTTACTGTTGCTGTTTCAAAGGTTCTTTGTTGAGGGGCCCCGCAGAATCATACTTTGCGGAAGAGAGACATGGTTTTACAATTGGGCCCTAACATCTGATATCATAAATTCCCTAGTAGGGATTACAAAGGTTGGATGGGTTTCTTTTGGGATAGTGGTTTTCACAGGGTAATTGTGGATACCAATAAGGGGATAGTCCCAATAGTGATGGATCTAGGGATTACATAAGGAGGGGGGGGGGGGCGGTAAGATTGTAAGAGGTATTATACTAGATATTAAATTAAAGGAAGGCGTGGGGAGGGGGGAGCTCACGTGATTTTAACCATGAGGGAATGGTTGAGTGATTCTGGGGGGGGAGGGGTAGGGATGGGGGGTGGGAAGGTTAAAGAGGGAGGGAGGTATCTGACAGAACTTGAGTTTCAGAGGAAAAATTCAAAGGGATTGAAAAGGGTGGCCCTAGGGGCTGGGAGGGTTTCCCTTCTTTTGTTTGTTTAAATGTATAACTTTTTTCACGCTGTTGTTGGATTTCTGGTGTACTGGGGTCACTTAAGATAGTTTCTTGGAATATTGGGGGAGTGTCGTCCCCGATAAAGCGGACAAAGGTGCTTCAGGCGCTGAAAAGACAACAAGTGGATATAGCCCTACTGCAGGAAACACATCTGTCCTCAGGGGAACACTTAAAATTTAAGACAGGGTGGGTGGGATCTCTCTTGGAAGCCCCAGCGGTGGGGAGGAAAGCAGGAGTCCTGATTCTTTTTCGAAAAGGACTGCAGATAAAGATCACCTCCACCTTGAGAAGTTCGGAGGGCCGCTATATTCTGGCGGAGATAGAGATTGAGGGTCATACTTTAGTGCTCTGTAATGTATATGCCCCAAATGTATATGATAAGAAGTTTTTTCAGGGACTGATCTCCAACTTGTCAAAATTTAAAGGGGGGAATATTATCCTGGGAGGTGATTTTAACTTAGTGGTGGACCCCCAGCTGGATAGATCCGGTGCTGGTGCCAGGGGTTCGGGAGGGGGTGCTCGAGCCTTGACTTTGCTCTGTGATGCATTAGACCTTGTGGATATGTGGCGTGTTTTACACCCATCGGACCGAGATTACACCCATCTTTCCAGAGCCCATGCATCCCAATCTCGCATAGATTATCTATTTGTTTCAACTCCCCTGTTTTCACAGATGGTTCAGGCTGAGATTGGTCCCTATGAGGTCTCAGACCATGCTATGATCTGGCTGAGATGGGGGAGGCCTGTGAAGGGGGGTGGACTGCGCCTTTGGAGATATCCCCTAGACCTAGTAAATGATCAAAAATTTCAGACATTTTTAGCAGAGAGGATAACAGATTATGAATTCCATAATGGGGTTCATAGCCAGCAGCCGACACTTTTTTGGGAAGCGGAAAAGGCTGTCTTGCGCGGAGACATAATCTCTTACTGTGCTAGAACTCGACGGATTCGAGACAGGGAGATCTTGAGGTTAGAATTGCAGGTCCGCAAATATAGGAAACTGTATGGTAGGAATGCTACTGCGGAGAATAAGTCACTGCTTTTGATTACGCAGCAAGAGCTCAACGAATTGCTGCATCGGAGGGCAGTTAAGTCCCAATTTTATTATAAATATAAGCTATTCCAATACAGCAATAAGGCAGGGAGGTTGCTGGCGAATATGGTGCGGAGTAGAAGGGGAGCCTCTAGAATTTTACAACTGAAGGATTTAAATGGAAAGTTATTGAGAACGGATCAGGGTATAGCAGATCGATTTGGCCAATATTACGAGGCCTTATACGCAAGGCCGGTAGATGAAGGACTGAGTGCTGATATGTTTTTAGAGTCGGTACAGTTGCCCAAGTTGTCCCCTCGCCAAATACAACGATTAAATAGCCCACTTGAGGAAGGAGACCTTATGTTGGCGTTACAACAAAGTGCTTCTCACAAAACGCCGGGTCCAGATGGCTACCGAGTGGAGTTTTATAAACAGTTCTATGCACATATCAAGAGACCGCTCTTAACTTTGTTTAATTCCATGATAGAGGGGAGGACTGTGCCTGAAACCATGAAGACAGCTCAGATTGTAGTTATCCTGAAAGATGGTAAGGACATGGCAGACCCTGGATCGTATAGACCAATCTCTCTTCTCAATGTGGATGCCAAGTTGTACGCTAAGATACTGGCAAATAGGTTGGCCCAGGTACTCCCGGACTTGGTAGAAGAGGCTCAAGTGGGGTTTGTGAAGGGGAGGACAGCGGTTCGGAATCTTCGTGCAATTTTGGCCTCTTTAGAGACAGTGCAATATAAGAGTCTGGCTTCTCTGTTGATTAGTTTTGATGCAGAGAAAGCCTTTGACAGAGTGAGCTGGCCTTACTTGTTTGAGACTTTGAAACACTATGGTATTCAAGGATCGTTTTTAGATGCGATACAAGTGTTATATCTGGAGCCAATGGCTTATGTGTGGGTGAATGGGGTCTGTTCTCGCTCATTTCATATCTTTAGAGGTACTAGACAAGGATGTCCGCTCTCTCCTCTCCTGTTCGTTTTATCTTTGGACCCCTTGGTCAGGGCGATACAAACTCATCCAGAGATCAAGGGAATCCCGATAGGGGCCTCGAGGTTTCTTCTGTCAGCCTTTGCGGATGACTTACTGGTGCATTTGACACAACCATCCCAGTCTCTCCCGGCTCTGTTGGAGCTATTCCAAGAATTTGGAGATTATGCAGGATTCAAGCTTAATTATATGAAATCTCTGGCATTGGCGTCCTCAGATGACCAGAAGAAGGAATGGGGGCAGGCTTTCCCACTTCGGTGGGCACGAGGGTCATTTCGCTATCTGGGAATATGGCTGTCTATGACCTCAGCGGATCTCTATTGATTGAATGTGAATAGATTGCTAAGTGGTACAGAGACAAGACTGAAAAGTTGGGTGACACTGCCCCTTACACTTTATGGGCGCATTCAGCTGTTTCGGATGGTGGAATTCCCTAGATGGCTTTACTGTCTACGGATGTTACCAGTCCTTATCAAACATAAAGATCTCAAAGTCTTACATCGTTTGCTCAGACGATATTGCTGGGGGGGGAAAAAAGCTAAACTACCACTACCTCTGTTAATGGGCAACTGGAAAGAGGGGGGCCTGGGTTTGCCAGACTTGAGAAGATACAATAGGGCATGCTTATTGCGTTACTTTGGTGACTGGTTTTTTGACCGTGAAGATTATACACCCCGTAGAATAGAGGCTCAATTTTTTGCTCCTTGCCACTTTTATTTTTTGTTACAGGCACCTGGGGCTCGTATACCTGAACACCTAAGAAATAGCCTGTTGCTAACATCTTTGCGGTTTCTTTGGAAGGACCTGATGGGTATTTGGGGTATATCGAAACACACATCAGATATGTTACCCATTTGTGGGAATTTATTGTTTAAACCGGGGATGGACAATAAAACATTTCAGGCTTGGGGACGCTTGGGCATTAGTCGTCTGGAGCATCTTTTAAACCAGCATGGGACGCTATTAAGTTTGGGCGCTTTGGGTATTGGCTATGACATGAATAACATTTTTGCCTATAATCAAATTATACACTATGTGAAGACGGTAGATTCAGAGGCTTTGAAACATAGACATTGTCACCGAATAAGACAGTTTTTAACAGGAGGAGACACAGAACGACTCTCGGTCTCTAAGTTGTATAAGATCTTGGGGAAATTGCCACTTCTAAAAGACCGGGAGTTAATACAAATGCGATGGGCCCGAGATTTAGCGAGACCAGGGCTGTCTTTGGATTTTGATATGTTAGTTTCTAGAATTCCGGAGGTGACTGGCAATGCAGGCTTCCGTGAATGCCAATACCGAATTTTGCATAGAGCATATCTTACAAAAGCTCAAATTTTTAGGATGGGGGGGGGGGGGTGGAAGACCCACTATGTGAAAAATGTGGAAGATTACCTGGGTCATTGTTTCACTGTTTGTGGGAATGTTTTCGGGTACACCATTTTTGGGGGGAGGTTCTGCAATATCTGTCCTCTTTGTTGGGCTCTGGGGTAGTGGACTCCCCGATGGGTGTGTTGCTGGATAAACATGAGGTGTTTGCACTGCAGGGCATATCTGGAAGACATCTGATCCGTAGGGCCTGTTTGGTTGGCAAGAGGTTATTACTTTGTCAATGGGTGGGCAGTGCTCTCCCGGATTTCTGGCACTGGAGGAATAGATTCCATGAACTAATGTTGTATGAGCGCCGAGGGGTGGGAGGTTCGAAGAGGAGGAGGAAGGCCTTTTTGGACATTTGGGGCCCATATATTCAGACACTACATACCAGAGGTAGAAGTCTGGTCCTGAATTCCCTTTGATTTTACAGCGTGATACATTTCTGGAAGATATCTCAGGGTGGGTTAGGAGGGGAAGGGAGGGAAGATGGGAAGAGTATGATATAGAATGATGGGAGTATGGGAGATAGGGAAAAGAGGATGACATTTACAACTATGATATGTTCCTCCGGCCCTGTGGGCGTTAATTTGTTGATGAATCACAACTTTGACATATGATGGAGGAGACATGGAAAGTAGTGAAACACAGGAACTACATGTACTGACTACAGAAGGTTGACAACATTCCATATTTATTTTCATTATGAATCTTGTTGAACAATGCCTCGATCACTGTTTTGATACAGTCCAAAGGTTCCTGTAAAACTTCCTTGATAGTCATTCTGTACAGATTTTCTCTTCAATAATGGATATGGTCAATAAACATATTATAAAAAAGGAAAGGGAGGGGGAGGGGGGAGGGATGGGGAGGGGGGGGGGAAAATAAAATGTTGATGATAGAAGTTCAGATGTATTAGTACAGGTCTGAAATGTTTGCCACTGGAGTTTTAAGGATTGGCATGATATTGTATCATTTATGCTTTCATCAATAAAAATACTTTTACACATAAAGTATATTAATACAAAAAAAAAAAAAAAAAAAAAACCAGAAATAGAATAATAGGAAATATTGAAGAAAAATATTTTACTCAGTCAACAAGCCCCCCACCCCCCCCCCCCAAAAAAAAAAAAAAAATCAAAAGATCTGCCTAAGCCATTTTTCTTATTTTTCTTGGTAAAATAATCTATACCATGATTCTAACAGCAGAGATTGGTCAGCTAGCAATTTGAACAGAAACACTAGCATTCTAGTTTGAATTCAGAAACATTCTTAATTGTTTAGGGTTCCAGAAAGGTTTGACCACATATTTAATAATACACTTTACAGAAAGCTCAGGAAGAACTACCCTCCCATGGACTGAACTTCTGGATGCAACAACAGGAATTACTTAGGTCTTGCCTGAGTCTGTTTAGATACATCAGATAAAATCTGTATCCGCTTACCTATAAATTGCGCTTGATGCAAACAAAAGTAGCCTCAGCACAGAGTCCTTAAGAAACTCAAATGTCACCAGCAGAATTGCTCTATCTTTGCTGTTCAGTTGTTTTCAAGAAAGCAGTCAGAAATCCCAGAGCCTTAATCGCCATATCTTTGGCTCTGACTTCCAATGAAAGGGGAAATAGAAAACCTTTTGTATTGGAGGCATTGCTGCTTCTGCTAATCCAAGAACAGGGACACAGGAAAGATGGTGGCAGACAAGGAGAAAGAAGTGACTGGGACAGATAGTGAGGAGATTACAAGATAGTCATAATGCTCTGGAGGGTGTTATCAACACAGACTGTGTAAGTAAGAGATACAAATCCTAAAAAATTCATCATTACAGTATTTCAAGATTGCTATTATTGAAGACATCATTGAGAAATAAAGTGGAGTCTGTGGAAAATAGGCTGCAGAATTTAAATCTAAGGATGTTGAATTTTCCTTAAAGTCCTTCCATGTCTCCTAGGGAACTATTTAAGGAAGTTCCCTAAGGAAGTCATAAGAACATAAGAGCAGCCATACTGGGTCAGACCAATGGTCCATCTAGCCCAGTATCCTCTTTTCCAAACAGTGGCCAAGCCAGGTCACAAGTACCTGGCAGAAGCCCAAATCATGGCAACACTCCATACTACAAATCCCAGGGCAAGCAGTTGCTTCCCATGTCTGTCTCAATAGCAGAATATGGACTTTTCCTCCAGGAATTTGTCCAAACCTTTTTTTTTTTTTTAAAACCCAGATACGCTAACCGCTATTACCACATCCTCCGGCAAAGAGTTCGAGCCCAGCCACTCTTTGAATGAAAAAATACTTCCTCCTATTTGTTTTAAAAGTATTTCCATGTAACTTCCTTGAGTGTCCTCTAGTCTTTGTACTTTTGGAATGAGTGAAAATATTGATTTACTTCTACAGTAGTCTGTAGTCTGAGCATTTTATTTTTCCACTCGATTCTGTTTGTCTTCTGATCTTCATTTTTTTTCTCTGCTTTTCCAAGGTCTTAGGAAAGATGGTAGCAGACATGGAGAAAGAAGACCTTGGAAAGGCAGGGGGGAAAAAATGAAAATCAGAAGACACAGACAGAATTGAATGGAAAAGTAAAACGCTCAGACTACAGACTATTGTAGAAGTAAATCAATTTTTTACTCGTTCCAAAAGTACAAAGACTAGGGGGGACACTTAGTTACATGGAAATACTTTTAAAACAAATAGGAGGAAATATTTTTTTCATTCACAGTGGCTGCGCTCTGGAACTCTTTGCCGGAGGATGTGGTAATGGTGGTTAGCTTATCTGGGTTTAAAAAAGGTTTGGACAAATTCCTGGAGGAAAAGTCCATAGTCTGCTGTTGAGACAGACATGGGAAGCAACTGCTTGCCCTGGGATTTGTAGTATGGAGTGTTGCTACGATTTGGGCTTCTGCCAGGTACTTGTGACGTGGCTTGGCCACTGTTTGGAAAAGAGGATACTGGACTAGATGGACCATTGGTCTGACCCAGTATGGCTACTCTTATGTTTTAGGGAACCTCCCTTAAATAGTTCCCTAGGAGACATGGAAGGACTTTAAGGAAAATTCAACACCCTTGGATTCAATTCCGCAGCCTATTTTCCACAGACTCCATTTATTTCTCAATGTTGGCTTTAATGATAGCAATCTTGAAATTCTGTAATGATGAATTTTTAGGATTGCATCTTAGTTGCACAGTCTGTGTTGATAAAATCCTCTAGGGCGTTATGACTATCTTGTAATCTCCCCACTGTCTGTTCCAGCCGTCAAGTCTGCCACTCATTCATTGCTCCAATGAAACTAAAGCTGGCCATATAGTCTCCAATGTTAGTCGCGGGTTTCACCAGAGGTAGTATTTTCTGGCCACCAGAGGCACTCACGGGGCTTGAGTGCTGCAAATCCTCAGACTCCAACACTCACCACCAAATCTGCTTTCTCCTCATGCTGTGACAGACCTATTTGGAAACGCTGGTGGTTCCCAAGGTCAGAAGGAGCAGAATAGGCACAACTTCCACCTGTTTTGGAGGAAGAATAACTACCACTTCTTCACTCGCTAAGGGGTGCTGCTTGATGCATCTTAGATGGAAATGACTGCCCTGGTGGAGGAGGCAGCACATGGTTGTTGGGGCTAAAGGTTGCCTCAAGTCAGACAGGTGCTCCCTCGTTTTCCCAACAGCAAGGGCCACTCCCGACAAACCAGGTTGAGGTATAGTTGTCTGTTTCATTGGTAGGGGTTCACTACAGAAAACCCTAGCTTTACTCGTCCTCTTCACCATACTGTCACAGGAAAGCTTCAAGAAGGTTAGTGAAATAAACTAGGAGGAGTGCAGCTGTCTGTGTCCTACCCTATTAATGCCCATCAAGCAAGGGAGGGGGGGGGGGGAACATGCAGCTGCAACTGATGCTTGGAGGTGCTCTGATGATTTGGGCAGAGAAGCATCTGCTTTGCCTTTTTGTTGCTCACATTGTGGGCTCTCTGAACATGAAAGTGGACTATCTAAGTAGGAATTCCCTAGACCCAGGAGAATGGGAGTTGTCTGGAGAAGCATTCAACTGATAGTGGATCATTGGGGCCTGCCATGCCTGGACTTGATGTTGAATAGGAGGAATGCCAAGGTGTCCAGATTTTTTAGCCACCACAAAAACCAGGGCTCTGTAGGAATTAATCCTCTGTTATTGGTTTGGCTGAAGGCTCTACTGCTGTACATTTTTCTGCCATAGCTGATGATGGGTCAGGTTCTCAGGAGGATCACACAGCACCCCAGTCAGGTCGTTCTCATAGCTCCAGACTGGCCGAGGCCGTTGTTCAGATTTGATGTATGGCTTCTGGATGGTGGTCCGCGGCAACTTCCTCAAAATCAGGAGTTTCTGCATCAAGGTCTCGTGTTTCCCTACCCTTAATTGTTCTTTCTGTTTACCTGTCTTATCTAGATTGTAAGCTCTTTGAGCAGGGACTTTCTTTTGTGTATGGTGTACAGCGTTGTGTATGCCTTGTAGCGCTATAGAAATGATAAGTAGTAGTAGTAGTGTTGATGGAGGATCCATCCCCCTTTGGTCTTATGGCTTGGCCATTTAAAGGGCATGTTTAAAGAAGAAAGGGTACGCTGACTCGGTCATTGGGACCTTTCAAGCAAGGAAGTAGTCTAGGTCTTTGGCCTAGGCCAGCGTTTGGAGGATTTGAAAGCTGGTGTGGACAGTTGGGAATTCCTTAGCTTCGGTGCCCCATATCTTAGCCTTCCTGCAACCAGGCTTGGAGAAGGGCTTGGGTCTAGGGTCTCTAAAAGTGCTGATGGCAGCCCTGGCATGCTTCAGGGGCTCCTGCAATGTTCCTTGGCTACACATCCGTTGTGGTCCTGTTCTTGAAGGGTGTGGGCCACCTGTGACCCCAATTGATCATGTTTCTCCAGGATGGAATCTCAACCTGGTCCTATGCTTTCTACAACATCTATTCAAGCCTTTGAAGAGAGCCTCCATGAAGGATCTGATTTTGAAGACTCTATTTTTGGTGGCATTTGCTTCAGCACACTGTGTCTTGGAACTTCAGGCACTTTCCTGTCAGGAACCATTTCTCTGCTTTACGGAAGTGGGGGGTTTCATTGTGGATGGTTCCTTTCTTTCTAAGGTGGTGTCCTCTTTTCATGTTAACCAGTCAGAAGAACACTCTTCCTTTCATAGGGAGGACCGTCTTATTATTCTTCCCTGAAGCTTTTGGTTGTGCAGCAAGTTCTTATCAGATATTTGGCAGTCACTAATAAGTAGGACAGACATGCATTTTGTTCAATTCAGTAAACAAAAGATGATTACAAGATGGTTGGGAGATTCTATTTCTTCGGCATACATTATCTCTGGCAAACAGCTGCCTGTGGTTGTGCAAGCTCACTCTACAAGATGTATTGGAATCTCTGGGGCGGAATCGCAGTTGGTTCCCCCAGCAGACATTTGTCAGGCCGCCAGTTGGTCGATCTTGCATACTTGTACCAGGTGTTAGAGTGGATGTGGCAACCAGCTTGAAAACAGTCTTTGGTTTTGTTGTGCTACAGACATTGGTGCCTGTATCCTGCTCTCAGTAGGGATTTCTTTTGTACATCCCACAAGTGCTAGAACAGTGTGAAGTGACTCTGGAAGGAAGAATTATATTCTTACCTCATGATTTTCTTTCCATTAATCCACAGTATTCCAGAGGCTAGCTGTAGGCATAGGAGCCAACTTTTCAAAATTATTGGGGGTGCTAAGCACAATGGAAATAAACCCCTCCCTGGACACATACAAGGAATTTTCTCAATATTGGGGGTGCTCAAGCAGCCACAGAGTCGGCTCCTATGGCTGTAGGGCTCAAGAAGAGACAGAGGAACAGTATCCCCTGCACCATGGCTGTACTAGTTTAACTCCTCTTCAGGAGTGATGAGAAGGGTTTCAGGCCCCTTGCAGTTTCATTATGTTAAATTTGTTGGTATGGTTCAAGGTGGTAGTGTTACTGTTTCTTACCTTGTTTCACTGCTTGCCTAAATAATACTGAGGAGCTGCAGTGCCTACCAAGGCTTATAAGGTACATCTCAGTTCACTGCTTTCTATTTCCACCTGCTGGTTATAGCATAACTACCCACAAGTGCTGGAATATTGTGAAGAACTAATGGAATGGAAAGAAAACTAGAGGTAAGAACATAATGTTTCCTTTGTCAGCTTACTCTTAACCCCTTGTTAACCCCGTTCAAAAATTCTAACAAGTAGGTAAAGTAAGACTTCTTTCCTCTAACTTCATGCTGGCTCTGCCACATGATGCCATGTCTATCTGTATGTTCATTAATTTTGTTTCTTATAATGGAGAGGACACTGACTTGCCCAAGGTCGCAAGGTGATGGAGAAACAAGATACAGAGGCTTCCCTGGTTCCCAGCCTATTTGTCTGCTGGCTATTCTTGCACAGTAAATAGTTTTGTTTTTGTTTTTTTAATGAACCCTTTTCTACAAGCTATTGTGAGATTTTTTTTTTAATGTTTAAATGATTTTATTGAAATTTCAGCATTATACATCTGCTCAAAACCTTCACTGTATAGATTTCACAAACAAACCATGCTGTATGCAAACAACTTAACATTAACATCCAAAAGTATTTTTAAAACATTTTCCTCCCTTATCCCTCCAATATCCCTCCCTCCCTCCCTCCCCCTTCCCCCAATAGCATTGCCAGACCTCTCACCATAAACTAGCCAGATTACTATAGTCTCACGCCTCTCTTCCCCTGTTACCAACTCTCCCCCCCCCCCCCCCCCCCAATCTATGTCCCGTAAGGTCTAGACTCTGATGACCCTCTGGGGCAATGGATGAGAAGTCTCTTAATCCAACTCGTGTATTCCCCCCCTCCCCTCCCCGTTTGTCTTAAATTTATTTATGGTTCAATATTTTAATTGATGACAATGCAACAAAAAACATTTTTCATAGTCTGAAAATACATGAGCTCGAATGTGAAAATATCTATTCTATAAGAAGTCAGAGTGCTACAGTCCGTCGTCGTCATTTTAACCTTTTATCCCCTCCCCCCAACTCTCATCAAATTTTTATTGCCTTCCTTAAGTCACCTTCCCCCCCTCCCTCCCACTATCCTACCCCAATGCAACGCTCAAAGTGCCGAGTTATCTGAGTTACCTTTGCCAAGGGAGTCTATTCAAAATTTGACTGCGTGCTCGCGGTGAGATGATATTTAAATACGCCCCCCACACTGCCAAGAACCTCCGCTGCCTTCCCGGCGACAGGCCCGCACCTCTGGCTTCCCAGATCATTAGTTCATGTAATTTATTCCTCCAATGCCAAAAGGAGGGAGGGTGATCCTGCAACCAATAGAGAAGTATACACTTCTTCCCCACAATGCAAGCCTTCCCCAAGAACAGCTTCTCCCCTCGTGTACCCATGCTCCACAATCCAGGTGTACTAAATACTGCTCTTTCAAAAGTTAGCCTAAATTTCCTGCCCAGCACCTCTTGTAGAAACCAGGAGATCGCTACCCAATATCTAGAAATACTTCTACATTGCCATAAGCCGTGAAAAAGTGTGGCCTCATCTTCGGTACATTTAAGACAGCGGTATGAATCAGTTACCCCCATATGGACAGCCTGTCTCTGGGAAACGTAAGCCCTATGCACCGACCGAAAATGACACTCCTGTAGTTCTGCACTGTGGGCCACTTTTAAGGGCTGTCAATAACAACTTTGCAGATATTGGCTCTCCCACCTCTCCACTCCACCTGTCCCCCACCACCTGTAAATTACGAGCTTTCTCTCTATTGCATAATTCTCTATGGAACCATGCTACCGAATCCTGACTCACTGCATCTCCTTCTAATAATATTCGTAGCTGGTCGCCAAAACTAGTCGACAAGCTCTCCGACGGCAACGATCGCACGTAATGAGTCAATTGTCCATATGCCAGGACGCTCAATGGACCCCACCCTCCCAACTCCGCAAAAGTTTGATAATCCACCAGAGAACCATCCTGCTGAAGGTTTCCAACCTAATCACTCCCTTCTCCAACAATTGACGAAACACCTTTGAGCCCCTTCCCGGCGCAAAATCTAGATTCCCCTGTAAGGGAAGCCATACACTACTCATGGGATTCTGCCGCCACAACGGCAGCAGTGCTCTCCACAACTGCCACATTGGGCGCAGCAACACACTATCCCGAAAATGTTCTGGCAATCGCCCTCTAGGGGCATGTAGCAATGAGGCTACAGTCCAGGGGTCAAAGTAGCTTTTTTTCCAATCCTATATCTACGTAGGTACTGGTCCCCAACAGCCAATCTCTAAGATGGCGAAGTAGGCATGCTTGATTGTATTTCCTAAAATCTGGGAACCCCATTCCTCCAAATCTTGTATTGCCCACCACCATTTTCCACTGTTTCGCCTTCCTGCCCCCCCCCCCCCCCCCAAACAAAATCGTACCGCCAGTTTGTAGAACGCCTCCAGGTCTCGCTTAGTTAACCATAGGGTCAAAACTTGCATTACATAAAGCCACCTTGGGAAAATAATCATTTTTAGCAGATGTACCCTTCCATAAAAGGACACCGGCAAGACCGACCAACTCGCCAGCTGGTCTTTCGTCTCCTGTAAAAGCTTGGATACATTATTCTTGTATAACATTGAGGTGTCCATTGCCATCTGTACTCCTAGGTATCGAAACTTCCCCATTGCCCACCTCAGGGGGAAATCCCCTTCCCACATGCCTCTCACTTCTTCCGAACTCGCCAATGCCTCCGACTTCAATAAGTTCAATTGAAAACCGGAAAAGTCCCCAAATTTCACTAAGCTTTCCATAAGATTCCCCAATGAAGTCTTAGGCTCTGTAATAAGCATTAATGAGTCATCTGCAAACACAGCAGATTTGAAGGTGTATTTCCCTATGGTTAGTCCCTTTATGCCTTGGGTTATATTGAATCTCTCGCAATAGAGGGTCCAAGGGTTAGGACAAAAAGTAAGTGGCGATAGTGGGCATCCTTGCCTTGTTCCCCTACAATCGGAAAGCTATCCGACAATACGCCGTTGACATACACCTGTGCCCGCGGCTCTGCATAAAGCGCTCTCACTGCCTTCAAAAACCCCCCTCCTATTCCATAGGCTTCCAGGACCCCGTACATAGTCCCAATCCACCCGGTCAAACGCTTTTTCAGCGTCAAAGCTTATTAAAAGAGCCGGGATCCCCTCCGTCGGAACTCCCTCCAATGCTGTTAATATCCTCCTCATGTTCTTTGTTATTACCCTCCCCCTGATGAACCCCACCTGTGAGTCAGCTATCAACAACGGTAGCACTCTAGATAATCTATTTGCCATAATTTTTGCAAGCAGCTTTACTTCCGCATTAAGCAACGAGATCGGACGGTAGGATTCCGGCCTATCTGTTGGTTTACCCGGCTTTGGAAGAACTATTCTTTGAGCTACATTGAGATATCGAGGTAACTTTTCCTGTTGTATAATATTGTTAAATACTTCCACCAAGACCGGACTAATCTCTGATTTCAGCAATTTATAGAATTCATTCCTAAAACCATCGGGTCCCGGGGCCTTCCCCAATGCCCCGTGCAGTATTACTAGTTCCACTTCCTCCACCGTCACCGGGGCTTCTAATCTTGCCAGATCAGAGACCGTTATACTGGGCAAGCCCATACTGGACAAATAAACCTCACTATTCTCCTGTAACGTGGTTTGTGCTTCGTAGAGATGGGCAAAAAAATCAGCAAAAATCCCATTAATAGCTTTATCTGCGTGATGTCTTTGACCATTTGAGTCTATTAGTGTGGTCACTTTTGTTTGCCCCGTTTCCTTTAGCCAGACGAGCCAATAAGCCACTGCTCTTATTCGCAAACCTATATAGCTGATATTTATAGTAAGCGTGCGAGCGTTTCGCCCGATCATGCAACAATTCATTTAAATGTTGCTGTGCTTCCAATAACTGTTTTTTTCACCCTCAATGCCAGATTTTCCCCAAATTGCCTACGGAGAGAAGTCACTTGCTGTTCCAGGCGCGCCACCCTCCCTGCGGCGCACCTTTCTCTGATGGCTAACATAACGAAATCACCTCCTCCTCGGAGAACCGCTTTCGCTGTCTCCCAATACAGACCCGGTTGAGCCCTATGTTGAGCATTGGCTTCTGCATAAGTTGCCATTTCGAGACCAAAAAGGCAAAAAAAATGACTGTCCCTATAAAGAAAAGACGGAAAGCACCAGCCAACCTTCCCCAGAGACAGGCTCCCCAGTAAACTTCACCTCAACCCAAGCATGGTCTGAAATCATTATGGGGCCTGTCCTGGTTTCTTCTACCTGTGTTAATAGTTCCGGTGAAATAAACATATAATCAATCCTGGACATGTGTGTGTAGTCCCTTTCTAGTGGATTAAGCGTCCTCCAGACATCTATCACACCCAATGCAGTTTCTAATAAAAGCACCCCTCGTTCTGTTCAAGCCAATTCTCTATCAGTGGGTGCAGAGCGATCCAACTTTGGATCTGCTACATCATTCATATCCCTCCCATCACTATCGGTAAATCTCCCAGTCCCAAAATCTGCTTAAATCACTCCTTTGAGAACTTCCTCTCAAATACATTTGGGGCATATATGTTACATAACATCATCGGCTGATGTTCCAGGACTACAGATGCCAGTATAAAACAGACCTTAGGGTCAACTATGATGTTTCTTACCAAGTGTAAGCCCTTCTTTACTAGGATCACCATTCCCCCCTTCCCTCCGCTGGAGCCTCGTATATAGATCCCACACCCACCATTTTTAAAATTTTTGATGTTCTGCCATTGAAAGGTGCGTCTCCTGCAAGAAGGCAACCGAAGTCCCCTGTCCCGTAAAGTTTTGAGCAATTTTTGTCTTTTAATAGGCGAATGTATACCCCCCACGTTCCAAGATGTGAACTTCACTCCTAGCATTTCAACCTACTCCTTCCTTCTCCCATGCATCCTAATTACCAATGGTCATTTTCTCATCACCCATACCTGAGGGAATGTCCCAGCCGCCATCCCCCAGCATGAAGCAATTTGTTCTTCTATCACCCTTTGTCCATTGTTCTCCCTCCAGCACTTCAAGCGTTGCCCTCCCTCTCCCTTCCCTCACCCTCCCCCCATCCCTCTGTCCCTTATCGTTCCGGAAGCTACCCGGAACCCTTCCAGTTCTGAGCTTGAAGTCACCCTTCCCGACTACTTACTGACCACCTATCTCCCCCCATCTACCCCCTCCTTCTCTCTGCCCCATACCTATAATCCTATTTGTATTGTACTCAACCCCTCATAACGTACTATACCTGGAACCCGCCCCCCCCCCCCCATATTCAACAAACATTTGTCTCTGTCCCCGTTGAAAAATTTCACATATCTCAGAAGCCACCCTTCACAATCCCTTATCCCCCACCCTTTCAACACTCACCTTTGTTCTCCCCTTCTACCTAAACCTGTGATTCTCTCCCCACTTTTGACACTCAACTCTCACATTCACCCAGTCACTCATTGCTGACACTCTGTGCTCCTTCATATTCCTACCCTACCTTTCAGCTCAAACATACTCTCCCTGATTCATACTCCTTTGAACCCACCATTGACTTCTGTTGTGTTCTCTATCTACTTACTTAACAGTGAACTAGAGTAACATTAAACAAACCATTCCCCCCCTGCCTTCCTCTCCCCCCTCAATATTACATATACAAATCCTGTTAACTTTCAGTCCATCATCTTCCCCTCTCTCCGTGGATGCTCATCTCTCTGTATAATCCAGTACTTTGTCGGTCTTCCTCCACTGAAGATTCAAATCAGCAAAATTCCATACTGGTCTTTGTACTCTCACTTCACGGGGCTTCAACCAACTAAGTGTTCCTCCACGCTAATTATTCTGTGCTTAATACCTGCTTATAGCCTTGAATATCCCACTCTCCTGCAATCAGATCTTTCTGCTGTCCACCGCTCATTCTGATTCAGATCTCTTACTCCTCAGCTGTTCCATAAACTTCTTGCATCTTCCACTTTGTCAAAAAAGTGTGCACGATCCTGATCAGATTATTTATAACTTTGCAGGGATAGCAGACTGAAGCGAACCTTTGTTCAAAAAGCTTGGAGCAGACTGGTACAAGCGCCTTCCGGGCTGCTGCCACTTTGGTGGAATAATCTTGAAACACTAAAATTCCTACTGTTCTGGTAACGTAATTGTTTACCTCTTCTAGTCGCTTGCAGTACCCCGCCATTTTATGTGCATCGTTAAGTATTTTGAGGATGGTCACCCTGGGACGGGTTTCTCCCTCGCGTCGCGGGCCTAACCTGTGTGCCCATTCCACCCTGAGTTCTCCCGCCAATTCTGGGAGCTCGGCCGCCTCCGGGATCCATTTCTCTAGGAAACTCTGTAAGTCTTTTATCCCCAAGCACTTCTGGCATCCAACCAGTCTTAAATTGTTCCGCCATGAGCGGTTTAAGATATCTCTAACTTCTCCAGCAACTTAAGGCGCTTTTGTAATGCTGGGCTCTTATCTGCTAGCTTCTGCACCGTGTCTTCCATGTTCCCCGACACGCTGCTGCACTTCTTTAAGGCCCGACGCCATAGTAGCGTACCGATCCTCCATGCCGTCAAGTTTCTCTAAAATTTGCTGAAACTTGCAGTCCACCGATTGCTCCACTGCCTCAGTCACCTCCCAGATGATGTCCGCTGCCCACTGCAAGCTTGGAGTCGGAGGTTGACTCTTATCCGCCATCTTAGCCTCCGCTCCTCATCCCTTCTCACGGCTCTCCTTCCTCGCCGTTTGGATGCCATCCGCTCTGGGAATCGCTGCTCTTTGCACTCCGCGATCTCCGCGTTGTACTGCAGCTTGGTAAGTCCTTTCGGGTGGGAAACAGGCTGGCTATTTTTCCCTTGATTCTATCGGGTGCCTCGGAGCAGTAAGACCACGCGTCCTCACTCCTCCATAGCCCAACCGGAAGTCCTGTGAGATTTTTTTAAAAGAACTTTTCACCGAATAGCTGCTGGCCTGCAAGTACCACAGCCGGTTTTAAAATTGATCTTCATGTATTCTGCCCATCAAATATAGGGTATCCTTAGTATATGGAACAGTGTGTATATATGTACATGTACACAACTGGAGAATAGGAAGATTTAGAGGGATGAGGAGGTATTCTGTATAGCTAGAAAACCGCTAATTTATTTGTGTGTACAAGAAATTAGCTTCCTTGATGATCTATCCTGTCTGAAGTTCAGTGAACAGTTTATCCAATTTTGGTTCGTACCATTTTTTCCTCTCTCTCACTCTCTTTCCCCCCCCACCCCCATATTTATGAACCTGCAGAGTCTGATGTTGTGGAGAATGAAGCTATGCAGGCGTACATGAAGCCTATCTCTGGGTCTGACAGTCGAAGCCGTCCCCTCCAAGGGTTTGTGGTACGGGATGCTCCTTGGCTGCGGGGCAGCAATAGTGAAAAGGTAAGGAAGCCAAGTGGTAATAGGTTGTTAATTTTCATGTCCTACAACTCAATTGCTATAGTTTCAACTGATGTTATTTCAGCACGACTTGTTGAACTGATTTTGGGACAAACCTCCTGCCCCCCCCCCCCCCCCCCCCCCCCCCGGTCCTTAATTTAGCAAAAAAATCAGTTAATTTAGATTGTATTCCCAACCTAAACCTTGATGAGAGAGCAAGCCTCATTTAAATAACTTAGATAAAGGATATATTTGACGTATTGGACAATAAGTACTCTTGAGCTGGTTTCAGATAGGGCGTGAGCTAAATACAGAGTATGTGAGCTATTCTTTCAATAACTTGTGACCTCCTTCAGCAGCAAGAGCTTCAACTTAATGTATATTAACAATTGATCAGTCTTTAATTACCCTTGAATTTTGGCTGATTCTTCCTTATGGAACTATTTGAGCTCTGTGACTTTTGAGGACTTCTGGTGATAAATGGTGAACAGTTGCATAACAGTTAAAAAAAAAAAAAAAAAACCTTAGCTCTACCTTTTTTTTTTTTTTTAAAGAATGTCTGTTATACTAGTTAACATACATATAGCACCTTATACCTTTTGTATTTTTCTTTTTGATCCACTAAGAACTTTGGATAAAGCGAAATAAGTTTTTAAATAAGGGGGGTGGGACAAATTAAAAACAATACACAACACCAGAGACGTTACAATATTTAAACACAATCACAAAAGGAGGGAATGAAGACAGACAATAACAGGTGCCGTAGTCCAATATACCTTAAGGTTAAACAACAAGGTGGTTTAAACTCCCTTTTTAAATTTTTTTCAAGAAATTATCCATCCTCAGTTCAGTATAGGCTTTGTGTTCCATAATTTAGGGGCCATCTATGAAAAAGGTGCCTGGTATTCTCCTGTCTTGTCAGCTAGAGATGGGAAAACAAATGTCTGATCTTGAGAGGATATCTGTGTCCTAAAAGGGCAATAAGGCATAGGCGGTCGGTGGCCCCAACTGTTGGGGGGGGCAAAGGGGGGGGGGGTTGGGGGTGGGGCCAGGGGTGGAGCTTAAATCCATAATTGTCTGATAACACACAGAAAAAAATAATAAATAAAAATAAAAGTCACAATTAATACATGGTGGTTGCTCAAAGCATATACTAACCACAATCGCTCAACTGCAAACACTATGCACAACTTTGTGCAAAAACACACTCAGAACCTTACTGTACCCATAAATATTACACTGGGCAGAACCTAATACACCAATATACCACCCATATGGAAAATGCAGGCCATCAACAATATGAACAAGGGATCATAATATCACAATTCTCATGTAGAGCCACAAACACCCTAATTCATGTTTAATGTGGGATAAAATGCCATAAATAAGTAAATAAATATAAACTTTAATGTTCAGCACCTGATTCTCAAAGTGGACGTATTCCAAACACTATAATGAAAATAAAATGATCTTTTCTACCTTTGTTGTCTGTTGACTTTATTTTTCTGATCATGCTGGCCAAGTATCCGATTCTGCTGCTATCTGTCCTTTTAACTCCGTTTCCAGGGCTTCCTTTCCATTTATTTCTTTACTTTCCGCCTTCGTCTTCATTTCTTGCCTTACATCCGTAAGTAAAAGCTGGGTCCTCTGCAGACTTGACTGTCCAGTGGATCCAGCTTCTGCCTATTTTCTCCATCGATGTGCAGGTTTTCTCCCTTTTCCCTCATCTCATCCCCTTCCTCTCTCTTTCCCTCCCCATCCATCCATGTCCAGCATTTCTTCTCTCTCCCTTCCCCTCCATCCATGTGCATCTCCTTCCTCTGTCTTCCCTCCCCTCCATTCATGTCCAGAATTTCTACCTTCATTCATGTGCATCTCCTTCCTGTCTTCCCTTCCTGCCATCCATGTCCAGCAACCCTCCTCTCTCTCCCCTGCCCTCCATCCACCCATGTCCAGCAACCCTCCTCTCCCCTCTAGCCACCCACCCATGTCAGCACCTCTACTCTCCCCTCATCCATCTATGTCCAGCAAATCTCCTCTCCCCTGACCTCCCCTCCATCCATGTCCAGCAACCCTCCTCTCCCCTGCCCTCCATGCATATTGTGATATCCCCCTCTCACTCAGGGTGACCTGGTTCTCAATATGCAAATCATATGCAGATTAGTGTGCTACCCCTTCTCGCTCAGGGTGACCTGGTTTCCACTCAGCAAATTTAAGCAGGTCTCACCAACTGCATATTTTCTCACGCAACTCTTTTATTCCAGCCCCTGGGCACACTTTCTTCTAGCTTAACACTTTTATACTTTCAGAGGTCTTCACACTGAGCCTCCCCACACAGATACATGGGCTCAGTACTACACCAATACTTTGGGGACTCTCAACCCAGGCTTTGCAGCCTGCTTCTCTCAGTACTTTGGACACACAGTCCCCTCTTTGAACACACAGTTCTAGACACACAGTCTTTTCTTCTTCGGAGACACAGTCCCTCCCACTGAACACACAGTTCCTATAAGTACTGAGGACACACAGTCAAACACTAATGCCTTTAGGGACTTCTTACCCCAGGATTTCAGCCTGCTAATCTCCTTTGGACACCCAGTCCACCCCAAGTCCCATAAGGATAGCCAGTATCTTTCAGGGGCTCTCTCTTCTCCTGCAGCTAGCTCACCTCCCTTCCTTTCACAACTCAGGTGGGGTATAAAGTGGTTAATAGCTACACGAGACTCAGCCCCTAACCGCCTGCACCTGTGGACTCCCAGGGCTCTCCCCGGTCCTAGCGACCTCCACCTTCTTCTAGCGCCCTCTAGTGGCCTACACCCTATAGGACCCCCTCTTACTTATCACAATATCCAGCCATTCCTTCTGTCCCCTGCCCCCCTGCATCCATACCCAGTGGCGAATTCTCCTCTCCCCTGCCTCCATCCATTTGGGCGAGCGGCGCCGTGGTCTGGCCCTTTCCCTCCCTTGCTTACTATCTGCCCCGCGCCATCTTAATTTACCTCCGTCCCAGCGTCGGCCGCGGCATTTCAAAGCCCGCCCTGCTGTCCGTCTCTATTCTTCCCTCCCTTCGCGACGTGATTTGTTGTGCAGAGTCCCGCCTTCTGACATCATTTCCTCGAGGGCAGGACTCTGCGGAACGAACTCACGTCGCGAAGGGAGGGAAGAATAGAGACGGGCAGCAGGGCGGGCTTTGAAATGGCGCGGCCGACGCTGGGACGGAGGTAATTTCAAGGTGGCGCGGGGCAGATAGTAAGCAAGGGAAAGGGAGGGAAGGGTACACTCACGGTGCTGTTCGCCCGCCCAAACCCCCCCCCCCCCCCCCCCCCCCCCCGGACGCCTAACCCCTTTCCCGCTGCGGCTGGGGAGGCTTAGCCTCCCCAAGCAATAAGGGATTTAAAGACAAAATGATAAAACGTACAAAAGACTTGTAAAAATCAACATTGGGTTTTTAAAACTGGCTGCCTGTATAGGTCTTACATGTAGAGTTTTCTAGCCATGTACAAGAAGTTCACTGCAGTATTTTGTAACAATAGTTTCTACCTCATATTAAGGTAATCAAGCAAAATGAGTTGTAATTCAGTCAACTTAAGGCTTTGTAAAGCAATTTCCAAGCAGGAACACTGAGCAAATGATTCTTAGAAATATATACCTCCTGAACTAAGTACAAATTAGGACCGAAAGGAAAGCTGGGGAATTGAGAATCACCCCTAAAATTGTTTGTTGAATACTTTCGTTTTAACTTGCAACCTGCAATTGAGAGAGTAAAAGTAGGTGGGGAGTACCTTCCAGGGAACCGAATGATTTTATTCTACTGAATTTCATTTGAACATGCAACCGTGTCACTGTCTGCTGTTCATCTAATTATATTGATGATTCAGTCACAATAGGGTCCTGGTAATATAACAGATGAATATAATTGATGTGCATATGGATATTTAGGCAAAACCTAAAGATGTAAGAGGGGGCATAAAGATTAAATAAGATTGATGCTAAAATAAAAAGACTTGAAAAAAATTGATAAAAATGAATGAAACTCATTTTAAAGTTTCTAAGTTTATTCAAAGCTTTGCTATACTGCAAATAGACAACCATCTATGCAGTGTACAATAGTAAAAAAGAAAAAAAAAATAGAAGGGCAGGAGAAGCAGAGTATTGGCAGCTACAGCATGATTACGTTCTGCACTGGTGAAACCCTCCCAATTATCCACCGAGAGTCTCATTTCAACTCTCTTCAAATAGTACTTCTGGAGGAGCTCTCTGCCCTCTTCCAGCAGAATGCAATAGAACCTGTTCTGCCAGAAAGGGGTCAAGGGTCTTAATCCAAGTACTTTCTTGTACCAAAAAAGACGGGGGGGGGGGGGGAGTATAACAATTCTTGACCTGTGGGATTTAAATAAATTCCTACTAAAAGAAAAATTTTGCATGGTTTCTCTGAGATCACTTCCCATGATCCAACTCAACTGGCTTTGCGCTCTCTAGATCTGAAGAAGGCATACACTCACATACCTATCCTCACTGCCCACAAGAAGCTCCTCTGCTTCTGCTGTGGGACTCTGCATTATCAGTACAAGGTCTTACCATTCAGCTTGGCTTTGGTTCCTCAGTCTTCACAAATGCTTGATAGTGGTAGGTATAACACTCTGCAAGTAGGGCATACGCATTTTCCCCTACCTTGACAACTGGGTTAGTCGAGGCAGCAGAGACTTCAATCTGTCTGCCATAAGGCTTCTAGAACTCGGATTTGTGATAAATTACCCCAAATCACATTTTCAACCTGTTCAGATTTTACAGTTAAATGGGGCTCTCCTAGATATTGCACAGGATCAAGCCTTCCTCCCTCAACTGAGAACAAGCATAATGCATCTCTATGCTCAGGTTTTCGAATCCACCCAGGTATTTGCTCAGATGCTCCGCCTACTTGGTCACATGGCTTCAACAGTCCATGTAACAACATTGACTCCACTTCCGAATTCCTCAGTGGACACACTCCTCTCGGTGATTCCAAGCCACCAAATTGCTCTTGGTTTGTTTTCAAGTTACTCCGCAGCTACACCCCTCTCTATAGTTGTGGGTAGTGTCCCAAAATCTCACAAGCGAACTTCCTTTTCAACACCTTCCATATCACAAAGTCCTCACCATGGATGCCTCAATGATGGGTTAGGATGCTCACCTGAATGGTCTCGCACACAGGGTTCTTGGTCCTCATGGGAAAAACATCATCATATCAACCTCCTGGAATCGCAAGCTGTCTGGAACGACCCTCAAACTTTCCAGGACTGCATACTCGATCAGATAATACTTGTTCACACAGACAACCAGGTTGTGATATATTGCCTGAAATGAAGAGGTTCGTATCACCTTTGTCGACAAGCAGTCCAGATAAGGACTTGGGCATCTTCTTGAAAAATCTCAATAAGAGCTGTTTACCTAGCTGACAAAATGCTGTGGCAGACAAATTGAGCAGAATCCTTCAGCCTCACGAATGGTCCCTCAGCATGCATGTAGCTCATCTTTATTTATTTATTTATTTTATAAACCACATGATCCAAAAGTACTTGGCGGTTTACAAGGTTACATTCATAATAAAACATTAAAACATACAAAATACAAACTATAACATAGAATATCCTCATACAGTTCCTATTAGATAAAAATCTGTAAAACCCAAGAGTAAGACATTAGACTGTACTAAGTGGGAAGCCTCTTCGTTTCTCCTCAGAACAAGCTTCCCTGCTTTTGTTCCAGGCTCTATGCTCTCTACTATATAGCCCCAGATACCTTCTTGCTCCACTGGGGAACAAATCTTATCTTCTATATACCTTTTCCCCCACTGCCTCTCATAGGGAAAACTTTTCTCAAACGTCATTGAGCCCAAGGGACTACAATCCTAATTGCTCCCTACTGGCCACGTGGAATTTGATTCCCTCTTCTCTTGGAATTATTGTCCTAGGAACCTTTGAGGTTAGATCCTTTTTCAACCCTAATAACACAGAACGAGGGGTCCCTCCTTCATCCAGTTCCCTGCTCTTTATCCCTGACAGCTTGGTTTTAGATGACATACTTTCATTCCTTAAACCTTCCAGAAGGACTCTCTAGAATACTTTTAGCTTCTAAGAAACCTACACAAATGTTACTGTTTCAAGTGGAAAAGAGTTTTCCTCTGGTGTACAGCCAGAGCACTTGACTCTACTAGGTGCCCTCTTCCTACCCTTATGGAGTACCTCCTCCATCTTTCTGATTCTGGCCTCAAAACTAACTTGGAGTACACTTGAATGCCATTAGCACTTTTCATAGAGTTGATAAGCCAATTTCATTCATCCCTTGATGGTTAATTCATGAAAGGATTATTGCATACCAAACCTCCTATCAACCACCTCCATCTCATCTCATCTCATCTCATCTCAATGTCATGCTCACAGCTCTCATGCAACCTTCATTTGATCAACTCCATACCTGTTTCCTGAAGTTCCTCACATATAAAGTTTTGTTCTTAATAGCAGTTACTTCTGCCAGTAGAGTGAGAGGACTTGAAGCCCTTCTAGCAGACCCACCTTACACCAAGTTCTGCCACAACAAGGTTGTTGTTCAAACCCACCCCAAATTCCTCCCCAAAGTGGTATAATAATTCCACTTCAGTCAGTCCATTGTGCTACTTGTCTTCTTTCCTAAGCCACACACTCATCCTGGAGAAGCAGCACTGCATACCTTAGACTGCAAGCATGCTCCTACCATATTATCTGGAGCATACAAATATTCATAGGAAATTCTCCCAGCCTTTGTATCCTTCAACCCTAACAGATTAGGGATTCCCATCACCAACATACTATCTCTACTTGGCTGGCTGTACCTCCTATGCATATGCTGAGGCTGGGCTTGACCCTTCATGGCCATGTCACTTCTCATAATTTAAGAGCTATGGCAGCTTCAGTAGCCCATTTCCACTCTGCTGCCATTGAAGAAAATTGTAAGGCCAGCAACATGGTCTTCTATCCACACCTTTTACTGCTCACTACTGTCTGGAGCAGCAGTCTAGGTGAGATAGCCAGTTTGGACAAGCAGTCCTGCAGAATCTTTTTATTACTTAAGTCAACTTCGCCCTCTAGCCCTTTTTTTCCACCAGGTTCACTTTCTGCTTAGTTGCCAAGTTTTATTATATTGTGAGCTGGTAGTGAGTCCCACATGTGATGTCAGCTTGTCCTGTGATAAAGCAGTTACTTACTCTGTAGCAAGTGTTCTCCAAGGACAGCAGGCATATAGTCTTTACATCCCTCTTGTTGACTGAGTTAGCAAGTCTTAATGGGAGTTACTGTTTCATCTATCTAGATTCTGTAATTTTCAGGACATTGCCCTAATCCCAAACATCTTTATGTTTTGTTAATATATCAGAGTAGTCATTCTCAGTTGATATTGTATGTTGAGCATTTTCCCCAGACAAGACTAATTGTATTGATCTCGTATTCAGACAAGCTGAATCTCAACAAGGTTGACTACAATATGTACAGTGTAAATGTGCACATGTATTTATAATCCAGAGTGCACATAACTTTCACATCCAGTTATTCATCTCCATATCTATAAGGCTTGCAGTTGACTTGCACCGTTTCTGAAAGTTTTTTTTTTGGTGGATTGCCTCCTATATCTAAAGGTATCGCATTTATTTGTGCCCCTGTGTCCAGGTTAGTTTATTTGCTGTGGGGTTTTTCCCATTGTTATTTCAGCAAATACCTAGGTTGAGATGCTCCTTCCCAAGAGAATTTTTGAAGTTAGTTTCTTTAAATACTAGTAACCATTTCTGTAGATCAATCCTGTTGTGAATCCATATTAATTTCCTGGCACATCCTGGCAAAATGATGGCTCCTTTTTAAATTTGTGAAACATCTGTTTGCAGTGCAGTTGCAAGGCATGTCTGTTCCCACACTGGCTTTTGTGAACTTTTTGTTTTCTCTTTGATAGAACAGTGATTCTCAACCTCTCTTCTGTTGTGACACACCTGACTGACAATATTCATGTGTGCACTGAATACTAAAATTCATAGCTGAACAAAAAAAAAAATCTCCTAAATATTTCAGTGTTAAAAATGATCTGAAGTAAATATAAATTCTCCGAGGACAAGCAGGCTGAATTCTCACATATGGGTTGACGATCCGCGTCAGCCCAGCAATCTGCATAAAAACATAGCAAAAACTAAAAATTTGCTAGAGCCTTCTCGCGCATATGCAGTGCCGCACTGTGCATGCGCAGACTGACTTCCCGCCCGTTGCACGACCGCGCTACTCAGTTTCCTTTCTTCTGCGCAAGGAGTGACAGCTTTTTCTGTGGCTCCTCTTTTTGCACCCGGGAAAGAGCATTCTTCAATTTTTAGGAGTTTTTATTCATTCGGTTTTTGGTTTTATTTAATTCAGTTGGGGAAAAAAAGGTTTTCCTTCTATTTTTTCTTAGTTTTGTCTCTCTCTTAAAGTTTCCTTTCTTTTTCATAGCGGCCGGGTCTCTCCCTTTTTGTGCCTTTTTTCTCGGCACAGTCAAGCCATTTGATTTTGCCGGTGTGGTCTTCCCTTTCATGTTATTGAAGACTCCCAGCAGCTTCAAACGTTGTACTTGGTGCAACAGGACCATCTCAGGTACAGATACCCATTCCTGGTGTACCCAGTGACTTGGGCTGACCATAGCCTAGCTCGTTGTGCCCTTTGTCTTCATATGAAGAAGAGGACACAACTTGCTCGAGAAGCCCAGAGAGAAACTTTTTGGGGCTCGGTCTGGTCCTTCGGCATCGAGGGACGCATTGACATCGGGAGTGGAGGTAGGCATGGCTGCCGAGAGGCCACAGCATGCTGAGAGCAGTGAGGCATCGAGTGGGTCTGACGATGGACGGTTCTGGAAGGGCCTGTACAGCAGGAGACCCACTCGATGCCTCACTGCTCTCAGCAACGTGGGGATTCAACGTGACACTGAGGAGCCTTGGTGAGGTGCATTGAGTGAAGGCTAAGAAGCACCAACACCATTCCCCCTCGACGCCTTGGTGAGGTGCATTGAGCGAAGGCTAAGAAGCACCAACACCGTTCCCCCTCGACGCATGGTGCCAGGAGCTCCGTGGCGCTGAGGGATCCAGCACTCGAGAAGCGTCAGCACCGGGAGGACCGCTCCCCCTCCATTCAGGAGGTGCCGACGTGTCAGCCTCTTAGTAGTTCAGTTCCTGCTCCCAAGCCTCAGATAATTCTGCCACCAACTGCTCCACCAGCCCCGTAGCTTTCTCTCGATGAGCTCATCCAGAGCTTCTGGAAGGACTGCTGCGCCAATCTGCTTCGGCGTCGGAGGTGCTTGCACCTGCTGTGCTGTTTGCTGCGTCTGGTCCTCCACCTCTGGTGAGGTCCCCGAGCTCGGTGCCACCTGCGGTTCCGGTATCGGCTGACACCCAGGTCGACTCCTCATCAACGTCAGTGGAGGAAGCTTCACCGCAGTCCATGTGGGCATCAGCCCCTCGACATCACCATCGGGACTGTAGGTCTTCGGCGTCAAGGCAGGTACAGTCTCTGAAGTCACTGAGGGAAGTGCTTTCCGATACTGAGGAGGAGCACTCGTGGGAGAGGAAGATCTCAGGTACTTTTCCTCCGATGCGTCCTTTGGAATTCCTTCTGAACTTTCCCCTCCACCTGTCTCCTCCTGAGAGCCTCTCCTTTTGATCTTTTGTTCGGGAAATGGCTGGAGCCATTCCATTCCCTGTAGATGTGGAGGATGAGCCCAAGGCTGAGATGCTCGAGGTCCTGGAATACACCTGTCCACCTAAAGAGGCAGTGACAGATCCTTTGCATAAGGTACTCCAGGAAGTTCTTATGCGAAACTGGGCGTCCCCTCTGTCTGGTCCCGTGATCCCCAAGAAGACTGATTCCCAGTATCGGATCCACAGTGAACCTGGGTTAATGAGGTCTCAGTTACCCCATAACTCCATGGTGGTGGATTCTGCCCTCAAGAGAGCTAAGCGTTCTAGAGACTATGCCTTTGTGCCCCCAAGCAGAGAAGCTAGAACCTTAGATTCTTTTGGGAGGAAGAAGTATCAGGCTGCTATGCTCGCTGCCCGTATTCAGTCTTACCAGCTCTTCACGAGCATCCACGTGCGGAACTCGGTGAGACAGCTGTCTAGTTTGGTTGATGCCCTCCCACTGGAGCAGGCCAAACCTTTTCGCCAGGTGGTCAGGCAGCAGAAGGCATGTCGTAAATTTCTGGCCAGGGGCGCTTATGACACTTGATGTAGCATCCAAAATCTCTGCTCAAGGTATAGCGATGTGCAGACTGTCATGGCTGCATGTCTCTGACCTAGACAATTCAGTCCAGCAGCAGATTGCGAATGTTCCTTGCCGGGAGGATAATCTTTTCAGAGAGAAGGTAAAGGATCTAGTAGAACATATCAAGAAGCACACAGATGCTATGGCTTCTCTCTCCCGCCAGGCACCTTCTTCTACAACCTCATCAACTAGGTTTTTTGGTGGGCCGCGGAGTGCTCCCTATTCCTATTCCAGGCGTAGGTACACTCAGTCTCACCAGCCTACTCAGGCTCAGCCCCAGCACACTCGTTTCCATCAACAGCATGCACCCAAGGCCCCTGCTTCTCCCCAGCAAAAGCAAGGGATGGGCTTTTGACTGGCTCCAGGGAAGCATAGCCTCAGTAAAAGTGTCCGAGCCGGGCGACTTGCCGGTCGGGGGGGGGGGGGGGTTGATGTTTTTTCACCAAATGTGGCCTCTCATAACCTCCGACTGGTGGGTTCTTCAATTAGTCCGGTTAGGGTACACCCTCAATCTGGAATCTAAACCTCCAAATTGCCCACCAGGAGCTCATTCGTACAGCTCCCAGCACAGGCAGGTACTTGCAGAGGAACTTTCCACCCTTCTAAAGACCCATGCAGTTGAACCCATTCCACCAGGGGAAGAAGGGCTGGGATTCTATTCCAGGTACTTCCTTGTGCAGAAAAAGACAGGGAGGATGCGTCCTACCCTAGACCTAAGGGCCCTAAACAAATTCCTAGTTCAAGAAAAGTTCGGGATAGTTTTCCTGGGCACCCTTCTTCCCATGATTCAGGAAAATGATCGGCTATGCTCTCTGGAAGAAACTTACACACACATCCCGATACTTCCGGCTCACAGGAAGTATCTTCGATTTTGGCTGGGAACGCAGCACTTTCAGTACCACATACTGTCATTTGGCCTAGCATCAGCTCCCAGGGTATTCACGAAATGCCTACCAGTAGTTGCAGCGTCTCTGCTTAGACTGGGAGTGCATGTGTTCCCTTATCTCGACGATCGGCTGGTGACAAGCACCTCGAAGAACAGTGCTCGGGAGTCCATGTGGATGACTATTCAGGTGCTGGAACTGCTAGGGTTCGTAATAAATTACCCCATCCCATCTCACTCCTTTTCAGAAATTGGAGTTCATTGGAGCACTGCTGGACACGAGGACAGCTCGGGCCTACCTTCCCGAGACACGGACAGACAACCTTCTGTCCCTGGTATCCATGGTTCGAGCGTCTCAGCAAATCACAGCTGAGCAGAAGTTGAGACTCTTGGGGCACATGGCCTCCACAGTTCATGTTACATCCATGGCACATCTACATATGAGATCTGCTCAATGGACCCTATCTTCCCAGTGGTATCAATCTGCGGGGAATCTAGAAGATGTCGTCCAGCTGTCCACCAACTTTTGGAATTCTCTTCAATGGTGGACAGTCCAATCCAATTTGACCATGGGACGACTATTCCAAATTCCACAGCCGCAAAAGTTGCTGACTATGGATGCATCTTTCCTGGGGTGGTGGGCTCATGTAGATGGGCTTCAAACTCAGAGAGCCTGGTCCCCACAGGAAACAGGTGTTCAGATCAACCTCCTGGAGCTCCGAGCGATCTGGAATGCTCTAAAGGCTTTCAGAGATCAGCTATCCAACCAAATTATCTTAATTCAAATGGACAATCAGGTTGCGATGTACTACACCAACAAGCGGGGGGGGCACCGGATCTCGCCCTCTGTGTCAGGAGGCCATCCAGATGTGGCTTTGGACGTGCCGTCACGGCATGTTTCTCCAAGCCACTTATCTTGCAGGCGTAAACAGTCTGGCCGACAGACTGAGCAGGGTAGTGCAACATCACAAGTGGTCGCTGAGTATGGCCGTGCCCGCAAGAGCTTCTGAGCGTGGGACATCCCCTCGGTGGATCTTTTTGCCACTCAAATCAATCACAAGGTCCCTCAGTTCTGTTCCAGACTTCAGACCCATGGCAGACTAGTGTCAGATGCCTTTCTCCTCCATTGGGGAACAGGCCTTCTGTATGCGTATCCTCCCTTACCTGTGGTGGGAAAGGCTTTGCTGAAACTCAAGCAAGACCGTGGAACCATGATCCTGATTGCACCCTATTGGCCGTGTCTCTCTTCTTCTGGAATTGTCCTCCGAAGAACCGTGGAGATTGGAGTATTTTCCGACCTTCATCACACAGAATAAGGGGTCACTTCTACATCCTAGTCTGTGGCTCTCACGGCCTGGATGTTGAGAGCTTACAATTTGTTTCCTTGGGTCTTTTGGAGGATGTCTCCCGGTTCTTGCTGGCTTCCAGGAACGATTCCACTACTCTTTCAAATGGAGAAGGTTTTATTTTCTGTACTCAGCATAAATGGATCTTTTGTCACAAATACTGCAGATTCCAGTGGATATCATGTGGTTCCCATCCTTGTGAAAACCTGTAATACAGAGCATACAGCTAGAATGTTGCCTATTAGATCTTGTCATACAAAAAAAATGTATATATTCAAGTTCTGGTGTCTTCTCAGTAACAGTAACACAATATTTCTCCTCTGCCAGATTCTGTGAAGGAACAAAAAAACCCTGGAAACTATATAGCAAACAGAACCTATGGACAACAGACCTGCAGCATTTCCAGTTGGGCTGGTGGCAGCAGTTGTCATTAAGGGTAGTGGGGAAGTAGAAACAGGGACTAGTTTGAAATCTCTGCGATTTCAAGCGCCTGAATATCTGGAAGAATTTTATTACTTATACTAATAATAATTTCTATAGCAGTACCAGACATACATAGTGTTGTACACATTATGTGCAGGTACTTTTTCTGTCCCTAGAGGGCTCACAGTCTTAAGTTTTTATACCAGGGGCAATGGAGGGTTAAGCTACTTGCCCAAGGTCATGAGTAGCTGAAGTGGGAGTCTAACCTAGGTCACCAGAATCAAAGCCTGCTGCACTAACCATTAGGCTCCTCCACTCCAAAGCTCTGTGTGCTTTATCTGTTCTGTACATGTTATCATCTTCAGTTAGTAAGCTTAACTGGGCTTGTCATTTTATGAGTTCCTGCAATACCAAGCAATTTGCTTTAGATTCAGATCAGCACTGTGTTTTATCAGTTTCTTTTACATCCTGGGAGAATTTGTCTTCAGTTTCAGCAAATACAGGCTTTAGCTAACAGTTTCAAATTGGTTTATTTTTATACCTGATAGCCCAGTTGTGTTTAAGTTTCTAGAATCTTCTCAAGATTTAATTACTAAAAGATCAACTTTGATAGTTGTTTTCAGGGCTTAATTTGTAGATGAAAAGGAAGTGGGTAGATCCAAGATGGCCGCAAGCTGTTAGGTTGCTGCGACTCACGCTCCCAAAAAAATGCCGAAACGAAGAGGGAGATTAGCGGGTAGGGCTTCCCCGCTAACTCCCTCATTACCTGGTCCGATGGATCGATATTTGAGATCGCAGGGAGTTCACCACGACGGCGGTTCGCTTCCAGAGGTGTGCGCCGGCGAAACGGAGACTTCGGCGTTCTCTGGTTTTGAAGTGACCCTCAGCCCCGCTGAACGCACTCCTCCTCCCCAGCCGATTGGCGCCAGTTCTTTCCTCTTGGATTCGACGGGGTCCACTCCCGTAGAGGTTAGGGGCCCAGAAGATCGCTGAATCGAAGCCTCCCTTACTACAGAGGTGCGACTGGAGAGCAGTTTGCCCGTGGAAACGTTGCAAACTGAGGGGAGAGAAGCAGAGGGGCAGAGTGAGGACCCAGACCAGCCTGTAAGGTTTGAACTTCCTAAAGAATTTATGACTAGACCAAAAGATGTGACATTAGAAGCTTTGTGGGATCTGGTTTCCAACCTAGGACAAGTTTTCCTTAAGCAGATAAATGATCTTCAGCCTAAAGTTAAATTTCTGGAAAGTAATTTGGGAGTACAAGAGGAACAGATTAAAGATTTGAATGGGAAATTAGCTAACTTGGATCAGAGAATTATGAAGCTTGAAACGCTACAACCTACCATGATGAAAGATTTGACGAGTCTTAGAGATAAAATGGAAACCTTTGATAATTACACTAAAAATCATAATCTAAGATTTGCCAACTTTCCTAGACTTCAAAATGTTACTCCTATGGATATGCTGAAACGCTACATGCGTGAAAATTTGCTAATTTCTGAACAGAATTTGCCACCAATGACTATGGTTTACTATATTCCTGGGAAAGGAACTTCTCAACCCGAAGCTCCGATAAATGTCTCTCTCTTGCTTGAGACTTCTGATACCGAACTAGCAACTGCAGCTACATTGGTGGCTACAGTTGCACTATTACCAGACAAGAATTGGATCTTTCGTTTGTTTTTCCGAAATAAAGATAAACCCTTTCTGGGTTTAAAAGTTTTACTTTTTCCTGATGTCTCTAAGGAGACACGACGACGAAGGAAACAATTCCTGCTCCTTAGGCCTGAAGTTTTACACTTGGGGGGTACCTTCTTTTTAAGATACCCCTGCAAATGTATAATAAGGTTTAAGGAGAAAAAATATGTATTTACAGAGCCGTCTCATGTATCTTCACTCATAACCTCAGTGAAAATGGATAAGCGTTAATTATAAGTGTTTGCTCTACTTAACAGTATTTGTATAATTTCTTTTTTTCTTTATTGATAAACCTTTAGATAATTTGTCTCCAGTATTTTCCTGAAATCTTGGATCACATGTATGGACTTGAGTATAGTTTTCCTGTTAATGTGAAGCTTAAGCTTCACTTTTTTTTTTTCCTGTTTGTATTATTATTCTTTTTTTACATATTTTGTAGATTATTAGATACTTTTCCTGAACAAGCGGATTGTCTTGTAAAATATTGGAAAATGTTAATAAATACATAAATTAAAAAAAAAAAAAAGATGAAAAGGAAGTGGAAGTTGGGGGGTGGGTCTAGGGCTGGAAGTGGAGGCAGGGCCAAGGCCGGAAGTGAATTTACTCCTATCTACTATAATAATTTCTACCTCCAATGTTCTGAAGCTGACTCCGTGGCTTCACTGAAGTGAAGGGTTCGTAAGGTCCATTAGGTTCATCAGTCTGTCACCATCTCTCTCTGCTCCACCCTCGTATCAAAACGTGATGACGTCGAGGGCGGGTAATCCTACTATACAAATGAACAGCGCGGCACGTCACAGGGGGGTGGAAACAGATTAACCAAACTGGCTTCCTTGCTTACAATGGACTACATAGGCTCACTTCCACTCCTGTCTATTAAGGCCTCCTTGGGCACCTCTTTCTCTCTTCCCCCCCCCCCAGGTCTTACAGCTTTCGCTTTTCGGCCGCAGACTCTCTGCAGTCCGCGTGGTCATTTTCAGTGCCCTGACGCGTTCTTCCTCCAGTACCGGCGATTCAGATAGCCTTCTGCCAGCATCGGGATCTCTCCTCAGGAGCGTCCCACCTACTGTTATGAGCCTGACTTCGGGGCCGGGCGAAGTGGTAGAGACTAGTGTAAAGAACAAAATCAGAGCATACACATACGCATGGATTAATGAGACAAAGCCAACATGAATTTAGTCAAGTGAAACCTTGTTTCACCAATCTACTACATTTCTTTGAAGGGGTGAATGAACATGTGGATAAAGGTGAGCCAGTCAATATTGTGTATCTGGATTTTCAAAAGGCATTTGACAAAGTACCTCATGAAAGATTCCTGAGGAAATTAGAAAGTCATGGGGTAGGAGGTAGTGTTCTATTGTGGATTAAAAACTGGTTAAAAGAGAACAGAGTAGGATTTAATTGTCAGTATTCTCTAGGTAGGCTTCCCCAAGGGTCTGTGCTGGGAATGCTGCTTTTTCACGTATTTAAAAATGATCTAGAGAAAGGAATCGCTAGTGAGGTAACTAAAGTTATTCAAATCACAAGAGGATTGTGAAAAATTGGGAGACTGAGCAGCCAAATGGCAGATGACGTTTACGTGAGCAAGTGCAAAGTGATGAATGTGGGAAAGAATACAAAGGAGTGGCCTAGATACTAGGGATCAAGATGGCGTCTGTAACGGTTGCAGGTTTCCTGAGCTCCTGAGAAGCAGCGTTGATCTTGACGGAGAAATTCTATCCCCGACTTTTAGATGGGGAAAAGAAAGGGAAAGACGCAGGCACCTACCTCCAAGGCACCAATGCCATCCCTAGTCTCTCGCCAGACGACGCTGGAATCTTTTGGAATCGGGATCCATGGCGGGCAGGACCTTGCTTCGACAGGTTCGCCCCCTTCGGGTGCAGAACGCAGCGTTGAGGGCGTGACGTTGAGCTCACTGCTCCTCCACAACCCCATAGCACAGTTGAACCGGTGGAGCCACAACAGCTAGAAATGCTGTTTGTGGGAGGAGGACACTCGTGTACTTCAACTCCAGGGAAGGATTTAACATCTCTGGGACAAACGTTGGTCGGGATCCCTGCTTCCCATGGAGTTGCTTCAGGTGAAGGTGGAGGAATGAAAACACCTACTCGGCAGTGGCATAGCCAGACCTGACATTTTGGGTGGGCCCAGAGCTAATATGGGTGGGCACTATGTATATATAGGTGTGAGTAGTTTTTTGGGGGATCCTAAATCATTTTTAATAAACAGTCTGCCCAACAGCTGTCCTACAGCAACATAAACCACATACATATTCGGAACCTATGTTGCAAACCTTAAAACCACCATACCGAGAATACAAAACACTCAGGACCTATGGAGCAATTCTACCATACCATAAGCAGTTATTTCTATGAGTCACACAAGGAAAAGGAAAGCATCTTAAACACTACAGTGAGCACTAGAACATCAATTCACCTATTGTAAAACGAAACCAGATCTTCCCTTTCATCTTTCACCATTTTTCTTTTTTTCCCTCCTTCTTTCCTTCCTTTCCCCTCTTTCCCTTCTCTTCCATTTCCTTTTTTGACCCTTTCCACTTTCCTGTCCTCATTTCTCTCTCCCCTTTTTTCTTCTTTTTATCCTTTCAATCCTTCCCCCTTCTTCTTTTTCTTTTCCCTCCTCTCTCCTTCCCCCTTTTCTCCTTTCCCCTACCACCCTTTCTCCTTTCCCCTTCTATCATGCCCTTTTTCTTCCACTTTTCTCTTTCCACCTCCTTTCTTTCCTCTTCCCCCTCCTCTTCTCTTTTCCATTCCCTTTCCCCTTCCCCTCCTCTTCTCTCTTTTCACCTAGTAAAGGGCCACCAAAACAGACACCAGATGCAGATGTGATTCCATATGCCCCAATGAAAGGAGAGTTTAATTTTACTTCCATTGAATTTCAGTATATTCCATCTTTATAACACCAGGCTTCCCAATCCTAAAGGCAGATTAAAGAAACAGTTAAGATCAAGGAACATTCTCACAGAAATTTTGCAATGTGTATTGTTTAGAACAGCATAGAAAAATGAGCATAAAATACAGAGAATTATAACTGCTGTTTCTACCAGCTATAATCACTTTTAAGCTGTTTTACTGATGTTCAGTTTTTATTTCATGATATTTACTTAAACCTAGATACAGGAAACTTTTAAATAAATTAAAAAGCTGTCAAATAAGTAAAAAGAAAACAAAATCTTAGGAAGGAACACCTCATCTTCTGTTTTCTCCAACTTCCTGGCTGCCCTGTCGGGGATGGGTCGGGTGAGCTTCTGCAAGTGCCACGGAGGTGAACTTGACTCGACCCGTCCAATTCCAGGATCCATCATCCCCCCCACCCAGTAGCCCACACCACACACACACACGCAGTCAGCACCCGCAGCAGGAACTGTGTCGGTGGTCGCCTGGTCGCAGTCCCTACCTTAAAGAAGAAGAGGCTGAGCATTAGTCTCACCTCATGCAGCCAACAGGCCAAGCCAGTGCCGCCACCGCCGTCAAACAGCTGGGCTGCAAGGCAACAGTGAGTGCAGCCTACACCACACACTGAGCCAGGCAGGCCGTGTGCTGAATGCAGATGAGGACCTGGCTGACTGGGCCTGTCACGGGAGACAGCCACCTGGAGCGTGGGGTGTGCGGGTGGCTCACAGTGGCAGGCAAGTGAATCGCCACGCCGACGATCTGATCCAAGGCATTCTGTTACCGCGTGGTGGGTGGCGGTACAGCGCATGCTCATAGGTGCCACGTGCAACTGCTAAGGGAAATGGTGCTGCCGCACAGCGCATGTGCGCGTAGGCGCCTTTTTTGTAGAAAATCTATTTGGGGGAGCGCGCGACCGCCTTTAAAAAAAATCAGTGAAGCCGTTTGACAGGCAGCGCTTCGCGTCTGCCCTGCGTGCATTGCAAAAGAAGGAAATCATCTTCAGGCCTTCTCTCACTGTGTCCTGCCCTCGAGGGCAGGACAAAGTGAGGGAAGGCGCGAAGACAATTTCCTTCTTTTGCAATGCACGCAGGGCAGACTGGAAGCGCTGCCTGTCAAACAGCTTCACTGATTTTTTTTTTTTTTAAGTGCCCGATTTTCCGAGCGCTGACTGGGTGGGCCTGAGTTGTGATTGGGTGGGCCTGGGCCCACCCAGGCCCACCCGTAGCTACGCCCCTGCTACTCGGGTGACCATGAATACACTATGGGAGGCAATTCAGCAGGTAAATAACACCTTGCTTCAAATAAACTCTTCTATAAAAGGCGAAATTGTAGAACTGAAACAATCTACTCAGAATTTATCTACAAAAGTTCAGGAATAAAATGAAAAGGTCCTAAAGATGGAAATTGAGATTAAACAGTTGCAGGACTTTAACTGTGACTTTGGTCAAAGATAAAGAGATTCAGGACAGAAGGATGGAATATCTGGAGAATAATGGAAGGAGGAATAATTTGCGGCTATTGAATTTTCCCAAATCCCCTTTAATTCCATCAATAGACGTGCTTAGAAAATACTTCAGAGAGATACTGGGGATCCCTGCAGAGGGTTATCCCCCTGTAACAAGAGCCCAGTATATCTCTGGAGCAGTGAGATCTATGAAAGAACAGCTTCAAGCTACTTCAAGCTTAAATTTGACTGAATTTCTTGAAAATTCCTTAGAAATGATTACAGAAAGAACAACTCTAATAGTGACATTTGCTCTCGAACTTGATAGAAACAATATTCTCAGACTGTACTTTCGTCATTTAAATGATAGTTTCTTGGGACAAAAAATTCAAATTTTCCCCGACATGGCAAGGAACACACAAAAGAGGAGAGAGGAATTTCTACAGTATAAGTCTAGAGTAATTAATATAGGGGCCACTTTTTTGTTGAAGTTCCCTTGTAAATGCCATGTAACCTTTGAAGCAGTTAATTATATATTTTTTACTCTCTCGAAACTATTAGAATTTCTTGTATTAAAGGAAGGAGTTAAACCTCCTGAAGAATTGCCTCACTAATTGAGAACGCTGTTATGTTGGCTGTAAGATCCTGCCTTGCTCAACCATTACTTCCATATCATCAAGCTGATCAATCCATAGACTGGTGGGTTGTGTCCATCTACCAGCAGGTGGAGATAGAGAGCAAACTTTTGCCTCCCTATATGTGGTCATGTGCTGCCGGAAACTCCTCAGTATGTTCTCTATCTCAGCAGGTGGTGGTCACACACAGCAGCAGCTCTGGCTAGGCCTCCAAGCCTAATTTTTAGGTTTTGTTGAGGCCTGGGGTTGAGGGCTCTTTTGAGCAAGTGCAAACCTGGTGGTGCCAGGTCCCTCCTTTTCTCCCCCCTCCCGCTGGCTCCGTTTAAAAAAAAAAAAAAAAAAAAAAAAAAATTTTAAACGTCTTTAAAGGCGTTTAATTCGACGTTCATTGCAGCTACTCACTGGGACACCAGTTCGTTACAGCTCGGAGCGGCAAGCAGGTAATTTTACCTTTTTATAGCGGGCAGGGGGTTCCCCGATTCTTCTCCTCGTGGCAATGGCGTCGGAGGGCGAGGGCGCAAAGGGTCGCTCCCCGGATCGCTGGAGCGCTTCTAGAGGGGATGCGGGGGTTTTACAACCTGATTCGCCCTTGATGGGTGATAGTTTAGTGACCGATGAATGTCCCGGTCGTTCCTCCGGCGTGGCGGTTTTTTCCCGCCATAAACGCCCATCCCCCGCTCCTCGCCTCCGCCATCTTGGCCGGCCACGCGGCTCGGACGGCTTCTTCGTGGGCCGCCCTTGAGGTTGGAGACATTAATGCCATGAACGCCCTTAATTTGGGCGACGGCACAAAAGCGGCTAAAGTTAAGCGCCGTTCTTCCCGCGCGACTCCTTCATGGAGTTTCGCGCCGGACGCCATTTTGGATGCGCAGCATGTCTCTCCCCCGCTATTGCGAGCGCCGGTTGAGAGTGCGTCTAGGGCTGTTGCCCAGGCTGCGGAAGTGCACAGTCTGGGGGGTTTCTCCCCCGAGTTTGTTTTGCTGCTGCATCAGGCTTTCCTCATGCAAAACGCTGCCCCTGCTCCCTCTTCTGATAAAGAGGTTGAGGTTCCCAGAGGTAAACGCCCTCGGGTTGATTTCCAGGCCTTGGAGGACTTTTGTCTCCTCCGATGTAGATGAGGGCAGCGTGTCTGAGGTCTCCCAACGATCCTTTGCGGATTCCTTGGAGGAGATAGATCCCCGCTCGGATGGAGCGGATGACCCCTCTGCAGTGCGGCTTTTTAGCCCAGAGGATTTGCCCAACCTGTTGTTACAGGCCATGGACACTTTGAAGATTTCCTCTCCGGAGGACGTCTCTCCCTCAGCCCCTGTTGGCTCTGCCATTATGCTGGGGACGAAGCGCCCGCCTAGAACCTTCCACGTGCATGATGCCATGCACACCTTAATTGCGGCTCAATGGGATGTCCCGGAAACGAGCCTTAAAGTGGCTAGGGCTATGTCCCGCCTCTATCCTTTGGCTGTGAGTGAACGTGAGGCCTATCTGTGGCCTACCGTGGATTCTTTAATCACTGCGGTGACTAAGAAAACGGCGTTGCCGGTGGAAGGTGGCACGGCCCTAAAGGACGCCCAAGACAGAAGATTGGAGGCGGCCTTAAGGTCGTCCTTTGAGGCAGCTGCTTTAAGTTTGCAGGCCTCAGTTTGCGGCTCCTATGTGGCCAGGGCGTGCCGGACTATGGTGCAGCGGGCTTCCCCCTCGGATCATTCCTTGAGGGCTGATTGGCCGGCCCTGGAATCGGGCTTAGCCTATTTGGCAGACTTGCTGTATGATGTCTGGAGAGCCTCAGCTAAAGGCATGGCTCAGACAGTCTCTGCGCGGCGGTGGCTTTGGCTGAAACATTGGTCTGCTGACCACGCCTCTAAATCCCGCCTGGCTAGATTGCCTTTTAAAGGCAAGCTGCTCTTTGGGGTCGAGCTGGACAAAATCGTGACCGATCTCGGCACGTCTAAGGGCAAGAAATTACCAGAGGTCAGGGCTCGGGTTAGTACTCGTCCCGGTACCTCCAGAGGACGGTTGCAGGAAGCCCGTCGGTACCGCCCGGGCAAGTCGGGTTCCTCTGCCCCCTCTTCCTTCAAGAGGAATTTCTCCCCCAAGCAGCATTCCTTTCGCAGAGACCGCCGTCCCGGAGGTGCTCCCTCCGGTCCTCCCCCAGGGTCTCGTACCCAATGACGGGGCCTTGGTCCACGCCCCAGTGCAGATTGGAGGACGGCTGTCCTCGTTTCTGGGCGAGTGGACCACTATAACTTCAGACGCGTGGGTGCTGGAAGTCATCAGAGACGGCTACAAGCTAGAGTTCTGCCAACCCTTAAGAGACGGGTTTGTACTCTCTCCCTGCAAGTCTCCGGTCAAGCTGTGGTAGTGCAGCAGACCTTGGACAACCTGATCCGCCTGGGTGCGGTCGTTCCGGTGCCAAAAAATCAGATTGGCAAGGGACGTTACTCCATTTACTTTGTGGTTCCAAAGAAAGGAGGTTCTGTCCGGCCTATCCTCGACCTCAAAGGGGTCAATCGGGCCTGGAAAGTGAGGCACTTTCGCATGGAGACTCTCCGCTCTGTTATAGCGGCAGTGAAGGCAGGAGAGTTCTTGGCTTCCTTGGACATCAAGGAAGCGTACCTGCATATTCCCATCTGGCCTCCTCTCCAACGCTTTCTGCGTTTTACAGTCCTGAGACGACACTTCCAGTTCAGAGCCCTCCCTTTCGGGTTGGCTACTGCTCCGCGGACCTTTTCCAAAGTAATGGGGGTCATAGCGGCCTTCCTGCTAAAGGAAGGAGTACAAGTCCATCCTTATCTGGACGACTGGTTGATCCGAGCCCCCTCTTATGCAGAGTGCGGCAAAGCTATGGACCGGGTAGTTGCTCTTTTGAGCTCCCTGGGATGGATCATCAACTGGAAGAAGAGCCAGCTGCGCCCGACTCAGTCCCTGGAGTATCTGGGAGTTCGATTCGACACCCAAGTGGGCAGAGTGTTCCTGCCAGACAATCGGATTGTCAAGCTTCAGGCTCAGGTGGACTAGTTCCTAGTAGCCTCTCCTATTCGGGCTTGGGACTACGTGCAGCTGTTGGGCTCTATGACGGCCACGATGGAAGTAGTGCCCTGGGCCAGGACTCATATGAGACCACTACAGCTATCTCTGCTGCTGCGCTGGACTCCGATGTCGGAGGATTATGCTGTGCGCCTTCCCGTGGACCCAGCAGTGCGCAAGGCGCTGAGCTGGTGGACGCAGACAGACAAGTTGTCTGCAGGATTGCCTCTGGTGACCCCAGAGTGGATTGTCGTCACGACAGACGCCTCTTTGATGGGCTGGGGAGCCCACTGCTTGGGAAGGACAGCGCAGGGGCTCTAGTCTCCTGCAGAGGCAAGTGGTCTATTAACCTCCTGGAACTCGGAGCCATTCGGTTGGTGTTATTGGAGTTCATCCCGGTACTGGTGTTGAAGCCTGTACGGGTCCTGTCGGACAATGCCACGGCTGTGGCCTATATCAACCGCCAGGGAGGTACCAAGAGCGCCCCTCTAGCCAAGGAGGCTATGAGTCTTTGCCAGTGGGCGGAAGTGAACCTGGAGCAGCTTTCAGCGGCCCACATTGCCGGAGTCATGAATGTCAAGGCGGACTTTCTCAGTCGCCATACCTTGGAGCCCGGAGAGTGGCAACTATCTGCTCAGGCGTTCTTGGACATCACGAAGCGCTGGGGCCAGCCGAGCCTAGATCTGATGGCGTCATCGGCCAATTGCCAAGTGCCGCGCTTTTTCAGCAGAGGACGGGACCCTCGATCCCTGGGAGTAGATGCTCTTCTCCAACAGTGGCCGACACAAGAGCTCCTCTATGTGTTCCCGCCCTGGCCCATGTTGGGCAGGGTGCTAGACCGGGTGGCAAAGCATCCCGGCAGGGTAATCCTGGTGGGTCCGGATTGGCCCAGACGTCCCTGGTATGCGGACTTGTTCAGGCTCTCAGTCGACGATCCTCTGCGGCTGTCAGTGGAGCAGGGCCTGTTACATCAGGGTCCCGTGGTGATGGAGGATCCCTCTCCCTTTGGTCTTACGGCCTGGCTATTGAGCGGCAGCGTCTGAGGAAGAAGGGCTTCTCAGACAAGGTCATCGCCACTATGCTGAGAGCGAGGAAGCGCTCTACTTCTACTGCTTACGCCAGGGTTTGGCGTATCTTTGCAGCATGGTGTGAAGCAGGCTCACTTTCTCCCTTCACTGCTCCAATTTCTTCAGTGTTGGCGTTCCTGCAAGAAGGTCTGGAGAAAGGCCTGTCGCTCAGTTCCCTTAAAGTCCAGGTAGCGGCTCTGGCTTGCTTCAGGGGCCGCCTGAAGGGTGCTTCCCTGGCTTCGCAGCCAGATGTGGTGCGCTTTCTCAAGGGAGTTAATCACCTGCGCCCTCCTCTGCACTCAGTGGTGCCTGCGTGGAATCTCAACCTGGTGCTAAGAGCATTGCAGAAGCCGCCTTTGGAACCCTTGTCGAGGGCATCTCTGAAAGACCTGACGTTGAAAGCAGTCTTTTTGGTGGCTATCACTTCAGCCAGAAGAGTTTCCGAGCTCCAGGCGCTCTCATGTCGAGAGCCTTTTCTGCAGTTCACTGAGGCAGGAGTGACTATTCGCACAGTGCCTTCCTTCCTGCCCAAGATTGGTTCTCGCTTCCATGTGAATCAGCAGCTCTGTCTCCCTTCCTTTCGTAGGGAGGACTACCCAGAGGAGTACTCCGCTCTTGAATATCTGGATGTGAGACGAGTCATCATCAGATACTTGGAAGTGACCAATGATTTCCGGAAATCGGATCATCTGTTTGTCCTGTTTGCAGGTCCTCGTAAGGGTCTGCAGGCTGCTAAGCCTACAGTGGCAAGATGGGTCAAGGAAGCCATTGCAGCGGCTTATGTGGCCGCGGGGAAGGTGCCGCCTATCCAGCTGAAGGCTCACTCCACGAGAGCTCAGGCGGCCTCGATGGCAGAGGCCGGATCCGTCTCCTTGGAAGAGATATGCAAGGCGGCAACGTGGGCTTCGGCTCATACATTCTCCAAGCATTACCGTTTGACTGTGGCTGCACGGGCGGAGGCCCGGTTTGGAGCTTCAGTGTTGAGGTCAGGGATTTCTATGTCCCGCCCTGGGTGAGTACTGCTTCGGTACATCCCACCAGTCTATGGATTGATCAGCTTGATGATATGGAAGGTAAAATTATGTATAATCATACCTGATAATTTTCTTTCCATTAATCATAGCTGATCAATCCATAGCCCCTCCCAGATATCTGTACTGTTTATATTCTGGTTGAATTTTAGGTTCAAGTTTAGCCTTCAGTTACTTCAGGAGGACTTCGTGTTCAAGTTCTTCTTTCACTTGGATTCTTCAAGAGTTGAGACGAGTTTGTGTTACAGTGAGCTGCTGCATTCCTCTCCCCTCCGTTTTACGGGGCTGGATTGAGACATAAATTCTGCCGGCACTCCCTCCCGCTTCGTGCGGCTGTAGGGCAGCTTTGTACCCCTCCCGCTTCGGCGGTGTTAGGGTCAGTCAGCTCCTCCCGCGGTTGCGGTTGCAGGATAAGCCAGATCCCCCCGCATCGGCGGGTGTGGTGTCCCTCCCCCGCTCCGCGGGGATGAGCTGGACGGATTCCCCTCCCCCACTTGTGTGGGGATGAGCTGGGTTAATTCCCCTCCCCCGTTTCGGCGGTGGTGAGCTGGGCAGAGTGTCCCTTCGTGGGTGTAATTCTCTAAGTGCTGAGTCCTGCGGATGGAGCTTTGATATCGACATACTGAGGAGTTTCCGGCAGCACATGACCACATATAGGGAGGCAAAAGTTTGCTCTCTATCTCCACCTGCTGGTAGATGGACACAACCCACCAGTCTATGGATTGATCAGCTATGATTAATGGAAAGAAAATTATCAGGTATGATTATACATAATTTTACCTTTTAGTTTACAACTATTTAGTTGTTTTCCTATTTCTTTATTTTTACCTAGTATCTTGATTCATTTAATTGTGGACAAATTTAAAATAGTTTTTCTTTATATATGCATTTCTAGGAATGGCTGTAATCAGTAATATGTTTATGTTGAATTTTCTGACATTTCCATTTATATCTGTGTATGTAAATGTAAAATTAATAAATAAAGAATTTAAAAAAAAGGAGTGGCCTAGTGGTTAGGGTGGTGGACTTTGGTCCTGGGGAACTGAGGAACTGAGTTTGATTCCCACTTCAGGCACAGGCAGCTCCTTGTGACTCTGGGCAAGTCACTTAACCCTCCATTGCCCCATGTAAGCCACATTGAGCCTGCCATGAGTGGGAAAGCACAGGGTACAAATGTAACAAAAAAAAATCAGAAATAGAAATAAAAAAGCAAAAACTGAACTAGTAACCCCAAAAAACTCTGCACACACCACAACTGGAGAAAGAAAAACAAAACTTGTTTAATCTCGTTTTTAACACAATACAAAGACATCCACGATGCACATTTCCCAAAACACATTCCAGTTCATAAATTCAGAGTAAAAATATTTTTCTACCTTTGTTTGGGCAATTAATTTTTCTAATCCTGTTGGTCTTCCACTTTCCTTTCTCCGCTTCTATCCCCTCACATCTGTCACTAACCTATTGATCTTTTCTAGTTGGTTTGTTCTTCCCTTTCTTTTCTGACTTGGTTCACTCAAATTTCACCCTCTTTCTCACTCTCTAGTTCTCCACCTTCTTTTTACTTTTCACCTATTTATAAACTTTCCATCTCCATTTCTCAGTCCCTTGCTCTCCCATCCAAATTTCCTTAACAGCCCCCTATGACTTCTTCCACATAGTAGCATAGTAGATGACGGCAGAGAAAGACCTGTACAGTCCATCCAGTCTGCCCAACAAGATAAACTCATATGTGCTACTTTGTGTATACCTGACCTTGATTTGCACCTGCCATTTTCAGGACACAGACCGTAGAAGTCTGCCCAGCACTAGCCCCTCCTCCCTCCTCCCAACCACTAGCCCCACCTCCCACCACCGGCTCTGCCACTCAATCTCTGCTAAGCTTCTGAGGATCCATTCTTTCTGAACAGTATTCATCTATGTTTATCCCATGCATTTTTGAATTCTGTTACCGTTTTCATCTTCACCACCTCCCGCAGGAGGGCATTCCAAGTATCCACCACTCTCTCCGTGAAAACATATTCTGACATTTTTTCTTGAATCTGCCCCCCTTCAATCTCATTTCATGTCATCTAGTTCTACCACCTTTCCATCTACAGAAAATGTTCTTTTGCGGATTAATACCTTTCAAATATTTGAACGTCTGTATCATATCACCCCTGTTTCTCCTTTCCTCCAGGGTATACATGTTCAGGTCAGCAAGTCTTTCCTCATACGTCTTGTAACGCAAATCCCATACCATTTTTGTAGCTTTTCTTTGCACCGCTCCAAAATTGAACACAATACTCCAGGTGAGGCCTCACCAACGACTTATACAGGGGCATCAACACCTCTTTTCTTCTTTCCCATCATATTCAGCAACTCCACACTCACTTCATATCTAGAATCCCACTGTCTCTTCCCTTCCCTTGTCTCCCATTTTCTCCTATACTCCTAGTCCAGCATGTCTCCTTCCATGGGCCAACGTTTTCCTTTTTCTCCCTCCCTCAGTCATCAATTCCGCATCTCTTGCCTCGCAGCCCTCCCTTGTGTACCTACCTTTTAAAAATGGTCTTCACTGCTGGAGGCAGCTGACAGTGAACAGCAATTCAAATACACCCACCACAGAACCTGCTCTCTGATACTTCCTGCATCTGGAGAAACAGGAAGTGTCAGAGAAGGTGCTGAAGTCAGCACAAATAGTGTTCACTGCTAGCTGCCTTCAGCACCGAAAAACATTTTTTAAAAAGTACACCTGGGGCAAGGGAAGTTGCTGGGCTGCCTGCTGGGAAGGGGACAGGAGGGAGAAAGGTTGGACCATGGGGTGGAAAGGGAGAACGGGGTGCTGACGTCATTTCCAGGTACAAAAAAAAGTGCAGGAACGCCGTTCCACCACGTTCAAAACAAATTAAGCCCTGGTTGCTTTATAGGCTGCAGAATTGAAATTGGCAATATTAAACGTTTAATTTCCCAAAAAAAGCCTACCTTTGTGTGGACAGACTGCCATGAAGTTCCAAGGTGTTGCCAGGGCTGTTCAATTAAGAATGAAAACCTTTCTGCTGTTAAAACCAAACGTTTTGGCTCTGGCCTCCCCCCCCCCCCCCCCCCTTAAATTTCATTGTAAATGCCTATCGCTACATATTTGTTAATATAACCTGGTACCAAATGATTCCTTCATCCCTCCATTCCAGCAAGTCTTAGAGCTTTAGGTAGCTGTAATAACTCTAGTGACAATTATGTCCATTACAATATTACACTGCCTTTTTGGGCCAAAATGTTTTTCCTTTTCCTAAGTGGTAAGTGGTTAGTTTACATTCTGCTGAACTCTACTTGTATCCCTACCCTCACTTATACAGAGTGTTATTGCAGCTTTTATTTATATTTCTTTTTAATTTTAAATTGAACACCTCTGCGGTCTGTTATATTACAGGAAGGTGGTAAAACTGTTTTACATGTATTAGTAGTATTTTATTTTTATTTTTTGTTACATTTGTAACCCGCGCTTTCCCACTCATGGCAGGCTCAATGCGGCTTACATGGGCAGTGGAGGGTTAAGTGACTTGCCCAGGGTCACAAGGAGCTGCCTGTGCCTGAAGTGGGAATTGAGCTCAGTTCCTGAGTTCCCCAGGACCAAAGTCCACCACCCTAACCACTAGGCCACTCCTTCACTCCGAATTAACAACACTAGCTTAGTGACTGCACAGCCATATCTTGACCAAATTATGGGTTTGTTTGTTTTTTTTGAGGGGGAGGGATGGCTTTTGTGTATAGTGCTTTGCAGTATATGGCAAATAGCTGCACTAACCACTTTTCTGCCCATCTGTGGAGATATGATAAATTTTTTGTGGGTGGACTAGTTGGGGTCTAATAGGGAAGAAACCCAACAGTGATTCAGCTTGGTGAAGATGAGGATATTTTCAGTAGGGTTATGCTGAAAATGTATACATTGCAGGACATTTTCATGGTTTATGAATTAGTCTAGAGCTAGGTTAGATGACTGAAAAATTTGACTATTATGAATACATGGGAAATTTGTATTAGTTCTTTCTGATTCTGTAAGTTAGTGGTGATGCTGCATTTTCAACAAATATTATGTTTCTCTTCTTTCAGGCCCCTGATATGCGCAGTTCTGAAGATTTCCCAAGTTTTGGTGCTCCTGTAACCCCAAAGCTTTCTCCTTGGGGACCCAAACGATTCTGATTTTCAACAGTAAATCTCTCTCCAGCCAGCTGACCTCAGACACTAATTTGTCGCAAACTGCTTCCCCTCATGAATTGACTGTAGCGGCTGGACCACCTTGTACATTAGTTATATTTTAAAATTTGTTTTTGAGTTTAGTGGAGTGCTCTGTACTACATGCTCCCTTCGCCCTACAATGAGATGAGTAGCCAGTCATATAGAGATTACCAAACATAGCAGATGTTTCCATCCTTTGTAGATAAAAAGATCAGACCTAATTTTTTACCTCTTCATCAAACTGAATTGTAGAGATTGGTGTCCCGATTTAGTATAAAAGCCTATTACAGGTTGACGAATGCAATAAAGTGGGAGCTTGAAGGGGAAGGGCTGAACTGGTTGTCTCTGGAGACATCACAAATGAGGAGACCACACTCTGTGTGCTGATCTCCGGAGCATATGGCATAAAGCACTCCAGCCTTCTTTTGCAAGATCTCCAACTGTGCCTAGGAATCTGCTTCCTGTGTCTTGATCTCCGGAAATAAATTTCCTCAACTCCTCTGAAAGCCAATTTTCTCCCAATGTTTTTCATCTTTGGACAGTCTGCACTGCCAGAGGTTTGTTGCATGTGTTGCTTGTTCTTTGCTTTAGACTTTCTTCATACCAAACCAATTCATTCTGGTGTCTGGAGCCTTATGGTAATTCTGAAGTCTGTCTTATATATGGTTAAGCATATATGCAAATTTAGGCAAGAATGCAAATTTACGAGACTTGATTTTAAATCGTTTGCACAAGACTTCAAGGTCCAGCAATGTAAAGGAAATGAATAGTTGATATGTACGGTTCACACTGGGCTTCCCATTTGATTCACAGAAACTCTTAGGCTGCACCCATTGCATTAGTTTTCATACAGTCTGGCACACTGTAATAGCAGTGTGGCTTCAAAAACAGTAAGTTCATTAGTTTTCAGGAGTTGCCTGGCCTCACCATAATGATCTTTGGTCAGAGTAGAGAAGTGACAGGCCATAGAACAAAGGAAAACTTACCCCAACTGACCACTTTACTCTGTTCATTTATGGTTGGGTATTTATACTGAGAAAAGTTGCCCTATACTGAGTACATTGTTTTTATTAAAACAATGCAAGTATGCCTGTCTTGGGGTACTGTAGGTTTAGTGGTGTATAAATTGTTTTCAAACATTAACTCTTAAAACTGGGGGACCTTACAGCCAAATTTTAAAAAAGGCAAATCATAGAAAGCCTTCCTTGCAAGTATGCCTGTCTTGGGGTACTGTAGGTTTAGTGGTGTATAAATTGTTTTCAAACATTAACTCTTAAAACTGGGGGACCTTACAGCCAAATTTTAAAAAAGGCAAATCATAGAAAGCCTTCCTTTTCCATCCACCTAACAAACAGTATTATACTATAGCACAAGCCACCTGTTCTCATGATGTGAGAAGGAATAGAGCAGACTGTAGAATCTCAACCTTATTGGCATAGTGCTGTTTTCAAAGACCCACTAACCAAGTCACTCAGCATCAGCAGGCTGGAACTTCTATGGACCTGCAGCCAGCTGCTGGAGTCTCTGCATAACTGGCTAGCCTTCTCAGTTCCAGGCTGCCAGTTAACCCTCCCTTCTACTACACCCCCAGATCTTCTTTTGCATTACAGGAATGTTCATTTAACCATAGTTCAACTTCCCATTCATTTGTCCCTTATGTTGGTGCTGCTCAGCTCTCTCATTGAGGCATACCTAGCCTGTCAGGTTTTAAGGATTATTGCAGGAAATATGCATACATTGAAGACTCATTGGATGCAAATATCTCCAGTGCATGTCATGGTAATGCTGAAAATCTGACTGGTTACATATGTCTTCAGAAGAGGATTAAAAAACACTGCCTTAGGTTTCTACTTGCACTAATTTAAAACAGGGTATAAACAAACCTTCCTTCTACTCCTGCACCAGTGTTAGCAGCCTTCTTATGGATGAGATAACAGAACCCTTGGCACTTGCCCTGGTAAGTTAAAATAAGAGCTTATTACTTGGAGCATATTATAGTCCACAGACTATAGTCCATAGTCCACTATGTGATTAGTGCAAAGGCAGTAGGTGCAAATCATTCCAGTACGGGGTACTTTTCTGGCTTAGAGGAACAGACATATTTTTTTCTTTAAAAAAAAAACCAACACATCCTATCCATGTTTCTAAAGTAATAGGAAGTTTAGTTTGTGTACTAGTTGGCAAAGCACAGGATGTATTAGACTAAAGTCCTTGTTTGTCAGGTGGGTATGAACACGGTTTTTTGGAGCTTAGTGTTTTAAGGTGTGTCCACTGGAGTTGTAAACCTGTGGGTGTGTTTAACACCCACAGCATCACCCTTGCTGTTTTTTTGGTATGTTCAATTATGACACACAATGGTTTACAGGTAGTAGTCCCATCTTAATAGTGGGCACAACTCACCATTGACCTACCATTGGTTGACTACAGTGATATTGGCTCTTCTCTCTCTCCTGCTGAGCCCTATATGGCACAGGTAGGAACCCATCAAGAATGCTAGTGGGTCTTTGGTGCATATGAGTAACACTTTGCTGCTTATACCTTCAGGATGAGGAGCTCGGACACCTACAGTGTTTTGGCATTTACCAAAGCAAAGGCCATGTGGCCTCACTGCCTGGGTTTGTAGTCCTCCCACTCCCCTTCTAGCATAAACAGTTGCCATAGTTTTTCTCAGGGAGTTAAGTGAGCCCCAAGGGCTAGAAGGAAGGTTCTTGGTGCAAGGCCAAGTGGCTGAAGAAACCTGTTCTCTGTGGTTAGTCTCAGTTGAAAGACAACAACCTCATAAGTTCCTAAGGTGATGGCTTCTCATGAAGAGCTAGAATTTCTGGACCAATCCAAATCCTGCCCCCTTCCTTATGTGAGATTTCTTCCCCTTTGTGGACATAAGTTACTGGGGGCAAAATGTAGTGTGGAAAAATGTTTTCACCCTAGAATCTCATGATATGATAAAGATCTTCATTATAGCATGCTGTTAATTCCTCCTCCCCCCCAGCTTGCTTGTCATCAGTCCTTAGTCATAGTGTTAAAAGTGAAGTGGCCTCCATTTTATAAAGTCCTTCTCTTCTGATAATCCTCCATTCTGCTATGTCAACATGTATTACAAACTTAACCAGAAATCCTGGTGCTACCTATTGTTTTGTAGCCTCTTCCACTCATGGGGTGTGTTTGTTTCCATGACTGACACTTGGGCCTTAATTTTGAAACTTTGAAATTGATACGCAGTGGTGTACAAGGTCACATATGTATGGAAAAGACTGGAATTTTATAAATTCTGAATTAAAAAAAAAAAAAAAAAGCAATTGGTGTGTGGTGGTCTTTTCAGGGATGGATATTCACAACAAAAATGGAAAGTATAGTATTGGTTGACTAAGCACTAAACTACTGACATTCAGTTTCATCTTTCTTTTACAAAGACATGATGCACTGTTGCAAAAGTGTTTGCACCCTTGTATGTTGACATTCTGATGTCGAAAAAAATACTTTTCAGAATACATTAATGTAGAAGTTTGTTTTATTGACATACAACATATTCTATACTTCAGCATGAAAATATTACAGATATTCAAAACGTAAGATTAAGAAACACAAATCTTGATTGCATACCGTCATACATCTTGATTCAATATTTTGTAGAAGCCACTTTTTGTAGCAGTAATAGCCATGAATCATTTAGGGCATTGGTTCTCAACCCAGTCCTTTTTGAACAGTTTGACTTTTAAGATATTTACAATATGCATGAAATTTGAATACAGTGGAGGCAATGCATTCAAACTTTTGCATATTCATTGTGGATATCCTGAAAATGAGACTGGCTAAAAGCTACTTCAGGAATGGCGTGAGCAACATTGGTTCTCCAAGGACAAGCAGGCATATTATTCACATAAGTGGGTGATGACATCCATGGAGCCTGGTGTGGACACTGACAATAGTGCACTGTCACTTTAAAACTTTGAGGCAGTGCCCCCACAGCCCATGTGCAGGTGCCTTCCCACCCAATGTTCGAGCGCAGGACCAGCAGTCTAGCATTTTCTGCAGAGCAGAGAGGTTGTATTTATCCTCAAGCAATCTACTACTACTTATTTCTAAAGCTCTACTAGACGTTCGCAGCGCTGTACACTTGAACATGAAGAGAAGTCCCTGCTCGACAGAGCTTACAATCTAATTAGGACAGACAAACAAGAGATAAGGGAATATTAAAGTGAGGATGATAAAATAAGGATTATGACTTTAGCTTTTTGGTGCCTTCCTGTTTTCAGGGTATTTTCCTCATATTCTTTTTATTCTTAATTTTCTTCAATTTATTGGTTTTTCAACTTATTTTTCATCTTTTCTGGTTTCAGCCTTTGGGACCTCTGAGCCCTCCATTTGCCCAGGAAGCATCGATCTTCTTTGGGTATGGAACTACCTAAGCTCCCCGGGCCATTGAGTCTTTTGACCTTGCGTCAACCGTTTTTCCCTTCATGTCATTGAGGGTGCCGAGTGGCTTTAAGAACTGTACTTAATGCAATAGGACCATTTCAGGCACAGACACCCATAACTGGTGTGTTCAGTGCTTTGGGTCTGTAGCACCAGGACAAAATGTGGCCTCTGCATATGCAAGCGAGGACACTTAAAACCCGCAGAATCTAGGGAGAGAACTTTTCGGCATCGAGCATGGCAGGAGATTTGGCACTTGATGCAGAACCTGCATTGACTTTATGCATTGACATTGGGTGCACTAATACAACATTGGACTCAGTACTGCAACCGCATAAGGACTATACGTTGTCTTTGTCAGTGCTGCATACATTGAGGGACATGCAGCATTAAAAAAAAAAACCATAAGAAGCATTGCCAACACCTCCCCTGCATTGATGTCCTCAATGCATGCAAAGAGTCCATGCCATAGTGAATGCTCTCCAGCTTGTTTCTCTTATAGAGAGCCATCAAGGTCCTTGATATATGCCTGTACAGACTGCAACTCAGGCTGCGTCCACACTGCTTTCTCAGCTGGTACAGACGCCTACTCTACAGGAAGAAATCTGGGCTGTGCTCAAAGAAGAGCTCTTGGGGCTACTGCATACACAGTCTATTCAGTCTTATAGGGTGCTTGTCCAGCCTCAGCCTAGCCCTTAGATACAAGTCACAGAAAAGTTCCCACACACTGGCTCGGTGTCGATTGTTAGGGGCAGCATGAACCTGACAGACACGTGTTGATGTCAGCAGAGAAACTTTCTCCAGCCTCAGACTCGTCTGTCTTCGATGCAGAGCCAATGCTCTAGTCAACACTCTTCCATGTACTTCCCAAGAACAGTACTTTAAAGAGTTACACTTGGACCTCTTCCTGGGAGACAGAACAGGATCCACAGGACCTCTCAACCGAGTCTTGTGGCATTCCATCTGATCCTTCTCTGCCACCTGAGAGGCATAAGTCTCCTCCAGAAAGCATATCCTTTCCTGGCTTTGTACATAAGATGGCTCAAGCTATACCTTTCAAATTGGAGACAGAAGAAGACCCTCGTTCAGAACTTTTTGAGGTTCTAGATTATGATTCTCCTAGAGAGGGAATCACTGTTCCAGTTCATACAATTATGAAGAATAATGATTACTGAAATGGGTTTGAAAAAAGTTACCCCATCATTCCTTGGTTGTGGAATCTGTTTTAAAGCGTGCTTACAGTGTGAGACCTCATGTTTCTACTCCTCCAAGCAGAGAAACGTGAACATTACACTCTTTTGGTAGAAGAATATTTCAGGCCTCAATGCTAACCAGTGACTTATTAGATTATCAACTTTATTCCACAATTAAAGTCTCTAATTCAGCGTAGTCTCTCCTATGCAGACTTCCTCCTGAAAAGGCTGATGAGTTCCTCAGGCTTCACAGGAAACTTCTGGATTGTTGTAAATATCTGGCTTGACAGGCCTTTATCTCTTCTTGCATTTCCACCATAGAGTAGCAGTGTTGCATCTTTCCTGGCTAAGTCTCTGACCTTGAAGCTCCTTTCTAGTAGCATGTAGCAGATGTCCCTTGTAGTGGAGATACTTATTCAGAAACAAAGTTGAAGTGGCCGACCTAATTAAAAAGCATACAGATAGAACTATTAATTCTATCCAAGCCCAGACTTCTATCACCTTTTCTAGAAGATTTGCAGGAGGTTGTAAATGCTTGAATTACTATACATCTAAGCGTTGTTACACTCCTACTTCCTCCACCTCAAAGGCCTACACCACAACTCACATCCACAGCAATAGCAGGGACAGAAATCACAAACTCCATTCTAAACAACCACCCAGTTTTTCCTAGAGAGCATTGCCACCATCCATTTGTCCATATGAAGCTACCTAATGGTAGGGGAAAGACTTCTCTTTCCACACAAGTGGCTGCTGATAACGTCATACATCAGGGTTACACTCTGCATTGAGAAAAAAGACCTACTGACTATCCAGCAAGAGTCTTGTTTCAATGCCCTCCAAAAGATAGTACTTAAAGAAGAGTTCTCCTCTGGGGCTGAGGGTTTTACTCCAGGTACTTCCTCATACCAAAAAGACGAGGGGGGGGGGGGGGGGGAGTACAAGATTTAAGCAAGTTCTTACTGAAAAAAACTTTTGTGGTTTCCCAGGGATCACTTCTTCCCATGATACAATTCAATGACTGGCTTTGTTCTCTAGATCTGAAGGAAGCATACACTCACAAACCTATTCTCCCGGCCCAGAGCAAGTTCCTGCACGTCCACTGTGAGACTCTGCGTTATCAATGTAAAGTCTTGCCATTCAGCTTGGCTTCAGCCCTGCAAGTGTTCATGAAGTGCCTGATGACACGCCATAAAGTGGGGCATACACATCTTTCCCTACCTTGATAACTGGTTAATCAAGGTAGCCTCCCAACAGGCAGTGCAGACCTCAATTCAGTCTGCCATACGGCTCCTAGAACTTTGTTTTGTATTAAAGTACCCCAAATCACACCTTTATTTATTATTACATTTTTACCCTGTGCTTTCCCACACATTGCAGGCTCAATGCGGCTTACATAGTAAATACAGTTACAAAATCTAGATGAGAATCTTGCAAGTTGTAGTAAACATAGTAATTGTGAGGTTTTGAGGAAATGTGAGTTTAAAAAAAATAGAGGCAAACAAATAGAATATCAAAAGGAAAAGAGATATGGAAGGATAAGGAATAGGAAGGATGATAGGATAGAGGGGAGTGCATGAGTGGAATTGGGAGATAAAGTCAAAGGTATAACAGTCCTCAGGACAAGGATCAAGTTTTAAAGTTTAAGTACAGTCAGTTGGGTAAGCTTTCTTAAAGAGGTGGGTCTTCAACATTTTCCTGAAGGGTAGATGGTTGTTGATTTTTTTTGGATGGATCTTGGCAGAGTGTTCCAAAGCTGGCTGCCCAAGAAGGAGAAGCTGGATGCATAGGAGATCTTTTACATCTTCAACCTGATCAGAGTTTATCAGGGCTCTCCTGGACATTACTCAGGATTGAGTCTTCCTCCCTCCACTGAAAGCAGACAACATAATATACTTATTTATTTATTTATTTAGATTTTTCTCACACCTTTTTCAGTAGTAGCTCAAGGTGAGTTACATTCAGATACTCTGGATATTTCTCTGTCCTAGGAGGGCTCACAATCTAAGTTTGTACCTGAGGCAATGGAGGGTTAAGTGACTTGCCCAAGATCACAAGGAGCAGCAGTGGGATTTGAACCAGCCACCTCTGCATTGCAAGACCGGTGCTCTAACCACTAGGCCACTTCTCCACTTGTCATGAAAAGCCTAGCCCCCTGCAGCCACTTAGAGGGTCTATCCCCAGCACAGCTCATGTCCTCCACCACCTGCCCCACTAGCACTCTCCTCCCACCAACTGGGTCTAAATCACCTTTGGGTGAATCTCCCATTCTTAAATTATCCCCAGTGAGAGGGGTCACGTGGGTGCTATGAGCTAGGCAGCAGTGGATAGCCTGAGCTCCAGAACCCTCACTCGCAAATCAATTAACTTGGGTGAATACTTTTAATCCCTGTGCTTTGATCGAGTAGCGCTAGCTCAAATGGACAGATACTTACGCAGCTCACCGGCGGCAGTGGTGCAGAAGACGAATAAAGGAAAAATAAAAACCGGCACTGATGAAGACAAAATGGCCGCCGGCAAGCTGGATTCACCGGCAACATTCTCCGACGCTTAACTGGAACAGTTAACCTCTGCCATTGCGAAAGCGTGGGAGCCAAAATGGATAGCGTTGGATCGCAAGTTTTTGATGGCTTCCAGACCGCGCTTGATGGTTTGCAGACCCGTGTGAGCGACGCGGAGACCAGAGTAGCGGCGGTAGAAGACATCTCACGGGCCTATGGCCCCGACATCGCGAGTCTGGAACAACAATTGGCAGCACAAACATCCAAATTGGAGGATCTTGAGAATCGCACCCGCCGAAACAACATACGCATAGTAGGTCTAGCTGAAACACTCCCGGAGTGTAACCTAGAGGTATGGTTGAAATCGTGGCTTTCACGGGAACTGGTTTTGACAGAATCTATGGGGCCAGTGGTGGTAGAGAGGGCACACCGTGTTGGAAGGAAAGTTGAAGGCCAAAACAGACCACGGGTGGTGGTAGCCAAGCTGTTAAATTATACACATAAACAAGAAATTCTACAGGGATTTTGTCAGAAGAGAGATTCTCCAATACAACGGGAGAAACATCCTGATTTTTCAGGATTACTCTATGGAAGTCCAGACGCAGAGGAAGCAATTTCACCCTTTGTGCACTACTCTTGTTGCCAAGAAAATTCGTTTTGCACTTCATTACCCAGCTGTGCTGCGAGTACACTTGGCATTCATTCCGCTCTGCACCAGAGGCCCAACGTTACCTGCGGGACAAAAATATTTTTGGCCAGGCTGGAGAGTAAGCTCTTGTGATTTAAGTTGCACAGGGATAAGTGGGATATCTTGGCATGTGGGTGTTAAACATGTGTAGTTTAATTTGGAGTTTTGTAGAAGCGGGTGGGGGCTTTGAGCACGTTTCCACGACCCGGCTCCATCTCCAGTGTTTGCTGGGTGAATGGAGAAGAGGGAGGATGGGGGGGGGGGGGGTCAGTTGGGAGGGTTTGGGGGGTCTGTGGAGGTGGGAAGGGTGGGGGGTGGGGAAACAGGGAGCGGGAGAATGGAGTACAGTGACAGTAGTGAGTGAGTGTGTGAGATTGGGCAACATTCTGATGAGAACAGAGGGTGGTTGGACGCTCTGGGGGGGAGGGACTGGACCTCAGGGGTGATCAATGTAATGGATTTGGTGTAATAACTTTTAGAACATATAAATCTGGCTGACCATTCCAAGTTAAAGATTCTATCCTGGAATGTTTCTGGGATCACGTCCCCGGTAAAACGATATAAAATGTTGACACAGCTGAGGCGCAGGGGTGTTGCCATAGCGTGCCTCCAAGAGACCAAGCTCACTGACACAGAGCATCAAAAACTTAAACAATACTGGGTGGGTGAGTGCTTCTTTTCTTCTTCAGGGAGCAGGAGGAGCGGGGTAGCCATCCTAATAAAGATTGGACTTCCCTGCCAGGCCAAATTAATTTATAAAGATTCAGAGGGCCGTATCGTATTGCTCATGATCAATTAACAGGGGCATAGGTTTTACCTATGCACGGTGTACGGCCCTAATGATTACAGCCCCAGTTTTTTCCAGTCGCTCACTTCCCTGGGATTACAGTATGCGGATGCACCCTGGGTCTGGGCGGGGGACTTCAATCAAGTACTTAATCCAGCAATGGATAGGTCCTCTCCCAGAGCAAGGATCTGTCCTAGGACCTCTCTTCTTCCCTTGGTGCTCTGATCTCATCCCATGGTTTTCAATACCACCTTTACGCTGATGATACCCAGATCTACCTCTCCGCACCGGATATCTCAGCTGAAATCCAGACCAAAGTATCGGCCTGCCTGTCTGACATCGCTGCCTGGATGTCTCGCCGCCACCTGAAACTAAACATGACCAAAACTGAGCTTCTCCTCTTTCCCCCTAAACCTGCCTTTCCTCTCCCCCCGTTCTCTATTTCGGTAGATAACACTCATCCTCCCTGTCCCGTCTGTGCCCAACCTTGGAGTCATCTTTGACTCCGCTCTCTCCTTCTCTGCTCATATTCAGCAGATTGCTAAAACCTGTCGTTTCTTTCTCTATAATATTAACAAAATTCGCCCTTTCCTCTCCGAGGACGCAACCAAAACCCTTACCCACACCCTTATCACCTCTCGCCTAGACTACTGCAATTTGCTTCTCGCTGGTCTCCCACTCAGCCATCTATCTCCTCTTCAATCTGTCCAAAACTCTGCTGCGCGTCTTATATTCCGCCAGAGTCGCTATACTCATGTTAGCCCTCTCCTCAAGTCGCTTCACTGGCTCCCTATCCGCTTCCGCATACGGTTCAAACTTCTCCTTTTGACCTACAAGTGCATCCACTCCGCAGCTCCTCAGTACCTTTCCGCTCTCATCTCTCCCTACACTCCTCCCCGTGAACTCCGTTCGCTGCGTAAATATCTCCTGTCTTCCCCTTCTCCCCCACTGCTAACTCCCGGCTCTGTTCCTTCTATCTCGCTGCTCCCTATGCCTGGAATAGACTCCCTGAGCCAGTACGTCAGGCTCAGTCTCTGACTGTATACACAGTTGAAATACCAGTGACAGTTGGTGCTTTTTTATAAATGAAGAAAAAGCCCTCAGAAACCGTGGGTAAAATACCCTAGGTTTAGTGTACGGTCATATAAATTTTTATGGCACGTATCACGATTCGATCATAGGGCTAAAAAAACTTAATTCTGTAGTGAGCTTTCAAATTTCTAGCTTCTTACTATGGTGATAATTTTTTCAAGAGTTTTTTAAATGCTTTTTCTAATGCAATCTTCTTTTTTCACAATAAAATAATCGTTTTAAATGTTCAATTACTTAAATATAAAGTATTGTGTTACTTAGCTTTTTTGATTTATAGATTCAGGCGCTTTCATTTATCTGATCACACTGCTTGACTTTGAAATTCGGCACTCTCCATTATCTGTTCGTCTGTCCAATTTAGATTGTAAGCTCTGTTGAGCAGGGACTGTCTTTTCATGTTAATTTGTACAGCGCTGCGTAAGTCTAGTAGCACTATAGAAATGTTTAATAGTAGTAGCAGTAGTAGTAGCAATCCCGGGGCGTGGGAAGGGATTACCTGCTCTCAGTGCCCAACTGCACCTAGTGGATCCTTGGCACGTGTACAATCCCACTGCTAGAGACTATACACATCAATCTAAGGTCCATCATTCGTGGTCGAGGATTGATTATATACTGATTTTCCAGACCTGGTTCTTTCGGGTTAGGGTAGCTGAGATCGGCCCAATGATGGTGTCCGATCATTCGATGATAGAGCTGGTTCTGGATTTGGGAACGAGCTTACCTGAAGTCAAGCCGTGGAGATTTCCATCTTATCTCTACCATGATAAACATTTTTTAGAGCAGTTACAAAGTGGCAATTTTATGTGGAGACTAATGGTGATTCTTGTGACTCTCCCACCATATTTTGGGAAGCTTCTAAAGCTGTTATGCGTGGGGAAGTAATCGCCTATTTGAGTGCGAGGTCCAAGAGATTGGCTGCAGGGGTTTTAAGGCTCGAAAAAGAATACGCATTAGCAAAGAAGAGGTACATTTCCTGCCCCTCCAGATCTCCAGGGTCAATAAGGAAGGGATGGATTCTGCTTTAGTGGCCCTCAATACACTTTTACATGAACAGGCTCAGAAACACCTAATGGCAAGCCGTTTAAAGTTTCAACATTTTGGCAACAAGACGGGGAAGCTGCTTGCCCGAGTAGCACGGTCGGGCACACCACACCAGTTTATTCCCACGATAGTCGACCAGAGTGGGGCTAAGGTCTCCACGCCACGGGATATCCTGGCGGGGTTTCGTACATTTTTTGAGGAAATGTATGCCTCGGGCGATCGTGAGTTGGGGCCTTCGACCTGGGACTATTTGGAGGAAGCTGGAATGCCCCAATTGAGTGCAGCGGCCCAAAAATCATTGTCAGCTCCAATACAGGGTCTCGATGTGCAGAAAGATAACAAGCATCTGGCGTTGGGCTCTGCACCTGGGATTGATGGATTTTCAAACAAATATTTTAAACTCTTAGCCCCTCAACTATGCAACCCCTTAGTGGCCTATTATGATGAGGTAATTGATAGAGGTTTTTTCCTAAGGGAGAGAACGAGGCCCTTATCACCCTGATTCCGAAACCTGGTAAGCCGACAGACCAGATAGGCCTATAAGAATCTATTTCCTTACTCAATCTGGACATCAAGATCCTGACCAGGGTATTAGCGGATCGGCTGGCCCTCCACATTCCATCCTTAGTGGGGGAACACCAAGTAGGGTTTGTAAGGGGTCGCCACGCGGTCACTCATGTGAGGAAGGTTTTGTTAGCAATAGCCCATGGCCAAGCTACAGGTGACCTGCTGTTGCTGGTGAGCCAGGACGCGGCCAAGGCCTTTGATAAGGTTAATTGGGATTATTTATTTCAAGTTCTAGAGTACATTGGGGTGGAGGGCAGGTTCTTGGCTGCTATAAAAACTCTCTATAAGGGCACCTCTGCTCGGGTTCTGGTTAATGGGCTCTGTTCAGACCCTTTTGTAGTGGAGAGGGGCACTAGACAGGGGTGCCCCCTCTCCCCCTTACTGTTTTTGTTATATCTGGAGCCTCTCTTACGTACCATTCAACGTGACCCGGATATTAAAGGAATGGTTCTCCGTGGGCTCGAGACTAGGGTGCTGGCTTTTGCCGATGACCTTTTTCTGACCCTCACTCAACCTGCACTATCGGTCCCACATTTGCTAGAGGTGATAGAGGAGTTCGGTTTCTTCTCTGGGCTCACATTAAACCTGCAGAAATCGATGGCTCTACCGGTCCAACCGGAGGTGAAGAAAGACTGGGTGGGGGATTTCCCATTCCAGTGGGCTGAGGGGGCGGTCCGTTATTTGGGTGTTCATATTCCGTCAGACTTATCCCAATTACATGCAGTGAATATGGGGCCCTTGAGGGATCATTTGTCTACTACTTTGCAGAGCTGGAGGGGGTTACCCATTTCTTTAAACGGTCGCATAGCATTATACAACATGATATTGTTCCCCAAGTGGACTTACAGTCTACAAATGCTCCCACTTCCCTGGGGCCACAAGGAAGACAAATGGTTCCAGAAGCAGCTTAACGGGTTCTTGTGGCAGGGGAAGAGAGCTCGGATTGGGATCAAAAAACTTATGCGCCCAAGAGACAAGGGGAGTTTCTGGGTTTACTGGATTTGAGACTCCTTTCTATGGCATGTTGCTTACGCCACTTATCAGACTGGTTTCGATCCACTGAATTTTTTTCCTGTACACGGATGGAGACTAGTTTGATGGCCCCCCTTCACTTTGCATTCTGGCTACATGCCCCATTGGATCAGCTAACCCCCCTGGGCCCATACAAATATATTTTATACCCCCTAAGCAAAGCGTGGTGTGGGCTTTGCAGAATCTTTAAATGGAATAATTTGGCATCACCCCTGCTGCCGATCCGAGGCAACCCTTCCTTCCCGGAGGGAGGGTCATCCCTTTTTTTGAAAAGATGGACTGTCCGAGGGATCCAATTTTTATCTCAGATAATGACAGAGCAGGGGCCTATCAAGACTTTTCAAGCTTTATGTGAGGAATATGGTCTGGAATATGGAGGAATATGGAGCGGGGCGATCTATTCGCTTATTTCCAAATGAAGCATTATATACAATCCCTGCCAGCTGACGCCCTGGGACAGAGAGTTTGGGAGAGTCAAGTTGAGCTCTTGGCTCTAGAGGCGCAACTAAGAACTCCATTGAAATACTTTCACAGTTGCTTACGAACTCATTTGGAACCATTGGACACGTCTCTGATATGTGCCCAGTGGAGTCAGGAATTGAAGTGGCGTTTGGAACCACAAGTAATGATCTGGTTGAACTCCATTAGCAAAGTGACTGAGAATGCGGCTTGGTGGGAGTTGAATTACAAGTTTATCCTTCGGCTGCACATCTCCCCTCATAGAGCTTTCCGAGCAACATTGCGTGAAACAGATAATTGTCCTAAATGTGCTAGAGAGGGGGGGCCTCCCTGGGCCCTATGTTTTGGTACTGCCCGGGGGTGTTGGCATTTTGGTTAGCCCTTGCTCATCAGGTGTCGGCTATGTGGGAGGTGCGATGGAGCCCGACCCCGGACAATTGTTTGATGTTTTCTCGATGCAGGGGCGGATGCCAGAAGGATTGAGGGGCTTTCTGAGGAGATCGGTGCTGATGGGGAAGAGGACCATCTTGCAGCTTTGGTGCAGACAAGCAGGGCAAACAAGTGATTGTTTATTCTTATAAAAAATATTGGAACAGTGGACAGAAAGTGCAATCAGCAAACAATAACAGGTAACTGAAATAGCGATCGATTTATAACACTAACATTTGTTTGCGTTCTAGAAAGTACCTGAGGAGACCAGGACATACAGTGGGGGAAATAAGTATTTGATCCCTTGCTGATTTTGTAAGTTTGCCCACTGACAAAGACATGAGCAGCCCATAATTGAAGGGTAGGTTATTGGTAACAGTGAGAGACAGCACATCACAAATTAAATCCGGAAAATCACATTGTGGAAAGTATATGAATTTATTTGCATTCTGCAGAGGGAAATAAGTATTTGATCCCTCTGGCAAACAAGACCTAATACTTGGTGGCAAAACCCTTGTTGGCAAGCACAGCGGTCAGACGTCTTCTGTAGTTGATGATGAGGTTTGCATACATGTCAGGAGGAATTTTGGTCCACTCCTCTTTGCAGATCATCTCTAAATCATTAAGAGTTCTGGGCTGTCGCTTGGCAACTCGCAGCTTCAGCTCCCTCCATAAGTTTTCAATGGGATTAAGGTCTGGTGACTGGCTAGGCCACTCCATGACCCTAATGTGCTTCTTCCTGAGCCACTCCTTTGTTGCCTTGGCTGTATGTTTTGGGTCATTGTCGTGCTGGAAGACCCAGCCACGACCCATTTTTAAGGCCCTGGCGGAGGGAAGGAGGTTGTCACTCAGAATTGTACGGTACATGGCCCCATCCATTCTCCCATTGATGCGGTGAAGTAGTCCTGTGCCCTTAGCAGAGAAACACCCCCAAAACATAACATTTCCACCTCCATGCTTGACAGTGGGGACGGTGTTCTTTGGGTCATAGGCAGCATTTCTCTTCCTCCAAACACGGCGAGTTGAGTTCATGCCAAAGAGCTCAATTTTTGTCTCATCTGACCACAGCACCTTCTCCCAATCACTCTCGGCATCATCCAGGTGTTCTCTGGCAAACTTCAGACGGGCCGTCACATGTGCCTTCCGGAGCAGGGGGACCTTGCGGGCACTGCAGGATTGCAATCCGTTATGTCGTAATGTGTTACCAATGGTTTTCGTGGTGACAGTGGTCCCAGCTGCCTTGAGATCATTGACAAGTTCCCCCCTTGTAGTTGTAGGCTGATTTCTAACCTTCCTCATGATCAAGGATACCCCACGAGGTGAGATTTTGCGTGGAGCCCCAGATCTTTGTCGATTGACAGTCATTTTGTACTTCTTCCATTTTCTTACTATGGCACCAACAGTTGTCTCCTTCTCGCCCAGCGTCTTACTGATGGTTTTGTAGCCCATTCCAGCCTTGTGCAGGTGTATGATCTTGTCCCTGACATCCTTAGACAGCTCCTTGCTCTTGGCCATTTTGTAGAGGTTAGAGTCTGACTGATTCACTGAGTCTGTGGACAGGTGTCTTTCATACAGGTGACCATTGCCGACAGCTGTCTGTCATGCAGGTAACGAGTTGATTTGGAGCATCTACCTGGTCTGTAGGGGCCAGATCTCTTACTGGTTGGTGGGGGATCAAATACTTATTTCCCTCTGCAGAATGCAAATAAATTCATATACTTTCCACAATGTGATTTTCCGGATTTAATTTGTGATGTGCTATCTCTCACTGTTACCAATAACCTACCCTTCAATTATGGGCTGCTCATGTCTTTGTCAGTGGGCAAACTTACAAAATCAGCAAGGGATCAAATACTTATTTCCCCCACTGTATGGCTGCTCATCAGTTATCAAATATAACTTTTGCAGGGCTTCAGCAAAGTGCTTTCTTTCTCCCGGGCTGAAACTGGGGGAAAAAATACTGTACAATCAAAATGAAAAGGGCTCCTAGACCAATCAGAGCCCAGTCGTCAATATTTTTTTTTTAAGCTGGTTACATCACTATAGGCATTTCCTTTATCTGTGTGCTAACTAAAAGAAAGAAGGTCAGTTCTTAGTAACAGCTTAAAACATAACATGCACCACCTGCTGGCCAAACTAGAGAAATGCACTTCAAGAATTAAAGGAAGTTTTACTGGCTTAAAACACACTGTTCTGTCACAATACTACATATACTAATATACAGCATAATATATTATACTATGCCATACTTTGTATTATTTGAATATTTTTACTGTTGTAATTATCTATTGCTTATGTTTGGTTTATTCTTACTGTACATTGCCTTGAGTGAATTCTTTCAAAAAGGCGGTAAATAAATCCAAAGATCTCTCTGCTCAGGCTTCCAAATCCGCCCAGTTATTTGCTCTTCAGATGCTCTGCCTACTTGGTCACATAGCTTTTAATAGTCCATATAACATCATTGGCTCAACTCCACTTCCAAATTCCCACTCTCCTCTCAGTGGTCTTAAGCAATGAGATTGCTTTCTGCTCATATTCAAGTTACTCCACAGCTATGCCAGTCTCTATAGTGGTGGATAGTGTCCCAGAATCTCACTAAGGGACTTCCATTTCAGCCCCTTCTATATCGCAGTCCTTACCACAGGTAACTCCAAGGTAGATTGGGATAATCACCTCAATGATATCACGCTCACACAAGGTTCTTGTTCACTACTGGAGAAACAACAGTCCTCACCACAGATAACTCCAAAGTAGATTGGGATACTCACTTCAATGGTCTTACACTCAAGGTTCTTGGTCCCTAGAATTGAGAGCAGTCTGGAACGCCCCTCAAAACTTTCCAGGACCACGTACTCAATAAGATAATAACTCGTTCACACAGGAAACCAGGTTGCAATATGTTACCTGAACTTACAAGAAGGGACAGGTTCTTACCACCTCTTGTTGACAAGCAATCCAGAAATGGACGCACAGCTTCTGAAAACATCTCTATAAGAGCTGTTTATTCAGCTGGCAAACAATGCTGTAGCAGACAAATTGAACAGAGTTCTTTAACCTCACAAATGGACCCTCAGCTTGGCTGTAGCGCATAGAAATATTCCAGTGGTGGGGGACCCCAGCTAAAAACCTGTTTACTTCTCAGAACATGCTTTACCGCTTTTGTTCCAAACTCTGTGCTCCCAACCATGTAGCCTCACATGCCTTCTTGCTTCACTGGGGAATGGATCTTCTGTATGCCTTTTCCCCACTGCCTCCTGTAGGGAAAACTCTCTCAAACTATGCTGTGACCAACTAATTGTTCCCTACTGGCCATATCAAATTTGGTTCCCTCTTCTCCTAGAGTTATCATCCAAAGAACCATTGAGGTTAGATCCTCTTCCAACCGTAATAACACAGAACAAGGGGTCCCTCCTCTATCAAGACTCCTGCTCTCTGGCTCTGATGGCATGGTTTTTAATGAAATAGACTTATATTCCTTAAAACTTCCCAGAAGGAGTCTCTAGAATACATTTACCTCTAGAAAACCTGCACAGAAATGTTATTGTTTTAAATTGAAGGAGATTTTAACTCTGGTGTGTAGCCGGAGCACTGGACCTTGCTAGGTGCTCTCTCCCTACTCTTGGAGTACCGCTTCCATAGTTGATTCTGGCCTCAAAACCAACACTGTTGGTGTGCACTTGAGTGCCCTTAGCGCTTTTCACTCTAGAGTTGAGTTGATCCAATTTCCATTGATCCCTTGATAATTGAATTCCTGTAGTGCGGGACCTTAATGTCTTTCTCACAGCTCTCATTAAACTTCTGTTTGAACCACTTCATTCCTGTTCCCTGAAGTTCCTCACATATAAAGTATTGTTCTTAATAGTGCTTACTGCTGCCAGAAAAGTAAGTGAGCTTCAAGCCCATGTGACAGACCTTACACAAGGTTCTACCATGACAGAGTTGTTCTCTGAACCCACACAAAATTCCTTCCTAAAGTGGTGTCAGAATTCTGTCTTGGTCCATTGTACTATCTGTTTTCTTCCCTAAGCTGCACTCTCATCCTGGAGAAGCAGTACTGGATACCTTAGACTGCAAGCATGCTCTTGCATATTGGCTGGCGCATACAAAACTTCACAGGAAGTCCTCCTAACTTTTCGTGTCTGAGTCTAACAGATTAGGGTCTAACAGATTAGGGATTCTTATTACCAAAATTAATAAAGGTAAAGGAACTACAATAATTCATAGAGAAAGTGACCCAAGTGCACAAGAACACACATAACCAGGTTAATTACTCTTTCAGGTACTGATACCACATCACTCATCATTATAGGCCTGTTGCAACTGCCAGGCTTTAAGCAATGATTTAAATTTGTTTAGGACAGATTTGCTGCACAAGGATAAAGGCATAGAATTCCATAAATTAGGTGATAAAAAGGCTCCATGATGAGTTATCTCCATTTGTGCCAAGCAAGGTCCTTGCAGGACCATACGATGGTCATTAATACAGCGGAGGACCCACGCTGAGGAATAGAGAACAGTCAGTGAGGATAGATAAGGTGTACCTTGTCGGAAGACCCTGAAAACCAGAAGCAAAGTTTTGAACTGAATGCAGAATGCAACTTGTAACCAATGATGATTCTTTAAAACGGGTGTGAAGTGATCAAACTTCTGTAGATGGCAGAGAAGATGGGTGGTTGTGTTCTATAAGTTCTGAAGCCTTTAAAGCAAAGATTTAGAAATCCATAAATCATGTTACAGTAGTCTAATCTTGTCATAAACAGGATTAAGAAATTAAATGTCTCATGATTAAATAATAGTTTCAGTACAGAAACAGTGCTGGGCAGACTTTTACGGTTTGTGCCCTGAGAAAGGCAGGGACAAATCAAATTTGGGTACACATTTAAAGTAGCACATATAATGTAAAATGAGTTTATCTTGTTGGGCAGACTAGATGGGATAGTTCAGGTCTTTATCTGTCGTCATTTACTATGTTCCTATGAGTGAATGGACTGATTGCAACTAACGCAGGAGAAAAAACTCTGACTTACAAAGAGCAGACATTTGTGGTTCAAAGGAGAGACTTGAATCAAGAATCACTCCTAAGTAACAAACTAGGGCCCAGAGAAAGTATGGTGTCAAGACAGTGAAACCAAAACAGTGGGATGCGTGAGGTGACCAGTTAGCCTGCAGGCTACCATCTTGTCACAATTTAAAACAAGATGATGGTCTGAGAGCCACTGAGTAACAGCTCTTAAACATTGAAGAGGTAGTAAATCTAGGTTGAGCAGGCTGATCTTACAAAGTAGTAGAATGTCTGTGTAAATATGGAAAGAAATATTGAAGCTTTGAATAAGGGTTGCAAGGGGACTTAAGAAAATACTAAACAGAAGAGGGGAAAGTATGGAGCCTTGTGGCACTCCACATGATAAAGACTTGTTATCAGAAGTTTAATGATTGAAGGTAACATGGAAAGAGCAATCAGTAAGGGGATGTAAACCAGCGCAGGACAGTACCAGTAACCCCCAAAGATTTCAATTAAGATAGCAACAGCGTATGGTCTACCAGGTCAAATGCCATGGAAAGATTAAGCAAAATGGCGAAAGTAATGTAGTGGCTATCTAGATGAGACAGGACATCACTGAGAGCAGATACTATGATAGTTTAGGTGCTACATGCAATTTTGAAACCCAATTGTCATGGATGTAGGACAAGCTTTTTTTTTCTATAATTTGGCTAAGCTGTGAAAAGATATCTTTATAACCTTTGATATGAAACTTTAAATACGGGCCTATAATTAAGAGGAAGCTATCATCACAGGTCGGCTTCTTTAAGATTGGTCGAACAGAAGCTACTTTCCAATCAGGGGGAACTTGGCCTGTAGTTAGGCTAGAATTCACAAGATCCAACAGGTAGGGGGGGGGTCAAATGCAAATTAGACAGTTTTATCCATGATGACGGCAATGGGTCCAAGGAACAGAAAGTGACTCATAGAAGTCAATACTTTGCCCAAAGAACCTAGTGTCTGTGGGTAAAATTCACCCCAAAATGGTTAGGAATAGACAGGTCATTAGGGTCTAAAGGACCAAAACAAGAAGGTGATGGAGAAGGAACAGTGTAGATTCTGATTCTTCTCGACAAAAGTCCACCAGAGAATTTGAAGAAGGAATAGATATCAGATTCTGAGGTGGAGAGTTGCGATGGAATGAAGTTCCTTAGCTGAAGTGGAGGATTAAATATTTCTTGCCAAAATGTATGCTTGCTTAGCTTTTCTAAGACGGTAATTGAACTGGAGTGGAGGAGTGGCCTAGTGGTTAGAGTGATGGACTTTGGTCCTGGGGAACTGGGTTCAATTCCCACTGCAGGCACAGGCACCTCCTTTTGACTCTGGGCAAGTCACTTAACCCTCCATTGCCCCAGGTACAAATAAGTACCTAAGCCGCATTGAGCCTGCCATGGGTGGAAAAGTGCAGGGTACAAATAAAAAAAAAAAACCTGTCAACATCTATTGTGACAAATGCATATCTGTCAGCTTTTTAGATTTTTTTTCCACTGCTGCTCAGCCTGCCTAAATTGGTGTTTTGAGTACATGCAAGCCACTATGGTACCAAGCCTGTCTACAGTACTCATCTCTAGCTTTGGTAGTTGGGGGGGGGGGGGGCAGTTCATCATAAACTGCTGAAAGAGTCAGATTCCATATTGAAGCCTGTTCTTAATAAAGGTAGATCAGTAAAATCAGAAAGGAAATGAGAATCCAAAGAGAGAAGAGCAAAGAGGTCCTCTAGAAAGGAGCACTTAGATGGCTACCAAGGAACATTAAGTAATATATGTAAATCCAACAATTGAACGATAAACCGAACCATAATGTGGTCAGATTAGGAAACCATGGAAAGGCTGGGGATCAAACATAGGGGAATCGGGTGATATAACCAGGTCTAGAATATGACTTGCATTATGTGTGGGAAATGAACCCCATGGGTGTAGGGATTGATCATTAAGAAGGGAACCCAGCTGATGCGAATGACAGTCTTGCATATCATCCACATGAGTATTAATTTAAATGTGTGCTGCTCCTAAGTTCGTCATCTGCTCCAAATCCTCTGCTTCTTTGTTCATTGGGAGAACAATTTCCAGCACTCAGACAGAACAGGGAGAAAGTGGCCTCTCTAAACCAGATACTGGTAGATGACATCACTATTATTTAAATTTAAATGTGTGCTGCTCCTGAGTTCTTCACCTGCTCCAAGTCCTGTCTGCTCATTTGTACATTGGGAGAGCAGTTTCCAGCACTCAGAACAGGGAGAAAGCAGCCTCTCTAAACCAGACTCTGTTGGTTGATATCATTAACTGTGTTATTTAAATGTGTGCTGCCTCCTGAGTTCTTCACCTGCTTCATCTTTATCAAATATCTGTCTTAAATTCATCATGCAGCAAGTCTAATTCCAGATATTATTTCACACTAGTCTAAAAAAAAATGTTCTTCCAATTATTCAGTTAATTGGCTATGTATTACTATTCTATGTTAAATTTTAACTGGTTCTCCCTCGATTGCTTTAGAAACCTACTTTAATATCCCAGTCATTATTTCTAACAGGTTTAAAGTTAAAGCAGGAAACCACAATACACAATATGACAAATTCAATTATTGTAATCAACTAAATCATACACACAACATCAATCAAATAACACTTGACTCAGACACCCTACTCAAAAACAAAACATAACCCTTTCTCAACAAGAAAACATCTCATAAATGTTAAATGCAAAACTCATAATTCACTCTCATTTACACCAGTCCCAATTGGATATGTTAATGCCAGATCTATAATAAACAAAAAGATAATCAGAGAATGGCTAGAAGAAGAACAATTAGACATCCTATTGCTTACTGAAAGCTGGTTACATATGCAAGATGATCCAATATTAAATGAGGCAGCATTGCCATAATATATAAATCATTTTTCAAAGTACAACTGATATCTCATATTAACCTCCTCTTCTCTTGAAACAATTGCTTTCAAAATCAACAGTGACACTCTATCTGATCCTATCTGCATCATCCTTTTTTACCACCCTCCAGGGAGGTGGCAATCACAAGAAAACATCTTCACTGAATTTGTATCTAACATATGTACTAAATTAGATAATGTCCTACTAATAGGGGACATCAATTTGCACCTAGATAATCAAAATGACAGTAATACAAAATATTTACTTGACTTTTTAAACTACTGGCAACTCACACAACCATTCAGCCGTACCTCTCACAATAAAGGTCACTTACTTGACTATTAGCCTATAAATTTGCAAACAACAACTACTTTCAACTAAGTAACCATACTTGGACTCAAACTCCCTGGTCAGATCACAGTAAACTTGAGTTTTCCTCTATTAGAGGGAAAATACAAAATCAATGAAAAATACAAGTACTACGATTCCTCACAAAACTAGAGGAAAAATAAATACCACAACGTTCTGGTCTAACATCTTGAATAATCCTGCTCTTCCTCCAGCAGATAATAACAACTTCTTGATTAAATGGGATGACCTATGTGAAAATGTCTTAAATAACATAGCTCCCCTCAAATCTACATCCAAACCAACCCAGAAAATGTCACCTTGGTTTAATCAATCTATACTTCTTTTGAAAAGAAAATGTAGAAAACTGGAAAGAAAATGGGCTAAAGACAAATCAAACGAAAACAAATTAACTTGGAAAATTGCCATCAAAACATATAAAAATGAGATCAAAATTGCAAGAGCTCAATACTATAACAAAATAATTGGTGGTAATTTCCTTAGTAACAGTAAACTTTACAATCTGATAAAAAGCCTATTATCCAGAAAAGAAATAACCACAACCCCAGAGTCTCCACCAACAGCAGAGCAACTGACTACTTTTTTTCGAACAAAAAATAGTTAAAATCAGAGGAGTCCTCAAAAGTCAACCATCAAGATATTTACGAAAAACAGTCGTACACTCATACAGGAATAGCAACCAACATAATCTGGTCTTCCTTCCAACTGCCAACCCATGACACAGTAAAACATTACCTCCTAAAATATTCAAACTCACAATGCATACTAGATCCTTGTCCTAGTTACCTTATGAAGGAAGCTCCTAATATATTCATTAATCTGCTTCAGCAGCATATCTCTTTCCTACTATTCCACGGCACTTTCCCTGATAATAAAGGTTCTATTATCCTAACACCAATACCAAAAGAACAAGTCCATCACCATAACTGGTGTAACAAACTACAGACCAGTAGCCCCCATCCCTTTGATGATAAAGGTGATGGAAGGAATAGTAGCAGCACAAACTATGGACTACCTTTCACATTTCTCCCTACTACACAAATCGCAATCAGGTTTCAGACCATGCTATAGTACCACGACTGTCCTTACTACTTTTGTATCAAATCTCAGAAAATAAATTAGCATAGGGTCTATGATCTTAATAATGCAGTTTGATATGTCTAGCACATTCGATGTAGTAGATCATATCCTACTAAACATACTAGACAACTGTAGTATATGAGGCACAGTCCACAAATGGTTTTAAGGATTCCTGAAATCAAGATCTTACAAAGTTAAAATGAAAGGAACCTTATCCTCTCTTTGGTCACTGGACTGTGGCGTCCCTCAGGGTTCTCCATTATCGCCCATTCTGTTTAATGTAATGATGTCACCACTAGGCAACAGACTAGAAACAGCAGGATTCAAAACATTCATATATGCTGATGATGTTACCATATACTTAACCTACAAAAAGAACATTAAATACATCTTACAAAAGGCAAAACGTGGCTTAAATTTGATGGAAACCTGGGCCTCAGAATCCAAACTAAAGCTAAGTAAAGAAAAAACAACCTAAATTCATGGTCATTACTAACCTATTTGATTATACTAGATTCCACAAAATCCTCAAATCGTTCCTATTCAAACAAACCCTCACAAAGAATGACCATATCTCAAACAATTATTATGTGAATATTTACCATTAACTTTCTCCTTGCTTCATGTACAATTTCTCATTCATAATAGATTTTCTAAATGTTAAACATCCATAGCTATCACAGTATGTTTATGATATTGTATTGTAAAATTAGATTCTTACAACAAATTACTTTCTTTTGCGTTATATACAAACATACCTCAAACAGCGGCGATTCAACTTATTAAACAACACCTAGAGCTAATGGAGTTTTCTCAAGAAAAATGTGGGTTTTTGAACCAAATAGCAGAGAAAGTCATACTCAATAATTACTTTCAGTTTGAAAATGACTTTTTTCTGCAGACAAAAGGGGTTGCGATGGGGGCTACAGTAGCCCCCACAATTGCTAACCTCTATATGGCTCAGTTCGAAAACAATTACATATACCAAAATAAATATATGTGCCACATAACTATGTGGTTAAGATATATTGACGATGTGCTGCTCATCTGGAAAGGGGATAGTGAAACGTTGAATAAATTTTTGTTAAAGCTTAATGAGTATGACCCTAATATTAAATTTACTGCACATGTAGGTAATGATGCTGATGATTTTTTGGACGTGTATATAGAATGGAACAATAACTCGTTCTTGACGCAGGTTTTCCGCAAGCCTACAGATAGAAATACCCTGCTCCACTATACTAGTTTTCATCCGATTCCCTTAAAGAATGGGATACCTGCAGGACAATTTCTGCGTATTCGCAGGATTTGTTCTGAAAAACAGGATTTTATTGTGCAAGCATCTCAGTTGAAACAGAGATTTAATGAGCGGCGTTATCCCCGGAAGGTGGTACATAAAGCTTTTAAAAGGGCTTTTAATGCACAGAGGGAATGGTTGTTTGAGAAAGGGAAAGAGCCTGCAGAGAATCGTGTGACTTGCATTTTACTACTACTACTACTACTATTAAACATTTCTATAGCGCTACTAGACTTACGCAGCGCTGTACAAATTAACATGAAAAGACAGTCCCTGCTCAACAGAGCTTACAATCTAAATTGGACAGACGAACAGACAGCTAGGGGTGGGGAAATTGCAGTGGTAGGGGTGATAAGTGAGGGCGTTGAGTAAGAGAGTCATGGTTAGGAGTTGAAAGCAGTAGCAAAGAGGTGGGCTTTAAGCCTAGACTTGAAGACAGCCAGAGACTGAGCCTGACGTACTGGCTCAGGGAGTCTATTCCAGGCATAGGGAGCAGCGAGATAGAAGGAACGGAGCCGGGAGTTAGCATTTTACCCTATGTAGTTCAGTCTAAACAAGTTACCCAAATTATACAGAAATATTGGGGTATTTTAGGTATCCATAAAGTGTTTCAAGACAGTCCTCAGTTTTCACTTAAGCGAGGTCAAAATTTGGGTGAGAAATTGAAACATTGTACACAACCTGTTGAGTTTGAAAGGAGGGGACACTACAAGTTGTAAGGGCTGTACATATTGCCCTTATGTTTTAGAGACTAGTGAAGTAGAAATTCCTAATCAAGGTAGTTTGAAACATTTTCAGTTATGGTCAATTACAGATTGTGATTCAGCTTTTGTCATACATGCGATAGTTTGCCCATGCAAATTAATGTATATAGGGCAGACAGTAAAGCGAATGCTACATACCTGTAGAAGGTATTCTCCGAGGACAGCAGGCTGATTGTTCTCACTGATGGGTGACGTCCATGGCAGCCCCTCCAATCGGAACACTTTCTAGCAAAGTCCTTTGCTAGTCCTCGCGCGCCGATGCGCACCGTGCATGCGCGGCCGTCTTCACGCCCGAACCGGCTCGTGCCGGCCAGTCTCATATGTAGCAAGACAAAGAGAAGGGAAGACACAACTCCAAAGGGGAGGCGGGCGGGTTTGTGAGAACAATCAGTCTGCTGTCCTCGGAGAATACCTTCTACAGGTATGTAGCATTCGCTTTCTCCAAGGACAAGCAGGCTGCTTGTTCTCACTGATGGGGTATCCCTAGCCCCCAGGCTCACTCAAAACAACAACCATGGTCAATTGGGCCTCGCAACGGCGAGGACATAACTGAGATTGACCTAAAAAAATTTACCAACTAACTGAGAGTGCAGACTGGAACAGAACAAACATGGGCCTAGGGGGGTGGAGTTGGATTCTAAACCCCGAACAGATTCTGAAGCACTGACTGCCCGAACCGACTGTCGCGTCGGGTATCCTGCTGCAGGCAGTAATGAGATGTGAATGTGTGGACAGATGACCACGTCGCAGCTTTGCAAATCTCTTCAATAGTGGCTGACTTCAAGTGGGCTACCGACGCTGCCATGGCTCTAACATTATGAGCCGTGACATGACCCTCAAGAGCCAGCCCAGCCTGGGCGTAAGTGAAGGAAATGCAATCTGCTAGCCAATTGGATATGGTGCATTTTCCCACAGCCACTCCCCTCCTGTTGGGATCAAAAGAAACAAACAATTGGGCGGACTATCTGTTGGGCTGTGTCCGCTCCAGATAGAAGGCCAATGCTCTCTTGCAGTCCAATGTGTGCAGCTGATGTTCAGCAGGGCAGGAATGAGGACGGGGAAAGAATGTTGGCAAGACAATTGACTGGTTCAGATGGAACTCCGACACAACCTTTGGCAAGAACTTAGGGTGAGTGCGGAGGACTACTCTGTTATGATGAAATTTGGTGTAAGGGGCCTGGGCTACCAGGGCCTGAAGCTCACTGACTCTACGAGCTGAAGTAACTGCCACCAAGAAAATGACCTTCCAGGTCAAGTACTTCAGATGGCAGGAATTCAGTGGCTCAAAAGGAGGTTTCATCAGCTGGGTGAGAACGACATTGAGATCCCATGACACTGTAGGAGGCTTGACAGGGGGCTTTGACAAAAGCAAACCTCTCATGAAGCGAAAAACTAAAGGCTGTCCTGAGATCGGCTTACCTTCCACACGGTAATGGTATGCACTGATTGCACTAAGGTGAACCCTTACAGAGTTGGTCTTGAGACCAGACTCAGACAAGTGCAGAAGGTATTCAAGCAGGGTCTGTGTAGGACAAGAGCGAGGATCTAGGGCCTTGCTGTCACACCAGACGGCAAACCTCCTCCATAGAAAGAAGTAACTCCTCTTAGTGGAATCTTTCCTGGAAGCAAGCAAGATGCGGGAGACACCCTCTGACAGACCCAAAGAGGCAAAGTCTACGCTCTCAACATCCAGGCCGTGAGCGCCAGAGACCGGAGGTTGGGATGCAGAAGCGCCCCTTCGTCCTGTGTGATGAGGGTTGGAAAACACTCCAATTTCCACGGTTCTTTGGAGGACAACTCCAGAAGAAGAGGGAACCAGATCTGACGCGGCCAAAAAGGAGCAATCAGAATCATGGTGCCTCGGTCTTGCTTGAGTTTCAACAAAGTCTTCCCCACCAGAGGTATGGGAGGATAAGCATACAGCAGACCCTCCCCCCAGTCCAGGAGGAAGGCATCCGATGCCAGTCTGCCGTGGGCCTGAAGCCTGGAACAGAACTGAGGGACTTTGTGGTTGGCTCGAGATGCGAAGAGATCTACCAAGGGGGTGCCCCACACCTGGAAGATCTGTCGCACTACACGGGAATTGAGCGACCACTCGTGAGGTTGCATAATCCTGCTCAACCTGTCGGCCAGACTGTTGTTTACGCCTGCCAGATATGTGGCTTGGAGCACCATGCCGTGACGGCGAGCCCAGAGCCACATGCTGACGGCTTCCTGACACAGGGGGCGAGATCCGGTGCCCCCCTGCTTGTTGATGTAATACATGGCAACCTGGTTGTCTGTCTGAATTTGGATAATTTGATGGGACAGCCGATCTCTGAAAGCCTTCAGAGCGTTCCAGACCGCTCGTAACTCCAGAAGATTGATCTGCAGATCGCGTTCCTGGAGGGACCAGCTTCCTTGGGTGTGAAGCCCATCGGCATGAGCTCCCCACCCCAGGAGAGACGCATTTGTGGTCAGCACTTTTTGTGGCTGAGGAATTTGGAAAGGACGTCCCAGAGTCAAATTGGACCAAATCGTCCACCAATACAGGGATTTGAGAAAACTCGTGGACAGGTGGATCACGTCTTCTAGATCCCCAGCAGCCTGAAACCACTGGGAAGCTAGGGTCCATTGAGCAGATCTCATGTGAAGGCGGGCCATGGGAGTCACATGAACTGTGGAGGCCATGTGGCCCAGCAATCTCAACATCTGCCGAGCTGTGATCTGCTGGGACGCTCGCACCCGCGAGACGAGGGACAACAAGTTGTTGGCTCTCGTCTCTGGGAGATAGGCGCGAGCCGTCCGAGAATCCAGCAGAGCTCCTATGAATTCGAGTTTCTGCACTGGGAGAAGGTGGGACTTTGGATAATTTATCACAAACCCCAGTAGCTCCAGGAGGCGAATAGTCATCTGCATGGACTGCAGGGCTCCTGCCTCGGATGTGTTCTTCACCAGCCAATCGTCGAGATATGGGAACACGTGTACCTCCAGTCTGCGAAGCGCCGCTGCTACTACAGCCAAGCACTTGGTGAACACTCTGGGCGCAGAGGCGAGCCCAAAGGGTAGCACACAGTACTGGAAGTGACGTGTGCCCAGCTGATATCGCAGATACTGTTTGTGAGCTGGCAGTATCGGGATGTGCGTGTAGGCGTCCTTCAAGTCCAGAGAGCATAGCCAATCGTTTTCCTGAATCATGGGGAGAAGGGTGCCCAGGGAAAGCATCCTGAACTTTTCTTTGACCAGATATTTGTTCAGGGCCCTTAGGTCTAGGATGGGACGCATCCCCCCTGTTTTCTTTTCCACAAGGAAGTACCTGGAATAGAATCCCAGCCCTTCTTGCCCGGATGGCACGGGCTCGACCGCATTGGCGCTAAGAAGGGCGGAGAGTTCCTCTTCAAGTACCTGCTTGTGTTGGAAGCTGTAAGACTGAGCTCCCGGTGGACAATTTGGAGGTTTTGAGGCCAAATTGAGGGTGTATCCTTGCCGGACTATTTGGGGAACCCACTGATCGGAGGTTATAAGAGGCCACCTTTGGTGCAAAGCTTTCAACCTCCCTCCGACTGGCAGGTCGCCCGGCACTGACACTTGGATGTCGGCTATGCTCTGCTGGAGCCAGTCAAAAGCTCGTCCCTTGCTTTTGCTGGGGAGCCGAGGGGCCTTGCTGAGTCGCACGCTGCTGATGAGAGCGAGCGCGCTGGGGCTTAGCCTGGGCCGCAGGCTGCCGAGAAGGAGGATTGTACCTACGCTTGCCAGAAGAGTAGGGAACAGTCTTCCTTCCCCAAAAAAATCTTCTACCTGTAGAGGTAGAGGCTGAAGGCTGCCGGCGGGAGAACTTGTTGAAAGCGGTGTCCCGCTGGTGGAGCTGCTCTACCACCTGCTCAACCTTCTCTCCAAAAATATTATCCGCACGGCAAGGCGAGTCCGCAATCCGCTGCTGGATTCTATTCTCCAGGTCGGAGGCACGCAGCCATGAGAGTCTGCGCATCACCACACCTTGAGCAGCGGCCCTGGACGCAACATCAAAGGTGTCATACACCCCTCTGGCCAGGAATTTTCTGCACGCCTTCAGCTGCCTGACCACCTCCTGAAATGGCTTGGCTTGCTCAGGGGGGAGCTTATCCACCAAGCCCGCCAACTGCCGCACATTGTTCCGCATGTGTATGCTCGTGTAGAGCTGGTAGGACTAAATTTTGGCCACGAGCTTAGAAGAATGGTAGGCCTTCCTCCCAAAGGAGTCCAAGGTTCTAGAGTCCTTGCCCGGGGGCGCCGAAGCATGCTCCCTAGAACTCTTGGCCTTCTTTAGGGCCAAATCCATAACTCCAGAGTCATGAGGCAACTGAGTGCGCATCAGCTCTGGGTCCTCATGGATCCGGTACTGGGACTCGATCTTCTTGGGAATGTGGGGATTACTTAGAGGCTTGGTCCAGTTCGCCAGCAATGTCTTTTTGAGGACATGGTGCATGGGTACTGTGGACGCTTCCTTAGGTGGAGAAGGATAGTCCAGAAGCTCAAACATTTCAGCCCTGGGCTCGTCCTCCACAACCACCGGGAAAGGGATGGCCGTAGACATCTCCCGGACAAAGGAAGCGAAAGACAGGCTCTCGGGAGGACAGCTGCCTTTCAGGAGAGGGAGTGGGATCAGAAGGAAGACCCTCAAACTCCTCGTCAGAGAAATATCTGATGTCTTCTTCCTCTTCCCACGAGGCCTCACCATCGGTGTCTGACACAAGTTCACGGACCTGTGTCTGCAGCCGTGCCCGGCTCGACTCCGTGGAACCACGGCCACGGTGGGAGCGTCGAGAGGTAGACTCCCTCGCCCGCACCGACGAAGCTCCCTCCGCCGACGTAGTCGGGGAGCCTTCCTGGGAGGCTACCACAGTCGGTACCGCAAGCGGCACCGATGTTGGAGACCTCACCCCGGGCAATGGGCCAGCAGGCGCCTCGCTCGACGGTACCGGAGGCGCAAGCACCCCCGGTACCGGAGGGGTAGGGCGCAACAGCTCTCCCAGGATCTCTGGGAGAACGGCCGGAGGCTCTCGTGCAGAGCGGCTGTGGAAAAAGACATGGAAGCCGATGCAGGAGTCGATGTCAGAACCTGTTCCGGGCATGGAGGCTGTTCCGGGCTGTCCAAAGGGGAGCGCACCGACACCTCTTGAACAGAGGGCGAGCGGTCCTCTCGGTGCCAATGCCTACTGGGTGCCGAGCCTACTGGGTGCCGACTCCCTCGGCGACCCAGAGCTCTCGGTGCCGACACGGGAAGGGGACCGGTGACGATGCTTCTTCGACTTTTTGGGACGAAGCATGTCACCGGAGCTTCCCGGCACCGACGAGGAGGACGTAGAATCCAGCCGTCTCTTCCTCGGGGCCGAGGCCGAAGGAGGTCGGTCTCGGGGGGCTGTACCGCAGGAGCCCTCAGGGTAGGGGGAGACCCACCCGAAGGCTCACCGCCACCAGCAGGGGAATGGACAGCCCTCACCTGCACTCCAGACGAACCCCCACCATCCGACGACATCAGCAGACGAGGAGGACTCGATACCACCGACGCCGACGCAGCCCTCCGATGTCAACCCGATGCAGAGGTTCGATGCCTCGATGCACTCGATCCAATCGGGGGCGAAGATGAAGGTCCGGGCGCCGACAACGTCGAAGCAGTCGATATTCCCGGTGCCGATGCCGACGAAGAGCCCGAGAACAAAACGTTCCACTGGGCTAATCTCGCTACCTGAGTCCGCTTTTGCAAAAGGGAACACAGACTACAGGCCTGCGGGCGGTGCCCAGCCCCCAGACACTGAAGACACGACGCGTGCCTGTCAGTGAGCGAGATTACCCGGGCGCACTGGGTGCACTTCTTGAAGCCGCTGGAAGACTTCGATGTCATGGGCGGAAAAATCGCGCCGGCGAGATCAAAACTCGAAATGGCGAAAATGGCACCACAAAAAGAGGGGGAAGAAAACTTCGAACCGAGGCCTAAAAAGGGCCTACCCCGACGGCGAAAGAAAACTTACCGGGGCAAAGCTGGAAGTACAGGAAGGGAGCAGACCGAAAAGGTCTCCTTCCGACACTCTCTTTTTTTTTTTTTTTTTTTTTAAACACGAAGTCGAAAAACGACGCGCGAGGTCAACGTTTGGGGCGCGAACGGCGAAACACGACCGTACCGAGCGCGGACAAAAGAAGACTGGCCGGCACAAGCTGGTTTGGGCGGGAAGACGGCCGCGCATGCGCATCGGCGCGCAAGGACTAGCAAAGGACTTTGCTAGAAAGTGTTCCGATTGGAGGGGCTGCCGTGGACGTCACCCATCAATGAGAACAAGCAGCCTGCTTGTCCTCGGAGAAAAAAGGTTAAGCAACGTATTGCACAGCATTTGAGTAACATCAGACTGCAAAAAGTTGATACACCACTTGTAAAACATTGGCAAGATTATCAACATAGGGTAGAAGATTTAAGATTTGTAGTGCTTTTACAGATGGATTTGAGTAAGGGGAATGTACTACATAGAATGATGCAAAGTGAACAATGATTGATCCATGATTGGAGATCAGTGACACCTATGGATCTAAACAAGGAAGTGGAGTGGGGTAATCTATAAAAGACAGTTTAGGACTTGAGAGAGTTGTTTCCTCTTTGCGGTAATTCCGTTTGATTGATGTCAGTTCCAGCTTCCCATGGAGGAAGCCATCTTGGTGATTGCCGAGAGATATGAAAGCTTCTAAGAGTGAGTGTGGGTTACAACTATATTTAATGTGGGTTATAGATGATAAAGGAGAGAGAGATTTTTTATTCCTGTTTTTGCTATCTTGTATAGAGGCCCCTGAAGACGCCCAGTGCGAAACGCGTAGGGCTTGTAGAAGCTTGTGGTGAAAGAAGACGTGGTGTATTGTCCCTTCTGGCGTTGTTTTCAGCCATGATGCAGCCAGTGGGAATTTAAGGAGCTTAGAAGCCGACACTGCTTAAAGATAAAGTTTGTGGATTACAAATGCTGGATTCTTTGTTTAAGAAGCATTGCTTTGCTCAAATGCTGGATTCTTTGTTCAAGAAGCACTGCTTTGCTTAAATAAGCATTGTGGTTTTGAGAACTATTTCAGGAATATTATAACACATCAGTATCTCGATTCGCATTGAAAGTGAAGAAGACGCTGTGTAATTCTCCTTCAGGCATTGTTATCAGCCATGCAGCTAGTAAGGAGTTTACAAGCTGATACCATTTCAAGATAAGACTTGTGAATCACCAATGCTGGACTATTAGTCAAAAGATAAAAGCATTGCTATGCTGAATAAGTGCTACGGATGTGCGAACTATTTAGGATATTTGTCCTGTGAAGGAAAGTTATAACATTTTTTGTATCCTTTTATGTATCCTTATTTGTATTGAAAGTGAATTTAGCAGTGAATTGCTCCATGGAAGTATTGATTCATAATGGATTTAGATAGATTGTTTTGAACCTAGGTAGCTAAATAGGAAGTATTTCCACATGCTAGTGGTTTGCATTAAAAAAATTTTAATTAAAAAAGAAGAGTATTAAAATATAATCAATAATTGTGGAGTTTTTTGACTGGCATTTGATGTAATGCTTATTCAGTGGGGAAATCCTGAAAACCAGACTGGGTTGCATATCTCACAGACTGACATTAAGCACCCTTGGCCTGTGGTAATCAAACTGTTGAGATCATCGGTCTCCAGCTGAGTAAGATGACTGTAAAACATCTGGACGTCTTCACCAAGTATGCTGGAGAGGAGCTACTAATTGGTAATGAGCTTCTTACAAGGTTTAGGCCCATCCTGGATTATATTGAGAACGTAATCTGGGCACAGGTTAAGCACTCTATTCCATATGGGAGGGTGTGAAGCAGGGTAAGCCACCCCTGCCATAGGCTATAAGCTAGACATCACAAGGCGCTATTCTCAAAGTACCCAAACCCCTCTATGGAGGCCTCCAGTCTACTGAAGAGAATCCCTTGTCTTGAATGATAAAACAAACAAGACTCCATCCAAGATCGGCGGATCCTTGTATACTGGAGCTCAACTCAGATTTAGGATCAATCAAACAAGTCAGCACAAGGTGATATTGGTTCAAAGAGAATCAATAGCAGATGCTGAGCTTGCTGATAAATCTGAAAGGTCCTCCACTTCTACAAGGCCTTCCTAGCAGTATCTCTCAAACTGGTAGGGTAAGTACTTTCCCCAAACCCTGATCCATGCTTGCCAAATCCATGGAAAGTGGCTGAGATACTACATGAAGGAGAAGACCTGCAGCTAGAGGTTCAGTTGGGGAATGTCTAGCAAAGACCAATATCTTGGTGACCAGTGATATCTTACTTGTTACTGAGACCCAAATGTATTTGGCGTTTAAGAGGAAGTCCGTGTTATTTCCTGTACCTAGTTTGGGAGTTGAGCCTCTTCTGGGAGATTGTAACATTTCTATGAAGTTAGGGAATAAGAGTTTAATAAGTAGCTTTTTTTTTTTAATCATAAGACTTCAACAGTCTCTATTCCTCAGATCTGATTGTCTGATAAGGCTAAGTGATTTAGGGATTCTTTTACTAAGGCACACTAGAAAGTGACTGGCATTGTGAGTAGCGCATGGATTTACTCCAGCCACTTTCTAGCGTGTCTGAAAAATGGCCGCAGTCGGGTTAAAAAAAAAAAAGTCATAGGTACATAAATATTGCCATACTGGGACAGACCAAATGTCCATCAAGCCCAGCATAATGTTTCCAACAGTGGCAAATCCAGGTCACAAATACCTGGCAAGATCTCAAAAAAGTACAAAATATTTTATTCTGCTTATCCCAGCAATAAGCAGTGGATTTTCCCCAAGTCCATTGTAATAATGATCTATGAGCTTTTCCTTTAGGAAGCCATCCAAACCTTTTTTAAAACCCGTTAAGCTAACTGCTTTTACCACATTCTCTGGCAATGAATTCCAGAGTTTAATTACATGTTGAGTGAAGAAATATTTTCTCCAATTCGTTTTAAATTTACTACTTTGTAGCTTCATTGCATTCCCCCTAGTCCTAGTATTTTTGGAAAGAGTAAACAGATGCTTCACGTCTACCCATTCCACTCCACTCCACTCATTATTTAATAGACCTCTATCATATCTCTCCTCAGCCATTTTTTCTTCAAGCTAGTCTTTCCTCATAGGGAAGTCGTCCCATCCTTTTTATTATTTTTTGGCACCTTTTTCTGCACCTTTTCTAATTACACTATATCTTTTTTGAGATGCGGCGACTAGAATTGAACACAATATTCGAGGTGCGGTCACACTATGGAGCGATGCAAAGGCATTATAACGTCCTCATTTTTGTTTTCCATTCCTTTTGTAATAATACCTAACATTCTATTTGCTTTCTTAGCTGCCACAGCACACTAACCAAAAGGTTTCAACGTATCATCAACGATGACACCTAGATTCCTTTCTTGGTCGGTGACTCCTAACGTGGAACCTTGCATTATGTAGCTAAAATTCGGGTTCCTCTTTCCCACGTGCATCACTTTGCACTTGCTCACATTAATCATCATCTGCCATTTAGACGCCCAGTCTCATAAGGTCCTCATGTAATTTTTCATAATCATCTTGCGATTTAACAACTTTGAATTTCTTTGTGTCGTCGGAAAATTTAATTACCTCACCAGTTATTTCCATCTCTAGGTCATTAATAAATATGTTAAAAAGCAGCGGTCCCAGCACATAGTAACATAGTAGATGACGGCAGAAAAAGACCTGCACGGTCCACCCAGTCTGCCCAACAAGATAAACTCACATGTGCCATTTTTTGTGTATACCTTACCTTGATTTGTACCTGTCTTTTTCGGGGCACAGACCGTATAAGTCTGCCCAGCACTATCCCCGCCTCCCAACCACCAGCCCCGCCTCCCACCACCGGCTCTGGCACAGACCGTATAAGTCTGCCCAGCACTATCCCCGCCTCCCAACCACCAGCCCTGCCTCCCACCACCGGCTAAGCTTCTGGGGATCCCTTCCTTCTGAGCAGGATTCCTTTATATTTATCCCCTAGGGAACCCGACTAATTACCCTTCTCCATTGAGAATACTAACCATTTAACCTTATTCTCTGTTTTCTATCTTTTAACCAGTTTTTAATCCACAATAGGGACAGTACCTCCTATCCAGGGGCGTATCTGCTATGGGGCCACAGGGGCCTAGGCCCCGTAGGTTTGCCCCTGGACCCTCCTACCGACGACCCTCTCAACCCCCCTCCTCCCGCCGTCACTCCGCTGTCGCGCCTCACCTCTCTTTGCTGGCGGGGGACCCCAACCCCCGCCAGCCGAAGTCTCCTTCCTTTGGGTTTGGTTTCTGACGTTCTGGATGCACGTACAACGTGCAGGACGTTAGACTCACAGAAACAGTTCTGTGAGTCTGACATCCTGCACGTTGTACATGCGTGCAGGACGTCAGAAACCAAACCCAAACGAAGGAAGGAAGGAGACTTCAGCTGGCGGGGGTTGAGGTCCCCCGCCAGCAAAGGGAGGTAAGGCGCGACGGCGGGAGGGGGGGTTCAAAGTAGTTGGAGCCAGGTGTTGGTGTCGTCATCTTCGGCGAGAGGGGGGGTTAAAGTAGTTGGAGGTGGTGGTGGTGTCATCTTCAGCGGGGGGGGGGGGGGGGCAGCGGCGCTGAGGGGGCTAAAATGTGCCCCCTCACCTCGGCTCTGGCCCCCCTACCATTGAAGTTCAGATACGCCCCTGCCAGTGGCGTACCAAGGGGGGGGGGCGGGGGGGGCAGTCCGCCCTGGGTGCACGCCGTGGCGCGCGCCTGTGTGCTCTGACTTCGCTAACTTCGCTCGTTCGCTGCAGCTCCCTCTGCCCCGGAACAGGTTACTTCCTGTTCCGGGGCAGAGGGAGCTGCAGCGAACGAGGGAAGTTAGCGAAGTCGGAGCCCACAGGCGCGCGCTGCGGCCCCCCCCCCCCAGCGGCATGCACCCGGGGGGGGTGTAATTTCGCAGGTGGGGGGGCGCATCGGTCATCCGCCCCAGGTGCAATCCAAGCTAGGAACGCCACTGGCCCCTGCTCCTATCCCATGACTCTCCAATTTCCTCTGGAGCCTTTCATGAGGTACTTTATATTTCAACGTTTTTTATTGGAAACAGTACAAGAGATAACATACTTCAATACACTGTTCCTCCATTTAGCAACATCCATTAACATATCTTTGCTGTATTATAACACTTTTTCCCCCCCCCCTTTCTCCCCCCCCCCCAACCCCCCCCCCCTTATTATTCCTACAGTTTTTGGTAGTTGATGACTTTTCCATTAATACAGTTCCACTTTACCATAGTAATCTCAAAACATTTATACAAAGTTCAATTGACTAACATTTCCAATATTCAACTTTATATACCGCCATCCAATTATAACATACCATTCATCCCTCCCTCCCCCCATCTCCTCCTCTATATATATCATTTATGTAGTATGCAGTGTGATGAGTGAATAAATACTCATGTCTAATAGATCACTATTAAACCATAACAGTCTGATAGCATTGGATTCTATCTTAACCCATAAGCTTCCGTCTTGCCTCCTTTCATTAAGAATATCTAACTTTGTATTTGTATGGTATTCAGTATTAAACTTCGAGCCTTATGCCCTAGGGATTGTATATATGGTTCCCATATTGCCCAATATTCTTTCTTACGCTTTATCGTGTTTCTGACATCTTTAGCTTCCCATGCAGCTAGGGTGTGCATGCTGTTCCGCCATTGCCAGAATGAGGGTGCTTCTTCCTGTATCCATAATTGCATTATACATTGTTTCCCTATAACACTAGCTTTATAAACAAACTGGCGTTCAGCATTTCTTAAATTATATCTGCTTCCTTTATACCCTAACAGACAGTGGCGAGCTGTCAATCTAATCTGTGTATGTAAGACTTGTTCACAAAATTTTTGTATCACATTCCAGAACCGCTTCACCAGATGACATTCCCATAACATATGTATAAAAGACGCCTCCCCCATCTCACATTTAGGGCAAGCACTCATCGGTATCCGCCCCGCATAATACGCCTGCTTCGGTGTAAAATAAGCTCTCATGATCACTCTATATTGAGTTTCCCTATGTCTGGCACTGTGTATGTTATCCTTAATCTCTTTGATATGTACTAAGAGGTTCTCTTCTGTAACCAGTATTCCCAAATCAATCGTCCATCTCTGCGCTATCATATCAAGTTTCTTTGACTGTGTCTTTGTTGCTATTATCTCATAGAGTCCTGATACTGTCACCCTTTGTTGTTCCCTAGGTATCAGTAAATTTTCCAAAAGTGGGATCAATCCCCTAGAACATCCTAACCTCAGTAACCTGGTCACATAGACTTTCACTTGTAGATATGAGTACCAATCTATGTTATTAACCCCCACTATCCCCTGTATATCCTCCTGTGTTCTTAGTTGTCCTGTTCCATGAAATAGATCTGCTACAACCACCAACCCTTTTTTGGCCCATGTATCATACCTGTCTGAACTTAGGCCAGGCACAAATTCCGCATTTCCCCTCAAAGGTAGTAAATCCGTGTATCTCGGATTTTTCCCCAGTAGCCGTACTAGGTACTGCCACACTCTCCTCATGGGGCCTAATAATATATGCCGCCTCCACTGTTTTGGTATCCATGTTGTATTTGTGTGTAATAGATAATACGGATGATATGGTTTAAATAATTCTTTCTCTAGCTCCCACGGGGTATAGTCTTCAGTTCCCAGAGTCCAATCGGCCATATGTCTCATCAAACAGGCCCAGTTATACTCTTTCAGGTTTGGCAACCCCAACCCGCCATATCGCAGCCCTCTATATAGGTGTTCCAATTGTACTTTAGGTTTTTTCCCTCCCCAACAAAATTTTGAAATCATTTTTCGTAATCTTCTCATGTCAATATTTAGTATAATGAGTGGGAGTTGTCGAAGTACATACAACCATCTCGGGAATACAACCATGCCATATAGCCCAATCCTCCCACTTAGTGTCAGAGGTAATCCCTGCCAGCGTTCCATAGTTTGTTCCGTTTGTTGCAGCAATTTATCTATATTTTTCCTATACAGTTTTTGCGGATCTGCTGTTAGCACAATTCCCAAGTATTTAAATTCTCCCACTGTCCAACGAAGTGGAAAGTCTCCTTTCCATCGGCTCGGAATATTTTCATTGGTGGGCATGCTTTCTGATTTTTGCATGTTTAATTTAAATCCTGAAAAAGACCCATATTCTTTAAATCTGTCTAATAGCACCGGTAAGGCTATGTCTGGGTTAGTTAAATGAACTAAGAGATCGTCGGCAAAGGCCGAGATTTTAAATTCATGTTTCCCCATACATACTCCCGTGATTTCTGGGTCTTCTATTATTGTCCGTATTAACGGATCTAGTGTCAAAGCGAACAGCAGGGGCGACAATGGACAGCCTTGTCGCGTCCCTCTGCCAATGTCAAACGCTGCAGTGTAGCTGCCATTAACGTATATTTTGGCTTGTGGCTCTTTATACAATGCTGCAATGGCCTGCACAAATGTTCCTTCAAATCCATACGCTCCTAACACACTAAACATAAACCCCCAATCCACTCTATCGAACGCCTTTTCAGCGTCGAAACTGATCAGTAGCGAATCCAGCTGTTTCAATTTTACCCATTCTAATGAAGCCAATATCTGCCTCATATTCTTCACTACTTGTCTACCTGTTATGAATCCCACCTGGGGCGATGCAATCAGATCCGGCAATATTCTTGCCATTCTTCTAGCATATATCCCAGCCAGTAATTTGGCCTCATAATTAATGAGTGAAATTGGCCTGTATGATTCCGGTTTACCCGGATCTTTCCCTGGTTTTGGGAATACTACTATATCCGCCATCCGTAATGTTGTCGCTAATGCCTCCATTCCTACCATCTGCTGTAATGATTTCTGAATGGGCTGGACTATATCAGGCTCTAACAGCTTATAAAATTCTGCCCTATACCCATCCGGTCCCGGCGCTTTATGTAAACTACTACTTTTAATTACACTGGTGAGTTCGTCTAGCTCTATGGGTTTATTTATCATTGTCTTTTGGGCTTCTGTTATCTGGGGTAGTTCTACATTACATAGATATAGCCCCGGGTCTAGCTGATCCTCTGTAACTGGATTATATAGCTTGTTATAATATGATGAAAATATTTGTCTTATTTTATCATCGTTATGCATCAGTCCCCCTGTAGCACTTTGCAAAGATAATATTTTCTGAGGGCCTTTCTTTCGCTTAATCATTCCTGCTAGCATTTTACCTTGCTTATTTCCATATTTGTGTAACTGATATTGGTAATATATCGCTGACTTTTGCGCCTTTTGATGTATTAAAGTATTTAGGTGCGTTTGCGTGGCCATTAACTGTTCCTTTATTGCCCTTTGATTTGTGTTTCCATATTCCCTTCTTAATCGAATCAATTGTTTCCCTAGTCTTAGTATTTCCTTATCTCTGCTTTTTCTCTTATGGCTACTATAGGCTATTATGTCTCCTCTAAGTACAGCTTTGGCTGCTTCCCAGTATAATATGGGATCCTGTTTGTGTGCTTCATTATGCATTTTATAGTCCATCCACTTCCCTCTGATGTATTCTAGAAAGTTTTTATCATAGTACAGCTCTATAGGAAATATTCATTTATAGTGTTGGTTTCGAGTCCTCTGTGTGTGGATCGTAATAAAGATTGGTGCATGATCTGATATTATTGTGGGATCTATTCCTGCCTCTTGTATCCCTGTGACATCCCCTTCACTCACTAATATATAGTCTATCCTAGCCTGCGTTTGATGTGCCCTAGACAGGTGGGTGTAATCTCTAATATCTGGATGTAGTATTCGCCATATATCCACTACTTCTAAAGTATCACACAATAGGGGAATTCCTTTCATTGATTTATTTATTTTACTTCCCGAATTATATGTTTTGTCCAGATTCGGGTCTGCCACCGTGTTAAAATCTCCCCCTATTACCATTCTGATATGTGGTTCTTGAGTTTTAATATGTTGAATTTTTGTGATTAGTGTGCTATAAAATTTCTTGCTATATACATTGGGGGCATACACATTGACTAATAGTATCCTTTCTCCATCCACTTTCACTTTGGTTATTACATATCTTCCTTCAGGATCTCTAAACATATATTCTTGGTCAACCTGCAATCCTTTATGAAACAATATCACCACTCCCGCTTTTTTCCCTACTGCTGGGGCCTCTATCAATGTGCCTACCCACCAACTTCTAAGTTTCTCATGTTCCCGTGATGTTAAATGGGTTTCTTGTAGCATTGCTATAGATGCCCCTTTTTTTTTCAGAGCCCCCAGAATCTTCTTTCTCTTAATAGGCGATCCAATGCCTCCCACATTCCAGGAGTATATCATCATTCCCTTCATGTTATCCCTCTTACTGTATTGTGTATTAACAAGATATATCTTCTCTTAAGTGCGGGCCACTGTCCCAGCCGCAGTAGTCCCGCTCCTTTTATTATCTTATCATACATCCTGCCTGCATACTATTTTATAATATCTTTTTCCATTCTTTCCCTTTGTATCACAGATATCTTCCACCAACCCCCCCTCCCCTCCCTTCCCCTCCCCCCTTCACTGTCCCACCAAGCCATCCTCCCTTTTGGCTAGTCACCTTTTATCGCCACCACCCCCCCTCATTTATAAGCTTCTGTATCTTACTTTTAGCATTACCTTTCCCCTTTAATCAGTCTTGTTTTAAGTGTATATTCTCCTTTTCCCTCCCCCATCATTCTGGTTAACCTCTATCCCATTGTAACATACCCCTTCATTCATACAGTCTTTAGTCCATGTCAGTCTGTCCCAATGTTCAAGTTTCAGTTCTGTTCTCCTCTGTCTGTAACACATTCAGGGATTGCAGATACTCTCTTGCTTCAGCCACCCGATCAAAAATTTTTGTTATGCCGTTTTCTGTGACTTTGAGTTTAGCTGGGTATAGCAGTGCAAACTTGATTTTTTTATTATAGAGTTCTGTGCAAAGTGGCGAAAATATTTTCCTTGACTGCTGCACGTGGTGTGAGTAATCCTGGAAGCATAATATCTTTTGTCCTTGGTATTGCAATTGCCGCCCGTTTCTAATCTCTGTTAATATTCGTTGTTTATGTCGAAAGTTCATGCTTTTAAATATGACTACTCTTGGCCGTGTCATGCTACTTCTCTGAGGCCCAATCCGATATGCTCTTTCTACACAGAAGTTTATCAGGCTGTTCTCTAATTGTAGCTCCTTGGGTATCCATTCTTCCAGAAATAACGTTAAATCTTTGTCCAAGATTCCCTCCGGAAGTCCCACTAATCTTAGGTTATTTCGCTGACTTCTGTTTTCGAGATCGTCGATGTGAGTTTCCATCTCTTTTATTTTCTTCTCCATAGCGCTGTGCTCCGACCGCATGTTTTCCACCTGGTCTTCCAAATCAGAGGTGCGTTGCAGGCCGGCATCCAGCTCTAAATTCATGGAATCTATCCTTTCATGCGCTTCCTCCGTGCGGTCATAGAGCTGCTGCAACTTGCTGTCCAAGGCCGCTTCCACTGCCGCCTTAATCTCTGCCGCTATTTCAGCTATCCAAGCTGATCCGGCCATTGGGTCTCCAGGGCTTTCGGGGTCGGCCATTTTGTTTGACACCGACTTCTGCTTCTCTCGTTCCTTACGGACCGTTTTTGTCGCCATTCCGGCTTGTTCCTTTATCGCTGTCTATTCAATTCGCCGCGACTGCACTCTCTTATTCTTCTAGATTATATTCCTGTTTTTAAATTTTGCTATCACTCCCTGTTTGCAGATTTTCAGGGGGGGTGAGCACGGAGCTTAGTCTTTCAGCGTCTGCTCCGTGGCATAGCGACACGTGACCTCTCATGAGGTACTTTATTAAACGCCTTTTGAAAATCCAGATACACAATATCAATCAGCTCACTTTTATCCACATGTTTATTCACTCCTTCAAAGAAATGTAGTAGATTGGTGAGGGAAGATTTCCCTTCACTAAATCCATGTTGGCTTTTTCATTAATCCATGCTTTTGAATATGCTCTGTAATTTTTTTCTTTATAATAGTCTCTACCATTTTGCCCGGCACCGACGTCAGGCTCACCGGTATATAATTTCCGGTATCCCCTCTGGAACCTTTTTAAAAAATTGGCCACCCTCCAATCTTCCGGTACCACGCTCAATTTTAAAGATAAATTACATATTACTAACAGTAGTTCCGCAAGTTCATGTTTCAATTCTATCAGTACTTTGGGATGAATACCATATGGTCCAGGAGATTTGCTACTCTTCAATTTGTCAAATTTCCCCATTACATCCTCCAGGTTTATAGAGATTTTATTCAGTTTCTCCGACTCGTCAGTTTTGAATACCATTTCTGGCACCGGTGTCTCTCCCAAATCTTCCTCGGTGAAGACCGAAGCAAAGAATTTATTTAATCTCTCCACTACGGCTTTCTTCCCTGATCGCCCCTTTTACCCCTCGGTCATCTAGCAGTCCAACCAATTCTTTTGCTGGCTTCCTGCTTTTAATATATACCCCTCCACCAATTCGATCCACCCTATCACTATGATATAATTTGTACCCCAGTATGACAGTGTCCCACTGGTTATCCTCTTTCCACCAGGTCTCAGAGATGCCTATTATATCTAATTTTTCATTTAGTGCAGTATATTCTAACTCTCTCGTCTTATTTTTTAGACTTCTGGCATTCACATATAGACATTTCAAACTATGTTTGTTGCTCCTATTTACATCATGCTCAGTACTTGATGGTATTCATTTGCAATCTTTTGTCTGATTTTTATTTAAGGACACCTGCCAGCTTATAATCGAAAGAGAAAAAAGCCTATATTTCAACCCAAATTGGGAGATGGGCGTTTTTCTCGCAAAGGCGCCCAAATTGGGATAATCGAAAGCCGATTTTGGGTGTTTCCAACTGCACTCCATTGCGGAAACGAATAAAGTTGATCGGGGCATGTCGGAGGCGGGACTGGGGTGTGGTTATCAGCCGAGGAGAGATGGGCATCTGTAGCTGATAATCGAAAAAAAGGCGTTTTTACCGCGATTTTGGGTCACTTTTTTGGATCCTTTTTTTCATGAACAAGTCCCAAAAAAGTGCCCCAACTGCCCAGATAACCACTGGAGGGAATCGGGGATGACCTCCCTGTACTCCCCCAGTGGTCACTAACCCCCTCCCACCAAAAAACCCCCACTTTAAAAACTTTTTTCCCAGCCTGTATGCCAGCCTCAAATGCCGTACCCACCTCCATGACAGCAGAATGTGTTCGATCCTCTCACAGCCTTTCCCTGGGTCAGATGTGGCTCTCGGGTGCACTACAGGGTCACATCAGCATTGCATTGTGGTGGGTGTAGGGTATTGGGCTCCGTGATTTCATTAGCTTGTGTTACAGTCTCACGATGTTGGTAGTTGGTAGGCTCTTCTCCCATGGTGCTTTTCCCCCTGCCTACTGGGTCAGAGTGTGCCCTGTTGTGTTTCCTGATGTAGTCCATGCGGTAGTGGCCATTTTTGTAAGCCAGTTTTAGTTCCCTTTCCTGTGTTAGCCACGTTAGACAACTTAGTTCTTACCTTGAATGTGGCTGAAAGAGGGCATTGTACAGCATTCTGCCAGCTCTGACCTACTGCTAATCTCAGTACCAGGGAGGCTCATTGCCAGTGGGGCACAACCTCTGCAGTTAACTGTGAGTAAACGTGCTTATTCCAATAAAGGACGTTTTCGGAGAGATTAGCCTTCAGGTGTCAACTGGTGTGCCAATGTTATACAGCAGCAACAAGTCCTAGAGGCCTGCGTGTATGCAGGTTCCTGGAGCACTTTTAATGGGTACCGCAGTGCACTTCAGGCAGGTGGACCCAGGCCCATCCCCCCCCCCCCCACCTGCAACACTTGTGCTGGTAAATGGGAGGCCTCCAAAACCCACTGTACCCACATGAAGGTGCCCCCATTCACCCTTAAGAGCTATGGTAGTGTTGTACATTTGTGGATAGTGGGTTTTGGGGGAGGGGGTTGGGTGCTCAGCACCCAAAGTAAGGGAGCTATGCATGTGGGAGCTTTTTCTGAAGTCCACTGCACTGACCTAGGGTGCCCAGTTGGTGTCCTGGCATATCAGGGGGGCCAGTATACTACTAATCCTGGCCCCTTCCACGACCAAATGGCTCGGATTAGGACGTTTTTGAGCTGGGCGTTTTTAGTTTCCATTATCGCTAAAAAAAACAAACGCCCAGCTCAAAAACGTCCATTTTTTCAAAAATACGGTTCGGCCCGCCCCTTCACGGACCCGTTCTCGAGATAAATGCCCATGGAGATAGGCGTTCGTGTTCGATTATGCCCCTCCTGATCTACTATGTTGTCTTTTGCAACTTCACTATCGGGATACCCTATCATCCCTGTTTCGGTGATATCTTTGAAAGATACCTTATTCCGAACCATGCGCTTTTCAGCGACTGTCGGCCTTTCCCCAGTTTCTAGTTTAAAAGCTGCTCTATCTCCTTTTTAAATGTCGATGGCAGCATCCTGGTTCCACCCTGGTTAAGGTGGAGCCCATCCTTTCGGAATAGGCTCCCCCTTTCCCAGAATTTTGTCCAGTTCCTAACAAATCTAAAACTCTTCTCCTTGCACCATCATCTCATCCACGCATTGAGACTCCGAAGCTCTGCCTATCTCTTAGGCCCTGCGCGTGGAACCAGTAGACCTTCAGAAAATGCTACCCTAGAGGTTCTGGATTTGAGCTTTCTACCTAAGAGCCTAAATTTGGCTTCCAGAACCTCTCTCCCACATTTTCCTATGTCATTGGTACCCACATGCACCAAGACAACCGGCTCCTCTCTAGGTGCAGGGGCGTAGCTAGACCTCGGCGGGAGGGGGGTCCAGAGCCTGAGGTGGGGGGGCACAGTTTAGCTTGCCTCCCCCAGCCACCAACTCCCCCGCCACTTTGGACCCCTCCTGCCGCCGACCCCTTTCCCATCGCTACCGCCAGGTACCTTTGCTGGCGGGGGTCCTCCACCCCCACCAGTCGAAGTCTTCTTCAGCACCGGTCAACTCCAGTGTCTTCGCTGATGATCTGTTTCTAACTCCTGACGTCCTGCGTGCATGTCCTGTATGTAGCCCCATGCAGGACGTCAAGAATCAGAAACAGATCATCAGCGAAGGTGCCGGAGTTGACCGGCGCTGAAGAAGACTTCGGCTGGTGGGTGTTGGGGACCCCCACCAGCAAAGGTACCTGGCAGGGGAGGGTCGGTGGTGGGGGAGGGTCAGCGGCGGGGGGGGGGGGGTCAAAAGTAGAGGGGACCAGGGCTTAATCTGTGAGGACCCATGCCCCCATGGCCCCACCTAGCTATGCCCCTGTCTAGGTGACACATGAGGTCTGCCACCTTTGCACCAGGCAGGCTAGTCACCAGGTGATCCTCACATCCACCAACCACCCAGCTATCTATATGCCTAATGATCGAATCACCAACTACAACAGCTGTCCTAACCCTTCCCTCTTGGGCAGAACTTGGAGACATATCCTCGGTGGGTACGAGAGGATAATACATCCCCTGGTGGGCAGGTCCTGGCTACAGGAGTACTTCCTACTTCAACAGGGTGATGCTCTCCTTCTAGGAGACCTCCCTCCTCCAAGGTAGCACAGGGGCTACCAGACTGGAGGTGGGACTTCTCTACAACATCCCTGTAGGTCTCCTCTATGTACCTCTCTGTCTCCCTCAGCTCCACCAAGTCTGCTACTCTAGCTTCAAGAGAACGGACCCATTCTCTGAGAGCTAGAAGCTCTTTGCATCGGGCACACACATATAACCGCTCATCAACTGGGAGATAATAATACATGTGATACTCAATGCAAAAGACTGGATAGCACCCTTTCTCGCTGCTGGATTGCTGACTCCATCTTAGTATTTCTGAGTTTTTCAATAATTTAAAACTTGCTAAAGTATTAAGAATATTAGCCTAATATAAAAATGTCTTTTAGTTTATATGGTATATTGTGTGATTTCTCATTAGCGCATGGCCATTACTGCCAGGAGCCCTTACCACCATTCCCAGACACACCTCTTGTGGCAAAAAATTAAAAAAAAATGTTTTTTTTTACTGCAGGAGTAGTGCACGCTGCTGTCCAAACTACTGTGGGACACCTCCGTGCGGCCCACTGTATGCCCTTTTACTGTGTGATCAGTCCATGTTAAGCTTACCGTGCCTTAGTAAATAATGTCCTCTGGAGTAGGATGGGAGAAGATGGGAGAAGATCCTGTGAGTTTACCTGAGGTATGTAAGGCCCTCATATCCAGTCAAACAATTCCATAAGTCTGTGAAGAGGAGAGTGTTATGGTAGTCTCAATACTTGGATGTGTGCAGGACTTTTCTTTGAAGCTCTGTATAGTAATATGTCAACAGGATCTGGACAAGGTAGCTTTCGATCTAAATACCCATTTTTGGAAATTGGGATTTACAACCTGTGCTGTAACTTGTATGGAGACAACTGAGACTACCATATACTTGCTGGCTACCAAACTGGTGCCAGAGGCAGTCACTCTCCGGAGCGAGGAAGCTGTAGGATTTCTGATTGGGGAATTCCTTTATTGTGTAGAGGTTAGTTTACCCATTATTGGTGCAGTTTTCAGGTCTGAGATATGTCCTGGGGTGGTGAGGAGCTATCTAGGTGTGCATACACAGTCCCTAAAGCTGAGTGAAGAATGCTCTGTGGAGCACACGAAATACACACTCCTGTAAATCTGCACCATGTATCAATAGTATAAGCCACATTCCACTCTAATAGCGGCTTCATTAAATCTGACTCCCACCTTGTTTTTACTATCATAAAATCCTTGCCCCCCCCCCACCGATCTGTTTTAAAAAGACCCAAAATAATCAACCTCTCCACAGTGACAGCAAAAAAAATTCCTTTAATTTTTCCTCCAGCTTCATTTTTAAAACATTGGGGTCCAGGGAGTTAACATAATGCTTAAGTTGGCAAAAAGCAAACTGGTCCCCCCCACCTCACTTCCACCTGTTTATTTATTTGTTATATTACCAGCCCTCTTTTCCCACCCCAGCAGCAGCAGCAACATCATCAAGTTCCCCTTTTCCCAAGACCACCAAGAGCATCAGCTGCTTTCTTCTAACCATAAGACATAAGCATCACCACACTGGGACAGACCAAAGGTCCATCTAGCCCAGCACCCTGTCTCCGACAGTGGCCAATCTAGGTCACAATCACCCGACAAGATCCACGGAGCAAAGCATTTTGTACTGCTTGTCCCAGGAATAGTGGATTTTTCCCTATGTTCCTTTAATATACATTCTATGGCCTTTTCCTTCAGGAAGTCGTCCAAACCTTTCTTAAAGTCTGCTAAGCTAATCGCCTTAACCACATTCTCTGGCAACAAATTCCAGAGTCGAATTACATGCTAAGTAAAGAAAATTTTTCTCTTATTTGTTTTAAACTTACTGCACTCCAGCTTCATCGCATGCCCCCTTGTCCTAGTATTTTTTGAAAGCGTAAACAGATGCACCATATCTATCTTTTCCACTCCACTCATTATTTTATATACCTCTATCATATCACCCCTCAGCCGCCTTTTCTCCAAGCTGAAGAGCCCCAGCTGCTTTAGCCTTTCCTCATAGGAAAGTCATTCCATCCCCTTAATCATCTTTGTTGCCCTTCTCTGCACCTTTTCCAGTTCCGCTATATCTTTTTTGAGGTGCGGCGACCAGAATTGAACACAATACTTTAGGTGCGGTCGCACCATGGACCGATACAGTGGCATTATAATATCCTCATTTTTGTTTTCCATCCCACAATAACATCTCCCTCCCAGCTGGCCCCAGCATCGGTTCTTTCTACCCCTCCATTATCTGTCAGCAATGTCTCATCTATCACCTTTGCTCTCTGATTTCCTTCCACAGCTCAGTATGTCTCTTTTTACCTGACTTCTGGCACTGCAGGGGAGAATTAAAATGTATGAGTAGGTATTTTCTTTATCTTACTGTGCTGGGAGACAAAGGAAGAGAGGCAGACTAAATAGGGGAGGGAAGAAGCAAATTCCTGCCACTCTGAAGAGCAATATTGGATGGCAGATATATCAACAATGGCAATAGACCAGTGTCTAAGAACTAATGCAAATAAATATTTAAGGGTCCCTTTTACGAGGCCACAGTAGGCACTACTAGCGTGTGTCTATTGCTCTGCAAAAAGCACTGCCGTGAGACACACTGAGGCGTCCCCTGGTAATGTGCCCATCATGGGAAGCACGTCTATGGGTAAAGAATAGGCATAGCCTGGCTAATCGGGTAGCATGGATACATTGCCATGCATTGCCTGATTAGCACAGGGTTAGCACAGGAGCCCTTAGCGCCTAAAAAATAGGTGGCAATAATGACCATATGCTAATTGGGAAATTAGCACATGGCCATTAATGAAAAAGATAGAAATGCTACCATTTTATCACTGTGCTAAACACAGCTCTACTGTGCTAAACACAGCTCTGGTGTCATGTTCCCTGCTTGCGCAAGGTATGGGCATCTGAGGAGATGGCAGCCATCTTGGATTTGGGCATATCCAGGAGAGGGTGGGCGTCTTAGGATGGAGCGGCCATCTTGGTGTTGGGCAGCCGCAGGAAGGAAGCCCATGTTTGGGCTTGAGGGCGTCTCCGTTTGGGGGCAGCCATCTTGAAGACAGCTGTGCAGGTTTGGGCCTAATTCCTGCACTATTTAAAGCCATACCACCAGTCCTCCCATGCTTCGGCTTCTATTCAGTTCTCTGGGTAGTTGCAGTGCTTCTGGTTCTTCTTCTGTTTGCTGTTGGTATTGACCTTTGCCTGACCCTGGATTTTCTACTGTTTGCTGCCTGATATTGACCTTCGCCTGATTCTGGATTTGCTTCTGTCTGCTGCCTGGTTTTGACCTTTGACTGATCCTGGATTTTCTACTGTCTGCTGCCTGGTATTGACCACCGTTTGTTCCTGGACCTTCTTTGCCCACTGCCTGGCTGTGCCCCAGGGACTTTGTTCTGGACTCAGTTCTTCCTGCTGTTGGCTTTCCGCACCTGGGGGGCTCAACCCCTGGGGAACGGAGGGAGACACAGGGGGAACTCGGGGTTGGCCGACAGCTCGGTGGGAATTCTTCCTCCATCGGGTACAAGGGCTCACATCTCCACTTGGCGTGCCTGACATCTGGCCACTTTTTAGCATGGTTTATTAAAAGGACCCTTAAATTTTTGTGAATTTTAAATTATAAAAATGCATTTTTTCAAAGTATTCAGGAGGACCCAAAGCTAGCTGCAATGGCACATCGGTGTTGCGTAGAGCAATGCAAGTTTACAGCGTCTGAAAGTGCAATTGAAGATGCATATAAAGATAAGTTGCCATTTTTATTGAATTGTTTAAATTATATTTTCAGTTATGAACTTGCAGTAGTTGACATACAGGTAGCACCATTAATTTAAAATAATGTTTATAATATTATTACATGTTGGTTGGTGTACATAGAATACCAAGCAAGATCATCCTTGAAAAGTTCTCTTTTAGAGGACATTGTTTGGATTAAGACATATACTGAGGGCTTCCTTCACATATGTAAAAAAAAAATGTAGGAATTTAAAATGTTACAAAATGTACAGATTTATTTATTTGCATTAGTTCATAGACATTGGCCTGTTGCTATTTTTGATTGCTCTGAAGAGCGATGACAGCTGTAGTGTGATGTCAATAGAGTGCCCTTGGAGTAACCATTTTTCAGGATTTTTTTTATTATAACTAGAAGCCCTAAATTCTCCACTGGGGATGTATTTTATTTAATTAACTTTTACTTAGTTTATAACCCATACATTCAAAGCATATCATGGTGGGATACAAAGATCAATGATACATAAGCACCGCCATACTGGGAAAAGACCAAGGGTCCATCAAGCCCAGCATCCTGTCTCCGACAGCAGCCAATCCAGGCTTCAGTAACCCGGCAACCCCCCCCCCCCCCCCCCCCGTAAGGCCAGCTGCTGTCACTACATTCTCTGGCAACGAGTTCGAGTCTAACTACATGCTGAGTAAAGAAAAACTTTCTCCTGTTTGTTTTAAATCTACCATATTCTAGCTTCATCTTGTGTCCTCTGGTTTTCTTGTTGTTTGAAAGTGTAAACAAACGCTTCACATCTGTCCGCTCTACTCCGCTCATTATCTTGTAGACTTCTATCATATCACCCCTCAGCCGCCTTTTCTCCAAGCTGAAGAGCCCTAAGCTTCTCAGCCTTTCCTCATAGGGAAGTCGTTCCATTCCCTTTATCATTTTCGTCGCCCTTCTCTGCACCTTTTCTAATTCCTTTATATCTTTTTTGAGATGCGGCGACCAGAATTGGACACAATACTCGAGGTGCGGTCGAACCATGGAGCGATACAACAGCATTATAACATCCTCGTCTTTGTTTTCCATCCCTTTCCTAATAATACTTAACATTCTGTGCGCTTTCTTAGCCACGGCAGCACACTGGGCAGACATTTTTAACGTCTTATCAACGATGACTCCCAGATCCCTTTCTAGGTCCGTAACTCCTAACGCGGAACCTTGCATGACATAGCTGTAATTCGGGTTCCTCTTACCCACATGCATCACTTTGCACTTGTCAACATTGAACTTCATCTGCCACTTGGACGCCCAATCCCCCAGTCTCGCGAGGTCCTCCTGTAATCTTTCACACTCCTCCTGCGACTTGACGACCCTGAATAATTTTGTGTCATCTGCGAATTTAATTACCTCACTAGTTACTCCCATCTCTAGGTCATTTATAAATATGTTAAAAAGCAGCGGTCCCAACACAGACCCCTGCGGGACCCCACTAACTACCCTTCTCCACTGAGAATGCTGACCATTCAACCCTACTCTTTGCTTCCTATCTTTCAACCAGCTCTTAATCCATAGTAATACCCTACCTACAATCCCATGACTCTCCAGTTTCCTCAGGAGTCTTTCATGAGGCACTTTGTCAAACGCCTTTTGAAAATCCAGATACACAATATCCACCGGTTCCCCATTGTCCACATGTTTGTTTACACCCTCAAAAAAATGCAGTAGATTAGTGAGGCAAGACTTCCCTTCACTAAATCCGTGCTGACTTTGTCTCATCAGCCCATGTTTTTGTACATGCTCTGTAATTTTATTCTTGATAATAGCCTCTACCATTTTGCCCGGTACCGACATCAGACTCGCCGGTCTATAATTTCCCGGATCTCCTCTGGAACCCTTTTTAAAAATCGGCGTAACATTGGCTACCCTCTAGTCTTCTGGTACCACACTCGATTTTAGGGATAGATTGCATATTACTAACAGTAGCTCTACAAGTTCATTGTTCAGTTTTATTAATACTCTGGGATGAATACCATTGGGTCCTGGTGATTTACTACTCTTCAGTTTGCAGAACTGACCCATTACATCCTCCAAGTTTACAGAGAATTCGTTTAGTTTCTCCGACTCGCCCGCTTCAAATATGTTTTCCAGCACCGGTGTCCCTCCCAAATCCTCCTCGGTGAAGACCGAAGCAAAGAATTCATTTAATTTCTCCGCTACGGCTTGGTCTTCCCTGATCGCCCCTTTAACACCATTTTCGTCCAGTGGCCCAACTGGTTCTTTAGCCGGCTTCCTGCTTTTATTGTATCTAAAGCGAATGCTACATACCTGTAGAAGGTATTCTCCGAGGACAGCAGGCTGATTGTTCTCACTGATGGGTGACGTCCACGGCAGCCCCTCCAATCGGAAACTTCACTTTGCTAGTCCTCGCGCGCCCATGCGCGCACCGCGCATGCGCGGCCGTCTTCCTGCCCGAACCGGCTCGTGTTCGTCAGTCCCGTATGTAGCAAGACAAAGACAAGGGAAGACACAACTCCAAAGGGGAGGCGGGCGGGTTTGTGAGAACAATCAGCCTGCTGTCCTCGGAGAATACCTTCTACAGGTATGTAGCATTCGCTTTCTCCAAGGACAAGCAGGCTGCTTGTTCTCACTGATGGGGTATCCCTAGCCCCCAGGCTCACTCAAAACAACAAAAAAGAAGTCCAAATCTCCCGTGAAGACAAAACAAAACACAAAAAAAGGTGGAAGGCAAACCAAAACAGACCAAAAACAAGGGAGTTAGAGCACCAGAAAAGTTTAATTGTGTAAGGGGCCTGGGCTACCAGGGCCTGAAGCTCACTGACTCTATGAGCTGAAGTAACTGCCACCAAGAAAATGACCTTCCAGGTCAAGTACTTCAGATGGCAGGAGTTCAGTGGCTCAAAAGGAGGTTTCATAAGCTGGGTGAGAATGACATTGAGATCCCATGACACTGTAGGAGGTTTGACAGGGGGCTTTGACAAAAGCAAACCTCTCATGAAGCGAACAACTAAAGGCTGTCCTGAGATCGGCTTACCTTCCACACGGTAATGGTATGCACTGATTGCGCTAAGGTGAACAGGACAGGAGCGAGGATCTAAGGCCTTGCTGTCACACCAGACGTCAAACCTCCTCCATAAAAAGAAGTAACTCCTCTTAGTGGAATCTTTCCTGGAAGCAAGCAAGATACGGGAGACACCCTCTGACAGACCCAAAGAGGCAAAGTCTATGCTCTCAACATCCAGGCCGTGAGAGCCAGAGACTGGAGGTTGGGATGCAGAAGCGCCCCTTCGTCCTGTGTGATGAGGGTCGGAAAACACTCCAATCTCCACGGTTCTTCGGAGGACAACTCCAGAAGAAGAGGGAACCAGATCTGACACGGCCAAAACGAAGCAATCAGAATCATGGTGCCTCGGTCTTGCTTGAGTTTCAACAAAGTCTTCCCCACCAGAGGTATGGGAGGATAAGCATACAGCAGGCCGTCCCCCCAATCCAGTAGGAAGGCATCCGATGCCAGTCTGCCGTGGGCCTGAAGTCTGGAACAGAACTGAGGGACCTTGTGGTTGGCTTGAGATGCAAAGAGATCTACCAAGGGGGGTGCCCCACACCTGGAAGATCTGGCGCACTACTCTGGAGTTGAGCGACCACTCGTGAGGTTGCATAATCCTGCTCAACCTGTCGGCCAGACTGTTGTTTACGCCTGCCAGATATGTGGCTTGGAGCCACATGCCGTAATGGCGAGCCCAGAGCCACATGCTGACGGCTTCCTGACACAGGGGGCGAGATCCGGTGCCCCCCTGCTTGTTGATGTAATACATGGCAACCTGGTTGTCTGTCTGAATTTGGATAATTTGATGGGACAGCCGATCTCTGAAAGCCTTCAGAGCATTCCAGACCGCTCGTAACTCCAGGAGATTGATCTGCAGATCGCGTTCCTGGAGGGACCAGCTTCCTTGGGTGTGAAGTCCATCGACATGAGCTCCCCACCCCAGAAGAGACGCATCCGTAGTCAGCACTTTTTGTGGCTGAGGTATTTGGAAAGGGCGTCCCAGAGTCAAATTGGACCAAATCATCCACCAATACAGGGATTTGAGAAAACTCGTGGACAGGTGGATCACGTCTTCTAGATCCCCAGCAGCTTGAAACCACTGGGAAGCTAGGGTCCATTGAGCAGATCGCATGTGAAGGCGGGCCATGGGAGTCACATGAACTGTGGAGGCCATGTGGCCCAGCAATCTCAACATCTGCCGAGCTGTGATCTGCTGGGACGCTCGCACCCGAGAGACGAGGGACAACAAGTTGTTGGCTCTCGTCTCTGGGAGATAGGCATGAGCCGTCCGAGAATCCAGCAGAGCTCCCATGAATTCGAATCTTTGCACTGGGAGAAGGTGGGACTTTGGATAATTTATCACAAACCCCAGTAGCTCCAGGAGTCGAATAGTCATCTGCATGGACTGTAGAGCTCCTGTCTCGGATGTGTTCTTCACCAGCCAATTGTCGAGATAGGGGAACACGTGCACTCCCAGCCTGCGAAGCGCCGCTGCTACTACAGCCAGGCACTTCATGAACACTCTGGGCGCAGAGGCGAGCCCAAAGGGTAGCACACAGTACTGGAAGTGACGTGTGCCCAGCTGAAATCGCAGATACTGCCTGTGAGCTGGCAGTATTGGGATGTGCGTGTAGGCATCCAAGTCCAGAGAGCATAGCCAATCGTTTTCCTGAATCATGGGAAGAAGGGTGCCCAGGGAAAGCATCCTGAACTTTTCCTTGACCAGATATTTGTTCAGGGCCCTTAGGTCTAGGATGGGACGCATCCCCCGTTTTCTTTTCCACAAGGAAGTACCTGGAATAGAATCCCAGCCCTTCTTGCCCGGATGGCACAGGCTCGACCGCATTGGCGCTGAGAAGGGTGGAGAGTATCTCTACAAGTACCTGCTTGTGCTGGAAGCTGTAAGATTGAGCTCCCGGTGGGCAATTTGGAGGTTTTGAGGCCAAATTGAGGGTGTATCCTTGCCGGACTATTTGAAGAACCCAACGGTCGGAGGTTACAAGAGGCCACCTTTGGTGAAAAGCTTTCAACCTCCCCCCGACCGGCAGATCGCCCGGCACTGACAAGTTGATGTCGGCTATGCTCTGCTGGAGCCAGTCAAAAGCTCACCCCCTGCTTTTGCTGGGGAGCCGAGGGGCCTTGCTGAGGCGCACGCTGCTGACGAGAGCGAGCGCGCTGGGGCTTAGTCTGGGCCGCAGGCTGTCGAGAAGGAGGATTGTACCTATGCTTACCAGAAGAGTAGGGAACAGTCTTCCTTCCCCCATAAAAATGTCTACCTGAGGAGGTAGATGCTGAAGGCTGCCGGCGGGAGAACTTGTTGAAAGCGGTATCCTGCTGGTGGAGCTGCTCTACCACCTGTTCGACTTTCTCTCCAAAAATGTTGTCCGCTCGGCAAGGGGAGTCCGCAATCCGCTGCTGGATCCTATTCTCCAGGTCGGAGGCACGCAGCCATGAGAGTCTGCGCATCACTACACCTTGAGCAGCGGCCCTGGACGCAACATCAAAGGTATCATATACCTCTCTGGCCAGGAATTTTCTGACCACCTCCTGAAATGGCTTGGCTTGCTCAGGAGGGAGCTTGCCCGCCAACTGCCTCACATTGTTCCGCATATGGATGCTCGTGTAGAGCTGGTAGGACTGAATCTTGGCCACGAGCATAGAAGAATGGTAGGCCTTCCTCCTAAAGGAGTCTAAGGTTCTAGAGTCTTTGCCCGGGGGCGCCGAAGCATGCTCCCTAGAAAGCCTTCTTTAGGGCCAGATCCACCACACCAGAGTCGTGAGGCAACTGAGTGCGCATCGGCTCTGGGTCCCCATGGATCCGGTACTGGGACTCGATCTTCTTGGGAATGTGGGGATTAGTTAAAGGCTTGGTCCAGTTCGCCAGCAATGTCTTTTTTAGGACATGATGCATGGGTACTGTGGACGCTTCCTTAGGTGGAGAAGGATAGTCCAAGAGCTCAAACATTTCAGCTCTGGGCTCATCCTCCACGACCACCAGGAAGGGGATGGCCGTAGACATCTCCTGGACAAAGGCCGCAAAAGACTGACGAGGAGTCTGATGGCCTGATCCCACTCCCTCCCCTGAAAGGCAGCTTTCTCCTCCCGAGAGTCTGAGAAATATCTGATGTCCTCCTCCTCCTCCCACGAGGCCTTACCATCGGTATCAGACACAAGTTCATGAACCTGTGTCTGAAGCCGTGACCGACTCGACGTCGTTGAGGAGCCTTCCTGGGAGGCGGCCGCAGTCGGTACCGCAAGCGGTACCGATGTCGGAGACCTCACCCCGGGCAAGGGGCCAGCCGGCGCCTCACTCGATGGTACCCGTGGCGCAAGCACCCCCGGTACCGGAGGGGAAGGGCGCAACAGCTCTCCCAGGATCTCCGGGAGCACGGCCCGGAGACTCTCGTGCAGAGCTGCTGTGGAGAAAGACATGGAAGCCGATGCAGGCGTCGAGGTCAGAGTCTGTTCCGGACGTGGAGGCTGTTCCGCGCTGTCCAAGGTGGAGCGCATCGACACCTCCTGAACAAAGGATGAGCGGTCCTCCCGGTGCCGATGCCTACTGGGTGCCGACTCCCTCGGTGACCCAGAGCTCTCGGTACCGACGCGGGAAGGTGACCGGTGTCGATGCTTCTTTGATTTTTTCAAACGAAGCATGTCACCGGAGCTTCCCGGTACCGACGAGGAGGACGTAGAATCCAGCCATCTCTTCCTCGGGGCCGAGGCTGAAGAAGGTCGGTCTCGGGGGGGCTGTACCGCAGGAGCCCTCAGGGTAGGAAGAGACCCACCCGAAGGCTCACTGACACCAGCAGGGGAATGGACAGCCCTCACCTGCACTCCAGTCGAAGCACCACCATCCGACAACATCAGCAACAGCGGAGGTCCCGGTACCACCGACGCCGATGGAGCCTTCCGATGTCTCGGTACCGACGATGCAGAGGGTCGATACCTCGATACCGTCGATGCAGTCGATGCCGAGGTCGAAGGTCTTGATGCTGTCGACGTCGATGTACTCGATGCCTCCGGTGCTGTTGTCGACGAAGAGCCCGAGAACAACACGTTGCACTGGGCCAATCTCGCTACCTGAGTCCTCTTCTGTAAAAGAGCACAAAGACTGCAGGCCTGCGGGCAGTGCCCAGCCCCCAGACACTGAAGACACAACGCGTGCCTATCAGTGAGCGAGATTACCCGGGCGCACTGGGTGCACTTCTTGAAGCCGCTGGAAGACTTCGATGACATGGGCGGAAAAATCACGCCGGCGAAATCAAAATTCGCAATGGTGACGAAGGGCACCAAAAATAAGGGAGAGAGAAAAACCCGTACCGAGGCCACAAAAAAGGCCTACCCCGAAAGCGAAAGGAAACTTACGTCGGGGAAACAAACTAGACACACAGGAAGGGACAAAGACCGAGGTCTTTTTTTTTTTTTGCGAAATCGCAAAGACGCGCGAGGGTCAACTTGAGGGGCGCGAAACGGCGGTAAAACACGACTGTCCCGAGCGCGGACAAAAGAAGACTGACGAACATGAGCCGGTTCAGGCGGGAAGACGGCCGCGCATGCGCGGTGCGCATGGGCACGCGAAGACTAGCAAAGGCCTTTGCTAGTGAAGTTTCCGATTTGGAGGGTCTGCCGTGGACGTCACCCATCAGTGAGAACAAGCAGCCTGCTTGTCCTCGGAGAAAAAATTTTTTACTATGTATTTTCGCTTCTAACGCTAGCTTTTTTCAGTCCTTTTTTGCCCTCCTTATCCTCCGCTTTGCATTTGGCTTGGCATTTCCTTATGTTTTATCTTGTTACTTTCAGTCGGTTCTCTTCTCCACTTTCTGAATGATTGTTTTTTGTTTCTAATGACTTCCTTTACCTTACTGTTTAGCCACGCCGGCTGACGTTTGGTCTTTTTCCCCCTTTTTCTAATACGCAGAATATATTTGTCCTGTACCTCCAGGATGGTGTTTTTAAACAGCATCCATGCCTGATGCAAGTTTTTCACCCTGCGAGCTGCACCTTTCAGACTTTTTTTTCACTGTTTTTCTCATTTTGTCGTAATCACCTTTTCTAAAGTTAAACGCTAGTGTATTTGATTTCCTAAGTTCACTTTCTTCAATGCCAATATCAAAATTGATCATATTATGATCACTGTTATCAAGCGGCCCTCACACCGTTACCCCCGCACCAGGTCATGAGCTCCAGTAATGACTGTCTAGTATTTTTCCTTCTCTTGTGGGCTCCTGAACCAGCTGTTCCATGAAGCCGTCCTTGATTTCATCAAGAAATTTCACCTCTCTAGCATGTACCGATGTTACATTAACCCAGTCTATATGTGGATAATTGAAATCACCCATTAATATTACATTGCCCAATTTTCAGTATGACAGTATAGAAAACTGAAGGTAACAAAAGAGAGGGAACAAAGTACAAACTAAAGTCCAAACAAAAAAAACAGCACCACGGGCCTTTAAAAATGGAACACAGTTCTTTAATAAATGAGCCTTGACAAAAAGACCCGACAGGGGCCGTGTTTCGGTGACTGGCACCTAAGTCAGGGGTCACAGTGATGACGTGGAAAACTTAGGGAATAATTCAAATATATTCCTCTACAATATATTATTCCTTACCCCACGTCTCATATAGTAAAAGCTACAAAGCAACAAGGCACTTTCACTTTCTGTATCCAAACGGATAGAGGAATATATTCGATTATTCCCCAAGTTTTCCACGTCATCACTGTGACCCCTGACGCAGGTGCTAGTCACCGAAACACGGCCCGTGTCTGGTCTTTTTGTCAAGGCTCATTTATTAAAGAACTGTGTTCCATTTTTAAAGGCCCGTGGTGCTGTTTTTTTTGTTTGGAGTATAGAAAACTGAAACATACAAAGAAGCAGAACAAGACTTGAAAAAATGAATGAGGATGCATAACACAATAATAATACTCTTTAGGAAGTGGCCAACAGAACACACCAGGAAGGAACAGAACACACTGTAGATCATCTTAACAGCTATGTTTTAGATTAGCTTAAGATTTTTTAATAAATAGAAAGGAATTCCAGCAAAGAGGGAGTTGCAAGAGTCCAATCTACTGAAAACTAGAACATGAATTTAGTTTTGAGTGTGTGATCATCTAGAAAGGGACATACAGATGCATAAGACGTGTTAAATGACAAATAGAAATAGGAATGTATTGTAGGGTTTTCTGGCTATAGATGAAAATCAGAAGTCCTTAAATATAACATGCACTGCCCTAGGCTCTTGAGGATTGGTAGCTCAGGATTGGTCGGCTGCCACAAATGACCGTACAGGACGTATCTGCTTCCGTCTGAAGAAGCGTTTTTGAATGACAGAGGATGAGATGTGTAGCTGGTAATTTAGAAAAGCCTGCGTCGGGGGTCTAACGTTGGTGTCTGTTGCCAAGGGTATCTTTTCGAATGTGGTCACGGCCGTTCTGTTCAGCACAGCTGGGGAAGTATAAGCGTTGGATTTTGTTTTGTTCCCGCGTTGCAAGTTTATGGTGTCTTTCCGCATGAGCACATTTGTCTTTTTCAAGACTAAAGTGCATAGTGAAAGCAGATTATTGATACCCTTGGCAACAGATACCAATGCCCTGACGCAGGTGTTTCATGCCGAAACACAAACTATGTCAGATCTGACCATTAGGTGAAGGCTCCTTATTCTTCTTTGCTTTCTACTTTGACTATGTGGTTTTGGATTCTCTCTCCTTTCGTTGTCTAGCTGGTAATTTAATCATCAGTGATAACGCACAGAATTTTTAGGGATTGAGAAAAAATGACCTGTGCACGTCCAAAACACACGCCTACACCAGCACAGGCCACTTTTCGCCTTAGTAAAAAGGGCAACTGAGTAACTTCTAGCTGAGTACCTTTCATAAAAATCGGTATAGTTACAAGATGGGATAGTGTAGGATCAAAAATTAACGCCTTCTCTTGTTCATATTTAATTTCAGTCTGTGTGATGTCAACCAAATTGTGATTCTGTCAGGTAACCAAAGCAAAAGCCTTTGAGGACTTCACCCTTGATTACTGGTGACGATATCTGTCCCCTTCTCCTCTACTGCTAATTCCAAACTCCCTTCCTTTTATCTTGTTGCACCTCACGCCTGGAATAAACTTCCCGAGCCTGTACGTCTAGCCCCCTCTTTGGCCGTTTTCAAGTCCAAACTTAAAGTCCACCTCTTTACCACTGCTTTTGACTCCTAACCACTGCTCACTTGCCCTGTCCTTTTATCCTCATCTCTTTATTCCCTTACCCTTAATTGTTCTGTCTGTCTGCCTTATCTAGATTGAAAGCTCTTTGAGCAGGGACTGTCTTTTTGTGTATGATGTACAGCACTGCATATGCCTTGTAGCGCTATAGAAATGGTAAGTAGTAGTAGTATTAAAAAAAAACCTGGATTTAGGTTTAATGATCGTATTGGTTCTTTTAAGGGAATGGCCCAAGTAAGGAATTTGCTTTAGAGGTGTGAGGTTGCTTTGAGGTTTCTGGGAACCTTTTCAGTCATCCTTGTGTCTATTGGTGCTGCTGAATGACTCGGTGCCACAGCATAAATTTTGGCAAAGGAGTGGACGCCCAGCTGGTGCCATAGTGGGAGAAGAGAAAAGCCATAAATCTGGAGTAAACCAAACAAAGACAGTAGAGGAACTGTTCATATTGTACAAAAAGGAAGTAAGTTGTGGAGTGTAAAGATCAAACAAAAGGATCTCAGGAGCAGACAGCAATCCTTGTTGTCAAGGAGAAATCTTTTCTATTCTTCCCAAGGGCAGCACTCAAATTCTAAGAGGGAATAGAAGGAACCCCAATGGGGACGTATTGAGGGACTATAGGTTCACAAATGTAAATACTTTATTTTGTATGATGGATTCTATAAGAAAACTTAGCATAGTACTGCATTATTCATGCTTAATATTTCAGTAAAGTTGTTCTGTTTGAATATACCAGTACAGAGTCCAGAACTCTATAAATACAATCAACGCCTTGAGCTCTGAAGATCATCTCCCTTCCATTTCTAGAGAATCCATACCAAGTTTTAGAAGAGTGAATCAGACACTCAGTCCCAGTACTGGGTCTGAGCTCCTCAATCTTGGTTTAGGAGGACATGGTCAAAAGAAAGGTTGCACTGAGTATGGACAAATAAGTTCTGTGCACTGAATCTCCCTTTCCAGGATCCTAGTTGCAGTCCAATGGTGCCATGCCTAGAGATGTAAAGAGGGTGTGAAACTTAATTTTGGGAGGAAAACCCACATGAAGAAAAATGTGAATTTTAGTGCATATTTGTTTATAACTTGTTTCTGTATTTTCATAAAATTAATATTGTAACTGCAGAAGAATACTACAATAATTCTAATATTCTTAACAGATATGTATGTTTCTGACAGGGTCAGTGGAACAGTGGTCAGGTTGCACTTTTACATTTACCAATGCCACTGTGACCACCTGAAGCTTGTTTTCTCCTCTTTTATCAGCTTCCACTACTTCGCTGTAGCTTTTCTTACATCTTCTAGCTCTCATCTAGCCTGTGTGCAATGTGGAGGAATGCAGGGCCATATGTGGAGATTAATTGTAGGGCCTCATTTGCATAAGTCAGTACAGGATGAAGAATAAGGCCATGTGTAAAATATTCTCTCAGTGCTAATGATAGGGTCAGTTCTGCCCTCTGCTCCATTCTTCTCCCATCCTTATCCCTTTGTCTTTGATGCTCTTCACTTCCTCCTCTTCACATCATTCCACATCCCTATGCTTTCCAGTTCTTAGCCCTTACCTCCACCAGTGCTCTATTTCGCTTACGCAGCATCTGCTTAATGCTTCTTGTCTTTCACTTTCCCTGTCTCTCAGGTAATTTGAGTGGTAATTTCTGATCTGACGAAGAAGGCCAACCTTTGAAAGCTAATCAAGAAATGTACTATGTCCAATAAAAAATGTATCATCTTATTTTCTTTTCCATGTTTTATTTTGTTTTATTTCTATTGATTACCTGTCACTAAGGTAATTTCAGTGGTAGAAACCCATCTCTAAGTTGCCATCTCAAAGCCTGGCACTTCCTGGCTGCTGATCTTATGCATTATGAAACCAGTGTAGTGCCTGAATATGCCTCAAAATTCAGGACCAAACTTGAGAATGAAGTAATTAACTAAATATTAACACATGCTGTGTAGTTTACAGGCGGGATGATTGCTATCACTCTTAGTTTGCCTGTTGATGAATCAAGAGCCTTAGACCCAAAACCTGCTACAGAGCCTAAGCAGAACTGAATTAGTAGGAAGTACAAATAAAACCTGCCCAGAACCACTATAATATTTCTCTCTAGAAATTTACAAGCAGCAACTAGAAAATTCTGTCCCTTGAGTTGTAAATATACTTGTGGTCCCAGTACAAACTAAACCATGGATAGCAGCCACAAGAAGGGATTCTTACCTTTCCTCTAGCCAGGTGCTAAATGGTGAAGGTATAGCAGGCTGAATAACCAGATATTTAGCATGGGTACAGTTATCAGAATCTCAGGAGAAGAACTATGGGCTCAAGTCTCATGTACGTAACACCACATCTGGTCAAGAGCTTTGGGTGCAAGAGGAAGGGAATAGGGCCTGGTGTGTGTTTAAACATGAGAATGTGTATGCTCATCTATTCAGAATGATAGAATACTATAGAGAGATGTAACAAAGGAGCAGTATCCTGTAGGAGGCCATGCTTGCATAGCTGACAATTGGGATATGTCCTCAACTCGAGAAGTAGATGGGAACTGCTGCACTTCCTAGCAACTCTACTAGAGGCTGACTGAATTTCAGCTTTGGTTTCAGATTTGGCACTGGAACTAGCTGAAACCCGGGTTTAGGTTTTGTCTGAAAATGCCAATGCATTCTTGGCTGAAACTAATCTCTCACCCCTCACCCACAATCACTCTGTTCCCCCCCCCCCCCCCCCCCTGAGCCTTCCAACTACTCAAAGGCCCTCCCTGGTCCTATCTTAAGAAGCCATGGTGGTCTAGTGGCCTCCTTGGAGGCAAGAATGGAGTGCACTCGTTCCTGCCCGGTTCCACTGCTCAGTTGAAATAGCAGCCGAGACTGCCATAAGAGGTCCAGGCAGCCATTTTGAGATTGGATGCATGCAGCATAAGCAGGAGCAACGCGTGTGCTCCTGCTTATTACAGTTCGAGTCTCAAAATGGCCACTGGGACCTCCCACGGTAGTCTTGTGAGGCTGCTGCAGGAGGTTCTGGCAGCCATTTTGAGATTAGAACCAGCATAAATAGGAGCAATTTCCAGTCACTCCTGCTTAGGCTGGTTCTAATCTCACAATGGTTGCCGTGATCTCCCGCGGAACTCTCAGCAGCCATTTTGAATGAGTAGCAGCACTGGGCAAGAACGAGCGGGGTTTATTCCTACCCCTGAAGAGACCACGAGACTACCAAGGCTTCCTTAAGGTAGTCCTGGGGAGTGTCAATGGGTGGTCTGGGGGGCCGGGTCTCTGCCTTGGGGGATGGCAGCAGTGGTCTGAAGGGACCCATCTTTTGTGTGTGTCTCTTCTGCTAGGCGGGTGGGATGAGCTCAATTGTTTTGACTTTGTTTCTGGCCAAACATGAGTGGCAAATTTCTGTTTCGGTCAGCCTCTAAACTCTACTATATTACATTCTTACACACAACTACTGTATGTCTTCTTATATAGGAATATATTTAAATCTAGAAAGATAGGTTCTGAAGTAGTAGGGATGTTTCCTCAAGAGCTGTGGAATGCAGGAAATCATTCAGTATAAACTGAGGCTCTAGAACCATGGTTCTCAAACCAGTCCTCTGAGCAAATCCAGCCGATTGGGTTTTCAGGTATCCACAATAAATTTGCATGAAATAGATTTGCATACGAAACACACTGTATGCAAATCTATCCCATGCATAATCATTGTGAATATCCTGAAAACCCAACTGCCTGGGTGTGGCCCGAGGACTGGGTTGAGAAGCACTGCTCTACAATTTAGCAAATAAAATTTGATATGCAGGACATGTCCTTAAGATGAGTTACCTCATTGTGCCTGGAGCTGTTCAATTTACTTTCTTCAGAAGCTTCCACAAAGTTCCAGTGGCTGCAGTAAATTCAGAGCAGGGCCAAAATACATTCAATGTCCTTCTCTTTAGTTAATGTATTTTTTTTAGTTTGGTTTTGTGACAGAGGAATTGGTGCTTACCCTGTTAACACTGTTTAAAAACAGGCATATACAATTATTTTAAATTTACAATTGTTTAATAATTTTTTAACTCCTTACATTTCCTCCACTATCTAAATAGTCAAAGCCTTTACATGGCATGCTAAAATTCACTTTCATGATGGGCTCAAACTTTCTGCACAAAGTAAATGTGTATTTAAAAATGAACCCTTTGGGCACTGGAATGAGATGTTCTTTTAATCAGGGACCCTAAAGAGTCTGGTGCTCTGGTTTAGCTGGGAGTGGGATGACCAGGTCCTGTGCTGCTCCACTCTCCCTTTCTTTGGGTGCCATTTCAGATTCTTCAGTTTGAAGGAAAACCTGTCCAAGAGCCTGTGTCAAAACAAGAGAGCAAAAATTTAAGTCATGCTTGATTGAAACATTTCAACATTGAAAAACTTAAGCTTGCCTTTTTTCCCAGTGGCTCCTATGACCCTATCAGCCTGGGGTTTGACCCCATTACACCTGTTGAGACCTGCTGGCTGTCAGCATGACGTGCTGTTCAGGGCCTAACTAAGGTTTCAGGGCCTACCCAGAGAGTTAGCCAAAGGCTCTGGGAGATACTACAGGCAACTCGGACCCTGGTCTGATCCCTGGTGATCACAAATCAACCCCAAAATGGCAGGAGAGTACTTCCACAGCAGTAGAACAAGCAATCCAAAAAGAGCGGAAGAAATAGTTTCAAGAACCAACAGAAGTCCAATATGTTCAACATAAAAGTTTATTCTCCAAAAAAGTAACATATATTGTCCAGACACAACATGGGCTATGTTTCAGCAGTGTCCCTTCCTCAGGGGTTATAGCTTGATGGAATACAAAAAAACAAACAATTACGGAGAATAACCCAGGGTCCTCCAAGAAGTCCAAATACCACCACCGCCGCCTCCTCAATAATTAAATGGAAGGCAATATTTGTGTTTTGTATTCCATCAAGCTGTGTAACCCCTGAGGAAGGCACATTGTCGAAACACAGCCTGTGTTGGGTCTGGTCGATGTATGTTACTTTTTTGGAGAATAAACTTTTATGTTGAAGATATTAGACTTCTATCAACTCTTGGAACCATTTCTTCCACTCTTTGGATTGCCTGATCCCTGCTGATATCAGTGTAGGTATACTCACTAGACTGGCTGTCTTCCTACCTTTTGGGCTTCGCTTGCATGTTATAGGACCAGTGCTCAAGAGAACCAAAGAAACCGAACTTGCTGGCTCTAAGAACTGGGCCTTAAAAAGAATTCACATCTCCCTGATAACAGACAGCCATCAGATCAAACAGATCAAATTCTGGAACAGAAAGATGCTAGGGAAATGGGACTTGATATACCACCTTTCTGTGGTATTTTGCAACTACATTCAAAGCGGTTTACATATATACAGGTACTTATTTTGTACCTGGGGCAATGGAGGGTTAAGTGACTTGCCCACAGTCACAAGGAGCTGAGATAGCAGGTATATAAACACAAAGATAAGGGGACATAGGCACGGCACAGAGAAGCAATTCTTCTGTTCCAAGTGCTGTACATTTGTAATAAGCCTATTTTCTTATAAAATATCTTTTTCCAAGCCACACTTGTTTGTTGTATTGTGCTACAAACCCCACTGCCTCTGCTAACTGAATCCGGGACCAAAGTAAAGGAAGAAAAAATAAGAGAAGATAACATCAGGGGGCGCATCTCAGGTTTCTTAGGATCTCCAGTGGGGTAAGTAGCACTTTAATTTCTTTTTATTTTATACACTAGGAAAACTGTACGCTGCTTAGAGTGAGATTGCATAATAGACAATCCCTGTGCAGCCTTGTACATGTAGATTAAAAAGAGGGTGAGACAGAAATCAAGACCATGAGAACCTTTTAAAATTTTGGTTTCAGGCTGGATGACACACAATTTAGTGAAAGGCTCCATGCACAAGCAAAGTGACACTATTTAATGAAAAGTTCCAATGATACCTTTACGTTGTGGGTTTAGACAAGGTGAGATTTTCATAGTAAAAAGGCCCTTGATTTTATTTTTACCTGCAACTAGTGACATTATGTGGGGTGGGGGGGGGGGGGGGGGGGTTGCATCTTCTCATATATATTTATAGGCTTGCTACAGTTTGTTACAAATCAACAAATTTTTTCCCAGTGTTCAAACTGCTAAGAAAGGACTTATACAGTGGGGGAAATAAGTATTTGATCCCTTGCTGATTTTGTAAGTTTGCCCACTGACAAAGACATGAGCAGCCCATAATTGAAGGGTAGGTTATTGGTAACAGTGAGAGATAGCACATCACAAATTAAATCCGGAAAATCACATTGTGGAAAGTATATGAATTTATTTGCATTCTGCAGAGGGAAATAAGTATTTAATCCCTCTGGCAAACAAGACCTAATACTTGGTGGCAAAACCCTTGTTGGCAAGCACAGCGGTCAGACGTCTTCTGTAGTTGATGATGAGGTTTGCACACATGTCAGGAGGAATTTTGGTCCACTCCTCTTTGCAGATCATCTCTAAATCATTAAGAGTTCTGGGCTGTCGCTTGGCAACTCGCAGCTTCAGCTCCCTCCATAAGTTTTCAATGGGATTAAGGTCTGGTGACTGGCTAGGCCACTCCATGACCCTAATGTGCTTCTTCCTGAGCCACTCCTTTGTTGCCTTGGCTGTATGTTTTGGGTCATTGTCGTGCTGGAAGACCCAGCCACGACCCATTTTTAAGGCCCTGGCGGAGGGAAGGAGGTTGTCACTCAGAATTGTACGGTACATGGCCCCATCCATTCTCCCATTGATGCGGTGAAGTAGTCCTGTGCCCTTAGCAGAGAAACACCCCCAAAACATAACATTTCCACCTCCATGCTTGACAGTGGGGACGGTGTTCTTTGGGTCATAGGCAGCATTTCTCTTCCTCCAAACACGGCGAGTTGAGTTCATGCCAAAGAGCTCAATTTTTGTCTCATCTGACCACAGCACCTTCTCCCAATCACTCTCGGCATCATCCAGGTGTTCACTGGCAAACTTCAGACGGGCCGTCACATGTGCCTTCCGGAGCAGGGGGACCTTGCGGGCACTGCAGGATTGCAATCCGTTATGTCGTAATGTGTTACCAATGGTTTTCGTGGTGACAGTGGTCCCAGCTGCCTTGAGATCATTGACAAGTTCCCCCCTTGTAGTTGTAGGCTGATTTCTAACCTTCCTCATGATCAAGGATACCCCACGAGGTGAGATTTTGCGTGGAGCCCCAGATCTTTGTCGATTGACAGTCATTTTGTACTTCTTCCATTTTCTTACTATGGCACCAACAGTTGTCTCCTTCTCGCCCAGCGTCTTACTGATGGTTTTGTAGCCCATTCCAGCCTTGTGCAGGTGTATGATCTTGTCCCTGACATCCTTAGACAGCTCCTTGCTCTTGGCCATTTTGTAGAGGTTAGAGTCTGACTGATTCACTGAGTCTGTGGACAGGTGTCTTTCATACAGGTGACCATTGCCGACAGCTGTCTGTCATGCAGGTAACGAGTTGATTTGGAGCATCTACCTGGTCTGTAGGGGCCAGATCTCTTACTGGTTGGTGGGGGATCAAATACTTATTTCCCTCTGCAGAATGCAAATAAATTCATATACTTTCCAAAATGTGATTTTCCAGATTTAATTTGTGATGTGCTATCTCTCACTGTTACCAATAACCTACCCTTCAATTATGGGCTGCTCATGTCTTTGTCAGTGGGCAAACTTACAAAATCAGCAAGGGATCAAATACTTATTTCCCCCACTGTAGATATTCTAACTTTGTTTTGGAAGTGGTACAAAGTAAAACAGTCCCTCATTTAATACTTACTTTCTGATTAAACTCCCTTCCATACTTTTAAGGTACTCATTTTTCTACTGTCACTCCAGTGTCTCTTCATGAAAGGTGCATTTCTATATCCAAGTTTGCGCATATAACTAACTCAATAAATAAATAAGAGCGTGAGAGAGGCCCCTGTAGTAACTACATTTTCTTTTTTTTTTTTGCAGCATTAAATATAGATGAATTTGATTTTAAAGAACTGAAAGAAATGGTGCAGACATATTGTAAGAAAAGGGGGGGGGTCCATATAAGGAGGGGGGTGGTATGATATTCAAAAAAGCACAAAGGGGCTCTCAAGAATGGTATAAGTGGTGTTCATCTGCATATAATGTGTACAGTACTGCGTATGTCTAGTAGCTCTATAGAAATGATTAGTAGTAGTCGAGACTGAGGCATGTGACAGATCTGATACCCAGTGCTGGCTTGCTGTAGTGAAGAGGTGTGGGGACCCTTCTCATCCTATATAGTCTCATTTGGGAAGGAGTAAGGTGATTCTTCGGATGCTCAGCCCTACCACCTAGGTAGCCCATACAACACTTCAATGGGGCACTACATCTGTGGAGGAAGTTTAAAAGAATAAAACATCTTTAATTGTACCAGGCTACAGCAGCAAAAGGTATTTATCTAAACTATGTGACCATCAACTTGAATAAATGTAACATCTCACTGAATTCAGAGATGCCATTACGAGTGTGTCATACATTTGAAAGGTTTCTCATTCTCACGCTTTGAGCCCTATTTGTCACTCTTCAAGAAAGGCGCAGTGCCCCAACGGGTGCACGGAGCCGCCATTAACATGGTGCCGTGCCCCGATGGAGACGCACACTAGTCCAAGTGGGGTGCGAGCGGGGTGAAGTGGGCTTGTTCCCGCCCCTCAGAGGCACCCCGCCGGGAAGGGAGGGGAAAAGAAAAGGGGGTTTAAAACCCCTGGGCTGAGCCCGGACGTCCTCTTCTGGTGTCCGGGCATCAGCATGCAACTTCCAAAGCGGACCGTCCAGGGTGGAGCCACATGGCTGGCGAAATCAACCGCAATGGTGCCGAGGGAGTCGTGAGACCCAGATTATAGGTCGAGCGTGAAGACATCGCCGTGGACGATCGATCGTCTTCCCCGCTGGTGCGGGCTGCCCGATTCGATCTCCCCCCCCCCCCCCCAGCCTGAGGAGTGCAACTTGGCAACGTGGCCACGTGGAGTCTGGCGACGCTGCATCTCTGACTGCGGGGAAGTCAGTGCTCGGTTTGGTGTCCTCCCCCTCACGGTGAGTGCTTGAATACTTCGAGTGTCCCCATTGCAGTTGTGGGAGGGGGTGCGGTGTCGTGGGGGGGACGCGGTGTTGTTGGGGGACTCGGGGTCGAGTGCCGGAGGTCAACCGCGGCAGCACTGGGCGGGCCCGGAGATCATTCCACCTTACCCAAGTTTCCTGAGACGTAGCTACGAAAGCCCAGCGGGAGACCGCACGATTTTGGCTGCCCCGAGCCCCATCATCCTTGACCGCCACCATTTGGCTGGCTCCCAGCGGCTTCTTTCCCTCGGTCCCGAGCTCCCCCGTGGAGTAGGAGCGCGCACGGCCATTGCACCCGACCACAGCTGCGAGTGCCAAGCTCGAATTGAAAACGAAGGAGCGAGCAGGGGTTTCCCTCAGCACGGTAGGCAAAATAATAATAATAACAATCTGTGTATGCGGTAGATGGGGTGCCATGCGGTCAGAACTGGGTCGAGTTAGAGCGAAGCAAGGAAGCCAATTAGGACAATCTAAGTTTCCCCTTCCCAGCACAGCCGTCATCCAGTACACTCAAAACAAAGCAAGCAAACCTAGGAGATGCTGCAAATAGGCTCAGTTCCACTCCTCTCCTCCGCTCTCTTTTACTCCTTCTCTTACTCTCAGCTGGTGACATCAATCCCAATCCTGGCCCTCCTCACCAACTATTATCCAAACTCTACAGATCTCACCGTGACCTCTCTAACCTCATCTCTATTCCTCTACTCCCCTCCTCTTCTCTGCCCTTCTCTTGCGCCCTATGGAATGCCCGCTCTATCTGTAACAAACTCCCCTATATCCAGGACCTCTTTATCTCGCGTCACCTCCATCTGCTCGCCATAATAGAAACCTGGCTCTGCCCTGATGACTCTGCTTCAGTCGCAGCCCTGTGCCATGGCGGTTATCTATTTTCACATACTCCTCGCCCTGCTGGCCGTGGGGGCGGTGTTGGACTACTTCTCTCTCCCTCTTCCAGATTTCAACCCCTTCTTCCACCTCAATCTCACTGTTTTTCCTCCTTTGAAGTTCACTTTATCCGCCTTTTCTCTCCTCTGCCTCTTCGAATAGCGGTCATTTATCGTCCCCTTGATAAGTCCCTTTCATCCTTTCTCAGTGACTTTGACGCCTGGCTTGCCTTCTTCCATGATCCTTCCTCCCCCTCTCTCATCCTTGGTGACTTTAATATTCCTGCTAATGATCCTTCCAACTCTTATATTTCCAAGTTACTCGCTTTAACGTCGTCCTTTAATCTCCAACTATGCACCACCTCCCCCACTCATCAAAATGGTCACTGTCTTGATCTCATCTTCTCCTCCAACTGTTCACCTTCTAGTTTCCTTGCCTCTGATCATCCCTCCTCTGATCACCATCTTATAACTTTCACACTTAAATCTCCTCCCTCCCAGTCCCGTCCTATCCTATCTAATTTATCTAGGAATCTTCACGATATTGACCCTTCATCTCTATCCTCCCATGTTTCAAACCTCCTCTCTACTGTGGCACCATCCACATCTGTCAACGAGGCTGTTTCTTCTTACAACAATACTCTATCCTCTGCCTTAGACACTCTTGCACCTTTGATGACCCGCCCTGTAAGGCGTACAAAACCCCAACCTTGGCTGACTTCTAATATCCGCTACCTACGTTCCTGTACCCGCTCCGCCGAACGCCTCTGGCGGAAATCTCAGGCCCTTGCTGATTTCTTACACTTTAAGTTCATGCTGACCTCCTTCCAATCTGCTCTTTTACGTGCCAAACAGGATTAATATATCCAACTGACCAACTCTCTTGGCTCTAATCCTCGACTTCTCTTCACCACATTGAACTCTCTCCTCAAGGTGCCCCTCCCCCAACTCCCCCTTCATTATCTCCTCAGACACTTGCTGAATTCTTTCACAACAAGGTTCAAAAGATAAACCTTGCTTTCTCTACCTCACCAGCTCTCCCTCCACTAGTCCGTTCCCCTCTCTCTCCTTCCCCTCATTCCCTTTCCTCCTTTCCTGAAGTTACTATTGAGGAAACTACACTTCTCCTTTCTTCCTCAAAATGTACCACCTGTTCCTCTGATCCCATTCCCACCCACCTTCTTAATGCCATCTCTCCTACTCTTATTCCTCTTATCTGTCACATTCTCAACCTCTCACTTTCCACTGCGACTGTCCCTGCTGCCTTTAAACATGCTGTGGTCACACCTCTCCTTAAGAAGCCTTCACTTGACCCTACTTGTCCCTCTAATTACCGACCCATCTCCCTCCTTCCTTTTCTCTCCAAATTACTTGAGCATGCTGTTCACCGCCGCTGCCTTGATTTTCTCTCCTCACATGCTATTCTTGACCCATTACAATCTGGTTTTCGCCCTCTCCACTCAACCGAAACTGCGCTTACTAAAGTCTCCAATGACCTATTACTGGCTAAATCCAGAGGTCAATATTCTATCCTCATTCTTCTTGATCTTTCCTCTGCTTTTGACACTGTCGATCACAGCATACTTCTCGATACCCTGTCCTCACTTGGATTCCAGGGCTCTGTCCTTTCCTGGTTCTCTTCCTACCTCTCCCTCCGTACCTTTAGTGTTCACTCTGGTGGATCCTCTTCTACTTCTATCCCTCTGCCTGTCGGCGTACCTCAGGGTTCTGTTCTTGGTCCCCTCCTCTTTTCTATCTACACTTCTTCCCTTGGTTCATTAATCTCATCCCATGGCTTTTCCTACCATCTCTATGCTGATGACTCCCAAATCTACCTTTCTACCCCTGATATCTCACCTTGCATCCAAACCAAAGTTTCAGCGTGCTTGTCTGACATTGCTGCCTGGATGTCTCAACGCCACCTGAAATTAAATATGACCAAAACCGAGCTTCTCATTTTCCCCCCCAAACCCACCTCCCCGCTCCCCCCATTTTCTATTTCTGTTGATGGCTCTCTCATTCTCCCTGTCTCCTCAGCTCGAAACCTTGGGGTCATCTTTGACTCTTCTCTCTCCTTCTCTGCTCATATCCAGCAGACCGCCAAGACCTGTCGTTTCTTTCTTTACAACATCCGTAAAATCCGCCCCTTTCTTTCCGAGCACTCTACCAAAACCCTCATCCACACCCTTGTCACCTCTCGTTTAGACTACTGCAATCTGCTTCTTGCTGGCCTCCCACTTAGTCACCTCTCCCCTCTCCAGTCGGTTCAAAACTCTGCTGCCCGTCTCATCTTCCGCCAGGGTCGCTTTACTCATACTACCCCTCTCCTCAAGACCCTTCACTGGCTCCCTATCCGTTTTCGCATCCTGTTCAAACTTCTTCTACTAACCTATAAATGTATTCACTCTGCTGCTCCCCAGTATCTCTCCACACTCGTCCTTCCCTACACCCCTTCCCGTGCACTCCGCTCCATGGATAAATCCTTTTTATCTGTTCCCTTCTCCACTACTGCCAACTCCAGACTTCGCGCCTTCTGTCTCGCTGCACCCTACGCCTGGAATAAACTTCCTGAGCCCCTACGTCTTGCCCCATCCTTGGCCACCTTTAAATGTAGACTGAAAGCCCACCTCTTTAACATTGCTTTTGACTTGTAACCACTCGCCTCCACCTACCCTCCTCTCTTCCTTCCCGTTCACATTAATTGATTTGATTACTTTATTTATTTTTTGTCTATTAGATTGTAAGCTCTTTGAGCAGGGACTGTCTTTCTTCTATGTTTGTGCAGCGCTGCGTATGCCTTGTAGCGCTATAGAAATGCTAAATAGTAGTAGTAGTAGTAGTAGTAGTCCTGTCTATTAAACCTATCTAGTCCACTGTAAGCAAGGAAGCCAATTAGGACAGTCAAAGTTTCCCCTTCCTAGCGCAGCCGTCATCCCCATTCACAAAACAAAGCAAGCAAACCTATGAGATGCTCCAAGGAGGTTTAATCGACAACAGTGGAAGTGAGCCTAGCTAGTCCTCTGTATGCAAGGAAGCCGATGTGGTTAATTTCTGTTTACACTCCCCCATGCTGCCGTCGTTGCCATTCACTCAAACAAAGCAAGCAAACTAACATAGTGTTAAAAATTAAAAAAAAGGCCCATTCGCATCCGGTGGCATGGTTGCTCACCCCGCGACCCTCACTGCACAACTGACAGGAAGCGCCCGATGTACACGCCACGGCCTTGTTGGGCAGCAGTGCAGAGTGAGCTGCTCCGTGAAAGGACTTGTGCACTGGTCTTGTGGTCCACCGTGGCAACCACATGTAAACAGTTGGTGACATCAGTGGCCCTCGGGAGTACCCAGGCCAGACCGCTTCAGCGACGGCGCAGAGCGAACCGCGTGGGGGCGAGGTTGCACTCGACCAGCCCCCAAGTACGGCAAAAAAAAAAAAAGGGAATTCCATAGGCGGCCTGCCAGTGGTGACCTGGCTTTGTTTCCGCGCAACTCAGAGCGGCCGATGGCGGATCACTCGTCCCTCCATTGCTACGAGGCAGATTTACGCGCCCACCCCTCACAAACCATTTAACTATACCTTCGAAAGAGATGTTCCCACCAGTAACCAGCAGATGTCAGCATAATATGGCTAGGAGAACTGCACAGAGGAAAAGGGAAATTTTTGATAGCATTTTGGCTTGTTTCTGTCTCATCTTTCTCTCTCTTTCATATTTTAAAGCAGGTTCGGATGGCAGCAATCTCATGCTGACGGCAACATATGGTAACAAAAAAAAATTATATATGTAATTTATGTGTATATATATATATATATATATATATATATATATATATATATATATAGATAGATAGATAGATAGCTAGAGAGAGAGAGATTGAGATTAGTTAGTCATAAACAAACGTTTCAGTTTGTGTTAGTCATAAACAAACGTTTCAGTTTGTGTTGTCTCGTCGGTACATGCACAAATGTAAGCCACACAAGTCGAGTAATGATCAATTTGTTAGTATATCTTTTCAGATATATCATCTCAGCCAATTAAGAGACCAGTGTCAGACAAGCAAGCAAGGGCAAAGACAACATAAAGGAGCAGAATGCAGACAAAAAGAATATCGCACAAGCCCTGAGACAGCCCATGAGACGGACAGAGGACGCACGGAACGCAAGAACAACCAGCCACAGACTTAGGAGCTCGGAGCTGAGTTAGCAGGTTGTAGCTGCACGGAACACCAGCAGTAGCGGAGCAACTGCAATCAGGTTTGAAGTAGAGTCCAATGCAAAGGATACTGCTCGTGAGGGGAAGAAGTTGCTAGGAAGGTAACAGGGTGCAGTACCGTGGGCATTGAGACACACACAGCCCGCAATCTGTTACATAGAGCAAAAGGGGAACAGGGCTCGCACAGGGGATATATAATGAACAGGTGAGTCAATTGATGGCCACAACAGACAACTAAACATATTGAAGAAAAGGTGGGGATAAGAAAAGAAAGCGTAAGGATAGAGGACAACGAGACAGTTTAAATATCGAGGTGACATACATTACATTTCTCTATATGAATAGAAAATGTAAGAGTAGAGGGAATTACTCAGAGCATGCGTGTGTTCTAGTTAAGAACATGTGCTCCGACCAGAAGGCGGTTTATTTTACTACAGCTGCCGCAATAATATCACAACAAGAGAGGTAGCATTAAGGAATCTTGCTTACATGAGAAATTTGCGCAAGCTAACAGGGCTGGATCATAAATTAACTTACAAAGTCCTGGTCGCAGAGTAACTGAATATGACAGAGAGTCTGTAGGAAGGTGTCTGTTATCCAGCTGAGTGATGAGCAACATGGGGCAGAGGTAGCAGGAACACAGAAATCCTTACAGCAGCCAGTAATGGGAGAGAAGAGGGAGCGAGCCTAAGGGTGTTCCTGCCTTTTATAATGCTTTATAATGCTCCTATGAAAACCTTGGGGCATCCGAGTCCTGGGTATTGTAGTTGCAGAACAGCAGGGGCAGTTACCGAGACAAGTAGGGCAGAGATACCTCATGTCCAGGGCAGACATCAAGGCGGCCTTACCACTTCTGACACTGCACACAGACAACTTCCCAGAACTGGGCTGAAAGTGAGAGTTAACACTATTATAATAAGTGCATGCCCATGGGTTGCGGGGCATCCTGCGCCTGATTTGAATTTTCAACTCCAGTATGCACTGGGGAGTATAGCGAGCCTCGGCGAGTAAGAATAACATGCACTACCGTGATTCAGCACATTTCTGCACTGGGGCGCGCAGCGATCCTACACAAATAGGAATAACATACACTACCCGAACGATTTCCTATTCGTGGGTCCGCAACCTGTGAAACATGCCATCCTCGCTAAACCATTTCCACCCATTAGCAAAGGCATTCGCTATTCCCCTAGCAAAACGTAAAACGCGACTGCAGTGCTGGGGCATTGAGATTATTCCCGCGACATGGGGAGCAGGCTCCCCAACCGCAAACTTAAGTAGCACAGTGCTCATAGCAGGGGCGTTTTGGATAGGGAATCATTTTGCACATTCCTGAACCTTCACTTCCACGGCCGTAAAGGCCTAAAATACAGAATCACACATGCGTCAAAAATTTTCCTGCCTGAGTACGTAACTTTCGCAAATGCTACAGACCTACCTCGTTGGCAAGGCATACCACAATAATCAAGAATAGTAAAGGAAATGTACCACTTCTCCACTTTACCTATGTGGAGCTACTTACCTCTGTAATTGTTGCTTAATCTTACCATGCCAGACGTGTTTTCTTTGTAATACAACCAGATATCTAAACTGGAGGCGAATGCCATGGTGATACACTGTGGGCCACGTGAGCCTGTAAGTGAGTGAAAAATGTGGAATGCAGATGCATTAAATAAATAAATAAATATACAAGGCGAGAGGCGCAATCATTAGTGGGTAGCCAAGCAAAAAAAAAAAAATATATATATATATATATAGCAGGGGCCTTTGGATAGGTAAAAGGTAACATAGCGAGAAAGGGTACCATCGGGGGTTACCTTAACGTTGCGTACAGGGAGATCATAATGGACAGGACATTCCTGCGAGCATATCCAGCCCAGTGACAGAGTTTGCAAAAGCTTTTCCATCACGTTAGACCCCCCCCAGGTACGAAAAACAACCCGTACGGACCTACAGTTAGGCACCGCCACAGCCGGCGGCATCGGTCTTCGGAGTGATGTCCGGGAGGGTCCCATCACGAGAAACATCACATTCCTTGCGCTCCTCTCGATAGTGGACGCGGTTTCCATATCAAAGGAGAGGCTAGGCAACGCGAGAGTAATCTTCTGAATTAGGCAAAGAGCACGCTGTCCCCGGGAGGTAGACTTGACGCAAAAGATAGCATTGTAGTGTTCTTCGGCAATATTTTATACCGCGCAAGGCATGTTCCCAACGCAAGCATCCAAGTACCATCGTTGGGTCCGCAGTGGGCTAGTAATATCCTGTCTGTGGCATAGTCTGCTAAATAGAAGCCGGGCAATCGGTCTCCACTGCTCCGTTGTACAGAGAGGCCTTGTCCTTTCTGAACCCATCAGCGGCATAAAGGGGCCATGGCTACTAGATAGTTGTCCGTTGCATGGAGAGGCCTTGTCTTTTATGAACCCATCAGTGGCATAAAGGAGCCATGGTTACTAGATAGTAGTCCGGCACGCACAGACCCTAGGTCCTGTTGGCAACAGTCTGTTCTTTGTCCAGTCTGCACTGGTCCGTGATACAGAAATGCCATGTCCTGCCCATAGTGGTTCACGCAGAGGCACTAAATGCATGCTGGACAGAGGCTACACTCGGTAACAAGACCGGGCACGGAGCACTGAGGCCATGCCTGGGGGTAGAGGCAGGCAATAAATCATTAAATGAAAGCAATTCCTTCCAGTGCCAGCTCCCCATCTCTGTATTCCGTTATCCTCGCATCTGTCCCCCTCCTCCCCCCCCTACCATGCAGGCCTAAAGGAATATCTGCATTCCTCAGTGTTTGGGCTCGGCCAGATGGCTGCCATGAGGAGGTGTTGAGCCAGAGCAGAAGGGACTGCTTGCCTTTCTCCCTTGGCTGCTGCAGAGCAGGTGACTGACTTTCCAAATTCTCCCCTTTCCTTTCTACTGGTTGATATTGGAGAAGGAAGCAAGGGTACGCCAGAAACCTGGCCGGATGGTGGCCATGGGGAGGTGTGGAGACAGAGCCGAAGCTTTTCTCCCTTGGCTGCTGCAGAGCAGGCAACTAACTTTCCAAATTCTTTCCTTTCTGTTTCTACTGGTTGATCTAGGAGAAGCAAGCAAGGGTACTCCAGAAACCGTTACAGATGGGTTTGTGGCCGTGGACAGACGGCAGGTGACGCATGACTGAGCAGAAGAGATGTTTCGAAGGGGTGGGACCCACCTATCCGCAAGTGGAAGTGACCCATTTGATTATGCATTTCAGAACGTGCTAGAACCTATAATTTGGCACAACAGGCCGCAGCTGATGGTGGGGAGGCCCGGGGCAAGCCTTGCTACCCCGGGCTGGTGGCGGGGTATCCAAGCCTGATGGTGTAAGCTAGGCAGCTGGGATAGCTGCGCTTACGGTTGAGCGCCCTTGCTGTACGGTGGGGAGCTCTGTATACGATTGGTCAGTCTTGCTGTGACGGCGGACTGGGTTGGCTGCTAAGCCAGAAGGTTGATTGGCTTGGGTATACCCTGGTTTATGATGTTTGTATTTTAAATAAAGCTGCGGCCAAGTTGTGCCATGTCAAGAAAATACTATGTGTCCGTTATTCTTTCAAATATCACGAATACCATTAGGCCCGAGGGGTCTCGGTTGCCTATGTTAAGAGCTTCAGTACCAGTGCACTGATCTTGGACCACTGCTTTCAAGAGAGGCAAGCCTTAGAGAAGTAAATCAAGTGGTCCAACTGTAGGAAGAAATCTGAGCGCACCTTCCTGCCTACTGCTTCCCCTTTCCTGCAAGTGCATGTGCTCTGAAACTGATATACATACTGGGTGGAAGACAATCTTTAGCTTAAAAAATTTACACAAATTGCTTCCCACTTTGTATTCTTTCAGAGGCTCCAAAAAGCCAATATAATGTTAATGCTTCCTTGATTCATTTGCAAAGCGATACTACAGTTAAATCATTCTAGATTTATATCCTGGATGTACCGGCTGAAAAAATCTCACTCCTTGGTGTCGTAAATCTCATTTTTGGGATGGTTCACCCTTGGCATCTCTGTGTACTTAACAACTAACTAGGGGGCCCTTTCACTAAGCAGCGGTAAACCCACCACAGGTTTACCGTGCATCAATCTGGAGCTACTGCTGGCCCAACGTGGGCACCAGTGGTAGTTCCAGCATGCGGCATTTCTGGCACTAGTGGAACTATTAAAAAAATATTTCTGCAGGGGTTAGCTAGCAGTAATTGGGCATCGCCGCTTGCTACCCAGTTACCAATGGGTTAGTGCGGGAGCCCTTACTGCCACCTCAATGGGTGGCAGTAAGTGCTCCCCCCCCCCCCCCCCCCATGGCCATGTCTTTTGGTTTTTTTGGCCTTTTTACCTGCTGTGGTAAAAAGGGTGTCGGTGTGCGGCAAAAACAGCTCCTGCCGCTAGCGCAGGGCCCTATTTGCTGCAGCTTAGTAAAAGGGCCCCTAAATATTATCAATCCACTCTGCATAGCCTTGATTTTTGTTTTTTAAAAGAAGTGTGAGCAGGAGGAATGGATATCTGATATATATATATATATAAGCAGGAGTTTGACATGACTTTTTTTTCACTGTTTCTGTGCTCCATCAATTGAGAGTACAGTGGTCCCACCAAATAAATTCTTTGTGTGCCCTTATTCCCACCATCCAGGCCACTGACTAGGCAGTCGCCTTGATCAAAGCTACAACCAGCGGGTTACACATATAAGCAGTACCTGCATGGCTGCTATCATGTACCTTTAAGCCTAAATTGAACAGATAATTTATCTGTTTATCAGCTGAATATCCATTAAATGGATAAAGGCCAGCTCCACCTTTGTTTTCCCCCAAACTAGCCCCTTGTTATACAGATATCAAGCCTTTAATGAGCTAATAAATATTTTCCGTATCATTTTTGAAAGTACATGTATAAGTGAGTTATGCATTTTCCACTTGCTAAAAAACATATACCTTGCTTTGAAAATCAGTCCCTGGCTGTTTAGGAGCTTTTCCCCCACATTAGCAACACCTATGAGCACCTGCTCCCCAGCAAGACCCTTGCTGTTATTCTAAAATACCTATTAATTTGACATTCACAAGTACATCATCAATTTAAAAGGTGAATTTAACTTTGAAACTTAGAACATGTATGCAATCAGACCATCTGTAGCATATGTCAGTCAATGAATGAAATGTGTTCTTTATGGGAAGGGGATTTAATGTGATTTATTAATTTAATTTTTGGTTTATATTGGAATTTATATCGGGTATTTTTTTGTAAAACTCCTTGGGTGACTTGATTAAAGTTGGGAAGGCAGGATCGAAAATGTGTAAATAATTACAGCTTTTAAAATATTTTACCCTCAGATCAAAGAAATTGATAGGTAGCAGCCAGCTTCATGTTCAGCGAGAGGTCTGATGTGAACCCTAACTTTTATATTTCTCCCTAGTACACTATGAGGAGCATGTTTGATATGACATCTAAATCCAATTGTGGATGTTTTGTGGAAAACATCCAAAACGCTAGTAGCGAACATGGAAATTTTCAAACCAGAAAACTGTCCAACTTTTTGATTCGAAAATGGCCATTTGCTAGATGTATTTGTGCTCAGTGCCTTTATCTTTTTGGACCATTTTCGGAGGAAAAAAAAGATATCTAAGGGAAAAACGCAAAAAAACAAGCCATTGGTAAGTATTGGGGGGGGGGGGGGGGCTAGCACTCTTAGAAGACTTGGCCACACAGACATCACAGCAGAGAAGTGGGGAACCCTGCTGTGGACTTCACAGAAATGGTTCCAGGTACACATCTCACTTATCCCCTTATATTGTATAGTGAGCCTTCCAAAACCTACTGTACCCAACTACATCATTACAACAGCCCTTATGGCTGAAGGTGTTGCCTAGGAGTGGAAGAGTGGCCTAGTGGTTACGGTGGTGGACTTTGGTCCTAGGGAACTGAGGAACTGAGTTCGATTCCCACTTCAGGCACAGGCAGCTCCTTGTGACTCTGGGCAAGTCACTTAACCCTCCATTACCCCATGTAAGCTGCATTGAGCCTGCCATGAGTGGGAAAGCGCGGGGTACAAATGTAACAAAACAAAAAAAAATAGGTTTTTGGTGGGATTTCACTTTCCACCACAAGTGGAACAGAGCTGGATATGGGCCTAGGTATCTACAGTGCACTGCACCAACCACTAGGCTACTCCAGGGACCTGCTTGCTGCTGTAATAGGACTGTAACATCTGAAGCTGTCATAAAGGCTGGTATATACTCTTTTTTTTTTTTCACAACTTTGGCGGGTGGGAGGGGGTTCTTGCCTTAATTTCTCCAGTGGTCATTTGGAGGGGCATAATCGAACATCGCCGGTGAAACAGATCACTGTGGCGATCTATTTTGGCGGTGGCGCTACAGCTGGCTGGAACCGTATTATCGAAAAAGATGGCCGGCCATCTTTTTTTCCGATAATATGGTTTAACCCGGCCAAATGCCAGAGTTAGCCGGGTTTGAGAAGGCCGGTTTTGTTTTTCAGCAATAATGGAAAAAAATGCCGGCGATCTCAAACGCGACGACATCCAAGGTATTTGGTCATGGGAGGAGCCAGCATTTGTAGTGCACTGGTCCCCCTGACATGCCAGGACACCAACTAGGCACCCTAGGGGTCAGTGTGGTGGACTTCAGAAAAAGCTCCCACATGCATAGCTCCCTTACTTTGGGTGCTGAGCACCCCAACCCCCCCCCCCCCAAAACCCACTACCCACAAATGTAGAACACTACCATAGCTCTTAGGGGTGAAGGGGGCAACTACATGTGGATACAGTGGGTTTTGGAGGCCTCCCATTTACCAGTACAAGTGTTACAGGTAGGGGGGGATGGGCCTGGGTCCACCTGCCTTAAGTGCACTGCGGTACCCACTAAAAGTGCTCCAGGGACCTGCATACACACAGGCCTCTAGGACTTGTTGCTGCTGTATAACCTTGGCAAACCAGTTGACACCTAAAGACTAATCTCTTTGAAAAAGTCCTTTATTGGAATAAGCACGTTTACGCACAGTTAACTGCAGATCAGAGGTTGTGCCCCACTGGCAAAGAGTCTCCCTGGTACTGAGATGAGCAGTAGGTCAGAGCTGACAGAATGGTGTACAATGTGCCCTCTTTCAGCAGCATTCAAGGTAATAACTAAGTTCTCTAACGTGGGTAACACATGAAAGGGATCTAAAAGTGGCTTACAAAAATGGCCACTAGCTCATGGACTACCGGAAACAAAACTGGACACACTCTGACCCAGTTAGCAGGGGGAAAAGCACCATGGGAGTAGAGCCCACTACCCTACACCCACCACAATGCATTGCTGATGTGACTCTGCAGTGCACCTAACAGAAAAGGTGTCACACTTACCCGAGAGCCACATCACAACCAGGGAACGGCTGTCAAAGGATAGAACACATTCTGCTGTCATGGAGGTGGGTACGGCATTTGAGGCTGGCAAAATATGTTTTATTTTTATTTTATTTAGTGTGGGAGGGGTTGGTGACCACTGGGGGAGTACGGGGAGGTCATCCCTGATTCCTTCCAGTAGTCATCTGGTCAGTTGGGGCACCTTTTTGAGGCTTGGTTGTGAAAATAAAAGGACCAAGTAAACCTGGCGAAATGCTGCTTAACACAGCTTTTTTTTCCCATTATCCGCGAAAGCCGGCCATCTAGTAGCCATGACCATGCCCGCCCATGTCCCGCCTTCGCTACGCCGCCGACACGTCCCCTTGAACTTTTGCCAGCAAGGCGATGGGAAAGCGGCGATGCTTTCAAAAAAGCCGCTTTCGATTATACCGATTTGGCCGCTTTTGAGAGATCGCCGGCCATCTCCCGATTTATGTCGGGAAATGGCCGGTGATCACTTTCAAAAATGAGCTGGTTAAGTCACAAAAAGGTGCTCTAGATGACCAGTCATGATTGAAACAGGTCTAGATGAAACCATCTAACTTTTAGCCCCAGATATTTTCATTTTGTTCTATTATAGCAGAAAAACTTCCAAGTTTTGGGAATTCCCAAATCCCACCCCCCAACATGCTCCCATATGATTTGGGCAAACTGCATAGAAAACTGTCTTTAAAATGGGTTTCGAAAATAGTGATTTGGACATTTTGACAAAAAAAAAAAAATCTGCTGCTTTGTGCTGCTTTTTGGATATTTTGAAAATGAACCCCTATGAGAGTTATACGCCTGTTGCCCCTTGCTTATGGAATATTCAGACCTGATTTGCACCTTCTTCATGTTTGGGGGAGCAAAGAGAAAAAAAATCTGAAAGCCCAGGACTAAACTAATGCTGAGTTTCAGATTCACTGGCTGGTGCTACTGAAAGGGGCAAACAGCATCCCTGTGTATCAGCACTTAACAGGTTGCTTCTCTATATGCCACTGATCAGCCAGCACTTGCTACAAACCAAATTCTTATGTAGCAACCTGTCAGAATGCTATGTGATTGAAGCTGCAGATAGAACATTCTGGCCCCTGCTCCAGATAACAGATGCCAATCAAAGTGTTAACAGTAGGAGATACATTCAGAGATTCTGATCTAACAGGATTCAACTATGAGCGCTTGGAGGGAAGTATAAAATCCAAGTGCAAGGGAGGGAGGAGTCATGTCTTTCATCCCCAAGAGCTGGTGAAGATAGGGAGTTTTTTCATCTCCTAGAGGGATTCTATCTAAGAATGATGTAGAGGAGCACTAAGGGGGGGGGGGGGCGCCACACCCAGGGGCCCATGAGATTCTTAGTTCTCTGCTCAACAGTTCTAACTCAAGGGGCTGTGGAGCCCTACAATAACTGCTATTCTGTTGCCACCCCCCCCCCCCCCCACCAGCATCAACTCTATCTCCTTCCCTTTCATTATCCAGCATCTCTCCCCTACCCCCCAATTCTGACATCACCCCCCATTCTTTCTCAAACCTAAGGGGGAAGGACTGGTTAGGAAGAGACTGGATCCTAAACCTTATTAGAGAAGAGCAAAGGTTAAAGCTACTGACATTTGTAAGTCCCAACCAGGGAAGGGATGGAAGGCTGAAAGCAGTGGAATTAGTGAACACATTTTCCTATCTGTGTTGGGGAATAATTCACCCACCCAGATGTTTATCCTTAACCTCTTATGAATACTACGTCTGATGGAGAATTTACTACCACTGCTGGGATACGAGCATGGTAACTCTGCTGACATTCATTAAACAGCATACTTAAAGGCTTGTAACCAGGGCTTAATTTGTAGACAAAAGAAGTGGAATTGTGGCGCTAGGAAAGAGCTAGGTCAGGTGTTGAAGAGGTGCTGGATTAGGGAGTAACTGCTCTGTTCCAGGTTTGCTCCTCCCCTTTCTCTTCCCTGCAGGTTACTTGGAAAAGAAGGGCTGTAGCAGAACACCCCTGCTGCTCTGGAGTCTGAAAAGTAGTGGAACTGTGTTCCAGATCATTCCCCCAGAAATTAAACCCTGCTTATAACCATGCCATCTATACCAGTGGTTCCCACACCTGGTCCTGGAGGCATCCTAGCCAGTCAAGTTTTCAGTATACCCTCCACTGCATGCAAATCTTTCTCCTGAATATTCATTGTGGGTATCCTAAAACCTGACTGGTTGGGGTGCCTCCTAGACCAGGTTTGGGAACCACTAATCTACCAATTGGAAATACATATATGAGACTTGGACTCCTCTTATTAAGGCTATATCTATGACCTTCTAAAACATATGAAAGACATAGGAGTTGGAAGTGAGTGAAGTAACTGCATGGAGACCTTCCTGTGTTTCTGTAAGGATATGTTATGATCAATGTTGCAACCAATATACCCTAATCCTTTGGGTATTTTGCTGTATATTAATCTTTTCTTCTACTTATTAAACACTGGAATGCCCATTAAAGGGATTTTTTAAAATCTTAAAATCACTCTGGTTTCTAGTTCTATGGTTTATTACTTAATGAAATTGCTTTTACAACAGTGGCGTAGCCAGACCTGAGATTTTGGGTGGGCCCAGAGCTAATATGGGTGGGCACTGTGTGTATATAGTAGTGTTTCTTGTGATACTACAAAATAAATGCCTTAGAATGCCCTCGATAATGGATTTCTAAGTAGTCTGCCCAACAGCTGCCCCGCATCAACATAACCATGTACATATTTAATGGAAAATTTTATATTTTTAAATATGATTACATTATCCCATATCTTAAAATTGACCATACATAAGTCTACTACAACGGCAAACTTCTCAACACACATGGCAGGATCCTGCAATATAATTACATAGGAAAAATGTATTCAAGCAAACCTATGAGCTGCTACATCCTTGTTGTTCTTTATTGTTGGTAGCATTATTTAATCTCACTTAATTTTCAAACATGCTGGCTTGTGCAGCATACGGATGTACAAAGAGGAAGTATTAGTTTGATAATTATAGTACTAATTTGTTCTACATTTTAAATCAGTGTCATTTGGAGGGGCTGGCTATGGGACTCCCCCTCCATGCAGAGATGTTTTCACCTAGTAAAGGGCCACCAAGTGACCAAAACAGACATCAGATGCAGATGTGATTCCATGTACCCCCAATGAAAGCAGAGTTTAATTCTACTTCCATTTAATTTCAATATATTCCATCTTTATAACACCAGGCTTCCCAAAGGCAGACTACAGAAACAGATGAAGAGTTAAGATCAAGAAACAGGATATTCTCACTGAAATTTCTCCAACTGTATTGCATAGAACAGCTTAGGAAAATAAGCACAAAATATAGAGATTATAACTGCTGTTTCTACCAGCTATAATAATTTTTAAGCTGTTTTACTGATGTTCAATTTCAAATAAATTAAAAAGCTGTCAAATAAGTAAAAAAGAAAGCAAAATCTTTTGTCCTCCACCTTTTAAGGCTTATCCAACTGGAACAGCTTTAGACTTTTTACAGATGGACCACGCATTTATTTTTAATAATCTCACACAGCACACACTATGGAACGGTCCCTGGACCCTTCTTACCTTACCCCTACAGCCAAGCCAGCAGTCAAAGAAAAAGAAAAAAAAGAACAGCTCACATTTCAACCTCACAGCCTCAGCCAAGGCCAAGCACCGCTGCCGAATAGCTGGCTGCCCTACACGGACCACACACTGGGTGACACAATAGCTGGCTGCCCTACACCGACCACACACTGGGTGACACAGACTTGCACTGAGGAGGACCCTGGCCTGGGCACCATGCACCCCCACAGTGCTGCCTGCCTGCTCTGCTTGAAGCCAGGAGAAGCAGGAGCAGAACATCGTCGTCTAGAGAGCGCACCTCAGCTGCAGTGGCCATGTGGTAACACTGATTAAGTTACTACCACAGTGGCCTCTGCGGCTCCGGCTGAGCAGCTCTCTGGATGACGTTCTCCTTCTCCTGGCTTCAAGCACTTCTGCAGGTAGCACAGTGTGGGGACAGGAGATGAGGAGTGTGCGGGCACTGGGACCCTAACAGCAGCAGTCTGTTATTTGCTTTTGGTGCGCTTTCTGGGAGGCAGGCCGACCGAGGTGACGACGATCACCTGCAGCATTCCTGTTCAGGAACTGGCGGCAAGCAGGAAGGTAGAAGCATCTGCATACGCGGTACGGCGCCACCGCGTGCAAGTGGAAAGGTGGGGCGCATGCATGTGCATAGGCGCTGTTTTTTTTAAAGAAATCTAGGCGCCCCCACTAGCTACGCCTCTCGACTGCATACCAAGCTCATGAATGATTGATAAGACCAAAAAGCCTGCTTAGAGACTTACAAATAATTCTTCATGACATATGAAAATCTACCATTCCCAAGGAAATACCTCGGGAACCCCCTTCCCCCGCCCACCCACCACCACTAAAAAAAAAAAAATACTATTTCTTAATAGTATGCCTGCCATCCTGTGATCCAGTGTCTCCTGCTAAATATTTTGATGAGAACAAGGAAGGATCAAACCAAAACCCTCTTCAAAACTTCAATAAAAATAATTTAACTAGAAACTGTTATCACTGTCTCAACATTTCACCCCTTTAAAGTTGGAGATCCAAAGTTGCTTTACCTGCTGCTCAATGTAGCCCTTGGCTACCTGCTGCTAATAGAATGATCCCCACCCCCAGTTGATGGAAGGAATGCAAGAAAACCATATCAGAGCTCAAGATCTCAAGACGGCATGGGGTAAGCCTCTTGTCCCAGACAATTCTCAGCAGGTGTCTAAGCTGCCATCAAAGAGAGAGGAAAAAGCCTCTTACCTGGGTGAAAGTGCCTGCCTCATTGCCTAGAGGCAGGGAAGGGAGACTGGCGATGAGAGATAGGGAAAGCTCGCATGCATGGATTGCTGGGACGGATCGCTTGCTGGTTCAGCCACTGGTCCCTTGCAGCCTTTCTTCTTTGTTTATTGCTACTGGTCTGGTTCATCTTAAGAACATTAAAAGATAACCAAGGCAGAGGCACTGGACCATAGCTCTCTGCCTGCCGGTACTGTTTCCTGTGCCGGTCCTCCTCCTTCCTCTTCTGAGGTAAACTTCCGGGCCAGCACAGGAAGCAGTAGCGGCAGCCGAGCACCCAGCGAGGTGCAATGGGAGGGGTCTCGTGCTGCATGTTGGCAGGTGGATGAAAAGGGACACAAAAGACTGGGTGGGCCTGAGCCAAGCTTGGGTGGGCCTTGGCCCACCCAGGCCCACCCGTAGCTACGCCCCTGCTTTACAATAAAAGTAAATTTAAAACAAACTGAAAGGAACTCCACAAAAGAGCTTGCAAAACACAGGCAGTGGCTGTTGGCTGTAGCAGTGCCTGATACAGATTCCCTCCTGCTATTGCAAATGATGGCCTTATAGTTCTGCAAAGGCAAAAGGTAAAAAAAAAAATGTGTTTTAAGAACAACTTTAAATTTACTAAAGGAAAATTCTGATCAGACAGCCAAGAGGAGGGCATTCCACAAAAAAGGAACTAGAAAATTAAAGGTACTTTTCCTGGTCACTTCATGGTAAGCCTTTGATGGATTAGGAAGAACCAACTGTTGATCATTCAATGAACATAAAGCTCTGGATGGTACATAATGCCAGTTGTAAGTGCTTTATATGTTAATGTTAAAATCTTAAATTTAATGTGATACTCAACCACAGCCAATGCAGCTTGAAGAGAAGTGGGGTAATGTGATTATAACACTTATCATGACTGATGCTCTGTGCAAGGGTTGAGGGTGGGCCAGTGGAAGAGCTCAGCTGGACAACAGCATATAAGCAATGTAAGTATTTATCTGGGTCCTGAGGCCTGGTACTTCATAGGGCTAGGAATATAAGTTGGAAAACCTTCCTCCATTCAATAAACATAGTCTCAAGCAGTCCTCTGACCCTACTACCCAAACATAGTCTGTGGCTGGTGGGGCTGTCTCTTCTGCAGAGATGCAAAAAATCTCATCACTGCCACCATATGTGATACCCTGAGTGAGGGTTGAGGGTGGGCTAGTTTAAGAGCTCTGCCAGACAACAAGATATAAGCAAAATAAGTATTTATTTATCTGGGTCCTGAGGCCTATTACTTCATAGGGCCAGGAACGTAGGTTGGAAAACCTTCCTCCATTCAATAAACACAGTCTCAAGTAGGCCTCTGACCACACTACTCAAACATGAGAGTGAAGGGGGGCAGACTCAAGAAAAATGTCAGGAAGTATTTTTTCATGGAGAGAGTGGTAGATACTTGGAATGTCCTCCTGCGGGAGGTGGTGGAGATGAAAACAGTAGCGAAATTCAAGCATGCGTGGGATAAACATAAAGGAATCCTGTGCAGAAGGAATGGATCCTCAGAAGCTTAGCCGAGATTGGGAGGCGGGGCTGGTGTTTGGGTGGTGGGGCTAGTTCTGGGCAAGACTTCTACGGTCTATGCCCTGAAAATGGCAGATACAAATCAAGGTAAGGTATACACAAGAAGTAGCACATATGAGTTTATCTTGTTGGGCAGACTAGATGGACCGTGCAGGTCTTTTTCTGCTGTCATCTACTATGTTACTATATGTTACTATAGCCTGTGGCTGGTAGGGCTACTCAAACACAGCTTATAAATTCTTGGCTCTTCTCCAAGTCCCAGGTCTGGCTCCAGCCAGACCTCAAAACACAACTTTCAAGTCTCAGTCAAATAGCAAAAGTGGCTTACCTCAGCCACGTCATGATCACTGTACATCAGCAGGAGTACCCTTACACGACAGGGCAGCTTCTCTTTTCCTAAGCCCTCTGTATCAGGGCCTCTCTGACCTATTCAGCTTCATGGATTTTAGCTCTGTTCTGATCTGAGCCCTGTCCCTCTGACTCAGCAACTGCCTCCGCCTCAGCAGACTAGTAGCCCCTTGCTGCAAGGAGGCTGAACTGCATCATCCACGAAAGAGTGCTCTTCATTATACTATCCACTCCCTCATAATGACATAGTATTCGAGCAGCTGTGTTCTGGAGGGTTTGAAGATGCTATAATTTAGACTTGGAAATACCTGCATATACTATGTTACAGTAATTCAGTAATGAAATGATGTCAACAAAGCTCAATGATTTGTCGCGTTCTCGAGGGCCTTGGCATACTGTCAGGTCCTCGAGGCGGAACTGGGAATAGTGAGTCCTTGGACCCCTGCCGAGGAGCGGCAGCGGCAGGCAAGACCACCCTGGAGTGGAACACACGGAAGGGCGGACTGGACCTCTGGATTGGGAGCAGGCAACTGGAACCTCTTCACCTGCACTTAGCCACCGTTCCGCTGGAGTTGAGCTCCAGCGTGCAGGCGGCCGGCAGGGCTTGCAGGACAAGGTGGAACTGGAATCCAGAGGACCCACCCCAGTTCAAGGAAACACGAGGGAACAAACTATACTAGACTGCACTAAGCGCTGCACGCAGCCGCTAAGCCAGACACACCGGACAGACTAGACAGACAGAAGCTTATCAGGAGCAGGGACTAGGGCAGATATGCAAGCAGGGAAAAAGGGGAGCCAGGGAATACCCACAGGGCAAACCCACTAGCTAGGTCGAGGCAGGTAACAGGATAAATCCCCCAAAAGATACACGCTACCTAGACAGATACAGGAATCAGGATACATAAGCAGGGATCCGGATAAGCACACAGGATATACAAGCAAGGTACAAGGTAGACACACGGGACAGAAGGTAGCTAGGCAGAGCGAAAAGCCGGATAACACTAGCTAGCCAAAACCAGGACTCAGGACGAACAAGCAAGGACCAGGATGTGCACACAGGATATACAAGGTTCAGGATGTGCACACAGAATATACAAGCAGGGAGTAGGGCAGGCTGCAAACACAGACGGGGAAACCCGGGCTGACCTGCAGAGGCTACCTCCACAGCGAAGGCAGAAGGACTAGCAGCCAGGATGTGCACACAGGATATACAAGGTTCAGGATGTGCACACAGAATATACAAGCAGGGAGTAGGGCAGGCTGCAAACACAGACGGGGAAACCCGGGCTGACCTGCCGAGGCTACCTCCACAGCGAAGGCAGAAGGACTAGCAGCCAGGATGTGCACACAGGATATACAAGGTTCAGGATGTGCACACAGAATATACAAGCAGGGAGTAGGGCAGGCTGCAAACACAAATGGGGAAACCAGGGCTGAACAGCAGGCTCCAAACACAGACTAAAGGCAGAAGGGCTAGCAGCCCATGCAGAAGGGCAAGCAGCCCACAGGTACTGGGAACAGAAGGGCACCAGCCCACACAGAAGGGCAAGCAGCCCACAGGTACTAAACAGAAGAGCAAGAAGCCCACACAGAAGGGCAAGCAGCCCACAGGTCCTAAACAGAAGAGCAAGCAGCCCACAGGTACAAAACAGAAGGTCAAGAAGCCCACACAGAAGACAGGCTTAGAAGCAGCGCAGCAACACACTGACTAACCTGTAGGCCTCTGGGCATGACACCAGACAATGACACCATGCGAAGGCCCTGACTGCAAGCGAAGGCCCTCCTTATAAAGGAACTCACTGATGAGTCACCACCAGCAGGCCAGAAGCAGGAAGTTCCTTGCCTCCAAACAGAGGCTTGACACACAGAGGAAGTGTGACCACAGGAAGGACAAGCAAGAGCCATCTTGGATACTGGCATAGAGGAGGCGGCAGCCATCTTGGAAGAGGCATAGCCCACACAGGTGAGGTCCAGTAAGGCAATCAGCACACAGAGCCAGAGAGAAACTAAGACAGAGACAGACACAGAGACAAGCAGAAGCCAGCACAGCCACTGACTCCCAGAAACAGGGTAAGTATGAGGGTGGTCACAGCCACAGACGTGACATGATTCTCTTTTTTTGTTTTGCTATTTTTCTGTGCCTAACTCTTTTGTAACTCTTTTTCTGTTACAATAATAAACTCACTAATTAGAGGGGGAACACTTTGCAGTCTGTGTGCTATGAGTCAAAGTTAAGAGGGAAGGAGCGTGACCCTCAACTCCAACCAACTAGACTTCAGCTACATTTAAAATTCACATTTTCATTTCATTTCAGAAAAAATGCTTAAAGATTTGAATGGTCTCCTCTGTGAAGGAGTCTAGAGTATGCTGCCACTTCCCCCTTAGGGATACTCCCTCATTGTATCAGAGCCACCTTAAAACCCATAGTCCCGTCCAACAGGGAAGTGAAAAGGGAGGTGTTGAGTCAGGAGGGCATGGTCCAGGAAGTATAAAAGCCCATGACACAGCTAGGTTAAGTATGCCCAGAGGGAAGCAGCAAAGAGTTACTTACCTGTAACATAGTTCTCTGTGAACAGATCATCTCATAACCACACAGCTGAAATGTTGCAACGGTGATGTTGCTAACCTGGCCTTTTAAAGTTCTAATAGAGCTTTCTGCGCATGTCCCTAGGCTTGTGTCCTACTGTACCTGCTATAAATACTGTACTGCTCTCTTCCCGTCTCAGTCCTGAAGCTGGCGGCAACTCTGGGTGGGAGGGTGGGTCTCTGTGGCTATGAGATCGTCTGTCCATGGAGAACTACCGCTACAGGTATGTAACTCTTTTTTTTCTCCCTGAACTTCAGATCTCATAGTGACACAGCTGGAGCCTACAAGCTTAGATAGGGAACAGTCATAGTAATAATTAATAAAAAAATATCTTTATTTTTTGTTAATTGTTTCCTGTTACTGGAGGAGGAGGGAAGTTGATGCCTAAAAGGAAAGATGATAAACAGCTTGTCAAAAATTGGAATCTGCTGAGGAAACAGTATCTATGAATGTGTGTAAAAATGCTCACGTTGCTGCTTTGCAGATATGTACTGGAGAAGCCCTATGAAGATGAGCTGTTGTACTGGCCAAAGCTCAAAAATGATGAGCTAAAACATGAGGAATCTGTATGATTGACATAATTGCTGATAACAAAAATGAAAACATGCAACAATCCATTCAGAAAAAGTTCCTTTAGAGTCTGGTTGAAGTTGATATGAATTACTTAGACAGAAATAGTTGCGATGGTCTAGTTTGATATTGTATACGGGCAAGGTAAATCTGAAGTATGCAGGTACAGACTAAACTATTCATAGAATCTTAGATTTGATCACACTCTGGTTAGCAGTATATCAAATTGGTAAATAAACATAAACATATGGTGATATGTGGAGATGGATTAAAAACTGGGAAAATAATAGACTGATTGACTCAGATGAAAAAGGAGACACCACCTGAGGTATTTTGGGTGTGGACAAAGCAGCACCTTGTTCTGTAAGGTGTTGGAGTATACAGTTCATAGTGAACTAGCATCTGAATCTTACAGATACATCCTGCTGACAAGATGGTAATCAGAAAAACTGTCTAGCTTAGAAGCTAGGGTGTGCCAATTGAAAGGTTCAAATGGAGGAGTAGTGAGGACTGTTTGTAACAGATTCAAATTCCACACTAATGTAGAAGGCTGAAAAGCAGGACAAAGATATATGAAACCCCTGAAAAAATGATTAATTATAGTATGCTGGAAATCCTGATAACACAAGATGTTCTTGTACTGCTGAAGAAGACAATGCAATATTTGATAAAAAAAAGAAATAGTCAAAGATTTGATATAACCCATAGGTTAGAGAATGTTAGTTATGAGAGGCACACTGCACAGAAAAAAAAATGCCTCTTATCTGCATATGAACTGTTCATGGAATCTTTCCAAGATCCAAGAAGAACCCCCCAAATATCTGGGAAAAAATAATGAATCCTTGAATGGGAAGGACGAAGAAACCAGGCTACTAAACTCAAGGACTGAAGGGTTGGGTGAGAAAGTGGCCTTGATTTTGTGTGATCAAAACCTGCTCTTTTGGTAAGAAAACTGGTGGATAAATAGCTAAGTTATGGACTATCAGAAACCATGACTGCTTGGGCCAGTGTGATGTGACGAAGAATATGTGAACTGAACTCCATTGCTGCTCTTGTAGTTTATGCTATGAGAGGTATAGGAAGGTATTCATATAGGAAGTCTTAACCCCAGGATGTCTGGAAAATATCGATTGCTATTCTGTTCTGATAGATAATCCTGAGCAATAGCTGAGACGTGTAGTGATGCGTGAGAACGCAAACAGGGCTAAAATTGTGAATCCCCACTTCTAGAATACGAAAGGCTTGATAAACTACTTGTGAGGTAGAAGATTTCTGCTCAATAAATCATCAAGAGTGTTGATCTTCACCTGGGGGTAAGACACTATGATGATGGAATTGAGGACGAGAAGAATTGTCCAAATACAAATTGTTTCCTTGCAAGATAGTTTCAAGCCCATACTCTCCTGCTTGTTGACATAATACATGACAATCTGATTGTTCATCTGAATGTGAATTATTGTACTTATCAAACTGTTGCGGAAAAACAGCTAGTTAAATGGCCCTCAGGTGTAACATATTGATAGTTTGCACCTGTTCTTGCACCAGCCTAGTACCTCAGGACTTATGTTGTGTTAGATACACTCTCCAGCCCTGTCCAGAAGCCTCTGTCATTAGTAACATGGAGGAAGACATAGGTTGAAAAGGTGCTGCTACCATAAGATTTTCTTGGACAGTCCACCACTGAAGTAATTGTTTGAGGTGAAGAGTAACTGGTATCTTGGTTGTCAACGGCTGATCATGTGACTACCAATCCTGTTGGTGTCACTGCAACTGTCTCATGCAAAACTTTGCCAGAGGTAGAACATGGAGTGTTGCTCCCTTGTGGCTCAACAATGGGAGAAAAACTCTGGCTGTTGGAACATGAATGGTTAAAATATGTGGTACTAGCTAGATGATAGTCTGTGCTGGTGAAAGTGATAATTGTGTGAGAGGTAATGGAGTGATGATGTGAGCTCTTATACACTCCAGTTATTGCACAGGCTATAAATGTGAGTTTCCGATGGTTATAGGGGAAAAGCTAAGCTGTTCAGGAGATGAAAAGTCATCCCCAATGCATGAAAAGCATCCTTCAATATTTGGCTTAGAATGAAGCAGTTGTCTAAGTACGAGAATACGAGTAGTGCCCAAATGGAAGTACCTGGCACTGTTAGTGATTTTTACCCAGAAGAAAGCGAAAGAACTGTTGTGATACTTGATAAATTTGAACATGAGGATATGCATCCTGTAAATCCAGAGACATGAGGTATACATTGTGTGGCAATAATAGAAGGATGGTAGGTAGTGTGGCCATCTGGAATTTTCGTGTTGATAGTTTTGTTGAGTTTTCAGAGATTCAGAATCACACAACTTCCCTCTTTTTTTAGGTATAAGGAAGTGTGTGGAATAAAAACCCAGTAGTCCCAGGTGCGACCGCAACTTGAGTATTGTGTTCAATGCTGGTCGCCGCATCTCAAGAAAGATATAGTAGAACTGGAAAAGGTGCAGCGAAGGGCGACAAAAATGATAGCGGGGATGGGACGACTTCCCTATGAAGAAAGACTAAGGAGGCTAGGACTTTTCAGCTTGGAGAAGAGACGGCTGAGGGGAGACATGATAGAGGTATATAAAATAATGAGTGGAGTGGAACAGGTGGATGTGAAGTGTCTGTTCATGCTTTCCAAAAATACTAGGTCTAGGGGGCATGCGATGAAACTACAGTGTAGTAAATTTAAAACAAATAGGAGAAAATGTTTCTTCACCCAATGCATAATTAAACTCTGGAATTCGTTGCTGGAGAACATAGTGAAGGCGGTTAGCTTGGCAGAGTTTAAAAAGGGGTTGGACGGTTTCCTAAAGGACAAGTCCATAGACCGCTACTAAATGGACTTGGGAAAAATCCACAATTTCGGGAATAACATGTATAAAATATTTGTATGTTTGGGTAGCTTTCCAGGTGCCCTTGACCTGAATTGGCCGCTGTCGGGGGACAGGATGCTGGGCTCGATGGACCTTTGGTCTTTTCCCAGTATGGCATTACTTATGTACTTATGTCCCTTGGGTGGGATGCACTTTCTGGATCGCCCATGCCACTATGAGTTTGGACATCTACCCATCTAGCATATGTATTTGTTCTACTGGAATTGTGTGAAACAGAAGGCATTTGTGGTGATGGGGCATGATTGAAGGTGAGTTGGTATCTATTCTGAATGATTATTAGCACCAAAGTGTTCATAGTGATGGTCATCCAAGCACTGCAGAAATACTGAAGATGGCCTCCTACCAAAAGATGTGAAAGATGTGGTTGTCCAATCTAGAACATCCTTTCATTATGCCGTCAATGAGTTCAGTGACTATCTCCAAACAAAGATGCCCCTGAACAGGGGCAGGTGTCACTCTGGCATAGACATCCTCCTTTCAATGTCAACACTAGAAGAAAGGATTGACATCTGATTAAGATCACCATTGTGGTTTCTAAAGCTGCATTTTCATAACTATCATCAGCTGAGCAAATCAAAGTTGTTGAGAACTGACTGGAAGAAGGTTTAGATGCCTCTGTTAATTCTTCAATGGACTGAAGTAGAGTAACTCTGATGGTGTAAAGACAGTATACACAATCATAATTATGGATCCTAATATGAGGAGAGAACTTAGTGGTGTGATGCATGCGTTTGCTCATGAATGCGTATATTTCAGATCTTCTATAGGCAGGTAAGTTGCATACTCCTTAGCCTTTCATGTTTCTTCATCGTTGATTTCACCACCAGCATAGGATTGGATAATCATTGTGTACCATGGTTACTACTTATCATGAACAAGGTATGTAACATATAGTAACATAGTAGATGACGGCAGAAAAAGACCTGCACGGTCCATCCAGTCTGCCCAACAAGATAACTCATATTTGCTGCTTTTTGTGTATACCCTACTTTGATTTGTACCTGTGCTCTTCAGGGCACAGACCGTATAAGTCTGCCCAGCACTATCCCCGCCTCCCAACCACCAGCCCCTCCTCCCAACCACCGGCTCTGGCACAGACCGTATAAGTCTGCCCAGCACTATCCTCACCTCCCAACCACAAGCTCTGGCACAGACCGTACAAGTCTGTCCAGCACTATCCCCGCCTCCCAACCACCAGTCCCGCTGCCTACCACTGGCTCTGGCACAGACCGTATAAGTCTGCCCAGCACTATCCCCGCCTCCCAACCACCAGCCCTGCCTCCCGATCTTGACTAAGCTCCTGAGGATCCATTCCTTCGGCACAGGATTCCTTTATGCTTATCCCACGCATGTTTGAATTCCGTTACCGTTTTCATTTCCACCACCTCCCGCGGGAGGGCATTCCAAGCATCCACTACTCTCTCCGTGTAAAATTACTTCCTGACATTTTTCTTGAGTCTGCCCCCCTTCAATCTCATTTCATGTCCTCTCGTTCTACCGCCTTCCTATCTCCGGAAAAGGTTCGTTTGCGGATTAATTCCTTTCAAATATTTGAACGTCTGTATCATATCACCCCTGTTTCTCCTTTCCTCCAGAGTATACATGTTTAGTTCAGCAAGTCTCTCCTCATACGTCTTGTAACCAGTGGCGTAGCCACAGGTGGGCCTGGGTGGGCCGGGGCCCACCCAATTAGGGCTCAGGCCCACCCAACAGCAGCCCACATATTAGCAGTAGCAGGTGGGGATCCCAAGTTCTGCCAGCAGAAGACTTCCCCCTGATGGTAATGAAAACGCCATTCTCCAGGATACCAGCACCTGCGCATGCTCAGTTTCCAGCGCGTGCCTGCTGCAGACTGCTAAGGTGGAAAGAAGCGTTTTCCTGTCAACTGAGATTTTTTTTTTGGGTGGTGGGTGAAGGGGAGAACACTTGGTGTCCACCCACTTCTTGCCTAGGCCCACCCAAAATCTGTTGTCTGGCTACGCCCCTGCTTGTAACGCAAATCCCATACCATTCTCGTAGCTTTTCTTTGCACCGCTTCAATTCTTTTTACATCCTTAACAAGATGTAGTATCTAGGCTTCAGTTATTGAGCCTAGCTTTGCAAGGATTTGACTGTATTGATTTTCTTTCTCATAGCATGTTATCATTTGGCAGTGTTTATAGATTCAGTATTAAGATTCAGATACGTCAACACTGTACATTGAATATCCTTTGTGTTCATTTGAGAGGCTGTAGGAAGTGAAAGAGCCAGAGCCCTAAAATAAAAATTTTATAGAGGCGGAATCTTTTCTAGCAGCACAATCAACTGTGTGAGGTTTGTTATCCTGTGTCTTACATAAAAAAGAATTCTGAGATATAGGAGGAGGAGACTTGGTTCCCAGAGGAGATTGTTGGGGGTTATAAGAGCACAAAAACAAATTTCCTGCTCTTGAGAGAATGAAGGAGATATAAACCAGTAAAGCTTTCCAGAGGAAGTCAGTCTGATTGGTAAATTGAGTCTGGATTCCAATTGGAAGTAAGAATTCTGCTTAGAAGAAGAAGCCCCCCCCCCCCCCCCCCCCCCAAGGAAACTGGAAAGTTGGGTCTTGAACTGCCACAAGAACTGAGCTCTGCTCTGTCTTTCAACTGACTGTGTTAACTATTAGGTTATTCTTTCATATTGCTGTTGAATGAATTGACTGAGTAGCTGAAGCATATTAAGAGAAGGAAGGGCCGGTTCGCAGACAGGTGGCTGTCTAGAAAGCGTAGTCACAGTGGGGAGGCTGAAATGTGGTATAAGATAAACTGGAATGAACAACTAGGGTAAGTTTCCCTAGAAGAGGCCAGGTACACATACTAACGTTGGAGCTGATAAGCAGGCCAATGAAAATGACGATACCAATGTTGGCTTTGAGAATGCATGTTCTTGCTGGAGTCATGCGTGTTGATATCAATAGGCATGGCACCAAACATGCTCCATAAGCCAATATGAATCTTATCTTGAACTCCCAGTGGCACTGCATGGGAGAGAGCAGAAGCTACTGCTTCACTGAGTTGTGGCATTGGTGATGGATGCCGCACTCAGTTGTAGTAATGGAGTCGGCATCAAAATAGTTGCTGAGGACTACCGATAGATTCCCATTACTTCCTCCTGATATCTGTGCACATCCTTATTGGAGTCGTGCGTGTCAATGTCAATGTATGGCCTGGCACTGAAAGTGCTCTGGATGCCATTATGAGCCGGCTCCTGACCTACCAGAGCTAACGCGTGGGATCGAGGAGGGTCAGTTGAATTGTCTACTGTAATAGTAGATGTAGCAGACTGCATTTGCCTCCACCACTTATGTGTGAACTGCATCTCCTACAGTCAGGTAAGCCAAGTTTAACTTGGAACCTTGCCACTTTGGACTCTGAACCGCTAGAATCATGTTTTTTTTAACCTACACCCATTGTGTGGCTTTAGTTTGTCCTGGCTCCAGGCCAGCCCTTACGCATGTTACGACTAAGGCCCCGATGCTCAAAACTCCAGTGCTGTTTTGAAAAATACTGCTAGAACAGCGCAGAACAACAAAGCTCTAATTCTCAGTGCTAATGAAATGCAAACATAGGCGTTCTCATAGAGTTGAGCATTAGGGAGTTTGGCGGGAGGACTGTGCTTTGACGTGGGAGGATTATGCTTGGTGCATGTGTAGAAGAGTTGCGCAGTAAGCTCGGCTCCTGTGCGCATGCACCTGGTAAAACCCAAACATGAACATCTTCCTCTCTCCCCTTCTTACGCTAATCCAGGAACAAGGCTGTCTCCCGTTCTGTTACATGGATGACATGATGACATACAAATTCTATTTTGTGTCGCTGATTCTTCCAAACCTCTTACCACTCTCAATTTCAGCCATCTCTTCCTGATAATGGTCTGTTTCTTAATTTATCGAAATGCGAAGCTATTGCCTTCACAAGCCCTCACTCTCCTTTACCATCAGCACCACTTCTCAGCTCTAATCAGCTTCTCTTCAAAGATTCTGTTCACATTTTAGGGGTAATCTTTAACTCAAAGCTTACATTTAAGCCTCAGATTGATGCGGTGATTCGATCTTCCTTTTTTGCAAATAACAAAATTCGTTCAGACCACCCATTCCTCTCTGGTTCATGATATGGTAATCTCATGGACTGACTATTTCAACTCGCTCTATATGCTGGTCTTCCTTTACATTTTTCTTTACATTCACTTAAGTGACTTCAATTAATACACTCTATAGTGGTTAAACTTATCCAATCACACACATCGCTTCAACCATGTCACTCCACTCCTTCAACATGAACACTGGCTTCACATTGTATTTAGAATTTTCTTCAAAATATTGCTGCTTGTCTTTAAGGATCGTTCTTCAGTGGCCCCAATATATCTAAATTGTTAGTTCCCTACTGTCCAGCACATAGTCTATGATCTTCTTTTGATAATCTTCTTCATATACTATCACCTTCGGCTCTTCGTCTTTCCCTCTCTTAAGATACTGCTTTTAACTACCTGGGTCCTAAATTATAGAAATCCTTGCTTTCGTCTCTTAGGACACCTATCCCTCTACAGTCATTTAAATACTTTTTGAAAACGTACCTATTTTCTGAAGCTTTTAATTGTGGGTGATAGCTCTTTGTTTTGCTTTTGTTCAGCCCAGTGGCGTAGCCAAGGGTGGGCCCAGGCCCACCCACTTTGAGCTCAGGCCCACTCAGTAGCAGCACACCTATGATGTGGGTGACAGGGATCCCAAGCCCCACCAGCCGAAAACTCTCAACAACTGCATACCTTGTAAATAGCAGATCTTCACCTGCAGTGAATTGATACATGCTGTGGGGCCAACATGAGCAGTGTATACTAGTTGCTGCTCACTGCCAATGAAAATCTACTATTTAAAAGGTATGCGGGGGTGGGGGGGGGGATGTTTGAGACACCATATGGCATGCAGGCGAGAGAGGACGAGACCATATCACTTGTGGGGCAAGGCGGAGTTCAGCCCACCCATCTTTGACCCAGGCCCACCCAAAATTGGGTGTCTGGCTATGCCCCTGGTTCAGCCTCTTTCTTTATTTGCCTTTACTCATTTTCCTCTCTACCCTTTTTTGTCCTCTCCCCTTGGCCCTTCATAGTATTTAGTCAGCACTGTCCCAAATCATTTGAGTCATTGTGTAAACCTTTTAGTCGCCTTTCCAGGCTCAATTTTGCAGTATGTCAAATGTACAAAATAAAGAATAAAGAGTACGCATTAGCTTTTGTTTACTGCAGCCTAAATATAAGCGTTTAAAATTTTTTTTTTTTTTTAGCTTGGACACATATTTAGACACAGGAAACAGATGCCAATGTGTGCTTTCACTGGGCGTTTTAATTTTTTTTTTAGTATGGATGCTTTAAATTTAGATGCAGGAAACGGACACCAATGTGTGCTTTCGCTTGGGTCTGCTGTTTCTCACAACCAGCACTTAAGTGCTTGCAGGGGCTTCCTACTGCTTCCAAAAGCAATCAAAACCAGCACATTTTGCAGAAAGAATCATGAGAGAAGCATGAAAATCATGAGAAATCCTAATCCAACACCCTAACGCCTGTTCCAACCTGACGTTATTTTTTTGCAGCAGTAAGGCAGTTTTGTTTCAGGCACTCTTTTCTGAGCATTGGGGAGGAATAAAAAAATGACCTCATTTACATGAGCCTGACTACATTAGCATGCTCTTTGCGCTGCTCGTCTGCATGCTTGTTTGTTCCCACACTCCAGGGCTCTGAACATTCTGCACAGGTAAATGCGGGCGCTAGTATAGTGCTAATGACCTCTAGCACCCACTGGGCTTTCAGCACCATTTTCCACATCCTTACATTAATTAGGAAGCCAGCTGAAGACTAACTGCTGGGAGCCATTTTGTTTTGGTAAGGTCATGTTTTGAGGTCCTCTGTACACTTAAACTGCTTACATTTTAGAAAGAAGAGAGTGACATGTTTTGCTGCTGGGGGATGTACACATTACCTGGTTCTCAGCCAGTGCCTGCTTAGCCATGTAATGCTCCCTCTTCACCTTTATTTCCACTGATTCAGGGATATCGGGCACCAGCATGTCAATCATTCGACTGATAAAGAACACGACATGCTAAAATGAGAGACAGCAAAACATATTACTGGAGTGGCTGAACAGCATATGATAAAATGCATGAGAAGCTAGCCTGATACTCTGGGGCAGATACGGCAAAGTGTACCAATGTTAGCGTTGGGTTAGCATAATGTTTATGAACAATTTTGTGGGTGCACAATGCAGCAACTGTTTTGAGCAGAAGCAAACTCTACAAAAAGCTGTGCGTTAGACCCTCCCCCCCCCAAAAAAAAAATTGGATACCAACAATAAACAAAAGAGGGCAATTAGCTGCAAATCATAGTGAACACCCCTACATATAATGATTTATGCCATATCTTAAATCAACTGAAAACAGATTACCCCCAATATTCAAAGCGATTTAAGTAGGCAAAAGAGACTCTTGTCCGCTTAAATCCCCTATGACCACCTAATCCCCATTATTCAGTGGCAGTGCCACTGAATATTGTCTATGACTAGCCACAAAAAAGTGGGCATTTCAGGGGTACAGAGGATGGTGCTGGGGAGGAGCTGAGGGTTATGCAGGTACTGGTGATACTCAGTGCTGAGACCTGCACAGCTAAGCAGGTGAATTTAAAACAGCTCAAAAGCTTTCCTCAATTCACCTAGCTGTGTGGGCCCCAGCACTGAATATTAGCCAGGACCTGCATAACTAGAGGGATGGGTATCGGAACCACTTAAAAATCACTTTATTATGAATCTAGCTAAGATGTTCTGAGATTCTAGTCTTAATAGTACGTCTAGTGTGCCCAATTTCAGTGGGACAATTCCTGCAGTTTTTACAGTAATGTTGCTGACTTTAAAATCCAATCTGCCTCCATGTGTGAAAGATTTTTGTCTTGAGGGAGCCCTGCAGAACATCTTAGCTGGATTCATAAAGTGATTGAAGCTCCATTGGTAAATCATTGGATACAGCATGACCACACCTTACAAGACTTTTAGTTCCCAGAGGCGGCACCATTTCACAGCATCTCTGGAGATGGGAGCAATGGTAGATATTTTCTTGGCAAATGGTGGAACCTTCAGGATTAAATAAGGACACCGAATGGCAGGCATTTTTGTAATCACTGTCTCTATATGTGCGTGAGAGTTTTAATTCAGTTCAAGCTTTTTTTCAATCAATGTCTAGGTTTTTTCAGTTCTGGTGATTGGTTGTTTGCTTTATTTAAACCATTCTTAGCATATGCTCTATTTATTTATTTACTTAAAATATTTACAGACCACTCAATCCAAAAGTACGTGTGTGTGTGGGGGGGGGGGGGGGGGGGGGGGGGGGTATGCATAAATGCCAATGCTTATTTATTTAAGTTGTATTGTGATCGATACTGGTCACTAATTTTGTTTCTTGTTTTTTATTTTGTAGTGCTTTCAAGCTGAATAATGACTGTTATTGAATGCTAATCGGTCTTCCTAAAGCAGCTAAAGTGAAACATGGTCTGAACTGGGGACCTATAATACATCTGGAAAATGTCTAATATTGAACTTGCCAGGGATCACACCTTTGAAAGTGGCATGTTACTCACCAGCACACTTGTTTTTGAAGATAAGTATGTTCAATTTGATTTTGATAAACCAGTACTTTTTGTATTTTGTTTCAAGAGCTATTTAGAATTTTGTTCATCACAACAAAAAGAAGTGTTTAAACTCAGAGCTGATGACAGCTATGACTCCAGTCTAGAGGCTGCTACTGTCAGGAGATAGTAACTTTAGGATTTCGGATTTCAAGTGATATCACTTATCATCAGTGCTGTTATACATTCTTGCTTTTACCATCTCGGAACAATTCATCAACTGAGACCATATTTTATTTTTAAATTCATTGTATCGAGGATTGACAAAAAAGGATTAAAATTTAGTTTGTCCAGAATCTTGCAAAGTAATTCAACGAAAAAATCACAAAGCTACAACTCATGATACCTACTAATAAAACTGAGTACACAAGCATCCTTGAATGCCTAGACTCAAAACTAGGGGAATGCCCAGCAGATCGATCATGGACCAAGTTTGACACGATATCTTCTGATTAATTCTCAAAATGGCTCGGAAAATACGCTAAGTCACAATGCAAATTGGACGTTTGCCCCAACAGCCTAATAAAATCAGCCCCCAAACAATTCAAAAAAGACCTTACGAAGCACATAAACTACAGGCTTCAAAACGGCCTCTTTCCCATGGAGAAAGGAAACATCCTACTCACCCCACTGCCAAAAGATGCGGAAAAAAACACCATGGACCTAACTAACTATCGCCCAGTAGCATCTATCCCACTCATAACTAAACTCATGGAGGGCATAGTGACGAAACAACTCTCTGATTACCTAACCGAACATTCAATTCTGCATGAATCACAGCCAGGATTCCGGACAAATCACAGTATCGAAATGGTACTAGTGTCGGCAATGAATGCTTTCAAACAAGCAATTGCAACCGGCAACAACATACTCCTCTTACAATTTGACATGTCCAGCACCTTTGACATGGTCAACCATGAAATACTATTACATATACTAGAATACTTCAGAGTAGGAGGCACAATTCTCAAATGGTTCAAAGGATTCCTGACCACAAGATCATACCAAGTCACAATCAACGCAGACACATCATCCCCATGGACAACTGAATGCGGAGTTCCCCAAGGATCCCCCCCATCACCAACTCTCTTCAACCTAATGATGATACCACTAGCCAAACTCCTAGCCAATCAAAACTTCAATCCCTATATATATGCAGACAATGTCACGATCTACATCCCATTCAAGCAGGATCTAAACTAAATCACCAATGAGATCAACCAAAGCCTCCAAACCATGCACTCCTGGGCTAATGCGTTCAAACTGAAACTCAACGCAGAGAAAACACAATGTCTTGTACTAACCTCACAACAAAAACACCTACTCCAAAATAACCACACCATACTGTTCTCTTCCCGTCGCGCAAAACCTAAAAATTCCTGGAGTTACTATCGACCGAAACCTCACACTTGATACTCATGTGAAGAATACAACGAAGAGAATGTTCCACAATGTGGAAACTCAAAAGAGTAAAACCTTTCTTCCCGAGACATATCTTCCGCACCCTGGTACAGTCAATGGTAATAAGTCACCTGGACTACTGTAATGCACTATACGCTGGCTGCAAAGAACTATCAAAAAACTCCAAACAGCCCAGAATACAGCCGCACAGTGGCGTAGGACAGGGGGGGGGGCAGTGGGGCGGTCCGCCTCAGGTGCACGCGCTGGGGGGGTGTCGGCTTGCTGGTTCCCTGCTCTTTCTGCCCCGGAACAGGTTACTTCCTGTTCCGGGGCAGAGAAAGCAGGGAAGCAGCAGAGCCCACGCAGCTCCCAGTGACGTGCACTGGGGGCGGATCGGCTCTCCCGCCTGCCCCCCCACTGAAAGGTAGGGTGCGCTCCAGAGGGGGGGGGGCGCCGTGCCCTGCACCCGGGGGGGGGGTGCACAGCGGCGACCCGCCCCGGGTGCCAGGCACCCTCGCTACAGCACTGCAGCCGCAAGACTCATATTTGGAGAAAATAAATATGAAAGTGCTAAACCCCTAAGAGAGAAACTCCACTGGCTCCCACTCAAAGAACATGTTTTCAAGATCTGAATGATAGTACACAAAATTATACACGCAGACGCCCCAATCTACATGCTAAACCTTGTGGACTTGCCTCCCAGAAATGCTGTAAGATCATCCTGCAAATATCTCAATCTGCACTTCCCCAGCTGCAAAGGACTGAAATACAAACTGACACACGCCACCACCTTCTCCTACTTGAGCACGCAGTTGTGGAATGCTCTACCTACAGACCTGAAAGCCATTGACGAATTAACTAACTTCCGCAAATCTCTGAAAACTCATCTCTTCCAAAAAGCCTACAAGGAAAATACATAGCCTACAAACTACTTCTACAAATCACACAATCACCGCAGCTCACCTCTAACTTACCTAACACTTCCCGTCTATCCTCACTTACCCAATCTTTAAACAGTAATAATTGTACTTGTTATTCTCCAAAGACAAGCAGGCTGATATTCTCACAAGTGGGTGACGTCACGTCGGCCCCGGAGGATTTTAAAGCAAAATCTAAAAATCTCTTTTACGGCGTTACGTCGCGCGAGCGACCGTACTGCGCATGTGCGCACACATCTTCCTGCTCGCTGTGCGGACACGCCCCTCAGTTTTTCTTTTTCCGCGTCTGAGGAGACATGGAGTTCGTTAGGGCTTCATGTTTTCTTCAGGTCCTCGGAGTAAAATCTCTTTTTTTATTTTACCCTTTTGGGTGTTCTTTATTTTTTCATTTGTATTTTTTCATGGCAAGCTCATTGTGGCTTATATATACAGGTACTTTTTGTACCTGGGGCAAGGAAAAGTTAAGTACTTGCCAGAGTCACAAGGGGCTGTGCCTGAAATGAAAATAAAGCATATTAAAAGTGCTGGTATATTGTTATCTGTGGGCTCTCTCTCGCCAGCAAAGTAAAACAAGCCCACATTTTTAGGATCCATTTATTAAAACTTAACAAATGGCTCTCGAGAGCTGTGAGAGCCTGCTTCAGCACACCACTGTCTTTAAGCCTCACAAGTGGTGAAGGTGTATGTCACAGGAGAAAAGCAGGAACCTAAGCAGGTGCAACCCTGGTCATCCACTGAATGGGCAACCTGGTGACACAAAATCAGTGGTGTAACCTTTGAAGTGAGTCTCCACCCGCCTCGGCGCCTCCTGCTCTGCAGGTCATTCGGGCGCATCGGCGGTTGTGTCTTGGGCCGGATCATCTCCCTGAGAAGTGCAAGTAGTGTCTCAAAGACGAGACGTATGCTACTTGCCAGGGATGCCCAAAGGAGATCAATTCTGGAGTCCGACAGAGACCGATGCACGCTGGGTATAGTTATGCATCGAGTAGGTCTCCACCTGCCTCGGCGCCTCCTGCTTGGCAGGTCATTCGGGCGCATCAGCGGGTGTCGGTACCATCGGTGCCCAGAGCTTTGCTCCCTCTGTTATGGAGGTATCCGGGCTTCAGACATCAGTCGGTGCCGAGAGCGTTGCTCCCTCTGTTATGGAGGTATCCTGGCATCGGACGTCGATGCACCGGTACCAGGTATCAACGGTGCCATCGGTACCGGGTATCATCGGTGCCGTGGATACCATCGGTACCGGGTGTCATGGGTACCGTCGGTACCGAGTATCGTCGGTGCCATGGGTACCGTCGGTACCGAGGAGTATCGGTACCAGGAACATTGGTACCATGGTCGGTGCCATGGATCCCGTCGGTACCGGGTATCATGGGCACCATCGGTACCAGGTATCATGGGCACCATCGACCATCGGTACCAGGTATCATCGCCCATCGGTACCGAGTATCATGGGCACCATCGGTACCATGGGTACCATCGGTACCAGGTATCGTCGGTACCATGGATACCATGGGTATCAGGTATCATGGATACCGTCGGTACATGAGTACCATCGATACCAGATATCATGACCAGGTACCATCAGTGCCATGGGTGCCATTGGTACCAGGTGTCATGAGCACCGTCGGTGCCATGTGTACCATCGGTACCGTCGGTGCTGTTGGTGCCGGATATCATGGGTACCATCGGTACCACATGTCATGGGTACCATCGGTACCAGGTATCATGGGTACCATCGATACCAGATATCATGGCTATCATCGGTACCAAGTACCATGGGTACCATTGGTACCGGGGGTCATGGGTACATTGGTACCGGGGGTCATCGGTACCATGTGTACCATCGGTACCGTCGGTGCCATGGGTACTATCGGTACCATCAGTCACATCTCTGTTATGGAAGTCATCTGGCAGTCTGGTTTTCGATTCCCTTGCATTTCCAGATTTTGTCCTTGGCTTCGGGACCATGGGTACCATTGGATGCCATTGGTGCTACCGCCTCCTGCGGCATCTAGCTTTTCACCTGGGATTAGATCTCCTTCACCGATGCTGCCTCTGGTATGGGTGTTCGCAGCCTACTGGGGCAACTTCTCGACCCCGTCGTAGAACTTATCGCGCCTCCATATTGGACGCGTTTGGATCTGAGCTGCTCTGTTTGAGTAGTTAGCTCAGTTCAATGATGGTTCATCTGATGAACATGAAGGTCATGGGGTTTTCTCTGCTGAGAATCCTCTAGATCTTCTATCTGTCTTGACACATTACAGTGGAGATTGTGAATCAGCCCAAGGCCCCAGATGCTCGAGGGCCTGGACTATCCATCTTCACCTAAGTCTTCTGCCAGAGGATTCTGCTCTCAGAACAGATAGGAGTTCTAAGAACTTGCTCGGTAGCCCCGGGGCCAGAGCATACATCCTTAACCTCTTTTGGGAGAATGGCGTACTAGGCTGGCATGATCTTTACGAGCATTCCCGCTGGCTAACCCTTTTCACCAGGTGGTCAGGTACCACACGGTGTGTCGCAGGTTCCTGTCCAGGGGCGTTTTCGACACTTGTAATGTAACATCTAGATTTCTACTCTAGGTATAGTGATGCGCAGACTCTCATGACTGTATCCCTCTCACCTGGAGGAGGGGACTCAGCAGAAATTTGTAGATATCCTGTGCATACATTTCTTCATCTCGATTTAAGAGAAGAGTAGTTTTCCTTGTGCCTTAAGGAATCGTACGTATACTCCTACTTCTCGACAGCCGGTTCGGGCTATGCCTCAGCACGCTCGTTATAGTCAACGGCGTGCACCTAACCAAGCCCCTGCAGCTATTCCGCAGAAACCAGGCAGGAGTTTTTGACTGGCTCCAATTCAGCATAGCCTATATTAAAAAAAAAAAAAAAAACGTACCGGCCAATCTGCCTGTCGGGGGGAAGTTTATATTTTCTCCACCAAAGGTGACTTCTTTTAACCTCCAACCGGGGGGTTTTTCAAATAGTCCGGTTAGGATACATTCTCAATCTGGAATCAAACCCTCCACATTGCTCATTGGGAGCTTAATCCTTTAGCTTCCATCACAAGTGGGTACTTGCGGAGGAACTCTCTGCCCTTCTCAGCGACGATGCAGTCGAGACCGTTCCATCAGGGCAAAAAGGGTTGAGATTCTATTCCAGGTGCTTCCTTGTGGGTTGCGTCCCATCATAGACATCAGGGGCCTAAACAGATATTTGATTCAGGATGCTTTCCCTGGGCATCCTTCTTCCCATACTTCAGGAAATCGATTGCTTATGCTCTCTGGACTTACAGGATTCTTATATCCACTTTGCGTCCAGAGTATGTTTTTCCTAGTGCCTGGCTGTTGTTGCAGCGTATCTTCATAGACTGGGAGTGCATGTATTCCCTTAAAACGATATTGTCCGTCTCAACGGATTACAGCACAGTACATATTGAGACTTCTAGGCACATGGCTTCCACAGTTCACGTAACTCCCATGGCACTTTTACACATGACATCCGCTCAGTGCATCCTAGCTTCCCAGCGGTAATCCCTTTACAAGTGGTCAATTCTTTCCATTTTGATTCTGAGCCGTCCCGTCCAACTTACTCAGTCACAAAAGCTGCTGACGAAGGTTGCATCCCTCCTGGCAATTCAACCAAACAATCGGGTTGTGATGTACTCGATAACAAAGGAGTACTGGATCTTGCCCTCTGAGTCAGGCTGTCATGCAGATGTAGCGGTAGGCCTGCCAACGCGGCATGTTTCTCCAAGCCACTTATCTAGTTGCCGTAAACAGCAGTCTGGCCGACAGACTGAGCAGGATAAAGCTACAGTCATGGTTGTTGGCATGGCTATAGCTCGTAAGTTCTTCGGGAAGTGAGATACCCCCTCAGTGGATCTTTTTGCTTCTTAGTCCAATCACAAAGTCCCTCACTTCTGTTCCAGGCTGCAGGTTCACGGCAGGTTAGCATCGGATGCCTTTCTCCTTCGTTGGGGGACGGGCTTTCTGTAGGCGTATTCTCCCATACATCTGGTCGAACAGACTTTGCTAATTCTCAAGCAAGATTGTGGAGCCATGATTCTGATTGCTCCCTTCTAGTTGCGTCAGATATGATTCCCTCTTCTTCTGGAGTTGGAATGTTTTCCAGCTCTCATTACGCAGAACGAAGGGGCGCTGCTACATCCCAACCTCCAATCTCTGGCTCACACGGTCTGGAGGTTGAGAGTGTGGGTTTCGTTGAGTCTTCCAGAGAGTATCTTCTGACTCTTGCTTGCTTCCAGACAAGATTCCACAAAGAGGTGTTATTCTTTTCATGGAAGAGGTTTGCTGTCTGGTGTGACAGCAAGGTCCTAGATCCTGCCTCTTGTCTTATACAGACCTTGCTTGAGTTTTTTCTACACCTGTCTGAGTCTGGTTTCAAGACCAATTCTGTCAGTGTTCATCTTCGTGCAATAAGGGCTTATCATCAACGTGTAGAAGGTTAGCCTTTAGCTGTCCACTTCATGGAAGGTTTACTTCTCCCCCAATGGTGAAAGAATTCCTTGTATGTCTCTAGGGGGGGGTAAATCCGTTGGGCTTAGCACCCCCAATGGTTTTGAAGGTTGGCTCTTATGCTTCAGTCAAAGCCCTTATCACTCCTTATCCAGTATCTTGGGGTCTCAATGTCGTTTTTATCCAGCTGCTGCAAGCTCAATTCGGGCCACTGGATTTCTGCCATCTGAAGTATTGGACCTGGAAGGTCGTTTTCCTTGGTGGCTGTTCCTTCAACTCGTGAGGTCGGTGAGCTTCAGACTCTGGTAGCTCAAGCGCCTTATCTTACTTCTCATCTTAACAGAGTAGTTCTCCGCATGCAGACAAAGTTCTTACTGGCACTGGTATCAGAGTACCAACTGATCCAGTCAATTGTCTTGTCAACATTCTTTCTCCCTCATCTTACAAGCCCTGGCGAAAGCATGCTGCGCACTTTTTACGTAGAGCGGATGAGCTCCCTCGGGCAGTCCGCCCAGTTGTTTATTTCTTTTAATGCCAGTTGCTGTCGGAAACCGCACCATTTCTTCTTGGCTAGCAGATTGCATCTCCTTCGTTTTTGTCCAAGCTGGACTGACTCTAGAGGGCCATGTCACGGCTCACAAAAATTAGAGCCATGGCTGAGTCGGTGGCTCATCTAAAGATCAGTTACTATTGAAGAGATCTGCAAGGCTGCGGTGTGGTCATCAGTCCACACATTCACATTTCACTACTGCCTTCAGCAAGATAGCCGACGCGACAGTCGGTTTGGGCAGTCGGGGCTGCAGAACTTATTTGGGGTTTAGAATCCAACTCCAACCCTCCTAGGTCCATTTTTGTTCTGTTCCAGGCTACACTCATTTAGATATCTCTTCTTTCAGGTCAATTTTTTTTATTCTGGCCTCGCCGTTGCGAGACTCAATTGACCACTGTTTGTTGTGTGGTGTAAGCCTGGAAGCTAGGATACCCCACTTGTGAGAATATCAGCCTGCTTGTCTTTGGAGAAAGAGTAGTTACTTACCTGTAACAGGTGTTCTCCGAAGACAGCAGGCTGCATATTCTCACAAACCCTCCCACCTCCCCTTTTGGAGTTGTCTCCTTCATCTTTTGGATTTAACTGAGGGGCGTGTCCGCACAGCGAGCGGGAAGATGTGTGCGCACATGCGCAGTATGGTCGCTCGCGCGACAGAACGCCGTAAAAGAGATTTTTAGATTTTGCTTTAAAATCCTCCGGGGCCGACGTGACGTCACCCACTTGTGAGAATATGCAGCCTGCTGTCTTCGGAGAACACCTGTTACAGGTAAGTAACTACTCTTCATGAAATGACTATGCTTATCTTCTCTTACCAACATTCAAACTATAAGAACTGTACCTGTTATCACGAAATGATTATGTCATAACCACACTCTGTAGCCACTTTGAGCCTACAAATAGGTGGGAAAAGGTGGGATACAAATGCAATAAATAAATAAATAAATAAATAAATAAATAAATAATAAATATTGTAGTCAGGTTGATCACTAATAAGATAAAGTCTGATGACATAAAATCTATTCTTGTTGAGCCACACCAGCTTCCAATTACAGTGGGTATTTCACTTAAGTTACTGTGTTTGATTCACAAGGCATTGTATGTGGAAGTTTCTCTTTACTTTTTTTTTTTTAATTTGTAAAAGGTCCTTTATTATGGAAAAACATTTCAATACATTGCAATTTAGCATGTAAGTTAACAGTAAAATGGAACAACAAAGAACACTGCAATAACTACAAAGCAACTGTCTGTAATCACACTCATGCATGGACGTAGTTTGTTTCATTTGGGGGGGGGCAAAGGATGGGGCGGGGCATATTAGCATATTCATTTGTGTGTGTATGTGTGTGTATATATATATATATATATATATATATATATATGGATGAATGAAGGAAGGAAGGGAGAAAGAACTGGCTTTTTTGGGAATAACCATAATGAATATGTATGAGATATCTCATACATATATATTATGGTTATTCCCAAAAAATCCAGCTCTTTCTCCCTTCTTTCCTTTTTTCCTCCTTACCCAGCACTCCCTCTTCCTCTCTAGTAGTATTCCCCACTCCCTTTCCCATACCATGCCAGTGTAGACCTTAGAAATGCATAAGCTCTATATGTAGATCCTTCAAGAGGTAGTGTGTCATGATTTAGGCTCTATACCCTTTCTGATGTTTTGGTGCCATCTCAGTAAGGCCAACACACAATCTCTCCAATGCTAAACACTATACACAAACTTGTGCAAAAACCCACTCATAACCTTACCAAACCATAACAGAACTAATTCCAAGGACATGACGAGCTACAACCTTATGCATGGAAAGGCAGCACTGTAATTACGCCGGGCTCTAAAACACCAGTACACTTCCTAATGAAAAAAAAACCCCAAAAAGGGCTGCAAATACTACACACTAGCAGAATACTGCATCTTGATCACACATGAAAAACACATGACAACTGATATGACACAAGGAACTAGAAATTAAAAAATATGAACGCAAAATACTGAAGTGGAAAGTTACCTGAAGAAGTTAGACTCGGCATGAAGCAATACTATAAAAATTGAAACTGACATGCAAAATATCACAGATGCAAATTTCCAAAAGCTGACATATTCCAATTAATACATTCTGAATAAAATACTGTTTTCTACCTTTGTTGTCTGAGCATTTGGTTTTTCTATATGCTTTGGTCCCAGTGTCTACTGTTTTATGCACTGTTTTCTTTCCATTTGATATTTCTTCTCTCACCATGTCCACCATCCTCCTGTTTCCTTATGCGTCCTGTCTACCATCTGTAGCCCTGTCCCTATCCTTCCTCGAGTTTCAGTATCTGCCCTCAAAATGTTCCGATCCAGCCCTTAAATTCAGCAGTTTTCCCTCCATTCATAGCTAGCATTTCTCCTCACTCCCCTCCCCTCCATCCATCCATGTGCATCTACTTCATCTGTCTTCCCGCCCCTCCATCCATGTCCAGCATTTCTCCTCTCTCCCTTCCCCTCCATCCATGTGCATCTCCTTCCTTTGTCTTTCCTTCCCTCCATCCATGTCCAGCATTTCTCCTCTCTCCCTTCCCCTCCATCCGTGTGCATCTCCTTCCTTTGTCTTTCCTTCCTCCATCCTTGTCCAACATTTCTCCTCTCTTAACTGCCCTCTACTCCATCCATGTCCAGCATTTCTCCTCTCTTCCCTCCCCTCCATCCATGTGCATCTCCTTCCTGACTTCCCTCTCCTCCATCCATCCATGTCCAGCAACTTTTCATTCTTCCCTGCCCTCTCCTCCATCCACCCATATCCAGCAAAATTCTTCTCTCCCCTGCCCCCATTCATCCATCCACGTCCAGCAACTTTCCATTCTCCCCTGCCCTCTCCTCATCCACCCATATCCAGCAAATTCCTCTCTCCACCTGCCCCCATTCATCCATCCATGACCAGCAATTCTCCTCCTCTCCCCTGCCCTCCTCTCCATGTCCAGCAATCTCTTCTCTTCCCCTGACCTCCCCTCTCTCCTCTCCATGTCCAGCTATCTCTTCTCTCCCCCTGAACTCCCCTCCTCTCCTCTCCATGTCCAGCGATCTCATCTCTCCCCCCTGACCTCCCCTCCTCTCCATGTCCAGCGATCTCTTCTCTCCCCTGCCCTCTCCATGTCCAGTGATCTCTTCTCTCCCCCTGCCCTCCCCTCTCCCTGTCCAGCGATCTCTCCCTCCCCCCTCCCCTCCCCTCCCATCCATGTCCAACGATTTTCCCGCCCTTCCTCAGCTCCCGACAGCCTTCCTCTCCGTTCCTTCTCCCCCGGGCGCATTTAACCTTTTTATTTTCAGAGGCAGCGATGGCAGTAAAGAAGAAAGCACTGCGGGCTCACCTCCAGCTTCTCCCTTCCCTTACACAGTGTCCCGCCTTCTATGATGATGCATTTCCTGTTTCTGCAAGGGCGGGACACTGTGTGAGGGAAGGGAGAAGCTGGAGGCGAGCCCACAGTGCTTCTTCTTTACTGCCGTCACTGCCACTGAAAATATAAGGTTAAATGCGCCGGGAGGGGGGGGGGGAAGGAACGGAGAGGAGGGCTGATGGTCGCAGAGCTGAGGGTGGAGGGAGAGCTGTCAGCGCTTCGCCAGCCCTGTATTTGGGGGGCAATGCCCCCCCTCACCCCCCCAAACTACGCCCATGCACTCATGACCTTTGACATTACTATGAAACTACAAAAAAAAAGTCTCTATTCTCCCCTCCTCCCCCCCCAACACACACAGGAGGCCCCTCACAACTTCTATTAATAAATCCTTGGTGATGGAGGAAGTTCCTTTGGATTGGATGTGGTCCTTCTTCACAAAAGCGATGACAGAGATGAAGCTGGAAACTACAAGCTGGTAAGCGCTTCAATTATTGGAAAAGTAATGGAAGTGATGCTGAAGGAAAGGATAGTGAATTTTCTGGAATCCAATAGGTTACAAGATTCGAGACAACATGGTTTTACAAAAGGTAAATTGTGCCAAACAAATCTGATTGAATTCTTTGACTGGGTGACCAGAGAATTGGATTGAGGATGTGTGCTAGATGTAATCTACATAGATTTCAGCAAAGCCTTTTTGACACGGTTCCTCATAGGAAGCTCTTGAATAAACTTGACATGCTGAAGTTAGGACCCAAAGTGGTGAACTGGATTAGGAACCTGTTGACAGACAGGCACCAGAGGGTGGTGGTTAATGAAATTCACTCGGAGGAAGGAAAATTGAGCAGTGGTGTTCCTCAAGGATTGGTGCTGGGGCCGATTCTGTTCAATATATTTGTGAGACACATTGCCGAAGGTTTAGAAGTCAAGGTCTGCCTTTTTGCAGAAGATACTAAGATTTGTAACAGAGTGGAAAACATGAAAAAGGATCTGCAGAAGTCTTGGCAATTAAAATTCAATGCTAAGAAATGCAAAGTGATACACTTAGGGAGTAGAAATCCAAGGGAGACATATGTGCTAGGCGGTGAGAGGCTGATTTTCACAGACAGAGAGAGGGATCTTGGGGTGATAGTATCTGAGGATCTGAAGGCGACTAAACAGTGTGACAAGGCAGTGGCTGTATCCAGAAGGATGACGGCTGTACAGAGAGAGGTGTAACCAGCAGAAGAAAGGAGGTGTTGATGCCTCTGTACAAGTCGTTGGTGAGGCTCCACCTGGAGTATTGTGTTTAGTTTTGGAGGCCGTATCTTGCTAAAGATGTAAGAAGACTTGAAGCGGTCCAGAGGAAGGTGACAAGAATGATATGGGGCTTGCGCTAAAGGACATATGAGAAGAGACTGAAAGACCCGAATATGTATACCTAGAGGAGAGGAGGGACAGGGGAGATAGATACAGACATTTAAATACTTGAAAGGAAATAATATAGAAACAAAACTTTTCCAGAGAAGGGAAAGTGGTAAAATTAGAGGACATGAATTGAGGTTGCGGGGTGGTAGACTTAGGAGTAATGTCAGAAAATTCTTTTTCACGGAGAGGGTGGTGGTGGTGGTAGAGAAAAAAACTGGCAGAATTCAAAAAGGCATGGGATGAACATAGAGGATCTCTAATTAGAAAATGAATGATATAAAAAAAAACAAAACCTAAAGGGTTGCATATGTGTTTGCATGTCAAGTGATATTTTCATGGTGACTCTGGATGCATCAGCTAAGTCCAGTGCTGGGCTGGGCTGGCTTGTATGGTCTGATATCTGCATATAGGTTTAGGATGGGCTAGAGAGAGCTTCGATGGAAACTCCAGTGGTTTGGAATGTGAGGACAGTGCCGGGCAGACTTCTTTGTCCCGCAAATGACAAGACAAATTTGGACAGGCTGGAGTGGGCTTTGACGGCAACTCCAGTAGTTGGAACAGAAGGACAGAGATGGGCAGACTTCTATGGTCTATTTCCCAGAAACACCAAAGAAAGACCATGATCAAGTATATAATATCACGTTCATGTTGATTTAAATCTTGAATTGATAATGAATGTGACTATTGGGCAAACTGGATGGATCATTCAGGTCTTTATGTGCCATCACTTACTATGTTTGTGTATTAGACAACCAGGTGGTCTATTCCAAAATGAAGCGCTATAGAAGTGATACGAAGTAGTAGTAGTAGCAGAACCAGTGCATTCAGGTCAACATCCACCTAGGTTAATGTACAGAATTCTGCACAAAGGGAAACCACACCCTTTCCCATTTTGTCAATGTTCCTTCCCTGTATGCCTTCAAACTCTCCATTTCACAAATTTGCTGGAAGTCAGAAACAGTGCCATCTATCATTACTTGACTGGGTAAACTGAAGTTAGAGGCCAAAGTAAACGAGCTGCTGCCCAGGCTCAACAGCAGCACTCTGTGTTATGATACTCTCAGGGATCTTGGTAATCTATTAAACAAAATACAGCTGGATCCCTCAGTAAATGTATTCCAAACCAGCCTTGTAGTGTGTGTATTGTTCTCCAAAAAGCTGCAGCTTTTCTATAGGACCACCACACATGTGCCATGGTACCTATCTTGCCACACCCTCTCCAGTAATGATTGGACACTGAGGGAAAAATATGGTGCAGCTGGGCAGGTGTAGATTCCGCCAATAGAGGACTTTGAAGCTGGTCTCCTGTAAATTATCATCTGTAGAAATTGTGGCTGTAGTGGTCTCAATTGCCTCCCCAATCCGCTTCCTCAGTGAATCACTACCTCCGTTTCCCAAAGCTTTCTATGCGTGAAGGAAAATTCTTGTTGTCCCACAAGTGCTGGTAAACAGCAGCAATAAATAATCTAGTGTGCAGAAAATCCTCCCAAGAATCTTCTTAACCTAGTGGTCAAAAGAAAATAGATTAATTGGGTATATACATACTGGTTCTAAGGTAGTAAATGGTAATCTCTGGAGAGGACAGGAAAGGACAAAAATAAAGTCTCATCCTAAACCTGGTCCCAAGATACCAAGCCAAGTGTCACCCAATGCTGGAATTGTCCTGGGCCCAGCCCAGGAGCAAATAAGAAATAGAAGCAATAGGAATAAAGAGAGATAAATACTGATCTGGGTTTCCATACAAACTATCCCAATGATGAAAAGTGAAGGTAATGGGTAAAGACTGGAAGATAATTGTTGAAATGTAGAAAGCAACCACAAAGATAAGCTAATTTTTGAGTGCCCAGCATGTATTGCTCAATTGCCACCCATCTTTATAGGAGTGATTCTGGAACCACTCAATTGAAGACCAAAGCTGACCCACCCAGTAGTGCAAATACAGGTTAGGGACACCTAGCTCACCCTTCTTCCTATCACGGTACAGGATATCCCAAGCCAAGAGTGGAGGAGTGGCGTAGTGGTTAGGGTGGTGGACTTTGGTCCTGAGGAACTGAGTTCAATTCCCACTTCAGGCACAGGCAGCTCCTTGTGACTGTGGGCAAGTCACTTAACCCTCCATTGCCCAGGCCGGGCAAAAGACCATATGGGCTGTATTATGGGCAGGGAATTTGCTCCTTAAGAAGCCTGAAGCGAAACGGAAATTTTCTGTAGAGCGAGCCCTGGCCGCAGTGGTCTTGAAAAGCCCAGATAAGTAATGTTTAATTTACAGTCATATACAAGGAGGTTTTTTAAAGACTGATGAGGAGCTCAAATTATTATCCACAAGGGAACATTCCCCAATAGTGGATAGATGTATACAATGGTCTAATGTTCTTAGGAACAAAGATCGTTGAGCGTCTGAAGTCTTTTTTCCTCCGTATAAAATGCTAGAGAGTCACACTTGCTAGTTATAGTATCCACAAATAATAACAATTCATATCCCTGTTTCCACACCTCAGGCCTTGAATATCAATATTCTTACACTCTGTCTCCACAAGAGACTCCATTACCAGTGCAAAAGCAAAAGGGACAACAGGCAACACTGCTATGTGCCTTGTCCCAAGGAGAACATTGTGGAATTACATGAACCTGTACCCACCCTCTCAACTGGGGGACCACCCCAAAGGTTTGGAGAACCTAATCTATGAAATGCCAGTGCATCTTGTCAAAGGTCGCCCCAGTGTCAATACTAATCAAACAAGCTGAGAGTTTCCCTTGTCTAGTCATATACATCAAGTTAATCATTCTTCTGTTATCAGAGGCCTGTCATTTGAAAATGAAACCAACTTGATAGGCTCTGCTAAACAGCTGGCTAATACCTTCCCTATTATTTTGATGTCCACATTAAGTATGGAGAAAGGACAATATGATGAACACTCAAAGGGGTTCTTATGTGGCTTGGGAATTGCAGCAATCCAAGCATCGCTCATTGAGGATGAGAGAGACTCCTCCAAACTGAATTGGCCACTAGTGCTAACAAGGGAGCTCTCTAGCAAAGGCCCTATAAAATTCCCCCGTTAAGCCATCTAAACTAGGAGCTTTAGCCGACAGCAAGCCTCTGATAGCTGTCAAAATCTCTTTGAGTGTAATTTCCGCATCTAGGGAAGTTTGCTGATCTGGTGACTATACAGTTGTCCTAAGTTATCTAAATACCTGGAAGTGTCCTCATCTTTTATAAAGGGAGCCACTTGCTCCAGTCATGATAGTAAGATTGAAATCACTTGAGCGGAGGGAGTTAGTGGATCATCTTTCCTATCCTTGATCTTTTTTTTTTTTTAATATATTTTTATTCACGCAATAACAAGTTGTGAGTACAAATACAGCAACTCTGCTCAATATACAGTTCAAAATCGTCATTCCAAATTTACATTCAGCTGTTATGTCTTTTCAAAAGTCTCTGACACAGCCTGCCTTGCAGTTTATTATTTAATCCCCCCAGCCATCCTACCTTGCATTCTATCATATATTCCATTCCACTTCTCACCTTCCATACCCTCCCTCCCCCCTCCCCCATTCATCCCTGCATGCTCCTTCTCCCCGTATCCCCTCCAGTTTCAGGTGAGTAATTGTAAACATTCTTCCCACAGCGTGGCTACTTGCGAGTCTCTGGTTTGTTAGCCTTGGAGTAAATTTGCTTCTCATGTGTGCCTACCTCTTTCATTTTTATTTTCCATACCACTCCTAGTGCGCCCTCTGCAGCACCCCAGAATTGCAATACTGTTTTTTTAACCAGCAGGAGGGAGACATACACCAGTCTCCTGTATGGTTGAGTTAAACCCTGGCCAATTAAGAGTGATTGTTCTCCAAGCAGTAAAGTGGCATAATCCCATTCTAATGTTTTCTGCACTACCTTATTGAGCAGCTGTATAGCTTCATTCCACAGCACCAGAGCCGGGCATTCCAGAAAAGAGTGCAGCAGCGTCCCCTCCGCCCCCTGGCATTTAATACACCGAGCATCAGTCCATAATCCTATCCTTGCCCCTTTCGCCCTGGAAATGTGTGCCCTATGTAATATCTTGTACTGCGTCTCCTGTAAATCGGCTGCCTTGACCATGCCATAAGTGTCACGAACAACTTCTGAAATGTTTGCTCAGTGTAGTCGGTGCCCAGTTCTGCGTTCCATTTGGCCATCAATATCCTCATTTCCTCTTCCCGTCTATGTTCATTTAACACCCTGTACCAGGTCGATAATTGTTTAACTGATATGGAATTTTGAGAAGGATTTTGTCTAGTGGGCCCCACGTCCACGCCTCCCCATGCTTCAATCTTATGGTAGTCCAGTAGTGTCTGGCCTGGAGGTATTGTAACAAGTTTTATTCGTCAATTCCCATTTTTCCTTCACCCGGTCAAATGTGTCAAAAATGTCTGTGTCGTTTTCCAGTAATTGGCCCAAATCCTACATCCATTATCCCTCCATGTGTCAAATGCTGTTCTACCCATTCCGGGTGGGAATGCTGCATTACCCACCAGATTCATGAAGGGTGAGACCTCTGGTGTTCTCTGTTGACGCTTCCTCCACCACCCCAAGCTCTCCGCATGGGTTCCAGAAGTTCTCTCCTATCGGTAATGTTGATGTCACCACTGGGGCCCCCGTGGATTAAATTAATAAAGGACCAAGGTCTACTCCAGATCTCCATCCCTCGTTCTGGTAGGTATCTCTGCTGGCCTATGATTCCTTCATAAATAAAGCGCATTAGCGCTGCAACATTATACATGCGAAGATCTGGTAGGCCCAATCCACCCCTCTCTCTCCTGAGGGAGAGTTTAACCTGGCTTATCCTTGCCCCCTTCCCTCTCCAAACAAAGTTCCTAAGAATGATCGAAACAGTCGCTCTTCTTTTCTTAACACCATATAGGTGCTGCCTGTAAAGGGTAGAGAATTTTTGGGAGAAGGATCATTTTGACCAAAGCTACCCTGCCCATCAAGGAGAGTGGTAGGTCTTTCCACCTAACACACAGTTGCCTAATGTTCTCTATCTGATTAATTACATTTTTCTTATAAAAAGTTTTGCGTTGGTACTAAGGAAGACCCCCAAGTATCTCATTGCTCCTTTGACTGGTGTTATGGGTAATCCCTCCATCCCAGGATCTCCTTCTATTCCCGACAACGGGAGCAGCTCTGACTTGGCACAGTTCACTCTCAGTCCCGATATATCTCCGAATTCTCTAATTAACTCGAGTGCCCTAGGCAAATCTCTGGGGCCATTTGCCAAGTATAGAAGAATGTCATCAGCAAATAAATTAAGCCTAAGCTCCCTGTTTCGTACTTGGATCCCCCGTATTTGTGTTGTACTACGTATTCTTATGGCCAGTGGTTCAATTGCCAATAAAAAGAGGATTGGGGATAGGGGGCATCCCTGTCTGGTGCCTCTACCCAGAGGAAACCTCTCTGTGAGCTTCCCATTTACCATTAACCGGGCCACGGGGTTTCTATAGAGAGCCTCAATCCAAGACACCACTGGGCCTGATATCCCAAAATGTCCCAGGGTCTCAAATAGGTATCGCCAAGATATGCTGTCAAAGGCCTTCTCCATGTCGAGCCCAGCTATAACTTCTAGTCCCCCCTCTCCACGGAATTTGTGAATGGCCATCAAAGCTCGCATTATATTCATGGAGCCATGACGACCCGGCACAAAGCCCACTTGATCCTCATGGATGAGTTCGGGTAGCACTTGATTCAAACGCCTAGCCAAGACAGCCGCTAAATCTTAATATCTTGGTTTAACAAGGATATTGGTCGGTATGAGCCCACTTGTTCCACGTCTTTACCGGGTTTTGGCAACAGCACCACATGTGCTTCATTATGTTGTATGGTCAGGCCCTCTCCCACAATGCCGTTAAACCATATTTGTAATGGTGGTGCTACCAGGTCACTCAATATTCGATAGTATTCAGGGCCAAACCCATCTGGCCCTGGCGCCTTTGTAAGTTTCAGCGCTTTTATACTGGACCGGATTTCTTTCTCTGTTACGGGCCCATTTAAAAGATCCAGTTGTTCTCCTGCCAGTTTTGGCAACCGCAGCCCTTGAAAAAAAGCCGCCGATTGCACAGGATTGTATTCCCGTTCCTTGTATAGAGAGCTATAATATTGAACAAATTGTTGCATAATTTGGGCCTCAGTGGTAAATACCTCTCCTCTAGCGTTCTTTATGGAAAAGATTAATTGCTTTTTACGTGGAGGCCTCACTAGGTTTGCTAACAACCTTCCTGCTTTGCTACCCCATTTAAACAATTTAAACCGCTGATAGTATATATCCCTCTCTGCTCTCGCATGCAATATATCATCGATTTGTTTTTTGAGTTGGGTCAGTTGCACCTTGTGTGTATCATTTATAGTCTGCATATGTGCCCTCCTTATATGATGGTATTCCTGCGAGAGCCGCAGCAAGTCTGCCTCTCTTTGCTTCTTCTTACCCGCCATATATGCAATGATATATCCCCTCATGACTGCTTTGGATGCCTCCCAGTATGTACTAGCACTAACTTCTGGCGTGTTATTATGTGTCTGATATTCTAACCATTTAAGACGCAGAAATTCTCTAAACTCTTTATCCTGGTAAAGGTAGGGGGGAAGCCGCCACACCCTCTCGCCCGGCTCCGCCGCAAAGGAAACCGCCACCGAAACTGCCGAGTGATCACTAAGTGCACTATCCACTATATCTGCTTTTACAATTTTTGGGACCAAAGAGGGCGCTACCAGTAAGTAGTCTAGTCTCGAATATATCTTATGTGGGTGTGAATAAAATGTATATTCCCCATCCTGGGGGTGTAGGAGTCGCCAAATATCTACCAACCCCAACTGAGACATCACGAAGGGTATTCCCCTGTCTTCCCAGCTTCGCACCCTCGTTTTCTTGGGTTTACAGTCATTAGTGGGGTCCGCTACTATGTTAAAATCCCCTCCTATTATAACCTGATAATTGGAGTAAGGAATCACTCTAGCCACAAGATCAGAGAAGAACCTATGGGAGTATACATTGGGTCCATATATGTTACAAAGAAGAATTTGCTGTCCCCATAATTCACCCATAACTAACACATATCTACTCTCTTTATCTTGAATCACTTTATGGCAGTGAAATGGGATTTGTTTATGAATTAGAATTGCTACTCCTCTCTGTCTGGAGTTATATGCTGAGTACCCAATCTCTCCAACCCATCCCCGTTTCAGCTTTTGGTGTTCTGAAGCCGTGAGATGGGTTTCTTGTAGATATGCAATATCAGCTTTTTCTCTCTTCAACCATGAGAGAATTTTATTTCTCTTAATGGGTGAGTGTAGGCCATCCACATTAAGCGTAATAATTTTCAAACTTCCCATACTAACAATAGGTGTGCGTAATAACCCAGCTCATTGTGTGTTGTACCCTGCCAGTCTCCCAGCCCGACCTGCAGGGTTTTAATCGTATCATCAGTCCAATTATATTTCCCATATTTCTTCTGCTTCTTCCCATTATTCACCTGAATCCCTTCATATCCCTGATCTCCCATTTTCCATGCATCCTCATCTGCCGAGGCCCTTCTTTCAATTCTTATCCTTTCCTTCCCTTCCCCTCCCCCTTCTAATTCGTCCTCATTCACACACTCCCCCCCCCCCCCTCCCGTTCCCCCCCCCCTTCGTCCCTCCCTCCCTCTTACCACGTTCTTCCCCCACATCCTTCACCTACTCAGTCCAACCCGAGGATATCCGAAGCCCCCCTCCCCCACCCCTCTAGTAACTATGTCGTAACAAATATTTACCCATTGCCCACTACAGGTATGTTCCCGACAGTCCACAGTGTCTTAAAGGCACTACGGCTGCCCATCTCCAGTTTTAAAACTATGTCCAACCAACTTAACCAAGAAAGGCTTTACAGTTTATGTATTATCTATAGTGTTTTCACCTCTCCCTGTAACATGTTGCACGTGCTCATCGCGGTTTTCCTCCCCACCGCCAGATCTTCCAATCTTGCTGAGGAAGGGAGAGGCGCTCAAAACCAACTCTTGCCTTTCTTGGCAGTGACACTGGAGTACATTAAGTTCATATCCTTTAACGTAAAACAACACCAAGCAAGTAGCGCTTTTATCTTTTCATATCCTCCTGGCCATTTTACTCTGGGTCCTTAGGCCTCGATGCTTCCAGCTGATTAAGTTTGCTCATATATTCTTTTGCCGTAGCTGCATCATTAAGAATAATAGTCTTTCCATCAGTCCATATTTTCAACTTGGCTGGGTATATCAGGGCAAATCGCACCCCCTTCTTGTAGAGTGCAGTGCAGGTAGGTGCCATGGCTTTCCTTAGTAGCGCCACTCGCGTCGAATAATCATTAAATAATAATAAGCGGCGGCCCTCATATTGTAATCCCTCCTTGCCTCTCGAAGCCTTCAATATCTTTTCCTTTGCCTGCCAGTTCACGAAGTGCGCAATCGCTATGCGGGGTCTGGAGTTGTTGTCTCCCCGATTCCCAATCTGATGGGCTCTGTCGCATGCATAATGGCTCTGGTTCTCTTCCAGGCCCAGGTGTTCAGGCAGCCATTTGGAGAAGAAATCATATAAGTCTTTGTCGAGCACCGTTTCTGGCAGTCCGGTCACCCGCAGGTTGTTTCGTCGGGAGCGATTTTCCTGCTCCTCGACTCTCTCTTTCATTTCTTCCAGTTCTTTTTGGAGCATCTCCAAACCGCGTGGCAGCGTGTTGGGCTTCTTCCTCCCTTGCGGACAGCCTGCTCTCCACGGTGGTAAGTCGTGCTGCATGGGAGTCGAATTTTTCATTGATTTCGTCCACCGCCGACTGCAATTTATTCAGTTTATCTTCCAGAGCAGCGGACACCGAGCGGGAGATTTCCTGCGCCCAGTCCGCACCCACCGCGGCAGGCATGCTCTGTGCTGTTCGATGTTCCGCCATCTTGCCTGGCTCGTGTTTCTCAGAGGTCGTCGTTTTTTTTATGTGATTTCGGGGGCATTCCGCCCTTGGCGCTTCCTCAGCTTTCACCCGCGCTTTCTCGCTGCTTGGGTAGTTTTTGTGGTATTTGTCGTTAGGTTTTAACCTGTAATATAGCAAGTTTGGGGTGGGTAGGCGCGGAGCCTCGTCCTCCCGTGTCTTCTCAAGTAGCAGGCATCACGTGACCCCCCCCCCTATCCTTGATCTTATATATACTTCTTTCTAATTGAAGCTTTCTTAACCAACTGAGAATTAATCTTGTTCCTTTTTTCATATTGTAGTTTCAATCTCTGATTAAGCTGTTCAGAATAAGCACTGGCTAGGTGCAGCCTGGCCACTTGCAATTTGTGCAGCACATGGACAGGTCCTGTAGTCTTACACTGCAACTCGCATGAGTGACTCCCTCTGCCTCTTCTGCTGGACAATTCTTTCAGAAAGAACCCATTCCTTGCTGCCTTTAAGGCATCCCACACTGCCCCCAGAGCTTTACACTTATCCAAGTTATGCTCTAAATATTCACTTAATAATTTTATGTAAACTTGTCGCACTTCAATCCCCTGCTGTAAGGTATTGTTTAATGTCCAGTATGGGGTCCTCTGATGATCTTGGGGGATGGGGAGATTGGCCCAGCAAGGGGCGTGATCTGAAACTGAGGTTTCCTATGTCAGCACCAGTCTCTTGGATTGCAAGGGCTTTTTCCACAAATATCGATCCTTAAATAGGAGTCATGAGTGTGGGAATAAAACTTATTGTCTCGTGATCTGGGTTGGTACTTCTGTCAGCACTCCACCACTCCCAATTCTGCTGTTAAGGTTTTCAGAGCTTCAGCTAAGCTCATGTCTTCCCCAGAGGTTTGCCCAGATCTATCCAAGTGAGGGATCATTGTGGCCATTAAAGTCAACCCCCCCCCCCCCCCCCCCGTCCACCAATAACAAGTGCTCCCTCAATAAAAGCAGGTAAGACCCACAGTAATTTTCTATAAAAAGAAATTTGACACAGGTTTGGGGCTGAGACAAAAAGATATTGCCCACCTGAGTCTCTTTTCATATGAAGTATCTGGCACCTGAGGGACTTATGGAACAATGTCACTCCTCTTTTCTTAGTACCCTCTATGTCAGAGGCAAAAATGATTTTGAGGTATTGGGCATGGCACAATAAGTGTTTGTAGTCTCTGTGCAGATGATTCTCTTGCAAGAAGATTACCTGAGGGCCAAGCAGGGCCGGTCTTAGCAAGTGCGGGGCCCTGTGCAGACCAATTTGGTGGGGCCCCATCCTAGCCCCGCCCTAGCTTCGCCCCCACCCTAGCTCCACCCCATTGAGAGATTGGCGATACTGGACATAGAGGGATAGGGTAGGGAGAGATGCTGGAGGGAGATGAAGAGGGGAGAGTCACTGGATGTGGAGAGTAAAAGGGAGATACCTGGGGAAGCAGTGGAGAAATTAAGTGACTAACAATAGGGGAAACACTGGGGGGGGGGGGGGAGGCAGGGTGAGTGAGAGCGGAAGGATGAATGAAGTTAGGGGAGCACTGCAGCAAGGATGACTAAGGCTGTAAATACAGGCTACTGGGGAGATGAGAGGCTTGGACATAAATATTGGGAAAGGATAACAGGATCTGGAGTGGGAGAGCACTAAGGGAGGAAGATGGATGGGGATGTGTGGCAGCACTAGTGAGAGAATGAATGATATTGGGAAGGGTGGAGGGTGACTGAGGTGCAGTGGAGTACAGGTAAGGCTTGTGGTGAACCCTAGGGAAGGATAAGGCATATGGAACCACTTAAGGGAGGATGAGTAAGGCTCAGAAGGAAGAATTAATAAAATTAAGGTGCATTGAAGAAGGGAGGTAAAAGATTAAAAGGATATCTATGGGTAAAGGTGGGCAGGGTCTGAAAGGGGAAGAAGGGGGGACTACTGTGGCTCACTGGAAGCAAGGGCCAAAACCTTTGACAAAAATGGACATACTACAGCTGAACATTTCAAACCACAGAGACAGACATAGTAACATAGTAGATGACGGCAGAAAAAGACCTGCATGGTCCATCCAGTCTGCCCAAGACAAACTCATATGTGTATACCTTACCTTGAATTTGTACCTGTCCTTTTCAGGGCAAAGACCATATAAGTCTGCCCAGCAGTATTTCCCGCCTCCCAACCACCAGTCCCGCCTCCTATCACCGGCTCTGGTACAGACCGTATAAGTCTGCCCTCCCCTATCCTCGCCTCCCAACCACCACCTCCTCTTCCCCCCAACTGCTCCGCCACCCAATTTCAGCTAAGCTTCTGAGGATCCATTCCTTCTGCACAGGATTCCTCTATGCATATCCCACGCATGTTTGAACTCCGTTACCGTTTTCATCTCCACCACCTCCCGCGGGAGGGCATTCCAAGCGTCCACCACCCTCTCCGTGAAGAAATACTTCCTGACATCTTTCCTGAGTCTGCCCCCCTTCAATCTCATTTCATGTCCTCTCGTTCTACCGCCTTCCCATCTCCGGAAAAGATTCGTTTGCGGATTAATACCTTTCAAATATTTGAATGTCTGTATCATATCACCCCTGTTCCTCCTTTCCTCCAGGGTGTACATGTTCAGGTCAGCAAGCCTCTCTTCATACGTCTTGGAACGTAAATCCCATACCATCCTCGTAGCTTTTCTTTGCACCGCTTCCATTTTTTAACATCCTTCGCAAGATACGGCCTCCAAAACTGAACACAATACTCCAGGTGGGGCCTCACTAACGTCTTATACAGGGGCATTAAAACCTCCTTTCTTCTGCTGGTCACTCCTCTCTCTATACAGCCTAGCAATCTTCTAGCTACTGCCACCGCCTTGTCGCACTGTTTCGTCGCCTTCACGTCCTCAGATACTATCACCCCAAGATCCCTCTCCCCGTCCGTGCCTATCAGACTCTCCCCGCCTAACACATACGTCTCCCTTGGATTTCTACTCCCTAAGTGCATCACTTTGCATTTCTTCGCATTGAATTTTAATTGCCAAACGTTAGACCATTCTTCTAGCTTCTTCAGATCTTTTTTCATGTTTTCCACACCCTCCGGGGTGTCCACTCTGTTGGAAATCTTGGTGTCATCCGCAAAAAGGCAAACTTTACCTTGTAACCCTTCGGCAATGTCACTCACAAATATATTGAACAGAATCGGCCCCAGCACCGATCCCTGAGGCACTCCACTACTCACCTTTCCCTCCTCTGAGCGAACTCCATTCACCACCACCCTCTGGCGTCTGTCCGTCAACCAGTTCCTAATCCAGTTCACCACTTCGGGTCCTATCTTCAGGCCGTCTAGTTTATTTAAGAGCCTCCTGTGGGGAACCGTGTCGAAAAGCCTTGCTGAAATCTAAGTAGATGACGTCCATAGCACGTCCTTGATTTAATTCTCCCGTCACCCAGTCAAAGAATTCAATGAGATTCGTTTGGCACGATTTCCCTTTGGTGAAACCATGTTGTCTCGGATCTTGCAACTTATTGGCTTCCAGGAAATTCACTATCCTTTCCTTCAGCATGGCTTCCATTACTTTTCCAATAACCGAAGTGAGGCTTACTGGCCTGTAGTTTCCAGCTTCTTCCCTATCCCCACTTTTGTGAAGAGGGACCACCTCCGCCGTTCTCCAATCCCTCGGAACCTCTCCCGTCTCCAAGGATTTATTAAACAAGTCTTTAAGAGGACCCGCCAGAACCTCTCTGAGCTCCCTCAGTATTCTGGGGTGGATCCCGTCCGGCCCCATGGCTTTGTCCACCTTTAGCTTTCCAAGTTGTTGATACACAGTTAGGCAACATGACGAATCATCAGGACAGGTTCCATTCGCAAATCAAGACCACTTTAATTTAAAAAGGTTCCTATAGAAAAAAAGCTATCATACTTTGCTGCCTGCCTTAATGGCACAACTGTAGCCCTGTCTGTTGCTTTGCTCGCTCCACGAGTCTGCACGCACTCGCTGTCTCGCTCGCACCACAGCGACAATGGCTCAAGTCGGATCAGGCTCCAGCTTTTCCCGCTCAGTGACTCCCGCCCTCGCGGAAACAGGAAATACCTCATCAGAAGGCGGGACATTGAGCGGGAAGTGAAAAGCTGGAGTGGAGGTGAGCCGTCGCTGCAACTGTCTGTCGGGGGCGGGGCTGTCGCTGGCTCGCTGCAAGTTACTGTCGCCGGGGTCCGGAGACTCAGGAGCTGACGGCGGGCTCAGCGGGCCCAAGCCAGGGGTGGGCGCCGGTGGTGGTGGGAGCGGAGGTAGAGTTGAGGCACGCCACGCAGGGCCCCCTTAGGCGCGGGGCCCTATGCGGCTGCCTTGGTCGCCTCTGCCTACTTTAAATATCAAAGGCCTTAACTTGCCAAGGAAGCAACAGTTGCTTTTTAAGGAACTTTTGCCCCTTGGTCCCAGGGCCGGTCTTAGGCAAAGACCGGCCCTGGGGCCAAGGGGCAAAAGTTCCTTAAAAAGCAACTGTTGCTTCCTTGGCAAGTTAAGGCCTTTGATATTTAAAGTAAGGACCTTAAAGGGAACTGTCAGAAGACATATGTAAGCAACAAAAGCATGTGACATGTCATCAAACAAGTCTATTTGCAGGGTGCACCTTAGACAAACCCTCTCACCCCTCACCCATCCAAACATGAAAGACAGTATTATTTATTTCATTTATATCCCACATTATCCCAATAGATCAGGTTCAGTGTGGCTAACAACTTATTGTGATTAACAGCACAAAAAGTGATGTGGGATAGTATTCATTAAGTAATAATAACAAAATAAATGAGAATTGAGTATCCTGCACCTCCAAAAAAAACCCATTACTCCAAAATCTCTGTAACCATTCCATCCCCACAAAAGGAAAGAAATGCACCTGGAGGTTCTGACTCACTCCCCCCTAAATGACAAGTTCCCCCATAGCACTCCTTCGCCCTCACTCACTCCTCCCAACATATACGCCATACCTTTACCTTCCCCTCCCATCCATGCCCACATCCACTTTCAACAAACACACCAATCCTAATGGCAATAAGATAGTACCTTTATTAGTAATGCAAATAACGCCAACATTCATGACAGGTAAGCAAAGGGCAAAAAGAAAGTCCCAATGATAACAAATCTTTTTGATGAGCACATCCAACGCAGGTTTCATTTTCTTGTGTTTATGTAGGATTAAAGAAGATGTGTCGTGATAAACATAGATCTGGGTCTCATATGTTAAGGCCTCAGCCTTCCTGGCCAACTGCATCAGGTGTTCTTTATTGGTGTATTTAACAAGTCTCACTATGATGTCCCACAGCACTGATAAGCTCTGACTCATTAGTGAGCAGCTTACATTGATTTTGCACTTACAGTCGAGACATCCTCCTGACCTACCAGCTTAAGGACACCCCAAAAGCGTAGATTGTTTTGTCATCCTCAATTCTCTAGGTCATTGTTTCCCCAAGTCCATTCCTGGAGTACTCCTTGCCAGTCAGGTTTTCAGGATATCCATAATGAATATGCATGAACTTGATTTGCATGCACTGTCTCCATTATATGCAAATCTCTTTCATGCATATTCATTGTGAATATCCTGACTGGCAAGGGGTACTCCAGGTCTGAACTTGGGAAACACTGCTCTAGGTCATCTATTCTATACAGAAGATCCTCTTGCTGTGTTGTCAAATCAGCTACATGTTGCCGCAGACCTGCAGTTGTTTCAGTCTACTCATCTGCCCTAGCCTCAAGGTCTTCAATTCTGCCTCCGAGCTCCTTAAAGTCAGCGTGCACTGCGTTGATCCTCCCCAAAATTTCTTCCCACATTGATTTTAGTTCAGGGTTCATCTCAGAGAGGTATTTCATATAGACCCTTGAGGGTATTCTTGATTTTCTCCACCTCTTTTTGCTCCCCATAAGAATGCAGGGGATATGTTTCCATCCCAGAGCCTTGAGATGGAGAAGCATGGTGTGACACAGCCTTGCCAACAGCCTGTGGCATCCTAACCAAAACTTTAATCTCAGTACTTTTGCTTCTGTGTGCCAACAGAAATGCAAGCAGTGGCTATTCTACAGCTGGGTGTACCATTTGCAAATAGTATTAACTAAAATGAAACAAACGAATTCCCCCACCCCCAATAGCTTACCCTAGTGTCATTTTGAAATATGGTACTGATGGAGCAGGAGCTGCCTACTTTACATCAGATAAAGTGGAGGAGGGAAAGCAGGGATAGAAACAACCTTGGTGGTGACTATTTTAAAATGTTAGAGGAAGGATTAATTGGCAGGGTGTGGAATCTGGGATCCCCCTGCAGCATGTTCTTATATGGTTGCAACTGGTTCAAAATGTTGCTGTAAATCTGATCATAGGTGCTTGAAAGTTTGATTATGATGTTGTTGCAGGAATGGATGCATGAATTTGTGATACTTCAGGAGTCAGACAGCACACACCAGTATGAGAGAAAAATCTTCTTTATTTGCCAGCAAACAAAGCAAGACATCAGTTCTAGCTCTCTTCTCTTTCTCTCAGCTCTCTGTGTCTTTCTCTCAGCTCTCTGTCTCAGCTCTCTTCTTATGCTGTCTTCTCCTCCTTCTGTCTGTTCCTTCTGTCCTTCTCTTTCTTCTGAGCTCCTTCTGACGTAAACTGCTTCTGCTCCTACTTAAATAGGGTCCTAAGCCCTCCTCCTAGCCTAGCCCCCTTACTCTCCAATTGGTTAAGGAATTAGATTGGCTACCTTGCCTCAACCAATCATTACTTTTGAAATATCAGTTACATAGGTTCCAGACATCCTAAACTGACCTCTGACCTGGGGCCCCTTAAGCCAGACATTTGGTCTCCAGTCTCTTACATGTTATTATGATTGATTTCTCATATTCCTAGTACTAACTGCTAACTAAACTCTGGCATTCATTAAAGAGGTCAAAAGCCAATCTTACTTAATGGCATACTGCTATACTTTCAGGACTATTCCTACAGTTACCTATAATTAATCAAGGAGAAGAGAGCTGACTAGTTCTGACCTTTTTCACCTCTCAGCTTATACATTGAACCAGCCAGAACTATGGCTAAGTCAAACCACATGTGGATCTCCTCACTGCAGTCTTAAACAGCAGACAAAGGATCATTTTAAAAGTAACACAGAGTTGAACAAACATCCTACATAGAAATTATAGAGAATAAAACATATTCTAAAATACACAGAATCAGTATTCCTTATAAGATATATCTAAACATCAGGAATATCTAGAATTATTTAGAATCTAACTAGCATTAAACTAATTCTTTTAAAACTACGGCATGTCTGGCTCATGCTTTGTTCATTCATAATAGTTTACAGCTGTGCCAGCTAGCATTGGCAATTCACAAGGGACAGAGTTTCATTTCTCACTGACCTTTCCTAACCTTAGCTCGGCCAAGACTTTCAAATAATATGAACCATCTGGCATTCCTTTGCTCTGCTTGCAAGGTAAAAAGCTGATTTTGAAATAGGAATTCAAACACCACTTTTAAACCCCAGATTTTAACAGACTTAACACTTAATATGATTTCTTATATATATAATTATGCCATGGCTGCCTCAATGTGACCCCTTTGCTAAAGATGGAACATTGGCTGCACATAGATTTTGACATTATTTCATAAAATTCTACACTCTGGTGAACCTTTGGCTTTTTTGGGGGGGGGGGGGGGGGAGGTAATTTGAACCCTCGTTCTTCCTCATGTTCTCTCAGATCAAACCAACAGTGTTTATTGGTAGTTTCATCATTTTGGATTATAGGTTTAGACACTACCTGCCAGTCAATAGTTAATGTAAGTGCAAGTGCTCCTTCTTTCTTGAATTCCCTACCATTGCATTGTAGATTTGAACCTTATATGTCAAGTTTAAATTGGGTTTGAAACTTTTTTATTTTAACAAAAGGCTTTGATTCTTAGATAGGGTTAGGCAAGGTTGTGTACAAAGGTTTCTGGAATGTACAACAATAGAATATCATCTCTGGTTTCTTCTATTTGCTTATATGAACTGTTTTCTCTTCTTTCTGTTTATTTTATAATTCACTGATTTTATGTAAACTGCTTAGTTAGTTAATTAATGGGCGGTATATCAAATACATGTGAAACTTGAAACTTCTTCATCAATAATTTATGCAAAAAATGGAAAACAAAGAAAACAAACCCAAATGAGAGAAACATTTGAAGCTTGCACCCCTGCTCTATATATTAATATACTCTATTAATCAGCTCTCTCAGAGCTGGAAGACAAAGCTTGGAATAAGGCAGACATAGAAGCACATGAACATACCTCAAACACAATAACAAAGCCCAGCCGAATAGCTAGCAAGTTCCAATACACTATGGAATAGCTTCCATCATTTTCCCGATAAGCACGATACCTGAGAAGAGAAAAAAAAATAGCTCTTTAATGTCCTACCAGGATGGGAAAAGGAGTAGAACATAATGCAACCCCTCCTTATGGCTAAGGATTCTACATCCAACATTCTTGAGAAGACCTGAAAACAGACTCCAAAAATTATTCAGTACAAGATTCATGTGTCTCTGCATTTCAAACCTTTCCCCCCATGTTTTCAGATACTTGCTAGTGCCTGTTTTCCCCCTCCCCATGGATGCTGGTAATTGTACTTTTCTCCCACCTGCACATGGTGTTGTTCTGTGAAACAAATGTCTCCGGAGCATAGGCCAGTGTGAAGTTCACATAACCCACAAGGTTGAAGTTGTGGGTGTATTTGTAATACAATCGGGGTAGGAAGTCAGAGGTAAAGGCAATAAGAAAAGCCTACAATGAGAAAATGCAACACCATCAACATCACTTGCAGCTCAGGCCTCTTTCCATCACTGTATTGATCTAGGATGCCAAAATGTTCCCAGAATCCTCTCTGCCTTGTTCTAGGATATGTGGAGGGGCATTTTCGAAAGAATATCCAAGTCAGAATTAGGACGTCCTGCTCATAACATCCAAATAAAAAAACCCTGTCTATCTCGCAGCCATTTCAAACAGGAAAAATGTTGGGGATACCTGTTCAAAAATACTTGAGAATGTCCAAAATGAAACATCTATTTTCCAAAATAAAACGTCCAAATTATGAATGCCAAAAAATCAGGGACAAGGAAGTCTGTCTGGCAGCAGTTGTACAAAAATGGCCACACAGACATCCCTGCTGAGTAGCCTAGTGGTCAGTGCAGTGGAATTAAATCCAGGGAAACCAGGTTCATTTTCCACTGCAACTCTGTTATTTTAAATGGTGAGCCCTTTAGATACAGGGAAATACCTACTGTACACCACCTCAATAGTCCTCAGGCTTGTAGGTATCTTTAATATTTAGGTATATAACAGTAAGGGAAAATATACAGTATAGGGCTGTATTTTTCCCTTGCTGTTCCTAATAGCGCATCAATTTCTGTATCTTGCTGGTGGCTGGCAGCCTCTTTTCTTACAGCCAATAGGAGAGAGTTGTTGGTGGATTTCCCTAAGAATGCTTAATTGACAGGAGATGGTGGGCGCATGCTTTGACCATTATCTGTTTTTTTTCCTGTGCGCTTCCTGCACCTAGTGCACGAGGTACTCAGACCTTCTGGTACCAGATCCTGACAGAAGATTTGAATTGTTTCTGGAAGGGGAGCCTAGAAGGAGGGACGAATTGAACCTTCTAAAGGGGAGTTGCTAGTGGCAGTGGTGTACTCCCCTGAAGAAGATCTAAACTCTGCCACCAAAAAATTGTTTTTGGAACCTCTTCTGCCACTGACCATACCTGTCAAGGGAGAGCCCCATTCCTGCTAATGCTTGCAGCTGGCCCCGATGAGAGAGAGAGAATCCGCCCGTCTGTATCCAACTGGTTAAACATTAACGGCACTTGCAAGAGCAAGGATTCAGAGACTGGGGCAAGTGACAGATCCGAAACCTGGTGCTGGCTTGCTATAGTGAGGTGTGTTTTATTTATTTATTTATACCCCACTCTTTCCCGCTCGATAGCAGGTTCAGTGCGGCTTACAAGGTATGGTACAAAGTATCACAGAGATAAAACAAAGTATGATACAAAGTATCGCGGAAATAACCCAGTTATAGAGAATAGGACAATAGGAAGAGATGTGGGGGAGAGGATAGGAGTATGGGTAGTGTTAGTGGTGTGGATCAGGTTCGAGAATTAAGTTGGGTTGTTTGGGTATGCTTGTTTGAAGAGGTAAGTTTTCAGCAGCTTTCGAAAGGGTAGATGTTACTTGGTTGTTCGGATGTGTCGAGGTATTGTGTTCCAGAGTTTGCTGCCTATAACGGAGAAGTTGGATGCTTAGTAGGTTTTGTATTTGAGGCCTTTGCAATTGGGAAGATGGAGATTGAGATATGTTCGAGAAGATTTGGACCCGTTCCTGGCTGGTAGATCAATCAAGTCAGTTATGTAGCTTGGAGATTCGCCATGGAGGATCTTGTGGATCATTGTGTGGGCTTTGAAGTTTATGTGTTCCTTGATAGGGAGCCAGTGAAGTTTTTCACGTAGTGGTGTTGCACTTTCAAATCGTGATTTGCCAAAAATGAGTCTGGCTGCTGTGTTTGGGCAGTTTCTTCATGATTTGGGCTTTGCAACCGATGAAGATGCTGTTGCAGTAGTCGGCATGGGTGAGTACTGTGGATTGTACTAGATTGCGGAAAGTTTTCTGTGGGAGGAATGGTTTTACTCTTTTCAGTACCCACATCATGTTGAACATCTTCTTCGTCGTGGCTTTAGCATGAGTTTCTAAAGTTAGGTGGTTGTCTAATGTTACTCCTAGAATTTTTAGATTGTCAGATATTGGGATTGTAACGTTGGGGGTAATCAGAGTGGCGTGTTGTGATGAAAGGATTAGACATCAAGTTTTTTCTTTGTTCATTTCTCCCCCCAATATAGTTCATTTGGGAAGGAGAAAGGAGATTCTCAGGATACTTGGCCTTACCACCCAGGCCACCCATACACCACTTCTATTGGGTCCTTACATCTATGGCAGAGTGGAGGGGAAATTTAAGAAATAAGAACAACATCTTTTACTGTACCAGCCTACAGCAGCAAAGGTATTGGTTTATTGTGTGTGACCATCAGTTTGTTCAAATGTGACATCTTACTGAACTGTGCTATTGACTATTTGAATATCATCAGCCTACCCTGAGCAACCTTAATATTTAAGAAGTGTGAGCAGGAGAGATGGATATCCACTGTAAATGTTGGTGTTTGAATGGCCTTTTTTTTCTTTCGATATTTCTGTGCTTCATCAATTGACAGTGCGATTTCAGTGTTAAGTTACTTCATGGTGTGGTCTGGATTTTGGTGTGAATGAAAGTGTGATGCCTTGCTTACCTGGCCCCAGCCCCTCAAAATAAATTTGTTGTGCCCCTTCTCCCACTATCTTGGATAGTGACTAGGCAGCTGCCTGGCTCACCCATACAAGGGGGCTTACAGGTACAATAGGTATATCTCTGTTTCTGACGGGTTCACAAATTTAAAGGTAATATGATGCAGTTAAAGTAGTATTTGAACCTGGATCCCCTGGTTTACAGTTCACTGCACTGACTACTAGGCTACCCTTCACACCTGCTTGCTGCTGTGTTCAGAATACCCATAATGTCAGGTAGCCTATTTTTATTTTCCGAAGTCACATTCAGGGATGAGAGAGGGGGACAGTAACTACTGAGGGATTAAGGAGGGGTCATTCCTTAATCCCTCCAGTGGTCATCATTTTAAACCCTGGATGTGATTGAAACAGGTCTAACGTAGGATGCCCTTCTTTTTTGAGCTGGATATTTCTTCCCATTTGATTATCACTATTGGGTGTCCTAAATTTGGGCCCTCCCTAGTCCCACCCTAAACATGCCCACAACGCGACTCCTTGCTATCTGGATGAACTGCAGAGCAGGATGCCCAAATTCTGACTTTTGAAAATCGTGATTTGAACATTTTTGGCAGATGGATGTTTGGGCATTGTGAGACATCCGTCTGTTTTGACAATGAGCACCATGATGTATATCTTACAGAATCATCTCTGTCCTTGATGTTGAAGGGTGTATTATGCTTATGCCCATTACTCACATTACTGATGACAGCAAGGTAGGTGATGACCTCCAGGATGTAGAACCAGATGCCTATTCCCTGTGCTCTCTCCACCACAGGCCGTCGATATTCACAGACAAATTTCTGTGCATCAAGACGGATCTCCACCCAGTTATTGAGTAGGGCAAAGAGTGGTGCCAGTGGACAGGCTGCTACAAAGATAGTGATGAAGCCAAACTGTATGACTGCAGGAGAAAAACACACGAGATCACTAAAGACCATTAAAGTGTGATTGAAGTGAGTCTCGAGAGGCACTAAAATATTGTAATTTGAAAGTCTGGAGGATCCGAATGAATTCTTACATGTTCTTGAAAAACAAGTCCTATGAGCAAAACCAAAGATTTTTGGTGGTTGCAGCTGAATAATGATTGTAATTTCCATCTTCTGCCATGAGACGGTACCAGGAATCAATTTTCCCCTCCTCCTCCCCAGCACACATTCTCCTGAAGGCCTCATTGTACTTAAATTTTAGGTTCTACACACTTTGGCTCCATGCTGCTGTGAAAGCACACATAGAAACCAGCTTGAGGATGGAAAAGAAGGAACTCTTGTTTCAGGACACTTCTTATTGCAAAGATCATCCACCCTTCTCTTTACACACTCCTTCCCACCATATTGCATTGTGCATGCCATCATCTTTCCTTGACCCTACCATTCTTTGCTGTCTTCCAATATCTTGTTTGATATACCTTAGACTATACTCCTAGCTGTGACCTCTTTCCCATATTTCCTCCACCAGCTGGCAACCTGAAGATTCAGGTGGTTTCTCACGTCAGCTAACTCAGAAGTTTGGCTAAGTAAACCATTACTCTTTCTTGCCTCAGATAACAACTACTCTGTTAGCGCCTGATCTGTACAAAGCATTGCAATTTCTTAGAATCAGAAGGTCCTTAGAAAGACACCAGTCCTCTCTGAGTACTGAGAAGTATTTCTGATGCACATATGACAAGTACTGCAAATACTGACATTGCAGCTATTCAACAAACTTTTTCCTGTCATTGGTTTTCAGATTAAGAAATTTCCTTGAGCTTCTGGAAGCAGACATAGCCAGAATGGTGTATTGCTTACCTGATCTAATTGGTCCATTGCACTATGATGTCACAAGTTCCGTAAAATAAAATAACACTTTTCCCCAAACATAATTGTTCTCAGGGAGTTAGGAAAATGGGATGAGAATGGATTAAAGAGCTTAAAAATAATGACAGAGCTAGAAGATCTTTACTTGGTATAGTGCAGATAATACCTAAAGCTGTAATACAGAAAGAGGCAGCATTCTTTTTAAAATCCCCCATCTCCTCACAAAGAACCAAACTATATCCATTTCACTTGTTGTCACTCCATTTTCCTTCTCCACAAAATTCAGCATCTCACCTCCTAACTTGCATCCTCCATAACCTCCAGAGCTTGAAAGTTTTTAGGATCTTTCTGTTCTGCTCACCCATTTCCAGATATTCATCAAACAGTCCCTCACAAGACAGCAACTGATAATCCCTTTCCCAAGGATCCATGGCTACCACCTTCTCCTTTGCCTTTTCCTTTCTGTGAAGTTTGTGCTTGTGCCTCCAGTTCAGTAGCTTTCTGGGGAAAGAGAGGAGACAGAAGACAATTACTACATACTATGGGAAAATTAGGTTCTTACCTTGGTAATTTTCTTTCCTTTAGTCATAGCAGATGAATCCATTAACTAATGGGTTGTATCCGCATACCAGCAGGTGGAGATAGAGAACACTGAAAAGCCTCAGTGACCCTGGACGTCTATCTCCTCCTGCCTTCAGTATATGAAACTTCCAAAGCAGAGTGAATAAGAAAGGTAAAACATCGTAAACTTTCCTCACAGTGAACAAACGCCCCAGAACCGAAGCACTAACCAAACAAAGGAGGGACATTCTCAACCTCCTATAATAGAACAGTATGTAGAAACTCTGAGAGCTGGTCTTCAACTCCTCCTGATGAGATACAATATCTGCATAAAAGATCTGAACAAAAAACAAAACCAGACAGAGAGGGATCATAAATTCATCTGCTGTGACTAAAGGAAATAAAATTAACAAGGTAAGAACCTAAATTTTCCCTTCCTTGTCATCAGCAGCAGATGAATCCATTAACTGATGGGATGTACAAAAGCACTCCCTACATAGGGTGGGAACAAGCAACTCCGCGAGCAAGCACCTGCGCCCCAAAATGCGTGTCCTGCTTTGCTGCCACATCCAGCCTGTAATGCCGTACAAACGAGAGCTGAGAAGCCCAAGTAGCCGCACGACAGATCTCTTGAACAGAAAGGACACCCATTTCAACCCACGAGGAGGAAATCGCTCTCATGGAATGCGCTTTAAACGCTTCAGGCGGAGCCTGCCCTGAAAGCAGATACACAGAAAAAATTACTTCCCTGAGCCAACGGGCTATAGTGGCCTTAGACGCCGTACCCCCGTGTTGAGGACCTGTCAACAATACAAAAAGATGATCAGAAGTCCTGAAGTCATTTGACATCTGTAGATACTGCAACAGAGCCCTGCGGACATTCAAAAGACGCAATTGCCTAAAGGAATCAGGAAAATCCTCCCTAGAAAAGGAAGGTAGAAAAATGGGCTGGTTCAGGTGAAACGCTGAAACCACCTTAGGCAGAAAGGAAGGCACTGTACGTACTGTTACCCCGGACTCTGAGAACTGTAGAAAACGGTCCCGACAGGAAAGCGCCTGAAGCTCAGATACGCGTCTAGCCGATGACATGGCCACCAAAAAAACTGTGTTGAGAGTCACATTCTTCTCAGAAGCTCGCTTAAGCAGCTCAGAAGGTGAATACTGAAGAGCCTTCAACACCAGCCCCAGGTTCCAGGCCGGACACTGCCACCGCACAGGAGGACGGAGCCAAAGCGCCCCTCTGAGAAATCGGGCAATGTCTGGCTGAGCAGCAAGGGACAACCAGAGACTTTCCCTCGGAAGCATGCCAACGCTGCCACTTGTACCTGAAGGGAATTGTAAGCCATGACTTTTTGTAAGCCGTCCTGCAAAAAGTCCAGAACCTGCGCAATTGTAGCCCGTGTTGGTGTGATCGATTTTGAAACACACCACGCCTCAAACTTGCGCCAGATCCAGGTAGACCGCTTGCGGGCCTGCAAAAGAGTGGAAATGACTTTGTTAGAGTAGCCCTTTCTCTCAATTGCGCCCTCTCAAGAGCCAGGCCATAAGACCAAATCAGCAGGGATCCTCCATAGTCACTGGACCCTGAACCAGGTGGTTCAGCACCAGAGGCAAAGGAAGTGGAGCCTCCACCAGCATCCGACGGAGATCCACGTACCACGGACGCCTTGGCCAATCCAGAGCGATGAGAATCACCAATCCTCGGTGCAGTCAAATCCGCAGTAGGACTCGCCCTATCAAGGGCCAAGGAGGGAACACATACAGGAGGCCTGAGAGCCAGGGTTGAACCAGTGCATCCAACCCCGCCGAGCAAAGATCTCTCCTTCTGCTGAAAAAGCGAGGTACTTTGGCGTTTGAACTTGACGCCATTAGAGCCAATCCGGGAGTCCCCCATTTGGTACAAATCTGAAGAAAAACAACTTCTGCCAGTTCCCATTCTGCCGGGTTGATTTGATGTCTGCTGAGGAAATCGGCTTGCATGTTGCTCTGACCTGCTATGTGAGCTGCAGACAGCAGAGGCAAGTGGAGCTCTGCCCAGAGAAAAATCTGAGCGGCCTCCGCGGCCAGGGCCCTGCACTGCGTGCCGCTCTGACGATTGATGTAGGCCACCGCTGTCATGTTGTCTGACAGAACTCGGACAGGAAGTCCCTTCAGAGTCTTGTGGAAGGCCAGAAGAGCCTGGAATATCGCTCTCAGTTCCAAGTAATTGATGGACCACCCCGCTTCCACGGGCGTCCACTGACCCTGAGCATAGCTGCCTTGGCAATGAGCTCCCCAGCCCGAAAGGCTGGCATCCGTTATCACCAGGCACCAAGAGGGGAGCGCGAGCGGCATTCCCTGTCGCAGCATCCTGTCGGAGAGCCACCAATCCATACTGTGCCAGGCCACACAGTACGTTAGTCTGCGTTGGTATTCCTGGGAGATTGGAGACCATTGTTGCAGCAGAGCACTCTGCAGCGGCCTCATGTGAGCTCTTGCCCAGGGAACTACCTCCATGGTGGCCGTCATCGACCCCAGGAGCTGAACAAAGTCCCAAGCTCGAGGGCGAGGCATCCGCAGGAGCAGACGGACCTGATTCTGAAGCTTGCATCACCTGTGGTTGGGGAGAAAGACGAACCCCGAGGCCATGTCGAACCGGACCCCCAAATACTCGCGAGACTGAGAGGGGGGTCAGGTGACTTTTGGGCAAATTGATCACCCAGCCCAGAGTCTGAAGAACTGTTATAACTCTGGTCGTGGCGAGTCGGCTCTCGTCTGTTGCCAGTTGTCTAGATACAGGTGAACTCTGATACCCTCTTGCCTAAGAAAGGCAGCTACCACCACCATCACCTTGGAAAAGGTACAGGGAGCTGTGGCTAGGCCGAAAGGCAAGGCCCGAAACTGGAAATGTTGGCCAAACACTGCAAACCGGAGAAACCGCTGATGTGGGGGCCAAATAGGAATGTGCAAGTAAGCTTCCTTGAGGTCCAGAGACGTGAGAAACTCTCCTGGCTGTACTGCCGTAATGATGGAGCACAGGGTTTCCATGCAAAAGTGTCGCACTCTTAGGGCCTCGTTGACTCTTCGTAAGTCAAGGATTGGTCTGAAAGACCTGCCTTTTCGAGGGACCACAAAGTAAATAGAATAGCGACCGCAGCCGCATTTGGCAGGAGGCACCGGAACCACCGCTCCGAATTGCAGCAAGCCTTGCAAGGTCTCCTCTACCGCCGCCCGTTTGACGGCAGTGCCGCATCGGGACTCCATACAAGCGTCTCTCACTGGGGCACCAAATTCCAATCGGTAGGCTTCTCTGATCAGGTCTAGGACCCACTGATCCCAAGAAATGTTGGTCCACTCCTCGAGGAAGAAGGAAAGACGACCCCCTACTGCAGGAATCGACAAGTGGACCGGCATCCCGTCGTTGCGGAGAACGCCCCAGAACTCCTGGCCATTGGCCGGCTGCTGCGGAACGCTTGTCTGAGCAAAAGGAGTTCCTCTGCTGAAAACGGGCACATTGAGAAAACCCAGAAGAGTGCCCCGGGCGATACCTGCGAGCTTCGCAGAAACGTGGCCTGGAAGAGGAGGGGAAAACAGGAGTTTTGGAAGAAGGCCACTGCCTATCGTCAGGTAACCGTTGGGATTTAGAGTCCCCTAAGTCCTTAACAATCTTCTTCAATTCCTCTCCAAATAACAGAAGGCCTCGAAAGGATAACTTCACCGGCCTTTGTTTAGAGGCCATGTCAGCAGCCCAATGCCGCAGCCAAAGAAGACGGCGGGCAGAAACCGCCACAGTCATCTGCTTAGCCGAAGCTCTGACCAGATCATAAAGAGCATTAGCCAAAAAGGACAGGGCAGACTCCATACGCAGGCCAACCTCAGAGAGGGCACCCGCAACATCCTCGGGCTGATCAACCGCCTGCTGTAACCAGGACAGGCAGGCCCGGGCTGCATAGGTACTGCAAATTGCCACCCTTAAGGAAAGGCCCGAGATTTCAAAGGACTGCTTCAGCGCGGATTCTAGCCGCCGGTCCTGCATATCTTTCAAAGCGACCCCTCCCACCAGGAGAGTGGTCTTCTTAGTCACGGGTGTGACCAATGCATCCACTTTAGGCATCCCAAAAGGGGCCAAGTGATCCTCACTCAGAGGGTAAAGCTGACCCATAGCCCCGGCTACCTTCAAAGGCCCATCAGGGTCAGACCAATGAGCTGAAATAAGCTCTTGGATGGAGTCATGCACAGGAAAAGCCCTAGACAGCTTCTTAGTACTAGCCATCCTAGGATTAACAGAGGAGGCCTCGCCCTCGGCAGGATCTTCAATAGAAAGGGCCTGCAAGGCGTCAGAAATGAAAGCTGGCAGCTCATCGCGGTGAAAAATCCGTACCGCTTTAGGGTCATCCAAGTCCTGTGGCAAACAGGTACGCTCATCTGGATCATCTGTCCATGAGGGCCTGTCAGACCCGTCAGACTCCCCACATCCTGACCACAGGGGGGAAAAGGGAGATGCGCCACTCTCAGACGGAGAATTTACCCGTCTACGTTTAGCGTCAGTGCAACACTCGGGGGAAGAAGTAAGCTCCGCAGCCAACACAGGGCTATCCAAACCTGGAGGTAATCCAGTCCGCATCATAGTGTCAGACGCCTCCGGCATAGCTCTTTTTAACATAAAGGCCTTATGCATCAACAGCACAAACTCAGGGGAGAAAAACTCACCCTGGCCCTCCACCCCCAAATTAGGAGAAGCGGGGGAAGGAGCTCCTCTAGCAGCCTCGGAATGAGGCATCCCCCCGGACTCAGACTCCTCCGCAACAGCGAGGGTCGAGCCACACGGCATTTCCAAAATGGCGCCCGCTGCCAGCTCCATCGAGTGGGAAGAATCACCGCTCGCCATGCCCTTACTAGCACGAGCGTCCAAGGAGCACGTACTGCAATGCCCCGCTGCTGACCTGCATTTACCACAGTGGGAGCAGCCATCGCCCGACCGGACGGAAATATAGAAATAAAATGGTGGCCTCAAACCAACTTACCCCGCACAGGATGCTGTCCGCGGGAACCTCCCCGGAAGAGCTGTGCACCACTCTCACCTCGGAAGACCGAGTCAACGAGCTCCGGTCAGGCTGCACAGAACCAGAATCTCTTGAGAAAGCCACAGAACAGCAACGCTGAATAAGCGCGCCCTTTTTTATTTTATTTTATTTTATTACACTGTGAGGAAAGTTGGAGGTGGGCAGCAAACGAGGAACAGGGAACAAAACCAAGTGTGCCTTCAAAGTGGGCACCACCAGCCACAACTCCCCCACTCTAGTGGCAAAACACAGGAATCACCCCAGGCAGGGATCCAGGAGCTGATCAAGCAACGTCCACACTTGCTGGGACATAGAAATACACTGAAGGCAGGAGGAGCTAGACGTCCAGGGTCACTGTGGCTTTTCAGTGTTCTCTATCTCCACCTGCTGGTAGGTGGATACAACCCATCAGTTAATGGATTCATCTGCTGCTGATGACAAGGAATTACAGTTTACTTCAAATATTTGACATATAGTCATTTGGTAAAACTGACACAGCAGTTTACAATATACAATGTCATAAGGTGGCTAGCAAAAAAATAAAATAAAATAAATAGAAAATACTACAATTCAATATCAGAGTAAGGAAAAAAACAAACGGCTGTTTCCATGTGTTCCATAATCCTGGCCTGGCACTGTCCCATTCCCTCCACTGTATACTATTAATAGATTCTGTACATATCTCTAAATACAAAAAGCATTAAGGCTTTTCTTAAAATTCTTGTATGATGAATCCATACATAAAGGTTGGGGTAGATTATGCCATAATGAAGGTGCTACTAAAGATTGAGTCACAGATAGTATCCAGATGTATATAGTGACAAGTACTTTGAATACTGTGTACATTTCTGGTCACTGCATCTCAAAAAACATATAGAGGAATTAGAAAACATACAGAGAAAGATGACAAAAATGATAAAGGGGATGGGATGACTTCCCTATGAGGAAAGGCTAAAGCATTTAGGGCTCTTCAGCGTGGAGAAGAGATGGCTGAAGGAAGATATGATAGAGGTTTATAAAATACTGATTGGAGTGGAACAGATAGATGTGAATTGCTTGTTTACCCTTTCCAAAAATAGTAGGACTAGAGGGCATGAAAAGAAGCTACTAAGTAGTACATTTAAAATGAATCGGAGAAAATATTTCTTCACTGAACAAGAAAACTCTGGAATTTGTTGCAAGAAAATGTGGTAAAAAAACAATTAGCTTAGTATGGTTTAAAAAAGGTTTGGATAATTTCCTAAAAGAAAAGTCCATAAACCATTGGATGGAGGAGTGGCCTAGTGGTTAGGGTGGTGGACTTTGGACCTGAGGAACTGAGTTCAATTCCCGGCACAGGCAGCTCCTTGTGACTCTGGGCAAGTCACTTAACCCTCCATTGCCTGCCGCATTGAGCCTGCCATGAGTGGGAAAGTGCGGGGTACAAATGTAACTGCTTATTTCTGTCCCAGTATGACAATGCTTAATGCTCTTTCGCTCTTATGTTAAAAGCACAATGTCCTTGTAGATGATTACTGTCTCTCTCTATGTTGGATGTTCAGCGCTGTGTGCGTCTGGTAGCGCTATACTAATAATAAGCTGAGAGGAATACCCATGGATTTTGCAAACCAGAATTAAGATCTTAATATAATCCTATGGGATACTGAGAGCCAATGCTCTTCTATGAGCAACAGGGTAACATGAAGCGAATGTTACATACCTGTAGAAGGTATTCTCCGAGGACAGCAGGCTGATTGTTCTCACTGATGGGTGACGTCCACGACAGCCCCTCCAATCGGAACTTCAATAGCAAAGGCCTTTGCTAGTCCTCGCGCGCCGATGTGCACCGCGCATGCGCGGCCATCTTCCCGCCCGAACCGGCTCATGTTCGTCAGTCCCGTATGTAGCAAGACAAAGACAAGGGAAGACACAACTCCAAAGGGGAGGCGGGCAAGTTTGTGAGAACAATCAGCCTGCTGTCCTCGGAGAATACCTTCTACAGGTATGTAGCATTTGCTTTCTCTGAGGACAAGCAGGCTGCTTGTTCTCACTGATGGGGTATCCCTAGCCCCCAGGCTCACTCAAAACAACAAACATGGTCAATTGGGCCTCGCAACGGCGAGGACATAACTGAGATTGACCTAACAACTTATCCAACTAACTGAGAGTGTAGCCTGGAACAGAATAAACATGGGCCTAGGGGGGTGGAGTTGGATTCTAAACCCCGAACAGATTCTGAAGCACTGACTGCCCGAACCGACTGTTGCGTCGGGTATCCTGCTGCAGGCAGTAATGAGATGTGAATGTGTGGACAGATGACCACGTCGCAGCTTTGCAGATCTCTTCAATAGTGGCTGACTTCAAGTGGGCCACTGACGCAGCCATGGCTCTGACATTGTGAGCCGTGACATGACCCTCAAGAGCCAGCCCAGCCTGGGCGTAAGTGAAGGAAATGCAATCTGCTAGCCAATTGGATATGGTGCGTTTCCCCACAGCCACTCCCCTCCTGTTGGGATCAAAAGAAACAAACAATTGGGTGGACTGTCTGTTGGGCTGTGTCCGCTCCAGATAGAAGGCCAATGCTCTTTTGCAGTCCAATGTGTGCAGCTGACGTTCAGCAGGGCAGGAATGAGGACGGGGAAAGAATGTTGGCAAGACAATTGACTGGTTCAGATGGAACTCCGACACCACCTTTGGCAAGAACTTAGGGTGAGTGCGGAGGACTACTCTATTATGATGAAATTTGGTATAAGGAGCAGGAGCTACCAGGGCCTGAAGCTCACTGACTCTACGAGCTGAAGTAACTGCCACCAAGAAAATGACCTTACAGGTCAAGTACTTCAGATGGCAGGAATTAAGTGGCTCAAAAGGAGGTTTCATCAGCTGGGTGAGAACGACATTGAGATCCCATGACAGTGTAGGAGGTTTGACTGGGGGCTTTGACAATAGCAAACCTCTCATGAAGCGAACAACTAAAGGCTGTCCTGAGATCGGCTTACCTTCCACACGGTAATGGTATGCACTGATTGCGCTAAGGTGAACCCTTACAGAGTTGGTCTTGAGACCAGATTCAGACAAGTGCAGAAGGTATTCAAGCAGGGTCTGTGTAGGACAGGAGCGAGGATCTAAGGCCTTGCTGTCACACCAGACGGCAAACCTCCTCCATAAAAAGAAGTAACTCCTCTTAGTGGAATCTTTCCTGGAAGCAAGCAAGACACGGGAGACACCCTCTGACAGACCCAAAGAGGCAAAGTCTACGCTCTCAACATCCAGGCCGTGAGAGCCAGAGACTGGAGGTTGGGATGCAGAAGCGCCCCTTCGTCCTGTGTGATGAGGGTCGGAAAACACTCCAATCTCCACGGTTCTTCGGAAGACAACTCTAGAAGAAGAGGGAACCAGATCTGACGCGGCCAAAAAGGAGCAATCAGAATCATGGTGCCTCGGTCTTGCTTGAGTTTCAACAAAGTCTTCCCCACCAGAGGTATGGGAGGATAAGTATACAGCAGGCCTTTCCCCCAATCCAGGAGGAAGGCATCCAATGCCAGTCTGCCGTGGGCCTGAAGTCTGGAACAGAACTGAGGGACCTTGTGGTTGGCTCGAGATGCAAAGAGATCTGCCAAGGGGGTGCCCCACACCTGGAAGATCTGGCGCACAACTCTGGAGTTGAGCGACCACTCGTGAGGTTACATAATCCTGCTCAACCTGTCAGCCAGACTGTTGTTTACGCCTGCCAGATATGTGGCTTGGAGCCACATGCCGTAACGGCGAGCCCAGAGCCACATGCTGACGGCTTCCTGACACAGGGGGCGAGATCCGGTGCCCCCCTGCTTACATAAGTACATAAGTACATAAGTAATGCCATACTGGGAAAAGACCAAGGGTCCATCGAGCCCAGCATCCTGTCCACGACAGCGGCCAATCCAGGCCAAGGGCACCTGGCAAGCTTCCCAAATGTACAAACATTCTATACATGTTATTCCTGGAATTTTGGATTTTTCCAAGTCCGTTTAGTAGCGGTTTATGGACTTGTCCTTTAGGAAACCGTCAAACCCCTTTTTAAACTCTGCTAAGCTAACCACCTTCACCACTTTCTCCGGCAACGAATTCCAGAGTTTAATTACACGTTGGGTGAAGAAAAATTTTCTCCGATTTGTTTTAAATTTACTACACTGTAGTTTCATCGCATGCCCCCTAGTCCTAGTATTTTTGGAAAGCGTGAACAGACGCTTCACATCCACCTGTTCCACTCCACTCATTATTTTATATACCTCTATCATGTCTCCCCTCAGCCGTCTCTTCATAGGGAAGTCGTCCGATCCCCACTATCATTTTAGTCGCCCTTCGCTGCACCTTTTCCAATTCTACTATATCTTTCTTGAGATGCGGCGACCAGAATTGAACACAATACTCAAGGTGCGGTCGCACCATGGAGCGATACAACGGCATTATAACATCCTCACACCTGTTTTCCATACCTTTCCTAATAATACCCAACATTCTATTCGCTTTCTTAGCCGCAGCAGAACACTGAGCAGAAGGTTTCAGTGTGTTATCGACGACGACACCCAGATCCCTTTGGTCCGTAACTCCTAACATGGAACCTTGCATGACGTAGCTATAATTCGGGTTCTTTTTTCCCACATGCATCACCTTGCACTTGCTCACATTAAACATCATCTGCCATTTAGCCGCCCAGTCTCCCAGTCTCGTAAGGTCCTCTTGTAATTTTTCACAATCCTGTCGCGATTTAACGACTTTGAATAACTTTGTGTCATCAGCAAATTTAATTACCTCGCTAGTTACTCCCATCTCTAAATCATTTATAAATATATTAAAAAGCAGCGGTCCTAGCACGGACCCCTGAGGAACCCCACTAACTACCCTTCTCCATTGTGAATACTGCCCATTTAACCCCACTCTCTGTTTCCTATCCTCCAACCAGTTTTTAATCCACAATAGGACATTTCCTCCTATCCCATGACCCTCCAATTTCCTCTGTAGCCTTTCATGAGGTACCTTGTCAAACGCCTTTTGAAAATCCAGATACACAATATCAACCGACTCCCCTTTGTCCACATGTTTGTTCACTCCTTCAAAGAATTGAAGTAAATTGGTCAGGCAAGATTTCCCCACACAAAAGCCATGCTGACTTGGTCTCAGTAATCCATGTCCTCGGATGTGCTCTGTAATTTTGTTTTTAATAATAGCCTCTACCATTTTCCACGGCACCAACGTCAGACTCACCGGTCTATAATTTCCCGGATCTCCCCTGGAGCCTTTTTTAAAAATGGGCGTTACATTGGCCACCCTCCAATCTTCCGGTACCACGCTCGATTTTAAGGATAAGTTGCATATCACTAGCAGTAGCTCCACAAGCTCGTTTTTCAGTTCTATCAGTACTCTAGGATGAATACCATCCGGTCCAGGAGATTTGCTACTCTTCAGTTTGCCGAACTGCCCCATTACGTCCTCCAGGTTTACCGTGAAGTCAGTAAGTTTCTCCGACTCGTCCGCTTGAAATACCATTTCCGACACCGGTATCCCACCCAAATCTTCCTCGGTGAAGACCGAAGCAAAGAATTCATTCAGTCTCTCCGCTACGTCTTTGTCTTCCTTGATCGCCCCTTTTACCCCTCGGTCATCCAGCGGCCCAACCGATTCTTTTGCCGGCTTCCTGCTTTTAATATAACGAAAAAAATTTTTACTATGTTTTTTTACCTCTAATGCTATCTTTTTTTCGTACTCCCTCTTGGCCTTCTTAATCTGCGCCTTGCATTTGCTTTGACACTCCTTATGCTGTTTCTTGTTATTTTCAGACGGTTCCTTCTTCCATTTTCTGAAGGCGTTTCTTTTAGCCCTAATAGCTTCCTTCACCTCACTTTTCAACCAGGCCGGGTGTCTTTTGGACTTCCGTCTTTCTTTTCTAATTCGCGGAATATGTATGGCCTGGGCCTCCAGGATGGTATTTTTGAACAGCGTCCACGCCTGTTGTACAGTTTTTACTCTCTCAGTTGCCCCCCTAAGTTTTTTTTTTACCGTTCTTCTCATTTTATCATAGTCTCCTTTTTTAAAGTTAAACGCCTGTTGATGTAATACATGGCAACCTGGTTGTCTGTCTGAATTTGGATAATTTGATGGGACAGCCGATCTCTGAAAGCCTTCAGAGCGTTCCAGACCGCTTGTAACTCCAAGAGATTGATCTGCAGATCGCGTTCCTGGAGGGACCAGCTTCCCTGGGTGTGGAGTCCATCGACATGAGCTCCCCACCCCAGGAGAGACGCATCCTTAGTCAGCATTTTTTGTGGCTGAGGAATTTGGAAAGGGCGTCCCAGAGTCAAATTGGACCAAATCGTCCACCAATACAGGGATTTGAGAAAACTCATGGACAGGTGGATCACGTCTTCTAGATCCCCAGCAGCTTGAAACCACTGAGAAGTTAGGGTCCATTGAGCAGATTGCATGTGAAGACGAGCCATGGGAGTTACATGAACTGTGGAGGCTATGTGGCCAAGCAATCTCAACATCTGCCGAGCTGTGATCTGCTGGGACGCTTGTACCCGGGAGACGAGGGACAACAGATTGTTGGCCCTTGTCTCCGGAAGATAGGCACGAGCCGTCCGAGAATCCAGCAGAGCTCCTATGAATTCGAGTCTCTGTACTGGGAGAAGATGGGACTTTGGATAATTTATCACAAACCCCAGTAGCTCCAGGAGGCGAATAGTCATCTGCATGGACTGTAGAGCTCCTGCCTCGGATGTGCGCTTCACCAGCCAATCGTCGAGATAGGGGAACACGTGCACTCTCAGCCTGCGAAGCGCTGCTGCTACTACAGCCAGGCACTTCGTGAACACTCTGGGCGCAGAGGCGAGCCCAAAGGGTAGCACACAGTACTGGAAGTGACGTGTGCCCAGCTGAAATCGCAGATACTGCCTGTGAGCTGGCAATATCGGGATGTGCGTGTAGGCGTCCTTCAAGTCCAGAGAGCATAGCCAATCGTTTTCCTGAATCATGGGAAGAAGGGTGCCCAGGGAAAGCATCCTGAACTTTTCCTTGACCAGATATTTGTTCAGGGCCCTTAGGTCTAGGATGGGACGCATCCCCCCTGTTTTCTTTTCCACAAGGAAGTACCTGGAATAGAATCCCAGCCCTTCTTGCCCGGATGGCACGGGCTCAACTGCATTGGCGCTGAGAAGGGCGGAGAGTTCCTCTGCAAGTACCTGCTTGTGCTGGAAGCTGTAGGACTGAGCTCCTGGAGGACAATTTGGAGGCTTTGAGGCCAAATTGAGGGCCTATCCTTGCCGGACTATTTGAAGAATCCAACGGTCGGAGGTTATAAGAGGCCACCTTTGGTGAAAAACTTTCAACTTCCCCCCGACCGGCAGATCGCCCGGCACTGACACGTTGATGTCGGCTATGCTCTGCTGGAGCCAGTCAAATGCTCGTCCCCTGCTTTTGCTGGGGAGCCGTGGGGCCTTGCTGAGGTGCACGCTGCTGACGAGAGCGAGCGAGCGCGCTGGGGCTTAGCCTGGGCCGCAGGCTGTTGAGAAGGAGGATTGTACCTACGTTTACCAGAAGAGTAGGGAACAGCCCTCCTTCCCCCATAAAAACGTCTACCTGAGGAGGTAGATGCTGAAGGCTGCCGGCGGGAGAACTTGTCGAAAGCGGTATCCCGCTGGTGGAGCTGCTCTACCACCTGTTCGACTTTCTCTCCAAAAATGTTGTCCGCTCGGCAAGGGGAGTCCGCAATCCGCTGCTGGATCCTATTCTCCAGGTTGGAGGCACGCAGCCATGAGAGACTGCGCATCACCACACCTTGAGCAGCGGCCCTGGACGCAACATCAAAGGTATCATATACCCCTCTGGCCAGGAATTTTCTGCACGCCTTCAGCTGCCTGACCACCTCCTGAAACGGCTTGGCTTGCTCAGGAGGGAGCTTGTCCACCAAGCCCACCAACTGCCGCACATTGTTCCGCATGTGGATGCTCGTGTAGAGCTGGTAGGACTGCATCTTGGCCACGAGCATAGAAGAATGGTAGGCCTTCCTCCCAAAGGAGTCTAAGGTTCTAGAGTCTTTGCCCGGGGACGCCGAAGCATGTTCCCTAGAACTCTTAGCCTTCTTTAGGGCCAGATCCACCACACCAGAGTCGTGAGGCAACTGAGTGCGCATCAGCTCTGGGTCCCCATGGATCCGGTACTGGGACTCGATCTTCTTGGGAATGTGGGGATTAGTTAAAGGCTTGGTCCAGTTCGCCAGCAATGTCTTTTTTAGGACATGATGCATGGGTACTGTGGACGCTTCCTTAGGTGGAGAAGGATAGTCCAAGAGCTCAAACATTTCAGCCCTGGGCTCATCCTCCACGACCACCGGGAAGGGGATGGCCGTACACATCTCCCGGACAAAGGCCACAAAAAGACTCTCGGGAGGAGAAAGCTGCCTTTCAGGGGAGGGAGTGGGATCAGAAGGCAGGCCATCAGACTCCTCGTCAGATGTCCTCCTCCTCCTCCCACGAGGCCTCACCATCGGTATCAGACACAAGTTCATGAACCTGTGACTGAAGCCGTGCCCGACTCGACTCCGTGGAAACACGGCCACGGTGGGAGCGTCGAGAAGTAGACTCCCTCGCCAGCACCGGCGAAGCTCCCTCCGCCGACGTCGTCGGGGAATCTTCCTGGGAGGCGGCCACAGCCGGCACCACAAGCAGTACCGATGTTGGAGACCTCACCCCGGGCAAAGGGCCAGCCGGCGCGCCTCACTCGACGGTACCGGTGGCGCAAGCACCCCCGGTACCGGAGGGGAAGGGCGCAACAGCTCTCCCAGGATTTCCGGGAGAACAGCCCGGAGACTCTCGTGCAGAGCGGCTGTGTAGAAAGACTGGGAAGCCGATGCAGGCGTCGAGGTCAGAGTCTGTTCCGGGTGTGGAGGCGGTTCCGAGCTGTCCAAGGTGGAGCGCATCGACACCTCCTGAACAGAGGGTGAGTGATCCTCCCAGTGCCGATGCCTACTGGGTGCCGACTCCGTCGGCGACCCAGAGCTCTCGGTACCGATGCGGGAAGGAGACCGGTGTCGATGCTTCTTTGATTTCTTCAAACGAAGCATGTCACCAGAGCTTCCCAGTACCGATGAGGAGGACGTAGAATCCAACCGTCTCTTCCTCGGGGCCGAGGCCGAAGAAGGTCAGTCTCGGGGGGGCTGTACCGCAGGAGCCCTCAGGGTAGGAGGAGACCCACCCGAAGGCTCACCGCCACCAGCAGGGGAATGGACAGCCCTCACCTGCACTCCAGTCGAAGCACCACCGTCCGACGACATCAGCAACAGCGGAGGTCCCGGTACCGCCGACGCAGCCTTCCGATGTCTGGGTACCGACGATGCAGAGGGTCGAAACCTCGATGTTGTCGATGTAGTCGATGCCGAGGTCGAAGACTTCGATGACGTCGATGCACTCGATGCCTCCGGTGCTGTTGTCGACGAAGAGCCCGAGAACAACACGTTCCACTGGGCCAATCTCACTACCTGAGTCCTCTTCTGTAAAAGAGCACAAAGACTACAGGCCTGCGGGCGGTGCCCAGCCCCCAGACACTGAAGACACGACGCGTGCCTATCAGTGAGCGAGATTACCCGGGCGCACTGGGTGCACTTCTTGAAGCCGCTGGGAGACTTCGATGACATGGGCAGAAAAATCATGTCGGCGAAATCAAAATTCGCGATGGTGACGAAGGGCACCAAAAATAAGGGAGAGAGAAAAAACCCCGTACCGAGGCCACAAAAAAAGGCCTACCCCGAAAGCGAAAGGAAACTTATGCTGGGGAAACAAACTGGACACACGGGAAGGGACAAAATCTCTTTTTCTCTTTTTTTTTTTTTGCGAAATCACGAAGACGCGCGAGGGAAAACTTGAGGGTTGCGAAACGGCGGCAAAACACGACTGTCCCGAGCGCGGACAAAAGAAGACTGATGAACACGAGCCGGTTCGGGCGGGAAGACGGCCGCGCATGCGCGGTGTGCATCGGCGCGCGAGGACTAGCATAGGCCTTTGCTAGTGAAGTTCCGATTGGAGGGGCTGCCGTGGACGTCACCCATCAGTGAGAACAAGCAGCCTGCTTGTCCTCGGAGAATCTCATTTACACATGCCTCTTAATAATTCCACTGCTGTATTCTGAATGATTTGAAGTCAACAATGAGTATTACAGACTCCTTTAAGTAATGAACTAACAATACACATAACAGTAGAAAGAATCCATGTTCTTAAGCCATACCAGTGGGTGGATTTCACAAATTGCATCATGTGTAATTTGATAAAGCCTTTGTTAGAGACAATAGAGGTGATTAGAGATATGTTGTTAATTCTTCTTCTAAATTTACCCCTGGAATTTTCCAAAACAAAATCCAAGGAATTGGAGACCTAGACATGAGTATTGTTCCAGAACAATGCACAACTTGTCTAGTACATAACAACCCTTTAGTTTTATCAACATTTAATTTCATCTCGTGTTGAAAAACACAATTAGCAATCTTATCAAGTTTACCATTTAGTAAATCAATTCCCTGAATATCTTGAAGATCTAAAGATCTGAAAATCATCTGTGTATGCAAAAGCTATAAGGTCAATTGACTTAATCAATTCAAGCAAGGGAGCAATAAAAATATTGAAAAGGGAAGGTGCCAATAGTGAACCTTGTGGCAATAGTGAACCTTGTGGCACCCACAGTTCAATGTGAATGAAGCAGAGAAAGAACCATTATACAGAACCATATATGTTTAACCTGGCAGATGGGATGTAAACCATTCTAAGACGCTGACAGAGATACCAATCTTTTTAAGTCTGTTAATCAAGAGTTGTGACTCCTCTAGGTCGAACACTGCAGAAAGACAGTAATATAACAATTTTGCCTTGATCTATATAGGTCAATAAATATGTGAGGTACGTCTGGCGAAGGCGCAAACGGAAGAACAAATGGCTAGAAATGTAAGGAGGGGCGACAAAAATTTCTTCAGGTATATTAGTGAAAGGAGAATGACTAAAAAGGGAATTGTGAGACTAAAAGATACAGCGAACCGCTATGTAGATAATGATGAAGAAAAAGCCAATTTGCTAAATAGATACTTTTGTTCTGTTTTCACTGAAGAAAATCCTGGAGAAGGACCGCGAGGAACTGGCAAAAGTACACCTGAGAATGGAATGGATATAGCACCGTTCATGGAAGAGAGTGTGTATCAACAACTTGGAAAGCTAAAGGTGGACGAAGCCATGGGACCGGACGGGATCCACCCCAGAATATTGAGGGAGCTCAGAGAGGTTCTGGCTGGTCCTCTTAAAGATTTGTTTAATAAATCCTTGGAGACGGGAGAGGTTCCAAGGGATTGGAGGACGGCAGAGGTGGTCCCTCTTCACAAAAGTGGTGATAGGGAAGAAGCTGGAAACTACAGGCCGGTAAGCCTCAGTTCGGTTATTGGAAAAGTAATGGAAGCGATGCTGAAGGAAAGGATAGTGAATTTCCTGGAAGCCAATAAGTTGCAAGATCCGAGACAACATGATTTTACCAGAGGGAAATCGTGCCAAACGAATCTCATTGAATTCTTTGATTGGGTAACTGGAGAACTGAATCATCGACGTGCTATAGACGTAATCTACTTAGATTTTAGCAAAGCTTTTGACACGGTTCCCCACAGGAGGCTCTTAAATAAACTCGATGGGCTGAAGATAGGTCCCAAAGTGGTGAACTGGATTAGGAACTGGTTGACGGACAGACGATAGAGGGTGGTGGTAAATGGAGTTCGCTCGGAGGGAAAGGTGAGTAGTGGAGTGCCTCAAGGATCGGTGCTGGGGCCGATTCTGTTCAATATACTTGTGAGTGACATTGCCGAAGGGTTAGAAGGTAAAGTTTGCCTATTTGCGGATGATACTAAGATTTGCAACAGAGTGGACACCCGGGAGGGAGTGGAAAGCATGAAAAAGGATCTGAGGAAGCTAGAAGAATGGTCTAAGGTTTGGCAATTAAAATTCAATGCGAAGAAATGCAAAGTGATGCATTTAGGGAGTAGAAACCCACGAGAGACTTATGTGTTAGGCGGTGAGAGTCTGATAGGTACTGAGGGGGAGAGGGATCTTGGGGTGATAGTATCCGAGGATCTGAGGCGATGAAACAGTGTGACAAGGCGGTGGCCATAGCGAGAAGGTTGCTAGGCTGTATAGAGGTGTGATCAGCAGAAGAAAGGAAGTGTTGATGCCCCTGAACAAGTCGTTGGTGTGGCCCCACCTGGAGTATTGTGTTCAGTTTTGGAGGCCGCACCTTGCGAAGGATGTTAAAAAAATGGAGGCGGTGAAAAGAAAAGCTACGAGAATGGTATGGGATTTGCGTTCCAAGACGTATGAGCAGAGACTTGCTGACCTGAACATGTATATCCTGGAGGAAAGGAGGAACAGGGGTGATATGATACAGACGTTCAAATACTTGAAAGGTATTAATCCGCAAACAAATCTTTTCCGGAGATGGGAAGGCGGTAGAACGAGAGGACATGAAATGAGATTGAAGGGCTCAGGAAAGATGTCAGGAAGTATTTTTTCACAGAGAGGATGGTGGATGCTTGGAATGCCCTCCCGCAGGAGGTGGTGGAGATGAAAATGGTAACGGAATTCAAACATGCGTGGGATATGCATAAAGGAATCCTGTGCAGTAGGAATGGATCCTCAGAAGCTTAGCCGAAATTGGGTGGCGGAGCAGGTGGGGGGAAGAGGGGTTGGTGGTTGGAAGGTGAGGATAGTGGAGGGCAGACTTATACGGTCTGTGCCAGAGCCAGTGATGGGAGGCGGGACTGGTGGTTGGGAGGCAGGAAATACTGCTGGGCAGACTTGTACGGTCTGTGCCCTGAAAAAGGCAGGTACAAATCAAGGTAAGGTATACACATATGAGTTTATCTTGTTGGGCAGACTGGATGGACCATGCAGGTCTTTTTCTGCCGTCATCTACTATGTTACTATGTGAGAAGAGCAAGCAAAACAGTCTCTGTATTTTGTGATTTATCGAAGTCTGATTGATCAGGGTGCAAGATGTTAGTTTTCTCCACAAAGTCACACATTAATGATTCAACCAATTTAGCTAATAAAAGAAGTTTTGCTACTGGATGATAATTAGAAATTGCAGAAGTGCCCAAAGTAGTGTCTTTGACCCTTAGGCAAATAATAGCCTCTTTCCATAATGCAGGTTTATCCCAAGCTAAAGACTAGAGAGAACCATCTACAAGAGAAATGGAAGTAAGATGACCTCAAACATTTTTAGAAGCTTAGAGGGAATTGGATTATGTGGCGTTGTAGTAAGATGGATAGTTTGTAGAGTCTTTTGGATCAAAAGAAGGGATAGTAATGTGAATATAGAAAAAGAAGTTGAGCAATCTTCCATCACTCTTGTTTTTCAGCAAGTAGATCAAAAGATCCTCCTGAGGGTTAAAAAGCCGATTGCAATGTCTGAATCTTGTTTGAAAAAAAAAAAATTGTGCCAAAGAATCAGCTGTGACATGCTTCCAGGATCAGTTTGTGTCTCAAAATGCTATCAAGTTTTCGTGAGAGAGGTGCTTGATCTGCTTAGCATACTATTAATGTTTTTTTTAGCAATCTACAAGGCCTGTTTATAGGAGAAAGATTGTGACTTACACCTTTCCCAATGATATGTACTACTTGTCTTCCGCCTTTTGCGTACCCAGTGATACAATTGATGTATATGCAGCAATAATCTGCTAATGTACCAAGAAGCATATTTTCAAAGCACTTAGTCTGAAAGTTACATTGAAAATGCGCCCAAAAATCTCATTCCTTCTTGGTGAGATTATCCAAGCTTCAGTGGAACTAGAATGCAGTTTGTAAGGAGGAATTTGGGCATCCAGTGAAAGAGATGACATGATACAGGAGTTAAATGTAAAGTTTGTTCAAAAATTTCCACTGTCAAGCTCCTAAAATCTCTGTAATATGAAACTTTTTCCCTATGAGTTTTTAAGGGTACAGGACAAGTTCCAGAGAATTCTATTAGATCATTATCTATTCAGGGTAGGGCTAAAGAACTAAAGTTGCCCAGGGTTATTGACAAATGAGAAGAAGAAAATACAGCATCAAAGGTGTGCCCGGCATCATGTGTCTGACCAATCACATGTTGGATGAAAGCAAGTTCTTCAGTAAAGCCAAGGAAATCAGATGTCAATGATGTTGCAATGTCAACTAAGTGCACATTAAAGTCAACTAATATTATAGGACACATAATTCAGAAACTTGGTGCATTTATTCTTCCTAAGGAACTTAGAGTCACGGGTCATGGTTCATAAATTAATGAAAACTCCAAGGGTCTAAAAGAAGAAAAATTGAAATGTAAACTTTCAATTGATGGGTGAGATATTGCATACTGATTTTGTAATAAAGGGCATCTGAATATATAGCTGCTAGGTCTCCTCCCCTTTTCACAGTGTGGTTAAGGTGAAATTAGATCTTACCTGCTAATTTTCTTTCCTCTAGACCCTCCAGACCGGTCAAGACGCGTGGGTTATGCACTCCTACCAGCAGAGGGAGACTGAGAAAACACTGAGCTTTGGATACTGTATATATAACCTGTGCAGTACACCCACTAGCCAGTATAACCGTAACAAAGCAGAGAAACTAAAACCCTAACCAAAACTATCAACCCTGTACGTGGACATTGCCAAATGGCAGAACAACTTTATGTTCTTTTTATCTGTTTTACTCACTGAATTCTGCTTGTGCTTCCACCGGTGGGCTATCCAACCACACCTGATTCAGACTCATACTAACAATCATCTGAAAACAACCAGAGTCTGAATTATGTAACTACAATCATCAGCTGCCAAGAGATATCCAATTACTAAAGTCTACCTCCTGGCCTACAGAAAACCACCGGGCGGGCCCTTGACCGGTCTGGAGGGTCTAGAGGAAAGAAAATTAGCAGGTAAGATCTAATTTCACCTTCTTCAGCGACCCTCCAGACCGGTCAAGACGCGTAGGACGTACCAAAGCAGTAAATCTCTACGGGTGGGACCCCCTTAGGCCAGAGGTCAACACAGCAGCCCCAAAACCTGCCTCCTCTCTAGCATGAACATCAATCCGATAATGTTTAACAAACGAATGCAGAGAGGACCAGACTGCCGCCCGACAAATCTCTAGAGGAGGAAGCATACTACTTTCCGCCCAAGAGGCTGCTACTCCCCTGGTGGAATGAGCCGAAAAACCCTTAGGTACCGTACGACCCTTCAAGACGTAAGCAGACGCAATCGCCTCCTTCAACCACCGAGCTATCGTTGCCTTGGATGCAGCTGCTCCCTTTTTAGAACCGCCAAAAAGAACGAACAGCCAATCAGATGTTCTGAACTCTCGAGTTCTAGATAGATAACACCGCAACACTCGCTTCACGTCCAACTTCGCCAGTCGACGCTGTTCCGAGTCTCCAGCTAGATTCCCCAAGACTGGCAGAGAAATGACCTGATTCACATGAAAGTCAGACACTACCTTGGGCAAAAATGAGGGCACCGGTCGCAGAGAAACCCTTTCCTTGGAAAAAGACAAGAAGGGCGTCCTACAAGACAAAGCCTGGAGTTCCGAAACTCTGCGCGCTGATGAAATGGCTACCAAAAACACCGTCTTTAAGGATAGATCCTTGTCCGTAGCCGAAGCCAACGGCTCAAACGGAGGCCGAATTAACGCTTCCAAAACCAGATTCAAATCCCACGGAGGAACCAGCCGGCGTTGCGGAGGCCGAAGCAATTTCACTCCCTTCAAAAATCGAATCACATCCGGAGACGAAGCCAGTGACCTACCTTGAACCTTGCCACGAAAACAAGACAAGGCTGCCACGTGAACCTTCAAAGTAGACAAGGCCAGCCCCTTGTCCAGACCATCCTGCAAAAATTCTAACACATCCGCGACCTAAGCGTGTATCGCCCTCAAATCCCGAGCCAGGCACCAGTGCTCAAAAAGCCTCCAGACTCGAACGTACGCCAGTGAAGTGGACTGCCTCCGGGAACTCAACATCGTAGCAACAACTCTGGAAGAAAAACCCTTCTTCCTCAACTTGCTCCTTTCAAGAGCCAAGCCATAAGCGAGAACTGAGCAGGATCTGGGAGAGTTATGGGACCTTGACACAACAACACTGTCTCTGTCAACGGCAGGGGCTCCGCCACCGCCAGACGCACCAGATCTCCGTACCACGGGCGACGCGGCCAATTTGGAGCTATCAGAATCACCCGACCCAGGTGCCGTTCGATGCGTTGAACTACTCTCCCCACTAACTGCCACGGAGGGAACACGTACAGCAACTCCTGAGGCCACGGCAGCAGCAGGGCGTCGATTCCTTCCGACCGCGGGTCTCTTCTGCGACTGAAGAACCGCCGCACTTGCGCATTGCACGCCGTTGCCATGAGATCCATCCCCCACACCGACACAATGCGATTGAAAACCGATCGATGAAGAGCCCATTCCCCGGGGTCTAGAGTATGTCTGCTCAGATAATCGGCGTCTGCGTTGTCCACCCCGGCCACATGAGCTGCCGACAAGGCCTGAAGATGAAGTTCCGCCCACTGGCACAACTGCGCTGCCTCCTCTGCGACTGCGCGACTCTTTGTGCCCCCTTGCCGATTGACGTATGCTACGGCCGTGGCATTGTCGCAGAGAACTCTGACCGCCTTGCCTTGAAGCAGCGTCTGTAAATACTGAAGAGCCAAACGAATGGCCCGTGTCTCCAACCGGTTGATGGACCACTGGGCTTCCTCCTGAGACCACCGTCCCTGCGCCACCTGTCCGAGACAATGAGCCCCCCAACCTGACAGGCTGGCATCCGTGGTGAGAATTACCCATTCTGGAGCTTCCAGTGGCATTCCCTTCACTAGGTTTCGAGCGTCTAGCCACCAACGGAGGCTGAGACGCGGAAGAGCAGTCAGAGGCAAACGCATCTCCAACCCCTGCGATTGAGACCACCGACTGAGAAGTGCCGACTGCAACTGCCGCATGTGCGCTCTGGCCCAGGGAACCACCTCTATAGTCGCTGCCATCATGCCCAAGACCTGAAGGTAAGCACGCACTGTCGGTCTGTCCCCCGCCAGGAAGTGACGAATCTGCTCCTGTAATTTGCGGATCCGAAGAGCCGGCAACACCACTCGACCGTTGAGCATCTCGAAGCGCACTCCTAGATACTCGAGAGATTGGGATGGGACGAGATGGCTCTGCTGTGGTTCACTACCCAACCAAGCGATTCCAGCAAGGCTACCACTCGCGCTGTAGCCACTTCGCTCTCCGACCGAGACTTGGCCCGAATCAACCAATCATCCAGATACGGGTGCACCAAAACGCCCTGTTTCCGCAAAGCCGCCGCCACTACTACCATGACCTTGGAGAAGGTTCGGGGAGCTGTTGCTAGCCCGAAGGGAAGAGCACAAAACTGAAAATGCTTTCCTAAGACCGCAAAGCGCAGAAAACGCTGATGCGCCGTCCGAATGGGAATGTGAAGATAAGCTTCCGTCAAATCCAGCGACGTCAGGAACTCTCCCTGCTGCACCGCGACAATAACGGACCGCAACGTCTCCATGCGAAAAGAGAGAACCTTGAGCGCTGAATTGACTCCCTTGAGATCCAATACCGGACGCCAGGCATCCTCCTTCTTTGGTACTACAAAATAGATGGAATAGCACCCTAAGCATCTCTGCGCGGGAGGAACAGGAACCACTGCTCCCAGGGCAAGAAGGCGACGCAACGTGTCCCGAACTGCTGCTTTCTTGATTCTTGAATGACACGGGGACTCCAGAAACCTCTCGGGAGGCGACTCTTCGAATTCCAGCGCATACCCATCTCGAATCACCTCGAGAACCCACTGATCGGACGTGATTTGGACCCAGCTCTGGTAAAACCGACTCAGCCGAGCCCCTACTCGTACCAGAGCCTGGGTCCGCACACCTTCATTGCACATTCCGTCCGGAAGACTGTCCTCTCGAGGCAAAGTCACGCCCTCCGCGACGATTCCCTCGAAAGGACTGGGTGCGCTGAAAAAAACGTCCTCTAAAAGACCCACTAGTCCGTCCCGGCCTATACCGCCGGGCCTCAGCAAAACGACCACGAGCAGACACCCCCCTGGTGCCCGACTTGGGACGTAAATCCGGCAGGCGAGGAATCTTCGCATCACTAAGGCCCTTCACCAAATTGTCCAAATCCTCTCCAAAGAGCATGGTTCCCTTAAAGGGAAGAGAACACAACTTCGCTTTAGAAGCCGCATCCGCGACCCAGCCTCTCAGCCATAGGGCCCTACGCGCTCCCACTATCATAGCCATATTCTTGGCGGATGCCCTCAACAAATCATAAAGGGCATCCGACAAGAAAGACGAACCCATCTCGAGCTTGGCTAATTCCTGAACTCCGGAGGCCCCAACCTCCACTGACTCATCCAGGAGTTTCTCGGCCCAGCGAAAACATGCTCGGGCTACCAGACCCCCACATACCGAGGCCTGGAGCGCGAGCGCCGACAAATCAAAACTACGCTTAAGGAAGGCATCAACCCTCCTATCCTGGGGGTCGCGGAGAGCGGCTCCGCCGTCTACCGGGATCGCCGTCGCTCTAGTCACTGCTGTAACCACTGCATCTACCGTAGGGGCCTTCAAGGAATCTTTATCCTGCTGAGGCAGAGGATAGAGCCGCGCCATTGCCTTAGAGACTTTGCATGGAGCATCCGGTGACTTCCACTCCTGGGAAATCATCTCCCGGAGGTCCTTGTTCATAGGAAAGGACCGCGCCTTACTGTGAATACCCTTTACCAAAGGGTCCTGTCCCGATTCACCCACGGGTACCTCAGGCTCAAACTTAAGTGTCACCGTGACCTGGTCTATGAGCTCCGCAAGCTCATCCCTATGGAAGATTCTGACCACAGAGGGGTCCTCACCAGGCAAGGCATCAATAAGGTTTAGAGAGTCTTCAAACCCCTCTACCTCCTCCTCAATACCTATTGGGTCTTCAGAACCCAGCTGAGACAAACAGTCCCCATCTTCTGACCATTCCAACCTTGTTCTTTTAGTTAGCATAGAGCCATGACCCTCCTCCACTTGAGGAGGCCCGGCCTTCCAGGCTTGGAACAGGGTCCACACAAAATCTGGAGGAAAACCGACACTTCCTGAGCCCTCCGAGGGCACTTTCTGCCCTAAACCGGAGGAAGCTGGCCCCACACTCGGCGCATCCGCGGATCGCGCCTGATTCAAAATAGCGGCCGTTCCCGCCGAAACTGCAACCGCCGACATCGCGCCTGCCTGCGATCCCGCTGCCACCAACACCGGCGAACCCGTCGGAACTACCGCGGCCAACACGGGGGGAGCCGAAATCAGCTGTTTAGGCTCACCACAGAGGCGACACTGACCGCCCGCCGTCTCTAACCGCCGCCGCGAACAGGCGCGGCATCGAAGCAGCTTGCCTGTCATAATCAAACACACACACAGTCCGCTTCGCGCCAAATACTCAGCTAAGCAACTTCGCACTGCTCTCCCGTCTAGTGCAGGGAACTGAACTCCCTTTCCGTTCCGCACTAAATAAATAATAAAAGGCTCTTAAAGGCCCAGAACACTGCTGGCAGCTGAAAATTGTGAGGCACTCAAGGCTCCAGTACAGAGAAAGCAGCCGAGGCACAGAGCTGCCACTTATTCAAAGATGGAGAGCAGCTTAGGGGGAGGGACCCGCAACACAGGTGTAACACCCCAGGGGAAACACTGGGCCCCACCGGACCCAGGGCCCCGAAGCACACTTTTTTTTTTTTTTTATCCACGTACAGGGAGACACAGAATTAACCAAATTGGAACAACCAACCCAATTCTTACTTCCTATGAGGAAAACTACCTCACCAGGCCAGTGAAGACTGCACAGGCTGTCCTTCTACCTCTGCTGAGACTGAGAAAATACTGGCTAGTGGGTGTACTGCACAGGTTATATATACAGTATCCAAAGCTCAGTGTTTTCTCAGTCTCCCTCTGCTGGTAGGAGTGCATAACCCACGCGTCTTGACCGGTCTGGAGGGTCGCTGAGGAATGAAGATGTTTTTTAAAATCTTGAAGGCGTAACCTGATTCAGATAAGAACTAATGGTAAAAGAAAGCCAAGTCTCCATTAGACATAATGGCAGTCAATTTAGAAATGCTATTTGCATCTTAAATGTCAATGTACTGGCACATTGACGTATAAACCCCTCAAACATTGAAAGAGTCATTTTAGAAAAGACTGGAGCTAAACATGTAAGCTGCAAAAACATCTAGGAGGCGTGTCGGGTGTTTGTCACAGGCATTGAGGCACCCTCAACATCTATCCACAATTCCAGGTAGCACACATACATACAGGCAATTCAAGCTAAACATTGAAACTTGGACCACCTATAAAGGATGAATAAGTGCTGCCACAGCACTTCCCTGTGACTGCTTGTATTGCTGCTGACTGGAAGAGAGCTTAGAAAGAGTCTATGAGCCGGATTGCTGTCTCTGTCCACCCAGGTCTGTCATCTTCAAACCCTATTGGTTCCACCCGTGCCACTTTCCCTCCAATGGCCAGCCCCAGCCCTCTGCTTTGCCTGCCTCCACAACCCCCCATCCCATACCCATGAGAGCCCGCTTCACATCCCTCCCAGCCTCTGCCCCATCCGAGTCCCTCTTTGCCAGCGCCTGCCCAGCTGCCTCAAATATAACAGTATCCATACAAAAGTAAGCAGCCAAGGTCCCATGCAGTCAAAAGTAGGATGCCTAGGGGACCAGTCTACTAAACATGCTGGCCACTCCTACATTCCAATGGCTTGATTTTCTACGTTTTTCACTTGTATGTTTTTTTTTTTAATGGCCTGAAATGAAACGCACAGAGCACAAAAACTTGTTACAAATCGTATTTTTGGAAAAAAAAAAGTTTTATGATTTCGAAAATGGTCAAATTTTCTATTCGGATTTGTGACGTTTAGGGCAAAACATCCAAAGTCCGACTTTCATATCAAAAATGCTCCTCTATATTAGAGCCAGAAGCACTTATAAAACGGCTCTTTTTCAAAACCATTGTAGCTACCTTGTGTCCTTCCTATCTGTTTTTTGTATATTGTGTCTGGGTGCAATGCTGATTTCTTTCTGCTTTCTACAATTATACCAAGTGGTTCAGATCTCTATTGAACCCCATGTAATATTTTCCTTCTATTTATATTATTAACTGCCCTCCCAGGAAGCCAATCAATCTCATTCCTTCTACCTCAACACCCTGACACTACCCTTCCTACATACCAAAATTCTTATTTCAAATCCAGATTAAACACAGACGATTTTGAGGCCTCTTTTAGAACTTGAACCTAATCATCCCTGCACATGCCCTCCTTACTTCACTCACAAACTGCTTCCTCAGATGGACCTCTTATTAGGCCTCCCTCCTTGTGGTTCACCTCACTGTTTTAACTCAAAGGCCTCCTCCAAGTGTTTTGTCTGTTTGTCACAGACTGCAAATTTTACTATTTACCCTTAAAGTGTTTGCACATACCTGGCAGTATATACAAATAATAAGCTGAAGAGACTGTAGACCGCTTAATATATTATTACTTATTATATTATTACTATTTGATTTATATTTATTTATTGGGATTTATTAACCACCTTTATGAAGAGATTCACCCAAGGTGGTGTACAGCAGGTACAGTTTAACATAAAACCTACAATTTTGTTAACAGCATTACAATAGTAAAATGACCAAGTATAAACATAAATACAATGAATGAGGTAAACTTGAAAGAAGCAAACTGAAACCTAATAATAGGATTACCATGAAACAGGATCAAAAATATACACATTTAACAGCATTGAAATTCAAATAACAGTGTCTTGTCCACAAAGAGGGTGAGCCCTTAGGTCCCGCAAGGCCCAAAAGGACCTCAAAGGACAGCCGCGCAACCCCAAGTCTTCACCCGCGGCGACCGCCGTTCACCAAGGGTTCAGCCCCAGCTGCAGGCGGTCAACGGGACTTCAGGAACCGCGGGGTTACCGGACTGACCTGGGCTGGAACCGGGAGAGAAGCGGGCAGGAGGAAAGAAAAGTCCAAACACTGGCAGCAGATCAGGACCGGCAGCTAACGGCGTAGTCGGGGTCAGGCAAGAGATCAAGGCAGGCGGCTAGTAGAGAAGTCAAAGTCAGGCTGGAGGTCGAGGCAGGCAGCTAGGCAGAGATACCAGGAAACAGTCCAAATTCCAGAATCAGCAAAACCAGAAAAACGACAAAACACAGGAACCACGGAGACTGGCTTCGGGAACAGAACCTGAAGCAAAGTGCTAGCTCAGTTCCCCTCCTTAAATACAGCACAACATCAGCCGCCCCGCCCCCGCAGGGACAGCCGACCAATCCGGCCCTGGGCATCGGCAGAGCCCCTCCGATTGGCTCTGTCCAATTTCCCAGGCGGGACCACCAACTTGGCCTCCCAATCCGGCGCCTCAGAGGCGGAGCTCCAGGCCCTCCTGCCCAGGAGGGAAGAAGACGCCGACCATCGCGCCTCGGCGCCGCCTCCTTCGGCAGCGCGAACATAGCCCCCACAGCCGGCGACCGAGAGACCGGCGGCCGCAGTCGCCGGCCTCCGGCCTCGGTCCCGGCCAGAACGGCCATCCCTGCGGTGGCCCCTGACTCCCCACCGAGGCCTCCGGGCCGCTACCCCTCGCCGCGGAGGGCGCTGGCTCCCGCCCCCCGTGGCGGAGGAGCAGGTAGGAGCGCGGGACGCGACAAACAGAGATATAATACAATGTCCGCATAATACTAATAACGTATCTAATAAGCACACAATTATAAGATTCAAATAACATTGCCATGCTACTAATGCATTTCTATGATACAGCTTACCATATAGCTGAAGGGCCAAGTGCAGATAATAGATAGGCACATGTTGGGTGGTACTATGGCTGATGTGTGAGCATCTAAATGTTGGGCACATTGATATCCAGTTATGCTAGTAAAGAAAAGTAGGTACCCATGTTCATTTATAGAATAGACAACTACAAGACTCCCTCTAGGTGTCTAACTTTTTTTTAACTCAATAAAACAACACCAGAGAACAAAACAAAACAATAACATAGCATATGACATATATAACTCTTCAGTAAATGGCCTTGAACCATCGCATCCTCCCCATGTCTCCCCTCAAACTCCCCTCTCCCCAGGCAAACTTGAATAGCCATTGGGGCTTGGACTGTCATTTGATAACACGTAAAGAATTTAAAGCTTACTGTATCTTTGTGACATGAGAGAGCCATTTAATATAAGCTATCCATATTTTCCAAAAATTGGTTATTCTGTTTCTCTGAAGTGCAGTAAGCTTAGACATCAAATTGATATGATTGACTTTTGCCACAGCTATTGGCACTCCAGGTATCTACGTTTGTTTCCATGCTGCAACCAGGACCAGGCGACTCACCATTAAAATATGATGTACCAGTCTCTGCTTTCAAGTCAGCACACCCTGCAACCCGATATTCAACAAACAAGCCACATTTTTTCTTTTTGTTCACAGAGAATATCTCTAATCAGTCTCATAATTTGATCCTAAAAGGTTTGTGCTTTGGGACCTGACCACCAGAGATATAGGAATGTGCCCAGCTCACCACAATCCTGCCAACACAAATCACTACATTGCCCATACATGGTTTGGAGTCTGATGGCGTATAATATCATTGATAGAAAATGGATACAAGATGCTCTATCATATTGCTGGCAGTGGAAACTTGCAAGAAATTTTTTAAAATATTCAAGTCTTTAGACTTATAATGCTCTCCAAGTAGGTCTTCCCAGGAAAGTATATACCTCATGGGAGGAGGCACTTGCAACAATAACGCTCTATAGAACCTAATGTTTCTCCCTCCCTCATCCATTACCCCCCCACCCTGGGCTGCTCTTTCAAAAAGGATCTCTTCCAACTGCAGTTCCCTCCCAGCCCTATGCCTTAGAAAATCAAGTACCTATCTAAAGAAGAACTCATCCCTGTGCCCTAGACCAAATTCTTCTGCTAGTTCAACACAGTCTACTAATACTCCATTCTCAATCAATTGTCCAAATGTATAGAGGCCCTTCCCCTCCCATGTTTTATAATTGTAGTCCAACTTCCCAGGGGCAAATCCCATTGCATATTGAATGGGAGTCACTGAGATAGAACCTCTCTTTCAGCAGTTTAAATTGAATGTTCACCCACAGACTAAGAATTAATCTCAGCAGTGGATTGGCTATACAGGAGAGTGAACGTATTTCTAGGGGTCGAAGCTAAAGAATTGCCCACAAAGGAGTTTCCCCAATCAAAAATTGTTCTAACTGAATCCAGCTTTTATAGCAATCTCACTGCCAGTTAGTCATGTATTTGAGTAGGGCCACTTGATAATATAGCCTGAATTTGGGCACTGCCATCCCCCCTCTTGCTTAAATTGAAACAATATTTTTCTTTGCACCTGAGACGGCTTCTTCCATATATATATTGAAAAAAAATTTCTATGCAATTATTGGAAAAATCTATCTCCAAGTGGAACAGGCAAAGCAGTAAACAAATGCCACCATCTTAGCAGTCTGAATACAACCCAGCCAGGAGATATTCAAATGTTGCCTTCGATCTAACTCATCCCAGAGGGTCTTTAGCATATTAGGATGTTTCACTGTATACAGAGATTCAAAATCCGAAGATAAATTAACTCCTAAATATCTCAAATAGCGATTGGCCCAGCAGAACAGAAAAGCATGGCAGAGTACCACACTCTCATCTGCATTCAAGAAAACATTTAAAATTTCTGATTTAACTTTATTAATCTTAAAGCCTGACACTGCCCCAAATTCCTCCATCACCTGTGTCACTTCAGACTAAGACGAGGAAGGATTAGTAAGTGTAAATAAAACATCATCACAAATAGCAAAATGTTATGTTGCAGCTCAACATAGGAAATGCCCTTTATCTTAGTCTGCATTCAAGGGTAATCAGTGATATGTGCACCTGCACATTCATTAATAGAATCTATGTACTAGAAAGGTAAAACATTTCCACATCCCTACAATACTGCACACAAACAGTATTCTCTGTCCTCATGTCCACCTCAATGACATCACCTGTACCAATGTAATGTCCCCCCCCCCCCCCCCCCCAAGCAGTGTTGTGTGTCTCTCCTATTTGATTTCCAAATGAATTTGTGTGCTGAAGGCAAGAAGGGCCATCCTCTGATTCCTGGTGTACAAACTTATATCTTGCAGAAGATTTGGCATTCGGAGGGACCTCGAGTCCCTGAGGCGCAGGTTCCGCCGAATAAAGCGGGAGAGGCCTGATATGATCAGAACAGTGCGACGGCGCCTCAGGGACCCAACTACCTCCTCCACGCCGCCAGCCATGTGGAACAACAGCGGGAACTAACTACTGGGATAACCCCACCTGTACCTTCAGAATTCATGCGCCCCCGAAGGGAAGACAACAGACAACAGCGTAGCTTGTGAGTAAGACCAATGCTGAGAAGACACGAACGCTACACTGTGGACTTCTGCTATATATATATATATATATATATATATATATTGTTGAGTAACTTTTTCAAACATTTCCCTAGTCGGTATCTTGCAAAGCTAGTATCTTCTGTTATACATACACACCCCTATTTCTTAAAGAATGGGACAACAGATGCAGAACAATTCTAGATAACATTGCACCACTTAAAACCAGAACCTCACGTAGAAATAACTCTATACCATGGTTTAACGAAGAACTGAAAGGACTAAAAACACAGGTCAGAAGACTAGAACGAGCATGGAACAAGAAAAAATATGAATCCACACTCAAAGACTGGAAACTACAACAAAGAAAATACAAATATACCATTAGAAAAACTAAAAGAACATTTTATAAAACCAAAATTGGACCAAACTACAAGGATACACAAACTCTTCTCACTCGTAAACAAACTACTACACCGGTTACTTCCAACAACACTGACACCCCATCTGCTACCAATCTTGCAAACTACTTTAAAGAAAAAATTATAAAACTACGACTCATGATACTTACCAACACAACTGATTATACAAACCTCCTTGAGTGTTTAGACCCAATACCCGGGGAATACCCTGCAGACCGATCATGGACTAACGTTGACACACTCTCATCTAACGACATCTCATAATAGCTTGGTAAATATGCCAAGTCCCAATGCAAACTAGACATATGCCCTACTAACCTTATTAGATCTGCCCCACAACAACTTACAACAGAACTCACGAAACATCTAAACTACATGCTACAAAATGGCCTATTCCCCATGGATAAAGGAAACATTCTACTCACCCCGCTACCTAAAGATGCTAAGAAAAATACAATGGACCTAACCAACTATCGCCCAGTAGCATCTATTCCGCTTATAACCAAACTCATGGAAGGCATAGTGACGAAGCAACTCACTGACTACCTAGATAGATACTCAATTCTACATGAGTCTCAATCAGTCCCCCAGGGATCCCCCCTCTCACCAACCCTCTTCAACCTGATGATGATACCCTTAGCAAAATTACTAGCTAATCAAAACCTCAACCCCTACATATATGCAGATGATGTCACGATCTATATCCCGTTTAAACATGACTTAAATGAAATCACTAACGAGATCAACCAAAGCCTCCAAATCATGCACTCCTGGGCGGATGCCTTCCAATTAAAACTTAACGCAGAAAAAAACACAATGTCTTGTACTCACTTCACAGCATAATACAAGCAACTTCACCACTATAACCACACCAAACTTCTCACTGCCTGTCTCAAATAATCTGAAAATTCTCGGAGTTACCATTGACCGAAACCTCACACTCGAAACCCACGTGAAGAATACAATGAAAAAATGTTTCACTCCATGTGGAAACTCAAAAGAGTAAAACCTTTTTTCCCAAGATCCATCTTTCGCATTCTGGTACAATCATTGGTACTAAGTCACCTGGATTACTGCAACGCACTATATGCTGGCTGCAAAGAACAAACCATCAAGAAACTCCAAACAGCCCAAAATACAGCCGCCAGACTCATATTTGGAAAACCAAAATACGAAACTGCAAAACCCTTAAGAGAGAAACTTCACTGGCTCCCACTTAAGGAACGGACCACGTTCAAGATCTGCACGATTGTACACAAAATCATCCACGGAGACGCCCCGACCTACATGCTAAACCTCATAGACCTGCCTCCCAGAAATGCCAAAAGATCATCCCGAAAATTTCTTAATCTGCACTTCCCTAGCTGTAAAGGACTCAAATACAAGCTTATACATGCGACCTCCTTCTCGTACATGAGTACGCAATAGTGGAACGCACTACCAACTGACCTGAAAACAATCGACAAAATAACTAACTTTCGCAAATTCCTGAAGACGTATCTCTTCCATAAAGCCTACAAAGAAGACCTATAGCTCAACTATACCACCTCACCAATCCACCCAAGTCTAAAAGTCACCCTTCTATATCCATTCTCTTAGAACCTCTTCCCCATCCTTATTCCCTTGCACTACTACTTGTATCTGACACCCTGGAATGGCAATGCCATAACAGACCTATGTAAGCCACATTGAGCCTGCAAATAGGTGGGAAAATTTGGGATACAAATGTAATAAATAAATTATAAACAGGACACCTGTACTCATTTGTAAATGTATTTATTTAATAATGCAAATGTCCTGTACAATATCAGTTTCCATGTCGCTAATAGGCAACTAGTAAGTCATAACACCTCTGTCCCAGATCAAGGCCTGAGGTTGCAGCTACCCTCCCATGAGTGTGGCTGCAACTTCCAACTAACCTCCAATGAGATGAATGAGATATGCCTCACTTCTGTATCCCCCTTTCTGGGGTGGATACTGCTTCATGGTATTCCTGCCTGAGGTCCTACTCTTAGTGGATGTCATTGCCTCATATGTGCTCCCAGTGGCGTAGCTAGGGTAGTTGACACCCGGGGCCGGTCATTTTTTAACACCCCCCTCCAAAATCCACTACTAGGCATACCGAGAATACAAAACACTCAGGATCTCTAGAACAATTTTACCATACCATAAGCAGTAATTTCTACGAGTCACCTAAGGAAAAGGAAAGCATCTTAAACACTACAGTGAGCACTAGAACATCAATTCGCCTATTGTAAAACGTAACCAGACAGAATAGTACAGAGCGTCAATCCTGCACAGTCAATACCAACTGAAAGCCGTATCTTTTTCACAAACACAGATAAACCCTAAACCACTATAGAATAAGTAATCAAACTTTCTATTTAGACAAAAATTAAACTGAACCCCCAAGAGGCCAGACTAAGCATACAATGCAACACCACAGAAACAGAAAATAAAATACCACCATTTTATTGGACTAATACATTTAGCTTTCAGAGACCAAAACCTCCTTCCTCAGATCAGATCAGTACAGTATAGTGATTTTACAATATCATATCCTGGCCTGAGGAAGGGGGTTTTGTTCTCCGAAAGTTAGTCAAAATATATTAAAATTAGTCCAATAAAGATGACCTTATTTCTATGTTCTATTTAGTAACACAGCTACAAGGTAAAATTATGTATCATACCTGATAATTTTCTTTCCATTAATCATAGCTGATCAATCCATAGACTGGTGGGTTGTGTCCATCTACCAGCAGGTGGAGATAGAGAGCAAACTTTTGCCTCCCTATATGTGGTCATGTGCTGCCGGAAACTCCTCAGTATGTTCTCTATCTCAGCAGGTGGTGGTCACACACAGCAGCAGCTCTGGCTAGGCCTCCAAGCCTAATTTTTAGGTTTTGTTGAGTGCCTGGGGTTGAGGGCTCTTCTTGAGCAAGTGCAAACCTGGTGGCGCCAGGTCCCTCCTTTTCTCCCCCCTCCCGCTGGCTCCGTTAAAAAAAAAAAAAAAATTTTTGAACGTCCTTAAAGGCGTTTATTTCGACGTTTAATTAAACGTTTATTGCAGCTACTCACTGGGACACCAGGTCGTGGCATTGTCCGACAGGACCCGTACTGGCTTCAACGCCAGTACCGGGATGAACTCCAAAAGCGCCAACCGAATGGCTCTGAGTTCCAGGAGGTTGATAGACCACTTTGCCTCTGCAGGAGACCAGAGCCCCTGCGCTGTCCTTCCCAAGCAGTGGGCTCCCCAGCCCGACAAAGAGGCATCCGTCGTGACGACAATCCACTCCGGGGTCACCAGAGGCATTCCTGCAGACAACTTGTCTGTCTGCGTCCACCAGCTCAGCGCCTTGCACACTGCCTGGTCCAAGGGAAGGCGCACAGCATAATCCTCCGACATCGGAGTCCAGCGCTGCAGCAGAGAGTGTTGTAGTGGTCTCATATGAGCCCTGGCCCAGGGCACTACTTCCATCGTGGCCGTCATAGAGCCCAACAGCTGCACATAGTCCCAAGCCCGAAGAGGAGAGGCTACTAGGAACTGGTCCACCTGAGCCTGAAGCTTGACAATCCGATTGTCTGGCAGGAACACTCTGCCCACTTGGGTGTCGAATCGAACTCCCAGATACTCCAGGGACTGAGTTGGGCGCAGCTGGCTTTTCTCCCAGTTGATGATCCACCCCAGGGAGCTCAAAAGAGCAACCACCCGGTTCACAGCTTTGCCGCACTCTGCATAAGAGGGGGCTCGGATCAACCAGTCGTCCAGATAAGGATGGACTTGTACTCCTTCCTTCCTCAGGAAGGCCGCGATGACCACCATTACTTTGGAGAAGGTCCGCGGAGCAGTAGCCAACCCGAACGGGAGGGCTCTGAACTGGAAGTGTCAGCCCAGTACTGCAAAACGCAGAAAGCGTTGATGAGGAGGCCAGATGGGAATATGCAAGTACGCTTCCTTGATGTCCAAGGATGCCAGGTACTCCCCTGCCTTCACTGCCGCTATAACAGAGCGGAGAGTCTCCATGCGAAAGTGCCGAACTTTCAAGGCCCGATTGACCCCTTTGAGGTCGAGGATAGGCCGTACAGAACCTCCTTTCTTTGGTACCACAAAGTAAATGGAGTAACGTCCCTTGCCAAGCTGATTTTCTGGCACCGGAACGACCGCACCCAGGCGGATCAGATTGTCCAAGGTCTGCTGCACTGCCACAGCTTTGACCGGAGACTTGCAGGGAGAGAGTACAAACCCGTCTCTTAAGGGTCGGCAGAACTCTAGCTTGTAGCCGTCTCTGATGACTTCCAGCACCCAAGCGTCTGAAGTTATTGTGGTCCACTCGCCCAGAAACGAGGACAGCCGTCCTCCAATCTGCACTGGGGGGTGGACCAAGGCCCCGTCATTGGGTACGAGACCCTGGGGGAGGACCGGAGGGAGCACCTCCGGGACGGCGGTCTCTGCGAAAGGAATGCTGCTTGGGGGAGAAGTTCCTCTTGAAGGAAGAGGAGGCAGAAGAGCCCGACCTGCCCGGGCGGTACCGACGGGCTTCCTGAAACCTTCCTCTGGAGGTACCGGGGCGAGTACTAGCCCGAGCCCTGACCTCTGGTAACTTCTTGCCCTTAGACGTGCCGAGATCGGTCACGATTTTGTCCAGCTCGACCCCAAAGAGCAGCTTGCCTTTAAAAGGCAATTTAGCCAGGCGGGATTTAGAGGCGTGGTCAGCAGACCAATGCTTCAGCCAAAGCCACCGCCGCGCAGAGATTGTCTGAGCCATGCCTTTAGCTGAGGCCCTCAAGACATCATACAGCAAGTCTGCCAAATAGGCCAAGCCCGATTCCAGGGCCGGCCAATCAGCCCTCAAGGAATGATCCGAGGGGGAAGCCTGCTGCACCATAGTCAGGCACGCCCTGGCCACATAGGAGCCGCAAACTGAGGCCTGCAAACTTAAAGCAGCCGCTTCAAAGGACGACCTTAAGGCCGCCTCCAATCTTCTGTCTTGGGCGTCCTTTAGGGCCGTGCCACCTTCCACCGGCAACGCCGTTTTCTTAGTCACCGCAGTGATTAAAGAATCCACGGTAGGCCACAGATAGGCCTCACGTTCACTTTCAGGCAAAGGATAGAGGCGGGACATAGCCCTAGCCACTTTAAGGCTCGCTTCCGGGACATCCCACTGAGCCGAAATTAAGGTGTGCATAGCATCATGCACGTGGAAGGTTCTAGGCGGGCGCTTCGTCCCCAGCATAATGGCAGAACCAACAGGGGCTGAGGGAGAGACGTCCTCCGGAGAGGAAATCTTCAAAATGCCCATGGCCTGCACTAACAGGTTGGGCAAATCCTCTGAGCTAAAGAGCCGCGCTGCAGAGGGGTCATCCGCTCCATCCAAGCGGGGATCCGTCTCCTCCAAGGAATCCGCAAAGGACCGTTGGGAGAACTCAGAAACGCTGCCCTCATCTACATCGGAGGAGACAAAGTCCTCCAAGGCCTGGGAATCAACCTGAGGGCGTTTACCTCCGGGGGCCTCAACCTCTTTACCAGACGAGGGAGCAGGGGCAGCGTTTTGCATAAGGAAGGCCTGATGCAGCAGCAAAACAAACTCGGGGGAGAAACCCCCCAGGCTGTGCACTTCCGCAGCCTGGGCTACAGCCCTAGACGCACTCTCAACCGGCTCTCGCAAGAGCGGGGGAGAGACATGCTGCGCATCCAAAATGGCGTCCGGCGCGACACTCCGCGAAGGAGCCGCGCGGGAAGAACGGCGCTTAAGTTTAGCCGCTTTTGTGCCGTCGCCCAAATTAAGGGCGTTCATGGCATTAACGTCTCCCACCTCAAGGGCGGCCCAAGAAGAAGCCGTCCGAGCCGCGTGGCCGGCCAAGATGGCGGAGGCGAGCAGCGGGGGATGGGCGTTTATGGCGGGAAAAACCGCCACACCGGAGGAAGGACCGGGACACTCATCGGTCACGAAACCTGTCACCCAACAAGGGCGAATCAGACTTTAAGACCCCCGCATCCCCTCTAGAAGCGCCCAAGCGATCGGGGGAGCGACTCTTTGCGCCCTCGCCCTCCGACGCCATAGGCCACGAGGAGATCAATCGGGGAACCCCCTGCCCGCTATAAAAAGGTAAAAATTACCTGCTTTCCGCTCCGAGCTGTAACGACCTGGTGTCCCAGTGAGTAGCTGCAATAAACGTTTAAATAAACGTCGAAATAAACGCCTTTAAGGACGTTCAAAATTTTTTTTTTTTTTTTTTTTAATGGAGCCAGCGGGAGGGGGGAGAAAAGGAGGGACCTGGCGCCACCAGGTTTGCACTTGCTCAAGAAGAGCCCTCAACCCCAGGCACTCAACAAAACCTAAAAATTAGGCTTGGAGGCCTAGCCAGAGCTGCTGCTGTGTGTGACCACCACCTGCTGAGATAGAGAACATACTGAGGAGTTTCCGGCAGCACATGACCACATATAGGGAGGCAAAAGTTTGCTCTCTATCTCCACCTGCTGGTAGATGGACACAACCCACCAGTCTATGGATTGATCAGCATGATGATATGGAATCATAATTATCTGACAACACAGAAAAAAATAAGTAAAAGTAAAATAGTCACAAGTAATACCTTTTATTACATTTAGATATCAGATATGTATCATATGTCAAAGAATAAAGTGGTTGCTCAAACTGTCTGAGAGCTTGATGGCTGAACAGTATAGTTGGAAGGAAAGTACATTTGTACAGAATAGGCAGTCAAAAGTTTTGGATTATACAAAAGCACCAGTGCCAAGGTCCAGTTTCCAGAGTGCAGAGATACCAAGGGTGTCCCATCCCAAATGTGAAAAGTACCACCCTAATTTGTGAGATTCATGGTAAGCAAGTGAAAGTTGAGCTACTACTGAGAATGGTATGAGCTAAATCAAGTCCAAATTCTAATATTAGGCATATTGAAATGATAAGTAGTAGTAGTAGTATATTGAAAAGTAATACAAAGCCTTAAAGTCACTCAGGACCTATAAAGCAAATTGACTGTACCATAAAACATAAGAACAGCCATACTGAGTCAGACCAATGGTCTATCTAGCCTATCCTGTTTCCAGTAGTGGCCAATCCAAGTCACAAGTACCTGGCAGAAACCCAAATAGCAGTTACATTCCATGCTACCAATCCCAGGGCAAGCAGTGGCTTCCCCCCATGTCTATCTCAATAACAGACTATGGACCTTTCCTCTAGGAACTTGTCTATAATCGCACTAACTTCCATGAGTCACACAGCAAGGGCTTACCTATTAAAAGGCAGCACCATGCACATTGCAATAGAACATAAATACACCTATTGGGAAAACTGAACAAGTGAGATTAGTTCGAATCCATCTTATTAAGAAATTCAGCGCTAACACTATACCTAGTTTTATTCACATACAAACATAAACAGGCCCTCACCATGTAAAGAAATAACCCCAAATTAAAATAGAAATATATAGACAAAAATTTAGCTGAAACACCAATATACCAGATTCTGCATACAGTGCAACACCAGAGAAATAAAAACTGTGATGCATGCCCTTCTGTACTTGCAAAATATAAAGATAACAGATTTAAATTTTAAAAACCAACACATTCCACTCACTAAATTAAAAATGAATAAATATTTGAAACAAAAATGTATAATAAGGCAATACATTTTTATTGAACCAATTTAATATATTTTTTGACTAGCTTTTTGGAGTTTACTAACCTGAGGAAGAAGGTTTAGACCTCTGAAAGCAAGTCAAAAAATGCATTTAGTCCAATAAAGGGTTGTCATCTTATTTAACATTTTTTGTTTTATTTTTATTTATTAACCTTTAAAGTGGACTAACACGGCTACTTCATTCTACATTAAAAATAACTTTACGTTTGCTATCTGGCATCTAATTTTTCTAATTGTGCAGGTCGCAGTCTCTGGATACTACCTTTCTGCCTTCTTTTAACTCTTGTCCATTTATCATTTTTCTCTCTTTCCATGTCTTCTTCACATCTTCCACTACATCCATCTCCGACACTGATATTTTCTTTTCTGCTTTCTTCCATTTTTCTGCCTCTTTGACCACTCAGACATAACATGCTTAATTTTCCGTGTTCCGTCTTTTTCCCTCACCCAGGATGTGTGTGTGTGTCTCAACTCCCCCTCAGTCATATCGGATCTGTTTCTCTCTCTCCTCCCACCCCCCCACCCCACAACATCCACAATCTCCTCTTTTTCTCTCTCTCCCACCCCACCATCCAGGATTTTGTGTGTGTCTCCCCCGCCTGCTATAATCTCCTCTCTGTTTCTCTCCCTTCATCCAACTTTCTCCCCCCTCCTTGCCATGCAGCATCTCTTCTCTTGCCCCAGGCACCCAGGATCTCCTCTCTCTTCCACCTCACCCCACCTCACATACCATCCAGGATCTCTTCTCTCTGCCGTGTGACTCGCAGAACCAGACGATTAGTATGCAAAGATTTTAAGGTCCATTTTGAGCTTTTTACTTGCCACTAACGTCTCCAGTGTGTTAACGCTATTTCACATCTAATTCAATCTCGATTCAGTGCTGCTAGAATTGCTAATAATTGCAGCGGGACTTTAGGGAGCTCAGTGATTAGGTAGCCATCAGCCAAGCAACCTCATATACTCATAGAATTGCCCTCTAAATGGGTATTTTTATCTTAACCATGATTTGCCTGCCTTGCTTGATTTTCCTACATGAATTCAGTGTGTCTGTCCAGAAACTATACATAGAATGCACACAAGACTTGCAGGGACCCTTTATACATGTTCTGCGTGCTTGGAGGAGAAATTGATTTTATAGTAACCACAGGCACCACTGATTTATTGTGTAGCTGCTTCTGAAGTTACCCTCAGTCTCACAGCGTCAGGGAACCAGCGTTACACTAATCTCATATAAAACGGCCATCAGTGCCATGCTTTGCCACTCCAGGCATAGCACACAGTGCCAACTCCCTATTGCAGGATGCAGTCTGGCATGGTTGACAGGGGATGACTGCTTTTGGGTGAGAGGCCAAGGGCTTCTGGAGAGAATTGGTCCTTGGAGTAGGCCACATGCATGGGATAACTTGCCTGAGATAGAATTTATGTTATTGTGTGAGATGTGTAGATTGGGACAGGGTGGCTGGGCTTGGGCAGGACTATATACCTGGTCTGGGGAGGGATACATAGATTGGGCTTAATGTGTGATAACAAGGCAAGGCAAAGACCATACTCACGGGACAATGAATTCCTGAATGTTGTTGATGACTTGTTTCCCCACCATGATCACCAGCATCTCTTGCGCAAGTTCAATGAGGCATCCACCAGCTTTACACTGTAAAGCAGAAAAAGGAGAGACACCATACATTGGAACACTCCCAGAACAGCACTGCATAGAAGCAAAAAGAGAGAGGCAGCATACACTGCAGGGGCAATAGTCAACCCACCATGGGCTGAATTAGACTTGGAAATTCAGCGCTGAGCCTAAAGTGAATGCTACATACCTGTAGAAGGTATTCTCCGAGGACAGCAGGCTGATTGTTCTCACTGATGGGTGACGTCCACGGCAGCCCCTCCAATCGGAAACTTCACTAGCAAAGACCTTTGCTAGTCCTCGCGCGCCCATGCGCACCGCGCATGCGCGGCCGTCTTCCCGCCCGAACCGGCTCGTGTTCGTCAGTCCCGTATGTAGCAAGACAAAGACAAGGGAAGACACAACTCCAAAGGTGAGGCGGGCGGGTTTGTGAGAACAATCAGCCTGCTGTGCTCGGAGAATACCTTCTACAGGTATGTAGCATTCGCTTTCTCCGAGGACAAGCAGGCTGCTTGTTCTCACTGATGGGGTATCCCTAGCCCCCAGGCTCACTCAAAACAACAAACATGGTCAATTGGGCCTCGCAACGGCGAGGACATAACTGAGATTGACCTAACAACTTATCCAACTAACAGAGAGTGTAGCCTGGAACAGAATAAAACATGGGCCTAGGGGGGTGGAGTTGGATTCTAAACCCCGAACAGATTCTGAAGCACTGACTGCCCGAACCGACTGTCACGTCGGGTATCCTGCTGCAGGCAGTAATGAGATGTGAATGTGTGGACAGATGACCACGTCGCAGCTTTGCAGATCTCTTCAATAGTGGCTGACTTCAAGTGGGCCACTGATGCTGCCATGGCTCTGACATTGTGAGTCGTGACATGACCCTCAAGAGCCAGCCCAGCCTGGGCGTAAGTGAAGGAAATGCAATCTGCTAGCCAATTGGATATGGTGCATTTCCCCACAGCCACTCCCCTCCTGTTGGGATCAAAAGAAACAAACAATTGGGCGGACTGTCTGTTGGGCTGTGTCCGCTCCAGATAGAAGGCCAATGCTCTTTTGCAGTCCAATGTGTGCAGTAGACGTTCAGCAGGGCAGGAATGAGGACGGGGAAAAAATGTTGGCAAGACAATTGACTGGTTCAGATGGAACTCCGACACTACCTTCGGCAAGAACTTAGGGTGAGTGCGGAGGACTACTCTGTTATGATGAAATTTGGTGTAAGGGGCCTGGGCTACCAGGGCCTGAAGCTCACTGACTCTACGAGCTGAAGTAACTGCCACCAAGAAAATGACCTTCCAGGTCAAGTACTTCAGATGGCAGGAGTTCAGTGGCTCAAAAGGAGGTTTCATCAGCTGGATGAGAACGACATTGAGATCCCATGACACTGTAGGAGGTTTGACAGGGGACTTTGACAAAAGCAAACCTCTCATGAAGCGAACAACTAAAGGCTGTCCTGAGATCGGCTTACCTTCCACACGGTAATGGTATGCACTGATTGCGCTAAGGTGAACCCTTACAGAGTTGGTCTTGAGACCAGACTCAGACAAGTGCAGAAGGTATTCAAGCAGGGTCTGTGTAGGACAGGAGCGAGGATCTAAGGCCTTGCTGTCACACCAGACGGCAAACCTCCTCCATAAAAAGAAGTAACTCCTCTTAGTGGAATCTTTACTGGAAGCAAGCAAGATACGGGAGACACCCTCTGACAGACCCAAAGAGGCAAAGTCTACGCTCTCAACATCCAGGCCGTGAGTGCCAGAGACTGGAGGTTGGGATGCAGAAGCGCCCCTTCGTCCTGTGTGATGAGGGTCGGAAAACACTCCAATCTCCACGGTTCTTCGGAGGACAACTCCAGAAGAAGAGGGAACCAGATCTGACGCGGACAAAACGGAGCAATCAGAATCACGGTGCCTCGGTCTTGCTTGAGTTTCAACAAAGTCTTCCCCAACAGAGGTATGGGAGGATAAGCATACAGCAGACCGTCCCCCCAATCCAGTAGGAAGGCATCCGATGCCAGTCTGCCGTGGGCCTGAAGTCTGGAACAGAACTGAGGGACCTTGTGGTTGGCTCGAGATGCAAAGAGATCTACCAAGGGGGTGCCCCACACCTGGAAGATCTGGCGCACTACTCTGGAGTTGAGCGACCACTCATGAGGTTGCATAATCCTGCTCAACCTGTCGGCCAGACTGTTGTTTACGCCTGCCAGATATGTGGCTTAGAGCCACATGCCGTAACGGCAAGCCCAGAGCCACATGCTGACGGCTTCCTGACACAGGGGGCGAGATCTAGTGCCCCCCTGCTTGCTGATGTAATACATGGCAACCTGGTTGTCTGTCTGAATTTGGATAATTTGATGGGACAGCCGATCTCTGAAAGCCTTCAGAGCGTTCCAGACCGCTCGTAACTCCAGGAGATTGATCTGCAGATCGCGTTCTTGGAGGGACCAGCTTCCTTGGGTGTGAAGTCCATCGACATGAGGGTCCATCCCCACCCCAGGAGAGACGCATCCGTAGTCAGCACTTTTTGTGGCTGAGGAATTTGGAAAGGGCGTCCCAGAGTCAAATTGGACCAAATCGTCCACCAATACAGGGATTTGAGAAAACTCGTGGACAGGTGGATCACGTCTTCTAGATCCCCAGCAGCTTAAAACCACTGGGAAGCTAGGGTCCATTGAGCAGATTGCATGTGACGGGCCATGGGAGTCACATGAACTGTGGAGGCCATGTGGCCCAGCAATCTCAACATCTGACGAGCTGTGATCGGCTGGGACGCTCACACCCGAGAGACGAGGGACAACAAGTTGTTGGCTCTCGTCTCTGGGAGATAGGCACAAGCCGTCTGAGAATCCAGCAGAGCTCCCATGAATTCGAGTCTTTGCACTGGGAGAAGGTGGGACTTTGGATAATTTATCACAAACCCCAGTAGCTCCAGGAGTCAAATAGTCATCTGCATGGACTGTAGAGCTCCTGTCTCGGATGTGTTCTTCACCAGCCAATCGTCGAGATAGGGGAACACGTGCACTCCCAGCCTGCAAAGCGCCGCTGCTACTACAGCCAGGCACTTCGTGAACACTCTGGGCACAGAGGCGAGCCCAAAGGGTAGCACACAGTACTGGAAGTGACGTGTGCCCAGCTGAAATCGCAGATACTGCCTGTGAGCTGGCAGTATCGGGATGTGCGTGTAGGCGTCCTTCAAGTCCAGAGAGCATAGCCAATCGTTTTCCTGAATAATGGGAAGAAGGGTGCCCAGGGAAAGCATCCTGAACTTTTCCTTGACCAGATATTTGTTCAGGGCCCTTAGGTCTAGGATGGGACACATCCCCCCTGTTTTCTTTTCCACAAGGAAGTACCTGGAATAGAATCCCAGCCCTTCTTGCCCGGATGGCACGGGCTCGACCGCATTGGCGCTGAGAAGGGCGGAGAGTTCCTCTGCAAGTACCTGCTTGTGCTGGAAGCTGTAAGATTGAGCTCCCGGTGGACAATTTGGAGGTTTTGAAGCCAAATTGAAGGTGTATCCTTGCCGGACTATTTGAAGAACCCAACGGTCGGAGGTTACAAGAGGCCACCTTTGGTGAAAAGCTTTCAACCTCCCCCCGACTGGCAGATCGCCCGGCACTGACACCTTGATGTCGGCTATGCTCTGCTGGAGCCAGTCAAAAGCTCGCCCCCTGCTTTTGCTGGGGAGCCGTGGGGCCTTGCTGAGGCGCACGCTGCTGACGAGAGCGAGCGCGCTGGGGCTTAGCCTGGGCCGCAGGCTGTCGAGAAGGAGGATTGTACCTAAGCTTACCAGAAGAGTAGGGAACAGTCTTCCTTCCCCCATAAAAATGTCTACCTGAGGAGGTAGATGCTGAAGGCTGCCAGCGGGAGAACTTGTTGAAAGCGGTATCCCGCTGGTGGAGCTGCTCTACCACCTGTTCGACTTTCTCTCCGAAAATGTTGTTCGCTCGGCAAGGGGAGTCCGCAATCCGCTGCTGGATCCTATTCTCCAGGTCGGAGGCACGCAGCCATGAGAGTCTGCGCATCACCACACCTTGAGCAGCAGCCCTGGACGCAACATCTAAGGTATCATATACCCCTCTGGCCAGGAATTTTCTGCACACCTTCAGCTGCCTGACAACCTCCTGAAATGGCTTGGCTTGCTCAGGAGGGAGCTTGTCCACCAAGCCCGCCAACTGCCTCACATTGTTCCGCATATGGATGCTCGTGTAGAGCTGGTAGGACTGAATCTTGGCCACGAGCATAGAAGAATGGTAGGCCTTCCTCCCAAAGGAGTCTAAGGTTCTAGAGTCTTTGCCCGGGGGCGCCGAAGCATGCTCCCTAGAACTCTTAGCCTTCTTTAGGGCCAGATCCACCACACCAGAGTCGTGAGGCAACTGAGTGCGCATCAGCTCTGGGTCCCCATGGATCCGGTACTGGGACTCGATCTTCTTGGGAATGTGGGGATTAGTTAAAGGCTTGGTCCAGTTCGCCAGCAATGTCTTTTTTAGGACATGATGCATGGGTACTGTGGACGCTTCCTTAGGTGGAGAAGGATAGTCCAAGAGCTCAAACATTTCAGCTCTGGGCTCATCCTCCACGACCACCGGGAAGGGGATGGCCGTAGACATCTCCCGGACAAAGGCCGCAAAAGACAGACTCTCGGGAGGAGAAAGCTGCCTTTCAGGGGATGGAGTGGGATCAGAAGGAAGGTCATCAGACTCCTCGTCAGAGAAATATCTGATGTCCTCCTCCTCCTCCCACGAGGCCTCACCATCGGTATCAGACACAAGTTCATGAACCTGTGTCTGAAGCCGTGCCCGACTCGACTCCGTGGAAACATGGCCACAGTGGGAGTGTCGAGAGGTAGACTCCCTCGCCAGCACCGGCGAAGCTCCCTCCGCCGACGTCGTCGGGGAATCTTCCTGGGAGGCGGCTGCAGTCGGTGGATGTCGGAGACCTCACCCCGGGCAAGGGGCCAGCCGGCGCCTCACTCGATGGTACCCGTGGCGCAAGCACCCCCGGTACCGGAGGGGAAGGGCGCAACAGCTCTCCCAGGATCTCCGGGAGCACGGCCCGGAGACTCTCGTGCAGAGCGGCTGTGGAGAAAGACATGGAAGCCGATGCAGGCGTCGAGGTCAGAGTCTGTTCCGGGCGTGGAGGCTGTTCCGGGCTATCCAAGGTGGAGCGCATCGACACCTCCTGAACAGAGGGTGAGCGGTCCTCCCGGTGCCGATGCCTACTGGGTGCCGACTCCCTCGGCGACCCAGAGCTCTCGGTACCGACGCGGGAAGGTGACCGGTGTCGATGCTTCTTTGATTTTTTCAAACGAAGCATGTCACCGGAGCTTCCCGGTACCGACGAGGAGGACGTAGAATCTAGCCGTCTCTTCCTCGGGGCCGAGGCCGAAGAAGGTCGGTCTCGGGGGGGGGGGGGGCTGTACCGCAGGAGCCCTCAGGGTAGGAGGAGACCCACCCGAAGGCTCACCACCACCAGCAGAGGAATGGACAGCCCTCACCTGCACTCCAGTCGAAGCACCACCATCCGACGACATCAGCAACAGCGGAGGTCCCGGTACCACCGACACCGACAGAGCCTTCCGATGTCTCGGTACCGACGATGCAGAGGGTCGATACCTCGATACCGTCGATGCCAAGGTCGAAGGTCTTGATGCTGTCGACGTCGATGCACTCGATGCCTCCGATGCTGTTGTCGACGAAGAGCCCGAGAACAACACGTTCCACTGGGCCAATCTCGCTACCTGAGTCCTCTTCTGTAAAAAAGCACAAAGACTGCAGGCCTGCGGGCGGTGCCCAGCCCCCAGACACGACGCGTGCCTATCAGTGAGCGAGATTACCCGGGCGCACTGGGTGTACTTCTTGAAGCCGCTGGAAGACTTCGATGATATGGGCGGAAAAATCACGCCGGCGAAATCAAAACTCGCGATGGTGACGAAGGGCACCAAAAATAAGGGAGAGAGAAAAACCCGTACCGAGGCCACAAAAAAGGCCTACCCCGAAAGCGAAAGGAAACTTACGTCGGGGAAACAAACTAGACACACGGGAAGGGACAAAGACCGAGGTCTTTCTTTTTTTTGCGAAATCGCGAAGACGCGCGAGGGTCAACTTGAGGGGTGCGAAACGGCGGCAAAACACGACCGTCCCGAGCGCGGACAAAAGAAGACTGACGAACACGAGCCAGTTCGGGCGGGAAGACGGCCGCGCATGCGCGGTGCGCGCATGGGCGCGCGAGGACTAGCAAAGGCCTTTGCTAGTGAAGTTTCCGATTGGAGAGGCTGCCGTGGACGTCACCCATCAGTGAGAACAAGCAGCCTGCTTGTCCTCGGAGAATGAGCACTGAATATCCCGGACACTACAGCTGTTGGAAATTATCTGGGTCCAGCTGCTATTCAGTGCTGGTGCCCAGATAGCTAACCAGGTGGTGGCTGGATAACTTCTGGGTCTGTCCAGCTCTGCCCCTGGACTGTCTTGGCACTAATGGATAGTGCCGCAATAGTCTTGAGTTGGTATTCAGCGACACTCTCTAGTTATGTGGTGCTAAATATTAGCATTTGGGCTAGCTAGCAAAATTTAACTGGACAGGAGTTTCTCCTCACCGGTTAAATTGCTCTGAATATCAATCTGCAATAGAAGCAAATGGAGAGAGGCACCACACATAGCAGAGAAGCACCGTAATGCAGCAATGTAATTGTGCAGGAGGAAATGTTAAGCACACAATACACCATCTGCGCTTGTACATTTCTACAATAATAATGTGGATTTACATTGCATATTTCCTAGCATGCCATGTAATCTTATCACTAGTTAGTGTGACATGGTGTTTTCTGAACCCACTCCTGTTGGTAGATGGAACAGTCAGTGAAATACAATGAGCGGAGTCAGCCATAGGTAGGATGAGAGCCCATGAAGTTGCCAACTCCTATCCAATACACCCCCCCCCCCTCCTTCTATAAAACCCTCCAGGGCCTGAGTATCCTTCAGTCTCTCAAATCATACTTACGTCCTCATTGCGAATACTGAACAGAGTGTTATAATGTCCAGGGTACCCCACAAACCTGCAGAAAGAGGTACCATAAGCTAAGATTCAGAAACATACACAGTCATGGTATAATCCTATAAACACTTGAGTATGAAGCATGCCCTGACCTATTGGCACCAGTGTTTTAAACATAACCCAAGCAATGGCCAGGCTCCGGCTGATATGCGAGCCTTTCTTAAGTCCTCTTTCCTAGTGGCTAGAAAGTCCATCCTACATAACTAGCTGTCTTCAGGCTCCCTCCCCTCCAGTGGTGCATTGGAGATCAGCTATGATTATGCTGTGCACCAAAGAAAGAAAAGGGGGAAAAACAAAACCCAAGCAATGGCAGGATACTATTTACAACCACACACTGTGCACAATATTATATATACTCTTATAGTGTTAACACGATCAATATTCCCCAGATTTTTTCTGTTACATTTGGAGATTTGAGATGCTGGCTCATTTCTTCTCTGGTACCTTAAGTTACACCAGCTTCCAAGTTCATTGTCTGTGAGAAATATGTAAATATATTGCATTTTCATTTAACATAATTGCAAAATAACTTATGCCCTGGTAGAAAGAACTCTTTAGGGATGGGCTATACTTCTGTAGGCCCTTCCTAACAGAAACCACCATATTATAGCTTTTTAAAATCATTAACAAAAGAAATTCTGTTAGTTTAAAGTAATGTGTGCAAAGTGATAAAAGTGCTGAGAGAGAGAGAGAGAGAAGAAAGGAGGGGTAAGAAGCCCAAAGAGATGAAACATCAATGTATCTAAGCACGAGACCATGACGCTGTAAGACTATGGAAGGTGGAATATGCCATGTGCTGAACTATGCAAAGCTCTCACATAAAGGTTTAAAGATACAAAAATGCAGACCAAGCAGAACTAACAATGGATAGGGGCTCAGCTGCTAGGGTGATGGAAAATTTTTAGAGAACTGTCATATGATAATTAACAATGATGTATTAGGGGTTGGTAAATGTGATCAATAACCAATGAAAAACTTAGGGGCAGATACTTAATGTAACTAAAAAGAAAGGGTATAAAACCTGTAAACATTAAGAAGGGGTGTGCCTCTTGCTTCTAGAGACAACCATCTTTGCAAAGGTGTATTTTGAAATAATAAATTAATTAAGATCTGTTTCACCAAATTTGGTTTTACAAGCTCTTTTTTTTTGTATAAGTTCTCAGGTTATCTGGGGGCTGTTTATAACAATTTGGGGGCTCGAGTCCGGGATAAAGTCATCAGGGACATCGGTGGCTGGCTGCTGTCCAAGGGAAGACGTGTCCTATTGATTTCAATAGTCCCTGGGTTTGCAGTGGGAAATCTAGGTTCCTGACTGACACATGATCCCAAGACACTGGAATTGGTGAATCAAGATAAAGATTTGCAGGCACATTGATCTATCGGCCAAGCAAAATCCATGCACAGAACCAAGGTAAGAAAATTGACTATTAAAGTATTACTTTGGTGGCTGGAATGTGACTGGGATTGTGAGAACAGAAGTGAGACGTGTCAGAGACACAAAGCGAGTGTGGAGTCCTGATCCGTGGTTTCGTATTTCTGTGAGAGAAACGGCCAGAGACGGACGAAGCGAAAGTTGAGAGCTGAAAGACTTCTGGGTGCTCACAATGGGAAATAGGCTAGCCAAGAATAAAAAAAGGAAAGGTGGACTCCTTTAGATATTCCCCCCCAAAATAGTCCATAGGGGGAGGGGATATGGAAAAATTAATTTTGTACAAGAGAAAAGGATAGGAAGAAAATGATTCACTACTGTTGTTTTGAATGGTCAAAACAGAGTACTATACTTGGGCAGAACGGATGTCCATATTAGAAGTTAAGTCCTCTTTATAGGAGAGGAGAGAACTGTGATAAGAACTGCCGCTTTAAAAATAGACAGTTCCCCAGAAGCGAGGGGGACGCAGAGAGAAATATACCGGCACAGCAGAAATAAAAGAATCTGACACTAGAAATTAGGATGTTTAAGAAACAGAGAAGTAGAAAAAGGGAGGCACAGGGGGATTCCTAGGGACAGAAATCCCCAGTGGATGGCCTCCCGATCTAGAGGTGTGGAATGTGGGGATAGAGGGCATTTTAAGTTAGAGAGGGAAGAAAAAGTTTTCTCTCTCATGTGGATTCTATGGAACCAGAGCAACCGGATGGAACATATAAGTTAGGGCAGGTTTTAGAGCAGGTTCTGGAAAGGTTCCAGTTGCAACCTGAATCCACCCTTCTCCAGTATGTAGATGACTGATTGATTACAGGGGGGAAAAAAAGAAAAAAATACGATGAAAGAATCACTGATAATTTGTTAACTTTTCTGGGAAAGCAGGGTCTGCGAGTGACCAAAACAAAATTACAGTATATGGAAAAAGAGGTGAAATATCTGGAACATTTAATCAGTGAAGGACAGAGGCAAATAAATCCAGAAAAAAATACAAGGCATTGTAGAAACACAGCTCCCAAAGACCAAGAAACAGTTAAGAAAATTCCTAGGGCTGATAGGATACTGTAGGCTATGGATAGTCCCACTGATAGATTAAGATGGGGAGGGAAGAAACACAGAGCCATACTTGCTCAGAGAGCCCACAGGTGGCTGATTCTAGGTTGTTAAAGTATGAAATATAAAGTATTAATGGAAAAGGATGATTTAGTCCTGACTACAGAGAACTGTGTTAATCCGGCTTTCTTCCTATCAAAAGGGTAGAGTGGGGATCAAGACATATCACATGACTGTTTGGAAATCATTGAATATCAGACAAAAATCAGGCCAGATTTAAGGGATAGGCCTTTGCACACAGGGAGACAATTATTTGTGGATAGATCTTCCTGGGTCTTGGAGGGAAAAAGACATAGTGGATATGCAGTAATAGATGGAAATACTCAGAAAGTATTGGAAGCATAAAGATTGCCCAATACATGTTTAGCTCAGATCTATGAGCTGTATGCCTTGAGGCAGGCATTATTAATCCTGAAGGAACAGGATGGCACAATCTATAACAGTGATGGCGAACCTATGGCACGTGTGCCAGAGAGGGCACGCAGAGCCCTCTCTGTTGGCATGCGCGCCCAGCCACTTTCCCTTCATCCTTCGTGGCCGCTACAAATCGCAGCACCGCAGCCCAGGCAGCCATCGCATTGGCTGTTCGGCTCAGCAGCCAGTAGGGGGGTGTCACCGGCACACACCTTCCACTTACGCCGCGTTCGCTGCCTCGCTCACTGTGTCATCTCCTCCCACTGTAAGGCTCCTCTCTCCCGAGTCCCACCCAAGGAAGTTTGCTCCGTCTCCAGTCCAGCCCATCTGGACTAAACGTCACGGCGTCGCATCTTCCTCCCCCTGCACCAGCACATCAGTGCGCCCGCCCACTGGTCTTCAGTGCAGCCGCCGCTCCACGACTTGCAGTTGGAGGAGTAGAGCAAAGCAGACAGAGTCCAGGTAATATCCCCAAACTTTGGAGTTTTTTGTCACCGTGAAATTCTTTATAGATTAGTTAGAAGTTTAATTGGCAGTGGAAGTTGAGGGTGGGGGTGGGTAGGCTTATTTATTGTCTCTCTTCCACCCTCCCTTAATACTGTCTCACAGATATATACACATTCTCTCCTTTGTTACCCCTGGGACTGGGAGGGAGGGAGGAGGGGACCCTGGAACTCGGGGGGGGGGGAGGTTGGGGTCCTGGAACTCGGAGGGAGGTGGAGGGGGGAAGGGGAGGGGGGAATGGCACTTTGCGATAAATAATTAGAATTTGGTTGCTGTTTGGGCACTCGGTCTCTGAAAGGTCACCATCACTGATCTATACTGATTCACAATATGCCTTTGGGGTGATACACACTTTTGGAAAAATGTGGAAAGAAAGGGGATTAATCACAAGTAGAGGAAAAGAATTGGGACACGAGAAATTAGTGACACAGATGCTCAATAATCTGTTGCTGCTAAGGGAGATTGCAGTGGTGCATGTCCCGGGGCTTCAGAAAGTATTTACCCTAGAAGCTAGGGGAAACAGGTTAGCCGATGAAGCAGCTAAGGAAGCTGCTCTCCAGGAACAGCCAACAAAAATATCTGTCCTAATCTCTATGATCCCAGAAGCAGAATGGTTACCCTGTCTCACTAGGGAAGAGAAAGATAAGCTTATCTAGCTAGGGGCTGTACAGACAGAAGAAGGAAAGTGGTTCTTGCCTGATGGCAGGCAAATGTTAAACAAAGCTGTACTGAGAGAGGTGATGGCCATACTGCATCAGGGGAATCATTGGGGGACTCAAGCCCTGTGTGATGTAGTACTAAGAAGATATGGAGGCTTGAGAATGTATACTGTGGCTAAGCAAATTTGTGAAAGATGTGTGATATGTCAGAAAATAAATAAAAAGGTACTTAGAAAAGCTATCCCTGGGGGAAGGGAACCAGGGCTTAGACCTTTTCAAAGTATACAAGTGGATTTTACAGAACTACCCCCGGTGAAGAGATGAAAATATTTACTGGTAATTGTGGATCATCTGACCGGCTGGGTAGAGGCAATTCCAATGGCCTCAGCCACAGCACAAAGGGTGTCAAAGATAATCTTGGAACAAATAATTCCCAGATATGGCTTAGTGGAAAATATAGATTCAGACCAAGAGAGTCTCAAAAGTCCTGCAGAGAGTGATGGAGGGTATGGGAATTACCTGACACTTCCACACTCCATGGCACTCACCCTCCTCTGGGAAGGTGGAAAGAATGAATCAAACATTGAAAAAGCAGATTTCTAAAATAATGCTAGAAACCAAATTACCCTGGACAAAGTGCTTATCAATTGCACTACTAAGAGTCAGGACTGCACCCCAAAGGGACTTGGGAATTTCCCCCTATGAAATGTTGTTTGGGTTACCTTATATGGGAGGAAAAGGGGGGGTCACCCACATTTGAAACCAAAGATATGTATTTAAAGAATTATATACTGGCACAATCTTCTTCTTAATCTCATTTAAGGAAAAAAAAAAGAGTTACTGGTCCAGACTCCACCACTCGAATTTGCTGTTCATAAGATCCAGCCGGGAGATTGGGTACTGGTCAAGTCCTGGAAAGAGTCCAAGCTACAGCCCTCCTGGGAAGGTCCTTATCAAGCCTTGTGAACCACTGAAACTGCAGTCAGGACAGTCAAGAAGGGTTGGACGCACTATACCAGGATAAAGGGACCAGTAGAGGCACCTGCAAAGTCCCCCGGATGGACAGTGATAAAGACAGAGGATCCTCTCAAGATAATTAAAAGAAAGAATGAAAACACTACATGAGCAATTCCTGTGAGAAATATGTTTTGAGCTGGGATCCAGGCCCTGATGATAATCCTGCCTGGGATCCTGTGACCAGGTTTTGTAGACTGTGTGAACCACTAATAGACACTTGGACTGTTGGGCCAGGGACATTTTTTATAAGAAAGGGAACATATTATATGGGTATGCTAAGATAAGGGGTGAACAGGGAAACATATCACTATAACGACCTAATTGGTAACATTTTGGTTCATTACATATGAAATACTGGGAGGGGGTTGGCAACCGTGTTTTGTTCTGCTGCTTCAATAAGGAAAGGCTTTGGGAGAGACCTAAGGGGGACAAAGGAGATGATTTGGAATTGGTTACCTTTAACCAGTCCAGGGTCTAATTTGTCTAACATGAGTGGTCTCAGCCTTTCCTTATTGGTAATCATAATACTGATGTTAATGAGTCATGTTAATAAGGAGATACATAATACTCTGTTTGGGATGGGTAGATGCATTAGGAGGAGATCCAGTAGCATGCTGTTTAAAGATTATTGTGGAAAAGAAGGTTCAGGATATCCCAATTGCAACAAACATGCCTACAATAAAGCCATTTCAACCTCAACCACCTCTAAATGATCCTAAGGTAGTGCAAGTAATAGAGGTGAAGGATTTGAGACAAACATTTGAGATAGAAACAGGATATGGGGAAATAAATGCCTGGGTTGAATGGGTCAAATTTACAGTGGCAAGTCTGAACAAAAGTGATTGCCTACATGTGCCTCAGGCAGACATATGGCTGGCTGGAATCACCCCTTTTCCTTTGGGGTGGAATTCAAATCCCAATGCAATGAGATGTATGCTAGCTCTGTTTCAGGAAGAAGGAGCATGGGGAAATGACTCGTGTAAATCGTTAGCACTGCTGTTCCCGGCACTAAGCCTTAAAGATGTGCGAATACCACCAGTCTTCTCAGGAGGCCATGGGAACCATTCATCCTGTCTCTCAAGATGGGGGGGGGGGGGGGGGGGGAAGGGGCAAACAGGCAGGTAGGAGTTTTATGCACATGCACACATATGATGATAACTGGGAAGCAGGCTAGTGAAAACTATTCAAACCTGAAAATAGCCAGAGCAGATGTGTGGTGGTATTGCGAGGGAAGAATTCTCAGGCCAACCCTGCCTGCAGAATGGATAGGTACATGGGCATTAGTACAACTGACTATACCATTCATCCTGGCATTTGAAAAAGGGCCCAAGTTACACAATAGACGAGAGGTACCATAAGTACCTCTTTTGATGACAGAATTTATATAGACAGTATAGGGACCAGGGCTTGATACTACTACTACTACTTAACATTTCTAGAGCGCTACTAGGGTTAGGCAGCGCTGTACAGTTTAACAAAGAAGGACAGTCCCTGCTCGAAAGAGCTTACAATCTAAAGGACGAAATGTCAAGTTGGGGCAGTCAAGATTTCCTGAATAGAGGTGTAGTGGTTAGGTGCCGAAGGCGACATTGAAGAGGTGGGCTTTGAGCAAGGATTTGAAGATGGGCAGGGAGGGGGCCTGGCGTATGGGCTCAGGGAGTTTATTCCAAGCATGGGGTGAGGCGAGGCAGAAAGGGCAGAGCCTGGAGTTGGCGGTGGTGGAGAAGGGTACTGAGAGGAGGGATTTGTCTTGAGAGCGGAGGTTACGGGTAGGAACTTAAGGGAAGATGAGGGTAGAGCGGTAAGGAGGGGCTGCAGATCGAGTGCATTTGTAGGTTAGTAGGAGAAGCTTGAACTGTATGCGGTACCTGACCAGTGAAGTGACTTGAGGAGAGGGGTGATATGAGTATATCGGTCCAGGCAGAAGATAAGACGTGCAGCCGAGTTCTGAACGGACTGAAGGGGGGTAGATGGCTAAGTGGGAGGCCAGTGAGGAGTAGGTTGCAGTAGTCAAGGCGAGAGGTAATGAGAGAGTGGACAAGAGTTCGGGTGGTGTGCTCAGAAAGGAAAGGGCAAATTTTGCTAATGTTATAGAGGAAGAAGCAACAGGTCTTGGCTATCTGCTGGATATGCGCAGAGAAGGAGAGGGAGGAGTCGAAGATGACTCAGAGGTTGCGGGCAGATGAGACAGGGACGATGAGGGTGTTATCAACTGAGATAGAGAGTGGAGGGAGAGGAGAAGTGGGTTTGGGTGGGAAGACAATAAGCTCGGTCTTGGCCATGTTCAGTTTCAGGTGGCGGTTGGACATCCAGGCAGCAATGTCGGATAAGCAAGCCGATACTTTGGCCTGGGTTTCGGCAGTGATGTCTGGTGTGGAGAGGTAAAGCTGGGTGTCGTCAGCATAAAGATGATATTGGAAACCATGAGATGAGTTCAGGGAGCCCAGGGAAGAGGTATAGATTGAAAAAAGAAGAGGTCCAAGGACAGATCCCTGAGGAACTCCAACAGAGAGCGGGATGGGGGTGGAGGAAGAACCATGAGAGTGTACTCTGAAGGTACGGTGGGAGAGATAAGAGGAGAACCAGGAGAGGACAGAGCCCTGGAACCCAAATGAGGATAGTGTGGCAAGAAGTAAGTTGTGATTGACAGTGTCAAAAGCGGCGGATAGGTCGAGGAGGATGAGGATGGAGTAGTGACGTTTGGATTTGGCAAAGAACAGGTCATTACAGACTTTAGATAGTGCCGTTTCTGTCGAGTGTAGGGGGCGAAAGCCGGATTGAAGGATGGCATGAGAGGAGAGAAAATCAAGGCAACGGCTGTGAACGGCGCGTTCAAGTATCTTGGAGAGGAAGGGTAGGAGGGAAATGGGGCGGTAATTGGAGGGACAGGTAGGGTCAAGTGATGGCTTTTTGAGGAGTGGTGTGCCTACAGCATGCTTGAAGGTGTCAGGGACAGTTGCAGTGGAGAGAGAGAGGTTGAGGATATAACAGATGGGGGGGGGGGTGACGGTAGGAGAGATGGTGTTAAGTAAGTTGGTGGTGCATTTCGAGGAGGAAAGAAGATGGGCGGTTTCCTCTTCGGTGATATCAGGAAAAGAGGAGAAGGAGGCCTGGGTTGGTTGGTTGAGGGAGTGGGTTATAGGGTGAAGAGGTGGAGATGGTTTGGTGATGAATTCGAGGTTGATCTTCTGCACCTTGTTGCGGAAGTAGTCAGCCAGTGATTGAGGAGAAAGTGAGGGGGGGGGGGTGGGAGCGGAGGGCACTTTGAGGAGGGAGTTAAGGGTGGCGAAGAGACGACGAGGGTTAGAGCTGAGGGAATTAGTTAATTGGGTGTAATAGTCCTGTTTGGCGAGGAATAGGGAGGACTGGAAGGAGGATAGCATGAATTTGTAATGGATGAAATCAGTATGGGTGTGAGATTTCCTCCAGAGGCGTTCAGCCGATCGGGCGCAGGAGCGAAGGTATCGGGTGCAAGGGGTCAGCCAGGGCTGGGGATTAGTACGCCTTGTGGGATGGGAGATGGATGGTGCAAGGGTGTCCAGAGCAGAGGAGAGAGTGGCATTGTAAGTGGAGACAGCCTTGTCGACAGACTCGGAGGACATGATGGAAGGGAGGAGATTAGAGATACTAGAAGATAAGGTGGGAGGGTCGACAGCCTGGAGATTCCTGGAAGTAGTGGTTAGTGTTGGGCGGGACTGCGGGGAGGGTGATGAAGTGTGAAGGTGATCAGATGATGGTCAGAGAGAGGAAGAGCTGAGGCGCAGAAATTGAAGGATGAGCAGATAGAGGAGAGGACGAGGTCAAGACAGTGGCCAGATTGGTGAGTAGGGGTGGTGGAGCTCAGTTGGAGGTTGAAGGAAGAGGTTAGAGTGAGGAACTGAGAAGCGTATGAGTCGGATGGGTTATCAGTGTGTATGTTAAAGTCTCCAAGAATGAGGGCTGGGGATGAGGGCTCAAGAAAAACAGAGAGCCAGGCATCAAAGTCGGTAAGGAAGGAAGATAGGGACTTATCAGGGGGGCGGTAAATGACTGCAACTCTGAGTGGCAGCGGGTAGACTAGACGGATGGCATGAACTTCAAAGGATGAGAAGCAGTGAGACTGCGGTAGGAGGAGAGGTTGAAAACTGCAGGAGGGCGAAAGTAGTAACCTGACGATGCCACCACGGCCAACTGGGCGGGGAGAATGGGAGAAAAGATAGCCTCCATGGCATAGGACCACGACTGAGGCAGAGTCATCAGGGGTGAGCCAGGTTTCAGTTAGGTCGAGGAGTTGGAGAGAACGGGAGATGAAGAGGTCATGGGTAAAGGAGAGTTTGTTGCAGACAAATCGGGCATTCCATAGGGCGCACGAGAAGGGGAGGGAAGAGGGGGAGAGGAGGGGAATGGAAATGAGGTTGGAGACATTCCGGAGTGGTCTGCATAGATAGGATGAGGATTGGTGTGGGGGACCTGGATTGGGATTGATGTCCCCTGTGGATAGTAGGAGAAGGAGTAAGAGACTACGAAGAAGGGTAGGGGAGGTAAGGCGACGAAGGCGGGATGTGCATAGGAGGAATGGAGATGGGTCAACAGCAGGAAGGAAATGTTGAAGGTTGAGGGCTAAGGAGAAGGAAGGGGAAAGGAGAGAAGGTGAGGTGATGAGGGTAAGGGGAGGGTAAAGTGTAGCAGCAGTGAAGTGTTTTTGGGTTAAGAAGTAGGTTGGGAAGGGACAGCATCAGGAAGAGAGTGTGTATAGGGGACATGGCCATGCAGAATTGGATTGCTGGAACACTGGAATGTTGGAATGGGTGAAACTGGTAGGCTGGGCTACTGGGGGAAGGTGATGAATTAGGAATAGATTTAGTTGGGTCAGTAGTGATAATTTGGCTGTAGGGAGGCTATTTAAGAGATGTCACTCTAGGGGTGGAAGGGACTAAGCCTAAGAGACAGAGCTGTTATCTGCAGGCAGACTATCTCTAAAAGGTAGCTTCACTGAAAAAGCTGTTGGTTTTGAAGCTGAAATCTGCTCTCCCAGAAAGAACGAGTCCCACCTACTAAGTTTGAAAAATGTGGGGGAAGGGAGGTCAAGAGCCTAAGAGACAGAGCTGTGTTATCTGCAGGCAGATTATCTCTAAAAGGTAGCTTCACTGAAAAAGCTGTTGGTTTTGAAGCTGAAATCTGCTCTCCCCAGATCTTCCTAGGGGTGTACCAGATGAGTTCAAGGCTAGGAATCAGATAGCTGCAGGATTTGAATCTGCCCTCTTTTGGTGGTCAACCATCAACAAGAATGTAGATTGGATAAACTATATATATATTACAACCAGCAAAGATTCATAAACTACACCTGAAATGCTGTAAAGGGCATAGCCGAACAGTTAGATGCAACCAGTAGACTGGCATGGGAGAATGGGAGAATAGAGTGGTACTAGAGGGGCAATGCTGTACTTTCATACCCAATAACACAGCTCTTGATGGGACAATCACTAATGCCCTCCTAGGACTTACAACCCTAGCAGATGAATTGGCAGAAAACTCAGGTATAGATAATTCTTTCAATGTCCAAAACTTTGGGTTCAAACAATTCCAATATAGCTACAAATTACGTCACAATATACTTCACCAACACAACTATGTATAAATGCAAATTTGTTTATTCATCTACTTATATCATATAGATCTAAATATCACATAACCACTCATTCAATCACACTACTCATACTCACTCAACACATATTCTTGCCCATCTACTCATCCAACTATTCACACCTCTCTAAAATCATTAACCAACTGTTTCACCTTCAATATTATACCATACCGGGTTACACCAACACGCTGCGAACAGTATTGAATCAGTACACTCTTATAGTTCTAAACCCCACCAAACATTAAATTCATGCAGAGTCACTGCTGTTCACATCTCTTTATATAGTGTTACCGCTTCTCGTTATTTATCCATGTCCATGCAGAATGTTCCTTAAGTTGGTGTGGGTTCAATGATAAATCGGGCACATGTGCACCAGTTCTTTCAAGTTTTAGTAGAATTGCATATATTTTCCGATGTTCACCAATCACAGCATTTGTGATAGTAAACCCGGCAACTCGCTTGTGTAGTTCTTGTTGCTTACAAATATCCCATATCACTTCTATTGATCTTTTACGACCCTACACTGTGCCATGTTTTGCTCTAAAAGAGCGTCATCAGGAATCTGTGTGATTGGAATACAATTGTTGTAGAACCGCCTTTAGTCATAAACACATGCATCCCTTTCATACTGGCTAATTACTTGCCAGCCTAAACATTTCACTCACAAATTATACCCAAAATTTCTACTCACAAATCTAGTCAAGTTCACTGACCTTCATGGGTGACTGGGACGTCCAACCTGAATGCATTGCAAAGCAGGACACTCACAAAAAACGCCCACATATGTGCATAGCTGCGTGGCGGGAAACTCCCTTTAAATACCCTTATCCATCACAAGCCTACCCATTCTATTTCTTTATTCAACCCATAGGGGGCCACAGTGTTCCACTAAAAGATCATACGTTGCTTTTTTCTAACCAATATCAGTGGAACATTGCTCCCCCTCGGTGCAGACACGGTCTGCAGTACCACAAACTGTAAATCCTGTATATGGTGGCTTAAGCATTGCCAGTGGGAGACCAGAGGAGCCTCAACACGGAGCAATTGAATGTTGCTTAAATGCTCCACTATCTGGACTTTCACTTTGCGTGTGGTCTGGCCGATGTACCACAACATCACATAAGTGAATCTGAGGTAAATTTTCTTGACATCCTTATTTCCTGGTCTGAGTCTTAATTAAGATCTGTTTCACCAAATCTGGTTTTATAAGTTCTTCTTTTTTGTATAAGTTCTCAGGTTATCCGGGGGCTGTTTATAATAATTTGGGGGCTCGAGTCCGAGATAAAGTCAATAGTACAATATTACATATACTCTTATAGTGTTAACACGATCAATATTCCCCAGATTTTTTTTGTTACATTTGAGATGCTTGCTCATTTCTTCTCTGGTACCTTACAGCAGCTTCCGAGTTCATTGTCTACCACTCAAAGGTCCATTTCTGCCTCACTGAAGCACATGGGATGACTTACTGCATGTGTAGGAATACAGCCTTTGGCAGTCAAAATCTGGCTCATAACACAGTAGAAGATGCCAAACTTGCTTCAGACTGCTTATAGGAGATGTTTTTATAAGGGGGTGCCTAGTTAATGTGCTTTTTAAGGCACCAATGTGAAGCTTATGACAAGTAGGTGCCTGCCAGGCCTGCCTGTCCTTATAAAATATTAGGGCATGTGACAAATGTGGACATTTACACCAGCCCTACAGCTGGTGTAAATGTCTGTCAATATTTGTCAAAAAAACCCCCACATGAATTACAGTATTTTATAATCTATGTGCGTATTTGCATGCTCTGCTCATGCTCTGCCCAATTAACATTTACATGAATATCTGGTATCCTGCTAACATCTTCCAGTTCTAAGCAAGTCACAAATATTAAGAAAACCAGAAAAGATTTCTGGAAATGACATAAGCCAATTAAAAATTATCTATAAAACAAATGTCTTAAATAAAAATGTTACATGTGCATAAGTATTGCCATTCTGGGACAGACCAAAGGTCCATCAAGCCCAGCATCCTGTTTTCAACAGTGGCCAATCCAGGTCACAAATACCTGGCAAGATCCCAAAAAGTACAAAACATTTTATACTGCTTATCCCAGAAATAGTGGATTTTCCCAAAGACCATTTAATAATGGTCTATGGACTTTTCCTTTAGGAAGTCGTCCAAACCTTTTTAAAACTCTGCTAAGCTAACCACCTTTACCACATTCTCTGGCAATGAATTCCAGACTTTATTTAAACGTTGAGTGAAGAAAACTTTTCTCCAATTCGTTTTAAATTTACTACTTTGTAGCTTCATCGCATGCCCCCTAGTCCTAGTATTTTTGGAATGCGTAAACAGATGCTTCACATCTACCCATTCAACTCCACTCATTATTTTATAGACCTCTATCATATCTCTACTCAGCCACCTTTTCTCCAAGCTAAAGAGCCCTAGCTGCTTTAGCCTTTCCTCATAGGGAAGTCGTCCCATCCCCTTTATCATTTTTGATGCCCTTCTCTGCACCTTTTCTAATTCCACTATATCTTTTTTGAGATGCGGCGACCAAAATTGAACAAAATATTTGCGGTACGGTCGCACCATGGAGCGATACAAAGGCATTATAATATCCTCATTTTTGTTTTCCATTCCTTTCCTAATAATACCTAACATTCTATTTGCTTTCTTAACCGCCGCAGCACACTGAGCAGAAGGTTTCAACGTATCATCAACAACGACACCTAGATCCCTTTCTTGGTCTGTGACTTCTAACGTGGAACCTTGCATGATGCAGCTATAATTTGGGTTCCTCTTTCCCATATGCATCACTTTGCACTTGCTCACATTAAACGTCATTTGCCATTTAGACTCCCAGTCTCGCAAGGTCCTCTTGTAATTTTTCACAATCCTCCCGCGATTTAACAACTTTGAATAACTTTGTGTCGTTGGCAAATTTAATTACCTCACTAGTTACTCCCATCTCTAGGTCATTTATAAATATGTTAAAAAGCAGCAGCCCCAGCACAGACCCTGGGGAACCACACTAACTACCCTTCTCCATTGAGAATACTGACCATTTAACCCTACTCTGTTTTCTATCCTTTAACCAGTTCTTAATCCACAATAGAACACTACCTCCTATCTCATGACTCTCCAATTTCCTCTGGAGTCTTTCATGAGGTACTTTGTCAAATGCTTTTTGAAAATCCAGATACACAATATCAACTGGCTCACCTTTATCCACATGTTTGTTCACCCCTTCAAAGAAATGTAGTAGATTGGTGAGGCAAGATTTCCCTTCACTAAATCTATGTTGATTTTGTCTCATTAATCCATGCTTTTGAATATGCTCTATAATTTTGTTCTTTATAATAGTCTCTACCATTTTGCCCGGCACTGACGTCAGACTCACCGGTCTATAATTTCCCGGATCTCCTCTGCAACCTTTTTAAAAAAATTGGTGTTACATTGGACACCCTCCAATCTTCCGGTATCATGCTCGATTTTACAAATAAATTACATATTACTAATAATTGCTCCGTAAGTTCATGTTTCAGTTCTATCAGTACTCTGGGATGAATACCATCCGGTCCAGGAGATTTGCTACTCTTCAATTTGTAGAACTGCCCTATTACATCTTCCAGGTTTATAGAGAATTCATTCAGTTTCTCCGACTCGTCAGCTTCGAATACCATTTCTGGCACTGTTATCTCATCCAAATCTTCCTCGGTGAAGACCGAAGCAAAGAATTCATTTAAATCTCTCCGCTATGGCTTTGTCTTCTCTAATCGCCCCTTTTACTCCTAGGTCATCTAGCGGTCCAACTAATTATTTTGCCAGCTTCCTGCTTTTAATATACCTAAAAAAAAATTTATTATGTGTTTTTGCCTCCAACGCAATTGTTTTTTCGAAGTCCCTCTTAGCCTTCCTTTTCAGCGCTTTGCATTTGACTTGACATTCCTTACGCTGTTTCGGCATTTAAAAAGGAGATAGAGCAGCTTTTAAACTAAAAATGGGGGGAAGGCCGACAGTCGCTCAAAAGCGCATGGTTCGGGATAAGGTATCTTGCAAGGATACCTCACAAACAGGGAAGATAGGGTTTCTGGATAGTGAGGTTGCACAACAGACCGTGGTAGGCCAGGTGCCCTTAAATACAACTAAAGATCAGACAAAAGATGGCAAATCAATAGTGGTAAGTACTAAGCATCATGCAAATAGGAACAACAAACATACTCTGAAATGTCTATATGCAAATGCTAGGAGTCTAAGAAATAAGATGGGAGAGTTGGAATATATTGCACTAAATGAAAAATTGGATATAATAGGCATTACTGAGACCTGGTGGAAGGAGGATAACCAGTGGGACACTGTCATACCGGGGTACAAAGTATTTCGTAGTGATAGGGTGGACCGGACTGGTGGAGGGGTAGCATTGTATATTAACGAGAGCCTTGACTCAGATAGATTATAAATTCAGCAGGATACAAATCACACCTTTGAATCATTGTGGGTTGAAATTCCATGTATAAAAGGGAAAAGGATGGTGATAGGAGTGTAATACCGTCTGCCTCGCCAGGATGAGCAGGTAGACGCAGAAATGATAAAAGAAATCAGAGACGCAAACAAAATGGGCAATGTGATAATAATGGGTGACTTCAATTATCCAAATATAGACTGGGTAACATAGTAACATAGTAGATGACGGCAGAAAAAGACCTGCATGGTCCATCCAGTCTGCCCAACAAGATAAACTCATATGTGTATACCTTACCTTGATTTGTACCTGCCTTTTTCAGGGCAAAGACCGTACAAGTCTGCTCAGCAGTATTTCCCACCTCCCAACCACCAGTCCCACCTCCCATCACCAGCTCTGGCACAGACCATATAAGTCTGCCCTCCACTATCCTCGCCTCCCAACCACCAACCTCTCTTCCCCCACCTGTTCTGCCACCCAATTACGGCTAAGCTTCTGAGGATCCATTCCTACTGCACAGGATTCCTTTATGCATATCCCACGCATGTTTGAATTCCGTTACCGTTTTCATCTCCACCACCTCCCGCGGGAGGGCATTCCAAGCATCCACCACCCTCTCCGTGAAAAAATACTTCCTGACATCTTTTTTGAGTCTGCCCCCCTTCAATCTCATTTCATGTCCTCTCGTTCTACCGCCTTCCCATCTCCGGAAAAGATTTTTTTGCGGATTAATACCTTTCAAGTATTTGAACATCTGTATCATATCACCCCTGTTCCTCCTTTCCTCCAGGGTATACATGTTCAGGTCAGCAAGTCTTTGTTCATACGTCTTGGAGCGCAAATCCCATACCATTCTCGTAGCTTTTCTTTGCACCGCTTCCATTTTTTTAACATCCTTCGCAAGGTACGGCCTCCAAAACTGAACACAATACTCCAGGTGGGGCCTCACCAACGACTTGTACAGGGGCATCAACACTTCCTTTCTTCTGCTGATCACACCTCTCTCTATACAGCCTAGCAACCTTCTCGCTATGGCCACCGCCTTGTCACACTGTTTCGTCGCCTTCAGATCCTCGGATACTATCACCCCAAGATCCCTCTCCCCCTCAGTACCTATCAGACTCTCACCGCCTAACACATAAGTCTCTCGTGGGTTTCTACTCCCTAAATGCATCACTTTGCATTTCTTCGCATTGAATTTTAATTGCCAAACCTTAGACCATTCTTCTAGCTTCCTCAGATCCCTTTTCATGCTTTCCACTCCCTCCCGGGTGTCCACTCTGTTGCAAATCTTAGTATCATCCGCAAATAGGCAAACTTTACCTTCTAACCCTTCGGCAATGTCACTCACAAATATATTGAACAGAATCAGCCCCAACACAGATCCCTGAGGCACTCCACTACTCACTTTTCCCTCCTCCGAGCGAACTCCATTTACCACCACCCTCTGTCGTCTGTCCGTCAACCAGTTCCTAATCCAGTTCACCACTTCGGGACCTATCTTCAGCCCATCTAGTTTATTTAAGAGCCTCCTATGAGGAACCGTGTCAAAAGCTTTGCTAAAATCTAAGTAGATTACGTCTATAGCACGTCGATGATTCAATTCTCCAGTTACCCAATCAAAGAATTCAATGAGATTCGTTTGGCACGATTTCCCTCTGGTAAAACCATGTTGTCTCGGATCTTGCAGCTTGTTGGCTTCTAGGAAATTCACTATCCTTTCCTTCAGCATGGCTTCCATTATTTTTCCAATAACCGAAGTGAGGCTTACCGGCCTGTAGTCTCCAGCTTCTTCCCTATCACCACTTTTGTGAAGAGGTACCACCTCCGCCGTTCTCCAGTCCCTCGGAACCTCTCCCGTCTCCAAGGATTTATTAAACAAATCTTTAAGAGGACCCGCCAGGACCTCTCTGAGCTCCCTCAATATTCTGGGGTGGATTCCGTCCGGTCCCATGGCTTTGTCCACCTTTAGCTTTCCAAGTTGTTGATACACACTCTCTTCCGTGAACGGTGCTCTATCCATTCCATTCTCAGGTGTACTTTTCCCAGTCCCTCGCGGTCCTTCTCCAGGATTTTCTTCAGTGAAAACCGAACAAAAGTATCTATTTAGCAAATTGGCTTTTTCTTCATCATTATCTACATAGCGGTTCGCTGTATCTTTTAGTCTCACAATTCCGTTTTTAGTCATTCTTCTTTCACTAATATACCTGAAGAAATTTTTGTCGCCCCTCCTTACATTTCTAGCCATTTGTTCTTCCGCTTGCGCCTTCGCCAGACGTACCTCTCTCTTGGCTTCTTTCAGTTTCATCCGGTATTCCTCCCCATGTTCCTCTTCTTGAGATTTTCTATATTTCTGGAACGCCAACTCTTTAGCCTTTATTTTCTCAGCCACTTGCTTGGATATGCTTTGATGTCCCCATGCATACTTCCTACCCACCCCCATCCTCCCACCCTGTCAGACTGTCATAGCAATGCTTGAATGTTCTCACTTATATACACTGTCAGCTAGCACATTTGCTTATTTCCGATCTGACGAAGAAGGGCAACCTTCGAAAGCTAATCAAGAAATGTATTAAGTTATGTCCAATAAAAAAGGTATCATCTTATTTTCTTTTCCATGTTTTATTTTGTTTGATTTCTATGGGTAATTTTCAAAACTCCAGGCCAATCAGAGCCCAGAACAGTCAAGTTTCAAATAAAAACTGGTTACATCATTACAGACACTTCCTATTATCTGTGTGCCAAATAGTCCTCTGTAACAGCTTTAAGCGTAAATATGCACCATCTGCTGGCCAAACAGTAGAAATTCACTTCAGAACATAATGCAGAAAAATATCCAATACGTTTTACATGCTTAAAACACACTGTTTCCTCACAGCCCACATAAGCTTCTGGAAACTGCCCTCTCTGATCTCAGTTTGTACAATGTAGCCTCGCTTCTAAGATGGGTGTATGAACTCTTTTCCTGAGTTTTGAGATACATGCTGGCAGGGCCGGTTGATAGCTGGGTGGTCCCTTTTGATGCGTGGACTTGCCTGTCTCTTCCCACTTGGCGTAAGGAGAACAGGGGCGTTTATTCAGATTGGTTTTTAGCCTTGCGCATAGCCTGGAGATGATGGCGTGGAATCATCAGTGGCACACGAGACAACTAGGCAATGGTACCTCTTTGTCAGAACCCTGACTTTCCTCCAGGGGTTGGTCGAGATCGCCAGTATAACGCTCAATTTGGTATGTACAAGTTCCTGGGTGTCTTGTCTTTAACGTCGGTGAGCCCTTAGGTCCTGCAAGGCCCCGAAGGACCTCAGAGGACAGCCGTGCAACCCCAAATCTTCACCCGCGGCGGCCGCCATTCACCAGGGGTTGAGCCCCCAGCTGTAGGCGGCCAGCAGGACTGCTGGAACCACGGGGTTGACGGACTGGCCTGGCTAGAGTCGGGAATAACGGACAATCAGCAACCAGCAGTCAGGCACAGGGCAACTCCCTGGGCAGGCTAGCAATCAGTAGTTAAGTATCAGCACAGTCTCTGGATAGGCGGCTAGCATAGGCGGCTAGCAATCCGTATATGAGTATCAGCACAGTCTCTGGATAAGCGGCTAGCATGGGCGGCTAGCAATCTGTATCTGAGTATCAGCACAGTCTCTGGATAAGCGGCTAGCATAGGCAGCTAGCCATCCGTATCTGAGTATCAGCATAGTCTCTGGATAAGTCCACCAAGACGCTCCACGGACCCACTGCACAGGCTTCGGGAACAGAACCTGAAGCGCCGATGTCAGCTAGCTCCCGTGTTTAAATATCGCGCCACCCCGCCCCCATGGGAGAACCCCACCAATCCGGCCCTGGGAGTCGGCAGAGCCCCTCGGATTGGCTCTGCCCGATCTCCCAGGCGGAGTCACCCCCTGGTCCTCCAATACGGTGCAGGTAGGCGGAGCTCCCGAGCCCCCTGGCTACGGAGCGAAGAGGACGTCGGCCCCCACGTCCCAGCGCCGCCATCTTGGGCGGCGCGAAGCTCGTCCCGGCCTCCTCCACCCGAGAGACCGGTGGTCGCCGTCGCCGGCCACCGGACCCGCCAGTCTCGCGGCAGTGCCGGCCCCCATGCAGGGACCCTTCGGCCGTCCTCCCACGCCACGGAGGCCGCTGACTCCCGTTCCCCGCCACGGGAGAGCAGGTAGGCACGTGGAACGCGACACTGGGTCACTGTTTGACTGGGGGAGGGAGGTGCATTGTCTTTCCCACTTTTGACACCTTAAAGAAGAACTGGAAGCTTTCACGCCAGCACTTTTTGGCCTACCTTCAGATTCGTCACTTTTATATGAGTGAACTACGGTGCATTCCAGAGGGGGGCACTTTCCTCAAAGTGGATACCTTTTTTCTGCCTCTCCCTTCTGCTTTGAACTCTTTTCTATTTGGCAAAGGGTAGGCAGAGAAGAACAAGTGGAACATTTTCTTGCTGGGCTGGAGAAGTGGTCTGCGGATCTGAGAGAAGATATATCAGTGGCGCCCCTTCAAGAATGCTTTGCGATTGCAGCCCACTGCACTTGAAGTGCTCAGTTGCAAGAGATGCAGTTCAAAATTTTGAATAGAGTGTATATCTCTATGAGTCAGGAAGGCTGTGCTGTGGGAGGATGCTGCTTGTGTGAAATGTAAATGTATGATGGGTACCATGTTGTGAATGCTGGTGGAATGTACAGTGCTGGGCCCCTATTGGACCGAAATCTTGGAACTGCTGGTACAAATCTTGGCAGCACCGGTCTAGTGGTCTTATCCAGTGTTTCTCCTGGGCCATATGACAGCATTTCCCAAGCTGTGCGCCGTGGCACCGCAGTGAACTCTCCCTCCCATCGCCCACAATCCAGCATCGCTCTCTACTTTCTCCTCCTGCAGGTTTGGAATCTGCCGCTTCCTGCTTCTTCCCCTGCTGCCACTGCAATGTTTGCAGCTTACATTTTTGGGCCATCCACAATTCACACAGGCACTGCTGGGACTTCCCTCTGCCGTGTCCAGCCCTCACAACAGGAAGTTGCATCAGAGAGGACTAGACGCAGCAGACTGGGAAGGCCCTGGAGTGCCTGCCTATGTGAATTGCGGACGGCCCAAAAATGCAAGCTGCAAACACTGCAGCAGCGCAGGGGGAAGGAGAAGGAAGTGGCAGTGATCCTGGACCTACAGGAAGGAAGGTGGCAAGTGATGCTGGATTTGGGGAAGGCAGAGGTGTACTGGATTTATCGGAGGAGAGGGGCTGCAAGAAATGGTGTGTTGGACTTTCTGGGAAGAGGGGGCTGGAGGGAAAGAGAGACCCATGTGGCTGGGGAGGGGGGGGTGCTCTGAAAAATTGCTCGGACACTAAGGGTGCCGTGAACTGAAAAAGTTTGAGAACCCCTGCCATACAAAATTTCTCATAGACCAGGGTTTTCACCAGAGCACTGCAGATTTGTGTCTATAGTTTTGTTGCTTTTGAAGAGAGGTAGCCTGTGTGTTTGGATGGATGAGGCCCCTCTGGTGGTGAAAGTCTGGAAGGATAGTATGAGGAAGATGGAGCATTGGGAGCTGTGTATGGAGCGCCAGGATCATCAATCTAAACACCTGGATTACTGGACTTTGTGGCACAGTTGTCTGTCTTTGTGGTCTACCTCCTGAGGGGGGGCTCCTGTGTGCTTCTAGCTCTGGAGTTGGGGGGAGGATGGATGGCTTCCTAAAGGAAAAGTCCATAGACCATTATTAAAATGGACGGGGAAAATCCACTGCTTATTTCTAGAATAAGCAGCATAAAATGTATTGTACTGTTTTGCAGTGGCGTAGGAAGGGGGGGGGGCGGTGGGGCGGTCCGCCACGGGTGCACGCCGCTGGGGGGTGTCAGCGCCTCGCTGGTTCTTTGCTCTCTCTGCCCCAGAACAGGTTACTTCCTGTTCTGGGGCAGAGAGAGCAGGGAACCAGCGAGGCGCCAACACCCCCAGCGGCGTGCACGCGGCGGATTGGCTCTCCCGCCCGCCCCTCACCGCCTTCCAGGTATGTTCTCCAGGGTCAGCTGCCCTCACGAAGCCACTGCTGTTTTGGGATCTAGCCAGGTACTTGTGACCTGGATTGGCCACTGTTGGAAACAGGATGCTGGGCTTGATGGACCTTTGGTCAGTCTCAGTATGGCCATACTTAAGTACTTTAAAAAAAAAAATTTTATTTATAACCATTTCAATTTTTACAAGCGATAAAACAACTTGCCAGAAATACAGAGAAAGTAATATATAGGAATTATTTCAGTCAGGTAATTCTATTCTCTTCCTTAGACCACTAAATAGGGAGAGTGAAACAAGACAAGCCAAGGAGATCAATTAAACAGTAAACAGAAAAAAAAGTGGTATTAACCTGATTATCCCCAGATATTACTCGTCTAATTCATTATTCCACATTGATCATCTGGTTGGCTTCTTCAAGGCCAATACGGTGTATAGTCAAATCATTTAATTGAAAACATACTTATTGTCCAATATTAGTTAGAAATAATACATCTGATTACATTCTCTCTTTTTTAAAAACCAGAAGTTATTTAACAATACATATTCTTAAGTCTAATTCAAATCCCACTGATTAAAGTAATCCCAGTTTTCACAGGCTTCACTCCTTTTAAAGTAATAATTGAGGAAATATTTCTGAGGAAAACTTTAGGAGTCATACCCGGAACTCTGGGAAAAACAATAATCTCGATATTAATCATCTATAATAATATTCATTTTATTATTCAAAGTTTATGGTCTATTATCATTTTCAAAATCATAACCACTTCTTGCTCGATATACTTATGTACTTATGAGGAGGGGTTGATTGCACGCTCCACGGGGTTCTGTTGCTCCATATTGCTAGGGTTCTTGTTCTTTCTACTTTCTGTGTCTCTTTCCAGGTGTCTTCCTGTGTACTGGATCTCTACAGCAGGGGGGGTTCTAGGGGTGGGGGGGGGGGGGGGTATTCTCACAAAATTCCTTCAGGAGTAGTTGTATGCTGTGTTTTTTAAACCTCCTTAGTGTTTATCTTGCTGTGTCCCTACTACTCAGGCAGCCGAAGAACCTCCCCAAGCCAGGGGAGCTTTGCTATTACTGCCTTTTTATCTCATTGCTTGCTGTTGCTGTGTGCACTGTGTTTGAGGATTTTTCAATAAAGATTATTGAAAAAAAAGAAATTAAATTAGATCATGGGTTCTGAAGAGGGGAGCAACAAGTAGATCTGCCCCATGTGGCGTTGTGGAATACTCTGTGGATCACACCGTTGTCTGACAAAGCTTGGGAGGAGGTATGGGAGTACATACATCAATATTTGTGGGCGACTAAATATAAGCAGCTGCAATACCGGGTATTGAATAGAACTTATGCGAGCCCTCAACAGCTTCATTATATGGGTAAGCAACATAAGGGAGAATGCTGGCTCAAGTGCAGTAGCATTGGGTCATAGTGGTTGTGTAGTGAAGTGCAGAAATTTTGGAATGCTGTCTGGAAGTATATATCAGAGAAAGTGCCCAATTTACTATGGGGCCCTCAATTGGGGTTGTTGGATGTGGGGGAATTTGGGGGTTTGGCAGAGGGTCAAAAGAGTATTTTAAATATGTTGTTGGCCACGAGACATACCGTCGCGAGTCACTCGTCCTCAACCTCTGCCCCAGAGATAAGAGAAGTGGCACCTCTAGTGGGGTGAAATGATGAACTATGACAAACTCACCTGGATGCTGAGGGGGAAGCATGCAAAGTTTGAATCTGTATGTAAATGGGGGCATAATTCTGGGTAAGATGGAAAACAACTTTGTGCTGGTTTTGTTTATGTGAGATGAGGGATGGGGAGGATGCTAGTGCCACCTTTGGCATAAATTGAACATTAGGCTCTCTTTTTATTGTACAAATTCTATCTTACCTATCTATATTTTCCATCTTTGCTTATACCCTATACTGTCTATTAAAATGTTCTATTACGTATCGTGTTGACACTGTAAGTAATATACTATGCTATACTTTGTATTATTTGAATAATTTTACTGCTGTAATTGTCTATTGTTTATGTTTGACTTATTCTTGCTGTACACTGCCTTGAATGAATTCCTTCAAAAAGGCAGTAAATAAATCCTAATAAATAAAATAAAAAAAATAAATACATTGCCAGCGATAATTAGGTCTACTATGGTAAATAGGGAGGGTTGGGATAGGGGGATTAAGAGCTCTTTTGATGTAAGTAAGGGTTTGTAGGAAAGGGTTGGTATTACAAACAATCAACATATGGTATGTTGATTGTTCTGTTTGGTGCTCTTGAGCTTTTGACAGACATTGCGAACTGGGTTCCAAATGAAGCGGAAAAGGAGAAGTTTTATTTGGGACTAGTATGTGGGGTGAACTGAATATTTGTATTGAACTTTGCCGATAGATCTTGTTCATCAAGTTTTCATTGTTTGTTATGCATGATACTCCATTATTCAGCCGATGGCAGGCAGTACGGTTAGCTATCATAGCTGATGCTGACCACCGATATTCAATGCAAGGCCAATTCTGGTGACCAGCATTGAATATCTGTGATTTTATTTTGGCTGGCTCTATCTTAACCAGCTACGTGAATATTCAATGCTGGCCAGTTAAGTTAATAGCAGGAAAAGATAGGACTGCTATTTATGCAGTCCGATTTGCCCGCTAAATTTAGGTGGCCAGCGCTTGAATATTTATGGATAGCTGGCTATATTGCGCAATGTAGATGGTTAGCTGCTATGCGTTAAACGCTAATATTCAGCTGAATATCGGGCCCAATATTTCTTACATATGCTCAATAAAAATCTGAATTAAAAAAAAAATCATGTATCTGGGTTCTTAAAAGGTTTAGACAGATTCTTGGAGGAAAAGTCCATAATCTGCTATTAGGATAGAATGGGGAAAGCCACTACTTATCCTTGGGATCGCCAGCATGGAATCTTACTACTCTTTGGGATTCTTCCAGGCACTTGGCCACTGTTGGAAGTTGGATACTGGGCTAGTTGGACTACATGCAAATTTATCTCCATTGCAGTGGCGTTCCTAGGGCAGCTGACACCCGGGGCAGATTGCCGATGTGCTCCCCCCCCGGCCAAACGACACCTCCCCCCGGCCAAACGACACCCCCCCGGGTGTATTTTTACCTGCTGGGGGGGGGGGGGGGGTGCCGCGCGCCTGTCGGCTTCACTCGTTCCATGCTCCCTCTGCCCTGGAATAGGAAGTAACCTGTTCTGGGGCAGAGGGAGCACGGAACGAGCGGCGCCGACAGGTGCGTGGCACCCCCCCAGCGGCGTGCACCTGGGGCAGACCGCACCCACCGCCCCCCCCCCCAGGGACGCCACTGCTCCATTGTGCATATCTGAAAACCTGACTGGCTGGGTATAACCTGAGGACTGGGTTGAGAACCTCTGATCTAGAGTAAGGAGGCTCCTACTGGTGTGTTCTTCAGCCCAATGAATTTACAATGGGTGCTTGTCAGCAGATCCATACAGTGCTAAGGTGCCAGTGGAAAAAAATGCAACATTCTTACCTGCCCTTGAAGAAGGCAATGTAGATAGGAGATGAATAAAAATTCACAAACTGGAAAACGAAGACCTTAAAAGTGAAAGCATCATCATACATGCTCTGAGTGCGATGCATCTCTGTTAACAGGGGGGAGATAAATGGAAGGTTCAGTTTTCACATTCCTAATCATGATTAGACTTGCCCGTGATCCACATTCTACAAAGGGATTTTAGGCCAGACCTAACTTTCTGACACCCATCCTGATGCAGTTGATACCTGTAAATCTGAAATCAAATAGAAGTAACATAACTCCTCCCTTCAGTGCTGGAAAAATCTAGAAACTGAGTCACTTGGCAGTTTTGATTTGTCCTGTGCCTGAATCCTATTATCCTATATGTTCATCTTTCCCCTGCTATATACTGCCCCACCCTCTCTATGACCCCTCTTCCATTCCAACATCATATGGTATCTTCCCCTCCCTCCTGGTTTCTCTATTTTATTCCTTTAACAAATCAATTTTTCCTTCTCAGTTTCCAACTATCCATTTTTTGTTTCAGCCTCTCCACTCAGGGCTGGCCATAGTAATTGCAGAGCCATACCAGTTTGATGGGTTCCCCTCCTCCCTGCCCTTGTCTGTAGCTCAAGATTTCAAATAAGATGTAAAAGTAGTGTGTGGGAGGAGTATACAGCAACTGTGCTGAGGGAGCAGAATTACCAAGGTGGAGGGGAAGGGATAGAGAGGGAGATGGAAAAAGAAAAGAAGCTTTAACTCTGTCAGCCACCAGTTGGAAAGCTGACTCAGTTAAGCGTGGGGCAGTGGCATAGGCGGTCGGTGGCCCAACTGTTTGGGGAGGCTAAAGGGGTAGGGCCAGGGGCGGAACTTACATCCATAATTGTCTGACAACACAGAAAAAAAATAAGTACAAATAAAATAGTCATAATTAATACCTTTTATTCAATTTAGATATTAGATATGTATCATATGTCAAAGAATAAAGTGGTTGCTCAAAGCATATACTAACCACAATTGCTCAACTGCAAAACACTATGCACAACTTTGTGCAAAAACACACTCAGAACCTTACTGTACCATAAATATTTCACTGGGCAGACCCTAATACACCAATATACCACCCATACGGAAAATGCAGACTGTCAACAGTATGAAAAAAGGGATTATAATATCACAATTCTCATGTAGAGCCAAAAAACACCCGTTTAGGGTGGATAGTGTTCACAATGAGCTCCTTTTATTAACGACCATATGTAGATCCTTCAAGAGGTAGTGTGTCATGATTTAGGCTCTACACCCTTTCTGATGTTTTGGTGCCACCTCAGTAAGGCCAACACACAATCTCTCCACTGCAAAACACTATACACAAACTTGTGCAAAAATACACTCATAACCTTACCAAACCATAACAGCTAATTCCAAGGACAGGACGAGCTACAACCTTATGCGTGGAAAGGCAGCACTGTAATTGCACCGGGCTCTAAAACACCAGTATACAACCTAGTGAAAAAACAAAAAGGGCTGCAAATACTACACGCTAGTGTTACCCCCCCCCCCCCCCCCTCTCGGCTGGACTGTAGTGATGTGCTCCCAGATACCTGATGGTTGTAGTCGTGGCGAATATCCAGGGAACACACACTCACAGCCAAGGGAGTGGAACAAATAAACTAACCTCGTCCTTTACTCTCAAAGAATAAAGAAGGAAAATAAGCTAAATTTAGGATTTGTTCCTGAACTGGAAGAACCGCACCTTCAGATTTACAAATTATCTTTTTCTTTATTGAATACAAATGCGAGCAAATTTTCATTCAAATAAACTCAAATTCACAATTAGTGTGAGGCTTAATAGAATTGCAATAACATATTCAACATTCAAATGTAGAACTACATGTATACCCTTAACTTTGTCTGTTTCACCTAAAAAGGCAGAAAAGAACCTTTCAGATAAGTATTTAAATTGTCTTTTTGTCAAAATCAGATATTTGTTTTAATACTCTTTCCTTGCTATTGATGTCAGAATTTGAGTCTTTATGGGTATTATAGATGTTTGTGCAAGGATCTCACTTGAACCCAGAACACTTAAGCATGTCAGGAAAACATGGATTTTTTATATTTGATGTTGTTCTGTTCTTTAGTTTTCCCTTAAAATGTTGTAAACCAAAAAAAAAAAACTTATATCTCCTTCAACACCCTTTGCAAATGTCACTTAGCTGTGGTTGAATTTATTTAGGTGAGGTCTTTCTTGCGTTGGAGCTCAGCCGGATATTCTGAAGAGGAATATTTCACCAATCTCTTCTCCCTAAACCTCACTTATAAAGAAAATAATTCGGGAAGCAAAACCTTAGAACTGCCTGAGCTGGATCAGGAACGGACTCTACTCTGGTGACAATTAATCAGTTCTCAATACTGTGGCCACACTCTCTAATTGAAATAAAATAAGTTAAAGGTTTTCTCACTACAAAAACCTATTTCTCACTGTTGATTCCCTGTTCTAAAATCCAGCAGGCTTCACACTGCATGCAGAGATCTCACACAGTAACCCATTCTATATTCAAATGGTGATTCAACATTGCATCTCACAGACTTCATATATAAACATAACATTTCCCTGCACAGCTATCAGATCAATCTGGAGAATACAGCACACTCATACACAAGCAGTGCTTAATCTGCCACCTGACAAACCTTGTACTGCAATCAGAATATGAGCACAAAACACACCTGCCATAGAGACACTAAGCACAGCCTCTCTCAGTCTTACTAGGGTAGACAGCCATGTGTGTCCACTTAGTATCTGTGCATACAGACTCTCATTCAGGGCCGTGCCAACACGGTAAGCGAGGTAACCATGGCAGAAGGGTGCCATCCTCTGGGGGGCGCCCCGCCGCACCATGCTTACCTCGCCCTCTTCTCCCCAGATCCTTCTCCTTTTTTTTTTTAGTTTAAATTTACCTCTGTCCGGCGGCAGCGTAGCGTTAGTGAGGAGGCGGCGCTCCCCCGCTCCAACGTGTCAGTCTTCCCTTCGCTCAATTCCGCCTTCTTCTGACATCAGAAATGACGTCAGAAAAAGGCGGGCCACTGAGCGAAGGGAAGACTGACACGTTGGGGCGGGGGAGCGCCGCCTCCTTCTCACTAATGCTACGCTGCCACCAGACAGAGGCAAATTTAAACAAAAAAAAAGGATCTGGGGAGAAGAGGGCGGGTAGTGTAGCGATCGTTTTCGGGGGGGGGGCAACTGCAGGGGGGCGCCGGAGACCCTAGGCACGGCCCTGCTCTCATTCCACCTTCCATGACCTTAAATTCCCTATAACTTAACCATTCCATTCACTGCATGCAGAAACATACCTTTCCTCCACTCAAAACCAAATTAAATATGGTTTAAACTTTCTCACAGCTTTCTATTAGTACTGCTTTCTCACCCAGAACATCAGTTTACCTCACATGTATTCAGAAACACAACCATGGAAAAGGCAGTCTGGTTCATTTAAGTACTCACTTCTCAGCTCAAATCATCTCATTTTCACTCACTTTTACTATCCAACTACCCTTTTCCAAGTCACATTTCACTTTAAACTCATAAAATCCATGCCTTAATTCTTACTTTTCACACACTCAGCATACATTTCTCTGTCTCACTCTCCATGTTCAGCCAGCCTTTTTTTTTGCTCACCCAGTCTCCCTAGCAACTCCCCCCTAGCAGTGTTGCCAGGTGGAAAATTTTTTCCCACCCAATCCAGTGTAAAAACAGCCCAAAACCCGCCCAAACTCAAACCCCGCCCCTGACACCCCCACCCCCGCGTCATCACCCCCGCCGTCATCAACCCCGCCCCTGCCGTCACCAGCCCCGCCTCCCCCGTCACCGGCCCCGCCTCCCCCGTCACCGGCCCCGCCCAAAACGTCACTAACCCCGCCCAAAACGCCACTAACCCCGCCCCCCGCAGCCGAAAAAAAACGCCCGAAAAACCGTGGAAAACAAAAAAAAGAAGCCCAAAAAACCGCGACCTGCCGCGGGCAAAAATTTCCCGTGGCGGGTCGCAGAAAACCGCCCACCTGGCAACACTGCTCCCTAGAGGAAGGGACATCTGACCTCACTCAACCAATCAGCTTGTCAGCTAAAGACTGTTTTTTTTCTCTGATCTGTTTTAGAATCTCCCTCCCCCATAGAAGTTACTGCAAAACTTCCTATACAGAGAATTTCAAAGTCAATTTTAACCTGACTTGTACCCAAAACAGAAAGGAACATTTTAAAGTACAATCCCCACCTAATCATGGTTTATTTCTTGAAAAATAAAACCACATTTAAGAAACATCTCACACTTTCTTCTAACTCCATTAATAATTTCCAAACTAACTTTAAACCTTTTCCAGCCAGCAGCATCCATCAAAACCCTGGAACAGCCCCCCCCCCTCCCCCCCAGAGCCCCAGGAAAAAAACATTTAATATATGTTACCATATATTACACTAGCAGAATACTGATCACACATGAAAAACACATGACAACAGATATGAAGGCAAAATACTGAACTGGAAAGTTACCTCAAGAAGTCAGACTCAGCATGCAGCAATACTAGAAAAATTGAAACTTACATGCAAAATACCACAGATGCACATTTCCAAAAGCTGACATATTCCAATTAATAAATTCTGAATAAAAAAATGTTTTCTACCATTGCTGTCTGAGCATTTAGTTTTTCTATTAGCTTTGGTCCCAGTGTCTTCTGTTTTATGCAGTGTCTTCCTTCCATTTGATACTTTTTCTCTCACCATGTCCACCATCCTTCTATGTCCTTATGTGTCCTGTCTACCATCTGTGCCCTGTCCCTATCCTTTCTCCAGTTTCAACATCTGCCCTCAAAGTGTTCCAATCCAGCCCTTAAATTCAGCAATTTCTCCTCCATCCATATCCAGCATTTCTCCTCACTCCCCTCCCCTCCATCCATGTGCATCTATTTCCTCTGTCTTCCCTTCCCTCCATCCATGTCCAGCATTTCTCCTCTCTCTCTTCAACTCCATCCGTGTGCATCTCCTTCCTTTGTCTTTCCTTCCCTCCATCCTTGTCCAACATTTCTCCTCTCTTCCCTGCCCTCCACTCCATCCATGTCCAGCACTTCTCCTCTCTTCCCTCCCCTCCATCCATGTGCATCTTCTTCCTGACTTCCCTCCCCTCCATCCATCCATGTCCAACAACTCTCCATTCTTCCCTGCCCTCTCCTCCATCCACCCATATCCTGCAAATTTCCTCTCTCCCCTGCCCCCATTCATCCAATCATGTCCAGCAATTCTCCTCTCCTCTGCCCTCCCCTCTATCCATCCATGTCCAGCAATTCTCAATTCTCCCCTGCCCTCCCTTCCATCCATCCATCTCCCGCAAATTTCCTCTCTATCCCCTGCCCCCTCCATCCATCCATCCTGAGGAACTTTATTAGATGCCTTCAGAAAGTCTAAATATACTATGGGGGATAATTTTACAATACTCCAGTCACCAAAAATTTGTTTGCTATTACTTGAAATTGAAACAAACTGCAAGGGGCATGTCTTTCTCTTAACAAAAACGTGTCTCAAAAAACGAAGCCTCAAAGCCCCAAAAGCATACTATGGTCCACACGCCAGTAACTGCTCTTTCTGGAGTCCATACAATCATCATTGGATTTTCTTTAAACCAGGAAAAAGAGAACAGTGTGGAAAAAAACCCCAAACAGGCTGTTCACAAAAAAAGCAGTAGACTATAAGCCAAAACACTTGCAGTTAGTTCCAATACCTCTAAATTAAAAAAATAAATCTCACAAATAATTTAAAAAATCGACAGTTCCAAACATTAACAATCAACAGTGTCTTCTCAGAAAAATCCACCATCACTTAGCTCAATGAAGATGGCAGTCCATTTAGTTCCACTTGTTTCCACGCCCTACCTTTAAATATTGTATTTTTCCTTGAGTCGCGGGTGGCGCCGGCATTGAAAGCAGCAGTAGGCTCATCTCGGCTCCAGCCTTGCCTCGCATGGTTCCGCCCTCGCGGAAACAGGAAATACGTCAGAAGAGGGCGGAGCCATGTAAGGGAAGGCTGGAGCCGAGATGAGCCTGCTGCTGCTTTCAATGCTGGCGCCGCCCGTGACTCGAGGAAAAATACAATATTTAAAGGTAGGGTGGGGGCAGGAACGAAACGAGGGCTATCGGGGAGCTAAGGGCAGATGGGAGAGATGATGGACGACCTGGCTGGGGAGCGGGGAAGCCTGCAGTTCGCGGGGTGGAGGCAGCAGGGGATAAACGTCACGGTTGGGCTGGGGAGGCTTAGCCTCCCCAAGCCTCTTATACGGGGCGCCTATGGGCAGTGGCGTATTTAAACAAGGTGCATCAGTGGCATACGCAAACCCTGTCAGACCCGGCCCCCACCTCCACCTTAAAATCCTGTCTGCAGTGCTACAGTCTTTACCTGGGCAGTGGCACAGGGCTGGCGCAACCTGGTAAGTGCGGTAAGTATGGCAGGGAGATGTCGACCTCTGGAGGGCACCCCACAAGCCATGCTTACCAGCAGCTCCCAGTTCCAGCCTTAGTACCCTTCTCAGCTGCTAGTTCAAGCCCCAGTCGCAGCTCCCAGTCCCACCTGTCAACCCTCAGCTCCCGCAACATCCCCCTTCTCGTTTCTGCCGCCCTGCATACATTTTTAAAATCTTTGAATCTGCAGCATCTCAGACCTGCCAAGTCTCCCGCATTCAGTGGGTCATCTCCCGCACTCCTGCCAAAGTGGGAAAGTCTCCCGCTGAGGCACCGTCGGCAGCTCCCTCTTCCACCCAGTATTCATTTCCTGGCCACTGCTGCTTCTCCTGTCCAGCAGCAGCGGCCGCAACCACAAAAACAATTTTAAAAAGCAAGTGCAGGGTCGCAGCAGCCTTCAGGCATGGGCTGTCAGTTCTGCAGCCGCTCCTCTCTCTGCCCCTGGAGGAGCAGGAAGGGGAGATGGATGAAAGGATGCAGAGAGAAAGGGGAGAGAATGGAAGGATGTGGAGGGAGAGAGAGAGAGAGAGAGAGAGGGGTCACTGAACAGAAAAGGGTAGAGAGATAGATACTGGATAGAAGGAGGGGGCAGAGCAAGAGACACTAGATGGAAGGATCAGGAGAGAGAGTAGATGGGTGGAAGGATGGGGAGAGAAAGAGGGAAGACGATGGATGGAAGGAAGGGTAGGGATAAAAAGAGAGGAGACGCTGGATGGAAGGATGCAGAAAGAAAGATGGGAGACACTGGAAGGATGGGGAGAGAAAGAGGGGAGCTGCTGGATGGAAAGGGGGAGAGGACAGAGTAGTGAAAGACTGGAGAATTAGAGGAAGGGGCATGGGGAGAACAAGGGTGAGGAAAAGATGAAAAGCCATAGGTAGATGAAGTAAAAAGAAGGAAAGTAAAGAATGGATAGTAAGAATGAATTAAATCTGGACAAAGAGAGAGGCAGAAAAATATTGAACAAAGAAAAAGGAGAGAAAAATGACAAATGGACAGGAAACCCTGGCAAGAGAGTTACAAAGGAAAGCAGAATCAAGAGAATGGGGGCAACACAATTAGAAAAAGTAAATGACCAGACAACAAAAGTAAAGAAAATAATTTTATTTTTAATTTAGGATAAAGTAATGTAGCTATGTTAATAAAGTTTAATAAATGCAAATAAAACACAAAATAGAAAATATGGTGATACCTTCACTGATTTTAAAACATTTTTGATTAGCTTTCAGAGACCAACACTTCCTTCCTCAGGTCAGCAAAGGATACCATAACAGCATTATACTAACCTGAGGTAGGAGGTTTTGGCCTCTGAAAGTTAATTGAAAAGGGTATTAGGCTATTAAATATTTTCTGAAATGGCAGTGGGTTTGAGGTGTGCCAGGGGGCGGAGCCATGTAGAGTGGGTGGAGCCAAGTCAAAGTGGGACAGGGTTGGGTGTGTGTACTAAAATCTCCCTCTCACAAATTGGGACCCTTTGGCAGCTCTGGTGTCTGTGAAGGAAGCAGGCTGCCTCAGGCCTTCAATCACTGTGTCTCTCCCTCCTCTGATGTAATTTCCTGTTTCTTTCAGGATAGGGCAATGAGGGAAGGTCCAAGACAGCCTGTTCCTTTCGCTGCCGATTCAAAGATTTTTAAAAATGCATGTAGGGTGGCAGAAATGAGAAGGAGGCTGTTGCAGGAGCTGAGGGTGGACAGGTGGGGACTGGGGACTGCGGCTGGGGCTGAAAGGGGGAGCAGGTAAGAAAATGAGGCTGAAAGGGAGGGCTTTAATGTAGGACAGAAAGGAGAAGAGGACTGGAACTTGGGGCTTTAAAGGAGAGTAGGTAGGATAAGGGGGTTAGGACTTTAACTGTGGGCTGGAAAAGGGGGAAGGGAGAATGGGGCTAAAACTGTGGACTGGTAGGATAATGGGGCTAGAACTGGGGGCTGAAAAGGGAGGTAAAGTGGGATAATGGAGCTGGAACTAGGGGCTGTAGAGGGGGGGGCTGGTGGAAGAAGTGGGCTGGGGCTGGAACTGGGGGTAGGTTGGATAATGGGGCTGAAAAGAGGGGAGAGAGAAGGTGCTAGATGGGGGGGATGTTGGTTGGGAGAAGAAAGAGAGAGGAAATGCTGGATGGGTAGGGGGCACCGACTAATAAGCTGTAGGGGGATGCCAGAAACCCTAGCACCAGCCCTGCAGGAGCACTCATAGGCTGCCCATGGCCTGCACCGGAACTTTCTCCCTCAGGGGCAGGACTTCCATCACCACTGCCCCATCTCTTGCTCACCCCCCCTCCATGCCTTAAAATCCTGTCTGCAGTCTTCACTTGGGCAGCGGCACTAATAAGTGGGACTATTGAGGGAGGAAATTCCAGTGCAGGCCATGGGCAACCTATGAGTGCCGCTGCTCAGATGCAGCACTGAAGCACTGTAGACAGGATTTTGAGGTACCGGGGGGCGATGGGGATGGTGGTAGTAGCATGGCACTGGGGGGGCGGGAAGAGGGAGAATGCACCCCCTGCAATTTTCTGCCTATGCCCTTGGGGCACCTAAGAGCACAGCACTCTGTGCGCCCCCTCCCCCCAGTCATCTCTGCTTAAGGCTGGACCTGTCTCCACTCTCTTCTCATCCATCTGCTCCACCTGTCCTCCTGTACTTCCCCTCCCCCTCCCCCCCCCCAAGGTTAGTTACAGTCCAGTTGTCTCCTGTTCTGAGTTTGAGTGATGGTTTGTTCTAGTGTGATCTTTCATTTTCTGTCACCCTGTTTTAAAATATTTATGTAACAAAATGCAGTTCTATGCCAAATCCCCTGAGCATAGCTGAAATGCTGTCATCCCTCCCAGTGAGGCCATAGATAGCTTGGACATACAGAGGTTTTCTGGCCCTTCATCTGACTTTTCCATCCAATGTCACTTACCCCAGCGGGTGAGGAAATGCGCCAGCGAGATATAAATTCTGGAGAGAATGAGGATGAAGATCAGATTGACCAAGGAGCCAGTGAAGCTCGCAATGTGCAAAGCCTGATGAGAAAAGAAATAAATAACCCATCTGACCTAGTTCAGTGATGATATAATGTTGTTGGAGTTACAACTCAGGAGTGGGGCTCATTTTGAGTGGGGTCTGTGTGTCATGAGCCAGGGAAGCTTTATTGCTGCTGAAACATAGGTCAACACTTTGAGAAGGGTTTCAGTCCTTGCCCAGAAGGGGATTTCATATTCCCTTCCATGGTAGGCAATAGTTTAGTAGGCTTGGAGTGGAGAGGTTTACAGTTCCCAGATCACACCAGGCCATCATGGGGAAACTGAGCCAGTCAACATTATTAAACAATCTGCTGCAACTTGAAATTCTGTTTGTTACAAGGAGATTGCCTTTATGAGTTCTAAGGTGGAACAGGGAAAAACCAGCAGGGACTCAGTCTGCCCTGAGGAATCATCCAACAATGCCGGGGGGGGGGGGGGGGGGGGGGGGGGGGGGGGGAGAGAACTATACTATACAGTCACTACCTAAAACAAATGCTGTGTAAGCCATGTGGGAATTCCTGTTTACTCCATAGAGTTTTAGAGCTGCAGAAAGGAATTTTTCTAGATTTCATTGCTGGATGTTTGAAATTTTACAATTAAATTTGAGATTCCCTATTAAGGTAACATCATATGCTCCTGAACCAGACGCAAGCCAAATTGTGCCTGTGCAGGGCAGGTGATTTTTGTACTGGCAAATGAACTGTACATTATTAAAGACTTTTTTTTAACCATATTGCATTCGCTTAATTTTTCCCAACTCTTATTTGCTGCCTGTGGACTGGCCAATGTTGGAGACAGGATGCAAGCCTTGATGGCACTTCTTATGTTCCAATGTTTCCTGCTGCCAGATATGCACTGGCAATGAGGACAGGATGCACTTACTGAAGCCTGCAGGACACCGTTGCCTGACTTGGCTACCAGGATACTGACAATGGCCCGATACAGGATAACAGATATAAGGAATATCAGTACAACTGCAATCTGTAATACACAAAAGTGAGTGATGAGACTTGACCTAGCTCAGCATCTAAAGGGTCAATATTCAATCGGGTTTAATGGTTTAAACCCCACTGATCTGGTCGGCCGCCGATATTCAGTTGCACTTAACCAGGTAGTACTACTGAATATCTGCTCTAACAACTTTCCTGGTTATTCAGTTCACTACTTAGCAGCAATATTTAATCCACTAACCAGCTATGTAAGCGGATTAATTTAGGAAATTAAAAATGCTGTGCTAACTTTATCCAAGTTGAATATTGGCCAGTGCCCAGTTAACTTTGGGGTTACCGCAATAACCTGCATATTCAATGCTGAAGGTTGGACATGCCCCAACATTGAATATCTGAAGTTAATTCAGCCCATGGCTGTGAGTGGCTTACAAGTCACATACTCCTGAGGGATGAATATTGGGCCCTAAATATTTATACAGTGCCCATAGAAATAAGCATTCATATGTTCACACGAATAGCACTGTCTCAAATAATTATTAGTGAGCAGTCAAACTGCTGCTCATCTCTAAGGTCGTCTGTCCTTAAGTTCTTCCTGTGCCCTGTATTATCCCCTAACAGTGAGAAAGGCCTATGTCCCATGCAGAGGTCCCCCTAATTTACAAGCCTTCATATTCCCAGACAAGTACAAGACCTAGTTTCATTTACATAGATTCACAATGGCGGGACTGACAAAAAAATGAGGTATTTTCATGAGAATAAGTTGAAAAGTGCAAGCTCTAACCATTGCATAAAGGTGTGTTTTCCAGAAGGAGTACATGGTTTGTGCAAGAATGTATGTGAGATTAAGTGAGTGACTGGTGATGGTGGAGGGTTATGATTAGCAGGGGGCTGTGAGTGAGTTGCGGGGGGGGGGGGGGTATGAGTTTGAGTGCCAGGCAGTTGAGTGAGTGAGTGGATGGGGGGCTTATGAATACAGGAGAAGCTGAAGGAGGGAAGTGTGGGGGTGGTATTGAATGAGAGGGATTGGAGGATGGAGTTGTATGGAGGGTACATGGAGAGGGGTGAGGTGTTTGGAGAATGGGCTTGTATGTGTGGGTGGTGATTGAGTATGTAGTCTGTGAGTTGCTATGGGGAGATAAGCGAATGCCTGACCCATCATGTGACGGGGTACAGAGCCAGTCCTACCATTAGGTGGGCCAGTTAACCACCTAAGGTGGAAGGCTTCAGGGGAAGGGAAATGGGACTTGATATACCGCCTTTCTGTGGTATTTTGCAACTACATTCAAAGCGGTTTACATATATACAGGTACTTATTTTGTATCTGGGGCAATGGAGGGTTAAGTGACTTGCTCACAGTCACAAGGAGCTGCAGTGGGAATTGAACCCAGTTCCCAGGATCAAAGTCCACTGCACTAACCACTAGGCTACTCCTCCACAGGAGCACTGGTATAGCTGGCAAAGAGAGTGAAAGGTAGCTCTTTATAGCTGTTGTCAGTGGTGGGCCTTTGAGCATCTGTGTGCACATGTGTGCGTTCAAGGCCTACCACATCCTGCCCCTCCACAAGGATGTTGGGAAGGGGGGGGGGGGGGGACAGGACATAGTAAACCTTGAGTGCATGTGTGTAGATGCTCTAAGGCCCACCACTGCAGGTTCAGCTTTTGCGGCAGTGGCAGCAGCAGTAGTGGCAGGGGAAGGGGAAGGGGGAAATTCTGGACAGCTAAGAGGGGGGAGGGAAGGGGAGATGCTAGGCTATGAGCAAGTTGGAGGCCCATGGCTGATGATTTGCCTAGGGAGTCAGATACCTTTGGGTCAGCCCTGACCGGGAGGGAAAAGAGTCAGCTCCTCCCTTCACCTTTCCTTATTTTGTCTCTGTTCCTTAGTGCTCCAGCAAATGCTTTTTTGCCTTTTGACCGTGGTTCTTTTTCTCAGTAATGAAGGTCTAGTGGAACCCAAACAGCATAAACAGATGTTACACTGCAGGGTGAAGTTGTTACTGGTGGGAGCTGTCCCTTACACTGATTACTGGAGTAAGATGCATACAGTGTGCTTGGACAACTTGTAGAACACTTGAAGTCCACACCGGTGTCTTTTTGTTTCCAAAAGACTTTCTGCATTCTGACACAACCCCATTCCCTCCGATTCTACCTCTGCTGTTCCCACCCGCTAAAACCTGCTGTGCTTTCCTTTGCATTTACTTCAACTGTAAGCTCTTTCGGGAAGGAACTCCCTTGGTTACTGTACAATTTGATATTGTCTAGCATGCTCCTTACCATGACCACAATAGCCATAGAGCCTGTAAGTATCCTCTTGGTCCGGTTCCACTCAGGGAAGTAGGGCTCTTCTGTTCCAGTAATGGGGTTCCGCATGCTGAGTGGAGCCATGGCAGTGAACTCAGGACGTGGACGTTCCTGCAGGTAAGAGATTTCATTAGGAGAATAATGATTTAAAAATATAACATTAAAAAGAAAACACAAGTAAATTGAATTCATTTGCATCTAGTCTGGGCTTCCCCAGGGAAGATTTAATGACTCCTATTGTAGAGCAGTCCAGCCACTCCAACATCTATTCTAAGTTCCACTGGTCACAACTGGACAAGTAAGACATCCTTTGCATCTATGTAGGTAAAGCCATCAGGTGTGCCATCAAAAAAATTGGCATGAAGTTAACCTGCAAGCTCAGATAGTAAATTGTGTGCACTGCCTGGTCTCAGGTTTGATTCCTGAGTCAGGTCTTCCACTTTCCAGGTCATCCAGAACTGGTCTTTACAGGCCCTGATGGGAGGAAGTCATGGTCATTGTTTAAGGGTGACAACCTGGTGGCAGTATAAAGTGCCCATGACTGCAGGCTTCCAGAAAGAGTTGTAATGTATGGGCCCCAGTCCAGGACTATTACTGTAATGAAAAAGGTTGAGGGCAGGGCAAGATAAAGAGAACCGATCCAGAAAATATAAATGAAAGGAAAAAATTGCTGGGTAGTGTGAATGAAAGTTCAAGGTGCCAAATTCCAGCCCTGGTTCTGATTAAGTTGGAGATACAGGGAAGCAGAAAGAAATAGCTGAGATATGAAAAAAGGCGTGGTCATGGCTCAAACAGACACACAGCAGATCCTGGGGTGGAGATCACAGCTGAAGGACACATTATGGACAGGAGGTGAAGAAGTTTATTACCAGATAATAACTGTCCAATGACTATATGGGACATTACTATATAGTATGAGTTTGCCTTTCCAAAATTAATACCTTCTATTCATTCTCCTTTGGTTAAAATGCCACATCACAGATCCTTTTGCTTGCCTGAACAACATGTTTTGAAAGCTGAAGCTTGAGGAATTCCATAGCTGAATGTATGTGAAGAAATTGCCTTCTGTGGTAGTATAAGGAATTAACAGGCAGCAGTAAAGGCTGGTGTGCTCTATCAGCGCCTCTCCCAGGGATTCCCCAGTTATGAGAGAGAGAGAGGACTATGAGCTCCCATGAGGTGCTGCTACTGTTTGTTCTTTTTTTTTTTTTGGGGGGGGGGGGGGAAGGGGATGGGAGGAGATTGTAGGGCAGCATATTTTTCTTGCTTCTGTGAGCTTCCATCTCAATCAGAAATCAGAATCAACCTCTATTGGTCTATAGCGCCAGTCAGCTACCCAGGAGTTTCCTGTATTTTTATTCCCTCTTCCGCTCATGTAACCCAGATTTCATTGCAGTTGTCCTTGGATATGGCTACAGACTGTAGCTTTCTCCAGAAGCCTGTATCTGTGCAGAATGAGTCAACCTCTAGACAACATTACAGTGGAACAGATGGATCTCTTTCACATCTTATTCTTCTGTTTCAAGAACTTTAAAAAACAAACAAACATTTCCTTATAAAGCAGCCCAGCTGAGCTGCCTGAGAATTATTATATTTATTAAGCATTTCTCTAACAGCTCAAAGTTCAAGCTTCTCCTACTAACCTTCAAATGCACTCGATCTGCAGCCCCTCCTTACCTCTCTACCCTCATCTCCCCTTACGTTCCTACCCGCAACCTCCGCTCTCAAGACAAATCCCTCCTTTCAGTACCCTTCTCCTCCACCGCCAACTCCAGGCTCCGCCCTTTCTGCCTCGCCTCACCCCATGCTTGGAATAAACTCCCTGAGCCCATACGCCAGGCCCCCTCTCTGCCCATCTTCAAATCCTTGCTCAAAGCCCACCTCTTCAATGTCGCCTTCGGCACCTAACCACCATACCTCTACTCAGGAAATCTAGACTGCCCCAACTTGACATTTCGTCCTTTAGATTGTAAGCTCCTTGAGCAGGGACTGTTCTTCTTTGTTAAACTGTACAGCGCTGCGTAACCCTAGTAGTGCTCTAGAAATGCTAAGTAGTAGAAGTAGTAAAGTCTTGTACAAATATATAACAGACACTTGAAGCTAGGTAATTATTCCATGATCAGACAGGTCCCCAGCAACAATGGGTCAAATAGGGATACAGCAGAAATTCCAGCCATGCCCAAGAGTTAGACACAGTCTGTGCCAGCAGAACAGGAGTCCAACCATGCCCAAGGGTTACTCAGTCAATGCCAACAGAGTAGGGTTCCAGTTGTGCCCAGGGGTTACGTGGAGGGGCATAATCGAACAGGGCGCCCAAGTTTTCCTGAGGGCGTCCCCGCAGGACGGCCCCGTGAAAGGGCGGGGAAACCGTTATTATCGAAACAAGATGGGCGTCCATCTTTCATTTCGATAATACAGTTGGGGACGCCCAAATCTCAATATTTAGGTCGACCTTAGAGATGGTCGTCCCCGGTTTTCGGCGATAATGGAAACCGAGGACGACCATCTCAAAAACGATCAAATCCAAGGCATTTGGTCGTGGGAGGAGCCAGCATTCGAAGTGCACTGGTCCCCCTCACATGCCAGGGCACCAACCGGGCACCCTAGGGGTGTACCTCTCTGAGCACTCTACCAAAACCCTTATCCACACTCTTATCACCTCTCGCCTAGATTATTGCAACCTGCTTCTCACCGGCCTCCCACTTAGCCATCTCTCTCCTCTTCAATCAGTCCAAAACTCTGATGCGCGACTCATTTTCCGCCAGAGTCACTATGCTCACATTAGCCCTCTCCTCAAGTCACTTCACTGGCTCCCTATCCGTTTCCGCATTCAATTCAAACTTCTCTTACTACTACTATTTCCTATAAGTGCATTCACTTTACCGCTCCCCAGTACCTCTCCACTCTTGTCTCTCCCTACGCCCCCCCTCGGGTACTCCATTCTGTGGATAAATCTCTCTTGTCTGTCCCCTTCTCCTCTACTGCTAATTCTAGACTCCGTTCCTTTTATCTCGCTGCACCTCACGCCTGGAATAAACTTCCCGAGCCTGTACGTCTAGCTCCGTCTTTGGCCGTTTTCAAATACAGGCTAAAAGCCCACCACTTTAATGCTGCTTTTGACTCCTAACCACTACTCACTTGCCCTGTACCCTTTTATCCCCACCTCTAATTCCCTTACCTCTTAGTTGTTCTGTCTGTTTGCCTGTCCTATTTAGATTGTGAGCTGTTTGAGCAGGGACTGTCTTTTCATGTATGGTGTACAGCGCTGCGTATGCCTTGTAGCGCTATAGAAGTGATAAGTAGTAGTAGTACTGCAGTGGACTTCACAAATTGCTCTCAGGTGCATAGCTCCCTTATCTTCGGTGCTGAGCCCCCCAACCCCCCCCCCAAAACCCACTCCCCACAATTGTACAACACTACCATAGCCCTAAGGGGTGAAGGGGGGCACCTACATGTGGGTACAGTGAGTTTGGGTGAGTTTTGAAGGGCTCACATTTACCAGCCAAGTGTAACAGGTAGTGGGGGGATGGGCCTGTGTCTGCCTGCCTGAAGTGCACTGCACCCACTAAAACTACTCCAGGTTTGAATGCACCAGAGGGGAGCTGAAACTGCTGGCAGTGACCTGGCCTCTACCCTCTCAATTTAGTTTGTTTAAGAGATTATTCTCTTTAGATTTCTTATATCATTGCTTTGTATCTTGATCAGAACTAGTGGACTAAGTACTAAACATTTTTTTCTTTAATTCCTTGAATATTTAAAGGAAAATGTAAATTTTCGGCTTTTTTGAAATTTCTTATTTGCCTACATTTATGTTGAATGAATGTATTATTTTGAAATTATAAATAAAGAATTTTAAAAAACCTGCTCCAGGGACCTGCATACTGCTGTCATGGAGCTGGGTATGACATTTGAGGGTGGCATAGAGGCTGGCAAAAAATGTTAAAACATTTTATTTTAGGGTGGGAGGGGGTTGGTGACCACTGGGGTAGTAAGGGGAGGTCATTCCTGATTCCCTCCGGTGGTCATCTGGTCAGTTTGGGCACCTTTTTGAGGCTTGGTCGTGAAAAAAAAATGGACCAAGTCGACCAAATGTTCGTCAGGGACGCCCTTCTTTTTTCCACTATCAGCCGAGGACACCCATCTCTTAGACATGCCCCAGTCCCGCCTTCGCTACGCCTCCGACATGCCCCCGTGAACTTTGGTCGTTCCCGTGATGGACTGCAGTTGAGGGCGCACAAAATCGGCTTTCAATTATGCCGATTTGGGTGACCCTGAGAGAAGGATGCCCATCTCCCGATTTGCATCAGAAGATGGGCGCCCTTCTCTTTCGAAAATGCCCCGTCAGTCAGTGCCAGCAGAACATGATTCTAGCTGTGCCCAGGGGTTACACACACAAGCAGTGCCAGCTGCTCATGATTCCATGATTCCAATTGTGCTCTTTTCCCCGCCCTCCCCTCACCAGCAGAGCTGGGGGGAGGGGAAGAGGAAAGGGTCTCTCTCTCTCTCTCTCATACACACACAACACTTTTAGAGCCAGCAGAATAGAATTCCAGTTGTGCCCAGGGGTCACAAAAAGCTATATCCAGCAGAGTGGAACTCTAGCTGTGCCCCAATGATGGGGAGGGGAGTCAGATGATATCAATACTAGCAAGGATTTAAGCTATTTACTCACTGTTCACTTGGCTTATATTATTTATCTATTTTGGCATTTATAAAGCACTATGCTGTATAACAAAGTGCAAGCAGATAGAAGTACTTTCCCTGAAGAGCTTATAAACTATGTGGGTACCAGAGACAAGGGGAGATACAATGATTCACCAAAGGTCAGAAGGAATGTTAATGGGAGAAGCAATGTCTTGGATCCAAGCACTAGATTATTACCATCCACCCCTAGAGCAAAGGAAAGTGTAGAGAGCTCAGATCTTTACCTCACTCTCTTGGAAATCAAAGCAGTCCCAGTGGTGTGCCAAGGTGGCATTTGTCCTCTTCCAGTACTCCAGGAAGGTCACTGCCCACAGGGATATGAAGATGCTGTAGAAAATGGTCCCTCCATGGTCAAAGAGGAGGCCAGCCTGAGAGATTACAGAGAGGCAGAGCACACTTTAACATAGTCAGCAACTGTGACTAACTCCTACCGATCACTAGTCACAGGTCCAGGTTACTCAGACAGCAAAATAAACACCACAATCACTTAAAACTGCATTTATTCAAAACAATTTTATTCTAAGCACAAACTTTCAGTTAGTTCAGGAGTATTATCCAAGGCTCCAGGAGACTCTTAGTAAATCAGTGGCCTCGGTTCTCCCTTTTGAAAGCTAGAAAGTGTAGCTGAGCAGTTTGATTTTATTAGGAGTGAAGTAAAAACCTGCACAAAGTGCTGAGTGTATGTTGGAGAAAAGGGAGAGCAAAAAGCAACATTTGCACAAAAAATGGATAAATCCCAGAAACAGCGACAGCCAAACAAGTTGATGATGAATTAATGATAATAAGAATAATCTGGACAAACTTATTATTGTAAGTGAATGTTTAGCCTACTTTATCAGGAAAGAAAGGTTTATACAACACTGTGTGTGTAGGTCTTCCGCTAACAATTTTTCTTTTAGGTCTGCTATTGACACCACATTTTCAAGGCATATAAGGAGGATCAAGATAAATCAGAAAAGGGCAGGGGTGTAGCCAGACTTCACATGGGGGGGGGGGGGGCAGAGTTAACAAGGGGGGGGGGGCACTAGGCATATAGGTGTGAATAGTTTTTAGGAGTTTTTAGGAGTATACCAAATAATGCCTTAGAGTGAATTTTATAGTGGATTTCTAAGTAAACAGTCTGCATCAACATAAACCACATTCACACTTATGGAAACTTTGGAAATACTAACATTTTTACATCTCTTACTTCAGTCACTCACAGAATACAGACCAATCCTCACCAATTACAGAATAAAGGACCAGAAGTTAGAAATGGAAGCACTAACAAATCACATTCTGTATAAGCAGTACAGTCCAAGAGAAAGAAAATTACATTATGTACTATAGGAAGCAACATGCAAGATCACATTCTACCCCAAAATAAAACCCACAAATAAGTTATCTAGATACTCATGAAATGTTAAAAACTTGGGGGGACACAGTTTATACAGAATTGTTTAACTACCCTTAGGTTTTGCCTTTGGGTTTAACAAGCAATAACATCTGCATGTAAGGTCTAGATAAACGAATTTAAACAATCTGTGTTGAAGGCATGCCCTAAATATGTAATACTTGGTAGCAATAATGAAACAGTGATGGAATATTCACATATCAGGCAGCCAACAGATTTATTTTCCACTGAAAATAATTAACTTTGTATTAACTTGGCGGTTAATACTGTGTTGTTTACTATTTTGTATTTTGGTGGTGTACTGTTTGCCTGCATAATAAAATTAACAAAAGCACATGATTTCCTGACACGTGTGACCTGACAAAAACAGAGAAGACAGATGCTTCTTAACACAGACTGCACTATTTCAAAACAAGAAACCTGAGAAATGGAAGCTGCTGGGCTAGCTGGATTTGAGTCATGGCATCTAAAAACTTTTTCACACTTAATATAAATTTCAATAACATCTGTTGAGGGAAAAATAAGGCCACCTTTACTTTTCTGTGTTATCAATGAACACAGCTCACTGACACTATCATCACTCAGTCTCTTCAGTTCTAGGATGGGACTGTAAAAGTAGCTCCCTATTGTTAAATTTTGCCCTATTATAGGCAATCTTCACAACTTCAGGGTAGCTAGTGATCTGAAGAATCGTTTAACTGAAAGAGGCTACCCTAAAAAAGTTGTGAAGATTGCCTATAATAGGGCAAAATTTAACAATAGGGAGCTACTTTTACAGTCCCATCCTAGAACTGAAGAGACTGAGTCATCCGTCTACATTTATGTGATGAAATATACCACACAAGCCTCATGTGTGTCACGAGTCATCCGGAGACACTGGAACATTGTGCAAACAATGCCATTATTCACAGGATCCAGCATCAGGATGGTGTACAGCAGGAGTAGTAATTTTAAAGAAATGCTCTGCCCCTCTACCTTCAGAACTGTTCAAGATAGTTCAATGATATTCACTGGACATAAAAGTTGTGGCCACTGTCAGATGTGCTCCATCATGCTTGAGACAATATACTAATAGATCCCATTTCGGGACGAAGATTTACCCTGTTTACAAATACTATGTGCAAATCAAAAGGGGTTGTTTATTGTTTGATCTGTCCTTGCAATAAATTATACATAGGACAGACTTCGCGTCAACTGTATGTGAAGTTAATAGAACATAAAAGCGTGATCACTACCAAAAAAACGACCTCACCTTTGGCCATTCACTGTACAGAATTGTCACACTGTTTCACTTCACTGAAATGTATAGTGTTACAACAAATCGAACTAGCTGAGAATGATTACGACTATCGCCGGCTTCTGTTAAAGAAAGAAGAACAATGGATCTTTCGGCTTGATATAGTATCCCTGAGAGGGCTTAATAGAAAAATAGAATGGGCTCACTTTTTTGAGCCCCTAGGCATTCCATCGACTCAAAGCCTGATATAAGTATAGGCTTAGACTATCATGGCTCTGATTGGGTGAATAACTGAGTGTCTGACGTCAAGGAAAGCTTAAAGAGCCGCCATGTTTGAATATACTTCCGTCTTTCGTGATCCGTCGATGTACTGAATGGAATGTAAGCAACATGCTCAGTAATCTGTCTTTTTAGCATTCCATGTAGCTGATCATGATTGTTTTTTGTTTTCCGGCAGAAATATATGACCAGTGGTTCTGATGCAGCAGTGGCGTAAACGGAGGCCACAGTTAACCACGGTCTGATACTTATGGAGGAACATTAACAGAGGACCCCAACCTCAAGATAAGTATTTTTTGAAAGCGTATTGAAAGAAATTATATGTGGCTTGGGGTTTATGTTCCCTGTTCTGTTGGTTACTACTGAAAGACAAATGATACCAGGAGGTTTTTTGCCAGTGATGAAGCAGCCCTAGCCCTTTTTCTACGTATATAGTGGATAAGGTGCTTCTTGAGGCTTTTTCCTCCAAAAATAAATCTGCCCCAGAGCATAGGGCTTACGCAACCTGTCTCTTTGGTTTATACTAAGAAGTTATTTTCATAAGTAGAGACTCGTTCCCTGTTATATACTATTAGGTTATATAAGACTGTACAGTGTGTAAAATGGACTTCCTATCAGCTATGTTTGCTGATTGCAATGGAGCCTTGGAGCCTCAACATTTCAAATTTTGCGGTCAGCACATCAAAAAGGCAATTAAACATTCAAATAAATTTAGCAGTTGCTTCACAGCCAACAAGCTAATAAATTATTTGCTAGTCTTACAGCAAGGATATCCCATCAAGCTATGCATCACCATTTGGAAAACATAAATGTCACTCTGCTCCAATTATTCTATATACAAACACACAGCTGGGACACAAAGATCTCCCCACCTTAAAAAATGCCATTTACAATCAAACTTGAAGAAGAATAAATATATACCACAGAACTGGAAAATGCTGGCACATTTAAACTTACTCTGAACTTCTGCATGAAGGTAGTTCTGCCCTCATTATTCAATATCTTTCTTATAAATAGTAGTAATAAACAATATTAAGTACATTTTATAATATTCCACAGCATTCAACAAAACAAAAGAAGCAGGTTCCCACAAACCATCTTTCTCTTTTGATCTTGGCACAGGAAAAAAAAGATTTTAAATGCTCCCAGGTTTCAACTTAATTCATGTTTAATGTGAGATATAAATATCATAAATAAAAAATATGGGGTTCTTACAGATCCAAGATGGCCACACATACCTGAGGAATAGCAGACATCCTCTTCTTTACCTGTACAATAATGCCTAAACGCCGGGGTAAAGCAGCGCTTTGAGTCTCCCCGCTGCCAGTATCCCCAATTGTGGGTCCCATGGATTGACATGTGAGGAATCTGGGGGCTGGAGAAGTCAGGAGCGGTCCCATAGAAGACACTGGCTTGAGAGAGGAGCTAACGGCGTCTCCTGGGCTTGAGACGACGCTGAGCCCTGACTACAGATCTCCTCCCCCAAAACCACCAGGCTCAAGCGTTCCCCTTTTGGAATCGATGGGGCCGACTCTGGGAGGCAGGCAAGGCACCATATCGAGTGAGGCTCATTTACAACAGGGTGAGACCGGAGAAGGACAGGGAGTATCCTCCTGAGAGATCAAGCCTACAGCGACTGAGGCAGGGGATTGAAGTGCTACTGGGCATGAGAGGACAAGTGATTCTACATTGGTAACGCTTCCTGAATTCTTGAGTAAGAAGCCTGAAGACGTAACCTTAAATTCTTTATGGTTACTAATTTCTGACTTGGGTAAGACTTTTCTCACACAATCTACTACTCTCACACAGAACTCTCTCATATCGCACAGAGAGTGGGAAAAACTGAAACTGAAGTTAAAGATTTATACATGAGCGAATGGAACAAGTTGATAAGAATATCTCAAACATTCAAAATATACAGACTTCAATGGTCAAAGATTTGTCTAATTTGAGGAACAAATCTGAAACTTTTGAAAATTACTTAAGAAGTAAATCTTCGTTTTATAAATTTTGCAAGGGTCACTCTGGTAAGGCCCTTGGAAATGTTGAAGCGCTATATGAAAGACATTTTGGGAATTCCAGAAGATAAATTTACTCCCTTTACGCAAGCTTATTATTTACCGAAGAAAGTAATGGAACAGCAGCAAAATTCTTTGGATGTTTCTGCTTTATTGGATACCTCAGATTCAGACTTTTTTTTTTTGTTGTTACATTTGTACCCCGCGCTTTCCCACTCATGGCAGGCTCTATGCGGCAGGCAATGGAGGGTTAAGCGACTTGCCCAGAGTCACAAGGAGCTGCCTGTGCCGGGAATTGAACTCAGTTCCTCAGTTCCCCAGGACCAAAGTCCACCACCCTAACCACTAGGCCACTCCTCCGCTGCCACTTAGCCACTGCAGTGACTTTGGTTGCTTCAGTGGCATTAATATCTGATAAACAATGGTTGTTTCGCATGTTTTTTAAAAACAGAGAGAAGTTATTTATAGGCTTTAAAATTCAATTATTTCCTAATGTATCAAGGGAAACTCAACATAGACGTAAACAGTTCTTGTTATTGAAACTTGGAGTTCTGCAATTAGGTGGAACTTTTTTCTTAAGATATCCTTGCAAATGTATTATTAGATATAATGCTGTTAAATATGTATTTACAGAGCCCTCTCATTTGTCAGCTTTTATAGCAACTAAAAGATCATTAGGAGATTAAATAAGCTCTTTTAGATAATTGCTAGCCTATAATCCTCAGGTATAATACTGCCTTTTAAAAATGTTTTCTTTATATTTCCTCATTTTCATTAATCTTGGATACTAATAATGTGGACTTGAGTGGTTATAATGTCTTTTGTTTCTTTATTTTTTATGAGAAGTAATAATTTTCTTATACAACACTTTTCTGTACAAGTGTAAATTCTTGGTTAAAAGATGTAAAACTTATTTTAAAAAAAGATAGAGATAAACTCTGAATGTTGAGCACCTGATTTTCATAATCTGGTTCTTATTTAAGATACCAACAACCAGCTCATTAAAGCACTACTGACAAAATATACACATGTCAGTTGCCTATTACACAGCTGCCCAAACTACATAATGGAAAACCCACCAGATTGGTTCATCAAACACTTAACTAAACACATAGAATACATGTTTTCGAAAGGTCATTTCCCTTCTGGCAAGGCAACATCATACTCACTCCAATCCCTAAAGACGCCACTAGAAAGATCAGTGAACTCACGAATTACAGACCAGTGGCATCAATACCACTGATGACAAAAACAACGGAGGGACTAATATCATGACAATTAATAGAATACTCAGTCCTTCACAGCTCTCAATCAGGCTTCAGACCATGCTGTAGCACTAAAACGGTCATAATCACCCTGATCACAAAATTCAGAAGACTAATAAGCCACGGCCAGTCAGTACTACTATTACAATTCAATATGTCAAGCACCTTCGACCTAGTAGATCACACAACACTAATGACCCTGCTCAACAACATAGGAATAACTGGAGCAGTCGCAGCCTGGTTCAACGGTTTTCAAAGAACTAGATCAGTGATTCCCAAACCTGGTTCTGGAGGCACCCCAGCCAGTCAGGTTTTCAGGATATCCACAATGAATATTCATGAGAAAGATATGCATGCAGTGGAGGCATGCATATCGCACCATGGAGTATTGCTCCATGGTGCCGACCGCACCTCAAATATTAAGTTCAATGTTGGTCACTGCATCTCAAAAAAGATATAGAGGCATATTTTCAAAGCACTTTGGGAGGCTAAGTTCCATAGGTTTCTATGGAACTTTGGGAGGCTAAGTGCTTTGAAAATAAGCCTGATAGTAGAATTAGAAAAGATACAGAGAAGGGCAGTGAAAATGATAAAGGGGATGGGACGACTTCCGTATGAGGAAAGGCTAAAGAGGCTAGGGCTCTTCAGCTTGGAGAAAAGATGGTTGAGGGGAGATATGATAGAGGTCTATAAAATAATGAGTGAAGTGGAATGGGTAGATGTGAATCAATTGTTTACTCTTTCCAAAAATACCAGGTCTAGGGAGCACGCAATGAAGCTACAAAGTAGTACATTTAAAATGAATCGGAGAAACATTTTCTTCACCCAACGTATAATTAAACTCTGGAATTCGTTGCCAGAGAATGTAGTAAAAGCAGTTAGCTTAATGGGGTTCAAAAAAAAGGTTTGGCTAGCTTCCTAAAGGAAATGTGCATAGACCATTATTAAAATGGACTTGAGGAAAATCCACCGCTTATTTCTAGGATAAGCAGCATAAAATGTATTGTACTTTTTTGGGATCTTGCCAGGTACTTGTGACCTGGATTGGCCACTGTTGGAAACAGGATGCTGGGCTTGATAGACCTTTGATCTGTCCCAGTATGGCAATATTATGTTCTTATGTACTTATATCTTGAAACCCTGACTGGCTGGGGTGCCTCTAGGACCAGTTTTGGGAACCACTGAACTAGATCCTTCCTTGTCAAGATGTCCAATGATTTTTCAGCCTCCTGGATCCTTGAATGCAGGGTCCTTAAGTGTTCCCTAATATCACCAATATTATTCAATGTCATGGTGGCTCCACTTGGCAAGAAATTTAAATGGGTTTAAACCCATTCATATATGCAGAATGTCACCATCTACATACCTTCCAACAGGGCTGTGCCAAGGGTCTCTGGTGCCCCCCTGCAGACTATCAGTTGGCGCCCCCGCCCCCCGGTTTGGCACAAGATGCAAAGGAAATAGGAGCTGAAAGATGGAGTGCATCTTTGTGGGATTGCTGAACAAATAAAGGGTTTACAACCACTTAGCTTTATGTTTTTATTGATAAGGAAATAAACATGGTATAACAGATACCATAAAATATAAAACTTCAACAGTACAATTATAAGCCTAAATACTAACAGATCAATGTTCAACCAGGGTGGCCAGCATTTTATTTAGCACTGGCTGCTATCCAGATGGAAAAATAGTAAAAAAAACTGCTGCTTTATGTAGATATTCAGTTAGCTGATTGAATAGTGCTGTTTGCCAGATAATTCTTATCACTGCCCAAGCTCCACCTTGACACTATCCAGGTAGTACCAAGGTGATGTGTAAAGATATTTGTCAGCATTATCTAAATAATGCCACAGAACATCCACAGAAGCCATGATCTGGATAAATGGCTTTAACTATTGCCCCATAGGTATCCTGCTTATTGCATGCATAGATAACTGCTCTGCTGCTTATTTGGGGGGGTGGGGGTGGAGAGAATATCTTTCATTTTGAGACTAGCACCATAGGTAAACAGCAGACTAATTAGGGATATTATATAAATAATATTGAGATGTGCTGCCAAGTGTTCAAATGAATACAACTTGTTTTAAATTGGAAAAGGAACAAGCATTCAGCATTTTAGAAGTGAATCATGTAAATGCAATCAGCTTGAAAATAACAGGACTTCAGCATGTTGTGAGGAAAAATTAAAATGTTTACTAAGGTGCTGGTCTTCCTCAAGAAACCACAGCCATTGGCCAAATACATGCAGAGTTGCTTTCTCTGCAGGCTATAAGAATAGGCCTATACTGGTCAACCAAGCCTATCCCATCAGTCACTATACCGTTATGCTCCCATTTCCCATATAATTCAAGCCACCTTCCCTCTATACTTCCACATCCCCTTTCCATCTCTTCTCCCTACAGTGTCAGGCCATGTTCCACTTTCCAATTCCTGCCCCTGCAATTCCAGGTCATCTCTTCACATCCCTTCCACCTTCAATTTAAGGTCACTGTCCCATCTTCCCTCCTCTCACTTTCTCTTACAATTCTAGGTCTTCTGCAATGCTAGATCACCTTGCCATCTCTTCGATCTCTATAATGCTAGGTCACAATCAAATCCATCCCACTGCAATGCCAGATCATCTTCACATCTCATCTCCCCCGCCCCCCACCGCAATACCATGTCAGTTTTCAGTTGTCCTCCCCCCACCCCTACCAATGCAATCCCAGGTCGATCTCCCATTCTTTAACTGCCATAACAACAACCTTAGAGGATCTCCATACCTCCTTTCCAGGCTGCTGGCTCTCCTCTCTCAACAGCAGCACTCCAACACCCGGTCCTTGTGGAAGAGCTGGCTGGGGGCGGTGCCAAACAGACGAACGAGCGCTGCTGCACACGGGAAGGCAGTAGCGCATGCGCATAGGCGCCAACACGAGAGGTTTATTTTTTAATTTTAGAACACACGTCACTGACTCGGCGGGCGGTGGCGGCGCCCTCGAAGGTAGGCGCCCCCCTGCCGTGCTTACCCCGCTTACCGGGTTGGCATGGCCCTGCCTTCCAACAACAGCATCACAGAGATACTGGATAAGCCCAAAAAAGGAATCAACCTCATGGAAAATTGGGCCACAGCTGTCAAAAAAACTGAACCAAGACAAAACCAAACTCCTGGTTTTATCCAGCCAACCCAATCCCACTACTTAACAAAACCTCATAATAGATCAACAGTCTTACACAATCAAAACACAAATTAAAAAAACTAGGAATCATTCTCGACAAACATCTGACCCTTGAAGACCAAGTTGCTGCAATCATGTCAAAAAGCTTCAAAACACTATGAAAACTGAGAAGAATCAGAGACTATTTCCCTAGACAGTCATTCTGTTTTATAGTACAAATGCTGATATTGTCCTCACTAGACTAGTGTAATGCAGCATATGCAGGCTGCAAAGAAAACCTACTATGATTGTTGCAAACCATCCAAAACACAGCAGCGAGATTGATAGAGCAACCCCAATACTCATAATGCTACAATGGCTCCCAATCAAGGCCAGACTATTTTCCAAAACCAGCACAATCACCTTCAAAATACTGTTTGGCATGTCACCAGACTACAAGCTAGACATGATCAAACTATCACTAAGAAATTCAAACCCAGGAACTAGAGATTACCTACTACTTTACCTGCCCAACTGCAAAAACATACTATATAATCCACCTACATGGCGGGATTTATCTACCTGGGCTCAAAATGCTGGAACTCAATTCCCATAGTCATAAGAAACATCACAAACTACTTCCAGTTCAGAAAAGACTTAAAGACCTACCTCTCCAGGAAATTCTAGGAGTAAAATATGTACTAATCATTCTGGAACAACAATATACAACACAACCTCTAACTGTAATGCATCTTTTTATTTAAGAAATGAACTAAGACATATCTTCTCAAGAAACCCACTGACTATTCCACATGCACTAATAGTTATCTTGCCAACCACTGTAAAACACAGCATCATACAACCTTGTAAATGTAATTGAATCAATGTTAACAACTGTTAAATGTAAACCACATTGAAACGAAACTCATTTTTGGATAATTGTAGGAAACAAGTATGAATAAATAAAATAAAATATAATGTCTGTTTTAGTGGCCCTTTACCAGGAGAAAAAAACATCTCTGCACAAATACAATTCACGCTAGGGTGTCTCTATAACCAGCCCCTCCAAATGACACACTGATTACAATTTATAACAAATTATTATTCTACCTATGATGATGGCTACGTGGGGAAGCAGAAAAAAAGATTAACCTCCATGGCTTCAGCTTTTTGATGTCATGCCAGCTCCTGTTCTCAATCAAACCTCCTTGGGCAGTGAGCTGCAGGCAAGGAAGTTGACGAAAACAGGAGACAGGATGACGTCAAAAAGTTGAAGCCACGTAAGTTAGCCCTTGTTTCCTCTTCCCCACCCAGCCGTCATCTAGTACTCTCAAAAGAATGCAAGCAAACCTATGAGCTGCTGCATCCTCATTATCATTCTTTATTGTTGGTAGCATATTTATTTAATCTCACTTTTATTTTCAAACATGCTGGCTTATGCAACATATGGATGTACACAGAGGAAGTATTGGTTTTATCAGTTAGAGCACTAATTTGTTCTATTTTAAATCATTGTGTCATTTGGAGGGGCTGGCCATAGGGACTCCCTGTATTCGTACAGAGATGTTTTCACCTAGTAAAGGGCCACCAAAACAGTCATCATGTTAATGAGAATCAGGTACTTAGCAATCAGACTTACTATTTATAAGTACAATCGAAACAATTGAAAAAAAACATTAATTAGGTTGAAACTGGGAGCATTTAATATCTTTTTCCATATCATCAAGCTGATCAATCCATAGACTGGTGGGTTGTGTCCATCTACCAGCAGGTGGAGATAGAGAGCAAACTTTTGCCTCCCTATATGTGGTCATGTGCTGCCGGAAACTCCTCAGTATGTTCTCTATCTCAGCAGGTGGTGGTCACACACAGCAGCAGCTCTGGCTAGGCCTCCAAGCCTAATTCTTAGGTTTTGTTGAGTGCCTGGGGTTGAGGGCTCTTTTGAGCAAGTGCAAACCTGGTGGTGCCAGGTCCCTCCTTTTCTCCCCCCTCCCGCTGGCTCCGTTAAAAAAAAAAAAAAAAAATTTTGAACGTCCTTAAAGGCGTTTATTTCGACGTTTATTTAAATGTTTATTGCAGCTACTCACTGGGACACCAGGTCGTTACAGCTCGGAGCGGCAAGCAGGTAATTTTTACCTTTTTATAGCGGGCAGGGGGTTCCCCGATTCTTCTCCTCGTGGCATATGGCGTCGGAGGGCGAGGGCGCAAAGAGTCGCTCCCCGGATCGCTTGAGCGCTTCTAGAGGGGATGCGGGGGTCTTAAAGCCTGATTCGCCCTTGTTGGGTGACAGTTTCGTGACCGATGAATGTCCCGGTCCTTCCTCCGGCGTGGCGGTTTTTCCCGCCATAAACGCCCATCCCCCGCTCCTCGCCTCCGCCATCTTGGCCGGCCACGCGGCTCGGATGGCTTCTTCTTGGGCCGCCCTTGAGGTTGGAGACATTAATGCCATGAACGCCCTTAATTTGGGCGACGGCACAAAAGCGGCTAAACTTAAGCGCCATTCTTCCCGCGCGGCTCCTTCGCGGAGTGTCGCGCCGGACGCCATTTTGGATGCGCAGCATGTCTCTCCCCCGCTCTTGCGAGCGCCGGTTGAGGGTGCGTCTAGGGCTGTAGCCCAGGCTGCGGAAGTGCACAGTCTGGGGGGTTTCTCCCCCGAGTTTGTTTTGCTGCTGCATCAGGCCTTCCTTATGCAAAACGCTGCCCCTGCTCCCTCGTCTGGTAAAGAGGTTGAGGTTCCCAGAGGTAAACGCCCTCGGGTTGATTCCCAGGCCTTGGAGGACTTTGTCTCCTCCGATGTAGATGAGGGCAGCGTATCTGAGTTCTCCCAACGGTCCTTTGCGGATTCCTTGGAGGAGACGGATCCCCGCTCGGATGGAGCGGATGACCCCTCTGCAGCGCGGCTTTTTAGCTCAGAGGATTTGCCCAACCTGTTGATACAGGCCATGGACACTTTGAAGATTTCCTCTCCGGAGGACGTCTCTCCCTCAGCCCCTGTTGGCTCTGCCATTATGCTGGGGACGAAGCGCCCGCCTAGAACCTTCCACGTGCATGATGCCATGCACACCTTAATTTCGGCTCAATGGGATGTCCCTGAAGCGAGCCTTAAAGTGGCTAGGGCTATGTCCCGCCTCTATCCTTTGACTGAAAGTGAACGTGAGGCCTATCTGTGGCCTACCGTGGATTCTTTAATCACTGCGGTGACTAAGAAAACGGCGTTGCCGGTGGAAGGTGGCACGGCCCTAAAGGACGCCCAAGACAGAAGATTGGAGGCGGCCTTAAGGTCGTCCTTTGAGGCGGCTGCTTTAAGTTTGCAGGCCTCAGTTTGCGGCTCCTATGTGGCCAGGGCGTGCCTGACTATGGTGCAGCGGGCTTCCCCCTCGGATCATTCCTTGAGGGCTGATTGGCCGGCCCTGGAATCGGGCTTAGCCTATTTGGCAGACTTGCTGTATGATGTCTTGAGGGCCTCAGCTAAAGGCATGGCTCAGACAATCTCTGCGCGGCGGTGGCTTTGGCTGAAACATTGGTCTGCTGACCACGCCTCTAAATCCCGCCTGGCTAGATTGCCTTTTAAAGGCAAGCTGCTCTTTGGGGTCGAGCTGGACAAAATCGTGACCGATCTCGGCACGTCTAAGGGCAAGAAGTTACCAGAGGTCAGGGCTCGGGCTAGTCCTCATCCCGGTACCTCCAGAGGACGGTTTCAGGAAGCCCGTCGGTACCGCCCGGGCAGGTCGGGTTCCTCTGCCCCCTCTTCCTTTAAGAGGAATTTCTCCCCCAAGCAGCATTCCTTTCGCAGAGACCGCCGTCCCGGAGGTGCTCCCTCCGGTCCTCCCCCAGGGTCTCGTACCCAATGACGGGGCCTTGGTCCACGCCCCAGTGCAGATTGGAGGACGGCTGTCCTCGTTTCTGGGCGAGTGGACCACAATAACTTCAGACGCTTGGGTGCTGGAAGTCATCGGAGACGGCTACAAGCTAGAGTTCTGCCGACCCTTAAGAGACGGGTTTGTACTCTCTCCCTGCAAGTCTCCGGTCAAAGCTGTGGCAGTGCAGCAGACTTTGGACAATCTGATCCGCCTGGGTGCGGTCGTTCCGGTGCCAGAAAGTCAGCTTGGCAAGGGGCGTTACTCCATTTACTTTGTGGTACCAAAGAAAGGAGGTTCTGTCCGGCCTATCCTCGACCTCAAAGGGGTCAATCGGGCCTTGAAAGTGCGGCACTTTCGCATGGAGACTCTCCGCTCTGTTATAGCGGCAGTGAAGGCAGGGGAGTACCTGGCATCCTTGGACATCAAGGAAGCGTACTTGCATATTCCCATCTGGCCTCCTCATCAACGCTTTTGCGTTTTGCAGTCCTGGGCCGACACTTCCAGTTCAGAGCCCTCCCGTTCGGGTTGGCTACTGCTCCGCGGACCTTTTCCAAAGTAATGGTGGTCATCGCAGCCTTCCTGCGAAGGAAGGAGTACAAGTCCATCCTTATCTGGACGACTGGTTGATCCGAGCCCCCTCTTATGCAGAGTGCGGCAAAGCTGTGGACCGGGTAGTTGCTCTTTTGAGCTCCCTGGGATGGATCATCAACTGGGAGAAAAGCCAGCTGCGCCCGACTCAGTCCCTGGAGTATCTGGGAGTTCGATTCGACACCCAAGTGGGCAGAGTGTTCCTGCCAGACAATCGGATTGTCAAGCTTCAGGCTCAGGTGGACCAGTTCCTAGTAGCCTCTCCTCTTCGGGCTTGGGACTATGTGCAGCTGTTGGGCTCTATGACGGCCACGATGGAAGTAGTGCCCTGGGCCAGGGCTCATATGAGACCACTACAACAATCTCTGCTGCAGCGCTGGACTCCGATGTCGGAGGATTATGCTGTGCACCTTCCCTTGGACCCAGCAGTGCGCAAGGCGCTGAGCTGGTGGATGCAGACAGACAAGTTGTCTGCGGGAATGCCTCTGGTGACCCCGGAGTGGATTGTCGTCACGACGGACGCCTCTTTGTCGGGCTGGGGAGCCCACTGCTTGGGAAGGACAGCGCAGGGGCTCTGGTCTCCTGCAGAGGCAAAGTGGTCTATCAACCTCCTGGAACTCAGAGCCATTCGGTTGGCGCTTTTGGAGTTCATCCCGGTACTGGTGTTGAAGCCGGTACGGGTCCTGTCGGACAATGCCACGGCTGTGGCCTATGTCAACCGCCAGGGAGGTACCAAGAGCGCCCCTCTAGCCAAGGAGGCTATGAATCTATGCCAGTGGGCAGAAGCGAACCTGGAGCAGCTGTCAGCGGCCCACATTGCCGGAGTCATGAATGTCAAGGCGGACTTTCTCAGTCGCCATACCTTGGAGCCCGGAGAGTGGCAGCTATCTGCTCAGGCGTTCTTGGACATCACGAAGCGCTGGGGCCAGCCGAGCCTAGATCTGATGGCGTCATCGGCCAATTGCCAAGTGCCGCGCTTTTTCAGCAGAGGACGGGACCCTCGATCCCTGGGAGTAGATGCTCTTCTCCAACAGTGGCCGACTCAAGAGCTTCTCTATGTGTTCCCGCCCTGGCCCATGTTGGGCAGGGTGCTAGACCGGGTGGCAAAGCATCCCGGCAGGGTAATCCTGGTGGGTTCGGATTGGCCCAGACGTCCCTGGTATGCGGACTTGATCAGGCTCTCAGTCGACGATCCTCTGCGGCTGCCAGTGGAGCAGGGCCTGTTACATCAGGGTCCCGTGGTGATGGAGGATCCCTCCCCCTTTGGTCTTACGGCCTGGCTATTGAGCGGCAGCGTCTGAGAAAGAAGGGCTTCTCAGACAAGGTCATCGCCACTATGCTGAGAGCGAGGAAGCGCTCTACTTCTACTGCTTACGCCAGGGTTTGGCGTATATTTGCAGCGTGGTGTGAAGCAGGCTCACTTTCTCCCTTCACTGCTCCAATTTCTTCAGTGTTGGCGTTCCTGCAAGAAGGTCTGGAGAAAGGCCTGTCGCTCAGTTCCCTTAAAGTCCAGGTAGCGGCTCTGGCTTGCTTCAGGGGCCGCCTGAAGGGTGCTTCCCTGGCTTCGCAGCCAGATGTGATGCGCTTTCTCAAGGGAGTTAATCACCTGCGCCCTCCTCTGTACTCAGTGGTGCCTGCGTGGAATCTCAACCTGGTGCTAAGAGCATTGCAGAAGCCGCCTTTTGAACCCTTGTCGAGGGCATCTCTGAAAGACCTGACGTTGAAAGCAGTCTTTTTGGTGGCTATCACTTCAGCCAGAAGAGTTTCCGAGCTCCAGGCGCTCTCATGTCGAGAGCCCTTTCTGCAGTTCACTGAGGCAGGAGTGACTATTCGCACAGTGCCTTCCTTCCTGCCCAAGATTGTTTCTCGCTTCCATGTGAATCAGCAGCTCTGTCTCCCTTCCTTTCGTAGGGAGGACTACCCAGAGGAGTACTCTGCTCTTAAATATCTGGATGTGAGACGAGTCATCATCAGATACTTGGAAGTGACCAATGAGTTCCGGAAATCGGATCATCTGTTTGTCCTGTTTGCAGGTCCTCGTAAGGGTCTGCAGGCTGCTAAGCCTACAGTGGCAAGATGGGTCAAGGAAGCCATTGCAGCGGCTTATGTGGCCGCGGGGAAGGTGCCGCCTATCCAGCTGAAGGCTCACTCCACTAGAGCTCAGGCGACCTCGATGGCAGAGGCTGGGTCCGTCTCCTTGGAAGAGATATGCAAGGCGGCAACTTGGGCTTCGGCTCATACATTCTCCAAGCATTACCGCTTGACTGTGGCTGCACAGGCGGAGGCCCGGTTTGGAGCTTCAGTGTTGAGGTCAAGGATTTCAATGTCCCGCCCTGGGTGAGTACTGCTTCGGTACATCCCACCAGTCTATGGATTGATCAGCTTGATGATATGGAAGGTAAAATTATGTATCATACCTGATAATTTTCTTTCCATTAATCATAGCTGATCAATCCATAGCCCCTCCCAGATATCTGTACTGTTTTTATTCTGGTTGCATTTCAGGTTCAAGTTTAGTCTTCAGTTACTTCAGAAAGACTTCGTGTTCAAGTTTTTTCACTTGGATTCTTCAAGAGTTGAGACGAGTTTGTGTTACAGTGAGCTGCTGCATTCCTCTCCCCTCCGTTTTCGGGGCTGGATTGAGATTTAAATTCTGCCGGCACTCCCTCCCGCTTCGTGCGGCTGTAGGGCAGCTTTGTACCCCTCCCGCTTCGGCGGTGTTAGGGTCAGTCAGCTCCTCCCGCGGTTGCGGTTGCAGGATAAGCCAGATCCCCCCGCATCGGCGGGTGTGGTGTCCCTCCCCCGCTCCGCGGGGATGAGCTGGACGGATTCCCCTCCCCCACTTGTGTGGGGATGAGCTGGGTTAATTCCCCTCCCCCGTTTCGGCGGTGGTGAGCTGGGCAGAGTGTCCCTTTGTGGGTGTAATTCTCTAAGAGCTGAGTCCTGCGGATGGAGCTTTGATATCGACATACTGAGGAGTTTCCGGCAGCACATGACCACATATAGGGAGGCAAAAGTTTGCTCTCTATCTCCACCTGCTGGTAGATGGACACAACCCACCAGTCTATGGATTGATCAGCTATGATTAATGGAAAGAAAATTATCAGGTATGATACATAATTTTACCTTTCCTATGCCTAAATCAAAAGAAAAAGATAGCATGTGGGAACTTACACATTTTTGTTTTGTGGAAAGCAATGGTAGAATATAAAAATGCATTTGATTTTTAAAAAAATCACTACTATTTCACAGTTATGTGAAATAGTAGTGATACAAAAAAAATCTTGGTTTTGCACCTGATCCACAACAATAACAAGGTAGGGGCTTCCTTCATGTAGAAGTTGTGTCCACAGGCAGTCTAAATGTGCCAGCATTGTCCAGTTCAGCACACTATTAACCACCAAGTTCATACAAAGTTAATTATGTTCAATGGAAAATAAACCTGTTGGGCTCAGGCTGCTTGCTATGTTATGTGAATATTCCATCACTGTTTCATTATTGATATCAAGTATTACATATTAAGGGCATTTGCTGTAAACTTTGTTTTAATTCGTTTATCTGCCTGACCATGGGGACAGGGAGTGGGGAGCCTGAGAGAGCAAAAACATAGCTTTTGTGGTGCCAGTTTTAAGGGTCAGCTGACAGCCTGGCTGGCTGCTATTGTGGGGGGGAGGGGTTGAGACAGAAATGGGGGGCCTGGGCACCTGAGGCTCCCCTGTTGCTATGCCACTGGATAATGGTATCCTTTTCCAAGAGTCAAAGTGGTTCACATCAAATTTTTATGTGTTGGGAGCGCAGTAGCAGGACAACTGGGATATTTGAAGGGGGGAAGGAGATCCACATATTTTACAAATACATGTACATAATTATGACTGTATCAGATCCATATCAAACGTTCAGATGTCAGGATCATGACTTTTGTTTCAAGTCCTCATTTATGCCTATTACTAGCCGTTAAGCCCGTTAAAACGGGCGAGATTTCCAGCTACCCTCCTCACCGCCGCTCCCTCCCCCCCTCCGTGCCGGGCCCCCTGCACTGACCTGACAGCGCCTCTCACCTCTGTGGGCCCGATACAGAGGGGGGCGGGAGCGGCGGCGGGGATGGGGGAGGGTGGAGGTTGGTGCGCGCGATGTTCATTTCCAGGCTCCAGCGTCAGCGTCTAACAGTCCGACTCCGTTTCCCTCTCTGTGCCGCCCTCTGATGTCATCACGTCTTGACGCGAGGGCGGGACAGAGAGGGAAGTCTCTATTGCGCATTTGCAGGTGAGTCGGTCACTTGCCATTTATATGTTTGATTTATGAAGAAGGGACACAAGAACTGTCTCTGTTCCATACCCAGGTGTGTGTAAATATATATATATATATATATATATATATATATATATATATATATATATATATATATATATATATGTGTGTGTGTGTGTGTGTGGTAGCCAGTTAGGCGCTCAAGGTTGGCAGGTTCTGAAGAGAACCAGGCTATATGTTCTCCAGCCCAGGTTTGTCACCATGTGTTTGTGGGGAAGGGGGATATAAATAGTGGGTTTCATGTAGGAATTCTTCTTACTGCTCTTTATAAGATAATTTGCTATACACTTGACAAAGAGAAGGCCAGTGGCTTTCCTGGGGGGGGTGGGCTGTGGGTGCGGTCCGCCCCAGGTGTACGCCGCTGGGGGGGGGGGTGCCACGCGCCTGTCAGCGCCGCTCGTTCAGTGCTCCCTCTGCCCCGGAACAGGTTACTTTCTGTTCTAGGGAAGAGGGAGCACGGAACGAGCAAAGCCAACAGGCGTGCGGCACCCCCCCCCCCCCAGCAGGTAAAAATGCACCCAGGAGGGGTGTTGTTTTGCCGGGGGGGGGGGGGGCGCATCGGCGATCCGCCCTGGGTGTCAGCTGCTCTAAGAATGCCACTGAAGAAGGCAGTAGTGTTAATCTCTTTAGATGTTAACATCAGAATCTGACATGGTCAAGCATCAAATTCTCTTATCCATTTGCATGAATTTGGACTACAGGATAGAGTGCTCCAATGATTTACATCATACTTGAAATCCAGATAATCTTATATCCACTTTGGTTCTGACCTATCTCCAGTACAACCACTGTACACAGGGCGGGACACGGGGAGGGAAGGCCCGAAGGGAAGTGATCTGCCGCTGCTGTGATTTGAATGCAGGGGGCCCGGCCCGGTGGCGGACAGAGGGGGCTGTCGCCGGGCTGGAGGTGTGCGGGTGGGGACTGTGGCACGGTGGCCTCGGTTGGGGGGGGGCAGCGTCAGGGGGGGGGGCCCTGGGGGCGGCCTTGCCATGGGCCCGGCCCAGTCTCTCGGTGGCCCTGATACTATCCCCTATTCTCCTGCCCACAATCTGCGATCTTTAGATGCTAAGAGACTTGTCCTACCTGGTCCTAAGCAATGTTTGCATGAATCTACACTCCAATCTGCTTTTTCATATTTGGCCCCAAAACTTTAGAATGACCTTCCACTACCCATCTGTGGAGCAGGCCTGGTAAGTTACTGTTTGTATTAGAAGAGTCCACATGCTTTTGGAACCAGCCACCTAGAAACCTACTATCTTATGATGTTGGCTATGTCTTTGTTTGTTGGTTGTGTGTTTGTTTCTCTTTTTTGGATGTGTGCTTCTGTCCAATACATTAATGGAGTTCTTATCCTTTTTATATTTTTGTTTTATTTTAATTGCAATTTTACACTGCTTAGATCCATCGTGTATGGCATATACATGTGTTTCTTGTCTTTACTTCTCTGTGGGAGGCTCTTACTTCTGCACCTTGTCTTTCCTTGCCTGACTATTCCCTACTTTTCCATCTCTATGTTGCTGATGTACAAGGTATTGCTTCCTGTCTCTTGGCAAAATCATTGGGCTACTTTTCCTGCCACCTGGACTCTGTGGCCAGAGGCATTCCCCTTTGCCTTCAGGCTTTAGTGTCTGTCGCCTTTGTTATCAAAATTCCCTGTCTGTCTACACTTCATTCTGTTGTGCAACTTCTTCCTCTTACTCACATTCAACCTTTCAAATCAACTTGCCTCCTTTTCCTTGAAGCAACCATTTGTCAGCCACATGTTACTCTTCACTATTCCAATACTTTTATTTCTGCTCTGCTTTCTACCTTGCACCCGACAGCTAAATATGATGGGGCATATGACTGTTCTATACATGTTAGAAACTCAACCACTCTCTACTTGCTCACAATCCACAGGATGCAGATGAGACCAAGAACTGTTATCATATACATTTATTTAAATATAGCCTCATACGTCCAGGGTACCTTTAAATAGATTTAGGACACCGCTGACTGACATTCATCATTGGCTACCTCCACCTACCCAACACTGCAGAGAAAAACTCTCCTATTTACAATTACTCATGAGAGAAAAATCTGCAATGTTTAGGCATATGGGAAAAATTCAATTTAATAAATCTACAGTTCCAATGCTCAACCAATCCAAAATATGACCCAACAAAACTTTTAATAAAGGGTCTAAAAGAAGAAAAAAATGTAATTACTACTAAAAATTTCAAAAAACAGACAGCCAGGTTAAACAGATCTGTGTGCACACTTAACTTAGCTTTGTTCCCAGAAGCTCAATCGCTGTTTAATTCTCTTTTAATGTCCATGGCTGTGACCTCTTTAAAGTCCATGTTTTATTTCCATTCTTTCTTATTCCTCGACAGAATTAGGATTCCCACTGTTTCGATCTCTTCATCAGGAGAAAAAATAAGAAAGCATCATACATTTCTCTTCGTGTCAATACAGCCACAAAATGGCCATTTTGTGGCTGTATTGACACGAAGAGAAATGTATGATGCTTTCTTATTTTTTCTCCTGATGAAGAGATCGAAACAGTGGGAATCCTAATTCTGTCGAGGAATAAGAAAGAATGGAAATAAAACATGGACTTTAAAGAGGTCACAGCCATGGACATTAAAAGAGAATTAAACAGCGATTGAGCTTCTGGGAACAAAGCTAAGTTAAGTGTGCACACAGATCTGTTTAACCTGGCTGTCTGTTTTTTGAAATTTTTAGTAGTAATTACATTTTTTTCTTCTTTTAGACCCTTTATTAAAAGTTTTGTTGGGTCATATTTTGGATTGGTTGAGCATTGGAACTGTAGATTTATTAAATTGAATTTTTCCCATATGCCTAAACATTGCAGATTTTTCTCTCATGAGTAGTTGTAAATAGGAGAGTTTTTCTCTGCAGTGTTGGGTAGGTGGAGGTAGCCAATGATGAATGTCAGTCAGCGGTGTCCTAAATCTATTTAAAGGTACCCTGGACGTATGAGGCTATATTTAAATAAATGTATATGATAACAGTTCTTGGTCTCATCTGCATCCTGTGGATTGTGAGCAAGTAGAGAGTGGTTGAGTTTCTAATATTGATATTGCTCTACGCAGTTAGAATTAGTTTGCTTGTTCTATACATGTACAAACTGAGTCCAAAGCTAGACCTGATTTGTCACCTGTACCTTTGAATAATCCTAATTGGTTGCTTTTTGTGGATGGGTCCATTTATTGGACAGCTGAGTGAAACTTTGGTCTATGGGTACACTGCTTGTACTTCTGATTTTGTGATTGTAAGCCAACTAGACATGCTTTTTTGATGGGCAGGACAGTAAATTCTGAATAAACTTGAAATTGAAGCCGGTTCTCTGTCCTTTGCCAGTGCTCAGCAGGCTGAAGTGTTTGCCCTTACTCATGATTTGGAACTCTCCCAATATTTAGCAGGTTACATTTATACAGATAGCACATATGCTTTGGGTGTACTTTGGGACTTTGGCAAGATCTGGACCCAGCAGAAAATTTTCACCTCTGCAAATAAACCTATTAAACATTCTGCCTACGTTCACTGCCTGCTTCAGAATGTCCAACTGCCTGCTATTGTTGTTGTATTAAAAGTTAAAGGACATACTGTTTCACATTCCACTAAGGCCCTTGGAAATGCCTATGTAGATGCCACAGCTAAGGAAACTGCCTTGGGCCCACAGGTTTCCCAACTTTGCTTTTATTATCTGCTATAGCTGCTCTGTCTCCACAGTCTCTCACCTTGCAAAATTTAATTGACTTTAACTCTCAGGTTTCTCTACAGGACCAGCTTACTTGGGGTGCATGGGGGGCAATCTGAACCTCTGATGAACTGTGGAAATATGGTGATTGTTACGTCTGCCCTCCATACGTGCTCTACTCTATTGTTCTTTATTTGCATCAATTAACTCATGCATCAGCTGCTACTATGTGCACCATTTTCAACTCTTTATGGTTACATCCAGATTTTGCCTCCACTGTGGAAGCTGTGGCCCTGGCATGCTATCACTGTTGGGCTGCAGGCCACAGAGGCTGCCCTTTGAAACCAGCTCCCAGATCTTTGCTGCAACCCAGAGGACCATTCCTCCATCTTCAACTGGACTACCCAGAACTCCCACCTGCCAAAGGGGGAATGCAGTAGCTCTTGGTTGTCACTTGTCCATTCTCTGGATGGGTGGAAGCATACCCGTCCACTTCAATAACTGCTGTTGCAACCATCAAAACTTTGGTCCAAATTCATTCTAGTTTGGGGTCTGCCCCTGGTTCTATCATTGACCAGAGCCCAGCTTTTGTTTCACATGCTTGGGAAGGCTTGGAATTGGCTTTTGGGTTCAAGGCAGTTGCACATTCCTTATAATCCTGAAAGCTCTGGCCAAGTTGAGGATGAATCAAACACTTAAGAGCACTTTGAAAGTCCTAACATCTGATTGTGTCTCTGGCTAACTGCACTGCCCTTATGTCAATTCGGAACTCACCTCTGAGAACTAGGTTTGGTTCTCCAAATGGCAGCATTCATTGTTGCAGTTATTCAGGTAAGTTCAAGTTTTGAAACTAAAAACTTTCTTGCATGAATTGATTTTCAGTTTATTATGTGTGAAAAAGTTTTGCAAAGAAGGATTGTGAAATTATTATATAAAAAACTAGGACTGATGAGGAAGCTTAGTGGCATGATGTGTCTATTTAGACACTAAGGGCCCTGCTTACTAAGCAGCGTTATAGGTACGTTATTGTTTTTAAAGCGAATGCTACATACCTGTAGAAGGTATTCTCCGAGGACAGCAGGCTGATTGTTCTCACTGATGGGTAACGTCCACGGCAGCCCCCTCCAATCGGAAACTTCACTAGCAAAGGCCTTTGCTAGTCCTCGCGCTCTCATGCGCACCGCGCATGCGCGGCCGTCTTCCCGCCCGAACCGGCTCGTGTTCGTCAGTCCCATAAGTAGCAAACAAAGCAAGGGAAGACACAACTCCAAAGGGGAGGCGGGCGGGTTTGTGAGAACAATCAGCCTGCTGTCCTCGGAGAATACCTTCTACAGGTATGTAGCATTCGCTTTCTCCGAGGACAAGCAGGCTGCTTGTTCTCACTGATGGGGTATCCCTAGCCCCCAGGCTCACTCAAAACAACAACCATGGTCAATTGGGCCTCGCAACGGCGAGGACATAACTGAGATTGACCTACTGAGAGTGCAGCCTGGAACAGAACAAACAGGGCCCTCAGGGGGTGGAGTTGGATCCTAAAGCCCGAACAGGTTCTGAAGAACTGACTGCCCAAACCGACTGTCGCGTCGGGTATCCTGCTGCAGGCAGTAATGAGATGTGAATGTGTGGACAGATGACCACGTCGCAGCTTTGCAAATTTCTTCAATAGAGGCTGACTTCAAGTGGGCTACCGACGCTGCCATGGCTCTAACATTATGAGCCGTGACATGACCCTCAAGAGCCAGCCCAGCCTGGGCGTAAGTGAAGGAAATGCAATCTGCTAGCCAATTGGATATGGTGCGTTTCCCCACAGCCACTCCCCTCCTATTGGGATCAAAAGAAACAAACAATTGGGCGGACTGTCTGTTGGGCTGTGTCCACTCCAGGTAGAAGGCCAATGCTCTCTTGCAGTCCAATGTGTGCAGCTGACGTTCAGCAGGGCAGGAATGAGGACGGGGAAAGAATGTTGGCAAGACAATTGACTGGTTCAGATGGAACTCCGACACAACCTTTGGCAAGAACTTAGGGTGAGTGCGGAGGACTACTCTGTTATGATGAAATTTGGTGTAAGGGGCCTGGGCTACCAGGGCCTGAAGCTCACTGACTCTACGAGCTGAAGTAACTGCCACCAAGAAAATGACCTTCCAGGTCAAGTACTTCAGATGGCAGGAATTCAGTGGCTCAAAAGGAGGTTTCATCAGCTGGGTGAGAACGACATTGAGATCCCATGACACTGTAGGAGGCTTGACAGGGGGCTTTGACAAAAGCAAACCTCTCATGAAGCGAACAACTAAAGGCTGTCCTGAGATCGGCTTACCTTCCACACGGTAATGGTATGCACTGATTGCGCTAAGGTGAACCCTTACAGAGTTGGTCTTGAGACCAGACTCAGACAAGTGCAGAAGGTATTCAAGCAGGGTCTGTGTAGGACAAGAGCGAGGATCTAGGGCCTTGCTGTCACACCAGACGGCAAACCTCCTCCACAGAAAGAAGTAACTCCTCTTAGTGGAATCTTTCCTGGAAGCAAGCAAGATACGGGAGACACCCTCTGACAGACCCAAAGAGGCAAAGTCTATGCTCTCAACATCCAGGCCGTGAGAGCCAGGGACCGGAGGTTGGGATGCAGAAGCGCCCCTTCGTCCTGCGTGATGAGGGTCGGAAAACACTCCAATCTCCACGGTTCTTCGGAGGACAACTCCAGAAGAAGAGGGAACCAGATCTGACGCGGCCAAAAAGGAGCAATCAGAATCATGGTGCCTCGGTCTTGCTTGAGTTTCAACAAAGTCTTCCCCACCAGAGGTATGGGAGGATAAGCATACAGCAAACCCTCCCCCCAGTCCAGGAGGAAGGCATCCGATGCCAGTCTGCCGTGGGCCTGAAGCCTGGAACAGAACTGAGGGACTTTGTGGTTGGCTCGAGATGCGAAGAGATCTACCAAGGGGGTGCCCCACGCTTGGAAGGTCTGGCGCACCACTCGGGAATTGAGCGACCATTCGTGAGGTTGCATAATCCTGCTCAACCTGTCGGCCAGACTGTTGTTTACGCCTGCCAGATATGTGGCTTGGAGCACCATGCCGTGACGGCGAGCCCAGAGCCACATGCTGACGGCTTCCTGACACAGGGGGCAAGATCCGGTGCCCCCCTGCTTGTTGACGTAATACATGGCAACCTGGTTGTCTGTCTGAATTTGGATAATTTGGTGGGACAGCCGATCTCTGAAAGCCTTCAGAGCGTTCCAGATCGCTCGTAACTCCAGAAGATTGATCTGCAGATCGCGTTCCTGGAGGGACCAGCTTCCTTGGGTGTGAAGCCCTTCGACATGGGCTCCCCACCCCAGGAGAGACGCATCCATGGTCAGCACTTTATGTGGCTGAGGAATTTGGAAGGGACGTCCCAGAGTCAGATTGGACCAAATCGTCCACCAATACAGGGATTCGAGAAAACTCGTGGACAGGTGGATCACGTCTTCTAGATCCCCAGCAGCCTGAAACCACTGGGAAGCTAGGGTCCATTGAGCAGATCGCATGTGAAGGCGGGCCATGGGAGTCACATGAACTGTGGAGGCCATGTGGCCTAGCAATCTCAACATCTGCCGAGCTGTGATCTGCTGGGACGCTCGCACCCGCGAGATGAGGGACAACAAGTTGTTGGCTCTCGTCTCTGGGAGATAGGCGCGAGCCGTCCGAGAATCCAGCAGAGCTCCTATGAATTCGAGTCTCTGCACTGGGAGAAGATGGGACTTTGGATAATTTATCACAAACCCCAGTAGCTCCAGGAGGCGAATAGTCATCTGCATGGACTGCAGGGCTCCTGCCTCGGATGTGTTCTTCACCAGCCAATCTTCGAGATATGGGAACACGTGTACCCCCAGTCTGCGAAGTGCCGCTGCTACTACAGCCAAGCACTTCGTGAACACTCTGGGCGCAGAAGCGAGCCCAAAGGGTAGCACACAGTACTGGAAGTGACGTGTGCCCAGCTGAAATCGCAGATACTGTCTGTGAGCTGGCAGTATCGGGATGTGCGTATAGGCGTCCTTCAAGTCCAGAGAGCATAGCCAATCGTTTTGCTGAATCATGGGTAGAAGGGTGCCCAGGGAAAGCATCCTGAACTTTTCTTTGACCAGATATTTGTTCAGGGCCCTTAGGTCTAGGATGGGACGCATCCCCCCTGTTTTCTTTTCCACAAGGAAGTACCTGGAATAGAATCCCAGCCCTTCTTGCCCAGATGGCACGGGCTCGACCGCATTGGCGCTGAGAAGGGCGGAGAGTTCCTCTGCAAGTACCTGCTTATGCTGGAAGCTGTAGGATTGAGCTCCCGGTGGACAATTTGGAGGTTTTGAAGCCAAATTGAGGGTGTACCCGTGCCGGACTATTTGGAGAACCCACTGATCGGAGGTTATGAGAGGCCACCTTTGGTGAAAAGCTTTTAACCTCCCCCCGACTGGTAGGTCGCCCGGCACTGATACTTGGATGTCGGCTATGCTCTGCTGGAGCCAGTCAAAAGCTCGTCCCTTGCTTTTGCTGGGGAGCCGATGGGCCTTGCTGAGGCGCACGCTGCTGACGAGAGCGAGCGCGCTGGGGCTTAGCCTGGGCCGCAGGCTGTCGAGAAGGAGGATTGTACCTACGCTTGCCAGAAGAGTAGGGAACAGTCTTCCTTCCCCCGAAAAATCTTCTACCTGTAGAGGTAGATGCTGAAGGCTGCCGGCGGGAGAACTTGTCGAATGTGGTGTCCCGCTGGTGGAGCTGCTCTACCACCTGTTCGACTTTCTCTCCAAAAATATTATCCGCACGGCAAGGCGCGTCTGCAATCCGCTGCTGGATTCTATTCTCCAGGTCGGAGGCACGCAGCCATGAGAGTCTGCGCATCACCACACCTTGAGCAGCGGCCCTGGACGCAACATCAAAGGTGTCATACACCCCTCTGGCCAGGAATTTTCTGCACGCCTTCAGCTGCCTGACCACCTCCTGAAAAGGCTTGGCTTGCTCAGGGGGGAGCGCATCCACCAAGCCCGCCAACTGCCGCACATTGTTCCGCATGTGTATGCTCGTGTAGAGCTGGTAGGACTGAATTTTGGCCACAAGCATAGAAGAATGGTAGGCCTTCCTCCCAAAGGAGTCTAAGGTTCTAGAGTCCTTGCCCGGGGGCGCCGAAGCATGCTCCCTAGAACTCTTAGCCTTCTTTAGGGCCAAATCCACAACTCCAGAGTCATGAGGCAACTGTCTGCGCATCAGCTCTGGGTCCCCATGGATCCGGTACTGGGACTCGATCTTCTTGGGAATGTGGGGATTAGTTAGAGGCTTGGTCCAGTTCGCCAGCAATGTCTTTTTTAGGACATGGTGCATGGGTACAGTGGACGCTTCCTTAGGTGGAGAAGGATAGTCCAGGAGCTCAAACATTTCAGCCCTGGGCTCGTCCTCCACAACCACTGGGAAGGGGATGGCCGTAGACATCTCCCGGACAAAGGAAGCGAAAGACAGACTCTCGGGGGGAGAAAGCTGTCTCTCAGGAGAGGGAGTGGGATCGGAAGGAAGACCCTCAGACTCCTCGTCAGAGAAATATCTGGTGTCTTCTTCCTCTTCCCACAAGGCCTCACCCTCGGTGTCAGACACAAGTTCACGGACCTGTGTCTGCAACCGTGCCCGACTCGACTCTGTGGAGCCAGGTCCACGATGGGGGCGTCGAGAGGTAGACTCCCTCGCCCGCATCGGCGAAGCTCCCTCCGCCGACGTAGTCGGGGAGCCCTCCTGGGAGGCGACGGCAGCCGGTACCGCACGCGGCACCGACGCCGGAGACCTCACCCCGGGCGATGGACCAGCCGGCGCCACGCTCGACGATACCGGTGGCGCAAGCACCGCCGGTACCGGAGGGGTAGGGCGCAACAGCTCTCCCAGAATCTCTGGGAGAACGGCCCGGAGGCTCTCGTTCAGAGCGGCTGCAGAGAAAGGCATGGAGGTCGATGCAGGCGTCGACGTCAGAACCTGTTCCGGGCGTGGAGGCTGTTCCGGGCTGTCCAGAGTGGAGCGCATCGACACCTCCTGAACAGAGGGTGAGCGGTCCTCTCGGTGCCGATGCCTACTGGGTGCCGACTCCCTCGGCGACCCAGAGCTCTCGGTGCCGACACGGGAAGGAGACCGATGACGATGCTTCTTCGACTTCTTGGAACGAAGCATGTCACCGGAGCTTCCCGGCACCAACGAGGACATAGAATCCAGCCGTCGCTTCCTCGGGGCCGAGGCCGAAGGAGGTCTGTCTCGGGGGGGCTGTACCGCAGGAGCCCTCAGGGTAGGGGGAGACCCACCCGAAGGCTCACCGCCACCAGCAGGGGAATGGACAGCCCTCACCTGCACTCCAGACGAAGCACCACCGTCCGACGACATCAGCAGACGAGGTCCCGGTACCACCGACGTCGACGCAGCTGTCCGATGTCTCAGCGCCGATGCAGAGGGCCGATGCCTCGATGCACTCGATGCACTGGCGGCCGAGGATGAAGGTCTGGACGCTGAAGACGTCGATGCACTCGATACCCCCGGTGCCGATGTCGACGAAGAGCCCGAGAACAAAACGTTCCACTGGGCCAATCTCGCTACCTGAGTCCGCTTTTGCAAAAGGGAACACGGACTACAGGCCTGCGGGCGGTGCCCGGCCCCCAAGCACTGAAGACACGACGCGTGCCTGTCAGTGAGCGAGATGACCCGGGCGCACTGGGTGCACTTCTTGAAGCCGCTGGGAGACTTCGATGTCATGGGCGGAAAAATCACGCCGGCGAGATCAAAAGTCGAAATGGCGGAAAAGGCACCACAAAAACAAGGGGAAGAAAACTTCGACCCGAGGCCTAAAAGCGGCCTACCCCGACGACGAAAGAAAACTTACCGGGGCAAAAAAGCTGGAAATATCGGGGGAAAAGAGACCGAAGAGTCCCTTTCCACACAGAATGGTTTTTTTGTTGTTGTTTTTTTTAAACACAAAGAGAACGCACGAGGTCGACTTTGCGGGGCACGACACGGCGAAAACACGACCGTACCGAGCGCGGACAAAAGAAGACTGACGAACACGAGCCGGTTCGGGCGGGAAGACGGCCGCGCATGCACGGTGCGCATGAGCGCGCGAGGACTAGCAAAGGCCTTTGCTAGTGAAGTTTCCGATTGGAGGGGCTGCCGTGGACGTCACCCATCAGTGAGAACAAGCAGCCTGCTTGTCCTCGGAGAATGTGTGTTAACCATGTACGTGCCTACAATATCCCTACAGGCGCCTACATGGTTAGCATGCGCACTAAGTGTAGGTGCAATAAAAACACTAATGCACCTTAGTAAACAGGGCCCTAAAACTATATCAGCTGCTTCTGATGGTCCAAAAAAAAAAACTTTTAAAAAATTTGTATGAATATTTGTGAGTGATTTGAGCAACTTCATGACACATGAAGGGATTTAAATAGTGAAATAGCTAGTACCTGGAAAACCAGGCTAGAAGACTTAACCTCAGGTTTCTTAACTTTCCCAAATCGCCTTTAATTTCCCCTTTGGATATGGTTAAAAAATATATGATTGATATTCTTGGAATGGATAAGGACTCACTGCCTCCCCTTACTTGGGCTTATTACATCAGGAGTGGTGCAGTGGTGGAAAAAAATCCCCCGATAGCAGGGGAAGGAATGGATCTTACTTCTTTCCTTGAAAGTTCATTGGAGATAATTACTCAGAGGTTGACTCTGCTTGTTACTTTTGTGCTGGAGCCTGATAGGAATGCCGTGTTAAGGCTTTCCTTGAGACACTTAAAAAATCTGTTTCTGGGCTCAAAAATTCGTTTTTTTCCTGATCTCTCAAGGCCTACACAGATGAGACGGAGGGCCTTTTTGGAACTCCGCCCTAGGGTGCTGGCACTGGGAGCAACTTTCATATTACGTTTTCCTTGTTATTGTAATGTAATGCTTGAGGGTAAACAGTTTCAATTTGTAGACCCAAAACAGTTAAAACAATTTATAGATGCTAGAGTGGAATTGAATGTTGTGTGCCCTCCCTAAATGCAGGCTGGGGTCTGAACCAGAGGTTGTAACCATTAGTTTGTAATTATTGCTATATATTTTATTTTTAAATTCCTGGATTCCAAATTTCCTAAACTTGTGGACAGAAAGGCTGTTAATGATATTTCCTTTTATTTCTTTTTTGCCTCTTGTATAAATGCCGATTGCATACTCACGTATTGTGACGATATATTGAAATATATGAATAAAGAAATAATTTTAAAAAAATAGTGAAATAGCTATTGGCGCTAAGGTTTTTAAAAGTGATACACTAAAGATCAGCCATTTCATATTTCACTTTTGAATGTCACAGCTCCTACTGACTGTTTCTCATTTCAAAATTACTACTACTACTACTACTATTTAGCATTTCTATAGCGCTACAAGGCGTACGCAGCGCTGCACAAACATAGAAGACAGACAGTCCCTGCTCAAAGAGCTTACAATCTAATACTGCAGCGGGACATGTTTATCCACTCCTAGCGTAGCTGAGATAATATTTAACCATGTCTCTGACCTCATGTGCAACTTTCTTCAAATCAATCACCTTACTTTTTAACTCTTCCTACTTTCTTACCTTTCTATATGTTACATCTTTGCTTTACCCTTCGCTATCAATTATAATGTTCTATTATGTATTGTGTTGACATTGTAAATAGTATGCCATGCCATACTTTGTATTGCTTTTGAATATTTTTACTGCTGTAATTGTCTATTGCTCATGCTTGATCTATTATTACTGTACACAGCATTGAGTGAATTCCTTCAAAAAGGCGGTAAATAAATCCTAATAAATAAATAGTAAAATAACAGTAGCCCACATTGAAAACACCCCTTCTTAATTGAAGAAAAAGGAAATGGCTCTAGACATCAAAATCACTACTATATGTAATAAAAGTGAGCCAAATATATGGCAATCGAGCCATTGTGACATCACTGATGAGCTTGGCTCTTATTGGTGCAATGAGGCATTATGACATCACAAGATCAGCTCTGGTTACCAGAGACTGAAACTCTTCACACTAAGGAGGGAAGTTCATTGCTATATGTAATAAAAGTGCGCCAAGTATAGGACAATCAAGACATTCTGACATCACTGATGAGGTTGGTTCTTATTGGTGGAATGAGGCATTATGACATCACATTATCACAAGTGAGCCAAGTATAGAACAGTCAAGCTATTGTGACATCATGATGAGGTTGGCTCTTATTAATGGAATGAGGCATTATGACATCACAATATCAGCTTTGGTTACCAGAGACTGAAACTCTTCACACTAAGGAGGGAAGTTCATTGCTATACGTAATAAAAGTGAGCCATATATAGGACAATGAACCCATTGTGACTTCACTGATCAGCTTGGCTCTTATTGGTGCAATAAGGCATTATGACATCACAAGATCAGCTCTGGTTAACAGAGACAAACTCTTCACACTAAGGAGGGAAGTTATCAACTTGGGCTACCGTTAAGACATGCTATTTTACCACTAACTCATGCTATTTTAGCACCGGTCCCATAAGAAAAACACATCTTAACAATAATCCATGATAACTTCAATCCCCCCCCCTTGAAAAAAAAGAAAAAATGTTTATAGAAATTGAAAATCGCTGCTATATATAATAAAATTGAGCCGTCTAAAGCAATCAAGCCATTGTGACATCACTGATGAGCTTGGCTCTTTTTTTTTTTTTATTACATTTGAGCTTTAGACGGCTCAATTTTATTATATATAGCAGCGATTTTCAATTTCTATAAACATTTTTTCTTTTTTTTCAAGGGGGGGGGGAGTGAAGTTATCCTGGATTATTGTTAAGATGTGTTTTTCTTATGGGACCTGTGCTAAAATAGCATGAGTTAGTGGTAAAATAGCATGTCTTAACGGTAGCCCAAGTTGATAACTTCCCTCCTTAGTGTGAAGAGTTTCAGTCTCTGTTACATTTTTTTTGTTACATTTGCGATGAGTGGGAGGAGACAGCTCTGTGATGCGAGTGGGAGGAGTCCTGACGGTGCCGACGAGCAGAGGAGGAGCTGCTTCGGTGCCAACGTGCAGGGGAAAGGCTTTCTCAGTGCCTATGGCCAGGGGAAAGGCTCTTTCCAGACATTAGTAATAAATGCAACATTTATTACTAATGTCACATATCCTGGATTATTTTGTGCTTCTACAATCCCTGTATCCTTTGCTTATTCTACTATGTACTTACTTCTAGGTTGGTTCCTCCTTTGTGGGAACATAGCTTTCTCTTATGTTCCCGCTAATGCCTCAGAAGGTCCCTGCGCTATTCTAAGACTTACCACTGGTGCATTTCTGAGGTGGCCCTCTTCTGGTCATGCTCATAACCGTTCCCCTAGATTATTCACTACCCAATTTTCTTCTGACTGTCACTCTGAAGTGCTTTTGTTTTCTAAAGCTGAAACTCTTGCACTAGCTACTTCCTTAGTTGTGCCTGAATTAGCGTTTCATGTAGATATTGAACTGAAAAGCCTTGCTTGTACCCTACCCAAGATTATTAATCTCACCTCTTCCCTTATTGTTGCCTTGACCTAGTAGACCAATATTTTAAGGAAAGTGGTAATTCAAAACTACCTGGTCATTGGTTATTTGCTCCTTAGGACTAATCTTGGGTGTGAGCAGTTAGAGGAGGTATGATGCTTTAATTTGACTGGCAATAGTGTCCTGATTGAGCAAAAACTTAAAGACCTATGAAACCTATCTTCTAATATTCAGCACTCTACCACAGGGACTAGGTTTGCTGTCAAGTATTTCTGATTGGTTTGGTAGCTGGCTGTCTAATATTGCCTGGCTTCATGGCCGCCTTCTTTCAATAATAGGCTCTACTGTTATACTGATTGTTTTGTGCTGTTTTCTGTAGTGTGCCTGCTCTCTTTGGCAGTTGAGTAACAATGTGTTTTCTAGCTCTCCTGCTGTTCATAATGTTATCATGCTGCAGCCTGTCCCTGACGATGTTACTGCTTCTCCATTTGAGCAACTGCCTTTCTCTCCTTGTGGACAGAATCAAAGTGGGGGTCTGTTGGAGGGGACCTGGGAGAACTAGAGAGTTGGGGTCAATCAGGGGATAAGGGAGAAATGAAAAGTCTGTGCCAGTCATATCATGAAGGAAGTTTAAGTTTTTTTGAGGCTGAAAACAGTGGCCTTGAAGACAAAACTATAAATGCTTGGCTTAGGCTAATTATTTGTAAAACCAAATGTGCTAGCAAAAGGCCTTGAGACCTAGACCTGAAAGAAACAGAGAAAGATTGTTTGTAGCTTAGCCAAAGAAGGATGATATGGTGTACAGACAGATGATGGGACAGGGCCTGAGAAAGGGAAAAGTGCATTGCTTGCCAATTATGTTATCATGCCAAAGAGTGAATCTGTATTCTGAAATTTGCTAATAAAAGCAGCTCAGCTGAAAGAGGGAGTTAGAGACTTACCTGGCAAAGCTGCTGGATTGTTGCAGCTGTGTGATAGTCTCTCCTGAATTTGGCTTTAGTTATAGCTGTAATCTATGTTGTGTGTTTATTTCCTCAAACACACCTTGGGCTCTGAAATCTAAGAGCTGAGGTAAGGGCAAGGAGTCCTTTCTGGATCAAAAGATTTTAGCACGTCCTGATGTTTCTATGGCATGTTAGTTGAGACACCATCTATTTTTAATTAAGCAAGACATAAACACTTAGGTGGCAACCTTCAGCTTAAAATGTTCTTGTGGTTTTTTTTCTAGTTGTTTAATAAGGTAATATATATACAGTATTCTTTAAAGAGAAATGGTGTCATCAGGGCCTGGTTTACCACAAGTTAGAGGGATGGTCAGTAGTAGTCGCAGATCATATTATGACCTGCTTCCCTATCCCTTGTTTCTTTCTTAATTTTTTTCACCTTTTTAAGTATTTTGTATGCCCCCAGCTGTGGATTGAATCCCTTTTCCTAAATATGTTGCTTCTTTTGTTTCCCATATCTGTTTGTTACATATGTATAATTTTATGGTGCTGCAACATTTGCTTTTTCTTCTTGCAAGTCTCTCTGTCATACATTGCAACCTTAAGGAACAAAGAAAAAAAAAATGAAAGGACAAAATCTCAAATGAGATAATGAGAGGCAGGGCAGTTTCTGGATACAACGAAGTCCTGGTTAAAGGTTGCTTTCAGCATCTTTCTTCCTTTCTATATTTGTGCATTTACAGACTCAGAATCATAGTGTGGTGCCTTGTGTAGTCACCCTGATGAGAGAGGAAGAATCCTGGCCGAAAACCTGACCAGGAGAGTTAGAGTTGCTTGTCAGATACTTAGATGTTCTGGTAGCAAATTTATCTTAGCACCAGAAGGCATGATAGATAGGAAAAGATATAAAAGAAAGCAGAGAATGGCCTTAGGCAATGACATTAAGGGGCCCTTTTACAAAGTGGCAGTAGAGCTACTGGTGCCACTTTGTTGCATACCAATCCAGCACTACCGCTGGCCTAATGTGGGAGCTGGTGGTAGTGCTGACCCTAGTGCACGCCATTTCCAGCGCAACAGACATATAATTTTTAACACCAGGGTGTTACCCAGCGGTAATTGCTACCCAAATTAGCATGGAAGCCCTTACTGTCACCTAAATAGGAGACGGTATGGGTGCCTTGTGGAAATGGCTGCATAGCAAGTGTTTACTTACCATATAGCCATTTCCTTTTCTTGGCTTTTTACCCGCTGCAGTAAAAGGGGCCTTGGCACGTGGCAAATCCACGCCCTGATACTGTCGCAGGGCCCTTTTACCACAGCTTGCAAAAGGAGCCCTAAGTGACAGTCAGGACCTGGAAATATGAATGAAATAAAAAAGAAAGTTGAGCAAAGAGAGAACTAGTGCACTAGAGTTGCCATGCTCCATGTCAAAGATGATAACCGAAGATGATGATGTGGTACCAGTGATGTATCTGCAAAGGAACCCATTTCTTGTGTATCTGAAGCACATGGCAAGATTAGGGAATCTTCACAGTCCTCAGAAGTAAACAAAACAAAAATTTATCCCTTCTCTCATCACCTTTCCCAGATATCATCTGTGGAGCTCGTCAAAACAATCCAGGAGCATTCCCAAGTTCACAGATGTGTCAGGCTCAGCTGAGACTCTTAATCACATCCTGCACTTTTTGAATTAAACTAGGATTTCTGAAGCAAGCCCAGAAACTGTGGTGTAAACCTGGACTTCTAAAATACTGCAGCACCAATGTCTTTTTTGTACCAGAAGAAATACCTCAGGTCCAGCAGAATCCCAATAACTGTGTCTCTATACTTTAGCAATCCAGTTAGTATTTTGATTAAAATTATGTTACTGGAGCAGTAAATGAGTCTAAAGGAGGCAACAGTTTTCCCACCATTATACAATCCAGTGCCGCTGTCAGTACCCCACATATCCCCATACCATCCACTGTCACCAGAGATACCACCTTTTATGTAAATAATAAGTGCAGCTAATTCTCCCTTCTATAATGCCTTTCCCATACCTTATAGGTAGTGCAGATGCTGGAGATGTTCCAGTACGGGCAGATCTTACAGATGGGGCACATGAGGTATTCTTCCTTGTTGCTGCATATCTCCATACTGTAATGGGAGGAGAGAACATAATAAAGCAGAAAAGAAGTGAGAGGGGCAAGAAAGAGTAGAGAAGATAAAGCAAAGGGTCAGAAAACAGGGGGAAATGAAAGGTGCAGAACAAAAAAATGAAAGACAATTGTAGAGAGAAAAAGGACAGTAGGCAGGAAGAATTGGAAAGTGAGAGGATAAAGAGAGAGAAAAACAAGAAAGAGGAGTTAAAAAATTAACAAAATTACATCTATAAATTTGTTTACTCCTCCTCACCCACCCTCACAACTGGGCTAAAAAAATGCAGTCCTAGCTGCTGAGCTAACCAGGCACCAGTCTAAATATTGGCCAGTGCCCAGTTAACTTACAGGTGTCCACTCTGAACTGGATATCCAATGCTGATTCCTGGGCATGGTCCTCCACTGAATATCCAATCTTAATTCAAACCACAGCTGACAGACTGCTGACCATTGCAGGCTGAATGTCAGGGGAACATTTTTAAGTTTTTACTTGTTGGGTTGTTATTTTTATCTCTTTTCATCTTGTAATGTTATTTATACCATTGATCATATTTTCTTGTCATTGGTTTGAATTTATTTTCTTATTTTATGTTGATACACAATGTAATTGTTTAAAATTCTCTTATATATTGTTTGTTTCATGTTACAGATAAATAGGCAGTACATGTCTATTTTAAGGCACCCAATTTGGTGAATCGCATACGAGTTATTTGAATTTGTTTTCCCTTTGAAAGGAAGCTGTTTTCACCCCTTTTTTGACAATTTTTGTTGGAAATTTATGAGTATTAGTACAAGACCCCTCATGTCACAAACAATTTGTGGTAGAAAAAAATGTTTTTGATTTTGACATTGTGTTAGGTGGAGATTTTAATCATGTGGCAGATCCCTCATTAGATAAGGATTTAGTAAATCTATCACAAAAATAGATCTGGTAGTTTTTGGGGTGGACAGGGCTTGGGATTCTTAGATGTCTGTAGGATTTTACATCCACAAGGCAAAAAATATACTCATTTATCCAGAGCCCATAACACACAAAGCTGTATAAATTATCTCTTTGTAACAGGACATTTATTCTCCAAGGTCCTACAGGTGGGTATTAGTTCCATAGTTATGTCTGACCATGTCCTAATTATCATGCACTGGAAATATGAAATGTGGGATCAGAAGCACAGATGGTGCAAGATTCTCACCCACTCCCTTTGGAAAGGAAAGAAATCTCAGATGCAATTTCATTTGCTGTACGTCTATAACATAGCTTGCTTAATAAGGCTAGTGAGGAATTGGGTTCAAGACATGTATTTTTAGTAATATTTTGGAAAAAAAACAAATTGCCTGACTGTATAAGCTGTCCTCTATAGTCCATGTTAGGGGGAGGTATCTACCGGATGATCTTCAACAACATATGTTATTCGAATCGGTCAGTTGGACATGGAAGCTTAGTAGTCATAGATTTGCAGTATCAGAAACCTGTTTTCCCTATTTGCCATTGACAGGAAATAGGACATTCTTACTGGGAATGCAAGGTATTGGGTTTAAAGAAAGGGAGAGAAAGGGCATTCAGATCTTAAGGCAGGTAAGGGATGGAGGGTCTCTTCAGCTGTGCAATTCTGAAGTTCTCAAACAGTGCCATGGGTTAAAAGAGACTTATTATTATAGATATTTACAGCTGAAACATTATGTACAACCCCTTTTAGAACAGAACTCATCCAGCTGGGATAATGATCAATTTTGGCCTAAGGATGAGATAACCAAAGGATTAATTAGTGTATACTATGGCGATAATATGAGGAAAAAAATAGACCCTTTTCAACATACTATCCTAAAATGGATGCATGATATGACAGAGAATTATATAGAGGGAGTGAGAAATGGGGAGGGGTTGGTAGAATGTGTGCAACTAAGGGAGATGCATTATAAGGTGTTTCATAGACTTTATATAAACCCCAAATGGGTAAGATCAGGAGGGGTGCTTCAGGAAATGGTGTAAAATATAGAAATAGAAAAGGGACTTACATATATTGTTGGTGGGATTGCCCGAACATGTCACAATTTTGGACAGTTTTATAGCAACATCTAGAGAAACTTTTGGGTCAGTCCTTTCTCGAAGACTATGGAGTTGCATTTATTATATTTAAAGGATGACTTTGAATTAGATACTGAAGATCATTATTTCTTTCTGTAAAAAAAAAAACTTGTTTGATAGCAAAGCGCTAATGTTGTGGAGAAACCCAATGCATCATTAATTAAGTGAGGTGAAGGAAGCTATTAAAGCTAAAAGAAAATCCTTCAGAAAATGGAAGAAGGAACTGACTGAAAATAATAAGAAACAGCGTAAGGAATCTAATCCTTGGTGGTGTGCGGGGCACAGTACGAGGGTCCCCTGGGAAAGTGTTCATAACATGATCTACTATCTGGAATGAAGCCACAAAGGAAATCTACTGTAGCTGCATTTCATTTTCGAAAGGGTGACTATAATTAAAATGAAGAAAATGGTTAAAAAAAAGCTAAAAGGAATGGCCACAAAGGTTAGGACACTAAATTGGGCATGGGTGTTGTTCAAAAATACCATCTTGAAAGCCCAAACCAGATGCATTCCATGTATTTACAAAGGTGGAAAGAAGAGAAAATGACAGCCAGCATGGTTAAAAGGTGAAGTGAAAGAGGCTATTACAGCCAAAAGAATGTACTTCAAAGAAAGGAAAAAGAACCCAAATGAAGAAAATAAGAAACATAAGCACTGGCAAGTGAGATGCAAATCACTGATAAAGCTAAAAGAGAATATGAAGAGAAACTTGCCACAGAATTTAATACTCACAGTAACAACTTTTTCAGGTACATCAGAAGCAGAAAGCCTGCGAAGGAATCCGTGGGAGCATTAGATCATGAAAGAGCAAAAGGGGCATTCAGGGAGGTGTAATGGAAGATTTTAAAGATTGTTTTTCAACTCTGCCTTGACCGACAGTGCACTCGGGGTCTGTATTTTTGATTAGAAGTAATTCTGTTTGTGTGAAAGTGATTTCAAATGTGGAAGAAGATAAGACACAGCTCTAATTCATTTGGTATGGAGAAGGAAGAGGTGGAGCCTGTTTTGAGTTCAGACTGGCCACATTCCCACATGTCTCAAGCATTCTGTAAATTTTCCTTAGCTCTGAACAGGAGTTCTAAGCCTAATAAAAAGGGAATTTTTGCCAGTGAAATGGGGAGCTTGTCTGTGAGTAATGTACATACTGCGCAGAGAGCTGTATTTCCTGGTCAAGACTCCTGGTTTTCGCTGTGAACACGCCCCCCCCCCCTAGCTGATAAGAGCTGGATGTAGAGATTAAGGACCAGTGATGTATGCATATTGTGATGTATTATTTCTTCTTTTTGTGGTCTAGAAACTCCTAGCTTTGCTTGGATGTAGTGACCAGTGATGTAATGATTGTTTCTTTTTAACTATAGATAGGTATTGTTTCTTTTCAGTTATATAGTTTAATCATTGTGTATCTTAGACAATAATGAACCTCTAATAAAAGTCTCATTTACCTAATACGAATGCAAAAGAACCCACAGTAATTATTGAACAGTCTGTGTCAGTGAGGCAGGCTGTAAAACCAGGTAAGAACAGGAGGACATGGCCATAGCAGAGAAACTGAATGAATTCTTTGTTTCGGTCTTTACAGAAGAAGATGTAAGAGATCTGCCTGTACTGGAAATGGTTTTCATGGGTGATGATGCGGGGGAACTGAAAGAAATCTCTGTGAACCTGGAAGATGTACTAAGCTAAATTGACAAATTAAAGAGTAGTAAATCACCTGGACTAGATGGCATACATCCAAGGGTACTCAAAGAACTCAAACATGAAATTGCTGATCTGCTGTTAGTAATATGTAATCTGTCATTAAAATCTTCCGTAGTACCTGAAGATTGGAGGGTGGCCAATGTAATGCCGATTTTTTAAAAGGCTTTCAGGGAAGATCTTATTTCCGATCTGACGAAGAAGGGCAACCTTCGAAAGCTAATCAAGAAATGTATTAAGTTATGTCCAATAAAAAAGGTATCATCTTATTTTCTTTTCCATGTTTTATTTTGTTTGATTTCTATTGATAACCTAAAGGGAAGATCTGGGAAATTATAGACTGGTAAGCCTGACTTCGATGCCGGGTAAAATAGTTGAAACTATTATAAAGAATAAAATTACAGAACACATAAATAAACATGGTTTAATGGGACAGAGTCAGCATGGGTTCAGCCAAGGGAAGTCTTGCCTCATCAATTTGCATCATTCCTTTGAAGGCATGAATAAACATGTGGATAAAGGTGAGCTGGTTGATGTAGTGTATCTAGATTTTCAGAAAGCTTTTGACATAGTTCCTCAGGAGAGACACCTGAGAAAATTAAAGAGAGATATGAGATAGGAGGCAATGGTCTGGTATGGATCAGGAATTGGTTATTGGACAGAAAACAGAGGGTAGGGTTAAATGGTCATTTCTCTTGATGGAAGAGGGTGAACAGTGCAGTGCCGCGGGGATCAGTACTGGGACCGGTGCTATTTAACATATTTATGAATGATCTGGAAATCGGAATGACGAGTGAGGTGATTAAATTTGCAGATGACACAAAACTAGTCAAGGCTGTTAAAACATATGCAGACTGTGGAAAAACTGCAGGAAGACCTTAGGAAATTAGAAGACTGGGGATCCAAATGGCAGATGAAATTTAAGTACATAAGTAATGCCATACTGGGAAAAGACCAAGGGTCCATTGAGCCCAGCATCCTGTCCACGACAGCGGCCAATCCAGGCCAAGGGCACCTGGCGAGCTTCCTAAACATACAAACATTCTATACATGTTATTCCTGGAATTGTGGATTTTTCCCAAGTCCATTTAGTAGTGGTTTATGGACTTGTTCTTTAGGAAACCGTCTAACCCCTTTTTAAACTCTGCTAAGCTAACCGCCTTCACCACGTTCTCCGGCAACGAATTCCAGAGTTTAATTATGTGTTGGGTGAAGAAATATTTTCTCTGATTTGTTTTAAATTTACTACACTGTAGTTTCATCGCATGCCCCCTAGTTCTAGTATTTTTGGAAAGCGTGAACAGATGCTTCACATCCACTCCACTCATTATTTTATATACCTCTATCATGTCTCCCCTCAGCCATCTCTTCTCCAAGCTGAAAAGCCCTAGCCTCCGTAGTCTTTCTTCATAGGGAAGTCGTCCCATCCCCACTATCATTTTAGTCGCCCTTCGCTGCACCTTTTCCAATTCTACTATATCTTTCTTGAGATGTGGCGACCAGAATTGAACACAATACTCAAGGTGCGGTCGCACCATGGAGTGATACAACGGCATTATCAACGACGACACCCAGATCCCTTTCTTGGTCCGTAACTCCTAACGTGGAACCTTGCATGACATAGCTATAATTCGGGTTCTTTTTTCCCATATGCATCACCTTGCAGTTGCTCACATTAAACATAATCTGCCATTTAGCCGCCCAGTCTCCCAGTCTCGTAAGATCCTTCTGTAATTTGTCACAATCCTGTCGTGAGTTAATGACTTTGAATAACTTTGTGTCATCAACAAATTTAATAACCTTGCTAGTTACTCCCATCTCTAAATCATTTATAAATATATTAAAAAGCAGCGGTACTAGCACAGACCCCTGAGGAACCCCACTAACTACCCTTCTCCATTGTGAATACTGCCCATTTAACCCCACTCTCTGTTTCCTATCCTTCAACCAGTTTTTAATCCACAATAGGACATTTCCTCCTATCCCATGACCCTCCAATTTCCTCTGTAGCCTTTCATGAGGTACCTTGTCAAACGCCTTTTGAAAATCCAGATACACGATATCAACCGGCTCCCCTTTGTAATGTAGACAAATGCAAAATGATGCACACTGGAAAGAATAACCTGAATCATAGTTACCTGATGCTAGGGTCCACCTTGGGGGTCAGCACCCAAGAAAAAGATCTAGGTGTCACTGTAGATAATAAGCTGAAATCTTCTGCTCAGTATGTGGCGGTGGTCAAAAAAAAAATCAGTCGGGATGCTAGGAATTATTAGGAAAGGGATGGTAAATAAGACCAAAAATACTATAATGCCTCTGTATCGCTCCATGGTGCAACCTCACCTTGAGTATTGCATTCAGGTCTGGTCGCCCTATCTCAAAAAAGATGTAGCATAATTAGAAAAGGTTCAAAGAAGAGTGTCCAAAATGATAAAGGGAATGGAACTGCTACCATATGAGGAAAGGCTAGAGAGGTTAGGGCTCTTCGGTTTGGAAAAGAGAGAGAGGAGATATGATTGAGGTCCACAAAATCCTGAGTGCTGTAGTACGAGTAGAAGTGAATTGATTTTTATTTATTTTTACTTGTTCCAAAAGTACAAAGACTAGGGAACAGTCAAGGAAATTATATGGAAATACTTTTAAAACAAATAGGAGTAAATAGTTTTTCACTCAACGAGTAGTTAAGCTCTGGAACTCTTTGCCAGAGTACATAGTAACGGTGGCTAGCATTTCTGGGTTTAAAAAAAGATTTGGGCAAGTTCCTGGAGGAAAAGTCCATAGTCTGCTATTGAGTCAGACATGGGGAAGCTACTGTTGGTCCTGGGGTTGCTAGCATGGAATGTTGCCATTATTTGGGTTTCTGTTGGCCACTGTTGGAAGCAGGATACTGGGCTTAGATAGACCTTTGGTCTGACCCAGTATGGCTATTCTTATGGCTATTTTTATGAATGTCAAGTCAAATGCAAAGCGCTGATAAGGAAGGCAAAGAGGGACCTTGAAAAAAAGATTGCGTTGGAGGCAAAAACACATAGTAAATTTTTTTTTTAGGTATATTAAAAGCAAAAAGCCGGCAAAAGAATCAGTTGAACCAGTGGCGTACCTAGGGTAGTTGACACCCGGGGCCGGTCATTTTTTAACACCCCCCACCCTCCCAAATCCAGTACTAGGCATACCGAGAATACAAAACACTCAGGACCTATAGAGCAATTCTACCATACCATAAGCAGTCATTTCTACGAGTCACACAAGGAAAAGGAAAGCATCTTAAACACTACAGTGAGCACTAGAACATCAATTCACCTATTGTAAAACGAAAACAGACAGATTAGTACAGATCGTCGATCCTGCACAGTCAATGCCAACCGAAAGCCATGTCTTTTTCACAAATACAGATACACCCTAATCCACTATAGAATAAGTAATCATAAACTTTCTATTTAGACAAAAATTAAACTGAACCCCCGATGCAAGACTCTGCATACAATGCAACACCACAGAAACAGAAAATGTCCCCTAGTACTGTGCTAAATATAAAGACAGCAGATGTAAATTTGAAAAAACTAACAAATACCAATCACCACTTTACAAATTAACAAATAGAAATAGAACAAATACAGAAAATAAAATAATACCATTTTACTGGACTAATACATTTAGCTTCCAGAGGCCAAAATCTCCTTCCTCAGGTCAGTACAGTATAGTGCTGTTACAGTATCTTATCCTGACCTGAGGAAGGGGGTTTTGTTCTCTGAAAGTTAAGTCAAAATGTATTAAAATTAGTCCAATAAAAAAATTACCTTATTTACATGTTCTATTTATAAACAACACAGCTACAATACTTTATCCTAAAGCAAAATAATAAAAATATATATTTACAGTTTGTTGTCTCTGGTTTCTGCTTTCCTCATCTTCTTTTCACTGTCTTCCTTCCATCCAGGATCTGTCTTTGCTCTCTCTCTCTGCCATCCAGTGTCTGCCCTCTCTAATGTCCCTTCCATCCACTGTCTGCCCTCTCTCTCTCTCTCTCTGCCCCTTCCATCCACTGTCTGCCCTCTCTCTCCCTTCCATCCACCATTTGCCCCAGTCTGCCCTCTTTCTCTCTCCCCCTTCCATCCACCATCTGACCTTTCTCTCTGCCCCTTCAATCCGTCTGCCCTCCCTCTCCCATCCATCCAGGGTCTGCCCTCCCTCATGCTCCCCACTTCCTTCCAGGGTCTGTTGTCCCCTCTCTCTCTCTGCCCCCCCTTTTCAGCCCCCAGTTCCACCTGAGCCTAGTTCCAGCCCCAGCCCACATCTCCCACCGGCCCCCCTTTTCAGCCCCACTATCCCACCAGTCTCCCATCAATCCTGAGCTTCAGCCCCCAGCCACTTCTCCCTGTCCCCTTTTCAGCCCCTAGTTTCAACCCCAGCCCTTTTCTCTCACCAGTCCTGAGCTTCAGCCCCAGCCAGTTCTCCCTGTCCCCTTTAAAGCCCACAGTTTCAGCCCCTGCCCCGTTTCAGCCCACAGTTCTAGCACTAGCCCCCTTATCCCAAATACCCTCCTTTTCAGCCCCCAGTTCCAGCCCCCTTCATCCACCACATGCTTTGCAACCCCCCTTTTCAGCCCCAGACCCATTCTCCCATCTGCCCCAGGCATGGACCCATTCTCCCTCCTGCCCCCTTGTCAGACCCCAGTTCCAGCTTCAGACCCCTTCTCCCCTCTGAGCACCCCCACCCCTCCCCAATCCTCTTCTCCCCTGTGAGCACCCCTTTCAGCTACCCCACCCCTCCCCAGTTCCCTTCTCCCCTCTGAGAGCCCCTCTGAGCTCCCCCATTCCTCCCCAGTTCCCTTGCCCCCTCTGGGAACCACTCTGAGCTCCCCCACCCCTCCCCAGTTCCCTTCTCCCTTCTGCGAACTCCTCTGAGCTCCCCCCACCCCTCCCCAGTTCCCTTCTCCCTTCTGCGAACCCCTCTGAGTTCCCCCCACCCCTCCCCAGTTCCCTTCAACCCTCTGCGAACCCCTCTGAGCTCCCCCACCCCTCCCCAGTTCCCTTCTCCCTTCTGCGAACCCCTCTGAGTTCCCCCCACCCCTCCCCAGTTCCCTTCAACCCTCTGCAAACCCCTCTGAGCTCCCCCACCCCTCCCCAGTTCCCTTCTCCCCTCTGCGAACCCCTCTGAGCTCCCCCACCCCTCCCCAGTTCCCTTCTCCCCTCTGAGAACCCCTCTGAGCTCCCCCACCCCTCCCCAGTTCACTTGTCCCCTCTGGGAACCCCTCTGAGCTCCCCCACCCCTCCCCAGTTCCCTTCTCCCTTCTGCGAACCCCTCTGAGCTCCCCCACCCCTCCCCAGTTCCCTTGTCCCCTCTGGGAACCCCTCTGAGCTCCCCTCACCCCTCCCCAGTTCCCTTCTCCCCTCTGCGAACCCCTCTGAGCTCCCCTCACCTCTCCCCAATTCCCTTCTCCCTTCTGAGCCCCCCCCCCCTCCATGGAGAGCGACAGAGCCCTCTTCTCCTGCTACCATCCTGCGTTTTTTTTTTAATCCATGCAGCGACGCAGGCAGCGCCTCGTGTCTGCCCTGCTGTGTGCTGTCAAAAAAGAAAATCGCTTCACCGGCATCGGGCCTTCTCTCGCTATGTCCTGCCCACTTTTGAGGTAACTTCCTATTTCCTCGAGGGCTGGACATAGCGAGAGAAGGCCCAACGCCGGCGAAGCGATTTTCTTTTTTGACAGCACACAGCAGGGCAGACACGAGGCGCTGCCTGCGTCGCTCACTGAATGTTTTTTTTTTTTTTAATGCAGGGTGGTGGCAGGAGACGACGGAGCACCCCTCCACCCGCCGACACCCGGGGCAGACCGCCCCCACTGCCCCCCCCCCTTGGTACACCACTGAGTTGAACCCCTAAATGACTGAAGGGTAAAAGGAGCAATCAGGGAAGACAAAGCCATAGCAGAGAAATTAAATGAATTTTTTGCTTCAATCTTCACTGAGGAAGATTTGGGAGAGATACCAGTGCCAGAAATGGTATTTAAAGCTGACGAGTAAGAGAAACTGAATGAAATCTCTATAAACCTGGAGGATGTAATGGCGCAATTTGACAAATTGAAGAGTAGCAAATCTCATGAACTGGATAGTATTTATCCCAGAGTACCGACAGAATTGAAAAATGAACGTGCAGGACTATTGTTAGTAATATGTAATATATCTTTAAAAACAAGCATTGTACCAGAAGATTGGAGGGTGGCCAATGTAACGCCAATTTTTTAAGAAAGGTTCCAGAGGAGATCCGGGAAATTATCGACCGGTGAGCCTGACGTCGGTGCCGGGCAAAATGGTAGAGACTATTATAAAGAACAAAATTACAGAGCATATTCAAAAGCATGGATTTATGAGACCATGTCAACACGGATTTAGTGAAGGGAAATCTTGCCTCTCCAATCTATTACATTTCTTTGAAGGTGTGAACAAACATGTGGATAAAGTTGAGCCAGTCGATATTATGTATCTGGATTTTCAAAAGACATTTGACAAAGTACCTCATGAAAGACTCCAGAGGAAATTGGAGAGTCATGGGATAGGAGGTAGTGTCCTATTGTGGATTAAAACAGGTTAAGAGAGAGAGAACAGAGAGTAGGGTTAAATGGTCAGTATTCTCAATGGAGAAGGGTAGATAGTGGGGTTCCCCAGGGGTCTGTGCTGGGACTGCTGCTTTTTAACATATTTATAAATGATCTAGAGATGGGAGTTACTAGTAAGGTAATTAAATTTGCTGATGACACAAATTTATTCAAAGTTGTTAAATCACAAGAGGATTGTGAAAAATTACAAAAGGACCTTACGAGACTGGAAGACTTTGCATCTAAATGGCAGGTGACATTTAATGTGAGCAAGTTCAAAGTGATGCATGTGGGAAACAGGAACCCAAATTATAGATACGCAATGCAAGGTTCCACACTAGGAGTCCAAGAAAGGGCGGCAAAAATGATAAAGGGGATGGTACAACTTCCCTATGAGGAAAGGCTAAAGCAGCTAGGGCTCTTCAGCTTGGAGAAAAGACAGCTGAAGGGTGATAAAATAGAGGTCTATAAAATAATGAGTGGAGTGGAAGGGGTAGACATGAATCATTTGTTTACTCTTTCCAAAAATACTAGGACTAGAGGGCACACAATGAAGCTACAAAGTAGTAAATTTAAAATGAATTGGAGAAAATGTTTCTTCACTTAACGTGTAATTAAACTCTGGAATTCAGTAAAAGCAGTTAGCTTAGCAGGGTTTAAAAAAAGGTTTGGCTGGCTTCCTAAAGAAAAAGTCCATAGACCATTATTACAATGGACTTGGAGAAAATCCACCGCTTATTTCTAACATGTATTGTACTTTTTTGGGATCTTACCAGGTACTTGTGACCTGGATTGGCTACTGTTGGAAACAGGATACTAGGCTTGATGGACCTTCAGTCTGTCCCAGTATGGCAATAATTTTGTACTTATGAATACTGGGGTTTACTAATGTCATGGAATTGGTTAATTTCAATATATGTTTGGTCGATATGGTTATGTTTTCAAAACCAATAGATGATTTTTCCATAAATGCTTTTTTTTATTGTTGTTTCAAATGGGTTCAGGCTTTTTAAAGTATTTTTTTTAGTGATTCCCAGGCTGTGGTTTATAGTATATGGAGACTGATGAGGATAAACCAAATATGCTAAACAAATACTTCTCTTCTATAATCACGGAAGAAAAAATAGAATCAATCCCTCTATATCAGAAAAAATTTGAAAACAAGGAAAGTATAAGGGAAGATTCAATATAGAGGAAAGTATAAGGGAAGATTCAATATAGGCTATATGTATTCAGCTGAGCTTGCTGTTAGTAAGAAACACAGATGAATTTTGGCTCACTTAGTTAGCTCTATACATCATGAGCTTCCCCTTTTTAAAACTTTCTTTCCTTAATTATCAACATTTTTTAATATATATGTTTCTAAGTGCTATTTTTAAGCTTTTCTCAATAAATAAAAATCAAAACATGTGCCAACTCCCCATTGTCCAACTTATGTGTCAATGTTCTTAAACAATCTGATTGGCCATTATGATTGCAAACCACTAAGTTTCAATCAACAATGGGAAAACAGGAGACAAAATAACACTCCTCTTCGCCTGTCAATCTTCTGCAGCACTAGTAAATATATGAGCAGTATGCCATCAACTTATCTTAATTGATGTTTCACTAAACTGTTGTTCATCTGTGGAGGACTATTCTTCTGTTGTTTCTTTCCATTAATAAGGGAGTGGCATGGGCAAGTCAGGGTATTCTGACTATTTTCACATGCACTTTATAAAATAGCTGTATTTATATGCCCAACTGCCACATTTAGGTGTCACCATTTACACCCTTCAACCCTCGGTCAAAAAACTGCTAAATTATCGTGAACAATTCTATATTTTTTCTTTAAACACGGTATCGCCAGCTGGCTTAAATGCTGAGCTAGAATGGATGTCACTGATTGGATAGATCAGTGTATCCTGTATTGTAGAGGTCCAATAGAGCCCGGGGGAGGATCCATGAGGTCAGAGGTAATTTGAATATTTAAGTAAGAGATGAGAACGCCGGCGCCATCTTGAGAAGGGGTAAACCCGCTAGAACTAAGTAGAGCTGACGCTGGGAGAGACTGTAGGTAAGATTTTTTGATAAATATGGCGTGAAATAACCTAGATTACTGAAAACTTATGAAGGAAGGTTTTCTATGCGCTAGAAAAATTTACTAATACATTGGGTTTTCTATTTTTTAGGGGATAGCCCTTGACACAGCTCGATAGAGGGCGAAACATGCATGTCGGGCATTGAACCCTTTGGTCTGATCATATAAGATAAGTAATTAAACTGATAAAATAGCAAAAGATTTTTGAAGTTTAAAAAAATACAATAAATTGGCTGAACCAATGAAGAAGTGGACGCTAGTTACATTGCCATATCCAAACTTTTGGTAATGAGCGTCGCTGAGGTTGCCTTAGAAAAAATTCGAAAAAATTGAATATATGAGTAAGGTTAAGACACTGCTTCTTTATCTGTCTAAATAGCAGAATACTTCAAATTAGTGTGAAGATCTTTGCTTCAATAGTACTAATTACCGGACCCAATCTTGAATTAGATATCTGTGTGAATTTATAGGGGACTGGTAGAGAGTTTTTACAAACTAGCCACGTTTTGGTTTTCACACCGAATATCATGGCAAGTGAATTTGAGGGTTATACGGAAGAACAAATTCAGAAGTTATTGCAGCGTCCCATGCTGCTTGAAGATGATGATGGATCTGAATCCCTGGGTTCGTGGACTGACCTTGAAAATCTAAAGAAAAGATTAGCGAGAGCAGAACTACATGCGAACACGCTGGTGCAATATTTGAAAAAATCATGGATCCCCCGTGGATTGCGAATCATAAAAGAACCTAAGATATTTGTTTCAGATAGAACTTTTATGGATAAATGGTCAGCAATATTAAATAAATGCAGTCGAGATCTTATGGCATTAATTGTTGAGACTACAACACAGGTGGAAGCTGATCTTAAATTACAAATTTCCACGGCAGAAGAGACACTTAAAACTAATCAGACACCGGAAGAGTATGATAAACGTATGGGAGATCTGAAGAAATCAGTACAAGCGATGAAAGACTCGATAAGACAAATGAAGATTAAAAAGTTGAAGAGGGATGAGCGAGATTATCAATCAGGTAGAATATATACTTGGCATAAGAGAGAATACACTACTAACATCCGCAAACGAGTAGCCTTTGAAGGATCGACAGAAGAGAGTGAGGAGTTAAGTACAGGAAGCGATCAAGATCAAAATGGAAGGATGGGGGAAGAAGGAGATCTGGGATCTGTAAGAACGAGAGCAAAGGTGGCTCAACAGAAACAGCGACAGGGTTACAAAGATCGGAACCCGCGGGAGAATCCCCGAATTCGGGGATATCGGAAACAATAGTAAATATCTCTAAATATGTCCTTTCACAAGACGAAATAAATTTGCTAAATCTGGGACTGGGCTTTGTTCCCACAACGGATCATGACCCGTTTCGTCTGCGTGTAGCTCTCTATAAATTCTTCCGAAAATTACAATGTAAAATATATTTTTTGGATCATGCTAGCACTGTTGATATGTCAATAGTAAAGCCACCCTCTACATGGGTTCCACCTGGCCCTACTAATCCAGTAATATCCACCTTTAAGGATTTGATTCTGAGAGACTTGGATCTGTTGGAGCATAATAAGAGCGGGCTCAAGGGAAAGAGAAATTTATCCTCCAGACAATGGGCTGCGTTACAACAGCTCAAAAAAGAACCCTCAATTGTCGTTATACGAGCAGACAAGGGGGGAGCTACTGTGATCTGGGATATCCATCGCTATCGTGAAGAAGCAATGAAACATTTGAATGACCTGTCAGCATATAAGGTGCTTGCCACAGATCCGATGGAAGGATTACAGGCATATATTAAAGATATAGTAACAGAAGCAGTAAAAATTAATATGCTTACAGCTAAGGAAGGAAGTTTTCTTATGGAAAAAACCCCTCAGACACCCAAAATATACTTTCTACCCAAAATTCATAAACGGATGAAAGACCCGCCGGGACGCCCAATAGTTTCCACTAGATCGTCTGTTTTAGAACCCTTGTCTCAGTTTGTGGATCTTTTTTAAAAAAATCATGTACAAGATATGCCTTCCTACATAAAAGATTCCTCCCATTTCTTGAGAGAGATGGAAAAAATTGAGAATGTGACAGAAGATTCTTGGTTGGTTACGCTTGATATAGTGTCTTTATACACACGGATTCCCCAGTCAGGGGCTCTAGAAATAATTAAACAGATTGTGGAGGCTAGACATGGACCCCAGCGGATCGCATCTGATTTTATAGTACAATTGGCAGAATTGGTTATTCTGAAGAATTATTTTTGGTTTGACAAAACATTCTATTTACAAACCCAGGGTGTAGCTATGGGGGCTACCCTAGCTCCGTTGGTGGCAACACTGTATATAGCTAGATTAGAAGCTATGCTGATTTATCCATCTGAACGCTTCAAACCAGTACAGATGTGGAAACGCTATCTGGACGATATCTTTTTCCTTTGGACGGACTCTGAACAATCTCTTTATGAATTTACTGCTTGGTTAAATACATTGGATTCAAACATTGCATTTACTATGACGGCTAATAAGACATCGATTGAATTTCTGGATTTATGGATCTATAAGAATGAAACTGGACTGTCTACTACCTTGTATCGAAAACCTTCAAGCCGTAATACACTTTTACAGTTCAACAGCTGTCATCCATATCATCTAAAGTACAATCTCCCGGTCAGTCAATTCTTGAGAGTGAGAAGGGTGTGTTCCACTCTTCAGGAGTTTAAGGATCAATCGATAGACCTAAAACAAAGATTTCAGGCACGGGGATATCCTAGATCATCGATTAAAAAAGCTTATCTACGTGCTCGTTTTGCTCAACGACCCCTTTTATTGAAAGAGAATATGCCTGATGTTGAAACTCGGGAAGAAAGATTAACTTGTGTTCTTCTGTTTACTGCAATGAGTCAGAAGTTGATACAAAGTATTAAAACTCATTGGCATATTCTGCAATTATTTCCATGCTTTTCAGAACCCCCTCGAATTGCATATACCAGGGGAAAAACAATGGGAGAGGTGCTAGCAAAGAAAAAATTCCTCCACTCCAGTGGGACTGAAATAAGAGGTGAACAGGTAGAATGTGGCCATTGCCAGTGGTGTAAAACAGGAATGATGGGTCCTACTTGGTGTGCCCCTGGAAAAGACAGCATTATTGGCCTAAGGGAAAGAGCTACATGTGATTCGAATAACGTGGTATACAGTATCATATGCCCCTGTGGATTGATTTACATAGGACGAAGTGCTAGACCAATTAAGATCCGTCTAACGGAGCATATATCCAGAATTACTACTCAGAATATGCAGGCTCCTTTAGTAGCCCATTGGCTAGATAAAAATCATACAGTAGATGAAATACGATGGAGAATCTTGGAATGTGTAGGCACAGGGGAGGAGGGAGGCTCGGTCAAAAAACTGCTAAATTATCGTGAACAATTCTATATTTTTTCTTTAAACACGGTATCGCCAGCTGGCTTAAATGCTGAGCTAGAATGGATGTCACTGATTGGATAGATCAGTGTATCCTGTATTGTAGAGGTCCAATAGAGCCCAGGGGAGGATCCATGAGGTCAGAGGTAATTTGAATATTTAAGTAAGAGATGAGAACGCCGGCGCCATCTTGAGAAGGGGTAAACCCGCTAGAACTAAGTAGAGCTGACGCTGGGAGAGACTGTAGGTAAGATTTTTTGATAAATATGGCGTGAAATAACCTAGATTACTGAAAACTTATGAAGGAAGGTTTTCTATGCGCTAGGAAAATTTACTAATACATTGGGTTTTCTATTTTTTAGGGGATAGCCCTTGACACAGCTCGATAGAGGGCGAAACATGCATGTCGGGCATTGAACCCTTTGGTCTGATCATATAAGATAAGTAATTAAACTGATAAAATAGCAAAAGATTTTTGAAGTTTAAAAAAATACAATAAATTGGCTGAACCAATGAAGAAGTGGACGCTAGTTACATTGCCATATCCAAACTTTTGGTAATGAGCGTCGCTGAGGTTGCCTTAGAAAAAATTCGAAAAAATTGAATATATGAGTAAGGTTAAGACACTGCTTCTTTATCTGTCTAAATAGCAGAATACTTCAAATCAGTGTGAAGATCTTTGCTTCAATAGTACTAATTACCGGACCCAATCTTGAATTAGATATCTGTGTGAATTTATAGGGGACTGGTAGAGAGTTTTTACAAACTAGCCACGTTTTGGTTTTCACACCATTTACACTAGCCATAGACATGGCTTAAGTGGTCATGCCTATAGTTTGGCGCATAGCTGCGGATTTGTGCTAATATTCCATAACAACTCTGCCATTATAGAATACTAGCTTAGTGCCCAGTTTTTTATGCCTAACTTTTAGTGACCTGTATAGAATTTACCCCATTATTTCCCCCATTGCTTCAGGTAGCCATTTTGAGAGCAATCCTATAAAGGAAGAGTCCCTGGGTCCCAGATGGTAAGCGGTGAAACTACAGAGGAGCAGGGTTGGGAGGGTGAGGTAAGTGGGAGTGGGAAATGGGGAGTTGATTCATGTTAAGGGGTTGTGGTTTAATATGCTTTGTCCGATTGTAGTATTTGTCTTTCTCGGTTTTATTGTAATATATTTCCTACTATTTTTATTGGGTGACAGTCTTTCTGTATTCTTTTTGCAATAAAAGTCTATTGTTACAAAAAGAGAAAAGTAGGCTCCTACTTTTCTTTATAGATTACTAGTGTAACAGGTCATAGAGCTGGTGTAAATGCATCATAGAGGTTGCTATGGGGTGGTATGGAGTGGCAAGTGCCACACCAAACAAATGGCGTGCCACCCCAGTTTCTGTGGGAATGATCTGGCATGTCTCCCTCTTTAACCTAACCTGCATAGTCCAGTATCGCTGTTGTCCTTCCCTCCTGTCCTTCGGCGGTGACTGCTAGCAGTGTCATTAAGATAAAGCAAGCTACCTCCGGCTGGCCCCAGAAGCGTTCTCTCTACTGTGTCTCACCTATGTGTACACAGGAAGTTATGTCAGAGAAGGTGAGACACAGCAGAGGGAACACTTCTGGAGTCAGCTGGAGGCACCTTGCTTTATCTTAATGATGTTGCTGGCAGCCAGTGCTGAAGGACAGGAGGGAAGGAAGAGATCAATAACAGATGGCAGGAGGGTGGGAAGAAGGATAAAAGATGACAGACAGTGTGCCAGGGAAGGGAGAGAGATAGCAGACCATTGGGGGGGGGGGGGGAGAGTGCTGAACTGGAGAGGAAGGGACAACTTACATGATGGGGAGTGATACACCTACCCACAGTGGGGAGGGGGGGGAAGACAGAGAGAGAGAGGTGGAGTACCTTAGGGACAGGGTAGGGGACAGAGAGGGAAGCAGTTCCTTGGGGACAGGGTAGGGGAGAGAGAGACAGAGACAGAGATGGAGTACATTGGGGACAGGATAGGGGATAGAGAGGGAGAGGTAGAGAGGGATGTAGTATTTTGGGGACAGGGTGGGGGAGAGGGATGCAGTATCTTGGGGACATGGTAAGGGAAAGAGACATATGGAGTACCTTAGAGACAGGGGAGGGGAGAGAGGGGATAGAGAGAGAGAGGGAGATGCACTACCCTTGGGACAGGGTAGGGGAGAGAGAGAGAGGGAGATATCTGGTCCTCAGGTGGGGTGCAGGAGAAAGGAAGAGAAGGGAAGAAGCTGTACTCAGACAGGGACAAGGACAAGAGGGGTGATACTGAACTGAACATGGGGAGGGGGACAGTGACACAGAGGGGAAAAGCTTTACAGGAAAAATTGGGCCATAGAGGCAACGAACGTGGACATGGAGAGAGAGAAAATGTCAACTGCGCAGGAGACCCTAGAAAGAGCAGAAGATGAATGGAACTTGGGGGAGGTGGGAGAACAGAGAATAAGATGGATGGAACTTGGGGGAGGGGAAGAGAAGGGGAACAGAGCTAAAGATGGAACTGGGGAGGGGAATAGAGCACAAGATTAATGGGATTAGGGTGCTGGGGAAGATAGAAGGGGAACAGAGCAGAAAATGAGTGAATGGGGGGCTAAGAGAAGGGAATGAAGTGAGGGGGGGAGAAGCTTGAGACATGGTATGAATGACCTAGAAGACTATTGAAAAGAGATGGGGGAGGGATATGAGAAAAAGGGGATGGCTCTCTGAAGGGGTTGAGTGAGGGTGGAAATGTGTTAAACAGATAGTGGAAGAGAGGCAATAGGAGATGGGTTAGAAGAGTGAAATTGAAGAAAGGCCCTGAGGCAAGGGAAGGAAAGAGAGACAGGAATGGATCTGTGGATGATAAGGAAATGGCAGTAAAGGGTAGATGAGGGCTGAGAGGGTGAGTACAGAAGATGGGAATGGGGGGCTAGGGATTGAAGGAAAGATGAGGTGGGTCACAGGAGAATGGGGAAGGAGAGAGATGGGAGGAAATGGGAGTGAGGGAGATTAACATAATGTAGCAATGCTCTATATTGTATTATGAATCGTGACACATGCATCTCTCTTTACATTACAAAAACTACATATTGTGATGTCATCTATAAATTGGATTATACATTAAAGAAAATTTAGATGGATATGCTGAGAATAAAACAACGAAAACAAAAACTAAGTGTAATTTACACTGGTGCAAGTCATTTTTTAATATCAGGATTTGTAGTTTGTTTAAAATTTCATAAAACAATAAAAATAAAACTGAAAAAACAACTGGTTGTTTTCCACAATAATACAAAACATTTTTTAAATGAAGCACATTTACATTTTTAAAGGTATGAATTCTAATTATTTAAATTTTTAAGGCAATGAAAAACTCTTTCAATCTGCAATAAAGCAATTTCTAAATGTAATAAAAGACCATATGGGAAAGAGTGTATAGCTGATGTGCTATGGAGTTTGGATTGTATGTCTCTATATACATTCCAAATAGGAATGAACTCTAAAGTGACTGTGTATAAACTGTACAAATATAGCAAATAGGGGCTGTAGAGAAAGTATTGTGTGTGTGTGTGTGGTTTTATTAAAGGAAAACGCTGTAATCTATTTCTGAATTTAAACCTGTAGGCTGTAAACTATTAAGATGAAGGATGAACTTCTGTTCTTCTCTACTCAGTATGTAAGTAGTAAGGAGGGACAGCTCCATTGAGAAGGCCATGGAGTCCTATATTGTTAATTTAAAAGTGGGAGAGGGGTGTGTGATGTGCAGAAATGCCTCTTTGGCTTGCCACCCTTCATAACTAGCTTGCCCCCTTGTTGCCACCCCAAATATTTATCTAGAGACGCCACTGAAATGCATAAGCCATACTTTTATATAATTTGTGTGTAATTGTGTGCCCCACCCAATCTTTGCCCAAACTCTATCCATGTGAATGTCCACATGCAAGGTATATGCCTTTGAATGTCTCTGAATGTTGACACATACTTACAAAATAGCATGTAACTGGTATATGGTCATTTAAGCATATATGTGTTTACATACGTGCATAAATGACTAGAATTCTGTTATGTATGTTCTTGCCACCTAAATCTAGGCAGCTCCTTACTGAGTGTGAGCTTTTTTGGCAGGGACATATTGCACCTGAATACTTATCACCACTGCACATTATTCCATACCATCCAGATAAAAGCTAGCTTTTTAAAAAGGAGTAAGATTTCCTAGGAAAGTATGGATGCCCTTTAATTGCATCTTCACCATAATATTATATGGCAGGGCCAATGTAAAACTATATCCATCTTTCCACTGCATCTCAGTGGGATGTTAATATATATATATCTCTTGTCTTACCACACATTTCCAAATTGCCCCTAATATAGCATATGAAAGCTAGTCATCCTAGCTTGTCATCAGGCCTGGATTTAGGCACAGCGCAGTCTAGGAACTACCTCTGGTCTCTAATTTTCATTGCAATGCCACCATTTGGGCCTCTCAAAATGTTATTCTCTTCTTTCAATTAACTTCAACGCAGGGCTTGAGAGCCAGCATGTATACTCACAGGACCCTTGCACATCTTTCCATGGTAAAAATAAGTCTATGGAGGAGGAAGACAAGGGGCCACCACAAGTCCTGTGAGAACATTTGTCAGCTCAAAGGTCCCATGATGAAGTTGCACTGGAGAGACTCCAGAAGAAAGGAGGACATAGTGGAGAAGAGATGGGTAGGGGCTCTTGGTAGAGAGTGGCACCTCTTTGCCTTAGTGAACCCAAATTTGAAATCCAATCTTGCATGTTGCTGCAGTATCTCCTTCCAACCGCTGTAGTATCTCAGCAAAACATCAATCCAAATGAGGATTACTCAATTTATTTGAGTTTAAATAGCTACAGATATAGATGTAGATATTTACTCATACAAACAAGACATATTGAGATATGTTAAAATAGAAATATGAAGCAATAAGGAGAGACAGATTTGGAAATAGGAAAAGAGATTTAGAGGTACCTAGAGATGGAGAAAAAGTGCAGCACAGGGAAGGATTGAGAATGGATGTGGTACCTACGCTGGTGTATCAAACAGCATCAAGAAAATCCCCATTATGAAGACCAAGGTTCCTACTACAGAAGCTGGCAACAGCCACCCTGTGTAAAAGCCTAAAGGAGACAAATACAAAAAAAATGGAAACATTCAGAGATAGACAAGAGAAACAACATTAGCAATAACCACAGAACCAGCTGCAGGAGTGCCAACCCACAAGAACTGCCTTCCAACCACTGGCAATATATCCTTACTGTATATTTTTTGTTACATTTGTACCCCGCGCTTTCCCACTCATGGCAGGCTCAATGCTGCTTACATGGGGCAATGGAGGGTTAAGTGACTTGCCCAGAGTCACAAGGAGCTGCCTGTGCCTGAAGTGGGAATCAAACTCAGTTCCTCAGTTCCCCAGGACCAAAGTCCACCACCTTAACCACTAGGCCACTCCTCCACTCTGTATAAGAATACAGAGGCTTCTGTGTGCAACATTTGCTCTACATTTTCACTTGAGCTCCACAAATATAGTGAAAAGAGGTATGCAAGACCAGGGGCGTAGCCAGACACCCAGTTTTGGGTGGGCCTGGGCCCAAGATGGGTGGGCAGAACTCTGCCTTGTCCCACAAGTGATATGGTCTCGCCCTCTCTCACCTGCATGCCATAGGGTCTCTCAAACATCCCCCTCCCCCGCATACCTTTGAAATAGCAGATTTTCACTGGCAGCGAGCAGCAGCTAATACACACTGTTCATATTGGCCCCACAGCCTTCCCTCTGATACAACTTCCTGTTTCTTCATAGGCGGGAATACCTCAGAGAGAAGGCTGTGGGGGCCGGTGCGAGCGGTATGTATCAGTTGCCACTCACTGCAGGCAAAGACCTGCTATTTACAAGGTATACAGGAGGGACAGTTGTTGGGAGTTTTCGGCTGCTGGGGCTTGGGGATCCCTGCCAGTCACATCATAGGTGTGTTGCTACTGGGTGGGCCTGAGCCCAAAGTGGGTGGGCCTGGGCCCATCCGGGCCCACCCTTAGCTACACCACTGTGCAAGACGTTAAGCAGTATTTACATAGACGTTAGACAGAGACAGGCTGAAAGTATAAAAGATACAAGTCTATAAATGGTTGCCTCCTTTTAGGTGCCCCGATGCTATGTGGTGAGAATGTACTCTGTATCAGTCAGCACCTAGGCACTGTTATAGAATACAAGCGTAATTTGATATCAGAGCACCTAAGACCTGGTTTAATTACAGGCACCTAAATGCGGCGAGGGCACACATAAAGCAAAATAACTCACCTGTAGCAGGTGTTCTCCAAGGACATCAGGCTAAGTATTCTCACATCTGGGTGACATCATCCAACAGAGCCTGGCATGGATATTGACTAGTGATGATTGTAGAAATTTCTAGCAGCGTCTCACTACGCATGCGCTGGTGACTTCCTCTCCAACAGGGCCGTGCCTAGGGTCTCCGGCGCCCCCCTGCAGTTGGCCCCGCCGGCGCGCCCCCCCCCCAAAACGATCGCTACACTACCCGCCCTCTTCTCCCCAGATTCTTTTCCTTTTTGTTTAAATTTACCTCTCCGGCACGTGGCAGCGTAGCGTTAGTGAGGAGGCGGCGCTCCCCCGCCCCGACATGTCAGTCTTTTCCCTTCGCTCAGTTCCGCCTTCTTCTGACGTCAGAAATGACGTCAGAAGAGGGTGGGACACTGAGCGAAGGGAAGAAGACACGTCGGGGCGGGGGAGCGCCGCCTCCTCACTAACGCTACGCTGCCACGCGCCGGAGAGGTAAATTTAAACAAAAAAAAAAAGGACCTGGGGAGAAGAGGGCGAGGTAAGCATGGTGTGGCGGGGTGCCCCCCCAGAGGATGGCGCCCTCCTGCCATGCTTACCTCGCTTACCGTGTCGGCACGGCCCTGCTCTCCAACACATAAGCACAGTTCCCTCAGTCATTTAAAATAGATAAAGAATACAACCCGAAGAGGAGGTGGGAGAGTATGTAAGAATACTTGGCCTGCTGTCCTCAGAGAACACCTGCTGCAGGTAAGTAACCGCTTTCTCCAAAGGCACGTGGTTTTGGGGAAAATGTTGGCAGAATGATTGACTGCTTAAGATGGAACTTCATAGAAACATGACAGCAGATAAAGGCCATATGACCCATCCAGTCTGCCCATCCTCTATTACCCCTAATTCTTCCTGTTCCTAAGCGATTACACATGCTTATCCCATGCCTTTTTAAATTCTGGAACAGTCCTCGACTCCACCACCTCCACCGGGAGGCCATTCCACGCCTCCACCACCCTTTCTATGAAATAATACTTCCTTAGCTTACTCCTAAGCCTATTCCTTCTTAACTTTGTCATATGCCCCCTCATTCCAGAGCTCTCCTTCATTTGAAAAAGTCTCTCTTCCTGTACATAAATGCCCTTGAGATATTTAAACATTTCTATCATGTCTCCTCTCTCCCTCCTCTCTTCCAGCATATACATGTTGAGGTTCATAAGCCTGTCCCTATAATTTTTGCATTCAAGACTGCTTACTAATTTCGTAGCTGCCCTCTGGACCGACTCCATCTTGTTTATATCTTTCCGTAGGTGCGATCTCCAGAACTGCACGCAGTACTCCAAATGAGGCCTCCCCAGAGACTTATACAACAGCACTATCACATCCATTTTCCTGCTGGTCATGCCTTTCTTTATGCACCCAAGTATCCTTCTGGCTTTGGCCATCGCTTTTTCTACCTGTTTGAAAGCTTTAAGATCGTCAGACACAATCACCCCCAAGTCCAGCTCTTCCTTCGCACACTGAAGCACTACACCCCCTATACTGTACCGTTCAACACTACCTTAGGAAGGAACTTAAGATGTGTACGAAGAACTATTCCATTGTGGTGAAACTTAGTGTAAGATGAATCAGCTACGAGGTCTGAAGCTCACTGACTCTGCGAGCTGGAGTAACTGCCACCAAAAACACAACTTTCCAGGTCAAATACTTCAGATGATAGGAATCAAGTGACTCGAAAGGTGCTTTTATCAGCTAGGTGAGGAGAACGTTGATATCCCATGACACAGTTGGAGGTTTTACAGGAGACTTTATTAACATCAAACCTCTTGTTAAGCAAACAACTAGAGGCTGGGCAGAGATGGGCTTACCTCCTACACAGAGATGATAATTACTAATTGCATTGAGAAGAACCCTTACAGAATTGGTTTTTAAACCAGATTCAGAGAGATGCAGGAGGTATTCAAGCAGTTTTTGTTTAGGACAAATGAGGAGATCTAAGGTCCTGCCCTCACATCAGACAGCAAATCTCCTCCACTTAAATGAGTAACACCTCTTAGTGGAGTCTTTCCTGGAAGCCAGCAAGATGCAAGAGGCACCCTCAAGCAATTGTAAGGATTCCAATTATATGCTCTCAACATACAAGCTGTGAAGGCCAGGGATTGGAGGTTAGGATATAGAAGGGATCCCTTGTTCTGCTTGATGAGGGTCAGAAAACATTCCAATCTCCAAAGATCTTTGGAGTAAAACTCCAAGAAGAGAGAACCAGATCTGCCTTGGCCAATAAGGGACCATTAGGATCATAGTTTCCTGGTCTCGCTTGAGTTTCAGTAAAGTCTTCTCTATGAGAGGTATTGGAGGATAAGCATACAGAAGACCTTCCCCCAATGGAGAAGAAAGGCATCTGATGCTGGTCTGCTGTGTGATCTGAGCCTGGGAAAGAACTGGGAGACCTTGTTGAGGTGAAAAGCAAAACGATCCAGTGAGGGAGTGCCCCACTCTTTGGAAGATCTTGTGGGCTATGCCCATGTTGAGAGACTACTTTTGCAGTTGCAAAACCCTGCTCATTCTGTTGGCCAGGCAGTAGTCCTTTCCTGCTAGGTACGTGGCTTGGAGGACCACTGCCTCCTGACATAAGGGGTAGGATCCTGTATTCCCCTGCTTGTTCAGATAGAACACTGCAACCTGGCTGTCCATTTGAATGAGAATAATTTGGTTCTGTAGCCAATCTATGAAAGCCTTTACAGCGTTCCAAATGGCCCTGAACTTGAAGTTGATATGGTAAGTTGTTTCCTGAGCAGATCAAGTACCCTGGGTGTGAAGCTGTAGGGGTATTTTCCTGCCATCTCACCTTTGCTGGTATGAGGCCTGTCCAAGCCTAAACCAACTAAAATGGATTGTATTGAATATATCAGAAACCAGCTTTCTACAAAGGAAAATTACTTTTTGGTACATATCAGTGGCGTAGGAAGGGGGGGGGGCGAGAGGGGCGGTCCGCCCCGGGTGCACGCACTCGGGGGGTGCCGACCCCGCTGGTTCCCTGCTCTCTCTGCCCCGGAACAGGTTACTTCCTGTTCCGGGGCAGAGAGAGCAGGGAACCAGCGGGGCCGATGCAGCTCCGAGTGACGTGCACTCGGGGCGGATCGGCTCTCCTGCAGGTAACAATGCGCTTCGGGGGGGGGGTTGCGCCGTGCTGCACCCGGGGGGGGGTGCGCAGCGGCGACCCGCCCCGGGTGCCATTAGCCCTCGCTACGGCACTGGTACATATGTCTATGTGCACTGGCCATCCATCTTGTCTCCTGGGAGCATGTGGAGGAGTAAACTTCTCAGGAGCAGTGTCTTCAATAACAACTGTGAACAATGGAGTGGCCTGTGACTGATAAGTTATTCTAGCTAGACGTACACAAGTCCTCCTTGTCATGACCGTGGGTTATCTGCTACATAAGTACATAAGTAATGCCATACTGGGGAAAGACCAAGGGTCCATCGAGCCCAGCATCCCGTCCATGACAGCGGCCAATCCAGGCCAAGGGCACCTGGCAAGCTTCCCAAACGTACAAACATTCTGTACATGTTATTCCTAGAATTATGGATTTTTCCCAAGTCCATTTAGTAGCGGTTTATGGACTTGTCCTTTAGGAAACTGTCTAACCCCTTTTTAAACTCTGCCAAGTATCTCTGCTAGACAGAGATACACGGTTGGTGATTGGTCCATGGGTCACCTGACCAAGAGCATGGCCAAGGATAAAAGAGAGAGATCAGAAGATCAGAAGAGGAAGAAAAGAAGATTTGCCTGGCATACATCTCTCTCAGAGGAGCTAGAGAGATTGACTTTTGGCCTGAACACCAGTGAAGTGTGATTCCTTGTGCTGAGAGCTGACAAGGTCAAGGTCAAGTTCAGCCACAGCTCTGTGGTTTTCCCCAAAGACTGTGTAATCAGTGTACAGAGCAAAGACCTTGGATTTTATTCCTGGACTGGGATAGATTCACATGTACTCTGTTGGAGTCTGAAAGAAGGAATCCAATTCATCATCATATCTATGGACCCAGGGTGAGAGAAGCAGAAATATTTCTTCCTATAGTTCAGGGGTTAGCTAGTCTGTGGTGATTGCCTGTCCCTGATTGGTTATAACAAGACTTGTGGTTTTCAGCCTTATATTGCTGCTAAGAGCATAATCTTCTTAGGATATATTAGTGGTGTAATCATATATTTTTATATATCTATTATTGGTAATCAGGATTTTTGTAGTACAAGTCTATTTTTGTAATTTGCTTTGCATTTTGCCATACTGTTATTTTTATATCTAAAATAATATATGCCAACTTGGCATTGTTCCTTTCATTGGTGCAGCCTGTCAGCAGAGCCTAAGGGCCAATTAGGTACTTTCATATTCATGAGCAAACAAGTCTAGAATAATTGCTATTTTGTGATTATCTGATATAAAAGTAACTGCAAAGCCCATCTACATGAGCTCTCCACCCCAAGTTGGATGCATCCATTGTTAACAGCTTCTGAGGAGGTAGAATTTGGAATAGCAGTCTCACAGTCAAATTCAACTGAACTGTCCACTAGAGAAGGATATGAGTCAACTCTGGAGGAATCTGGATTACATCCACTAGATTCCTCACTGCCTGAGACCACTAGGAAGCTAGGGTCCACTGGGCCTCTCTCAAATGGAGACGAGCCATGGGAGTGACATGCACTGTTGAGGCCATGTGACCCATTAATCTCAGCAGTTGCTGAGCTGTGACATGCTTGCTTCTTTGGATATGTGAGGCAATATCAAAGTCTCTGCTCTCACTTGTAGAAGAAAAGCCCAAGCCTGCAATGTATCGAGCAGGGCTCCTATGTACTCTAATTTCTGAACTGGGAGAAGGTGTGACTTCGGGTAGTTTACCATGAACCGTAGTAATTCCAACACAGTTAGGTGCATCAAATCTGTTGTCCTGTGATGTGCTCTTGACCAGCTAATTGTCCAGATAGGGAAACACATATACTTCCAGTCTGTGCAAACATGTTACACATACTGATAGACACTTGATGAATACCCTGGGAGCCGACACAAAGTCAAATGGCAGAACACGATACTGGTAGTGGTGTTTCCCTATTCAAATCTGAGATACTTCCTGTGACTGGGAAGTATCAAAATGTGGGTATAGGCATCCTTTAAGTCCAGAGAGCATAACCAATCTTTTTCCTGAATCACGGGAAGTAAGGTGCCCAGGGAAATCATCCTGAACATTTCTTTGACAAGGAATTTGTTCAGGGCCCTTAGGTTTAGGATGGGATGAAATCGCCCTGTCTTTTTGGGCACAAGGAAGTACCTAGAATAGAATCCCTTCTTCCCCTAAAGGCATAGATTCGACCATATTGGCCTGTAGAAGGTTGGAGATTTCCTCTACAAATACCTGCTTTATTTATTTTATTTATTTATTGCATTTGTATCCCACATTTTCCCACCTATTTGCAGGCTCAATGTGGCTTACAGAGTTTGTTATGACATAGTCCTTCCATGATATCAGATACACTTAGTATTGTAAAGAGATTAAATAAGAGAAGAGAAAAGGAAGGTGTTAGGCAGGATAGTATGGAAGGTGGACTTTAATAATTAGAAGGATTAGTGAGGTAGTTTTGTGAGGTTATGGGTTCTCTTTGTAGGCCTTGTTGAAGAGATGTGTCTTCAAAGATTTGCAGAAGTTGGTTATTTCGTCAATAGCTTTCAGGGCTGTAGGTAATGCATTCCACAGCTGCGTGCTCATGTAAGAGAAGGTGGTGGTCTGTATCAGCTTGTATTTTAGTCCTTTACAGCTGGGGAAGTGCAGGTTGAGAAATTTGCAGGATGATCTTATGGCGTTCCTGGGGGGCAAGTCCACGAGGTTTAGCATGTAGATCGGGGCGTCTGCATGAATGATTTTGTGTATAATCGTGCAGATCTTGAACGCAATGCGTTCCTTGAGTGGGAGCCAATGAAGTTTCTCTCTTAGCTTGTGCTGAGAGCTGATGAATGGTGCTCTTAGTGGGCAATTTGGTGGTCTTTGATGCCAATGCAGGGTGTAACTGAGACAATTTGAAGAACCTACCAGTCAGGGGTTACAAAGGAACATCTTTGCTAGAAAAAATTCAGTCTCTCCCCTACTGGTAGGCCATCTGGGATGGTTACTTGAATTGTAGCTTTGCTCTCCTGGAGCTAGTCAAAAGCTTGTCCCTTGCTTTGACTGTGGAGCCGGCTGGCACATCTGAGGACAGGACTGGTGAGGTCAAGAGCACCGGGCCTGGGGCTGATAGAGCAAAAAGGCAGCAGAAACCTACACTTTTGAGAGTAGTAGGGTCACCGCCTAGGCCCACTCATAAACCTCCTAGAAGAAGAGGCTACAGTTGAAGGTTGCCGAGACAGGGACTGGATGATATCTGTATGTTTCTTTATGAGGTCAGCGTCCTCCTACACTTTGACCCCATAAAGACTGTCTCCTTTGCAAGGTATGTCCGCCAACCTCTCCTGAACCACTGGTTCTAGGTCACAGGAATACAGCCATGAGAGCCTGCACATCTCTGCCCCCATGGCAGAGAGTCTGGTTGCAATATCAAAAGAATAGTAAGTGCCCATAGACAGATACTTTCTATACTCCAGCTGCTTACTGGCCGACTGGTGAAGCTCTATAGCCTGCTTCTGAGGGAGAGAATCCACAATAAGTGTATTGTGTAGCAAAGTTTTCTAGTGAAGGCTCATGTAGAGCTGGTAGGACTGGATGCGGGCAATAAGCATCGAGGCCTGATTAACCTTCCTCCCAAGCAAGTCTAGTGTCTAAGCCTCTCTATCTGGGGGAGCCAAGACATGAATCCTGGAGCTCCTAGCTTGTTTGAGGGTGGCTTCAACATCCGGGAGCCTTCTATATATGATACTGTGTATCCACCTTCTTAGGTGTGACCTGCACTAAAAGGGGAGCTCCCCAATTCTTCATCAGTGCATCTTTAAGGATAGGGTGCAATGGTACTCTGACTCCTTCCTTAGGAAGCGAATCTAGAAAACATCTCTGCCCTGGGCTCCTCCTCCATCTCCAACTTAGATGGGATGGATAAAGCCATCTCCTTGACAAAACCAGTGAAAGAGAGACCCACAGGTGGAGATTTACATTTCTCTTGAGGCAGTTAGAGATCAGAAAGGACCCCTCTTCTGAGAAGTAATGAGGGTCTTCTTCTGAGTCCCATGAGTGGTCCCAGTCAGACTCCTCACCCTACTCAGACTAGACTGAGTGAGTCTGTGCCTGCCCCAGCTCAGTGGGATCACATCCATGCTTCAAAGGGCGCCGAGGTACAGTCCTACCCTCCTGCTCCTTCAAGGCGTTAGCACTGAGGATCTCTCCACAGGCATGGTAGGAGCCTCAAGAAGAATCTGGGGCTTATCCACAGTTGATGAAAGCACCCTCAATGCCTGAGTGGAGTGCAACTGTAGTATCTGCACCAGCTCCTCCCTGAGCAGCAACTGGAGCATGTTCTTCCCTTCCACAGATGTATTGTGCCTCTTCCTCAAGTTGCCTGGCGTTTGAAATGTGAAATAGAAGGTACTGTCTGTTTCTTGTGAGAAACAGGAAGTGTCTTGTTTCATGTTTCAAATCTGTAGAGCAGACTGAGGAAGCGGGCAGCACAGCAGTCGAAGGGAAGAACATGCTCCCACCTCAGTGAAGGGGTGACCTGCTGAGGCAGGTTTATGGTGCCCTTAATCTTGGGCACCCAAGCTAGTGCCTCACCCCTTAAGCTGGCCTTGATTGGCTGACGGCAATATTAACAGACTACAGTACATGATCATTTTTGTTTGCATATATATTCTGTTAATGATTCACCCCTATGTTCAATATATAAACTTGACTATAAAGCAAGAATAATTATGGACAACAGAGTCTCCACCTAGCATTTACCAGTCTCCCATACAGGCTAGTTTTTATAACCACTGTTCCATCTAAGCTGAGCGGGAGTCTTCCAGTTGCATTGCTGCCAGTGGAGGGTGGTGCTTCAATATTGTGTTTTTAATCACTAGGGACAGGCACATTCTCTGGAGTCCTGCAGAGCTTGCCTGCCCCTCATTACTGAAAATGTAATAGTGAAATAGCACCTCCCAATGTCTGTAACCCAATTTTTTAAAAAGTGAAAATATGGAACAAAGAAAAGGAAGGTCCTTATAGCATCAACCTATTTCTTTCTGAATGTGCCTTGACACTAATTCGAGATTGAATTAACAATACCAGAGCCAATATTCAAAAAGCTAACAAATGGATAATATATCCAGAAAAAGCTAAATGTGTATTCAGCAGGAATTATGAAAATAAATACCACTGAATATATGTGTATAAATATGTGCCTTGATTATGGCTAGACAGCTCTGGATGGGCTGGGACAGCATAGAGGGGTTAGGGGAGAGAGGGGGTGCTAGTAGACACAAATATTTCTTTGCAGTAACTGTGTGTCAAGTTTTTTTTTTAATTACATGCTGTGATCCCACATGCAGTGTCCGGTCAGGGTTTCTGTGTGAGGTAATATACTGAAACCATTTCTGCATTGCTAACTCTCAGAAAGGCATTGTTAAACTTGCGGTAACTGTGCAGGAAGTTTTCTTCATCAATTCCTAAGTTAAGTATATTAAAACTTAATATACCGCTTAAGCTGACTAGCAGAACTAGGTGGTTTACAAATTAAAATACAAATAAAAGAAAGAAAAAACTACAATTGTTGATAGGAAAATGAGACGAGTAACCAACAAATCAGGGTATAACAATAAGGGTACACAGAGGGAAGGACAAGGCTAGATAATTCTTAAAGAGAAAATAGGAAGGGAAGGGTGATGATTCAAGCGCAGGCAAATTCTACATTAACTGTCAAGATGTAAAGCATCCTTAAAAAGCCAAGTTTTTAAGGCTATTTTAAACTGTTTGAATGAAAGTTCAGAATGCAATAGTAAGGGTAAAGAATTCCAATAGCAGGGGACCGTGAAGAAAAAGGCATGGTGTGAACTTCAGCTGTGCAGTTTTGAGACTAGGGAGAACAAGTTGGTGATCGTTTAATGAACGTAAACGTCTAGCTGGAGAATAAGGGATAGTTAAAGATGCCAAATAATCAGGAGATCCAAATCTAAGTGCTTTGAACGTAAGAGTAAGAAGTTTGTATTTGATACATTGTTCCATGGGAAGCCAATGAAATGTCTGAAATAAAGGGGATAAGGGGAAACACTATCAAACTTACGCGCATGACAGATGAGTTTAATGGCCATATTTTGAATTGTTTGAAGTTTTTTGAGATTTGACTGAGCAACTAATATACATGATATTACAATAATTGAGACTTAGTGATAAGAAGGGACAAAATAAGGATATGAAAAGTGAGATGATCAAAATAACGACGAACAGTGAGTAGTTGGCGAAGAATCAGGAAACCAGTTTTACATAAATTTGAAATCTGAGGGATGAATGTCAAGTAGGAATCAAGAGTAGTGCTGAGGTCATGGAAAGAGCTAACCGATTGAATCACAGTACAATGGAGATTTAAAGGAATGGTAGGAATGGAAGTGCCACCTATAAACCAACAAGCCACAGCTTTCTATTTAAAGACCAGTTTATATTTAGAGAGCCAATATGAAACAATATGAAAGCAGTTTTGAAGGGAACTGAAAAAAGTGGAATAAGGACTAGTAGGAAATAAGAGGAGAACGTCATCAACGTAAAAATGAAATGAGACACCTACCGATTGGATAAGAGAAGCTAGAGGGCTTAAGAATAAATTAAAGAGTATTGAAGAAAGAATCAACCCTTGCAGGACACCACAAGTGGTGAAGCATTAGATGACTCAAATGAAGCCTGGTAGAAATGACCAGAGAGAAAAGATGAAAACCAGGACAGTACAGAACCAGCAATGCTCAGAGAAGATGGATGTGATAATAACTAAATCAAACGCTGCAGATAGGTCGAGTGAAATAGCAAGAACAAATGTGTTTATCTGGGTGACAGTAAATTTCATTCAGAACAGCAGAAAGAACTGTTTCTGTACTATAATTAGGTCTGAATCCTGACTGATTAGGATGAAGAGCCAAGGTTTTTCCTAAATATGAAGACAGTTGAGTAAAAACAATCTTTTCCAGTACCTTGGAAATAAAGCAGAGATTAGAAACAGGACAATAATGTTCAAGGACAGAGGGGTCTAAGGATGGTTTCTTAAGAAGTAGGTATTTGCAGTAAAACACTTAGGTGGCACATGTATGTATATCAACAATTCATATAAATTAGGAAACTCACATTACTCTAAACATTTATATGTATAATGTGCCTGTAAATGGGATCACCTAAGTTTTAGAATTACCTTTATAATGTTTATTATTTTCTATCCCAGTTTATCTCACGACAAAAGCTGAAGGAAACATTGAAGGGCTTTGGTACTGCCATTTTAAAGTCCCACAGAGAAACAACCCAGATAGCTGGCATATTCATCAGAGGCAGCACATTCTGTGATGTACAAATACTTTTTTTTTCACAGACATTATAAAGTGAAAAATGAAATTCCTTGCAGATAGGAAATACATATCTGTATTGAAAAGAAAGAGAAAGAGAAAAAGAAAGAAAAAGAAAAAGAGGACCTAGTTTTATTACCATTGCTAGAAACAGACAAAAGATTTCAATGACAGATTTGAAGTATATGCCAGACCTAAAGGGACGTTTGCTGTTAGTGAAACACCTGGCAAGTAAGGGTTTCATTGTGTACTTTAACAAGAATGCATGAACCATTAGGAATTGACACAAGAGACTACAGATGACAGCCTATGTAATCATTGGCATATATGAGAAAGCTATTCAGATATAGTAGCACTTTTTGAATAAATAAATGATAGCAGAGTTAACAATACCATCATGCACTGAAATACCAACATGCTTATAACTGTCTTAAATGGAAATAACACATTTAAAAAAAAAAAAAAAGAGGTAAATAAATTGCAATGCATAGGTACAATAGAGCCGTAGAGCTCCTTTTATAAAGCCACAGTGGCAAATGTGACGAAGCACATAGGAATTGAATGGGCTTTGTCACATTCACCACGTTGGGAATCACTACTTTGGCCTTGTAAAAGGAGCCCATAGTGAAAGCACAGCATACACTCTCCTAGAACAAAAAAGGCTACACAAATTTACTGTCAAAATTATAGATAAATATGACAACATATAATACACACATATACAAAACCTTAGTGACCTGATCTTTTGTCATGTTTCAGCTTACATCTGCATCAGAAGTATAAATAAAATCAAACAAATACAGCAAAAACATTTAAAAAATAATTTAAAAAAAACAAATCACTTTAAATAGAAAATGTGGTGATATAAAAAGCCATTTAAATACATAAAAGGCTACTTGGTTTCATCTGAAGCAATGGAGAAACAAGTTGGGAAAGCATGCATAGTCTCACAGATTCTATATAGTGCAACTTGAGTTGTGTATGCAAATCTGGGTATATTCTGGATTTGCGTGCACAACTTAATTAGCTTAACAAGTCAATCAGCGCTAATAATTAAACTTAACAAGCAATTATTTATATTAACAGGTAAAGAATTTCTGGAATAAACATGTTTGTTTTTTCTGTAACTGATGGCCCTGTGTGTATATGGCTTTCCTGCAGGACTCTGAAGCAGATCTTTTTTTATGAAGAGTGTGAAAAAGGGATATTCTGTGTCTGCTGTGATTTTGTAAATCAGTCTAATGATGTAGTAAAGTGAAACAACCTCCCTTTACTATATTTTCACACTCCTCCTTCCCTATACCCCATCCCAGCAGTCAGCAACCCTCATTCACAAGCAGCTTCAGAGGAGCATGTGCACTTTGTGCAGACACTAGAGATGCTTAGTGTGTGAACTGGAGTTCCTTTTTATTTTTCACAGCCCTTAAAATTTTTTAATTTTTTAAATTTTATTCTTTTATTGCAATCTGCCTAGTTAATAGGCAGTCTAGAATGAGTAAATAAATAAATATACAAGGTGGCCAAGGACTTTTAAAAATAAAATATCCTCTTTTTACATCCACATGCTAGTGTTGGGGTGCAAAACTATGGATATTGAAGACTTTGATGTACTGAAGACTTTGATCCACCCCTACTCATGCATCATAGCTGGACGCTCTAACAGCGGTAAAAGTTTCTTCATTAAAAAACTGTTAGAACACACCGATCGTACATTCACTATGAAGTCCAATCAAACTGTGTGGTCTTACATCTGCTAGCATCCTATGTATGAAGAATTGTCAACCAATACCGATTTATACATTTTATGGGTTTGCTGCTGGCAATGTTTAACAATGATTAGTTGTTTCTGGTCCATAAAGTAAATCTGGTCATCGTAGATGATTTTATGGAGTCCACTTTTTATGGAGTCTGCTTGTAAAACAGATGAACTTGAAAAGCTTTTACCAAATACACGCACCACAGAAATATAAGCATTATCTATATTTCTAGAACATTTTTGCCAAAGCAGAACAAGCTACACTATCACCTTAAATACCAAATATATGGTTCTTTAAAAGAATCTCAGAGATAAACAGCAAATAGCAGTTCTTGCTAGACAAATAAATTCAAGTGAGATGCACTTCTTCCTGGAGGCCTTCAAGAGCACTACCAGAAAACCATGCAATTTAGTTTATAAATACTTTGCCAACCCATTTTTCTTTGTAATTTTGAGAATTAATGGCAGTATTCCCTGTATTTGGCTGGGGTCCCTCTGCTTACCTTGTTGGGGGCTTGAGTTTCTAAGTTTAGTCAAATTTCCTGTGTTATAGTTCCTTTCATTTATTTCTATTTTTCTGTACAAAGATGTTGACTGTGTTGTATATCTTTGTAAAATGACAAAAATATAATTTTTTAAAATACAACCCAAATGCATTGATGCCCAAGACTTATAAACTGAGGACAGACACCTTTCCCCCAGCTTTGACAGCCATATACCATGAGAAAACAGAGTGTGCCTATAAAAAGAAGTGACAAATTGCAACTTTTTCCACACACGCAAATAGCGCTCTCTCAGGCAACAACACATATAATTGCCTGAAGAGGAAACTGGAGCTTTAAAAACTTTTAGTTCAGGCCTCACATTGGCAGAGAAAGGCCATCCTCATCATTGCTTCAGACAGCTTAACAGCAGCAATAGCAGAGACTGTCCTAAACACTCTGAAAGGTATACCGTTATCACAGCATCATATCAGTGTCCTTAAAAGACAAAAGCATGCAATAAAGAGTCTCGGGAACAAATGGGTACCTCTTATAACAAAGAAAAAGCTAGTGATACAGTCTGGGGGTTTTATCAGACCCCTGCTAAGTTTTGCCTTGCCGCAGATTACTAATCTTATTGGCAATGCAGTACGCTGAAAAGATGTACTTGTTCCCTAGCTGGCAACTCAATCATTTAAGGGCTCCAAGAAAATATTAGAATGGATGCTGTTCAAAGGCTTGATAAAGAAGTGTGTGATGGTATTCAAAATACAGGACTAACTGACCAGAAAAAGGCCAAACATTATTCACCAGGGTTACAGTGCTACCTATTGCTTGCCAGACAGGGGGAAAGAAAAGAGAAAAAATTAATCTGTATCTATCCGAATGAGGTCCTAAACAAACAGAGGCCCCGCTAGATAATATTGAACCACCTGACCCTGTTCTTCAGGAAGTGTTAAAAGGAATCAGCATGCATTATAGGAAATTGCAGAAGTTTTGCTTGATAAGCTATCCAGTCACAAAGATGTAGCGACCTGGGATGCTGATGGGACTTTTGTGCACAAGGGCTATCCTATCAGCTGTTCTAATCTGCTTGAACTGCTTTCCAGGGCTACACATATACATTTTCTTCTAAACAGAGGAAACCCAGAGGTTGGGAAGAATTCATACGGTTCTTGGTTAACTGAATATGCCCTCCATGGTAGTTAGCAATGCAAGCAACAGAAATCTGCTCATGTTTCTTAAAGAAAACCCCTCAGAGACTTCTGCGAAATTCACTACCCCTGTGAAAACCTAAGAAACCCTTCCCCTTAAAAAAGAGAAACTTGTGAAAACCAGAAACTTGTGAAAACCATCACCCTCCCCTATAAGAAGCATACTGTGGCATACACATGCCGGTGGTTGAATGTGTAATATATATAGTTTTAATAAAACACTTTGTATACAGACAAAAGACACCAGACTCGTGATTCCTTGTGCAATATGGCTGGTTATCTACGAATATTCAAGTGCTGGCTGGCTAGGTTTAGCGGGCAAATTGGACCACCTAAATAGCAGTCCTATCTTTGGCTGCCATAACTGACCAATGCTGAATATTCACTTAGCCAGTTAAGTTTAAGGCAGTCAAAAAAAACCCTGGATATTCAATGCCAGTCACTGGAAACGGTCTAGAATTGAATATCTAGGGTCAGTGTCGATCACGGAACTTATGTGGGCTGCCTCCCTTGGCCTGAATAATCGGGTCCACAGACTTTTGCAAAACACAAAGGGCTGAAAAAATAACAGGGAGTGAATGGACAGAAAAAAAGACAGTGAGTAGCTTGCAGTAATGCCGTGGCTGTGATTGAAAAAATACATTAAAAAAAGAAACAGCTTAAGGACAGGGAAAAATAAAACTCCTCTGAGGCTGTAGGGGGCAGTGTCTGGTAATGATTGTCACGTCCTGTCACATGACTCACCCAAGATTGCAATGAGTAGCGTGAAACAGGAAGTGCCCCTATAGGCATCTGCCTCTTGGATTTGTATGTTCACTACTTGCCACCAGCTTGAATAAGAGGCATGATCTGGGTGGAGCTATGATTACATTTCCTGTGACATCAGCAAAAAGGAGGTGTTTTGGGCAGGGCTATATCACTTCCTGTTATGTCATAAAAAGGGGCAGGGTTTGGGCAGAATGGGCAGGGTGGAGGTGGGAAGAATGGGATTTGGGCAGAGAGTGGGTGTGATTTGAGCGGAGAGTGGGCATGGCTTGGTATTCTGATTGGCTGCTGCATCCAGAAGTGCTCATGGCCCCCTGTCAAAATATGCAAATTAGCTTTCCCAAAATCTGGTGAACCTTACTACTTACAGAAAATATAATATTTATTCAGTATACTTAATGCTGCGCTTTCTTTCCTAAATTATAATTAGCTATAACCTGAGGCCTCAGGCTCACAAACTCATTTTCCAAAATAAATTGTTCTATGAACAGGGTATGAAAAAATACAATTAACCCCTTGAAGCACAGTCAAACACTTGCAGGGGAACTGTATAAAATTCTGGGTTATTTCCAGTCCTTAAGACACCTCAGACCAGCTGAAGGTATTCTGAGCAAAGGAAATTCCCAAGGGTGCTCTATATTTACTTTACTGACTCCTTCCAGTGGAGAGTGTACCCTTCACCACTAGTCTGGAATGCAGACAATTATCAATATAAAGAATGAGAGAAGAGAACAAGAGATAGGTTAAATATGAATAGTTTATTAACTCACCCAAAGCAAGCAGTCAATTATAAGAATATAGCCATATTCTTATGGGAGTTCATCGGACGGAGTGGCTGGGAGGCCTGACACGTCCATGATGGTCTCCCTTTGCATATGAGCTGTCAGTTCTTAAATATTCTTTTGGCCAACATTATTTCCATCTAATTTGACTGTTACTGACCTTTGTTACATCCAAAAACCACAGATTTGCACCAACCCGCCCCAAAAAGCCCCTTCTGCTTTTTACACCTGGACTTCCCAATGCTTATGCCGGTCACTTAACCACATGATTCTCATTTTAACTTGCACCTGTTGTTTATTTCAGTTATTTTCGTCAGAGCTTGATTTCGGCATCTGCCAACTGTCAAAAACAAGTGTCACAGAAACTTCTCCTTTTTAGGGTCAGACAGTCAATTTGATTTCTTTTATTCAGGCCTTGCTTATCAAAAAGGCAAGCGAAACCTGCTTGACCTATCTTTCCCAAAGATAAGTAGTGACAATATAATACAGAACTTACAAAAATGTGACTCCCACTGCAAGTACAAGTGGTTTCAGTTCTAGACAATTTTTTCCACTTGTCCTTTGGACCTAACCATATCAGGGAAAATTCTAAGCTTCTGACCACAATACAGAATCTCTTTATTCTTTGTCACAAAATGCCTAGCCACCAGCCTAGAGTTATCCCGTGGCCACTTATAGGGTCTATCCCCAGCAAAGCTCAGATCCACCTGCACCTGCTACTTGTGCTCTACAGTAGCACCCTCCTCCCACTGACTAGGACACAACTACCTCTGGGTGAGTGTCCCGCTCTCAAATTATCCCCAGTGATTTTTAGGTTACTGGGGCCATACTCCCAGTAGATCCACAGTTCCCAGAAAGCACTCACAGACCCAACACACAAAACACCAGGATTCATTATCAGTCCAGACAGGCAGAGTCAACAAACTAAATATTGTTTATTGTCAGAACTTGAACAGTGGTAAACAGAAAAAGTGCAATCAGCAAAACAATAACAGGTAACTGAAATATGGATCAATTATAACACTAACTAAACATTGTTTATTTTCCAAAAAGTACCTGGGGTGATCATGAAATATCCAGTTCACAGATTATCAAATATAATTGATCACAGGGCCTCAACAAAGAGATCTGTCTCTCTCTTCTCCCTGGCTAAGACTGGGGAAAAAGCCAGTAAAATCCAAATGAAAATGAGCTCCTGGGCCAATCAGAGCCCAGAATAACACTCTTTGAAAGTATACTGCAGACTGCATTTCCAAAAGGCTTAAACAAAGAAAAACAGCCTTGGTTCTGCAGCAGCTTCAAAACATAAACAAGCACTACCTGCTGGGCAAACTAGAGAAATACACTTCAGGAAATAATTATTACAAGTTATAGGCTTAAAAAAACTACTGTTCTGTCACATTATTAAAGTAAGTTCACATAGCCAGAAGCTTGTCATTTTCAGAAATAAAATTGCTATATTACTGTTATGATTCTGCCGGTTTGGCTGAGGGGGAGGGGGGACGTCTCTTCTGATTGGCTGCCAGGGTTGGGCTGACGTCAGGGGATAGTACTTTAGCCTGCAGCTGACGAATCCCTCTGCTTTGGCGTTACTTACACTTGGTGGTAACTGGAAAGCCAGATAGTTTTCTCTCAGAACTTGCTCTGGGTTCTGACAGGGATCTGTGTTTGTGTTAGAGTTTTCTTTTCCTTCCCTCTGGGTTAGCTGCTGCTGCGTGTGTGTGCGTAGCTCTGTAATCAGGGCCAGCTGCTCATTTGTTAGTGGGGGCTGGGCGTTGTTCAGCCTCCTGGGCTCTGGGCTGAGTGAGAGCGTTATCTCCATTGTTTGTTTGTTTGAAGGATTTCTCTCCCCGTGTGCAGTGAGTAACCCTTTGTGTTCTGTGTCCCTGTCTCTTACGGTGTGTTGTTTAGTAGGGCTGTGCTTCCCCTCCGCGGGGAGCTTTCTCTCGGCTTGTTTGTTGTTATAGGAGCTCTCTCTCTCTCTCTCTCCCTCATGTGCTGGCCCTGCAAGCTTAACCCTTTGTGTGCTGTATCTCTGCCTCTGTCTGCTGTGGGAGTAAGGCATAGGCTTTTTGCCTCCTTTTTTGTGTCTGGTTCCTCTGGCTTCTGCCTGGGGGGGCTTCCTACCCTTTCGGGGGCTGCTGTGTTAGTTCCCTGTCCTGCGCTATTCCCCTGGGTGGGTGTGGCCCGCTCTGGTTCTTTTTGTTTCTCCCTCTGCCCTATTGCTGGTGTTCAGAATGTGTCTGGCATCTTGGGGTCCCGGGGGGCCCTCTGGGTTCTTTCACCCCTCCCTGTGTGTGTCTGGGTTCCCATTCAGCCGTGAGGCCCGCACGAGTGGCTCTGTGTGCGTGGGTTCTGGTTCGGCTGCGAGGCCCGCCTGTATGCCTATTTCCCTTCTTCCTGAGGGACTGCGGGGAGGGGTAGCTTAGGGGCATTGTGTAGCTGGGGTGTGTGGTGGTGGGTTGGTCTCCCCTTGGCCTGGGTTGGCGCCCTGCTGGCCTCGGCCAGGGCCCAAGGGCTCACGACCAACCCAACAGATTACAATTACTACTATGTTTTATCATTATCATGCTCCCCTATATCCTTTTGTAACACAAAATGTCTATTTACTTATTTATTTCCACCATTCACGATGTATTGTAAGCTGCATTGAGCCTGCAAAGAGGTGGGAAAATGTGGGATACACATGCAATAAATAAATAAATAAACCAGAAGGGTGGCATGTTGTCAGAATCATCTTGGTAAGTTTCTAAAACATTTTGTAAGGTCAAATTTAGGATCATTACCAAAACCACTGCTGCTCCCTCAGGTTTCTGAAGAATTTTTTTCTGAGGTAAATAATACAAATTTGAAAACATCATCGAATCAGAATTCACAATTGACAAAACTTCCTTCAAATATTTTCATAGCAGTATCTCAGGTGACAACAAATGAGTTATAGAAAATTTAACATTCTCAAATTCTTAGATTTGTAAAGATTTTCCAATCACTCACACTTATGATGAAGAAATAAACTATCTTTAATGCCTGTGAAGCTTATTGCCTGCAATGTTTCCATTCTAAGCTCCACATGAGTTTGTCACAATCAACAAATCTAAACTCAAAATCTTCTAACTTCTGAGAAACCTGCTCTGTATAATCACACAATTGAGAAGGATTCAACTCTAGTCACTGATTTCTAGAGGTTTGCCAAAGTAAGTGGTGGAGCTGAGAGGTGCCCACCTCTACCACCAGCTGCCTTTCAGGTGCTGTGGAGGACTTGCAGCTCATCTGCATATCCTTACAGCCTTCTCCGGGGTGACACCCAGGTCCACTCCGGTCCACTCAGGGCCTCCGCTCTAGGTGCCCAGCACTCCCACCAGGTGCTGTGGAGGACTTGCAGCCCTTCTGCATTTCCTCACAGCTGTATCCGGGGTGACCCCAGGTCCACCCCGACCTTCCCAGGGCCCTCGCTCCAAGTGCACAGAGTTTCCAGGTGCTTTTTGGCTAGGATCAGGCGACCCTCAGGGGGAGGAATGCTGGCTTCGGCCTAAACCTTTCCTCAGCTGAGAGGTGCCCAGGTCTACCACCAGCTGCCTTTCAGGTGCCGTGGAGGACTTGCAGCTCATCTGCATATCCTTACAGCCTTCTCTGGAGTAACACCCAGGTCCACTCCGATCCACTCAGGGCCTCCGCTCTAGTGCCACGCGCCTAACGGCACGCGGGCATTTTTCTCTTTATATCTAATCTTTTTCAGTTGCTAAAGTACCTCAATCGTTTATGGCCCCTATTCACATTCTCTTCCTAGCTCTGTCCCTTCCTAATCTTTTCCCTCACCCCCTACCTCTCTCCGCTACAGGAACTCACTGCCCATCCATTGACTTCACAACCTCACCTTCTCTCCTACCCTCTTCCTCCCTCTTGGCTTTTAATCTCCGTCTCTTTCTTCCCTCCATTTTGCCTTCCCCATTCCACCTAAATACCTCTCGCCTTCGACGCCTTCGTGGCCACACCTCTCCTACTCTCCTCCGCTCTCTTTTACTCCTTCTCTTACTCTCAGCCGGTGACATCAATCCCAATCCTGGCCCTCCTCACCAACTATTATCCCAACTCTACAGATCTCACCGCGACCTCTCTAACCTCAACTCTATTCCTCTACTCCCCTCCTCTTCTCTGCCCTTCTCTTGCGCCCTATGGAATGCCCGCTCTATCTGTAACAAACTCCCCTATATCCAGGACCTCTTTATCTCGCGTCACCTCCATCTGCTCGCCATAACAGAAACCTGGCTCTGCCCTGATGACTCTGCTTCAGTCGCAGCCCTCTGCCATGGCGGTTATCTTTTTTCACATACTCCTCGCCCTGCTGGTCGCGGGAGCGGTGTTGGACTACTTCTCTCTCCCTCCTCCAGATTTCAACCCCTTCTTCCACCTTAATCTCACTGTTTTTCCTCCTTTGAAGTCCACTCTATCCGCCTTTTCTCTCCTCTGCCTCTTCGAATAGCGGTCATTTATCGTCCCACTGATAAGTCCCTTTCATCCTTTCTCAGTGACTTTGATGCCTGGCTTGCCTTCTTCCATGATCCTTCCTCCCCCTCTCTCATCCTTGGTGACTTTAATATTCCTGCTAATGATCCTTCCAACTCTTATATTTCCAAGTTACTCGCTTTAACATCCTCCTTTAATCTCCAACTATGCTCCACCTCCCCCACTCATCAAAATGGTCACTGTCTTGATCTCATCTTCTCCTCCAACTGTTCACCCTCTAGTTTCCTTGCCTCTGATCTTCCCTCCTCTGATCACCATCTTATAACTTTCACACTTAAATCTCCTCCCTCCCAGTCCCGTCCTATCTTATCTAATTTATCTAGGAATCTTCACGATATTGACCCTTCATCTCTATCCTCCCATGTTTCAAACCTCCTCTCTACTGTGGCACCATCCAAGTCTGTCAACTAGGCTGTTTCTACTTACAACAATACTCTATCCTCTGCCTTAGACACTCTTGCACCTTTGATGACCCGCCCTATAAGGCGTACAAAACCCCAGCCTTGGCTGACTTCTAATATCCGCTACCTACGTTCCTGTACCCGCTCCGCCGAATGCCTCTGGCGGAAATCTCGGGCCCTTGCTGATTTCTTACACTTTAAGTTCATGCTGACCTCCTTCCAATCTGCTCTTTTACGCGCCAAACAGGATTATTATATCCAACTCACCAACTCTCTTGGCTCTAACCCTCGACTTCTCTTCACCACATTGAACTCTCTCCTCAAGGTGCCCCCTCCCCCAACTCCCCCTTCATTATCTCCTCAGACCCTTGCTGAATTCTTTCACGACAAGGTTCAAAAGATAAACCTTGCATTCTCTACCTCACCACCTCTCCCTCCACTAGTCCGTTCCCCTCTCTCTCCTTCCCTGCATTCCCTTTCCTCCTATCCTGAAGTTACTATAGAGGAAACTACACTTCTCCTTTCTTCCTCAAAATGTACCACCTGTTCCTCTGATCCCATTCCCACCCACCTTCTTAATGCCATCTCTCCTGCTCTTATTCCTTTTATCTGTCACATTCTCAACCTCTCACTTTCCACTGCGACTGTCCCTGCTGCCTTTAAACATGCTATGGTCACACCTCTCCTTAAGAAGCCTTCACTCGACCCTACTTGTCCCTCTAATTACCGACCCATCTCCCTCCTTCCCTTTCTCTCCAAATTACTTGAGCGTGCTGTTCACCGCCGCTGCCTTGATTTTCTGTCCTCACATGCTATTCTTGACCCACTACAATCTGGTTTTCGCCCTCTCCACTCAACCGAAACTGCGCTTACTAAAGACTCCAATGACCTATTACTGGCTAAATCCAGAGGTCTCTATTCCATCCTCATTCTTCTTGATCTTTCCGCTGCTTTTGACACTGTCGATCACAGCATACTCCTCGATACCCTGTCCTCACTTGGATTCCAGGGCTCTGTCCTTTCCTGGTTCTCTTCCTACCTCTCCCTCCGCACCTTCAGTGTTCACTCTGGTAGATCCTCTTCTACTTCTATCCCTCTGCCTGTCAGCGTACCTCAGGGTTCTGTTCTTGGTCCCCTCCTCTTTTCTATCTACACTTCTTCCCTTGGTTCATTAATCTCATCCCATGGCTTTTCCTACCATCTCTATGCTGATGACTCCCAAATCTACCTTTCTACCCCTGATATCTCATCTTGCATCCAAACCAAAGTTTCAGCGTGCTTGTCTGACATTGCTGTCTGGATGTCTCAATGCCACCTGAAATTAAACATGACCAAAACCAAGCTTCTCATTTTTCCCCCCAAACCCACCTCCCCACTACCCCCGTTTTCTATTTCTGTTGATGGCTCTCTCATTCTCCCTGTCTCCTCAGCTCGAAACCTTGGGGTCATCTTTGACTCTTCTCTCTCCTTCTCTGATCATATCCAGCAGATCGCCAAGACCTGTCGTTTCTTTCTTTACAACATCCGTAAAATCCACCCCTTTCTTTCCGAGCACTCTACCAAAACCCTCATCCACACCCTTCTCACCTCTCGTTTAGACTACAGCAATCTGCTTCTTGCTGGCCTCCCACTTAGTCACCTCTCCCCTCTCCAATCGGTTCAAAACTCTGCTGCCGATCTCGTCTTCCGCCAGGGTCGCTTTACTCATACTATCCCTCTCCTCAAGTTGCTTCACTGGCTCCCTATCCGTTTTCGTATCCTGTTCAAACTTCTTCTACTAACCTATAAATGTACTCACTCTGCTGCTCCCCAGTATCTCTCCACACTTGTCCTTCCCTACACCCCTTCCCGTGCACTCCGCTCCATGGATAAATCCTTCTTATCTGTTCCCTTCTCCACTACTGCCAACTCCAGACTTCGCGCCTTCTGTCTCGCTGCACCCTACGCCTGGAATAAACTTCCTGAGCCCCTACGTCTTGCCCCATCCTTGGCTACCTTTAAATCTAGACTGAAAGCCCACCTATTTAACATTGCTTTTGACTCGTAACCACTTGTAACCACTCGCCTCCACCTACCCTCCTCTCTTCCTTCCTGTACACATTAATTGATTTGATTTGCTTACTTTATTTTTTTTGTCTATTAGATTGTAAGCTCTTTGAGCAGGGACTGTCTTTCTTCTATGTTTGTGCAGCGCTGCGTACGCCTTGTAGCGCTATAGAAATTGCTAAATAGTAGTGGTAGTAGTAACATCAGATGGAGCTTTTCCTATAAGGTCCAACTCTACCTCAGGCATGGCACTGGAGATGGTACCTTACATCTGGAAGCAGGGATCAGAGGAGTCCCAGCCAAATATACTTCTGTTCCCAAAACTCCCAAGAAAATCAGGAACCTACATGGGAAACCCTTCCTAGGAACAGGGCTTTTTTGAGGGGGTACTGAGTACCGGCACCTTTTCTATTGTCGGCTAAAATTGAGCCATGGTCCCCAAGTTTTAATGAAAGAGCTCAACCACCTCATTTCACATATGATATGTGAATCTAATCTACTCATACTAGGAGACATAAACTTGCACCTAGAAGACCAGAAGGCAAAGAACATACAAGAATGCAAAGATTTTTTCCAACTTTGGGACTTCAATAAGATAAATACTCAATTAACCCGTATCAAGGGACATGCACTTGACCTCTTCACACACAAATTCTCTCCTGATCAAATACTTACTATATCAGATATTAGATGGACACAAGTACCTTGGTCAGACCATTTCAAATTAAAGATATCCATGCAATGGAAATTAAAAAATTTAATCCAGAAACAAGAACGAAAAACTTTCACCACTAGAGGTCACATCGATCCAACACTATTCTGGCATCAGTTCTACAATAATGATTGGTCAACACAAATAGAGTCCTATCAATATCTTCTTAACTGGGACATGCGATGCAAGAATATACTTGATTCAATAGCACCAATACAATTAAGATCATCACGAAGAAACAAATCACTTACTTGGTTTAATGATGACCTCAAAAAATTAAAAACCCAAACAAGAAGACTTGAACGTGCATGGAACAAAAAGAAAGATGATCAAACTTTCACTGCATGGAAACTAATGTTAAGAAAATATAAATATTCCATCAAACAACATAAAAGGTCATATTACAACTCCAAAATAGGGCAAAACAATAAAGACCTACATAAATTATTTCAATTTGTACATAACCTTTTAGACATTACACCAGTCACCTTATTTAACATGGATACCTCATCAGCAGACGATCTAGCCACTTACTTTAATGAGAAAATCATCAAACTAAGATCCACCTTGCCAACTAACTCCTCCAACTATGTAAAATTCATCAACGACTTAGACCCAACAGCCAATGAATACCCAGCAGATCGAATATGGACAAATTTCCATTTATTAACGGAAGACACTGTTGCCCAAATGATCAACAAATTCTCCAAATCCCACTGCAAACTGGATGCATGCCCCAGCTACTTAATAAAATCTGCCCCTCAGCGTTTCATAACAGATCTCACCTCATACTTAAATCACATGCTTCAACACGGTTTCTTTCCCACAGATAAAGGCAATATCTTACTGACACCAATTCCCAAAGAGCAGAAGAAAAAGCTAAACGATATAACTAATTATCGTCCAGTGGCATCCATCCCTCTAGTAGTCAAGTTAATGGAAAGTCTGGTAACCAAACAACTTACAGACTACTTGAACAACTTCTCAGTGCTACACACATCCCAGTCTGGATTCCATGCTAATCACAGCACAGAAACAGTTCTGATAACACTCATGACCAAATTCAAGCATATTATTGCAGCTGGTAATAATGTCCTTCTGTTACAATTCGACATGTCCAGCGTGTTTGACATGGTCAATCACGATATTCTATTAAACATTCTAGAATATTTTGGAATAGGAAGAAATGTATTGAATTGGTTTCATAGTTTTCTAACAACAAGAACATACCGGGTAATATCTAAATCAATCATATCATCACCATGGAGACCGGAATGTGGTGTGCCTCAGGGATCTCCGCTCTCACCGATTCTATTTAATCTAATGGTGTTACCTTTGGCCAAAGCATTGTCTAACCAAGACCTAAATCCATATATTTATGCCGATGATGTGACGATTTATATTTTGTTCAAAAATGACATCAGAAATTGGAGACAAAATAAATTGCAGCTTCCAAATTATAAACTCATGGGCAGACACTTTCCAACTAAAGCTGAATACAGAAAAGACACAATGCCTAATATTATCATTGCAATATAATAAAACCAACTATCCCACCATAAACACACCAAATCATACTCTCCCTGTTGCGGACACCCTGAAACTCTTAGGCGTAACAATTGATCGCAATCTTAATCTAGATTGCCATGCAAAAAATGTCATAAAAAATGTTTTATGCAATGTGGAGGCTCAGAAGAGCAAGACCCTTCTTCCCAAGAGAGACATTTTGTGTATTGGTGCAATCATTGGTTCTGAGTCACTTGGACTATTGTAATTCCTTATACGCAGGATGCAAGGTACAAACCATTAAGAAACTCCAGACAGTCCAGAACACTGCAGCCAGATTGATATTTGGCAAGGTGAAATATGAAAGTGCCAGACCCCTTAGAGAAAGACTGCATTGGCTCCCACTGAAAGATCATATTGCATTCAAGATATGTACCTTGGTTCATAAGATCATTTATGGAGATGCCCCATCATACATGTCAGACCTAATTGACTTACCAGAGAGAAACAACAAAAGTTCATCATGCACCTGCTTAAACCTTCATTATCCCAATTGCAGAGGACTTAAATACAAGTCTGTACATACATCCAGTTTCTCATACATCTGCACACAACTATGGAATGAATTACCGATCGCCATAAAAACAACACACGTCCTGACAACCTTCCGAAAATTATTAAAGACTTACTTATTCTTAAAGACGTACAACAAAGATTCCTCATAATGATTTGACTTCCTAATTATTCCAATTACAACTATTCAGGAACCCTCCTATCTGCCCATCTTAATTACATCCTCATGTCTGAATATTATATCTTGTCCTGATATCATTATGTTATGTTTATCTTTCAATTCACTTCCAATCCAATATGATTTACTTATGCACTCTATTTGTAACAACTGTAAAATTATTATTCCGTTAATATGTTTGCTATGATATTCTAGGTACCCATCTGTATCCATATTCTGAAATTCTTATCCTATAATGTGTATATGTTGTTGTAACATTTTGTAAGCCACATTGAGCCTGCAAATAGGTGGGAAAATGTGGGATACAAGTGCAGCAAATAAATAAAATAAATAAAAATAATCCAGCTGGGAGATGGATATCCAAAGATAAGAGGTTAGTGAACAAAGTTCCAATTTCTCTCTGCAATTAACCATTTCTGGTTAGAGCAATAATGGTAATAGAGTTTGTATGTGTACGAGTCTGATTGGGTGAGGGCTGCATAGTAACGAGCTGCTGCTGCTGCAAATGACACCAGTACTCACCAAGCCAGGCGAAGTATAATGCTATCTTTTCACCAAAGTACTTGCGAATGTGATCCAGTGGCTGATACTTATTCCATTTACCCCACTGAGCCCAATATCGGTAGAGCATCTGGCGCAGAGTTAGAGTGTGGGAAGCAAAGTCTTTTGAGGGTATTTCATAAGGACCCTATAGAGATAAAAGAGAAAGATGTTAGCAAAAACTCTGCTTCCAGCACCTCAGATAATGTTGGGTGTAGGGAATACTGAGGTATGCATACCAAGGCATTGGAGTTTGGAGGTGTAGGTCTCAGGGGCGTAGCTACTATGAGGCCACAGGGGCCTGGGCCCCCGTAGATTTGGCCCTGGACCCCCCTGCCGACAACCCTCTCAACCCCCCCCCCTCCCGCCGCCAACCCGCCGTCTGCTACCTTTGCTGGACATGCAGGACATCAGACTCAGAAACCAAATGAAGGAAGAAGACTTTGGCTGGCGGGGGTTGGGGTCCCCCGCCAGCAAAGGTAGTAGATGGCAGGCGGGGGCGGGCGGGTCAAGAGGGTTGTCGGCAGGGGAGGGTCAAAGTTGTTGGTGGTGGTGCTGGCGGCGGGGGGTGTCGGCGGTACCAGGGGGGGCTAAAATGTGCCCCCCTCACCTCGGGCTCTGGACCCCCCTCCCGCTGAAGTCTGGCTACGCCCCTGGTAGGTCTACTTTTGTAGTGTGCCACGACACAAAATACAAGAAACATAGAGGTTTATTTTCAAAACACTTAGACTTACAAAGTTACATGGAGGGGCATAATCGAAAGGGATACCCAAGGTTTCCTGGGGACGTCCTTGCAGGACGGCTCCAGCAAGGGGCAGGGAAACCCGTATTATTGAAACAAGATGGGCAGCCATCTTTCATTTCAATAATAGAGTCGGGGATGCCCAAATCAGCAAATATAGGTCGACCTTAGAGATGGTTGTCCCCAGGACTTGGTCGTTTCTGATTTTCAGCAATAATAGAAAGCGAGGACGCCCATCTCAGAAATGACGAAATCCAAGCCATTTGGTTGTGGGAGGAGCCAGTATTCGTAGTGCACTGGTCCCACTAACGGAACGGAAAAAGCCCTTCCTTTACCTATCCCTTAGCAATTCGGAAAGGAACAGGCATACATGAAGGAAATCGCATGCAAATGAGTTGCTCGCTGTTAGCTCATTTGCACACGATTTCCTTCCTAAGGAGGGGAAGCCAGTGCAGAGCAGCCAAGTGTTATGCGTGGCTGCTCTGTGCATGCCAAACATGGCTTCATACATGCAGACAAGCTGCATGTATAATAGCTGTCTACAACCTTAGAAAAACACAAGTCCAGGTGAAAACGTCCAAGTGCTCGTCAGGGATGTCTTTTTTTTTTTTTTTTTTTTAAGAGTATGGGTGAAGGACATCCTTCACTATGCCTCCATCCCTGCGATGGCAGTTGAGGACATCCATGCCTGGATGTTTCTGTGAGAAGGACATCAATGCCTGGATGTTTCCGTGAGAAGGACATCCATGCCTGGATGTTTCTGTGAGGACATCCATGCATGCTATGCCTCCAACACCTCCTTTATTTATTTATTTGGAATTTGGATCAAAAGTAGCAGCAGTGGGATTTCAATCAGCCACCTCTGGATTGCAAGACCAGTGCTCTAACCACTAGACCACTCCTACACTCCACTCCCTTGAAATTTGGCCATCCCTGTGGGGGGGGGGGCAGTATGCAGGTCCCTGGGGGGGAGGTATATGTGTGTCAGCGGAGGCATAACGAAGGCATGGACGTCCTTCTTGCAAACATTTTGGACGTCCTCAACTGCCACCCCCCCCCCCCCCCCAGGGACGGCCAAATTTCAAGGGAGTGGAGTGGAGGAGTGGCCTAGTGGTTAGAGCACTGGTCTTGCAATCCAGAGGTGGCCGGTTCAAATCCCACTGCTGCTACTTGTGATCCAAAATCCAAATAAATAAAGGGGGTGTCAGAGGCATAGCAAAGGCATGGACATCCTCAACTGCTGTCACAGTGACGGAGGCATAGCGAAGGACATCCTTTGCCAATACTCTAAAAAGACAAAAGATTTTAAAGTTGTTTTTTTAGGGGTGGGAGGTGGTTAGTGGCCACTGAGGGAGTCAGAGGAGGTCATCCCCGATTCCCTCCGGTGGTCATCTGGTCATTTAGGGCACATTTTTGTGGTTTGGTCGTAAAAAAAATAATGACCAAGTAAAGTTGGTCAAGTGTTTGTCAGGGATGCCCTTCTTTTTTCCATTATCGCTTGAGGACGCCCATCCGTTAGGCGCACCCCAGTCCCGCCTTCACTACACCTCCGACACGCCCCCGGGAACTTTGGTCATCCCCGCAACGGGAAGCAGTTGGGGATGCCCAAAATCGGCTTTCGATTATGCCGATTTGGGCGACCCTGAAAGAAGGACGCCCATCTCCCGATTTGTGTCAAAAGATGGGCACCCTTCTCTTTCGAAAATAAACCTGCTAGTAACCTATAGAACTTTCTAAGTCTGTGCTTTAAAAATGAGCCCTTGTCTCCTAAGTTTCATGCGTTAGATTATACTAAATGAGAATGTACCAAAAGCAGAGGAATAGCTGCCATTTCTGTTAACCTTTATTTATTTTATTTATTTTGGTACATGTATCCCACATAATCCGAATACCAATTATTCAGCTCTATGTGGCTTACAACAGTTAAGAAAAAGCAGATTCAAATATTGATGTATCGATCTGGTAAAGCAACTTAGCTAGAGAGTTCAAGGCTTTTATAGAAATACTAGAATTTGATAAATAACATACTTATTTCTTGTCAAAGTCCAGTACTCTTGGATTTTATAAACTGAAGAACTTGTGTATACTCAAATTACATTCCCCTTTAAAGACTTACCTTTTAAAATGGGTGACAACTGTCTTACTGTGCAATTGCATTTCTGAGGAACTGCTCTTCTCATGTGATATGGAAGGTTTTCATGTTTAGATATATTCAAAATATCATTCCATTGTTGGCATATTTGCTTGAGTCACCCTTATTTCTGGTTGTTTCACTTGTGCTCCATATCTGGTTGGCCCTAATAAGGGCTGGCATTAGGGAGGTGCAAACAAGGCAATGGCCATGGGCCTCCATACCACAGGGGGCCCAGCCTGCCCAAATTAAAAGAAAATGCAGTCTGCCAGATGGATTTGGGGTCCCCTCTCAAATTTGTGCCCTGGGCCCCCAGCATATTTAGCACCAGTGCTGCTCTGAATCATCTAGGAATATTACTAAACCATCTGAGCTACATCAGTTCTGTTTTGTGTTTCTTATAAAAAGGATCTGGTGTATTAACAGCATTTCAGTTTATCCAATTAAGCAGCAATAAATATTTAACCCAAATATCAGAGGAAATTTTTTTTGCTTACAAATACAACCCCCTGCCCCCAAAGTAATATGCTGAACATCACATACAATCAATCAGCCCCTCATAATCTCTGATATTCAGTCCACATGGAAAAACAGATCTGTGAACTTCTGAAGCATTTGAAATGTTACTGCTGCTTATGATTCCTAAGAACCTCTCAAACAGTAACAAATGAGCAGGGTAGATTAACTCTTTGGTGGATCCTTGACAAAGATGTGGGTTGGACTCACCACCATGATATGAAAACATTTTAAAACTCTCACAAACAGGGCCACATGGTTCTGACTGCAAAGGAAAAATTGGCAAAGAAGGAAGCAGCAGGTAAGAAGCTCTGCACCAGGGCCGTGCCTAGGGTCTCTGGTGCCCCCCTGCAGACTATCAGTTGGCGCCCCCACCCCCTCCGTCTAGCAAAGCAGGAACAGAAGGGAGCAGGCAAGTAAGCTGGACATCAGGAAAAAAATAGCACTGTATGTATCCCTCATTGATAAGGCTCTGACTCTAAAGTTTAGCAATTTCATTAAAGCAAAATGTATTTTCATAACACTTCAAAGATTTCCAACTCAAAATAGGAATGCTAATTCAAAATGTGAGCAAAGTCCTCTTAGTTTCCAAAGATTCTTTTTCTAATCTCCTTTGCACCAAAGGATATAATTCAGATCAAACATTTGTCTCTGATCAACTATCTCAGATCAAATATTTATTTCAGATTAAATATTAAGGTTTCCTTGCTTACAGTCACTTAAATCTACCTAGCCTTTATATAGCTTATAGGATTTAAACACTCTTAAACTGAAATTCACCCTTTTCTATTCTTCATAAACTTCAAGTAATCCTGAAATATTCAGATCCTTTTTCACTAGAGAAACCTCAAACTTCAATCTCCACCAACCTCTTTTCATTCATATTTTCTCATTTACCACATAATCTGGCAGTCTTTTATAATTTCAGTCAACACACACAGGAACTCACAGCTGCATGTCTCTCTTGGCCAAACCGACAGTCAGTTGCTGTCTCACTCTGTTCCCTTCCGGGCAGATTTCTAACAAAAGCTGATCATCCAATCAGAGAGCTCTATTTGAATGCAGATTAACATACAGACACTGTAATGGGAATTTTAGTGAAAAACACTAGATAAACCCTTCGTTTTTGGACCAAACTTCACACTTTTGATCAGAGCCATGCCCTAACATTAAGGCTGTAAACACTTCCATCATTTTTTATTCATAAATATGCAAATGAGAACCTCCCAAAAACGGACTAATTTGCATACGATTTAAACAAATCTGAGCATATGACAACCAAGTACAGAGTCCCAGCACCTGAATTCTGCAATTAGATTTAATACAAATACTTTTAAAACTTATTTTTAGCACTTTTAAAATTTCAGGTTGTCTTTAATTTGAATGCGGTTCAAGCTCTGAAGCTCACCCTGAGTGAGGAATTAGCCACAAACCACAGCATATATAGCAATTTGGTTGCATTCTTTAAAATAACTTGAAGAGCCTGCCTGCCTCAGTGAATAATGCTGTTGCTTTCACTTCCGGTTTTAGGGCAGGGGCGATCGCAACTTCAGCTAAAAGATTTTGCAAGTGAGTGGAAGGCAGGGACCGCAGGGCAGCAGCGCCCCTCGAAGGCAGGCGCCCCCCTGCATTGCTTACCTGGCTTACCGCATTGGCACGGCCCTGCTCTGCACACTGATTGGAAGAAAGCACCTGCATATAATATATGTAAACCACTTTGGTTATTCCACAGAAAGGTAGTATATCAAATCCATGACCCTAATGCACAGGAGATGGGGAGAATAGACAAGACCTGAGTAAGGGCAGAGGTGGTTCTAGTTGCTTTCTCTCTTCCCCCATCCCTCAGTTCTTCTTTCTAACAATAGCTGACTTATTAGGGTCAAAATATGCCTTGGGAGTGTTAATATGTGTTACAGCTAGAGACCCCTCCACTGGAATAGTGGTGGGCCGAGCTCTGTAGCCTAAGCTGCTAAGAAGCAATGACCAGGCCAGAAAATCTGATGATGGCTTTGCAACTGAGTACCTGCTGAAGCAGGGCAAGCCTTATCAGGATCTGGTGTGACATCCAAATACAGTGTAAGGGCAAAGGTGAAGGAACAAATGGCTGGAATAGTAAGGACTTAGGTCAAGAAAATGGAGTCTTTGTTTTACAAGATGGATACTTGTTTCTGCATTATAGACAAGTTGTTTACAACTCAGGATGTGACAGTTATTGAGAAATAGGTAGAAGGGGGGGTGAGTTGGGCTTCCGCTAGCTTGCAGTTGAGTAAGAAAAACAAGATTTGCATACTGAAATATACGGTATTAATGAGCAAAAAGGGTATTTAAGATCTGCCAATTTGGGAGGAGTTTGGATTTTCCTCCAACTCTACCCAGATGTGCCTTGGTCAAACTGGTAATCCCAATAGTCATTGCATCTTTGATTCCTCCTCATAGCAGCTCTTCCTCACGAGTGAAGAGACATGCAGTGCCCGGATCCTTGGATGACCGGATCTATATTGATGCAATCGGAGTTCCGAGAGGGGTCCCTGATGAATTCAAAGCTAGAAACCAGATTGCTGCAGGATTCGAATCTGCCTTCTTTTGGTGGGCGACCATCAATAAGAACGTAGATTGTATCAACTACATATATTACAATCAACAGAGATTTGTGAATTACACCAGAGATGCTGTTCAAGGTATTGCTGCACAGTTAGATGCCACCAGTAGAATGACACTTGAGAATAGACTTGTACTTGACCAGATGCTAGCTTCGGACAGCGGTGTGTGCTGGAAAATAGGCACCCAGTGTTGTACCTTTATCCCCAACAACACCGCCCCAGATGGGTCAATCACTAGGGCCTTGAAAGGCCTTACCTCATTATCAGAGGAATTTTTATTTATTGTATTTGTACCCCACATTTTCCCATCTTTTTGCAGGCTCAATGTGGCTTACAGAGTATGGAAATGAGAACGTCATTACATGATTTAAGAAGAGGAGTCACGTGATGCTAGGCAGAGGGTAGGACGCCGCAGGGCAGAGCTCAGAGGCCCCTAAGATAAAATCTACCCTTGGACAGCACGAGAGGCGATTTGGAAACCCACGAACAGAACAAATAAGTTGGGCACGTTGAAAAGTCCTAAAGGAACTAATTTGGTGTACCTGTGATGACCTCCAAAACACAGAGAAAAGATGGAGCATGAGGGCGAGCTGGGGACGGTAAGATGGTGGACCCTGGCCCCTCGGGAGAAACTGTAAGCTCCGTTTGGGCGGCTGAAATTGCAGCTGAGGTCTCGCAGCTGCTGGAGACCTCTGTGGACTTAAAATTGCAAAAGATTGCTGAAAAGTTGGATGCGGTAGATGGTAAAATAGAGGGGCTGCGCACAGATATGGCAGGATATCAGCAAAGACTGTCTGATATAGAAGACCGTTGCACGCAGCAGGCCAGCCAGCATGAGGAATGGCGGAAAAAGTTTGAGCAAGTAGAGCAGAAGCTAGAAGATCTTGAGAACCGGGTGAGAAGGAATAACCTCCGGTTGGTTGGATTTCCTGAGTCCCTACGAGAGGTTGATTTAAGGGAGTTCCTGGAATCCTGGCTGCCCAAAGCACTGAATTTGCAGGCTCTGGAAAAGACCTTAAAAATAGAGAGAGCACATCGTTTGGGCCAGCTAAGGCAAGCAGCAGGACGTCCCAGGGTAGTAATATGTAAAATCCTTAATTACTCCCATAAACAAGAGATTCTGAGAGCCTGGAGGCAGACGGGGAAAGTTGCATATGAACAGCACATCATTTTATGCTTTCAAGATTTCTCTGCGGCTGTGGCATTACAACGGAAGCAATATGGAGAAGCGTGCTCAGAGCTGTTTAAGAAGAAAGTTAGATTTGCCTTACTGTATCCAGCGCGGCTGCGAGTGCAGCAGGATGGCAAGCTTCGATTTTTCAACACACCGACCGAAGCCCTAAAATTTGCCAAACAGTTAGATGGCGGCGTGGAAGTCGAAGCAAAAGAACAGGAGCGCTGATCATGGTGACAGCCAGCAGAAAGAAAGCTACCTAGAAGGAACTGAGAGGGAAGCTCAGAGTCTGCAAGGAATCATTCTACGGACACTAAAAGAGAGTGCATATGTCTTTCTCCCTGTTTTAAAGTGAGAGATATGGGGGTTACTGATTGATTGTGAGGGGGGGGGGACTTGTTTTGTTAATGTTAGGAATATAAGTGCAAACGTGTGAGGATAAAATTATAGAAGTATAGGAACGGTCGTTTTAAAAGCATGGTTAACTGTGGTACTTGGGGGATGGGGTATGCTAATGTTTCAAGATTATAGTTGTGCTGTAAGGGAGGGGGCGGGGCGGAAACGTGACAAGTTCTAGACAGGACGCAAATCTGTTTCTTGGGGGGGGTAAGAGGGGAGGGTTTGGGCAAGGGGAGGAAAGGGGAGGGAGATGACAAGGGGGGGAGGAAGAGGGGTTTTGTTTGTTGTGGTTTTTATTGGTTTCTGCTCTTCTCTCTTTCCTTAGGGATCGTTGTCCAGCAGCAGTGGTGGAGATGGGGGAGGGCACCCAAGGGCTGGGGGGTGTGTTCCCAAGGCTGTAAAAGTAGAGGCTGGCTATACAATAAGATAAGAGAGGGGACTAGGTCATTTTAAGTTTGTTTCCTGGAATGTGGGGGGAGTTTCGTCGCCCATAAAGCGGAAAAAACTTTTACAAGCTTTGAACCGCCATGCAGCAGATATAGTATTTTTGCAGGAGACACATCTGTCAGCCGCAGAGCATGCCAAATTCCAACAAGGATGGGTGGGAGGAGCGATAGGCTCCCCGGCTTGCAATAAAAAGGCAGGGGTATTAATACTTTTCCGTAAGGGGCTGCATCTTTCCATCAAAGGGGTAAAGAGGAGTGCAGAAGGCAGATATGTATTAGTGGAGGTGGAATTGGGGGGTTTTACATATGTACTCTGCAATGTCTATGCACCGAATACTTTTGACAAAAAATTTTATAGGGAGATTTTGGCATTGTTGGCTCCATACCAAGGGGGTAATATAATTTTAGGTGGGGATTTTAACATAGTTTATAACCCATTGGTAGACAAAAGTAGCGGGAGAGGACAAAGTCAGGCTTATTATGAAAGAGGCCTGCCTTTCTTGTGCTCTACACTAAACTTGGTAGATGTGTGGAGAATTTTACACCCAACATGCAGAGATTATACTCATCTATCAAGAGCGCACTCAACCATGTCCCGTATTGATTATATTTTTCTCTCAGATACTTTATTTTCAAAGGTGGTTGAGGCGGAGATAGGCCCATGTGAGATTTCAGATCATTCTCTACTTTGGGTGATCTTGGAACAAACAGGGGGAGAAAGTAAGGGAGGAGGATGGAAATTTCCGCTGGAGCTTTACAGGGATACGAAGTTTCAGGCATTTCTGAGAGAGAAATGGAGAGAATTTGCGGTCCACAACAGGATGCATGTGGAACAGGCCAGTTTGTACTGGGAGACAGCAAAGGCTGTCCTCAGAGATGAAATCATTGCTTATAGGGCGTGGATTAAGAAAAGACGAGATCAAGAGATTTTAAGATTGGAACGAGAGGTGAGGAATCAGCGTATAAAGTTCGGGGTAAATCCGACGGAAGAGCAGAAGTTAGCGTACTTGGCATCTCATAGAGAATTAAATGAACTGCTGCATGAACGAGTTCAAAAATCGCAACAATATTATAAGCATCAGTTGTACATGTATGGAAACAAGGCAGGGAGCTTGCTAGGGCGCTTAGCTAGAGGGAAGAAAGGGCCGAGTAGAATTTTACAGGTAAAGGACCAGGCAGGTAACATGTTTAAATCTCCGCAGGATATAGTGGCAGGGTTTCAGAGGTATTACAAGGAGTTGTATGGGGAACAGAGGGACCTGATAACAGATAGCATGATGTTTTTAGAGAATGTAGAGACCCCGTTGATTTCCTTGGCCCAGGCAAAACTCCTCAACGCACCTATAGTGGAGGGTGAGTTGATGCTGGCGTTACAGCAGAGTGATATACACAAAGCACCAGGCCCAGATGGATATGGTGTGGCTTTTTATAAAATGTTACAGGAGCTGGTGACTCCCCCCCTTTTGAAGTTGTTTAACTCCCTGGCCAATTCAGAGCCCGCATTGGACACCTTCAATATAGCTAAAGTGATAGTGTTACTGAAACCGGGGAAAAACCCAGAGGAGATGGGGGCCTATCGGCCAATCTCCTTGCTAAATAGTGACATTAAATTATATGCAAACATTTTGGCTAATAGGCTGGCGAGGGTGCTTCCAGACTTGATAGCATCACCGCAAGTAGGTTTTGTGAGAGGACGGGCAGTGGTCAGTAATTTGAGGGCGATTATAGCCTCCTTGGAGAAAGTGGGGGAGCGGAAAGTGCCTTCTCTGCTGATCAGTTTTGACGCAGAGAAGGCATTTGACAGAGTTGCATGGCGCTTCATGTTTGCGGTCTTACAGAAGGTGGGAATTGAGGGATTTTTCAGGGATGCAGTGGAAGCCCTTTATTTGAACCCGCAGGCTTACATCTGGGTTAATGGAGAGAGATCTGAGGTATTCTCGATAAGGCGGGGCACAAGACAGGGGTGCCCTTTATCCCCGCTACTGTTCATTCTTACATTGGATCCCTTGATACGAGCAATAGAGTCCCACCCTGAGGTGATGGGAGTGAGCTGGGGCAAGTCTACGTTCAAGGTTTCTGCATTTGCAGACGATATTCTAGTTCATCTAACGCATCCTAAGAAGTCCCTGGCGGCGCTGTTAGAATTATTTCATGAGTACGGGGATTACGCGGGCTTTAAAATCAATGTAACCAAATCCCTAGCTCTAACGGCTTCAGATGAAGTAAGATGTGAATGGGGGGAGTATTTTCCGCTGAGATGGGCTCAAAAACATATCACGTATTTGGGGGTACAGATAGCTATGCAGACTTCAGATTTTTATCATCTAAATCTCACTCGCTTGCTGGATAACATGAGAGTTAGGTTGCGAAAATGGGCGGAGCTGCCGCTCACGCTCCATGGGCGGATACAACTGTTTCGTATGGTGGAATTCCCCAGATGGCTTTACACGTTTCAGGTGTTGCCACTGCGACTCCAGGGGGGGGACGTGAGGCGATTCTATAAACACCTACGAGTTTTCCTCTGGGGGGGGAGGAAGCCTAAGCTCCCCATGGACTTAATGTTAGGATCTTGGAGGGAGGGGGGTATAGGGGTACCGGATATTAAGCGCTATAACCAAGCGTGTATTATGCGGCACTTGGGGGACTGGTTGTTGGACAGGCAAGACTATACGCCCAGGCAGTTAGAAAGGGAATTTTTTCATCCATATCATTTATATTTTTTATTACAGGGTCCAAGGCAAGCGTTACCAGGGACATTTAAGAATAGTCTGTTGTTGGGACCCCTGAGGGGGGCCTGGAAGGATCTAACTAGAACTTGGGGATTATCAGCGGTGAATACGGACCTCATGCCACTGCAGGGTAACCCATTATTTTCCCCTGGCTCAGAGAACCCAGTATTTCGTAGTTGGGCCTCATTGGGCATTACACGATTGGAACATGTTCTGTCTGGGTACAAGAGAAGGGTTACTGAGTTTGGGTGCATTGGGGTAGGGATCGATATCAGACATGAATTTGCGTATCAGCAATTGGAGCATTATGTGCGGACCCTCAACATCGAACAGCTGAATAGTGGGCATGGGAGAAAGCTCAGAGAGTTCTTCAACGCAGTCCCGGGGGACAGGCTTTCAATTTTGGGAATATACCGGATTTTGTGGGAGAAAGGATTAGTAAAGGACGTGAGTGCAATTGAGGCACGCTGGGCACACGATTTGCAGAGACCCCAATTCCACCTAGACTATAAAAAGTTGGTGGCCCGTGTCCTGGCCATATCGATCAATGCAGCTCTCAGAGAATGCCATTATAGAATTTTGTATAGAGCATATATGTCCAAGGCCCAAGTATTCAAGATGGGGGGGGGGGGGGTGCCAGACCCCCTATGCTCTAAGTGCCAACAGACAGAGGGGACATTCTTTCATTACCTCTGGGGCTGTCCCCTAGTGCAGAACTATTGGAGGCAGATCTTTAAATATCTGGAGGGACTATTGCAAGCTAGGATTCCCATGTCCCCTTCAGGGATATTATTAGACAAATTTGAATTATTTGGCTATCAACGAAGGGATGCCCGGCTTTTTATACGTAAAGCCTGTATCCTAGGTAAAAAGTTGATCTTGAATAGGTGGCTTAGCGTTGATCCTCCAGATTTTTGGTATTGGAGAAATCAACTCCATGATCTTTTGCTGCATGAGCGTCGGGCGATGGGACCCTCCCCAAAGGCAAGAGAGAGATTTATGAGAATCTGGCGGGGGTATATACAATCATTGTCGGCTAGGGCACGAAGTTTAGTATTAAATGGTATGTAAGGAAGGAAAGAAGGAGAAGAGCAGGTAGTGTTTTTTTGTTTTTTTCTTTCTCTTGGGGGGGGGGGGCGGAAGGTGGGATCGGTAAGAGAGTAGGGGGCAGGGAGAGAAGTCTGGTATGTTCGGGTAGGGTGTGGTAGAGGGTAGTAGGGGCTGTTTAATTTTTGTGTGGGGCGGGCATGTTTTGATGGGACAGTTAAGTGGAATGTTCGCATTATAAAGATACTGATTCTGTGCAGTTCACAGCAATTCATGCAATAGGGTATTGTCTACTTCTCGGAGGTGGCCAAAGTCCAGGTTTTGATGACAATGATCTACAGAAAGGAGAGGGGGAAAGTCTCCTCAAATGTATAGGTCTCAGAACACTGGTTTATTTCTGTCTAGTGGCATGTATTGCTTATGCTTAATGAGGTGTAGAGTTCATGAAAGTTTCTTTGCATTCGCAGTAGTTATTGGGGGAGGGGGGGAGAGCGGGGATTATGATAAGGCAAGCACAAAATGTATGAGCAGCGTATTCGGGAGATATAAATGTTATAGTGGATATTCATGTGGCAAAACAGTGCTGGCTATGGGGATCTGGTTGTAAGGGGTGGGGGGGGGAAATGATAAAATCATTGATGATAAAAGATATGGATGCGTATACCCAAATGCGTTGTATTTTTCCAAGGTTACGTTATTGGTTTTGTTAATAATGTTGAATCATCAATAAAAATTGTTTAAACCTACATGATTTAAGAAAACAGTCGATCATAAGCTGAGGTGAAAGAGGAATTTAGGTAGAAAGGTGTTAGGTAAGGTCGTGTGAGAGGTGTTTTGGTGTACTTGGGTGGTTTAAGGAATGATTAGTTTCATTGAGGGTGACTTTTGTAGGCTCTGTTGAAGAGATGTGTTTTCAAAGCTTTGCGAAAGCTGGTTAGATTGGTCATGGTTTTCAGGGCCATGGGTAGTGCGTTCCAAGACTGTGTGCTTTTGTACGCAAAGATAGTAGCATAAGCCCATTTGTATTTCATTCCTTTACAGCTGGGGAAGTTCAGGTTGAGGAATTTGCGGGCCGATCTTTTGGCATTCCTGGGCGGTAAGTCCACTAGGTTTAACATATAGAGTGGGGCATCTGCGTGAATGATTCTGTGTACAGTCGTGCAGATCTTGAACTCAATTCATTCCTTGAGTGGGAGCCAGTGCAGTTTCTCTCTGAGGGGTTTCGCACTTTCGTATTTAGGTGTTCCAAAAATGAGTCTAGCTGCGGTGTTCTGGGCTGTTTGGAGTTTTTTGATGGTCTGTTCTTTGCAGCCTGCGTACAAAGCGTTACAGTAGTCCAAGTGGCTTATTACCAATGACTGTACTAGGGTGCGGAAGATGTTTCTTGGGAAGAAAGGTTTTATTCTTTTGAGTTTCCACATCGATTGGAACATTTTTTTCGTCGTATTCTTCGCATGGGTGTCGAGAGTGAGGTTACGGTCAATGGTGACTCCAATGATTTTCAGATTTTCTGAGATAGGAACTGTGCAGTAGGGTGTGGTTATTGTGGGGTAGTTGTTTGTATTGTATTTGCATAGCGCTTGGTCCATCTCATAGGGAGATAGTCCAAAGTAAGAATTGGCTGAAAACTCAGGTGTTGATACATCCTGGACTGGTTGGATGGATAAAGCTTTTGGTAAATGGAAGACATTTATCATTTCTGCAGCCACCACCATTATCATAGTGGTTGCCATTTTCATATTGGTAGGATGTTGCATAATCCCATGTGCTAGAGGCTTAGTAGAACGCTTAATTGAAACTGCCATAACAAAGAAAGTAACAACCGGACAATATGTCCTGTACGAGAATCTCCTTCCAAACACCACAGGAGATAATACTTTGGACTATCTCCCTATGAGATGGACCAATCGCTATGCAAATACTAGAGAAGCTACAGATGTACCTGCAACTATATAATAGGATAAAGCACATGGGAATGCGAAATAATGATGGAATGCAGTAACGAATATAATTATGCAAGAATATAATCAATAATCAATATAACCATGTAATCAATGCAAACGTATAATCAGCATATAATCAACATAATCAAGGAATTAATTAGCTTGATGATTTTTAGCTATATATACATATTGGTAAGAGCATGATCGAACCTGCATATTAATAGGTTTAATGATATTACCCATGTGATTGTATTTTGTTGCTCAACCGCAGGTATGGGCTAGTCCCAAGAGGGGTTAGAATGAGCCAGAAATAGTATCCATGTTGTGACTCAGGATTCCAAAATTTTTACCGTACCAGATTACATTCATACTCTCGAATTTGATAACTTTGCAGGATACCTTCTGGAATAGATGGTATCAAGCTAGACAACCCTGGTGTCACCCTATGAGATAGGGTGAAGAGGGGAATGTTAATATGTGTTACAGCTAGAGACCCCTCCACTGGAATAGTGGTGGGCCGAGCTCTGTAGCCTAAACTGCTAAGAAGCAATGACCAGGCCAGAAAATCTGATGATGGCTTTGCAACCGAGTACCTGCTGAAGCAGGGCCCGGTTGGCAAGCCTTATCAGGATCTGGTGTGACATCCAAATACAGTGTAAGGGCAAAGGTGAAGGAATAAATGGCTGGAATAGTAAGGACTTAGGTCAAGAAAATGGAGTCTTTGTTTTACAAGATGGATACTTGTCTCTGCATTATAGACAAGTTGTTTACAACTCAGGATGCGACAGTTATTGAGAAATAGGTAGAAGGGGGATGAGTTGGGCTTCTGCTAGCTTGCAGTTAACTGTAAGAAAAACAAGATTTGCATACTGAAATATACGGTATTAATGAGCAAAAAGGGTATTTAAGATCTGCCAATTTGGGAGGAGTTTGGATTTTTCCCCGACTCTACCCAGAGGGCAGAACTACGGTTGGTCAACCTGAGACTTTGACTGATGAGCGTGCCAGATTGATGGAACTTGCATTGGGTAAGAATAAAGATCAATTTTAACACCTATCTCCCTTGTCTGTATCCATTTCTTGGTTACATACTTATTTCTCTTAATACACCTACACAGATAAAATATCCTCTATATCATCCACATAAGCAAGGAAACTCCTACTTATTAACTCACTATGTGGGAGAGCAGATACACAAAGATGCTCTTAGACATTAAGAGTCAGAAAGTGGAGGTCATATTCAAGAGACACACTTTGAGCCTTCTGAAACCCTCTCCTCACCTCTTCTACACCTTTGGGCTCTAGTTTGTGTTTGTCTTAATCTTGCCATGCAATGACAGTCAATCCTTGAAAGCAGATCTTTCAAGAAAAATTGAGAAAGCCTAACAGCTGGACATATAAAATAGAAACTGAGAACCAGGAGACCCAACATTTATCTCCCTATTCACTATACATGGTGAGACCTCAAGCAAGGCACTTGACTTCCCTACACTTGGATTTATTGACTAATCTGAGCTTTTGGGGGCAATGAGACTGTAAACATGAGAATGGTCTTGTATAGCAATGTGGACATTTATAACAAGCAAACTGATCTCATTAGATATTTATGATGTTTCTGTTATATAAATGTTCTACCTTGTGGTTTTATTTATTATTTTGATTTTGCTCAAGGCGAGTTACATTCAAGTATATTAGGTATTTCCCTGTCCCTAGAGAGCTCACAATCAGGGCCGGCTTAACCTATGGACCAGGGAAGACTCTGGTCCAGGGTGATCGCTAAAGAGTGCCAAATGCCCGAGCCTGTGATGTCACCAGCCCAAAGGTTAAGCTTAGCTTTTTAATACTTACTAGAGTTGCACATTAATTGCGGTTAATGCTGCAATAAAATTTTGAATTATGCCTAACTCCCTCCCTGCCCACCCGGCTGCATGTGGTCCAACATCTCCTCCCCACCTCCCCACTCCAAGACTGCTGGTGGATCTCTTCCCTCCCCTTCCCACTCAGTTTTACCTTTTTCCATTTTCAGTAAAATCTTCGGCCCTGCAGCTGTGGCAGCTACACTGAAAAGCTGCCTGCGGCCTGCACCAGGCCTTCCCTCTGTCCCGCTCCCTTGGCCTTCTGACACAACTTCCTGTTTGGGACGGGCAAACTATATATATTGCCATAGCCCAAATTGCACCTTACACTGGGGAGGCTGCTGGGTTGTCCATCTTCCCTCATGTCTCCGAGGCCTGGGCTTTAGCCTAATAGGAGTCAAATACTGGCTCCATGACTAGCAAATGTTATACAACTCTGTAAGTGACTACCGTACATCATGCAGTGGGAATGCAGCTGTGAAGATTTCTTCATTCAACAGTCTGTCTACCCCAACTTCTCCTCGTTTCTGCTGTCCATAGGGGGTGCGGGCCAGAATCTCATACAGCTGCAGAGGAGAGAGGAGAAGCAGACACATGGGTATAGAGGTAAACACAGTTGGGACAAAACATGAAGGGAAGAAAAACATTTGTGTCCTTTCTTCTATGGCCAAGATCACATGACTGCGTCCTAGCCAATACAACAGCACCAGAAATTATTTATATAATTCAGTTTGCAGTTAAAAATTATTTATTAATTTATATATTACCCACCCTAGTTGTAAGAACTCTGGGTGGCCTATACAAAAATATATAGGGACTGATGTGGAAAGGTGTGTGTGTGTGTGTGTGTGTGTGTGTGTGTGTGTGTGTGTGTGTGTGTGTGTGTGTGTGTGTGTGTGTGTGTGTGTGTGTGTGTGATCTTGGTCATATATATATACACACATACACACACAGTGCAATCCGCTTAAGTACAAGGGTCTGAGACCAAAGAAATGCATGCAGTTAACCGTAGTGTGCACTTAACCGTTGTGACCCAAAGAAGCTTGACATCTGATAAACATATGTACAGTACTGTTTATTATATGTACAGTATACAGTCTCCGTTAACTGATGTTAGGCTTACTTGAAGTAATCAATCATAGTCCTCTGTACACTCTTGTGTCTGTGAGTTCCATAGACTACGTCTGCCAGACGGTAAAAACTGTCATAGCACTGACATCCAGTGGCCTCCAGATAGGCCCGCACAGAGTTGAGACTCTCCAGCGCTCTTGCAAAAGTGACAGGAGGTTGTTGAATTTTGTCAGCATGTGCCTCGCTGCCCATTTCATCATAAGTACATAAGTATTGCCATACTGGGAAAGACCAAAGGTCCATCAAGCCCAGCATCCTGTTTCCAACAGTGGTCAAGCCAGGTCACAAATACCTGGCAAGATCCCAAAAATCTACAAAACATTTTATAATGCTTATCCCCAAAATAGTGGATTTTCCCCAAGTCCATTTAATAACAGTCTATGGACTTTTCCTTTAGGAAGCCGTCCAAACCTTTTTAAAACTCCGCTAAGCTAACCATCTTTACCACATTCTCTGGCAACGAATTCCAGAGTTTAATTACACATTGAGTGAAGAAACATTTTCTCCAATTCGTTTTAAATTTACTACATTGTAGCTTCATCACATGCCCCTAGTCCTAGTATTTTTGGAAAGCGTGAACAGATGCTTCACATCTACCCATTCAACTCCACTCATTATTTTATAGACCTCTATCATATCTCCCCTCAGCCGCCTTTTCTCCAAGCTGAAGAGCCCTAGCCGCTTTAGCCTTTCCTCATAGGGAAGTCGTCCCATCCCCTTTATCATTTTCGTCGCCCTTCTCTGTAACTTTTCTAATTCCACTGTATCTTTTTTTGAGATGCGGTGACAAGAATTGAACACAATATTTGAGATGCAGTCGCTGTCACGATCGTGCCCATGTTTCAGGCTCTCAGTCATTTCGCCACCTGGTGGCCAGACCTGGTGGCTGCATTGGATCATCTGTGTGCTGTTTCCCAGGTTCCAGAAGTCAGGCTAGTCCAGTCCGGATCTTCCAGCCTCCCAGATTGTCTTGGGAGTTTTGGAACTTAACAGCACCCTTACCTTGTGAACTCCTTTGTATGTGGCCTTTATTAGCCATCTGGAAGCTTCTGCCTTTGCATCGCCAAAGGTCCAGGTTGGTGTTTGTGCAGTTAGCACTTCTGCCTGGTCTTGCCTTGTTTCTTAGATAGTATCCCTAGTCTGTATTCCTGCCTGTTTGAGACCCTGTACCTTGAACCATGTTTTAGCCAAGCTTGTGTTTGTATTCCTGTTTGAGACCCTGTACCTTAACCCTGTTCTAGCCAAGCTTGTGTTTGTTTCCTGCCTGTTTGAGTCCCTGTATCCTGTACCCTGTCGAGTCAAGTTTGTCTTGATCCACTCCGTCCAGTAAGTCCTACCGGCTGCCTGCACTTAGGGGCTCAACCCCTGGGGAACGGCAGCAAGTGTAGGTGAAGCCTAGTTCCAGTCCAGTGTGTTCCAGTCCGTGTGTTCCGGCTTGCCCAGTGCTGGTTGGGGGGTTTTGCCTGCCGCTGTGGCTCCTCGGCAGTGGCCCAAGGGCTCACAACCCAGTGTTTCCGTGAGAAGCCTGACAGTCGTACCATGGAGCAATACAAAAGGCATTATAAATCCTCATTTTTGTTTTCCATTCCTTTCCATCAACAGTTGCCTCTCGGCATCAGTGCGTTTGTCAGCTGTTTGTAGATCGTAATCAACAGCTACGTTGTGATGAAACTCCTCTTCAGTAACACAGACTGGGATGTCAATAGCCTGTTCATCTGACGCGTTTGCAACAGCTGCATCTGTTTCGTCCCTCTCCACATCCTTAACAAAGCTTGCCTGCTTGTAGCAGTTCACAATGGTTGCCTGTGTAACATGATTCCAAGCTTCTTTCTGCATATATAGGGAATACAACAGTGATAGATTACGAGCCAGTTCAACAGCACGTTTATCCTTGCCAGTCTGATCATCCATAATGCTCATCAGACGACATAGCACAAGAGTTTAATTTTTGTGTACATATTTCTATTTTGAGTTTGTGATTATTTATACATGGCAAGAGTCTATGTGTGTGATAGAAACCAATACTGATTGTTGGTGGAGGACTGATCTGTAGTAATCAGGCTTCTTTAGATTTTATTGTACTCATATTCTAGTGTCCACTGCAATGTTTGTGGTGCTGCTTTTTCTTGGTAGGCCCTTGCTGTGTGACTCATAGAAGTTAGTGCTATTATGGTATGGTAGAATTAATGTATAGGTCCTGAGTGACATTTGTAGTGTTTTGTATTACTTCACAATAGGGTCCTTTTACTAAGCTGTGGTAAAAGGGGGCCAGAGCTAGCATCAGCATGTGGTTTTTGACATGCATTGAAGCCCCCTTTTACCGCAGCGGGTACAAGGCGTTTTTTTTCTCAAGAAGAAATGACCATGTGGTAAGTGAACCACTTACCGCACGGCTAATTCGGTGGGGAAGCACTTACCACCACCCAGGGCCACTGAGGGGGGGGGGGGCAAAATTCCCTAGGCCTGGGCCTCCAAGGGGGGCCCGGTGCCGAGTCGCTCTCTCTCCTGCTCCTGATGGGACCTGGAGTGATCACGTCCCGACAGGAGCAGGAGAGAGAAAACTCCGGCGCCGTGGCCAGGCCCCCCCATGGAGCTGGGGAGGACCCGGAGTAGCACCTCCAACGGTGCTCTTCTGCCCAGCTGAGTGGTTGTTTTTCCTGTCAGGCGCGCAGTTTTGAAACCAAGCATGCCCTGAGAGAAAACGCAGCACAGGGACAGGCAATCAACAGAAGAGCAGCGCTGCAGGAAGACATCTTCTTCTGGCAGGGCCTCAGGATCCCCACCAGACAACAAGGTATTTCAATTGCGGCACTGATCTGGGGAGGGCAGCAGCCACGATGGGGGGGGGGGGGCGGCCACGATCCAGAGGGCCTGGTTCAGTCTCTTGGTGGCTCTGCCACTACCCATCGAGGTTGGTGGTAAGGGCTCCCATACTAACCCAGTTACCGCTGGGTAAGCACCAGCACTACAAAAATATGGCACACACTGGGGGTGGGAATTACCACTGGGCTCCTGCGGTATCCCAGCGATAGTTCTGGATTGGCATGCAGCAAGCCTGTTGCTGCACGCCAACCCTTTAGTAAAAGGGCCCCAATACGCCTTGTACTGGTTTTTGGATTTAGATTACATCTTTCTCAGTATTAACTCAAGTGACATACATTCAGGTACAGTAGGTTGTTGGTATCTTCCTGTCCCTGGAGGGCTTATAGTCTAAGTTTTTATCTGGGGCTGTTATGTTCAAAAGTGCCCCTACTATCCCTTTACTGCAAACATAGGTGTTGCACCATGCACCCTACGGATTTTAACTTGCCCCACTCTACCTTAGCTCAGTCCTCAGTTTTTGGCTTGGTCACCAAATTTAGAATCCTAGTGCTAAATATTAGGGTTAAGCTCCTAACATTATTCCCATGTTTTATATCCACCTAGTTTTTTGGATCCTAAATTTAGGAACCAAGTGAAACTAGGAGCATATATTTAGGAAGTCAGCTCTAGAACACTTTCAAGAGGCTAATTCAGGAGCCTAACTCTCAAAGCTAAGAGACTAAATGCTTTGAATAATGCCCTCATAATTTATTTATTTATTTAGATTTTGCTCACACCTTTTTCAGTAGTAGCTCAAGGTGAGTTACATTCAGGTACACTGGATATTTCTCCGTCCCAGGAGGGCTCACAATCTAAGTTTGTATCTGAGGCAAGGGAGGGTTAAGTGACTTGCCCAAGATCACAAGGAGCAGCAGCAGGATTTCAACCGGCCACCTCTGGATTGCAAGATCGGTGCTCTAACCACTAGGCCACTCCTCCGCTCCACAATGAGCTACATAAAAAATAGGTCTTTTTACTAAGATGTGGCAAAAAGTGGCCTTAGTGAGCTCTTATGTGGATTTTTTCCCTATGCGCTAAGGCCATTTTTACTGAAGCCGTAAAAATAGCCTTTTTCTATTTTTTGAATTACATGGCCATGTGCTAATGTTGCCAATAGCATGCGACCATTTTAAAATATTAGCGTGTGTTCACTTTCTGCCACCCATTTGGTAGGTGATAAGGGCTTATGCGCTATCCCTGTGCTAACAAAACAGTCACAACAAGAACAACGGAAAAAAGGAGGGAGACCAGCAGATAATGTAAAAATTTGCACTTTATTGAACATCCAGGACCCGACACGAGTCCAAGCAAGTTCGGAGGTGCTTTCTTAGACAGTTTTTAAGGGTTAATCCTTGATTCAAACATTGAATATACCAGCACCTTTATAGCTTCAACTATACACATCCAATTCAAGTGGCTCCTGAGGAAGACCCTTTGTGGGCCGAAACACGGCTCGTGTCGAGTCCTGGATGTTCAATAAAGTGCAAGTTTTTACATCATCTGCTGGTCCCTCTCCTTTTTTCTGTCACCCTTGTAGTGACTGTTTTGTTTTCACGGCTACATGGGTTGCTGTTCTTCAGTTTTCTGGTTCTATCCCTGTGCTAACAGTTAGCATGCAGCAATGTAGATGCACTTACTAATTAGCACAGGAAAACCTACTTTCCACCTCTCAGACACACCCACTCAAAAACAAAATAAGAAGTATTTTATAGTGTGCGCACATTTGGCATTTACAGCAGGATGCCTGAGTGCGTCCTTTTTAAAAAAAAAAAATGTTATTTATAACCATTTAAATTATTACAAGCGATAAAACAACTTGCTGGAAATACAGAGAAAGTAATATATAAGAATTATTTCAATCAGGTAATTCTATTCTCTTCCTTAGACCACTAAATAGGGAGAGTGAAACAAGACAAGGAGATCAATTAAACAGTAAACAGAAAAAAAAAGTGGTATTAACCTGATTATCCCCAGATATTACTCGTCTAATTCATTATTCCACATTGATCATCTGGTTGGCTTCTTCAAGGCCAATACGGTATATAGTCAAATCATTTCATTGAAAATGTACTTGTTGTCCAATATTAGTTAGAAATAATACATCTGATTACATTCTCTCTCTTTTAAAAACCAGAAGTTATTTAACAATACATATACTTAAGTCTCTAATTCAAATCCCACTGATTAAAGTAATCCCAGTTTTCACAGGCTTCACTCCTTTTAAAGTAATAATTGAGGAAATATTTCTGAGGAAAACTTTAGGAGTCATACCTGGAACTCTGGGAAAAACAATAATCTCGATATTAATCATCTATAATAATATTCATTTTATTATTCAGAAGGAATGGATCCTGTGCAGAAGGAATGGATCCTCAGAAGCTTAGCTGAAATTGGGTGGCGGAGCAGTTGGGGGGAAGAGGGGGTGGTGGTTGGGAGGCGAGGATAGGGGAGGGCAGACTTATACGGTCTGTACCAGAGCCGGTGATGGGAGGCGGGACTGGTGGTTGGGAGGCGAGAAATACTGCTGGGCAGACTTATATGGTCTGTGCCCTGAAAAGGACAGGTACAAATTCAAGGTAAGGTATACACATATGAGTTTGTCATGGGCAGACTGGATGGACCATGCAGGTCTTTATCTGCCGTCATCTACTATGTTACTATGTTACTATTATCATTTTCAAAATCATAACCACTTCTTGCTCGTGTAGAATCATTTGTTATATCAATTTTTCACTCTCAAAGGGTTCAGTTAAATTGTCCATGTAACTCTCTAATAAAATTATATCTGAAACAAAATTATTTACTGCCAACCGTTAGGTCCCGAAGCACCTTCCAGATGGTATTCAATGTAACCTCCACGGGAGTCAAAAACTCCAAGTTGATTTCTCTTAGGTGTTTAGCAGTGGTTCCGCCGATTCGGGTTCTGCTGTAAACGTCCTCCATTTTAGCATATGCCTCTACCTCACTCCTCCACTCCTTTGGACATGGTGGTTGAATAATTTGGGAGCGATGGAGTTGTTTTTTCCAGGTCCAAGAGTGTCGACGCTCCTTCACCAGCACTAATCAAAGGACTCGCCAACCCTTTCATCTGTGGGCAGTTCGTCGCGCAGCAGTCCCACACTTGCTGCTCAGGGGACAAAACGCTGGCCATCGGCGGCTGACCGCCGGTTGTCCCCTTCCTCTCAGTTAAGGTAACTGCAATTGCAGAGAGGAAATTTACGTAAAGAATACAAAACTTCAGAGGGCAGCTGGGCCGTTGGGCATATGAACTTCAGATCGCCATCTTACCACTCTCCCAAGAGTGCGTCCTTTGGTGTGCCATTTTAAGCTTTGTTGGACATGTGTTAGAAAATAACACAGCTTAGGAAAAATAGCCCCTAAGCTCCCTCATTCATGAGGAAATATACTTTTTTTTCAAGCTTTTCTTACTTAGGAACTCTCAACAAGTGTAGAGAAACACATAAAGAATAGTCCCTAGTCCTAGGAGCTTGAAATCAAATTAAGACAAACAAAAAAGATGCACAACAAGAAGCAGAAGGTTTTTTTGAGCTAAGGCAGAAAGACATCTGATCTTCATAAAGAGCCAATTAATCTAATTAAATGATGAAACTATAAGAAATCAGAACTCTACCTCCAAAACAGTGTATAAAAAGAGCAGAGATTGGGGAGGAAGAGGGATTTCAAGTAAAGACATTCTGAGCAGAAGTCTCTGTTAACTGTCATAATTAAATTTGCAATCGTGCCTCCACAAACATAGTAAGTGAAAGAAATATCAACTTCACCCCAATCATTTCTACAAAAAGGTTCTTTTGATCACCATACAAGTATAACATGGACAAGCTTCCTTTAAACTAAAAGTAAGAGAAACTCTTGAAAACACACACTCAGTACCTTTGTGGAATCAGATCTTAAACCCCAGATGCAAAAAACTTCACAACATAATGTAAATACCATGGGACACTTCCATAGACACACTGATGGATAAGGGACAGGATTTTAAACTGAATTCTAAATCTCACAGGCAACCAGTGTAGCTGTTTTAACATGGGGGTAATATGGTCCTACTTCGAAACACCCACAATCTGTAATGCCTTAACCCTAACACTGGACACCTCGAAATAAAGGGAATTACAGTAATCCACCTTCGACAAAACCATACTCTGTACAACACATCGGAAGTCAGATAAAAGCCAACATCAGATTTAATCGCTATAACAAACACAACATATGAAAGGACTCTTGTACCACATTTCCAATCTGCGACTGCATTGTAAGCTGGGCATCCAACAACCTCATCTCCGTTCTAACAGGAACATCTGACTCACCCACCCGTACCATCTGCGGCCATCTCTCATCCACCACTCTTCCCACAATCATGATTTCAGTTTTCTGCACATTCAGATCAAGCTTATTCACAGCCATCCACTCACATTACCCTTATATAAGTTGATATTTTATTTATTTTAGTTACATTTGTACCCCGCGCTTTCCCACTCATGGCAGGCTCAATGCGGCTTACATATACAGGTACTTATTTGTACCTGGGGCAATGGAGGGTTAAGTGACTTGCCCAGAGTCACAAGGAGCTGTGCCTGAAGTGGGAATTGAACTTAGTTCCTCAGTTCCCCAGGACCAGAGTCCACCACCCTAACCACTAGGCCACTCCTCCACTCCCAAGATACTATCAGGAAAAAAACTGAACATCATCTGCATATAGGTGGTACTCAACCCCCAACTGCTCAAACTCTCAACACAAGGGGGATATATAGATATTAAATAAAAGGGCAGATAAAGCTGAACCCTATGGGATCCCTCTCAGAACCTAAATAGATTCCGAGAGCTTCCACCCCACTCTGAACCCGTATAACATGGTCACACAAATAGGAGGCAAACCACTCACATATTTTATCACCCACTTCCAGCTGCCTCAACCTAAACAACACAGTGACATCAATTGAATCAAATACAGAGAAAATATCCAAGGATATCAAACAGAAACTTTGATTTCTATCCAATCACTGTCTCATTTCATCCACTGTTGATATCAACAGCATCTTTACTCCTTGAGCTCTCATAAAACCATAATGAAAATGGTGCCTTCGCAGTATTGTTAGGACATGTTGAGCTCCCCACATCCCATATCTCTTCGTGTTTGTGAATAGACTTTTTTAAAAAACCTGTCCATGCTTGTAGGCTGCTTTAATGGCATCCTATTCAGGGCTACAAATCTCTTGTACTGTTAGAATTTGGAAATACTAATTACATTTCTGGAGATATCAGGCTAAGGGTATGTACACAGAGCAGAGGCATAGTTACGATTGAGAGAGCCTGGCAAAATGCCCATCATTGGTAGGGCCTCCTGTGGTTGAACCCTCCCCTCCCCAAAAGTCTACTATCCTTCCCTTTCTCTGTCCCCCCCATATGGGTCCACTGTCACCCCAATCCCAAAGTCCTTGAAATGCATGGCAGGTCACTGGCAGAAGCAATGTTGGCCCTACCAGGGCCTTTCCTTTGCCATGTCACACTCACAAGAAGTTACATCAGAGAAGTAGACACAACAGAGGCCCTGATGGGGCCTGACAGAAGCAGCCGTTTCCATCACTGCCTCTGCCAGGGACCCAGCACATGTTTGAAGACCATGGGGAAGGAGGCGCATTTAGAGAGACGCTGAACTTAAATGGGGGAGGGGTTAGAGAGACACCAAACCTGTGCAGGGTGGTGGGGGAGGGGGAATTAGAGAGAGGACTGGCCGGTGTGTGGGTGGAGGTCTGTTAGTGAGATGCAGGACCTGTATGGAGTGGGAAAGGGAATAGATGCTGGAGCTGGAGGAGAGGAAAGTAGATGGAAGATGGAGACCTTTAGCAATGGAGAGAAGGATGAGATGGGGTGAGACCCTGGACCTGGACTGGGGGAAGCAGAGGTAAGAGAGAGAGAAGGGGGGCATAGGAGGTAGAGTATAGGGGAGTGGGAAGAGGCCACTAGATCACCAAGGCTGCAAAGTAGGCCTGGGAGAGGAAGGGAGGGGACAAGCTACTTATGGATGAGACGGAGAGAAGAGGGCAAGCTGCACATGGATGGGAGGGAAGGGAGAGGAGAGGGGGACATGCTGTACATGGAGGGGAGGGAAGGGAAGGGAAATGGGGGAAATGCAGTACATGGATAGAAGGGGATGGAGAGAAGAGGGTGACATACTGCTCATGGATGTTTGCTTTTTTGGAAATGTACATATTTTCTAATTTTGTATTTAGCCTACAGAAGAAAAGCATTTCTGTTACTTTTACCAGTATTTTTACTGCTTATAGAATCTGGCATTCTTGAGGGATCAAGGTTACTGTGCAGCGGGGGCAGGGGTGGAGCTAGGGGCAAGGCCAGAGGCTGGATGGGGACTGCGGCATTTTATTTTTTGTGTCCTCTTTTTTTGTCTCCGCAAATATGGCGACCCTAGGCAAGTGGGTATAAACACATAAAAGTAGGCAAATGGAAAGGGCATGCCCAAATTTATGTGGACTGAGCATAGGGGATTCTGGGGGACAGAGCAGCTGTACATTTGCATGCAAGCATTTACATACTACTAGGGAAAACTGTGACAGCCAAGTTGCTAAGGGCATGTAAGTGCCTGTATTGCTTTTATAAAATAAGCAACTTTTTTAGCATTCCACATAGGCACCCTATTATAAATTAAGCCCTATGTGGTAGCAAGTTTATATACAATGATGCACCAATACCTTAGATACTCACTATTTGATGGCGTTGGGTGTTAGTGAAGAATGTATCATGGTTATCACTCCCTAAGAACCTGAAGAAAAACATAAAATAAACTGTGAAGTATTCATCATGCCATTTCCTAGCTCACCCATACAAGACCCTTGCTCCTCATCAGTAGCAAGCAAGCAATTTACAGGGAGCAATTCTGTAAGCCTATTTGTAAAGCAGAGTAAGCTTAATATACAGAAATAGGCATCTATAAAAGTGCCTAGGGGTATATGCACATAAATATACATGCTGCTAATGCATAGTGCATATTTTTATACAGTATTTACATGTACATTCTCAGGAGCAGATGATGGGCGGAGTTGCAGGATACATATGTTTGTTATAAAGTATTCATGTATCAGTTCAAACCTAGGCAGAAAAGTTACAGCTACCTTGGAGTAGGTGTAACTTTGTATGGGAGCAGGGTCAGTGTTGGAGGGGAGGGGGGCAAACAGGGCAGCTGCCCAGAGCCCTACTGCTCAAGAGGGCCCCCACAATCCAGGCATCTCTTTCCCTTCTCCCCACCACAGTCCATCTCCTCCTCCTCCCATCCCAATCTTCTTTAAAAAAAATGTATTTCCCTTCTCAGTGGGGCCCCGACATGGCATCCATTCTCACAAGCTGCCTACGGCTGCCCCTAACCTTTCCCTCTGTGCAACGATCCGCCCTCTTCTGACGCCCCCCCCCCCCCCCCCCCCGTTTCCGCCTGAGTGGATTGCAGCAGAGAGGGAAAGCTTTGGGACAGCTGGAGGCAGCTTGTGAGGATGACTGCCCTGCCGGGGTCCCTCTAAGAAGGGAATTAAAAATTTTAAAGACCACAAAGTGAGGGGAAGGGAGGGACTGTGGTAGGGAGAAAGGGAAGAGATGCCCGGACCACATAGTAGTTATTATTTTCAGTCGGATCCTTCTTTCATTTTCTGAAGGATTTTCTTTTAGGTCTAATAGCTTCCTTCAACTCACTTTTTAACCATGCCAGCTGTCATTTGGCCTTCCTTCCTTCCTCCTTTTTAAATACATCAGTATATCTGACCTGGGCTTCCAGGATGGTATTTTTGAACAGCATTCATGCCTGATGTAAATTTTTTACCTTTGCAGCTGCTCCTCTAAGTTTTTTTTTTTTAAACTGTTCCTCTCATTTTATCATTGTCTCCTTTTTGAAACTTAAATGCTAATACATTGGATTTCCTGTGTGTGCTTACTCCAGAGCTTATATCAAATCTGATCATGTCATGATCACTGTTGTCAAACGGCCCCAGCACCATTATCTCCAGCACCAGATCATGTGTTCCACTAAGGACTAGGTCTAGAATTGTTTCTGTCACGTTCTCAAAGCAGGAACTAGGTTTGTGAGCCCTTGGGCCACTGCCGAGGAGCGGCAGCGGCAGGCAAATCATCCAAGCAGAAAGCAGTGCTGAACACAACAGGCAGGAAACACAGAATATAACTAGAAGAGGCTTTAATAGTAGACAGTAAACATTATCCAGTAGCACATCCAGGCAAAGTCTCTAGACAAGTGGCTAACAAAAGCACTAATCAGGTCCAGGCAAAGTCTCTAGGCAGGCAGCAAACAAGGGTAATCCATAAACTAACCAGAGTCTTTAGGCAGGCAGAAATCAAGAGATGTCCAGGAACAGGCAGGGTCAAAACACACAGACCTTTCAGAGCAGGAACTCGAACAAACCAACAGGAAGACCTTTGATACCAAGGCAAGGCAAGCAAGGCTCACAGAAGCTAATAAGCCCATCAGCAGCTGACCCACAGCTGCAATCATCACCAGCCAAGTAAGGTTGCTGTTCAAGGACAAACCAGCAGAGCAAGTCTGGCAACCCAGAAAATCCGGACCGGACTCACTGAAGTCTGGAACACAGAAGACAGCAGAAAACAGTCCATAGCAGCCACCAGTTCTGGCCACCAGAGGGCAAGGAGAGCACCCACATGGAAAGCAGTCACAAACGTGACAGTTTCCTTTCTTGTTGGTTCCTGAACCAACTGCTCCATAAAACAGTCCTTGATGAAATCAAGGAATTTTACCTCCCTGGCATGCCCTGATGCTACTTTTACTCAGTCAATATCGGAATAATTGAAATCACCCATTGTCATTATGTTCCCCAGTTTGTTAGCCTCCCTAATTTCCGATAATATTTCTACATCTGTCTGTTCATCCTGGTCGGGTAGATGGTAGTACACTCCTATCACTATCCTTTTCCTTCTATCCATTGGGATTCCAAGATGTGTTTTGTGTCCTGCAGAATTTTTAGTCTATTTGATTCAAGGCCCTCCTTAACATATAATGCTACTCCTCCATCAATTCGATCCACCCTATCAATGTGATAAAATTTGTTCCCTGGTATGACAATGTCCCACTGGTTATCCCCTTTCCACCAGGTCTCAGAGATGCCTATTATACCTATCTTGTCATTTAGTGCAATATATTCTAATTCTCCTATCTTATTTCTTAGGCTTCTGGCATTTGCATACAGACATTTTAAATTATGTTTGTTGTTCTTATTTACAATTTGCTCAGCAGTTGACAGTGATAATTTGAAACTTGAAAATCTCTGCTTTTTATTTAAGGTTGAACTGTTTTTATTCAGGATCAAAATAAAATATGTCCAACATCAAGCAACAGGTGGAGTGGAGGAGTGGCCTAGTGGTTAGAGTGGTGGACTTTGGTCCTGGGGAACTGGGTTTTATATTTTATTTATTTATTTATGTTAATTTATATACCGTGTCTTATTGCAGCTGCAAAACAGAACGATTCCCACTGCAGGCACAGGCAGCTCCTTGTGACTCTGGGCAAGTCACTTAACCCTCCATTGCCCCAGGTACAAATAAGTACCTGTATATAATATGTAAGCTGCATTGAGCCTGCAATGAATGAGAAAGCGCGGGGTACAAATGTAATTAAAAAAAAAAACAGTTAAATCAAACAGCTACAAAATAATGAGCAAGCAGAACAAATAATAACCTGGTCTCTATTGCAATCTCGCAATCGGGATGCCCTATCTTCCCTGTTATGGTGATATCTTTGAAAGATATTTTGTTCCAAACCATGCACTTTTGACCAACTGTCGGCCTTCCCCCAGTTTCTAGTTTAAAAGCTGCTCTAACTCCTTTTTTAAATGCTGTTGCCAGCAGCCTGGTTCCACACTGGTTAAGTTGGAACCCATCATTCCGGCATAGGCTTCCCCTTCCATAAAAGTTTGCCCTGTTCCTAACAAATGTAAAACCCTTCTCCCTGCACCATCACCTCGTCCACACATGGAGCCTACGGAGCCCTGCCTGTCTCTTGGGCCCTATGGGTGGAACGGGAAGATGTAATGATGCAATTTGGCAAACTGAAAAGTAGCAAATTGCCTGGACTGGATGGCATTCATCTCAGAGTACTGATAGAACTGAAAAATGAACTTGCAGAATTATTGTTAGTAAATATATAATTTATCTTTAAAGTCAAGCATGGTAACATAAGATTGAAGGGTGGCCAATGTAATGTCAATTAAAAAAAAAAAAAAGGTTCCAGAGGTGATCCAAGAAATTATAGACTGGTGAGCCTGACATCGGTGCCGGGCACAATGGTAGAGACTATTATAAAGAAGAAAAGTACAGAGCATATTCAAAAGCATAGAATAACGAGACAAAGCCAACATAGATTTAGTGAAGGGAAATCTTGCCTCACCAATCTACTACTACATTTATTTGAAGGGGTGAACAAACATGTGGATAAATGTGAGCTGGTTGATATTGAGGCATATTTTCAAAGCACTTTGGGAGGCTAAGTTCCATAGGTTTCTATGGAACTTTGGGAGGCTAAGTGCTTTGAAAATATGCCTCATTGTGTATCTGGATTTTCAAAAGGCATTTGACAAAGTATCTCATGAAAGACTCCAGAGGAAATAGGAGAGTCATGGGATAGGAGGTAGTGTTCTATTGTGGATTAAAAACTGGTTAAAAGATAGAAAACAGAGAGTAGGGTTAAATGGTCAGTATTCTCAATAGATAATGGGGTTCCCCAGTGGTCTGTGCTGGGACCGCTGCTTTTTAACATATTTATAAATGATCTAGAGATGGGAGTAACTAGTGAGGACACAAAATTTTGCAAAGTTGTTAAATCGCAAGAGGATTGTCAAAAATTATAAGAGGACCTTACAAGACTGGGCATCCAAATGGCAGATGACATTTAATGTGAGCAAGTGCAAAGTGATGCATGTGGAAAAGAGGAACCCAAACTATAGTTCCGTGATGCAAGGTTTCACATTAGGAGTCATTGACCAGGAAAGGGATCTAGGTGTCATTGTTGATGATACGGTGAAACCCTCTGCTCAGTGTGCGGCAGTGGCTAAGAAAGCAAATAGAATGTTAGATATTATTAGGAAAGGAATGGAAAACAAAAATGAGGATGTTATAATGCCTTTGTATTGCTCCATGTTGTGACTGCACCTCAAATACTGTGCATTTCTGGTTTGCATCTTTAAAAAGATATAATGGAATTAGAAAAGGTACAGAGCAGGGCAACGAGAATGATAAAAGGCGTGGGACGACTTCCCTATCAGGAAAGGATAAAGCAGCTAGGGCTCTTCAGCTTGGAGTAAAGACGGCTGAGAGGGAGATATAATAGAGGTCTATAAAATAACAAGCGTAGTGGAATGGGTAGACGTGAATCACTTGTTTATTCTTTCCAAAAACACTAGGACCAAGGGACATGCAATGAAGTTACAAAGTAGTAAATTTAAAACAAATAGAAGAAAATATTTCTTCATTCATCCCGTGGTTTTCAGTATCATCTTTACGCTGATGACTCCCAGATCAATCTCTCCACACCAGAAATCTCAGCCGAAATCCAGGCCAAAGTATCAGCCTGCCTGTCTGACATTGCTGCCTGGATGTCTCAGCGCCATCTGAAACTAAACATGACCAAGACTGAGCTTCTCATCTTTCCCCCTAAACCAACCTCTCCTCCTCCCCCATTCTCTATTTTTGTGGATAACACTCTCATCCTTCCTGTCTCATCAGCTTGTAACCTTGGGGTCATCTTCGACTCCTCCCTCTCCTTCTCTGCACATATTCAACAGACTGCTAAAACCTGTCATTTCTTTCTCTATAATATCACCAAAATTCGCCCTTTCCTTTCTGAGCACACTACCAGAACCCTTATCCACACTCTTATCACCTCTCGCTTAGACTATTGCAACTTGCTTCTCACAGGTCTCCCACTTAGCCCTCTCTCTCCTCTTCAATCTGTTCAAAATTCTGCTGCACGACTAATACTCCACCAGGGTCGTTATGCTCATATTAGCCCTCTCCTCAAGTCACTTCACTGGCATCCTATCCATTTCCGCATACAGTTCAAACTCCTCTTATTGACCTATAAGTGCATTCACTCTGCAGCTCCTCAGTACCTCTCCACTCTCATCTCTCCCTACATTCCTCCCCGGGAACTCCGTTCACTGGGTAAATCTCTCTTATCTGCACCCTTCTCCTCCACCGCTAACTCCAGACTCCGTTCTTTTTATCTTGCTACACCATATGCCTGGAATAGACTTCCTGAGCCGGTACGTCAAGCTCCATCTCTGGCCGTCTTCAAATCTAAGCTAACAGCCCACCTTTTTGATGCTGCTTTTAACTCCTAACCCTTATTCACTTGTTCAGAACCCTTATTTTATCATCCTCACTTTAATATTCCCTTATCTCTTGTTTGTCCTGTTTGTCTGTCCTAATTAGACTAAGCTCTGTCGAGCAGGGACTGTCTCTTCATGTTCAAGTGTACAGCGCTGCGTACGTGTAGTGGCGCTTTAGAAATGATAAATAGTAATAGTAATTACTCAGGAATTCACTGCCAAAGAATGTAGTAAGAACAGTTAGCTTAGCAGGGTTTTTAAAAAGTTTAGCTTCCTAAAAGAAAATTCCTTAAGCCTTTTTTATGTTGGTCTTGGGAAAACTCCACTGTTTATTTCTAGAATAAGCAGTATAAAGTATATTGTACTATTTTTGGAACTTGCCAAGTACTTGTAACCTGGATTAGCCACTGTTGGAAACAGGATGCTGGGTTTGATGGACCTTCAGGCTGTCCCAGTATGGCAACACTTATGTTCACTTCTGAAAATGCTACCCTGGAGGTTCTGGATTTGAGCTTTTTACCTAAGAGCCTAAATTTGGCTTCCAGAACCTCCCTCCCACATTTTCCTATGTCATTGGTACCCACATGAACCAAGATAGCAGGCTCCTCCCCAGCACTGTCTAAAATATTATCTAGGTGCCGCACGTGGTCTGCCACCTTTGCACCAGGCAGGCAAGTGACCAAGCGATACTCACGCATACCAGCCACCCAGTTATCTACATTCCCTCCCCTTTACTCTTGTTTTCTGTCTGTTCTCACCCTTCTTCTTTCTCATACCCATTTCATTTTTTCCTTGCCTTAAATCCCGTCTCTCATGCCACCTTTCTTTCTATCCATCCTATTCATCTACCTTCCCTCCTCTTCCTTACCTCCCCTTAAAACCTCCCTCTTGCCCTACCCCAGGCTCTCTCCCTTTCTAAAACTTCTATCACAGGCTCATTTGCCCCTAGACTTGAGTGATCCACCATGCAGCATAGTGTGGGTATGGGTGCTGGGGCCAAGTGACTAGAAGTTGTAGGGATATGTGGGTGCTAGGCCTGAGTAACTGAGTAGTGTGTGTGCTCAGGCTCATGCCCTGTTCTTGTTTCTTAATCAATCAGTTCTTCACTCCACACCCCCAAGGCTCACCTCCATGGCCAGGCTCAGCCTTTCCCCCCCACCCCCAAATCATACCCCTTCCCCTGCACATTAGCCCTATTCAGCTGTGACCCCTTTAATCTTCACCCATCCTTCCTTCCTACCGATTTCCAATCCCCTCCCCCCCAGTAGGTTTATGCTGATACTGCTTTTATCTCAAGCCACCCGCTCCTTTCCTTGCTTCCTCTGCTGCTTTAATATTAGCTGAGCCTACCCCCTCCCTGCCACTTTATCTGCCAGTACCTTTTCAACATCAGCTGAGCTAGCAGGAGGCGAGGAAGGAGGAAAATCCCCATGCCTGCAGCAGTTCGGTGCTGAACAGCTGCACAGATGGTGGCGGTGACAGGGTTAGAGCCTTCTGGCAGGTTACAGAGAGGACCTTTGGGGGACAGCGGCTGGACCCAAGTCAACCCTGGAGCAACAGGACAGGGACAGCAGCAACAGCAGGGCCTTCCAGCAGCAGGTAGGGAAGTCCTGCAGGAGACAGTGGCTGGGCTTCAGTTAAGCCCCGAGGCGGGACTGGAGTGGTGGAAACAGCAGCAGAGCAGCCAGGCCTACGCTGCCCACTCTCTAGCATATGGCTATATGAAAATGCAGGTGTGATGCTTTGCTTTGATTCCACAGGGTGCTGCAATTGTTTTGGGGGATTTTTCACCCGAAAGGCAGCTGCGACTCCAAATGAGGATTTTGCAACCCATTTGGGGTTGAAACTCACAGTTTGGGAACTGCTGCTCTACAGGCTTCCCTCTTTATGTATGACAGTAATACAAGCCTCATAGTAAAACCCCAGCAACTGAGGGTCAATAAGCACATTTTGAAACACCTGAGCCAAAACAGGGGCCACCTGACTCAAGAAAGCTTTATTAAACCCTATCTGAAAACCATCTAGACCACAGGCTTTCCCTGATGAATGGTCTTAAGGACATCCAAGTTCATTATAGGCCTATTCATCCATTCCCTCACCTCCTTAAGCAGCTTCAGCAAACCAACTTTCTGCACAAATGCCTTCAAACCTGAGTAAAATACAGTTTCTGATTCTTCTGCTATATTCTGGAGAAGGGAGGAGGAGATCCACCTTTCTACTCTCAATCATTATGGATCTAATATGCATCTTGCTCCCTGCCAAAACACCCCCCTGGTATATTCCAGGGGCGTAGCCAGACACCCAATTTTGTGTGGGCCTGGGTCCAAGATACAGTAGGTGGGCAGAATTCCACCCTGTCCCACAAGTGATTTCATCTCTCCCTCTCTCTCCTGCATGTGATATGGTCTCTCAAACATCCCCCCTTCCCTGCATACCTTTAAATAGCAGATTTTCACCGGCAGCTAACAGCAACTAATACACACCAGTGGCGTAGCCAGAAGGCAATTTTTGGGTGGGCCAACAGGTTGGATGGGTGGGCACTACAACTTTTTTGAAAGAGAAAAAACAGCAACCTGATGCACCCATGCTCTGTCCCTACCGTGCTCCCCATAACTTCAATGAGGGTAGCAGTGCAAATCCAACATATTATATTCACAACATTAAAAATAAAATAATTTTTTGTACCTTTTTGTTGTCTGGTCATTTTATTTTTCAAATCATATTGGTCCCAGTGTCTGATTTCTGCTTCCCCCTGTCTTCTCTTAACTCATTTGCCAGGGTCTCCTGTCCATTTGACATTTCTTCTTTATCCATGTCCATCATCCATCTCCGTTTTCCTATATTTCCTTGTCCAGTATCTCCCCTGTGTTCATATCCCCTCATCCATCATCATTCCTCTGTGCACCTATGCACCCCATGCCCAGCATATCCCTTCTGTGTTCCTATCTGTGTACCCTTATCTGCTATCTCTCCCCCTCTCTGTGTCCAGCATTGTATTCTATTCCATATCCCCCTCTCCCCCCTTGTCAGGCATTGCCCCCTCTGTGCCCATATGCCATTGCCATCCCCATACAGTATCTCACATTTGTGTGCCTTTCTCCATAATCCCACCTAATGCCCATCATCTCCCTTCTGTATCTGTACACCTCCCTATGTCCCCTTTCTCCCTCCTCCACACCAATGTGTTCCTCTCCTCTCTGATCCCACCCCAACCAGCTTCTCTTTCTCTCTCTTTCCTTCCCCTTATGCATCTGGCTCTTTCTCCCATTGTGGGTTCAGCATTTGACTCCCTCTTCCTTTATCCCCTTGGCCAGCATCTCTCTCCCTTCTCTCTAACCCCTCCCTTAGGTCTAGCACCTTTCTCTCTTTGCTCCAACCCTCCTTGCAGGTCCACATCTCTCTCCTTTCCGTTCAGCTATCCCCTGCATATCCAGCACCTCTCTTCCAGCCCCCCCTACATGCCCAGCACCTCCCCCCTAAATGCCCAGCCCCTCTCTCCCTTTCATCCAGCCCCCCTACATGTCCAGCACCTCTCCCCTTCATTTCAACTCTCAGCATATCCAGCACATCTCCCCTTTCCCTCCAACCCCCCCTGCAATTCCACCACCTCTCCCCTTCCCTCCAATCTTCCCCCTGCAAATCCAGCACCTCTCCCCTTCCCTCCAACCTTCCCCCTGCAAGTCCAGTACCTCTCTCCCTTCCGTTCTCTCCAACCCCCTGCCCCTCACAAGTCTAGCACCTCTCCCTTCCCTTCAGCCCCCTCCCCTTGCAGGGCAAGCACCCCATTGTCTTCCTCACCCCCCCCCCCCCCCGCAACACACATCCAGAACCTCTCTCTTCCCTTCAGCCCCCTCCCCTTGCAGGGCTAGCTCCCCATTGTCTTACCCCCCCCCCCCAACACACATCCAGAAATCTCCCTTCCCTTGCCGTGCCAGCAGAGACCACTGTCTTCCTCACTCTCTCCCACCCACCACCACCACCCCCCCCCCCCCCCCGCCGCCGCCGCAGTGTTTGTATTCAACACTATCGGTGCTGCATCCCCTGCACCTCATAGTCTCCCACCCCCGCGGCAGCACTTGCAATTTGCACATACTTGACTGCCTTTACCCACCGAGAACAACTCTTCTCACGCATTCAAGGACCAAGAACCCTCCCACGGTCTATCAGCGATCCCTCTTCCATTCTCCAGTCCATCAAATCTCCCCATTCTTAATCCAGCATCTTTCCTTCCCTGCCCCCGCCACAATCCGACGTCTCTCCCTCATTTTCAAATTCCCCGCTGCGCTCCCGCGTCCTCCTACCTTCAAATTCGACGCTTTCGATCGTCCCGCCTCCTCCGACCTGCTCTGGGACCTTCCCTTTGCCGCGTGTGTTCCGTCCTGCGTAAACAGGAAGTTGAACCAGCACGGCAGAGGGAAGGCCCCGGATCAGGACATCACGCCGCGTCTGTAGCTGTCAGGCAGTGCCGAGCAAATTACAAGCGCTGCCGCAGGGGTGGGAGGCGGCGCTACGGTGGGGGTGGGAGAAGGTGAGCTGGCGAGGAGACACGGCGAGGGACTCTGGATAGGCCCCTGATACACACTGCTCATGTTGGCTCCACAGCCTTCTCTCTGATGCAACTTCCTGTTTCCATATAGGCAGGAATACATCAAAGAGAAGGCTGTGGGGCTGGTGTGAACAGTATATGTCAGTCGCTGCTCACTGCAGGCCAAGATCTTCTATTTACAAGATATGCAGGAGGGACAGTTGTTGGGAGTTTTCGGCTGGTGAAGCTTGGGGATCCCTGCCAGCCACATCATAGGTGTGTTGCTACTGAGTAGGCCTGAGCTCAAAGTGGGTGGGCCTGGGCCCACCCAGGCCCACCCTTGGCTACGCCACTGGTATATTCTCCTTCACAAATAGAGTAATTATTAGCTTCATAACATAGTCCAATCTATTGTGTGACACAACATTTAGATAGACTCCTCAAATTGCAAAGGTCCTCCAAACCATCTCTCCACCATCTCTATTATGCACTCTCTCCTTTCTTTTGTATCAGTCCCACCAACCTTTTTCACTTCTTCTCTACACAAAAAAAGGGGGGAAAAAAACGCTGTGGTTTAACTAGGGAGTGTCCTCTTTAAACCTGTCTGTCTGTTTATTCTATTGCCTAAAAACTGCAGTTTGTGCTGTATTTTTGCTGGGGTCTTTTTCTTTCTCTCTGAAACTGTGATTCCTGTGTTTGGGGGGCTGGGCTGCCTGGAAGGAGTTCTCTGGGGCTGGGTTTAGTTCCTGTGATGAGTGTACTGAGTAACGTACCTTCACAGATAGGATTCCAGCAGGGATCTGTTTTGTTCTGCCCACCCACCCTCCCCAACACCCACCTGCTCCTAGGGACAGGGCCGGTCTTAGGCCGAGGTGACCGAGGCAGCCACATAGGGCCCGGCGCGGCTCAGTCAGCCTCTTCCCAGGGCCGGTCCGACACGGACTGTAAACAAGCAAGGTAAGCATGGCACGGCGCCACCGCACCATGCTTACCGCCACCCTGCCCGCCCGGTGTAATTACAGTAGGCTTTCCACACCACACATAAGGTTGTAGCTCATCCTGTCCTTGGAATTAGTGCTGTTTATGGTTTCATGATAGCATTGTGCTTATTATTTCAATCAGTTTTTTTGTAAAAGTTTAGCGTCATTTGTCTTTATTTGAAATTTCATATATTAAAAAATTCTCTAAAAATGGAATAATCTTATCAATGGGGTGGTACCCCACCAAATTGGTCTGCATAGGGCCCCGCACTTGCTAAGACCGGCTCTGCCTAGGGAAGCTCTTTATTTATAATCAGGGTTCTAATTAAGGTAATAAGCAAGTGCTGCTCCCACTAAGTCGCAATACATTCAGTATATCCAAACAGTAATCACAAAACAACAAAATACATCATATTAAAATCCTAAAGACACTGACTATTCAACATCCTTAATTTTTGTATCTTGTTTTAATATATTGAAATACTCATATATTGATGAGATGGAGTCAGTAGTCCAGCAGCAAGAGGAGTGCTACCCAGTCTTTTGCACTGAGTGTCACAAGTATGATTATCTCCCAGTTGGTGTGAAGTCATATGTGTGTGCCTGGTGCAAAGAACTCCTGGCTTTCAGAAAGAAGGTCCGTTTGCTCAAGGCTAGAGTACAACACTTGGTAGAGATGAGGGAGATCATAGGCGGTCAGTGGCCCAACTGTTTGGGGAGGCTAAAGGGGGCAGGTTAGGGGTGGGGCCAGGGGTGGAGCTTAAATCCATAATTGTCTGATAACACACAGAAAAAATAAATAAATAAAACTCACAATTAATACCTTTTATTAAATTTAGATATTAGGTATGTATCATATGTCAAAGAATAAAGTGGTTGCTCAAAGCTTATTCTAAGCACAATCGCTCAACTGCAAAACACTATGCACAACTTTGTGCAAAAACACACTCAGAACCTTACTGTACCATAAATATTACACTGGGCAGAACCTAATACATCAATATACCACCCATACGGAAAATGTAGACCGTCAACAATATGAAACAAGGGATCATATCATCATAATTCTCATGTAGAGCCACAAAACACCCTAATTCATGTTTAATGTGGGATAAAATGCCATAAATAAGTAAATAAATATAAACTTTTAATGTTGAGCACCTGATTCTCAAAGTGGACATATTCCAAACACTATAATGAAAATAAAATGATCTTTTCTACCTTTGTTGTCTGGTTGTCCGATTCTGCTGCTATCAGTGCAGGTCAGGAAGTCATCCTCGTTAAATATCTCCCTGGCAACCCAGCTAGCCCCCCCCCTCCCCCTGCTCTCCCAGCAGTAAGGTAAACAAACCATAAACCAATTTCTACAATTGGTTACACAAGGCTAGAGGGCTTTCACTGCAGCTCCTGCTGTGAGGATGGAGGTAAATCAACAATTTAAACCTCTCAGAGCACAGCAGGGGAGGCTTAGCCTGTCCAAGCGTCTTATACCGGGCGCCTATGAGGGAGATAGAACAATACATAGATGAGACCTACAGAGATGTTGTAGAGAGGTCCCACCTCCTGCCGGGTAGCCCGTGTGCTACTTCGGAGAAGAGAGGTCTCCTAGAAGGAAAGCATTGCCCTGGTGAAGTAGGAAGTACTCCTGTACCCAGAAACTGCCCACCAGAGGATGTATTATCCTCTCGCACCGAGGATATGTCTCTGATTAGAGCCCACAGGGAAAAAGATAGAACCGCTGTTGTAGTTGGAGAGTCAATCATTAGGCACGTAGATAGCTGGGTGGCTGGTGGATGTGAGGATTGCATGGTGACTTGCCTGCCTGGTGCGAAGGTGGCGGACCTCACGCGGCACCTAGACAAGATTTTAGATAGTGCTGGGGAGGAGCCAGCCGTCTTGGTACACGTGGGTACCAACAACATAGGAAAATGTGGGAGAGAGGTTCTGGAAGCCAATTTTAGGCTTTTAGGAAGGAAGCTCAAATCCAGATCCTCTAGAGTAGCATTTTCTGAAATACTACCTGTTCCACGCGCAGGGCCCAAGCGACAGGCAGAGATCTGGAGTCTCAATGTGTGGATGAGACAATGGTGCAGGGACGAGGGTTTTAGATTTGTCAGGAACTGGGCTGAATTCTGGGGAAGGGAGAGCCTAATCCGATCTAATGGGCTTCACCTTAACCAGTGTGGGACCAAGCTGCTGGCATCAACATTTAAAAAGAAACTAGAACAGCTTTTAAACTAGAAACGGGGGGAAGGCCGACAGTCGTTCAAAAGCGCATGGTTTAGGATAAGGTATCTTTTGAGGATATCACCCAAACAGAGAAGAAAAAGTTCCTTATAGGTAAGGATGTCAAAGAGCCTGTAGTGGATCAGAGGGCCTTAAGTAAAAATAATAACAACCAGGCAGAAGATAACATATTAATAATGCCATGTATTAAACGTGATATAAAACTGAGCAACAAGCATGCATTGAAATGTCTATACACAAATGCAAGGAGCCTGAGACATAAGATGGGAGAGCTGGAATACATTACACACAATGAAAAACTGAATATTATAGGCATCTCTGAGACCTGGTGGAAGGAAGACAACCAGTGGGACACAGTGATACCGGGCTACAAATTATATCTTAGTGATAGGGTAGATAGGATCGGAGGAGGGGTAGCACTGTACATTAATGAGAATCTGGACTCAGGCTGCAAATATTGCAGGATACAAAACCACTATTGGAATCTTTGTGGATCGAAATTCCACGTAAAAGGGGGGGAAATGGTGATAGGAGTGTACTACCGTCCGCCTGGCCAGGACGAGCTGACGGATGCAGCAATGTCAAAAGAAATTAGGGAAGCAAATAAAATGGGCAATGTAATAATAATGGGTGATTTCAATTATCCGGATATAGACTGGGTTAATGTAACATCGGTACACGCCAGGGAGATAAAATTTCAGGAGCCGACAAGAGAAGGAAAAATACTAGACTTAGTCCTTAGTGGAGCTCATGATCTAGTTTGGGGAGTAACAGTGCGAGGGCCACTTGAGAACAGTGATCATAATATGATCAGTTTTGATATTGGCATTGAAGTAAGTGAACTTAGGAAATCAAATACACTAGCGTTTAACTTTAGAAAAGGTGATTACGATAGAATGAGAAAAACGGTTAAAAGAAGACTGAAAGGAGCAGCTCACAGGATAAAAAAACTTGCATCAGGCGTGGATGCTGTTCAAAAACACCATCCTAGAGGTACAGGAGAAATATATTCCGCATATTAGAAAAAGAGGAAAAAAGACCAAACATCAGCCTGCGTGGCTAAACAGTAAGGTAAAGGAAGCCACTAGAGCCAAAAAACAATCCTTCAGAAAGTGGAGAAGAGAACCAACTGAAAACAACAAGATAAAACATAAGGAATGCCAAGCCAAATGTAAAGCGGAGATAAGGAGGGCAAAAAAGGACTTTGAAAAAAAGTTAGAGTTAGAAGCGAAAATACATAGTAAAAATTTTTTTAGATACATTAAAAGCAGGAAGCCGGCTAAAGAATTGGTTGGGCCGTTGGACGAAAATGGTGTTAAAGGGGCGATCAGGGAAGACAAAGCCGTAGCGGAGAAATTAAATGAATTCTTTGCTTTGGTCTTCACCGAGGATTTGGGTGGGACACTGGTGCCGGAAAGGGTATTTGAAGCAGGCGAGTCAAAGAAACTAAATGAATTCTCTGTAAACCTGGAGGATGTAATGGGTCAGTTCTACAAACTGAAGAGTAGTAAATCACCAGGACTGGATGGTATTCATCCCAGAGTATTAATAGAACTGAAAAATGAACTTGTAGAGCTACTGCTAGTAATATGCAATCTATCCCTAAAATCAGGTGTGGTACCAGAAGACTGGAGGGTAGCCAATGTTACGCCAATTTTTAAAAAAGGTTCCAGAGGAGATCCGGGAAATTATAGACCGGTGAGTCTGACATCGGTACCAGGCAAAATGGTAGAGGCTATTATTAAGAATAAAATTACAGAACACGTACAAAAACATGGGCTGATGAGACCAAGTCAACACGGATTTAGTGAAGGGGAGTGGAGTGGAGGAGTGGAGGAGTGGCCTAGTGGTTAGGGTGGAGGACTTTGGTCCTGGGGAACTGAGGAACTGAGTTCGATTCCCACTTCAGGAACAGGCAGCTCCTTGTGACTCTGGGCAAGTCACTTAACCCTCCATTGCCCCATGTAAGCCGCATTGAGCCTGCCATGAGTGGGAAAGCGCGGGGTACAAATGTAACACACAAAAAAAGTCTTGCCTCACTAATCTACTGCATTTTTTGAGGGGGTGAACAAACATGTGGACAATGGGGAGCCAGTGGATATTGTGTATCTGGATTTTCATAAGGCGTTTGACAAAGTGCCTCATGAAAGACTCCAGAGGAAACTGGAGAGCCATGGGATCGGAGGTAGGATATTACTATGGATTAGGAACTGGTTGAAAGATAGGAAGCAGAGAGTAGGATTGAATGGTCAGTATTCTCAATGGAGAAGGGTAGTTAGTGGGGTCCCGCAGGGGTCTGTGCGGGGACCGCTGCTTTTTAACATATTTATAAATGACCTAGAGATGGGAGTAACTAGTGAGGTAATTAAATTCGCAGATGACACAAAATTATTCAGGGCCGTCAAGTCGCAGGAGGAGTGTAAAAGATTACAGGAGGGCCTCGCAAGACTGGGAGATTGGGCGTGCAAGTGGCAGATTAAGTTCAATGTTGACAAGTGCAAAGTGATGCATGTGGGTAAGAGGAACCCAAATTACAGCTATGTCATGCAAGGTTCCGCATTAGGAGTCACAGACCTAGAAAGGGATCTGGGAGTCATCGTTGATAAGACGTTAAAAACTTCTGCTCAGTGTGCTGCGGCAGCTAAGAAAGTGCACAGAATGTTGGGTATTATTAGGAAAGGGATGGAAAACAAACACAAAAGATGTTATAATGCCGTTGTATCGCTCCATGGTGCGACCGCACCTCGAATATTGTGTCCAATTCTGGTCGCCACATCTCAAAAAAAAAAAAAAAAGATATAAAGGAATTGGAGAAAGGTAAGAGAAGGGCAACGAAAGTGATAAAAGGAATGGAACAACTTCATTATGAGGAAAGACTGAGAAGGTTAGGGCTCTTCAGCTTGGAGAAAAGGTGGCTGAGGGGTGATATGATAGAAGTCTACAAGATAATGAACGGAGTAGAGCGGACAGATGTGAAGCATTTGTTTACACTTTCAAACAACAATAGAACCAGGAGACACAAGATGAAGCTAGAATATGGCAGATTTAAAACAAACAGGAGAAAGATTTTCTTTACTCAGTGTGTAGTTGGACTCTGGAACTCGTTGCCGGAAAATGTAGTGTCAGCAGCTGGCCTTACGGAGTTTAAAGGGGGTTTGGACAGATTCCTGAGGGAAAAGTACATTGAACATTATTAAAAATTAATTTCTTTTGGGGGGGGGGGGGGGGGGGTTTGCCGGGTTCTTGAAGCCTGGATTGGCCGCTGTCGGAGACAGGATGCTGGGCTTCATAGACACTTGGTCTTTTCCCAGTATGGCGGTGCTTATGTTTTCACTCCTTTTCCTATAGGCATGCAATACCAATGAAATGGCTTCTGAAAGTGGCCATCCCCACATATCATACGGTCCTGTCTGTCTGTCTCTAGTTTATCATTAATTACCAAATATCCTCCACTTACTGGTGATGATCTCACGCACCCCTACAACCAGTAATAAAGACTGATTTAACTTCCATCTACCCCTACTAGTATTGTTACAGCCCCAATGTAATACCAGGGAAACCAGTAAATGATCTTAAAGTGAAATCACACCAATTGTACACTTTTGAATTCTCCATTTGGCTTTTATACTGTGATGTTTTCCTCTTTTAACAGAAAGCCATATCTTGAGTTCCTCCTGACAACACTTCCCCTATCCAGAGAAGTGTGACAGAAACTCCAATAGACTCCACCTCTCTTTCAACAGGAAGTGACCATATAGCATTCCCTCTTTAACAGAAGGCACTAGGGAGCCCAAACTCTTCCACCAGAAAAGAATCCATAGGAAAGTTCTCCTTCAAGTGCTTTATTCCCCTTGCAAAGTCAACCTTGAAGGCTCCCTTTGGGCTCAGGGTGAGCAATCATAAGATAGTCTTTCTTTCCCCTCTGGTTCTAAGGAAACTCCCCCTTGTCAGAGGCCAGATGCCTCTTATTTGCTCAATTCAATCCTTCCCCTCCTTTCTTGGGAAAGAGAAATAAAAAAAATTCATTAAGGACCAGGAAGAACTTTATGCAAATCAGTTCATTTAACCACTGGTTTAACCAAAAACAGTCTCGTTTTCTTTCCTTGTTTTGGTTGGTCCTAACACAGTCTTTTTAACACAGTGTTTCATAGTTAGAGAGCTCTCAGCTGCTTTACTTTTGAATAAACAATTTCCCTTCTTCCTCCTCTTAAGAAGGAGACATATCAAACATCAAACTCTTAAATTAAAAATTCTCTTCAGTTCCTAGTATCTCAAATTACCTCTAAAACTGTAGAGTTTGAGACAGTGGCGTAGCCAGACCTGAGATTTTGGGTGGGCCCAGAGCTAATATGGGTGGGCACTGTGTGTATATAGTAGTGTTTCTTGTGATACTACAAAATAATGCCTTAGTATGCCCTCGATAATGGATTTCTAAGTAGTCTGCCCAACAGCTGCCCCGCATCAACATAACCACGTACATATTTAATGGAAAATTTTATATTTTTAAATATGATTACATTATCCCATATCTTAAAATTGACCATACATAAGTCTACTACAACGGCAAACTTCTCAACACACATGGCAGGATCCTGCAATATAATTACACAGGAAAAATGTATTCAAGCAAACCTATGAGCTGCTACATCCTTGTTGTTCTTTATTGTTGGTAGCATTATTTAATCTCACTTAATTTTCAAACATGCTGGCTTGTGCAGCATATGGATGTACAAAGAGGAAGTATTGGTTTCATGATTATAGTACTAATTTGATCTACATTTTAAATCAGTGTCATTTGGAGGGGCTGGCTATGGGACTCCCCCTATATTCATGCAGACATGTTTTCACCTAGTAAAGGGCCACCAAGTGACCAAAACAGACATCAGATGCAGATGTGATTCCATGTACCCCCAATGAAAGCAGAGTTTAATTCTACTTCCATTTAATTTCAATATATTCCATCTTTATAACACCAGGCTTCCCAAAGGCAGACTACAGAAACAGATGAAGAGTTAAGATCAAGAAACAGGATATTCTCACTGAAATTTCTCCAACTGTATTGCATAGAACAGCTTAGGAAAATAAGCACAAAATATATAGATTATAACTGCTGTTTCTACCAGCTATAATAATTTTTAAGCTGTTTTAGTGATGTTCAATTTCAAATAAATTAAAAAGCTGTCAAATAAGTAAAAAAGAAAGCAAAATCTTTTGTCCTCCACCTTTTAAGGCTTATCCAACTGGGACAGCTTTAGACTTTTTACAGATGGACCATGCATTTATTTTTAATAATCTCACACAGCACACACTATGGAACGGTCCCTGGACCCTTCTTACCTTACCCCTACAGCCAAGCCAGCAGTCAAAGAAAAAGAAAAAAAGAACAGCTCACATTTCAACCTCACAGCCTCAGCCAAGGCCAAGCACTGCTGCCGAATAGCTGGCTGCCCTACACGGACCACACACTGGGTGACACAGACTTGCACTGAGGAGGACCCTGGCCTGGGCACCATGCACCCCCACAGTGCTGCCTGCCTGCTCTGCTTGAAGCCAGGAGAAGCACGTCGTCTAGAGAGCGCACCTCAGCTGCAGTGGCCATGTGGTAACACTGATTAAGTTACTACCACAGTGGCCTCTGCGGCTCCGGCTGAGCAGCTCTCTGGATGACGTTCTCCTTCTCCTGGCTTCAAGCACTTCTGCAGGTAGCACAGTGTGGGGACAGGAGATGAGGAGTGTGCGGGCACTGGGACCCTAACAGCAGCAGTCTGTTATTTGCTTTTGGTGCGCTTTCTGGGAGGCAGGCCGACCGAGGTGACGACGATCACCTGCAGCATTCTTGTTCAGGAACTGGCGGCAAGCAGGAAGGTAGAAGCATCTGCATAAGCGGTACGGTGCCACCGTGTGCAAGTGGAAAGGTGGGGTGCATGCATGTGCATAGGCGCTGTTTTTTTAAAGAAATCTAGGCGCCCCCACTAGCTATACCTCTGGACTGCATACCAAGCTCATGAATGATTGATAAGACCAAAAAGCCTGCTTAGAGACTTACAAATAATTCTTCATGACATATGAAAATCTACCATTCCCAAGGAAATACCTCGGGAACCCCCTTCCCCCGCCCACCCACCACCACTAAAAAAAAAAATACTATTTCTTAATAGTATGCCTGCCATCCTGTGATCCAGTGTCTCCTGCTAAATATTTTGATGAGAACAAGGAAGGATCAAACCAAAACCCTCTTCAAAACTTCAATAAAAATAATTTAACTAGAAACTGTTATCACTGTCTCAACATTTCACCCCTTTAAAGTTGGAGATCCAAAGTTGCTTTACCTGCTGCTCAATGTAGCCCTTGGCTACCTGCTGCTAATAGAATGACCCCCACCCCCAGTTGATGGAAGGAATGCAAGAAAACCATAACAGAGCTCAAGATCTCAAGAGGGCATGGGGTAAGCCTCTTGTCCCAGACAATTCTCAGCAGGTGTCTAAGCTGCCATCAAAGAGAGAGGAAAAAGCCTCTTACCTGGGCGAAAGTGCCTGCCTCATTGCCTAGAGGCAGGGAAGGGAGACTGGCGATGAGAGATAGGGAAAGCTCGCATGCATGGATTGCTGGTTCAGCCACTGGTCCCTTGCAGCCTTTCTTCTTTGTTTATTGCTACTGGTCTGGTTCATCTTAAGAACATTAAAAGACAACCAAGGCAGAGGCACTGGACCATAGCTCTCTGCCTGCTGCTACTGTTTCCTGTGCCGGTCCTCCTCCTGCCTCTTCTGAGGTAAACTTCCGGGCCAGCACAGGAAGCAGTAGCGGCAGCCGAGCACCCAGCGAGGTGCAATGGGAGGGGTCTCGTGCTGCATGGTGGCAGGTGGATGAAAAGGGACACAAAAGACTGGGTGGGCCTGAGCCAAGCTTGGGTGGGCCTTGGCCCACCCAGGCCCACCCGTAGCTACGCCCCTGGTTTGAGATCCTACTATACAAGCCGAAGGCTCAAACTCCTGGCAGACTCAAAACCCTCATTAATCACAATGAAGCAGGCTTGAATTAATTATGTTCCCCTCCCTACCTCTGCCAGCCAAGAAGTAAAAATTATCTGTCCTTGTTGTTACTCACAGGTCTTTTGCTGAGGCCCTGCTTATCATTACTTTAGGTGCTGCTAGGAGCACTGTATTTCCATCTCCTCCTCTGAATCTAGGAGCACTGGTACCTCCTCCTCATAGCTTCTTCAGGTCTGTGGTATTCCTCCACCTCCATGGGTTAGCTCATCTCCTCCTCTCCACCACCTTCTGGTTCAAGCAGAGATTTTACATAGCCCTGCTTTTTCCCAGAAAACCTCTCCTTCACTGGGCAATACCACCATGGCTTTTCTGGACCTGCCCTTCCCCATCTGGAATCCTCCCCTCTCCTTGGCGGAACTGAGTTCCAGTGCCCTCTACTGAGGAAATCTCTAGTAGCATTGGCTTTTCTCCACTTATCTGTTTTCTCTGCCGGAATAAGAGGGAAAGTGGCGGAACTAGTCGGGTTCCCCCTTTAGCTCCCGATTCCATCTTACAGTACCCAGCTACCACAAATCTGGTAAACCTCTTTTCCATATGTACCCCTTTACCCTTCCTATCATATTTATGATCAATATTAAAATATCTCTCCTAAATGCAAAACCCTTTCCCCTTATGAGGCAATTAAATATAACCTTTTTGGGAAAAAACCCTTTCCTGTTCTTCTCATTGGGATCACAAATATTCACAAAGTTGACAAGCACTCCTTAAGTTTACCATGTGTTAGCACTTCTCTCTCCTCTGGGTCTGAGATGCTCTGTTAACAATAAAAGACACCATTTTTTGCCACCAAGATGGCAATTTCACCTTTTATAACCGATTTATTTCTGACAGTGTAACATTCCTCAACCCACTTGGACTGTATTCTAGGCATTCTCCCTGACTAGTCTGTCTCCTGAAGAAAAGCCATCTCTACCATCTCATTATGGAGGGCCTGCAATACATTTTTTAAAGTGTCACCAGATTATTTGCTCCCCTGATATTTGAAGAACTCATATTTAATGGCCCCTTCCTAATCTGTCCAGAAAAAAAAAACCTTATACATTTATCTCCCAATTGTTTTGGAAAGAGGAAGAGAGAGGGGATGTTTCAGAACTCAAATGGAATATAGCAGTCTCTCAAATAAAAACAAAATAGAGAGGGAGAAGAATATTCTCCAAACTCTTACCTGGATAACTTATTGACCTTAAATTGACAGGTATAATGACTCATGGGGATGGCAGGCAGCTCCTCATACATCACATTAGAGATTCTCAACTTCTCCAGAACCTTGGCTGACCAGTTACTAGACACATTGGGTATAGCCTGGAAGGAGGATAATGGGAAAGCTTGAAAGGAAGATAGAAAATGGGAGACAGAAAGGGAGACAGATTCAGGTCTTTCTACATTTGGTTTTAATTTGGAAGATCTCAGGATCTTACCTGTAGTGGGACTCTCAGGCTCAGCTCCTCAGCATAGTAACAGAGCACATTCCACGGAGCATGGAGCAGAACATAGTGCACCCTTGTTTTCTTATCCTCTGTCATGTACTGTAAAAGGAAGGGATGATCGGTTAGGCTGAAAGGACAGAGGAAAAGAGAGAAAATCTCTGCCCTTTATAACTGACATACGAGCACGATTCAAGATGGCGACCAAGCAGGACCTGTAGCAAGGACGCCTCCAGAAAAATGTTATTCTTATGACGATTTTCTCTTGCAAACTATGCCGAAAAGGAAAGGAAAGCCAAGGGGACCACCCCTCCCGAAGCAGATTCCTACCTTACCTGGGCAGCAGTCCCTGACTACATTTCTGGTACCGACTCCGGACGTTTCCGTTAGCAGGGCAGGGAAGAGCCCTGCTCAGGAGAGCGAGCTGTCGCTCAGTCCGTTAGGACCTGTGACCCCGACACCTCCACACGCATCTGGAAGGGCTGTACCGAACCCTGGTACCAGCATGGGTTCGAAGGAGTGGCGCTCCCCGGAAGCAATAGAGAACTCGGGGCTGGTTCAGGGAGTCTAGCGAACACCAGAAATTCCAACTGGGGAGACTACAGAGGTATTGCCAGTAACAACTACGCCAGAAGAAATTTCTGCTTACACATTGGCGATACAACCTCTAGTTAAGCCCCAAGAAGTTTCGCTGGAGTCAATTTGGACGGCATTGGAATCTCTTCACAAGGTCTGTACGTCATTTATAACATTATCCTTGAATAACTCTTCTCAGATAAACTCTCTTAAAGGACAAATGGAGGGGGTAATGACTAAGCAAACTAACTTAGAAACGCAAATGGGAAAAATATCTCAACAACAAGCCCATATTGCAGGAGATCGTATATCTATACATAGAAAAATAGAGAGTATGGAAAATTTGTCAAGAAACTTGAATTTACGACTGTTAAACTTTCCAAAATCTCAATTTGTCGCTCCGAAGGATATGTTTGCTAAATTCCTTAAAGAAATATATAAATATTCAGATCAAACACTCCCTCCTCTTCAAAAGATTTATTACTTGGAAATGAAATCTCCCCTATCACAGGATACTTCTAAACAGGATATTCCACCTGAAACACTGGATTTGACAGATTTTCTTGAACAGTCTACTACTACTACTACTATTTAGCATTTCTATAGCGCTATAAGGCTTACGCAGCGCTGCACAAACATAGAAGAAAGACAGTCCCTGCTCAAAGAGCTTACAATCTAATAGACAAAAAATAAATAAAGTAAGCAAATCAAATCAATTAATGTGAACGGGAAGGAAGAGAGGAGGGTAGGTGGAGGCGAGTGGTTACAAGTGGTTACGAGTCAAAAGCAATGTTAAAGAGGTGGGCTTTCAGTCTAGATTTAAAGGTGGCCAAGGATGGGGCAAGACGTAGGGGCTCAGGAAGTTTATTCCAGGCGTAGGGTGCAGCGAGACAGAAGGCGCGAAGTCTGGAGTTGGCAGTAGTGGAGAAGGGAACAGATAAGAAGGATTTATCCATGGAGCGGAGTGCACGGGAAGGGGTGTAGGGAAGGACGAGTGTGGAGAGATACTGGGGAGCAGCAGAGTGAGTACATTTATAGGTTAGTAGAAGAAGTTTGAACAGGATGCGAAAACGGATAGGGAGCCAGTGAAGGGTCTTGAGGAGAGGGGTTGTATGAGTAAAGCGACCCTGGCGGAAGACGAGATGGGCAGCAGAGTTTTGAACTGACTGGAGAGGGGAGAGGTGACTAAGTGGGAGGCCAGCAAGAAGCAGATTGCAGTAGTCTAAACGAGAGGTGACAAGGGTGTGGATGAGGGTTTTGGTAGAGTGCTCGGAAAGAAAGGGGCGGATTTTACGGATGTTGTAAAGAAAGAAACGACAGGTCTTGGCAATCTGCAGGATATGAGCAGAGAAGGAGAGAGAAGAGTCAAAGATGACCACAAGGTTTCGAGCTGAGGAGACAGGGAGAATGAGAGAGCCATCAACAGAAATAGAAAACGGGGGGAGCGGGAATGTGGGTTTGGGGGGGAAAATGAGAATCTCGGTTTTGGTCATATTTAATTTCAGGTGGCGTTGAGACATCCAGACAGCAATGTCAGACAAGCACGCTGAAACTTTGGTTTGAATGCAAGGTGAGATATCAGGGGTAGAAAGGTAGATTTGGGAGTCATCAGCATAGAGATGGTAGGAAAAGCCATGGGATGAGATTAATGAACCAAGGGAAGAAGTGTAGATAGAAAAGAGGAGGGGACCAAGAACAGAACCCTGAGGTACGCCGACAGGCAGAGGGATAGAAGTAGAAGAAGATCCACCGGAGTGAACACTAAAGGTGCGGAGGGAGAGGTAGGAAGAGAACCAGGAAAGGACAGAGCCCTGGAATCCAAGTGAGGACAGGGTATCGAGAAGTATGCTGTGATCGACAGTGTCAAAAGCAGCGGAAAGATCAAGAAGAATGAGGATGGAATATTGACCTCTGGATTTAGCCAGTAATAGGTCATTGGAGACTTTAGTAAGCGCAGTTTCGGTTGAGTGGAGAGGGTGAAAACCAGATTGTAGTGGGTCAAGAATAGCATGTGAGGAGAGAAAATCAAGGCAGCGGCAGTGAACAGCACGCTCAAGTAATTTGGAAAGAAAAGGAAGGAGGGAGATGGGTCGGTAATTAGAGGGACAAGTAGGGTCGAGTGAAGGCTTCTTAAGGAGAGGTGTGACCATAGCATGTTTAAAGGTAGCAGGGACAGTCGCAGTGGAAAGTGAGAGGTTGAGAATGTGACAGATAAAAGGAATAAGAGCAGGAGAGATGGCATTAAGAAGGTGGGTGGGAATGGGATCAGAGGAACAGGTGGTACATTTTGAGGAAGAAAGGAGAAGTGTAGTTTCCTCAATAGTAACTTCAGGAAAGGAGGAAAGGGAATGAGGGGAAGGAGAGAGATGGGAACGGACTAGTGGAGGGAGAGGTGGTGAGGTAGAGAAAGCAAGGTTTATCTTTTGAACCTTGTTGTGAAAGAATTCAGCAAGGGTCTGAGGAGATAATGAAGGGGGAGTTGGGGGAGGGGGCACCTTGAGGAGAGAGTTCAATGTGGTGAAGAGAAGTCGAGGATTAGAGCCAAGAGAGTTGGTCAGTTGGATATAATAATCCTGTTTGGCACGTAAAAGAGCAGATTGGAAGGAGGTCAGCATGAACTTAAAGTGTAAGAAATCAGCAAGGGCCCGAGATTTCCGCCAGAGGCGTTCTGCGGAGCGGGTACAGGAACGTAGGTAGCGGATATTAGAAGTCAGCCAAGGTTGGAGTTTTGTACGCCTTACAGGGCGGGTCATCAAAGGTGCAAGAGTGTCTAAGGCAGAGGATAGAGTATTGTTGTAAGAAGAAACAGCCTCGTTGACAGACGTGGATGGTGCCACAGTAGAGAGGAGGTTTGAAACATGGGAGGATAGAGATGAAGGGTCAATATCGTGAAGATTCCTAGATAAATTAGATAAGATAGGATGGGACTGGGAGGGAGGAGATTTAAGTGTGAAAGTTATAAGATGGTGATCAGAGAGGGGAAGATCAGAGGCAAGGAAACTAGAGGGTGAACAGTTGGAGGAGAAGATGAGATCAAGACAGTGACCATTTTGATGAGTGGGGGAGGTGGAGCATAGTTGGAGATTAAAGGAGGATGTTAAAGCGAGTAACTTGGAAATATAAGAGTTGGAAGGATCATTAGCAGGAATATTAAAAGTTACCAAGGATGAGAGAGGAGGAGGAAGGATCATGGAAGAAGGCAAGCCAGGCATCAAAGTCACTGAGAAAGGATGAAAGGGACTTATCAGGGGGACGATAAATGACCGCTATTCGAAGAGGCAGAGGAGAGAAAAGGCGGATAGAGTGGACTTCAAAGGAGGAAAAACAGTGAGATTGAGGTGGAAGAAGGGATTGAAATCTGGAGGAGGGAGAGAGAAGTAGTCCAACACCGCCCTCACGGCCAGCAGGGCGAGGAGTATGTGAAAATAGATAACCGCCATGGCACAGAGCTGCGACTGAAGCAGAGTCATCAGGGCAGAGTCAGGTTTCTGTTATCGCGAGCAGATGGAGGTGACGCAAGATAAAGAGGTCCTGGATATAGGCGAGTTTGTTACAGATAGAGCGGGCATTCCATAGGGCGCAAGAGAAGGGCAGAGAAGAGGAGGGGAGTAGAGAAATAGAGATGAGGTTAGAGAGGTCGCGGTGAGATCTGTAGAGTTGGGATAATAGTTGGTGAGGGGGGCCAGGATTGGGATTGATGTCACCAGCTGAGAGTAAGAGGAGGAGTAAAAGAGAGCGGAGGAGAGTAGGAGAGGTGTGGCCACGAAGGCGTCGAAGGCGAGAGGTATTTAGGTGGAATGGGGAAGGCAAAATGGACGGAAGAAAGAGGCGGAGATTAAAAGCCAAGAGGGAGGAAGAGGGTAGGAGAGAAGGTGAGGTGATGAAGTCGATGGATGGGCAGTGAGTTCCTATAGTGGAGAGAGGTAGGGGGTGAGGGAAAAGATTAGGAAGGGACAGGGCTAGGAAGAGAATGTGAATAGGGGCCATAAATGACTGAGGTACTTTAGCAACTGGGAAGAAGATTAGATGTAAAGATACAGCTGTGAGGAAATGCAGAAGGGCTGCAAGTCCTCCACAGCACCTGGTGGGAACGCTGGGCACCTAGAGCGGAGGCCCTGAGTGGATCGGAGTGGACCTGGGTGTCACCCCGGAGAAGGCTGTAAGGATATGCAGATGAGCTGCAAGTCCTCCACAGCACCTGAAAGGCAGCCGGTGGTAGAGCTGGGCACCTCTCAGCTGAGGAAAGGCTTACAAGGGGTTAGGCCAAAGCCAGCATTCCTCCCCCTGAGGGTCGCCTGATCCACAGTCTGTGGATAATATAGAGATTAGAGCGACTTTAATTGTATCTTTTGTTTTCCTGCAAGATAAAGAATCTTTATTGAGACTTTATTTTTAAAAAAATTCATCCTGAGTTTAAAGGAACCAAGATCTCTGTGTTCCCAGATATTGCTCGTTGGACTCAACAAAGGTGGAAAAAATTCCTGGATATGAAGCAGGAATCTTTGAATTCTGGGGCAATTTTCCAATTATGATTTCCCTGTAAATGTATTTTGATATTCAAGGATAAAAAATATATATTCTTTGAACCTGAACAATTGCGGTCATTCCTTGATATGAGGAGAGACCAAGGTTAAGTCCATTTTTGGTTCTCTAGATTAAGGAGTACCACTGCTTGTTTTCTTAAAATCTTAAGTTTAATAGTACCAACTTCCTTTGGTGTATCATATCTTGAATCCTTTTTTTGTGTGTGTGGACTGTTGTTACCAGATTGGAGAGAATTTTCTTTATCTAGTATAATTTTTATTGAATATGTTTCTAATATTTGGTGTATCTTTTCAAAGATGTATTCTTTGTATTATCACTAAAAATAAACAAAATATTAACATAACTGACATATATATACACACACAATATCCAAACATTAGGGGATTATGGGAGAAAGGAACTAACTAATTATAATGAGCTCTCTTTATAAAACAGATAAGAGCTACAATTTTATATATTTTAATCTTGGTTAAAGGTATGTACGGATCAGTTTAAACAATGGTATAAATGCTTTTTTTGTAGGAAAAAAAGTACCGGTACTCATTATGGGCGGGGCCACCATATATGGCTCCACCCCTATTGTAGCCACACCTACAGTAGCCACACCCCTTATGCCAGCCATGGCACATATAAACAGGTATCATTGAAAATACTATACCAGTACAGGAGAAAAAAATAACTTGTGATTTTTTTCATTATAAATAATTTCTGCAAGCTGTTACAGCTCCAGTATACCCAGTGCAAAATAAGACAGCAGATGTAAATTCTCAAATTGGACATATTCCAAACACTAAATGAAAATAAAATGATTTTTCTACCTTTGCTGTCTGGTGACTTTGTTTTTCTGATCATGTTGGTCCCAGTCTCTGATTCTGCTGCTCTCCATCTGTTCCCTTAACTCCGTTTCCAGTGCTTCCTTTCCATTTATTTCTTTACTTTCCTCCTTTCTTGCCCTACATCCATAGGTAAAAGCTGGGTCCTCCACAGACTTGACTGGAGGAGGACCAGCACTTGCTAAAGTCTCCAATGACCTGTTCCTGGCCAGTGCCAAAGGTCTCTATTCTATCCTCATCCTTCTCGATCTATCTGCTGCTTTTGAAACTGTTGATCACAGCCTACTCCTTGATATGCTGTCCTCACTTGGATTTCAGGGCTCTGTTCTTTCCTGGTTTTCTTCTTCTCTCTCCCAGCGTACCTTTAGTGTATACTCTAGTGGATCCTCCTCTTCTATCCCACTGTCAGTTGGTGTACCTCAAGGATCTGTCCTGGGACCTCTTCTTTTCTCCATCTATACTTCTTCCCACAACTTGTAGCGCTATAGAAATGATTTGTAGTAGTAGTTGTAGTAGTAGTACTCTGTTCTCATCCCATGGTTTTCAGTATCATCTTTACGATGACGACTCCCAGATCTACCTCTCCACACCAGAAATATCAGCCCAGGCCAAAGTATCAGCCTGCCTGTCTAACATTGCTGCCTGGAGGTCTCAAAGCCATCTGAAACTAAACATGACCAAGACTGAGCTTCTTATCTTTCCCCCTAAACCAACCTCTCCTCCTCCCCCATTCTCTATTTCTGTGGATCACACACTCATCCTTCCTATCTCATCAGCTCGTAACCTTGGGGTCATCTTCGACTCCTCCCTCTCCTTCTCTGCACATATTCAACAGACTGCTAAAACCTGTCGTTTCTTTCTCTATAATATCACCAAAATTTGCCCTTTCCTTTCTGAGCACACTACCAGAACCCTCATCCACACCTCTCGCTTAGACTATTGCAACTTGCTTCTCACAGGTCTCCCACTTAGCCATCTCTCTCCTCTTCAATCTGTTCAAAATTCTGCTGCACGACTAATATTCCGCCAGTGTCGTTATGCTCATATTAGCCCTCTGCTCAAGTCACTTCACTGGCTTCCTATCCGTTTCCACATACAGTTCAAACTCCTATTGACCTATAAGTGCATTCACTCTGCAGCTCCTCAGTACCTCTCCACTCATCTCTCCCTACAGTACATTCCTCCCTGGGAACTCCGTTCACTGGGTAAATCTCTTATCTGCACCCTTCTCCTCCACTGCTAACTCCAGACTCCGTTCCTTTTATCTTGCTGCACCATATACCTGGAATAGACTTCCTGAGCCGGTACATCAAGCTCCATCTCTGGCAATCTTCAAATCTAAGATAAAAGACCACCTTTTTGATGCTGCTTTTATCTCCTAACCCTTAATCACTTGTTCAGAACCTTTATTTTATCATCCTCACTTTAATATTCCCTTATCTCGTTTGTCCTGTTTGTCTGTCCTAATTAGACTGTAAGCTCTGTCAAGCAGGGACTGTCTCTTCATGTTCAAGTCTAAAGCGCTGTGTACGTCTAGTAGCGCTATAGAAATGATAAGTAGTAGCAGTAGTAGGTATAGAGTGGATCCAGCTTTTGCCTATTTTCTCCATCCATGTGCAGTTTTTCTCCTCTTTTCCCTTTCCCTCATCTACGTCAGTATACATCTCCTTCCTATTCTTCCCTCCCCTCCATCTATATGCATCTTCTTCCTCTCTCTTCCCTCTCATCCATCCATGTCCAGCATTTTTCCTCTCCCCCTCCATCTATGTCCAGCATTTAGCCTCTCCTCTCCCGTCCATCCATGTTCATCTCACTTCCTCTCTCTTTCCTCCCCTCCATCCATGTCCAGAATGTCAACTCTCTCCCCTTCCCTCCATCCGTGTCCAGCATTTCATCTCTCTCCCCTCCCCTCCCCTCCATCCAAGTGCATCTCCTTTCTGTCTTCCCTCTCTTCCATCTATGTCCAGCATTTCTCCTGCCCTCCCCTCCCATCCTGTCACATAGTGACTGTTTTCTTGCCTGTGCTCACCTCGCCCTCTGGTGGCCAGACCTGCCACCCGTTCCAGATTTCAGCCCAGTCCGGTCTGGATCTTCCGGGCTGCCAGACTTGCTTCTCTAGTTTGAGCCTGCACAGCACCTGTAGCTGCCTGGTGATTGCTGCAGCTGAATCTCAGCTGTTGCTGGGCTTATTAGCCATTTGGAAACTCTCTGCTTTGCCTTGGCATTGCGTCTAAGGTCCCTGGTATGTTGGTGTGCTTAGTGCACTTCTGCCTAGTCCAGTTCTTGTTTGAATTTCTTGTCTGAGATCCTTGTCTGAATCTAGTTAGTCTGTGTGTAGCTTAGTTTAGGTTTTATTGCTTATTTCCTTGTCTGGTTTCTGGTCTGTATTCTGTGTCTAGTTCTTGGTTCTCCGTGTTTCCTGTTTAGTCGCTGCCTGGCAGCTTTATTTTATTTATTGCATTTGTATCCCACATTATCCCACCTCTTTGCAGGCTCAATGTGGCTTATAATGTATCGTTCTTGGTGGTAATAGATTAGAACGTAATCACTTATTGTTACATAGAGATGTTGAATAACATATTAGAGTTTAAAGCAAGCAGATATCATAAAAATAGTTCTAAGTAAAGGTGTGGGAGATGTATACATTTCTATTTGTTATTCTGTGTGGTATGCCTTTTTAAAAAGATGGGTCTTCAGTGATGTTTGAAAGTTTGTTAGTTCGTAGATCCCTCTCAGGTTGTGCGGCAGTGCGTTCCATAGCTTGGCACTCAAGTAGGTGAAGTTTGATGCATGCGTAAGTTTGTATTTTAAACCTTTGCAGCTTGGGAGATTAAGATTGAGGAATGTGCGGACTGATCTTTGGTGTTCCTTGTCGGTAAGTCTATCAGGTCTGACATATACGCTGGGGCGTCTCCATGGATGATTTTATGAACTAGTGTACAAATCTTAAACGTGATACGTTCTTTGAGTGGGAGCCAGTGTAGCTTTGCTCATAGTGGTTTAGCACTTTCATATTTTGCTTTTCCAAATATAAGTCTAGCTGTGGTGTTCTGGGCTGTCTGGAGTTTGATTGTTTGTTCTTTACAGCCAGCGTATAGTGCATTACAGTAGTCTAGGTGGCTGAGCACCATTGATTGTACCAAGTTACGGAAGACTGTCATTGGGAAGAATTGTTTTACTCTTTTTAATTTCCACATTGAGTGGAACATCTTCTTGGTTGTGTTGTTCGTATGATTCTCAAGTGTTAGATGACGATCGATAGTCACTCCTAGGAGTTTTAGGGTGTCCGAGATAGGGAGTGTCAGATTTGGTGTGTTTATGGTGGTGAATTTGTTCATATTGTGTTGAGAGGTGAGTATTAAGCATTGGGTTTTTTCTGCATTGAGTTTGAGCTTGAATGCGTCCGCCCATGAGTGCATGATGTGCAGTCCTAATCCTTATCTGTTTGTGTTTCTTGTTTTGTGGCTGCGTTAGCAGCTTTTAGTCCTACTCTGTTATGTGTTGCCTGTTGGTATCCAGCCCCTGCCCTGCCCTGCAAAACCCTGCCGGCCGCCTGCACCCAGGGGCTCAACTCCTGGGGAAAAGCGGCTAAGTGCAGGTGAAGACTAGGGTTCCTGCTCTGCCTGTTCTAGCTTGTTTGCCTCTGCTGCAACCCCAGTCCGGGGTTCCAGTCTTGTTCTGCCCTGTCCCTGGTTTGAGGGTGGTTTTTGCTCCTCGGCAGTGGCCCAAGGGCTCACAAACCTAGTTCCTGTTTTTGGAAAACGTGACACATCCATCCATGTCCAGCAACTCTCCTCTCTCCCCTGCCCTCCCCTCCCATCCATGTCCAGCGATTCTCCTTTGCCCCTATTCTTCCCTCCCATCCATGTCCAGTGATTCTCCTCTGCCCTCCCAACCATGTCCAGCGATTCTCCTTTGCCCCCTATGCTCCCCTCCTATCCATGTCCAGTGACTTGCCTCCACCTGCTCCTGAGTTCGTTCCAACCCCAGCCCCACCTGCCCACCCTCAGCTCCCCAACTTTCCGTTCCTGCTGCCCTGTGTTGAAATCTTTTATTTTTTACCTCAAGTCGCAGCAGTGAAGCGGCAGAGAAGGCAGCAGACAGGCTCACCTCCTCACTTCCCTTCCCTCTCAGTGTCCCGCCTTCCTCTGATGTAATTTCCTTTCCGCAAGAGCGGGACACTGAGAAGGAAGGGAAGGCTGGAGGTGAGCCTTCTGCTGCTTTCTCTGCTGCTTCACCACTGCGACTTGAGGTAAAAAATAAAAAAGATTTCAATGCAGGACTGCATGAATAGAAAGTCGGGGTGCTGAGGGCGGGCAGGTGAGCTGGCCCTGAGAAAAAAAAGGTGCCGGTACACTGTACCAGCGCATACCGGCACAAAAAAAAAAGCACTTGGTATACTGCTCTGCATGCATGTGTACTGAATTTTAGAGTTTAATGTAGTTTTCATGAGGTTGGATATTGTAACATTGTATTGTAAGAAAGGCACACCTCATCTAGGTATAAAAGCACCCCACAGCTAAGGATCGTGTAGCATGAACTCCAGATGACTGGGTGATCCCTACAGGGAAGAGCTATGGTTCCTCCTGTTCACTGATGTGGAAATGAAAGCTATTTCACAGGATTAAAGATATATGGAAACTGAATCTTCTCAATAAATGTTAAGGGATGCAATCCAAAACTAAAGCAGTACTAGAGCCAGACATATAGAAGATAATTTTATAACAGAATGCCTAAGGCAGAAGTCCAAAAAAGCACCTATTTTAAGCCTATTTATAAATGCAACATAGGCATCTATTTGCCTTTATAAAAGTGGCTGCTAGAACCAGACCCTGTAGCACATAATTGTAGATGCACACATTTACACTTGCTTTGGAGGTGTAAATGTTTTCATGTACTTTACTCCCCCCCCCCCTCAAATTCTATATATGGTGCTCAAAATTGTGCACAGAAATTTGAGCATGTGCCAAATTTGCATATGCATTTGGGGTTCTTTTACAAAATTCACGCTAGTGTTTTTAGCATGTGCATTAAATATGCATATACTAAACGCTAGAGATGGTAACAGAAGAAAACGTAGAACAGTACACAAACATAAAAAACCAAAAAAGAAGTACAACTGGACCTCAAGATTGAGATGAACAAGAGTCCTTTATTCTGAAAGACCCAACATGGGCCATGTTTCGGTGTAACAACACCTGCCTCAGGGGTCTGGTAACAAAACATCATTAAAAATATGTAAAATGAAATAAAACAAACAAATACACAAAGATATCATAATTTATAAATAACTGAGCCAAAAAAGCCATATGTAGAAGTGCCTAACATCATGCCTCTAGACAGGGCCGGTCTTAGCAAGTGCGGGGCCCTGTGCAGACCAATTTGGTGGGGCCCCATCCTAGCCCCCACCCCAGCTCCACCCCATCGATAAGATTATTCAATTTTTAGAAAAATTTTTATCTATGAAATTTCAAATAAAGACAAATGAAGCTAAACTTGTACAGAAAAACTGATTGAAATAATAAGCACAATGCTATCATGAAAACCCCCTCCCCAGAAATTATTCAGTTCAAGTCCACTACAATTAGTAGTTCCAATTCTCATAACCCCGGGGGGGTCAGAGGTGCGGACACACAATCTCTCCACTGCAAAACACTATACACAAACCTGTGCAAAAACACACTCATAACCTTACCAAACCATAACAGCACTAATTCCAAGGACAGGACGAGCTACAACCTTATGCGTGGAAAGGCAGAACTGTAATTACACCAGGCTCTAAAACACCAATACACTACCTCGTGAAAAAAACAAAGCAAAAAGGGCTGCAAATACTACACGCTAGTAGGATACTGCACCTTGATCACACATGAAAAACACATGACAACAGATATGAAGGCAAAATACTGAACTGGAAAGTTACCTCAAGAAGTCAGACTCAGCATGCAGCAATACTAGAAAAATTGAAACTTACATGCAAAATATCACAGATGCACATTTCCAAAAGCTGACATATTCCAATTAATAAATTCTGAATAAAATACTTTTTTCTACCTTTGTTGTCTGATCATTTAGTTTTTCTATTCGCTTTGGTCCCAGTGTCTTCTGTTTTATGCAGTGTCTTCTTTCCATTTGATATTTTTTCTCTCACCATGTCCACCATCCTCCTGTGTCCTTATGTGTCCTGTCTACCATCTGTAGCCCTGTCCCTATCCTTTCTCCAGTTTCAGCATCTGCCTTCAAAGTGTTCCGATCCAGCCCTTAAATTCAGCAATTTCCCCTCCATCCATATCCAGCATTTCTCCTCACTCCCCTCCATCCATGTGCATCTACTTTCCTCCCCTCCCCTACATCCATGTCCAGCATTTCTCCTCTCTCCCTTCCTCTCCATCCATGTGCATCTCCTTCCTTTGTCTTTCCTTCCCTCCATTCCTGCCCAACATTTCTCCTCTCTCCCCTGCCCTCCCCTCCATGTCCAGCAATTTCTCCTCTCTCCCTGGGCCCTGCTCTCCCCATCCATGTCCATCCTTGTCCATCGATGCTCCTCTCTCCCCTTCCCTCCTCCATCCATCCATATCCAGCAATTGTCCTCTCTCCCCTGCCCTCCCCTCCATGTCCAGCAATTTCTCCTTTCTCCCTGGGCCTTGCCCTCCCATCCATGTCCATCGATGCTCCTCTCTCCTCTTCCCTCCTCCATCCATCCATATCCAGCAATTCTCCTCCCTCCCCTCCATGTCCAGCAATTAATCCTCTCTCCCTGGGCCCTGCCCTCCCATCCATGTCCATCGATCAATGCTCCTCTCTCCCCATCCCTCCCGCTCCCATGTCCACCTGCCCAGCCTGCCCTCTTCTCTGGTTCAAATTTACCTCCGTTTCAGCAGCTGCACAGCGTCAGTGAAAGCGTTGTCTGACGTCTGTCCACCAGCCTTCCCTTTACTCGTTCGTTCCCTCAGTGCCCCGCCTTCTTCTGACGTCATTTCCTCGAGAGCGGGTCATTGAGAGGGAATGAATGAGCGAAGGGAAGGCTGGTGGAGAGACGTCGGGCAGCACTTTCACTGACGCTGCGCAGCTGCTGTGACGTCAGAGCGAGGTAAATTTAAATACCAGAGCGCCGGGATGGAGCAGAGGAGGCTGACTGAGGCGCGCCGCATGGGGCCCCCTTAAGCGCGAGGCCCTATGCAGCCACCTCGGTCATCTCGGCCTAAGACCGGCCCTGCCTCTAGACAATTAAATATTCATATAGGCAGAAAACCTTAATGAAAAACACTGTCATATGTATACATGCATGTTTAAGACGTGATAAAATCGGTATACCTGGTTCAATCCGCACATAAGTGCATGCATATACAAAACAAGTGGTAGTGATACATATTTTCATCAGTGTCTAAAATATCATCTGCATACAGTAGTGATAATCAAGTATCATAATATGTGGTATAAAAGGAATCAGTCCAGTTTGAAGTACATATGGAGGGGCATAATGGAACAGAAACGCCTATCTCCATGGGCGTTAATCTCCGAGAACGGGTCCGTGAAGGGGCGGACCGAACCGTATTATCGATAAAAAATAGACGCCCATGTTTTATTCACCAATGTGTGAGCTGGGCGTTTTTGCTTTTCAGCGATAGTGGAAAAGGAAAGTGCCCAGCTCAAAAACGAATAAATCCAAGGCATTTGTTCGTGGGAGGGGCCAGGATTCGTAGTGCACTGGTCCCCCTCACATGCCAGGACACCAACCGGGCACCCTAGGGGGCACTTTTACAAAAACAAAAAAACAGGTAAAAGAGCTCCCAGGTGCATAGCACCCTTCCATTGTGTGTTGAGCCCCCCAAATCCCCCTCAAAACCCACTGCCCACAAGTCTACACCATTACTATAGCCCTAAGGGGTGAAGAGGGGCACCTACATGTGGGTACAGTGGGTTTGGGGGGGTTGGACGACTAATAAGCATTAAGCAGCACAATTGTAAGGTAGGGGGGATGGGCCTGGGTCCACCTGCCTGACGTCCACTGCACCCCCTAACAACTGCTCCAGGGACCTGCATACTGCTGCCTGGGAGGAGGGTATGACATTTGAGGGTGAAAATAAAAAGTTGTGAAACATCATTTTTTTTGTGGTGGGAGGGGGTTAGTGACCACTGGGGGAGTCAGGGGAGGTCATCCCCGATTCCCTCTGGGGGTAATCTGGTCATTTAGGGCACTTTTTGGGGCCTTATTCGTGAAAAAACAGGGTCCAGGAAAAGTGCCCTAAATTCTAGCTACAAACGCATCCATTATCGGCGAAGGGCGCCCATCTCTGTTCGGGTGATAACCACGCCCCAGTTCCGCCTTCGACACGCCCCCGTCCACTTTGTCCGCATCCGCGACGGAGTGCAGTTGAAAGCGTCCCAAATTCGGCTTTTGATTATACCGCGTTATTCGTTTTTGTGAGATAAACGCCCATCTCCCGATTTAGGTCGGAACTTGGGCGTTTTTCTCGTTCGATTATAAGCTGGATGGTATACACACTAGCAATACAAAATGTTGAAATGTGAAGGAAACCTATCTTGTGCAGACTATGCCATAAAAGAGAAGGTGAAAAAAAGGAAAAAGGAATCCACCCGTCTTACCCAAAATTACAATACTCTTAAAAAAACACAGAAAAAGGAAACACTGTGAAAGCAGTTCCTTAGTAATCTGTCCTACTGATAAGAAAAGAAAAGAAAAACCAAGGAGGCAGCTGTTCAATGAGTATATAAAAATAGGTTAGGCAAGAGCACATTTATTAATAAATATGAAATAAAAGGTCATTGTAACATCAGGGGATTATGTATAATACAAAATCAACCAGAAATAATGTTATGGAGTAAACTGTATATCGCTCAACTGATTAAAAAGATTGATAAGCAAGGCTCAAACTCTGAAAGGCCAGGTCTACTATATTATATAGTAGAAAACCATCAAAGTAAGCCTCATAGTATGATAGCTCATTAGTAAAAGAAACAAAAAAAGGGAAGGAGGGGGTATCTATAATCTACTGTGACATAGGAGCAAAAATGAAACCATAATTTGAAACTATAGAGGTGAGTCAGAGCAGACCTCCATAATATAGCATTTCATTGGTAAAAACTTAAAGTACCTATAATCTACTGCTAGATAGGAGCAGACAAAAACCCCATAATTTACAGCTATACGAGTGAGTTAAGATACCTCGATAAAATGATTTAGACATATGCCTAAAGCGTCAGGACAGTGCACTCCATTTAAGTGCACATCGGATAAGCCCATGCTCTGTTTAACTGTATGCCGTACTTCAGTCCTGTTTTTGGCGCCATCAAATTCTATGGGGACAAACTTCGGTTTAGCGCACCACTGATAAGTGCAAGATTCGCTTATATACATGGTTTAAGACTGCTTCTCTGCAGGAAAAACTCCGCATAAGCACACGCACAGAATATGACAAATCTCGTTGGTTAACTGCCACAGGCAGAATAAGCGAAAGAATGTTGTTTGAGTATACACTGGAGTCGTCATCGTCGTGCAACTGTAAGACTTAACACTGGCTGAATGAATAGAAGTTCTTAAAAAATTAGAAAACAAACAAAGTCAAGCATCTATTGCTAAAGAATAAGGTGCCAATCCAGTCAAATTTCACGTACCTTGAAGCAGAAAGATCAGCTTCTGGAAGACTGACAAAACAATACAAATCCACACAGTTAATGAAAACGGGTGGGAAAAGCTGAGGCGGTAGAAGATGTTCTTCTTCGGTGGTTTTCTCAAGTCAGGAGCAGACAGTTTCCTGTCAGTGGTCCACTGCTTATGGAGAAAGCTAATCAGCTAGCTGAAAGTCTTTGACTAACTGAATTCAAAGCCACTGTTGGATGGTTGGAAAGATGGAAGGAGAGGAACAAAATAAAATTCAAGAAACAGCATGGTGAAAAACAAGACACTGGTGACTTTGGTGCTGAAAATTGGGTTGTTTCAGTTCTTCCTACCATCTTGAACAAGTTTGCAACTTGTGACATTTTCAATGCTGACGAAAACGGTCTCTATTGGCAAGCGATTCCTGATGGAACACTTGCATTCAAACAAGCTGAAACTACAGGAAGTAAAACGTCGAAGGACCGACTGACGATCCTCCTTTGCTGTAATATGGATGGGAGTGAGAAATTGGAATCACTCGTCATTGGAAAGAGCAAACAGCCCCGTTGGTTCAAGAATTTTAAGCGACTTCCTGTGTCATACAAGGCTAACGCAAATTCATGGATGGCTGGGGAAATTTGGAAGCAGTGGCTAAAGAAGTTAGACACTAGAATGTGGGCACAAAAGCGTTAGATTTTGTTGCTTTGTGATAATTGTGCTGCACACAATGATGATGTCAGGCTGTCTAACATCAAGGTGGTCTTCCTGCCACCAAACACTACCTCTCTGATCCAACCTATAGATCAGGGCATAATAGCCAATTTCAAACAACATTATCGGGCTCTTATGCTACGTCATCTGATGAGCGTTATGAATGACCAGACTGGCAAGGATAAACGTGCTGTTGAACTGGCTCGTAATCTATCACTGTTGGATTCCCTACATATGCAGAAAGAAGCCTGGAATTGTGTCACATAGGCAACCATTGTGAACTGCTACAAGCGGGCAAGCTTTGTTAATGATGTGGAGAGGAACAAAACAGATGCAGCTGTTGCAAACGCGTCAGATGAACAGGCTATTGACATCCCAGCCTGTGTTACTGAAGAGGAGTTTCATCACTACTTAGCTGTTGGTTACGATCTGCAAACAGCTGATGACAGCACTGATGCTACACGCAGGCAATGGCTGATGATGAAACAGATGATGAAATGAGCAGCAAGGCATATGCTGACGAAATTCAACAACCTCCTGTTGGTTTGAAAAACTGCCAAATGAAAAAGTGTACATGCACAATCGATTGCCTTTAACCCAAGCTGAAACAATACAGACTGACCCAGTACGTGAGTAATGTAATAGCCCCATGTGTGCGCATAACCATAGAAAAACAAACTAATGCGATTTTAAGGAAGTACTGAATGATATAGAGTCTACCAAGATATATACAGGTGGATTCATTATAATGGCACCATATTTATTTATTTAATTTGTACCCCACATTTTCCCACCTATTTGCAGGCTCAATGTGGCTTACATAGTACCGTAAAGGCATTTGCCAATTCGGTTGATAACATATACAAGGTTATATTGTGGTCAATGAGGTAGGTATGAGTCAAGCATCATGAGGGTCGACGGGAATGAGGATTGTAATTGTCCAGTACGATCATTTGATATGCTGTGTTCCTGGGTGTGGGGGTTTACGTTGGGTTGGTGGGATAGGTCTTTTTGAAGAGGTTGGTTTTTAGTGATTTCCTGAAGTTTAGGTGGTCGTGAATTGTTTTCACAGCTTTTGGGAGTCCATTCCATAGTTGTGCGCTTATGTAAGAGAAGCAGGATGCGTAAGTTGTTTTGTATTTAAGTCCTTTGAAATTTGGGTAATGTAGGTTTAGGTATGATCGTGATGATCCGATTCTGTTTCTGGTTGGTAGATCAATGAGGTCTGTCATGTATCCTGGGACTACGCCATAGATAATTTTGTGGACCAAAGTGCAGATTTTGAAGGTGATCCATTCTTTGATTGGGAGCCAGTGCAGCTTTTCTCGAAGGGGTTTAGCACTTTCGAATCAAGTTTTACCGTACATCAGTCTGGCTGCTGTGTTTTGGGCGGTCTGGAGTTTTTTATGAGTTCTTCTTTACATCCCACATAGATTCCGTTGCAGTAATCTGCATGGCTTAGGACCATTGATTGTATTAGGTTTTATTCGTTTGAGTTTCGACATTGAATAAAAGATTTTCTTTATTACGGTGTTTACTTGGCTCTCGAGATTAAGGTTGCGTTCGATTGTGACGCAGAGTAGTTTTAGGCTGTCTGAGGTAGGAAGGGTGTCCTGGGGTGTTAATGGTTGCGGGCTTACATAAGTACATAAGTAATGCCACACTGGGAAAAGACCAAGGGTCCATCAAGCCCAGCATCCTGTCCACGACAGCGGCCAATCCAGGCCAAGGGCACCTGGCAAGCTTCCCAAACGTACAAACATTCTATACATGTTATTCCCGGAATTGTGGATTTTTCCCCAAGTCCATTTAGTAGCGGTTTATGGACTTGTCCTTTAGGAAACCGTCTAACCCCTTTTTAAACTCTGACAAGCTAACCGCCTTCACCACGTTCTCCGGCAACGAATTCCAGAGTTTAATTACACATTGGGTGAAGAAAATTTTTCTCTGATTTGTTTTAAATTTACTACACTGTAGTTTCATCGCATGCCCCCTAGTCCTAGTATTTTTGGAAAGCGTGAACAGATGCTTCACATCCACCTGTTCCACTCCACTCATTATTTTATATACCTCTATCATGTCTCCCCTCAGCCGTCTCTTCTCCAAGCTGAAAAGCCCTAGCCTCCTTAGTCTTTCTTCATAGGGAAGTCGTCCCATCCCCGTTATCATTTTAGTCACCCTTCGCTGCACCTTTTCCAATTCCACTATATCTTTCTTGAGATGCGGCAACCAGAATTGAACACAATACTCAAGGTGCGGTCGCACCATGGAGCGATATAATGGCATTATAACATCCTCACACCTGTTTTGCATAACTTTCCTAATAATACCCAACATTCTATTCGCTTTCCAAGCCGCAGCAGCACACTGAGCAGAAGGTTTCAGTGTATTATCGACGACGACACCCAGATCCCTTTCTTGGTCCGTAACACCTAACGTGGAACCTTGCATGACGTAGCTATAATTCGGGTTCTTTTTTCCCACATGCATCACCTTGCACTTGCTCACATTAAACGTCATCTGCCATTTAGCTGCCCAGTCTCGTAAGGTCCTTCTGTAATTTTTCACAATCCTGTCGCGAGTTAACGACTTTGAATAACTTTGTGTCATCAGCAAATTTAATTACCTCGCTAGTTACTCCCATCTCTAAATCATTTATAAATATATTAAAAAGCAGTGGTCCTAGCACAGACTCCTAAGGAACCCCACTAACTACCCTTCTCCATTGTGAATACTGCCCATTTAACCCCACTCTCTGTTTCCTATCCTTCAACCAGTTTTTAATCCACAATAGGACTTTTCCTCCTATCCCATGACCCTCCAATTTCCTCTGTAGCCTTTCATGAGGTACCTTGTCAAACGCCTTTTGAAAATCCAGATACACAATATCAACCGGCTCCCCTTTGTCCACATGTTTGTTTACTCCTTCAAAGAATTAAATTAAATTGGTCAGGCAAGATTTCCCCACACAAAAGCCGTGCTGACTCTGTCTCAGTAATCCATGTCCTCGGATTTTTTTTTTTTATGTTACATTTTTCCCACTCATGGCAGGCTCAATGTGGCAGGCAATGGAGGGTTAAGTGACTTGCCCAGAGTCACAAGGAGCTGCCTGTGCTGAGAATTGAACTCAGTTCCTCAGGACCAAAGTCCACCACCCTAACCACTAGGCCACTCCTCCACTCCGTAATTTTGTTTTTAATAATAACCTCTACCATTTTCCCTGGCACCGTCAGACTCACCGGTCTTTAATTTCCCGGATCTCCCCTGGAACCTTTTTTAAAAATGGGCGTTACATTGGCTTGTACTTGTTATGTTGAGATGAGAGGATGAGGCAGTGTGTTTTTTCACTATTCAGGTTCAATTGGAATGTGTTCACCCAAGAGTTCATGATGTTCAGGCCATCCTTGATTTCGTTGATTATTTCTGTCAAAGCATGTCTGAAGGGATTGTAAGATCTGCATAGATGAACGGGTTGAGGCCACGGTTGGATAAGGACTTTGCCAGTGGGATCATCATTATGTTGAAGAGTATTGGTGATAATGGTGATCCTTGAGGCACTCCGCAGACTGCTTTCCACGGTGTTGATATGTTAGAATTTGATTTTACTTGGTATGTTCTAGTGGTTAGAAAGCCTTTATTCCAGTTAAGTACATTTCCAACAATCCCGAAATGGCCAAGGAGTCTTAGTAGTATATTGTGGTTAACCATGTCGTATTGGAGGAGAAGTATGCTATTACCTGTGGCTATTTCCTGCTTGAATTTAGCCAGGAGAGTGACTAGGACAGTTTCAGTGCTATGGTGGGAGCAGTGCCGTAGCGAGGGCAGCTGACACCCGGGGCGGGTCGCTGCTGCGCACCCCCCCCCCCCCTCGGGTGCAGAACTGCACACCCTCCCCACTCCGGAGAGCACCCCCCGGAGCGCGTACTTACAAGGGAAAGCGACGAGGAAAGCGGCGAGGGATGGGCGGGAGGCCGCTGGGGGGGGGGGGGTGTCGGCTCTGCTGGTTCCCTGCGCTCTGTGCCCCGGAACAGAAAGTAACCTGTTCCGGGGCAGAAAGAGCAGGGAACCAGCGGAGCCGACACCCCCCCCCCCCCAGCGGCATGCACCCGGGGCGGACCGCCTCACCGCCCTCCCCCTTCCTACGCCACTGGGTGGGAGCAGATTGTGAGTCGTGTAATATTGAGAACTTGTCCATGTATTCCATAAGCTGTTTTGTCACGAAGCTCTCCATCAAGTTTACTACTAGAGGGATGGATGCAACTGGGCAGTAGTTGGTGAGATCGTTTGTATTTTTCTTAGTGTCTTTAGGTATTGGAGTAAGAAGGATATTACCATATTCCTCGGGGAAGAAACCTTGTTGTAGCATGAAATTTATGTGGGATATGAGGTCTTCTATGAAGCGGCCGGGGGCAGATTTAAGTAAATGACTGGGACATATGTCCAGTTTGCAATGGGTATTGGCGGACCTATGAGTCGCTTATGTAACTGATTCAGAGGTGAGTAGATTAAATGTTGAACAGATACAGTCAGCTGGGTATCTCTCTGGGATTATGTCCAGGTTGTCAAAAAATATTTTGGTGTCAGTGTTGTGGTGAGGAAGAGTACTGCATAGTTTTGCTATTTTTCGTTAAAGTAGGTAGCCAATTTGTCTGCGAGTGGGGTGTCTGTGTTGGTTGTGGTGACAGGGGTGGTGTCTAGTAGCTTATTTACGAGTTAAAATAGTTTCTTCAGATCTTTGTTTTCCGGTCCTAATTTAGTTTTGTAGTAGGACCTTTTGATTTGTCTTATTGCGTATTTGTATTTTCTGTGTATTTGTTTCCATGCATTGAGTGTATGTTCATCCTTTGATTTCTTTCCATGCTCGTTCAAGTTTCCAGGATTGTGTTTTAAGTTTTTTAAATTTGTCATTGAACCATGGTATCGAGTTTTGTCTTTTTGATATTCTTGTCGTTAAGGGTGCTATTTCGTTTAGTATGCTTCTGTATCTATCCTCCCAGTGATTGAGATAATGTACGGGGCCAGGCTGGGCACCGATGCGGTCTTGGTTGGGGTGATCGCGGTCAGTTCACTGCGGCGTCCCGGCTCGGACTGGCTGTCAAAGAGTTAGTTCTGCAGTGCCTCCCGCTCCACTTCCCAGCGTAATCGGCTGGGTTACAGCTGATCTCCAGTCATTTCCGTTCAAGGTCCCCGGAGCGAGCTGCTCCTTTGACCATCTAATATATATGTAATTGTATAAATCAAAATGACATGATGCGCTATATCTTAAGCAAACCAAACAACAATAATTATGCATTAAAATTGTGAATAAAGGAATCAGGCTAAGATAAAAATGCATAAACAAACAAAACACATAAAGATTCAAAATAATGTATTGTAATGCAATGAGTAGCCAGTGTTGATGCCCTCTGTCATACAGATACATCATTCAATAGATATGCATTAATAAACAAGGTTCCTGTAAAAACGTTCGTTATGTATTATGATAACTTTGTGTATATGTTTTTTTATTTGAGTTTACATATTTTTTTAATAGTGTTTTGTTACCAGACCCCTGAGCCAGGCATTGTTACACCAAAACACGGCCCATGTCGGGTCTTTCAAAATAAAGGACTCTAGCTCTTCTTAATCTTGAAAGCCCAATTGTGCTTCTTTTTTGGTTGTTAAATGCTAGAGATGCCCATATATTTCTATGGGTGTCTCAAGCATTTAGCACATTATAATTATTAACGGGCACTAAAAACGCTAGTGCACCTTTGTAAAGGACCCCCTTAATAAATAACGAGCCAATAAGCACCAATAATTGGGCACTAAATCAATTATTGGCATTAATTGGCAATTTGGATTTGCACACACGTCTTGCTAAGCACTATTCTATAAATATGTGCGCGCAAATCTTTTAGGATGCAACTGAAAAGGGGCATAGACATGGCAGAGGTATGGGTGGGTCAAGGGTATTCAATAAAGATGCATGCAGTATTATAGAATTCTAGAGATCCGCACCTAATTTCAGCTGGTGTAAATCCTTGCACCCAAAGTTAGGTATGGATCCTGGCACTTTGTGCTATTTTGTAAACAGTGTCCAACTTGGAGCACCATTTAAAGAATAGTGCTCAGTGCACTTTTTTTTTGTGCCCAATTTACTGAATCTAGTCCTACATGTATTGAAACTCCACCCTAGTTCCATGTAAACTACATACCTGGAAACATCTACAAGCAGCACACGAATAAGTACATGTGGAGGGGCATTTTTAATATGACATCTATGTCTGACTTTGGATATTTTGAGCTAAATGTCCCAAATCTGACTAGGAAATATGGCCATTCTTGAAGCAATAAAACGCCTATCTTTCTTTTTCAAAAATGGCCACATGCAAAATGTTTTCGTGCTCTGTGCATTTATCTTTTTGGTCCATTTTCGAAAAACAAAAAAAAAGTCCAAGTGAAAAACAGAGAAAATCAAGTCATTGGAATGTAGGAGGTGCCCGCATTCTTTTTTTTTTTTTTTTTTTGTTTCAATAGTAGACTGGTCACATAGATATCCCAAGAGAACAATGGGGCACCCTAGGGGGCACTTCAGTGGACTTCATATAAAAGCTCCAAAGTACACATCTCACCGTTACTCCCTTATATTGTATGCTAAGCCCTCCAAAATCCACCAAAAATCTACTGTACCCACTACAACAGCCCTTATGGCTGAAGGGGTCACCTATATGTGGGCACAGTAGGTTTTGGGGGAGTGTGGGAGGGCTCGCACTTTCCACCACAAGTGTAACAGGTAGAATGAGATATGGGCCTGGGCCTGGGCCCTCCTCTCTATAATGCACTTCACTGACCACTATACTACTCCAGGAACCTGCTTGCTGCTCTAATAGAACTGGCTATAACATCTGAAGCTGTCATAGAGGCTGGTAAGTAATATTTTTAATCACATCTTTGGGGGTGGGAGAGGATCAGTGACCACTGTGGGAGTATAGGGGAGATCATCCCTGATTCCCTCCAGTGGTCATCTGGTCATTTAGGGCACTTTTTTGTGCCTTATTCATTCTCAAAACAGGTCTAGACCAAAAAGTTGAAGTTTCAGCCCTAGACATTTTCATCTTGTTCCATTATGGCTGTAAAACATACAAGTGTTAGGAACACCCTAAACCCGGCCCTGAAACACTCCCAGCACGACCCCTTGTGATTTGGATGCATTGCAGATGAATTGCATAGATAACATCTGCAAAATAGGTTTCCAAAATACCAATTTGGATGGTTTGAGAAGAAATTAGTCCAAATGCTGCTTTATGACACTTTTTGGATGTTTCTCTCTTTTGAAAATGAGCCCCCATTGTCTTGTTTCTAAACATACTTATACATGCATATACCATAGATTAATTTTATAAAAGACCTTTTTTGCATGTAAAAACAGCATTTACAGGCAGAAAAACCTTTATAAAATTAACTTCTTAATTCCTTTCACAGTACAGGATATGGAGGCAGAACCAAGATCCAGCTTGCTCCTGAAAAAATGCAAGAGTGGTAGGAGTCGGTAGAATGAAAAGATGAATTACCTCCTCCATCTTCAGACCAGCTGAGACCAGATTTTGTAAGAACTTCTTCCTCCAGTTTTTGTAGGTCTCCTCCGTTTTCATCTCCAGATGGTCCCCACTCTCAGACCCTTTGTTTTCATCTTTTCCCTTCTTCTCCTCATCATTCAGTTTTGCTTCCCACACAAGGACAAAATCTACTCCAAAGAAAGTTATTGTATTGATCACAGACTACAGCATTCAAAATCATTCAGAACAAAGCATGGGTGAAGCAAGAGAACAACAACATTTTTGCAGTGAGAGGGAAATCTCTTCAGTTCATGTTAGTCATGATTTTAACGGCATACTGCAGTAGAAATAGAAGCACAGAGTCCATGGGCTACAAAATACTAGTTGATGAATGCTTTGCAAAAATGCATTAAGAAGACTACAAAAATTGGTGACACATGATAACTCAGAAAATATGTCCCCAGACTACTACTGGTCAGAATAGTTACCAGTGGTGCTATCAAACTCATAAAGCAAACAAATGAAATGCATTGTGCAGTAAAACAAAGGGTTGTTCTACCAGAATTCTTATGTTACAATCCTTTTGTCAACACCCTCTAATATTTTGTATGGGAGTGCACTACTGTAGTGTACACAATTTTGACAGTCTGGGAGAAGTATTGCCCCCTTCCCCAACTGTGTGCTTTTTTCTATATGGCATAGCTAGTTACTCAAGCTTTTTATTGGTCTCCTCATTTCTCTCATTCTTTTCATCTCACTTTGTTCCAGCTCTGTTTGCAGTTTCCATCTCTCTGATCATCTACATCATCATCACTTCTCATACTTCTGTCTTCAGCTACTGCTTATCTTCCCTCTGCATGCTATCTTCCTTTCTTTTACCTTTGCATCACTTTTTATTGTCTCGTGAGTCTCAACTCTTTGACCTCCGCTTATTTTTCCATCTTTACCTCATTCCTATAATACTTCCTTTTCCATCACTGAGCATTTGGATTTTTTTTCCCCAAAACATCCAAATTGCTATTTTCAAAACCCATTTTTAGATGGTTTTCTATGCAGTCCATCTGCAGTGCATCCAAATCACAAGGGGGTGAGTCGGGTGGCGGGGTGGGGGGAGCGTTAATGCAGGATTTTGGTGTTCCTAACACTTGGACATTTGTCTGCTACAATGGAACAAAACAAAAACGTCCAGGGCTAAAAGTTTTAATAATGACTAAACCACAGAAAAGTGCCCTAAATGACCAAATGACCACTGGAGGAATAAAGGAATAACACCCCCTTACTCTCCCAGTGGTCACTGACTAACTCACACCCCCCAAAGATGCAAATGAAACAGTACATACCAGCCTCTATGACAGCTTCAGATGTTATGGCCAGTCCTATTAGAACAGCAGACAGGTCCCTGGAGTAGCCTAGTGGTTGGTGCAGTGCACCGAGAAGGGGATCCAGGCCCACAATCCACCCTGTTACACTTGTGGTGTAAAGTGTCAGCCTCCGAAACCCCACAAAAATCTACTGTACCCACATATAGGTGACACCTGCAGCAATAAGGGCTATTGTAGAGATGTATAGTTGGGTACAGTAAGTGTGGATTTTAGAGGGCTCAAGAACAGAAGGAAAGTGGGAACTAAAACCACGGGTTCCAAAGAGTGCAGCACACAATGTCTTGAGTTAAAACAAGGTTTATTGAAAATCAAAAAAAACTTCAACACAACGTTGTGTTTTGGCCAGAGGGCTTGCATCAGGAGTCTGAAACAATATACATAAGTACATAAGCACCGCCATACTGGAAAAAGACCAAGGGTCCATCAAGCCCAGCATCCTGTCTCCGACAGTGGCCAATCCAGGCTTCAAGAACCCGGCAACCCTCCCCCCCCCCAAAAAAAAGAATAATGTTCAATGGACTTTTCCCTCAGTAATCTGTCCAAACCCCCTTTAAATTCCGTAAGGCCAGTTGCTGTCACTACATTCTCCGGCAACGAGTTCCAGAGTCTAATTGCACACTGAGTAAAGAAAAACTTTCTCCTATTTGTTTTAAATCTACCATATTCTAGCTTCATCTTGTGTCCCCTGGTTTTGTTGGTGTTTGAAAGTATAAACAAATGCTTCACATCTGTCCCTCTACTCCGCTCATTATCTTGTACACTTCTATCATTATCTTGTAGACTTCTATCATATCACCCCTCAGCCACCTTTTCTCCAAGCTGAAGAGCCCTAACTTTCTCAGCCTTTCCTCATAGGGAAGTCGTTCCATTCCCTTTATCATTTTCGTCGCCCTTCTCTGCACCTTTTCTAATTCCTTTATATCTTTTTTGAGATGCGGCGACCAGAATTGGACACAATACTCAAGGTGCGGTCACACAATGGAGCGATACAACAGCATTATAACATCCTCGTCTTTATTTTCCATCCATTTCCTAATAATACTCAACATTCTGTGCACTCTTAGCTGTGGCAGCACACCGGGCAGACGTTTTTAATGTCTTATCAACGATGACTCCCAGATCCCTTTCTAGGTCCATAACTCCTAACGCGAAACCTGGCATGACATAGCTGTAATTCGGGTTCCTCTTACCCATATGCATCACTTTGCACCAGGGCCGCCGAGAGACTGGGCCGGGCCCGGGACAAGGCTGCCCCTGGGCCGCCCCCCCCCCCCCTGAGGTCACTGCCGCTCCCCCCTTCACCCGCTCCACTCCGTCCTGTACCGGGCCGGGCCCCTGCACCATATATAGATCCTTCAAGAGGTAGTGTGTCACGATTTAGGCTCTACACATTTTCTGATGTTTTGGTGCCACCTCAGTAAGGCTAAAACATAATCTCTCCACTGCAAAACACTATACACAAACATGTAGCCCTTTGTGTATAAAGGGGGTCTTTTACTAAAGATTAGCTTGAGTTATCTGCAGCAGGGATAAAATGGGCCCTGCTGCAGATAACTCAAGCTAATCTTTAGTAAAATACTCCCAAAGGTTGTCCACCTCTGAGCTATAGACTTGAAACAGAAGAAGATGTCCTTAAGGGAGCTACCTCAATGCCCCTGAGCTACACGAAAATGCTTCGATTATGGGAGGGAAAATGGGAAAGGACATGGGAGATATTAGAGGCTGTGATGTCACCTTGGTGAAAGCTAGAAAGGATGTAGAAAAGAGAGATCCTGCAGAAGGATAAACAACAAGGAAGGGAGTGAAAACCATGCTTTCCGTATGTATGGATTTTTTTTTTAAATGCTTTTCAGCTTTGAGCATATTGGGAATGACCTCATCCTTATTGGATCAAAGTCATTTTCAATAGGGTAGATAACAGCCAAGTCAGGACTACTTTATGCATATTTTATGGATGTCTTCATGTCCCAGACAGATAGACAAAAGGATGGACTGGATCACTGCTTTAGCACGTTCTATCCTGTTTGGACAAATCTTAATATGGTCCCCTATCCTCTGTGTTAGGATGAACACTGGCAGTACCAAACGCAGAACATTTGTAAATCATCAGGAATATGGCACAACAGTACAGGAATAAAGGATGGCAATGTTATTGTAGAATTTTCTTTGGCTGCTTAAACAAATTTTCTATTCTTTAATGTGTGGGTCTTGTTGACAGTCCAATTACTTCAGATTTTTATTTATTTATTGCATTTGTATCCCACATTTTCCCACCTATTTGCAGGCTCAATGTGGCTTACATAGTTTTGTTATGACATTATCATTCCAGGATATCAGATACAATTAGTAATGTGCAGAGATTGAGTAAGGGAAGAAAGAAGGAAGTGATTAGGCGGGTGAGTATAGAAGGTGGACTTTCATGGCTGGGTGGGTTGGTAAAGTGGATTAGTGAAGCTATTGGTTCTCTTTGTAGGCCTTGTTGAAGAAATGTGTCTTCAGAGATTTGCGAAAGTTATTTATTTCAACAATTGATTTCAGGTCTGTAGGTAATGCATTCCATATCTGCGTGCTCGTGTAAGAGAAGGTGGTGGCATGCTTGTATTTTAGTTCTTTACAGCTGGGGAAGTGCAAATTGAGAAATCTGCGGGATGTTCTTGTGGCGTTTCTGGGAGGTAGGTCCATGAGGTTTAGCATGTAGATAGGGGCGTCTGCGTGAATGATTTTGTGTACAATCATGCAGATCCTTAAGTGGGAGCCAGTGAAGTTTCTCTCTTAGGGGTTTTGCACTTTCATATTTAGTTTTTCCAAATATGAGTCTGGCGGCGGTATTCTGGGCTGTTTGGAGTTTTTTGATAGTCTGTTCTTTGCAGCCAGCATACAGTGCATTGCAGTAGTCCAGATGGCTTATTACCATTGACTGTACCAAGGTACGGAAGATGTATCTTGGGAAGAAAGGTTTTACTCTTTTGAGTTTCCACATGGTGTGGAACATCTTTTTCGTCGTGTTCTTCACGTGGGTATCGAGAGTGAGGTTTCGATCAATAGTAACCCCAAGAATTTTCAAGTTTTGTGAGACAGGAAGAGAACAGTATGGTGTGATTATGGTGGAGAAGTTTTTTGTGTTATGTTGAGAGGTGAGTACAAGACATTGTGTTTTTTCTGCGTTAAGCTTTAGTTGGAATGCATCCGCCCAGGTGTGCATGATTTGGAGGCTTTGGTTGATCTCGTTGGTGATTTCATTTAAATCATGTTTGAACGGGATGTAGATTGTGACATCATCTGCATATATGTAGGGATTGAGGTTTTGATTAGCTAGAAGTTTGGCTAAAGGTACCATCATTAGGTTGAATAAGGTTGGTGAGAGGGGGGATCCTTGGGGAACTCCACATTCAGGTGTCCATGGGGGTGATCTGTCTGCGTGCGTTATTACTTGGTATGATCTTATGGTCAGGAATCCTTTGAACCATTTGAGAACTGTGCCTCCTACTCCGAAGTATTCTAGTATATGTAATAGTATTTTATGATTAACCATGTCAAAGGCACTGGACATGTCGAATTGTAGGAGGAGTATGTTGTCACCCGTTGCAATTGCTTGTTTGAATGAGTTCATTGCGGACACTAGAACAGTTTCAGTACTGTGATTTGACCGAAATCCTGATTGAGAATCATGCAGAATTGAGTATTTGTTTAGGTATTCAGTAAGTTGTTTCGTCACTACGCCTTCCATGAGTTTGGTTATGAGCGGAATGGATGCTACTGGGCGATAATTGGTTAGGTCCAATGTGCTTTTCTTGGCATCTTTTGGCAGCGGTGTAAGTAGGATGTTTCCTTTATCTGTGGGAAAGAGCCCATTTTGAAGCCTGTGGTTTATGTGGTTCGTGAGGTCTGTTTTGAATTGTTTGGGTGCAGATCTTATTAGACTAGTAGGGCAAATGTCTAGTTTGCATTGCGATTTGGCGTATTTTCCGAGCCAGTGAGATATTTCATCTGATGAGAGCGTGTCAAAGTTGGTCCATGATCGATCTGCTGGGTATTCCCCGGGTTTTGGGTCTAGACATTCAAGGATGTCTGTGTAATCCGTTGTATTGGTAGGTATCATGAGTCGGAGCTTTATTATTTTTTCATTGAAGTATTTCGCAAGATTGGTTGCTGATGGGGTGTCTATGTTGTTGGAGGTAACCGTTGTAGTATTTAGGAGATTGTTTACGAGTGAGAAGCGTTTGTGTGTATCCTTGTAGTTTGGTCCTATTTTGGTTTTACAATACGTCCTTTTAGTTTATCTGATAGTGTATTTGTATTTTCTTTGTAGTTGTTTCCAGTCTTTGAATGTGTGTTCGTCTTTTTTCTTGCTCTATGCTCTTTCTAATCTTCTGACCTGTGTTTTTAGTTCTTTCAATTCTTCGTTAAACCATGGTATTGAGTTTTTTCTATGTGAGGTTCTGGTTTGCAGTGGTGCTATGTTGTCTAGTACTGTTCTGCATCTGTTATCCCGTTCTTGGAGAAATTGGGGTGAGTCTGTAGGTGTTGTCCATTCATCAGTGTAGAATTGTTGCCAGAATATTAAACAGTCTTCAACGTCACAATTATGCTCCTTTTTTCAGATTTTTTTAAAAAGTAAAATCATATCCTTCTACTTTACAATTGGTAACCTAAAGTCATGCCATGGCTGATGTTTGCAGCAGATTGTGCAGGGACTGCTTCTCCTTCATGTGCAAAATTTGCATTTCCCTTCCCTTTGAGTGGGCAAAAAAATGTAGAAGATTCTGACAAGTGGAGCAGTAGGAAAAAGTGGGAAGCAGTGTTATTTGCAGAATCAATGCAGAAAAATGCGAAAGAACTGGAGAGAATACATCAAGCAGAGAGAAAAGAAAAAAAGTGTAATTGGAACAGCAGAATGGATCAGCATAAACTCACCTGCCACCTGCTTCGAGTCACAGTGAATTTGAGCTGTTTTGTATTAATGAGATGGTCTCCAGTAGGTCTCTGGTTTTCCTGCAAGGAATTTCAAAAGCCTTCTTCTTACCTCATCGGGGACGGGGTTACGGCGACAGCAGCACGCAGTGAAAAGCATGCAGGCTCGCGCTTCAGCCTTCCCTTGTCTGTCTCTGAGCTCTGGTCCCGCCCTTGTGGAAACAGGAAATGAGGGCGGGACCAGAGCTCAAAGACAGACAAGGGAAGGCTGAAGCGCGAGCCTGCACGCTTTTCAGTGCGTGCTGCTATCGCCGTAACCCCGTCCCCAACGAGGCAAGAAGAAGACTTTTGAAATTAGGAGGGAGGGACAGACGGATGGAGGGCAGACCCTGGAACTCGGAGGGAGGGAGGGAAGGAGGACGTCAGGACGGGCGGGCCCTGGAACTCGGAACCTCGGAGGGAGGGAGGGGCGAGATATCGAGCACCCATGGAGTCGGCGCCGGGCCCCCCTGGAGGCCCGGGGAATTTTGTCCTCCCTGTCCCTCCCTCTCTTTGCACTTGTCAACATTGAACTTCCATTTGCCACTTGGACGCCCAATCCCCCAGTCTCGCGAGGTCCTCCTGTAATCTTTCACACTCCTCCTGCGACTTGACGACCCTGAATAATCTTGTGTCATTTGCAAATTTAATTACCTCACTAGTTACTCCCATCTCTAGGTCATTTATAAATATGTTAAAAAGCAGCGGTCCAAACACAGACCCCTGCGGGACCCCACTAACTACCCTTCGCCACTGAGATTACTGACCATTCAACCCTACTCTTTGCTTCCTATCTTTCAACCAGCTCTTAATCCTTAGTAATACCCTTCCTCTGATCCCATGACTCTCCAGTTTCCTCAGGAGTCTTTCATGAGGCACTTTGTCAAACGCCTTTTGAAAATCCAGATACACAATATCCACCGGCTCCCCATTGTCCACATGTTTGTTCACCCCCTCAAAAAAATGCAGTAGATTGGTGAGGCAAGACTTCCCTTCACTAAATCCGTGCTGACTTTGTCTCATCAGCCCATGTTTTTGTACGTGCTCTGTAATTTTATTCTTGATAATAGCCTCTACCATTTTGCCCGGTATCAACGTCAGACTCACCGGTCTATAATTTCCCAGATCTCCTCTGGAACATTAAAACTTGTGTAACTTATGAACATAATATAGGAAGGTGATACAATGTACAATCAGAGTTCAGGTAAAAATAACAAAATAATGAAAAAGTATAAGATAGATTGCACCTTGATATAAAACAATTACAAGCTAAATCATTGTAGAGAAACGCCATGAAATGAAATGTTCACTAAAATGTAAGCTAGAGCTGTGTATAACTGATGAATGAAATAAAGAAATAAAACAAATTTAATATGCTGAGATTGATGATTCGCATATGTATGGAAAAAACAAATGAAAAAAAATTTTTTTTACTAACCTGTGCGCAAGTTCAGAATAAAAACATCAAAAGGTGAAATCATAAGAACCACAGTAAGAACCAAGATGGTCAAAAATTTGTAGCTTGATACATACATTTTTTCATTAGTTACCTTTTCAGTTTCTTGTGTAAATGGTAAGCCACTTATGATATATGGCTCTCAGTGTCTCTTAATCTTTCTGCTCTCACTTGGTCTCTAGCAATTATAAACATTTTTAGTCTTTTGCCTATTGGTAAACCGGTTGTATGGTATTTTTAGTCTATTTTCACACCCACGTTATCTTTACGTACACATTTCCTATTACCACTTAATTTTTCACATTTTTTTGGCACTTTTAAGTGTCTTAATTTTTCCATTTTCATCCAATTTCTGGCAATTATAAGGGCCCATAGCCTCTTGTTTAATGCTATGCTGTTCATATTGTACCTCTTTCACATATTTAAAATAACTAATGGCACATATTCTTGGTTATCACTTCACATCCCACTAGTCTGTAGGTTTTAGCACCCCTGAATTTAGTCATTATTGTTTTGTATACTTTTCTCCCACTCTGGTACACTTTTTTTATTCTTTTACTTTTATTCTAGGCACCATGCTTAGAGAGTTTTAGATTCTCTTCTTGAGTTACTCTGTGGGATTTTTTGAGTTCTCCACACACATGGATTCTCTTTGGACTCTCCTCTCGATTTTAGAGGGCTCACCATAAAATAAAAGGGGGTAAGATGAGATGTGTACCTGGGAGCTTTTATGTGAGGTCTACTGCAGGGCCTCCTAGGGTGCCCCACTGCTCTGCTGGGATGTTTATGTGGCTAGTCTACTAAGAATGCTGGCTCTTCCTACATCCGAATGGCTTGATTTTGTTCATTTTTCACTTGGACCCTTTTTTTTTCATGGTCCAAAAAGATAGGATGTATAAAGCACAAGACATCTAGAAAATGTCTAGGAAATGGAATTGGCCATTTTTGAAACAAAAAGATAGACTTTTTTGCAGGATTGAAACTGGCCATGTTCACCACTTGATTTTTGGATGTTTTCAGCAAAATATCCAAAGTCAGATTTAGACGTCACATCGAAAATGCCCCCCTTAATAAACTATCCATATCTCTCTCCTTCAATTTGCCAGCCTCAGTTTCCATGCCTCTTTTTCCCATGTTCCCTGTATCATAGTAACATAGTAGATGACGGCAGAAAAAGACCTGCACGGTCCATCTAGTTTGCCCAACAATTTAAACTCATATGTGCTACTTTATGTATATACCTGACCTTGATTTGTTTCTGCCATTTTCAGGGCACAGACCGTAGAAGTCTGCCCAGAACAAGGCCCACCTCCCAACCACCAGCCCCGCCTCCCCCCACCGGCTCTGCCACCCAATCTCGGCTAAGCTTCTGAGGATCCATTCTTTCCAAACAGGATTCCTTTATGTTTATCCCACATATTTTTGAATTCCGTCACCGTTTTCATCTCCACCACTTCCCGCGGGAGGGCATTCCAATGATTCACCACTCTCTCCATGAAAAAATACTTCCTGACATTTTTCTTGAGTCTGCCCCCCTTCAATCTCATTTCATGTCCTCTCGTTTTACCGCCTTCCCCTCTCCAGAAAAGGTTTGTTTGCGGATTTATACCTTTCAACTATTTGAATGTCTGTATCATATCACCCCTGTTTCTCCTTTCCTCCAGAGTATACATGTTCAGGTGCGCAAGTCTCTCCTCATACATCTTGTAACGCAAATCCCGTACCATTTTTGTAGCTTTTCTTTACATCGCTTCAATTTTTTTTACATCCTTAGCAAGATACAGCCTCCAAAACTGAACACAATACTCCAGGTGGGGCCTCACCAATGACTTGTATAGCGGTATCAACACCTCTTTTCTTCTGCTGGTCACACCTCTCTCTATACAGTCTAGCAACCTTCTAGCTACGGCCACCGCCTTGTCACACTGTTTTGTCACCTTCAAATCCTCAGCTACTATCACCCCAAGATCCCTCTCCCCGTCTGTACCTATCAGACTCTCCCCTCTTAACACATACGTCTCCCGTGGATTTCTATACCCTAAGTGCATCACTTTGCATTTCTTCGCATTGAATTTTAATTGATAAACCTTAGACCATTCTTCTAGCTTCCGTAGGTCCCTTTTCATGTTTTCCACTCCCTCCCGGGTGTCCACTCTGTTACAAATTTTAGTATCATCCGCAAAAAGGCAAACTTTACCTTCTAACCCTTCAGCAATGTCACTCACAAATATATTGAACAGAATCGGCCCCAGCACCAATCCCTGAGGCACTCCACTACTCACCTTTCCCTCCTCCGAGCGAATTCCATTTACCACCACCCTCTGGCGTCTGTCCGTCAACCAGTTCCTAATCCAATTTACCACATTGGGTCCTATTTTCAGCCCATCAAGTTTATTTAAGAGCCTCCTGTGGGGAACAGTGTCAAAAGGTTTGCTGAAATCTAAGTAGATTACGTCCATAGCATGTCCATGATTCAATTCTCTGGTCACCCAGTAAAAGAATTCAATGAGATTCGTTTGGCATGATTTCCCTTTGGTAAAACCATGTTGTCTGGGATCTTGCAACTTATTGTCTTCCAGGAACTTTACTATCCTTTCCTTCAGCATCGCTTCCATTACTTTTCCAGTAACCGAAGTGAGGCTCACCGGCCTGTAGTTTCCAGCTTCTTCCCTATCACCACTTTTGTGAAGAGAAACCACATCCGCCATTTTCCACTCCCAGGGAACCTCCCCCATCTCTAAGGATTTATTAAACAAATCTTTAAGAGGACCAGCCAGAACCTCTCTGAGCTCCCTCAATATCCTGGGGTGGATCCCGTCTGGTCCCACGGCTTTGTCCACCTTTAGATTTTTAAGTTGTTCATACACACTCTCTTCCATGAACAGTGCTCTATCCACTCCATTCTCATATGAACTATGTATCTATCTTCCTCTCCAGCATCCTAGAAAACCAATACCCCTACTACTGGTAAAACAGAACAAATGGGACTATTACAGAGTTCTACTGAGAAATTACATGCGAATAGAATACCACTCATCAGTCACACACAAAACACAGACAAGCTCTCATCAAATACAAAACAAGAGATCAAAAATTAGAAATAGAAATATTAAGCCAAAAATTGAACTGGGGAACCCCAAGAAGTCAAAGTAGGCATTTACCACAACATAGAAAAATTAAAAACAGAAATGCATTTTCCCCTGTGCTGAACAAAATATAAAATATATAGAATAGCGCCCAAAATAGTGCACACCAGTATTATAAAAATGCAACTTACTAATTAGTTATGCCTTTTTGATTAGACTTTAAATGACATTTGTGCAGGTATAACCATTGACTAGTTTAAGTTATATTATAATACATATCAAGTTTTGCTACTCATTATATATATTTCTATTGTTGCAGTAATGCTGGTAAATTGTACCCTGAGGCAAAGCTGCCAGTGCTCGAAATGCAACCGCGTTGGTCTTGGTTCCTTGCTTTTTAAGATGTTTGATTTCTTTACACTCTTTAGAAGCTGCTGTTGGATATTAAAGTATATATATTAATCACAAGCATTTTCAAATCAAAAATTAAACAAACGTTGGACCAATGATGATATGTAGTGCCAAGTTGAATGTGAAGTATCTGTGATACATGGCAGAGCTGCTTTAAAATATTGTTAGAGTTCCTGCATTGTTGAAGGTCCTTCTTTTTGATGCATTTTGAGAATACTGGTGTGAACTATTTTTGGGTGCATTTCAATTTATTTTGTGTTTATTGTCACCCATGTTTTGAACAAAATATAAAGACATCCAATTATGCACATTTTCCAAAGCTAATGTATTCCATTTAATAATTCAAAAAAAAAAAACACTTTTTCTACCTTTTTTGGGGGCATTTTATTTTTCCAAGCATGTTGGTCCCAGTTTCTCTTTTCTGCTTTCTTTGTTTTCTGTCTGCTCTCTTAAATTTCACCCTCTTACTCTTCAGTTCTCCATCTACATTTCACCTATGAACTTTTCATCTCCACCTCTCATCCTCTAGCCAATCCATTTCTCCTGTCTCACTCCTTTCCTGATTTCCTATTCCATTCTTTCACCCATTCCCCATTAATACACTTCTACCCTCTGTACTCACCATCCTCCTCTCACTCGTCTCAATGATGATCCCATGGCCTCTCCCACATGGTTCCATCATACCGAGCATCTTTCCACCCTCTATCTTCCTATACCTTGTAACCCAGCATCTCCTCTCTGTCTCCCCTCTTATATGTAGCCCAGCATCTCCCTGTACCCCATTTTTTCTAACCCACACTTATAGTCCAGCATATTCCTGCCTCTTCTCTCTCCTCCCACATTTACAATCTCCTCTCTCTCATTCTCTCTCTCCCCTACCCCACGCTTGTAGCCCAACATCTTCCTGTCCCCCCTTTCCTTGTAAACTTGTAGCCCCCTCCTCCACCCCTATGGTCCAGCATTTATATAAGTATATAAGTACATAAGTATTTCCATACTGGGACAGACTGAAGGACCATCAAGCCCAGCATCCTGTTTCCAACAATGGCCAATCCAGGTCAGAAGTACCTGGCAAGATCCGCAAACAGTATAATACATTTTATGCTGCGTATCCTAGAAATAAGCAGTGGATTTTCCCCAAGTCCATTTTAATAATGGTCTATGGACTTTTCCTTAAGGAAGCCATCCAAATCTTTTTTTAAACCTTGCTAACTGCTTGTACTACATTCTCTGGCAACAAATCCAAGAGTTTAATTACATGTTGAGTGAAGAAATATTTTCTCTTATTCATTTTAAATGTACTACTTTGTAGCTTCATTGCGTTCCCCCTAGTCCTAGTATTTTTGGAAAGAGTAAACATGTGATTGACGTCTACCCAGTGGCGTACCTAGGGTAGTTGACACCCGGGGCCGGTCATTTTTTAACACACCCCCCCCCCCCCAAATCCAGTACTAGGCATGCCGAGAATACAAAACACTCAGGACCTATAGAGCAATTCTACCATACCATAAGCAGTCATTTCTACAAGTCACACAAGGAAAAGGAAAGCATCTTAAACACTACAGTGAGCACTAGAACATCAATTCACCTATTGTAAAACGAAACCAGACAGAATAGTACAGATCGTAGATCCTGCACAGTCAATGCCAACTGAAAGCCATGTCTTTTTCACAAACACAGATACACCCTAATCCACTATAGAATAAGTAATCATAAACGTTCTATTTAGACAAAAATTAAACTGAACCCCCAATGCCAGACTCTGCATACAATGCAACACCACAGAAACAGAAACTGTCCCCTAGTACTGTGCAAAATATAAAGACAGCAGATGTAAATTTGAAAAAAACTAACAAGTACCAATCACCACTTTACAAATTAACAAATAGAAATAAAACAAATATAGAAAGTAAAATAATACCATTTTATTGGACTAATACATTTAGCTTTCAGAGGCCAAAACCTCCGTCCTCGGGTCAGTACAGTATAGTGCTGTTACAGTATCCTATCCTGACCTGAGGAAGGGGGTTTTGTTCTCCGAAAGTTAGTCAAAATGTATTAAAATTAGTCCATTAAAAAGATTACCTTATTTACATGTTCTATTATAAACATTTAACACATCTACAATACTTTATCCTAAAGCAAAAAAAAAATATATATATATTTTATTTACAGTTTGTTGTCTCTGGTTTCTGCTTTCCTCATCTTCTTTTCACCGTCTTCCTTCCATCCAGCATCTGTCTTCACTCTCTCTCTCTCTCTCTCTCTCTTTCTGCCATCCAGTGTCTGCCCTCTCTGCCGTCCCTTCCATCCAATGTCTGCCCTCTCTCCCTGCTCCTTCCAGCCACATCTGCCCTCTATCTCTGCCCCTTCCATTCACTGTCTGCCCTTTCCCTTCCATCCACTCCACTGTCTGCCCTTTCTCTCTGCCCCTTCAATCCACCATTTGCCCTCCCTCTCCCATCCATCCAGGGTCTGCCCTCCCTCTCGCTCCCCCTTCCATCTAGGATCTGTCCCCTCTCTCTCTCTGCCCCTTTTTTCAGCCCCCAGTTCCAGCCCCCTTCTCCCCTCTGAACACCCCCACCCAGTCCCCTTCTCCTGTCTGAGACCCCCACCACAGTCCCCTTCTCTCCTCTGAACACCCCCACCCCAGTCCCCTTCTCCCCTCCCCTTCCCTTCTCCCCTCTGAGATCCCCACCCCAGTCCCCTTCTCCCCTCCCCCTCCCATCTGAGATCCCCACCCCAGTCCCCTTCTCCCCTCTGAACACCCCCACCCCAGTCCCCTTCTCCCCTCCCCTTCTCCCCTCTGAGACCCCCACCCCAGTCCCCTTCTCCCCTCTGAGATCCCCACCCCAGTCCCCTGTCTGAGACCCCCACCCCAGTCCCCTTCTCCCCTCTGAACACCCCCACCCGAGTCCCTTTCACCCCTCTCCTTCCCCACCTCAGTCCCGTTAAAACCGGCGAAGCAGCGTCGCAGGCAGCGCCTCGTGCCCTGCTTGTAAAAAAAAATCAAATCTCCTTCCTTCTCCTCGTCTTGACGTCGACTCGGGCCTTCCAATCAAATTGATTGGAAGGCCCGAGTCGACGTCAAGACGTCAAGACGAGGAGGAGAAGGAAGGAGATTTGATTTTTTTTTTTTTACAAGCAGGGCACGAGGGGCGCTGCCTGCGACGCTGCGTCGCCGTTTTTTTTTAATGTGCGGCGCCACGGGAACGGCCACGGGAGGCAGCGGGAGCGGAGCACCCCCTACCCACTGGCACCCGGGGCGGACTGCCCCCACCGCCCCCCCCTTGGTACGCCACTGCGTCTACCTTGTTTCACTCCACTCATTTTATAGACCTCTATCGTATCTCCCCTCAGCCGTCTTTTCTCCAAGCTGAAGAGCACTAGACATTTTAGCCTTTCCTCATAGGGAAGTCGTCCCATCTCCTTTATCATTTTCGTCACCCTTCTCAATACCTTTTCTAATTCCACTATATCTTTTTTTGAGATGCGGTGACCAGAATTGAAAACAATATTCAAGGTACCGTCGCACCATGGAGCAATACAAGGGTATTATAACGTCCTCATTTTTGTTTTCCATTGCTTTCCTAATAATACCTAACATTCTACTTGATTTCTTAACTGTCGCCGCACACTGAGCAGAGGGTTTCATTGCATCATCAACGAAGATGCCTAGATCCCTTTCCTGGTCGGTGACGCCTAATGTGGAACCTTGCATTACATAGCTATAATTCGGGTTCCTCTTTCTCACATGCAACACTTTGCACTTGCTCACATTAAACATCATCTGCTATTTAGATGCCCAGTCTCGTAAGGTCCTCTTGTAATTTTTCACAATCCTCTCACGATTTAACAACTTTGAATAACTATGTCGTCAGCAAACTTAATTACCCCACTCCCATCTCTAAATCATTTATAAATATATTAAAAAGCAGCAGTCCCAGCACAGACCCCTGGGGAACCCCACTATCTACCCTTTTCCATTGAGAATACTGACCATTTAACCCTACTCTCTGTTTTCTATCTTTTAACCTGTTTTTAATCCACAATAGAACACTACCTCCTATCCCATGACTCTCCAATTTCCTCTGGAGTCTTTCATGAGGTACTTTGTCAAACGCCTTTTGAAAATCCAGATACATAATATCGACCGGCTCACCTTTATCCAAATGATTGTTCACCCTTTCCAAGAAATGTAATAGATTGGTGAGGCAAGATTTCCCTTCCCTTCCACGCTTACAGTCCATCATCTTCCTGTCCCCTCTCTCTCTCTCCTTCACCCCTATGGGCCAGCATTTCGCTGACCCTTCTCCCTTCCCCTCCACCCTTACGCTCCATCATCTCCCTGTCCTCCCCTTCCACATATATAGTGCAATATTTCCCTTTCCCCTCTCCTTTTCCATCTACCCTTATGGTCCAGCATCTCCCTGCCCCAACTCCCTTCCCCTCCACCCTTATGTTCCAGCATTTCTCTGTCCTTTCTCTCGCCCCTTCCTCCCCTGAAATGTTCAGCAGGTCACCCGCTTGGAGGGGAGACTGGCAGAAGGAAATGCAGCCCAGCAGCAAGAGAATGTATCTACACAAACTCCAATGACATGCTCCTTCCCAGGTTGTTGTCTGCAAACCACGTTTAATAGGTTTTCACTTCTGGTGTATCTATTTACCAGAAATGAAAACCTGGTGAGCACAGTTTCCTGCTGGCAACCCAGGAAAGGATCGTTGGTGTCAGGGTTCATGTAGCTGCATCTCCTACTACTTATCATTTCTATAGCGCTATTAGTCGTACGCAGCGCTGTACACTTGAACATGAAGAGACAGTCCCTGCTCGACAGTGCTTACAATCTAATTAGGACAGACAAACAAGAGATAAGGGAATGTTAAAGTGAGGATGATAAAATAAAGGTTCTGAACAAGTGAACAAGGGTTATGAGTTAAAAGCAGCATCAAAAAGGTGGGCTTTTAGCTTAGATTTGAAGATAGTCAGAGATGGAGCTTGACGTACCGGCTCAGGAACTCTATTCCAGGCATATGGTGCAGCAAGATAAAAGGAACAGAGTCTGGAGTTAGCAGTGGAGGAGAAGGGTGCAGATAAGAGAGATTTACCCTGTGAACAGAGTTCCCGGGGAGAAATGTAGGGAGAGATGAGAGTGGAGAGGTAGAGAGGAGCTGCAGAATGAATGCACTTATAGGTCAATAAGAGGAGTTTGAACTGTATGCAGAAACGGATAGGAAGCCAGTGAAGTGACTTGAGGAGAGGGCTAATATGAGCATAACGACCCTGGCGGAATATTAGTCGTGCAGCAGAATTTTGAACAGATTGAAGAGGAGAGAGATGACTAAGTGGGAGACCAGTGAGAAGCAAGTTGCAATAGTCTAAGCGAGAGGTGATAAGAGCGTGGATGAGGGTTCTGGTAGTGTGCTCAGAAAGGAAAGGGCGAATTTGCTGATATTATAGAGAAAGAAACGACAGGTTTTAGTAGTCTGTTGAATATGTGCAGAGAAGGAGAGGGAGGAGTCGAAGATGACCCCAAGGTTACGAGCTGATGAGACAGGAAGGATGAGAGTGTTATCCACAGAAATAGAGAATGGGGAGGAGGAGAGGTTGGTTAGGGGGAAAGATAAGAAGCTCAGTCTTGGTCATGTTTAGTTTCAGATGGCGCTGAGACATCCAGGCAGCAATGTCAGACAGGCAGGCTGATACTTTGGTCTGGATTTCGGCTGAGATTTCTGGTGTGGAGAGGTAGATCTGGGAGTCATCAGCGTAAAGATGATACTGAAAACTATGGGATGACATCAGAGTACCAAGGGAAGAAGTATAGATGGAGAAGAGAAGAGGTCCCAGGAAAGATCCCTGAGGTACACCAACTGACAGTGGGACAGAAGTAGAAGAGGATCCACTAGAGTATACACTAAAGGTACCCTGGGAGAGATAAGAAGAAAACTACTACTACTATTTAGCATTTCTATAGCGCTACAAGGCGTACACAGCGCTGCACAAACATAGAAGAGGAAAGAACAGAGCCCTGAAATCCAAGAGAGGACAAAGTATCAAGGAGTAGGCTGTGATCAACAGTGTCAAAAGCAGCAAATAGATTGAGAAGGATGAGGATAGAATAGAGACCTTTGGATTTGGCTAGGAACAGATCATTGGAGACTTTAGCAAGCGCTGTTTCAGTTGAATGAAGGGAGCGAAAGCCAGATTGAAGTGGATCAAGAATAGCTTTAGATGAAAGAAAGTCAAGGCAACCGCTGGGGTGTGTTTCTTGCTGCTGCTCTCCTCTTGCAGCCACTGCTCTTTTTGTGCTAGCCCTGAGACACATCTTTCAGATGCTCATGACATGCTATAGTGCGTCATAATACAACAGTTGAGAACCACTGCTCTATATCTTCATCTGGAGCCCTCTTTCCTCAGATTCAAAAGGGCAGTTAAGACATGGCTGTTCTAGCTGGCCTCTAATTTCTTCATGCTGCCTTCATGGATCTGCTGACCCCCTCCCCCAATCCCTTTCTCCTATGATTCATATTTCCTACTCCCAGAATCTCTGCCCCTTTTCATTTTCCCTCTCTCGATTGGGTTTCTACTCTTCTCTTTCCCTGTTTATATAGTGGTAATGAACCAAAGGCTCTGCCCCATCCCTTTAAGTCAAACAGTAAGAGAACATGAGGACCCTCTTTTCCTCAGAGCAGGCACAGAAACTCAGCAAAGGTTGAAAATCTGGCATGGCCCCAGGAGAGAAGGGAGCCCAGTGCTACAGTCACTTCCCAGAAGCCTAGGAGCCAGTCCTTGGGGGCAGGCCAGGATGCAGATTTAGCTCAATATCCCCGGCTCACTAAACAACACAACCTGGATTCACATGAAGGCTGGAGAAAGGAGTGGCCAACTGGAGTGGAGGAGTGGCCTAGTGGTTAGGGTGGTGGACTTTGGTCCTGGGGAACTGAGGAACTGAGTTTGATTCCCACTTCAGGCACAGGCAGCTCCCTGTGACTCTGGGCAAGTCACTTAACCCTCCATTGCCCCATGTAAGCCACATTGAGCCTGCCATGAGTGGGAAAGCGTGGGGTACAAATGTAACAAAAAAAAACATACAAGGAGAACACTGGGATGGGAGGAAGAATAGCCCTGATGGAGTTTGTGGAGCAGGGATAGCTCCCCCCCCCCCCCCCCCCCCCCCCCAGTTTTCACTACCTCTCTCCTAGTACCGGCAGCGATTAGAGCAGACTGCTTCCAGCTAGCATTTGAGTGTTCTTTCTGCAAGGTCCTGCCTACACGGGAATAGGAAGTTGCATCAGAATAGGCAGAGAGAAAGCTCCAACACCAGTTGGAAGCAACCTTCTCTAATCGCTGCTGCTGCTGCTGGTACTAGAAGAGAGGTAGGGAAGGAAAGGAGAGGGTGAGGACAGATCCTGAATATGGGGGAGGATAAGGATAGGGACCCAGAAGGGAGATGCTAGACCATATGGCTAGGGATGCAGAGGGAAGATAGATGGTGAAATGTCAAATGGACAGGAGACCCTGCAAGGACAGGAACAAAATTGAGAAAAGCAAAAAACAAACACTTGAACCAAAGTGAATGGGAAAATAAAATGTTCAGACAAGAAAGGTATAAAAAGTATTTTATTTTGAATATATTAATTGGAATATGTCAGCTTTGGGAAATGTGCATCTCTGATGTCTTGCATTTTAGTTTTTGATTTGCTGTTTGCTGTACATAAGTATTGCCATACTGGGACAGACCAAAGGTCCATCAAGCCCAGCATCCTGTTTCCAACAGTGGGCAATCCGGGTCACAAGTACCTAGCAAGACCCCCAAAAAGTACAATACATTTTATGCTGCTTATCCTAGAAATAAGCAGTGGATTTTCACCAAGTCCATTTTAATAATGGTCTACGGACTTTTAGGAAGCCATCCAAACCTTTTTAAAACCCCGCTAAGCTAACTGTTTTTACTACATTCTCTTGCAACAAATTCAAGAGTTTAATTACACGTTGAGTGAAGAAATAATTTTCTCTAATTCATTTTAAATGTACTACTTTGTAGCTTCATTGCGTTCCCCCTAGTCCTAGTATTTTTGGAAAGAGTAAATAAGTGATTGACGTCTACCCCATTTCACTCCACTCATTATTTTATAGACAACTTGGAAAGCTAAAGGTGGACAAAGCCACGGGACCGGACGGGATCCACCCCAGAATATTGAGGGAGCTCAGAGAGGTTCTGGAAGGTCCTGTTAAAGATTTGTTTAATAAATCCTTGGAAACGGGAGAGGTTCTGAGGGATTGGAGAACGGCGGATGTGGTCCGTCTTCATAAAAGTGGTGATAGGGAAGAAGCTGGAAACTACAGGCCGGTAAGCCTCACTTCGGTTATTGGAAAAGTAATGGAAGCAATGCTGAAGGAAAGGATAGTGAAATTCCTGGAAGCCAATAAGTTGCAAGATCCGAGACAACATGGTTTTACCAGAGGGAAATCGTGCCAAACGAATCTCATTGAATTCTTTGATTGGGTATATGGAGAATTGAATCATCAACATGCTATAGACGTAATCTACTTAGATTTTAGCAAAGCTTTTGACACGGCTCCCCACAGGAGGCTCTTAAATAAACTCGATGGGCTGAAGATAGGTCCCGAAGTGGTGTACTAGATTAGGAGCTGGTTGACGGACAGACGACAGAGGGTGGTGGTAAATGGAGTTCGCTTGGAGGGAAAGGTGAGTAGTGGAGTGCCTCAGGGATCAGTGCTGGGGCCGATTCTGTTCAATATATTTGTGAGTGACATTGCCATAGGGTTAGAAGGTAAAGTTTGCCTATTTGCGGATGATACTAAGATTTGCAACAGAGTGGACACTCGGGAGGGAGTGGAAAGCATGAAAAAGGATCTGAGGAAGCTAGAAGAATGGTCTAAGGTTTGGCAATTAAAATTCAATGCGAAGAAATGCAAAGTGATGCACTTAGGGAGTAGAAACCCACGAGAGACTTATGTGTTAGGCGTGAGAGTCTGATAGGTACTGAGGTGGAGAGGGATCTTGGTGTGATAGTATCCGAGGATCTGAAGGCGACAAAACAGTGTGACAAGGCGGTGGTCGTAGCGAGAAGGTTGCTAGGCTGTATAGAGAGAGGTGTGATCAGCAGAAGAAAGGAAGTGTTGATGCCCCTGTACAAGTCGTTGGTGAGGCCCCACCTGGAGTATTGTGTTCAGTTTTGGAGGCCGTACCTTGCGAAGGATGTTAAAAAAATGGAGGCGGTGCAAAGAAAAGTTACGAGAATGGTACAGGATTTGCGTTCCAAGACATATGAAGAGAGACTTGCTGACCTGAACATGTATACCCTGGAGGAAAGGAGGAACAGGGGTGATATGATACAGACGTTGAAATATTTGAAAGGTATTAATCCGCAAACAAATCTTTTCCGGAGATGGGAAGGCGGTAGAACGAGAGGACATGAAATGAGGTTGAAGGGGGGCAGCCTCAGGAAAGATGTCAGGAAGTATTTTTTCACAGAGAGGGTGGTGGATGCTTGGAATGCCCTCCCACGGGAGGTGGTGGAGATGAAAACGGTAACAGAATTCAAACATGCGTGGGATATGCATAAAGGAATCCTGTGCAGAAGGAATGGATCCTCAGAAGCTTAGCCGAAATTGCGTGGCGGAGCAGGTGGGGGGAAGAGGGGTTGGTGGTTGGGAGGCGAGGATAGTGGAGGGCAGACTTATATGGTCTGTGCCAGAGCTGGTGATGGGAGGCGGGACTGGTGGTTGGGAGGCGGGAAGTACTGCTGGGCAGACTTGTACGGTCTGTGCCCTGAATAAGGCAGGTACAAATCAAGGTAAGGTATACACATATAGTAGTAGTAGTTTGTCTTGTTGGGCAGACTGGATGGACCGTGCAGGTCTTTTTCTGCCGTCATCTACTATGTTACCTCTATCATATCTCCCCTCAGCCGTCTTTTCTCCAAGCTGAAGAGCACTAACTGCTTTAGCCTTTCCTCATAGGGAAGTCGTCCCATCTCCTTTATCATTTTCGTCACCCTTCTCTACCTTTTCTGATTCCACTATATCTTTTTTGAGATGCGGTGACCAGAATTGAACACAATATTCAAGATGTGGTCGTACCATGGAGCAATACAAAGGCATTATAATGTCCTCATTTTTGATTTAATACAGTTTATTAAGGTGTTTATATTTATTATAAAGCTAAGTTGAAGGATATGTACCATTGTGGTAATTATTTTGCAGGATACTGTGATGTGTGTTGAAATGTTGACCAGACTCAACTCTACTATAATGGCAAAGTTTAAGTGATGGGATCAAGTACATTTATTTTAAAAATGTCAGTCTTTTCAAAGGGTTCCAGCACTGAATATCCATGCTTAACATAAGATAAGCCATAGTGGGTCAGACCAATGGTCCATCTAGCCCAGTGTCCTGCTTCCAATAGTGGCCAATTCAGGTCACAAGTATTTGGCAGAAACCCAATTAGTAGCTTAATTCTTCCTGTGGTTATCAGTAACTTAAAAATTACCACCACAGGCTGAATATTGACCCTTCAGTTTTTTAGTGCAGGCCTTTATTATCAGTTTAGACTGCATGGGGCTGATATTCAAATTGCGGGTGTTAAACCGGCTAACTCCCGTGGTCAGCGCTAAGCCTGAATATTCAATGCCAGGTCGTTTCCGGTGACAGTCACTGAATGGCCGGTTTATTTATGGCCAGTTTGAAGATAACCAGCTAAGTTTGAATATTGACTTAGCTGGTTATCTTCAAACGGGCCAAAGATATATTAGGTTTTCAAGTGGCCAGTTGACTGCGTGATATAATTGGCTATCCGCTATCTACTAACCGGGGATATTCAGCGGGGGATAGCCGGTCAGCAGCTGTTCTGGCAGGTTAAATAGCGCTAAATATTGGGTGGCATTGTCCTAAAAACTTTGTCAGCTTTCCAGAAATTAAGTTTTACAGCGGTTGTAATACATCAAGATTATGAGTTATGACTAATTGATAAAGATCAACTTTACACAAATTAAAAATATGCCCCATGCATAACATGTACATGCTATGCATATGAGAGCAGTAAGTTCATAAATGTGTGTTGCACACTTATGGGTTGTACCCATAAGTATGACCACTTGCCCCAGCTGTTCTGAAATTTATCATATTGCGAAATCCCCAAAATGTAAGTAAACTAGGAGTTGAAAACTCAGGACTGATTCACCTGTGTCTTCTAGCTTGAAGCCAATTGGTCACTGTAGCCTCCCTGACCATTCGTGTGGAGGGGCATTTTCGATATGACATCTAAATCCGACTTTGGATGTTTTGCTGAAAACGTCCAGAATCCAAGTGGTGAATATAGCAATTTTCAAAACAGCAAAATGTCTATTTTTTTTTTTTTTTTTTTTTTTTTCGAAAATGGCCACTTGCTAGATGTTTTTGTGCTCTGTGCGTTTATCTTTTTAGTGCATTTTCAAAAAAACCTGTCCAAGTGAAAAACATACAAAATCAAACCATTGGGGTGTAGAAGGAGCCAGCATTTTTAGCTGACTGGTCACACAGACATCTCAGCAGAGCAGTGGGGCACCCTAGGGGGCACTGCAGTGGACTTCACCTAAATGTTCCCAGGTACTGATCTCACCATTACCCCCTTATACTGTATGGTGAGCCCTCCAAAACCTACTATACCCAACTGTACACCACTAATGTAGCCCTCATGGGTAGGGTTACCATATGTCCAGATTTCCCAGGACATGTCCTCTTTTTGAGGGTGCCGTGGGGAGCCCGGGCGGGTTTCCAAGTTTCCTCGATTTGTCCGGGTTTCTCAGTTCAGTGGCCTAGTGGTTAGGGTGGTGGACTTTGGTCCTGAGCAGGGGCGTAGCCACGGGTGGGCCTGGATGGGCCCAGGCCCACCCAGGCGCCCATTCACATCCTTCTTTGCTCGCTGCTTCTCCCCAGGCTCCGCTTCGCTGCATCGCTCTGCATTCTTCTTCTCGCCTGTCGCGCGGTGCTGCCATTCATGCAGGCGGCTGCGCTCTCCCCTGCCGCGTCTATCCAGTCCTAACAGGAAGTGCATCAGAGGACTGGATGGATGCGGTGGGGGGAGCGCGGCTGCCTGTGTGAATGGCGGCGCTGCGTGCAGCGTGGCGGGTGAGAGGAAGAGTGCAAGGAGCGACAATCATGCAGCGAAGCGGAGCCTGGGGAGAGGTGCGCATAGCTACATTTGGGGCTCAGTCAAGGTACCGGGCAGGCAGCGGAGCAGAGGGAGAAATCTTGTATAGTGGTAGGAGAGGGAGAAATGCTGCCTGGAGGGAGAGGGGGATAGGGACAAGAGATATGGGGTGGATGGAGCAGGAGACATGTTGCATGGAGGGGGAGGGGGAACACAGGGAGAAATGTTGGACACAGGTGAAGAGGAGGGAGAGATGGTGCACAGAGAAGAGAGGGAGAAATGTTGGGCATGACAGTGGATGGGAAGAAGGGAGCGCTGCTGTATGGGAGGAGGAGAAAGAGATATTGGACCTGGGGCACAAGGGAGGGGGAGTGTTATGATTCTGCCGGTTTGGCTGAGGGGGAGGTGGGACGTCTCTTCTGATTGGCTGCCAGGGGTTGTGCTGACGTCAGGGGATAGTACTTTAGCCTGCAGCTGAAGAGTTTCTCTGCTTTTGCGTTACTTACTTGGTGGTAACAGGAAAGCCTGATAGGTTTCTCTCAGAACGTGCTCTAGGTTCTGACAGGGATCTGTGTTGTATTAGAGTATTCTTTTCCTTCCCTCTGGGTTAGCTGCTGCTGTGTGTGTGTGTGCGCCTAGCTCTGTAATCAGGGTCAGCTGCTCGTTTGTTTAGTGGGGGCTGGGCATTGCTCAGCCTCAGGGGCTCTGGGCTGAGTGAGAGCCTTCTCCTTTGTTTGTTTGTTTTAAGGATTTCTCTTCCCAGTGTTCCGGCTTGCTGGCTCAGTGAGTTTAACCCTTTGTGTACTGTGTGTATTGTATTCTTGCCTCTGCCAGTGTGTTTGTTGGATGGGCCCCACTCCCTCTCGGGAGGGGAAGCGTTCTCTCTGATTGTTTATTGATTTATGGCACTCTCTCTCTGCTGGCTCTACAAGCTTAACCCTTTGTGTTCCGTGTGCCTCTGTCTACAGTGGGTTTGAGGCAAAGGTTTTCTGCCTTCCTTTTGTGTCTGGTTCCTCTGGCTTCTGCCTGGGGCTCCTACCCTGGTGGGGGGGGGGGTGGGTTGCTGTGTTAGTTCCCCTGTCCTGCGCTAGTCCCCTGCATGGGCGTGGCCCGCTCTGGTCCTTTGTTTCCCCCTCTGCCCTATTGCTGGTGTTCAGTGCGTGTCTGGCATCTTGGGGCCCTCTGGGTTCTTTCACCCCTCCCTGTGTGTGATTGGGTTCCAGTTCAGCCGTGAGGCTCGCACGAGTGGCTCTGTGTGCGTGGGTTCCGGTTCGGCCGCGAGGCCCGCCTGTATGCCTATTTCCCTTCTTCCTGAGGGACTGTGGGGAGGGGTAGCTTAGGGGGTATTGTGTAGCTGGGGTGTGCGGTGGTGGGTCGGTCTCCCCTTGGCCTGGGTCGGCTACTGCTGGCCTCGGCCAGGGCCCAAGGGCTCACGACCAACCCAACGGATTACAGGGAGACAGAGATGGTGGACAGTGGGAGAGAGACAGAAATGTTGGACATGGTGGAGGAAGGAAGAGAATGCTGCATGGGAAGGAGGGGGAAGACAGATATTGGATCTGGGGTACAAGGGAGGAGGAAAGAATGATGAGGACAATGGAAGAGAGGGGGAGATGTAGGACATGGGGTTGGATGAGAGGCAGGGGAGATTCATAGGAGAGGGGAGAGAGGGAGATATTGGATCCAGGAGCAAATGAGAATGATGGAGAGATGCCAGACAATGGGAGTGAGGGAAGAGAGAGGGAGAAATGCTGGACCATGGGGGACAGGGGAGGAGAAAAGAGAAGGGACAGGGAGCTAGAAGGGTGGATGGAGGAAGATTCTGGGAATGGTGGAACCATGTGGGAGATGCTGGAGAGGGGAGGAGGAAGAGGGTGGCAAGGAAATGGATGAGAGGATAGTGATTACAGAAGATAGAAATATAGTAATGGGGAGTAGATTAAAGATGAAAGGGAATGGCTGGAGAAGGAGTGAGTTGGGTAATGGGAGAGCTAGTGGGTGAGAGAAGAAGATGACGATCTGATAGGCAGCTGTAAAGTAAAAAGAAGGAGAAAGGCGAGAAAGAGAGTAAAGTTTGAGTTGACGGAGAGGCAGAAAATAAAAAAAAAGAGGAAGCAGCTAAAAAGGAATGATCAGTATGTCAGAGGTAGATGTAGTGAGGGAATAGACAGTAGAGAGGAGAAAAGACAAATGCACAGCAGTCATTTGAAGGAGAATTAGTAGACGACAGGAAATTAGAAGCAACTGTTGAGAATTGGGGGGTCCCGAGCCCCCCCAGGAAGGCTAGAGTGACCTTAATCTGACTCCATCTCTAAATAACACTAGTACTGGGGTAATCAGGGAGTTATTGCCTCTAAGGGAGAAGTTAGGTCTAAGGAAAAGATACCAGCCTTATGACAAACTGGATTTAGATTACAAGTTATACAATGCATTTATACTTACAGCCTTTGATCATTAAGTGAAGCCCACAAATCATCATTTGGAATGAGGAGTTTATTTGCTAAGGTATAAGTCAAATCAGTGATTGACAACAGGCATGTACAATCAATTAATTATAGGAATATAATAAGCTGCAAACAGGTGTTAAATATTTGCTAATCTTTTATAATTTCTTTTACCAATTAGAGGTTTTACAAGGGAAAGCAATTAGGTAATTTGTCAATTCTGTTGGACACATTGGTTTCCCTTGGAGAGAGAGTGACAACCCTTTTCTCTCTAACTCAAACCAGGAACTACCCTGAATTTTATAGGTGCCCTCAGGATATGGATAATATGACAGTAGATATACCTGATTGGATCTATGCTAATGTCATGGTTGTCACTGATTGGCTCATGCTAATGAGTAGCTTCTATCTTGCTACGCCTTTCCTTTCTCACACCAGCTGACCACAATCCTGCTCACAGGAAAGTCTCCCTCCTCTCTGGAACAGCTAGTTCCCTATTTTCTTTGCACCTGCTATGACTCACTTATTTCTCAACTTGTTTTTCTAACTTACATTAGAGAAAATTCCACTTTGTAACAGATAAGGGCTTCCATTTTGTGCTGAAATCCTCCATTTAGTTTCCATATCTATTAACTTAACTTTTAGGCCTCAATCTGGGCTACAAACTAGGTCATACTTTTCCAGTAAGCTCCCAGTTATGTCAGCCATCAGATTTCTGACTCAGCCAAGGTCTGTAATGGCCTGAGCTCTATGACTGGGCCCTCCAGCATTCCAGTGGGGGGGGGGGTCTCTGGCTGTACCATAATTATACACAACATAATGGAAAAATAAAATGTCCAGACATCAAAGGTAGAAAAAAGCATTTTATTTTGAATGTTTAAATGGAATATGTTAGCTTTGTGAAAAGTGCATAGCAAATGTCTTTGCATTGTGTTCAGTACAAAGGAAATGCATTTTTGTTTTTATTTCTTCAGGGTTGTAGTACATGTTAAGTTTAACTTCTTGGGGTTCTCAATTCAATTTTTGTGTAAATATTTTTATTTCTAACTCGTGATCCTTTGTTCTGTTTTTGGTGAGGGTCTGTCAGTGTGATAGTAATGGCTGGTACAGAAATCGGAAGGGAGGCAGGGAAGAGAGGGGATTGGAGAGAGTGCCCTCCTTTATTTTCTGACCTGGGCCAGAGCATGTCTAACACTGGCCCTTACCCTTGCTTTATAGCTGGTGGGGCTCCCCAAGCATCCATCCTCCAAAGGCAGTCAGAGCTCCCTTCTACCAAGCTCTGCAGTTGGCGACAGCATCTTTGAGTTACTGACAACTAAGGATGCAAGGGGTGCCAGCTTTGTTTGCTTAGGGATGTTGCTGCTGCCTGCCAAGCTTGGTAAAGGGACGTTCTGGCCACTTTCAGAGGAAGTCTTCAGCTGACAGAGTTTGAGGATCCTCATTAGCTAAAGTATTTATATTTTGAGGTGAAGGTAGGGCGAGGCAGAGAAACTTTTGTGCCACCCACTTTGGGCTCAGGCCCACCCAAAGTTGGTTTTCTGGCTACGCCACTGGTCCTGAGGAACTGAGTTCGATTCCCACTTCAGGCACAGGCAGCTCCTTGTGACTCTGGGCAAGTCACTTAACCCTCCATTGCCCCATGTAAGCCGCATTGAGCCTGCCATGAGTGGGAAAGCGTGGGGTACAAACGTAACAAAACAAAAAAAAATAGCGCTGTACACCATACATTAAAAAAAAAAAAAAAAAGACAGTTCCTGCTGACCTGTCCTATCATGAGTATGCACGGGGCGCAGGCCGACGCCGGCAGGCAGGGCTGCAGCATCTGTGCCTGCAGCCTGCCAGAAATCAGCTGATCTAAAAGTCATCGGGGCGGGTGGTGACAGCAGCAGTGAAGGCGTGCAGGCTCCCTCCGAGTCCCCCCTCCTTCGTCCTTCCCCTACGAATTAAAAAAGTCATCTCTCTTCTTACCTCGTTGGGTTACGGCGGCAGCAGGCCGGCAGCAGCAGTGAAAAGCGCTGCGTGCACGCTTCAGCCCTTCTTCCCTTCTCTGTCTCTCAGCTCTGGTCCTGCCCTCATTTCCTGTTTCCGCAAGGGCGGGACCAGAGCTGAGAGACAGAGAAGGGAAGAAGAGCTGAAGCATGCACGCAGCGCTTTTCACTGCTGCTGCTGCCGGCCTGCTGCCGTAACCCCGACGAGGTAAGAAAGAGATGACTTAAAATTTGGAGGGGAAGGAGGGGGAACCCTGGAACTCGAAGGGACCCTGGAACTCAGAGGGAGGAGGGAGGGGGGCCTGGAACTCGGAGGGAGGGAGGGAGGGCGGGCGGGCAGGCCAGACCACCAGGGCAGTGGTAAGGTAAGGGGAGGGGGGTAGGGAAAATGTGACAGGGGGCGGAGCGAGGGTGTGAAAGGGGGGCAGGACATTTGTCCTTTTTGGGGGACAAAATATGGTAACCCTACTTATGGGTGAAGGGGTTACATATGTGGGTACAGTAGGTTTTTGGTGAGTTTTGGAGGGCTCACACTTTCCACCACAAGTGTAAAAGAGAGTGGGATATGGACCTGGGTCCCCCTTCTCCACAGTGCACTGCACCAACCACTAGGCTACTCCGGGGACTTGCCTGCTACTCTAATAGGACTGGCCATAACATCTGAAGCTGTCATAGAGGCTGGTATGTACTGTTTTCATTCACACCTTTGGGGCACCTAACCACTATACCTCTATTCAGGAAACCTAGACTGCCCCAACTTGACATTTCAACCTTTAGATTGTAAGCTCCATTGAGCAGGGACTGTCCTTTTTTGTTAATTTGTACAGCGCTGCGTAACCCTAGTAGCCAGGGCCAGTCAAACCCAGTAAGCGGGGTAAGCGCTGCAGGGGGGCGCCTGCCTTCAAGGGTGCCACTGCGGCGCCATACCGTGCCACCATACCACGCCGCTCTTGGTGCTTTAAATCTTTAATTTACCTCCGTTCCAGCAACCGCATCATTTGAAAGCCCTGCCCCGTCTCTAGCCTTCCCTCCCTTCGTGAGCTCGTTCCGCAGTCCCGCCTTCTGACATCATTTCCTCGACGGCGGGAAGGAGACTCGCTGGACAGGGGCAGGGTGGGAGAAGAGAGAAAGGAGATGCTGGGGGGGGCGGGGGTGCGCGGGCGCCAACTCATAGTCTGCAGGGGGGCGCCAGAGACCCTAGGACTGGCCCTGCTAGTAGCGCTCTAGAAATGTTAAGTAGTAGTAGATCATGAGGGGTTCAGTGACCACTGGGGGAGTAAGGGGGTGTTATTTCCTCCAGTGGTCATCTGATCATTTAGGGCACTTTTCTGTGGTTTACTCATTATTAAAATACATCTAGACCAAAACGTCCAACTTCTAGCCCTGGATGTTTTGTTTTCTTCCATTGTAGCAGAAAAATGTCCAAATGTTATGAATGCCCAATCCTGCCCTTAACACCCCCCCCCCCCAATGCACCCCCTTGTGATTTATATGCACTGCATAGAAAAACATCTAAAAATTGGCTTTGAAAATAGCGATTTGGATATTTTGGCAAAAAAATACCATTATTTTAAACATTTTTCTCTTTTGAAAATGAGCCCCTATGTCAAGGGATCAGATGCTCAGTGATGGAAAAGGAAGTATTATAGGAATGAGGTAAAGATGGAAAAATAAGAGGAGGTCAAAGAGATTGAGATTCACAAGACAATAAAAAGTGATGCAAAGGTAAAAGAGAGGAAGATAACATGCAGTGGAAGATAAGCAGTAGCTGAAGACAGAAGTATGAGAAGCGAAGATGTAGATGATCAGAGAGATGGAAGCTGCAGATAGAGCTGGAGCCAAGTGAGATGAAAAGAGTGAGAAATATGAGGAGACTAATAAAAAGCTTGAGTAACTGGCAATGCCATATAGAAAAAAAAAGCACATAGTTGGGGGAAGGGAGCAACACTACTCGCAGACTGCACACTGTCAAAATTGTGCACACCCCCACTAGGCTACTCTAGGGACCTGCTTGCAGGACTGGCTATAACATCTGAGGCTGTCATAGAGGCTGGTATGTACTGGTTTTTTTCACATCTTTGGGAGATGGGAGGGGGTCAGTGACCACTGGGGAAGTAAGGGAGGTCATTCCTTTATTCCTTCAGCAGTGGCATAGGAAGGGGGGGCGGTGGGGTGGTCCGCCCCGGGTGCACGCCGTTGGGGAGGTGTCGGCTCCGCTGGTTCCCTGCTCTCTTTGCCCTGGAACAGGTTACTTCCTGTTCCAGGGCAGAGAGAGCAGGGAACCAGCGGAGCTGACGCAGCTCCCAGCGACGTGCACTCGGGGCGGATCGGCCCTCCCGCCCGTCCCTCGCCTTCTATGCCAGTAAGAATGCGCTCTGGGGGGGGTGCACAGCGGCGACCCACCCCGGGTGTCAGCCGCCCTCGCTACGGTACTGTCCTTCAGTGTCATCTGGTCATTTAGAGCATTTTTTTGTGGCTTGGTTGTTATTAAAACAGGTCTAGCGCAAAACGATTTAGCTTTAGTCATGGACGTTTTTGCTTTGTTCCATTATGGCAGAAAAATGTCCCAAGTGTCAGAACAGCCTAATCCCACCCCCAATACACCCTCTTGTTATTTGGACACACTGCAGACGAACTGCATAGATAAACGTCTGCAAAATAGGTTCTAAAATAGCGATTTGAACGTTTTGGCAAGTAAAAAACATCCAAATGCTGCTTTATGCCACTTTTTAGACATTTTTCTCTTTCAAACATTATCCCCATAATGAGGCAACTTCAGTGTGCTTACACTGGAATTCATTTCATTTTAGCTTGTAAATGATGAAAAGTAAAATGCACTCTATCATTTTGATCTTTGTCTGATTTTTTTTTACCTGCTATTTTTACAATTTCTCTGAAACTGGAAGTATAAACAAACACACACAATTCCTCATCAATCCAATGTGTGCACAACCTTTTAAACATTCTGACCCAATTATCAGCAATAAATGAAGGTAGCTCAGGTTCTCACCAATCTGAGTGTGTCCATCACGAAAGAAGTTTAGGTAATCCTCTCTGCAGATATCTCCTTTATTGCATGTGTTCAGCTGCAAAGAAAAGAGAGTGTGATCGTAAGTCATGGAAGAGCAGGGAAAAATCCAAATAAGTTTCATTCCTTCCTTCTGTCAGAAAATCAAGGAAAGCTGCTTACCACAGCTGATGTAAATAATTGATAGTGCAGATCAGGAGTGATCAGGCTTTGTTCTGTATCTGATAAGAATTACAGACATAGAATATGATGGCAGATAACGTCGAAACCATCTAAACCTGTTCATTTTCCCTTCCTGTTGCAATGTTATAGAACATACTTGATTTTCAGCCCTTCTTTTGTGACTTTACAGTTAATGATTCTGTATGCTTTGCTCATGCTTCTATGAATTCTGATGCTGTTTTTACCTCTAGTGGGAGTCTGTTCCTTATGTTACTCCTTTCAGTCTCATACTAAAACTCCCTAATTCTAGAAAGTATGTCTAAATTTGAGACTAGTGTGCAAATTTGCACACCCAAGATATAGAATAAGGTCAGTTGTACACATAACTTAATTTAATAATGAGCTGATAACTGGTGTTAAAGAGCAATGATAAGCTATAATTGGCACCAATTAGTAGTTACATGCATAACTGCCTTTAGTTGGTATTCTATTATTTGCACAGTCAAATTCCAGAACATGCAGCTTTAAGGTTATAGAATACTAACAATTATGCATCTAACCGTGTAAGCTGGATGTATTGCCAACCAGGGGCCCAAGCAAAGTAATCACTTAGAGATGAGTAAAGGGTACATAAATGGAAGAATCCTATCAAGGGAATATTGTATCCTGTCTGGAAAAAAATAAGAAGATACCTGTAAGTTTACTGTAGAAGCTGGAAACCATGCTATTTAAAGCTACTGCTTTAGAGTTTGCTTTTAAAAGCTAACCGACTTCAATTTAGATTGGGAAGAATCTGGTAAATGTTATGGTTGAAGAAAGCACCTCAAATAAAATTGTGCAAGTGGCTCTATGTTAATTGTGGAATTGTTAGTAAGAAGTCTAAAATGAAACTATTTAATTTAGCATGTAAATAAAATATGTTCATAGCTCATAATCATCCTGCTTATTCCTGATAAAGGAGAAAAATGCTCAGTTTCTGTCCCAAAGAGATGAGTTAAATGGCCACATCATCAAAAGATGGTGCAAATAATATGTTTACATTATAGTTTACAGACTGTTGGTGAATTAGCCTAATTTTAATTGTTTTTGTAATGTTTTTGTAATTCTAATTAGTCATGGTATTACTTAATTGTTTTTAGACAGATTAGTTAGAAAATATAGGGTCACTAGTCAGAATGATTGAATATGTCCATTGAATTCATTATTTAAGCCAGATGAATGGACAACTTTTAGCTGGGCCACTCAATATGTGGTCAAAAGTTATCTGTTTAGGAAGAAGGGCAGGAGACATTCCAGAGGACAGGGCCAATCTTGTCCATAGACACAGTAGATATAAAGATATCTGTTTATAGGGGGTGTGGTGGGGGACTGCGGTCTGTTAAGATGGGGAGGTGATTGTTTATCAATTATATAACTATGAACTATTTGGAATGAATTGTTCTGTTAGCACTTTGGTATTCCATTGTAATTTGCTAAAAGAGTTTATTTATTCTAAAAGGAGAAATTTCATAAAAGATATCTGTAAGCTGCTACATTCACTGTTGCTGAAATAAATACAAATCTTGCTAGCAATTCTGCATAAAGATATTCAAATAGAGCATTTAGATATCTTTAAGTGGAAACCACCTCACTAAATATTGACCTCTATCAACCTAGTTTAGTAACATTTTTTAAAACTTTATATTTATTTGCATTTAAATCATATATCAAATACAATACTTGAAAAAAAGTACAATAAAAAAAGAGAAAGAGGGAATTTACATCACAAAAGAAATCATCATATGCTACCTCAGACCACTATAATGGGAGAGGGAGAACACAGAAAAAAAACCCCAGGATAATCAGGGTTTTTTTTTCCTTTGTTGCCCCCTCTCCCATTATAGTGTAAACCTCAATCATATCACCTCAGCCGTCTCTAAAAACATCCCATAAGGAAGTCCTTACTCCTTGCTAAAACAAAAAGCACCTTATTGTCCTAATCCTTATCCCATAGGCATAACTGCCTGCTCCAAAAAAGTCCTCAGATTCAAGAAAAAACTAGAATTGAGAAGTATCAAAGAAAATGTACTTCACATCAAATCAATCTTAGTAAATATTTACAGGGGTAATATAGAACAAAAGATATGCCAAGTGCCAAACCTTTAGGCACATCACCAGAAATTTCTTACTTTGGTCCTGAGTATTTGTACAAAAGTCCAGATAAATTCAAGCCTTGAGGGGTCACATGATGCTATGCTTGAGGGAAGACACTAGTCTGAATTCCTCCAGGCCCCCAGGCAAATCCTCTGAATTTTATAGTGCACCGGACCTTGCAAAACCCTAAATTCAGTCACCCATGGAGAGCGGAATACATTCTTGACTTACTGGTCTGATCGGAAGTGAGATTATGGCAGTGAGAGCGGCTCATAAAGATAAATCTCAAGGCAAAGCCACGGAGGACAAAATAGTGGCGCTCCCGAGTCCAGCTGGCCCCACAATTTCATCGGCATAGATCGCAGAGATTACCTCAGAAATGGCGGTGGTCCTGGAAGATTTACTGGAGCAACGCTTAACTCCAATCAACTCTAAATTGGACAATTTACAAGCCCAACTGGAAGAACTTTCTAAAGACTGTATGGCATTCCAGACCCGAACAGCTGCAGTGGAAGATAAGGTCACTATTGTGGAGGAGGCACAGGGCGCATTGCATAAAAAGATATTTGTGCTGGAAGCCAAAGTGGAGGACCTAGAAAACAGATCGCGAAGGAACAATCCGTGCCTGGTGAGTCTTCCGGGATCCATACCGGATAAAAACTTAATAGGCTTCCTGGAACAATGGTTTACCAAAGAGCTACAGCTACCACAATGGCCCTTTGCGGATAGAACGTGTTCACAGAGTGGGGCCAAGACAACCTGTGCAACATAAGCCTAGAGTGGTTATTCTCCGGATTTTGAACTCTGCTCATAAACAGGCAATTTTAAAGGCATTACATGTGGGGAAATCTTTGCATCACGACAACCAGAAAATCCTTTGCTTTCAGGATTATTCAGCTGGAATGTCGGCGCAACGCAGAGCCTTCGTCCCCATCTGCTCCAAACTGTTTTCACTCAAAATAAAGTTCGCCTTGATATACCCGGCTACCCTTAAGATCACCCACAAAGGCTTGACTCAGTCCTATACTACCGTGGAGGATGCTCACACATTCATCGCACACTTGGATGGAACCGAGGCGGAGAGTACATAAGTACTGTCATACTGGGAAAAGACCAAGGGTCCATCGAGCCCAGCATCCTGTCCACAACAGCGGCCAATCCAGGGGAGATGTATGTGACTGTACAGTGCAAACAGATGCTCAAAAGCCTGTCTGTCCTTGGATACCCTGATTTAACAGGGGGGGGGGGGAGTAAAAGTACCGACACAAAGAATGTTTTTTCTCTCCTCATAACCCTAGGAGATTTGCGGCCACATTAACCAAGGAGGTGGCCGTACTAATGCTAAGGAAGAGGTTGGAGTCAGAATCCTTAGTGCCGAGGTCACGTGATGCAGTGATCGCGTTTTCCACTAGCTGCTCGGGGACGCGTTTCCAGCCTTGAATCCTTCCAACTTCCTTGGTCGAAATAGGCAACTTCTCTTCCATACAAGTTTATAGACCCTATGGACAAATTTCTTACACAGTCGGGGATGGCTGCAGCAGTAAAAACCTCGAAGCACAGAGATGAATGGTTGAGAACTGTGGAAGACAAAATGGCGCTGACGTCTCTAGCAGCCTCCCTGCCATATCCAACATCCCATTCCATGATTGTGGAGCTTACAGATTCAGTGGTAAGAGCATTGGATCCCCAATTCATGCAACTCTCAGATCAACTGGCAGGGTTAGCATTATTAACCTCTGAACTCACCTGTTGTACAGGGGAATTGGAGGCGAGAGTGTTGGAAGTGGAAGACACCCAGCAGGAGCATACCGGCCATATTGAGAGACTGGAACTGCTGATTACTGAATACCAACAAAAATTGGATGATTTGGAAAATCGTTCCCGCCGTGGGAATTTACGCTTTGTGGGATTTACAGAGTCTATTGCAGACACTGGAGACATGGCTTTTGGTGAGATTTCCGGAAGCAGGTGAAGGAGGAGCGATCCGCCTGGACAGAGCGCACCGGGTGGGCCAAAAGCAACCTCGAGAGACAAGGCCAAGGGTGATTATTGCAAAGTTTCATAGTTATTCCCAGAAGGCGGCAGTGATACGTTTGTATAAAGGCAGTAAGGAGGACATAAAATAAATATTTCAAGACTACTCCGCAGTATTAACTACCCGTCATCGGGCTTTCACCGTGGTATGTGCTCAACTAGTGGAGAAGAAACAAAGATTCATCCTGCAGTACCCGGCTACTCTGAGAGTGTTTACAAGCAACGGCTGGAAATCATTCTCGACCCCAGAAGCAGCCACCGACTGGACAAACCAACCCAGGAGCACGGACGAAGACGAGGGAATCTCAACTGCCACATAAATACTGGCTATATTTATGACTCAGTAGCTTAGCAGCAACATCAGTCTGAGAATGTACTGGCAAAATAATATACCTTTGGACATATTGTAACCAGGTGCCTCTCTTGTGCAGCCAAGGATAGAACAATCTCCTCCAGCCACAGGCTCCCGGTACAGTGAAGAAACAGATGTCCACCAGTAACTTCAATCTTAAGAACTTTTATTCCATGCAGGTTTCTAGTACACAGTTCCAATAGCAGCATAGCACATACCAGGATTCAATACAGGCTTACAGGCTCCAGTCTGGGCTCTTTATCCAGTTCACAATAAACAGTAATTCAGTTCCCAAGACAAACAGTTCTTTCAGTTCAGTCACCAAGCAGCATTTTTTACTTTCTATCCTCTTTACCTTCAGGAGAGTTCAATATTTTAGGGACTCCTTCTACCCAAGGGTTTTCCCCTGCATCAGCTTCACAATGAATTCAATACTTTTGGGACTTCCTCTCACCCAAGGAATCTCAGCCTGCTTCAGTACTTTACGGACCTCCCTGCCCAAGGATTCTCAGCCTGCAAATACTTTAGGGACCTCCCTGCCCAAGGGTTTTCAGCCTGCAACTCCTTCTCTCCTTCTGCTTCTCTCTCTTGAACTGAACTCCTCCTGGGCCTCCTTCCCAACTGCCTAATCAATCCCTGGCTTCAGCTACCACCACCAATCATTCTCCTTCCATTAGCTTCCCCACACCCATACCAGCTGAGTTGAGCATTAAACTAATGAGACCAATGATGAGCTCCTGCCCACAGGGTTTCCTAACTCTCTTTCCACTCTACACAACCTGCCAGCTTACACCCATGTCTTCCCTGATTGCAGCTAGGAGTCCAGTCCGGGTTCTTCATCTCACCCTCTGGCTCCTTGCCTGCAATGCCTTCTGGGACTTGTATTTCAGATTGAAACTGCTTTAACCCAACTATCCTGGAGATTACTTTATCACAATATGATGCTTCTGAAAGAAGCACAGGGAAGACAGTAAAGAGAGGTCTATCAGTATGGATGGCCATCAGAGGCCTATCAGAGGCGTAGCCAGGTTTTGACATCAGGGGGAGCAGACTTTTGTAAAATAGGCGCCAGTGCGAGGCTAAAGGGCTGGGAGAGAGGAAAGGGTTAAAATCCTCATAGGCATATATGTGTGGTCAGTGACTCAGTTGTTTGGGGAGGCTAAGGTGGAGTGAGGTGAGCCTAGAGTGGGGTTGGGGCAGGGCTAGGCAAAATCCTTAGGGTGAAGGTAGCACCTATGTCAACAGCAAAGGGACAGTGAGGGCACTTTTGAACACAGCAGTGAAGGACCCCTTCACTCTGTCTCCGGTGCACCTGCACTAGTCATTCCCCCCTAGTATCTCTATTACTGAAGGTATTTACACTGCATACACTCCAGGGAATTATGTGCCAAAAACATCCATATACTGTACCACAATAATACTAATTATTAAACAGAATAGTATTTACAGTATTCTGTAAATATATGCAGGTACTTTTAAAATTTGGCTACCAGTCAGTCCTAGCTCTCTAGTCCAGCATCTTCCTGTTGACCATGTGAACAGTGATGTTCAGCAGCACTGTAACAGCACTGGCAACCACAAGATGATTTGGCTATCACATTTTTGATAAGTTGCCAAATGGCCACCAGGTTTACTGCAGAGTTACAAAACATGTTTGTAATAGGCATTATCTACATTAGATGAATCTAATAGTTAAAGAAGTGAGCTGAGAACCAGAGAAGCCAGGGTTCAAATTCCACTGCTGCTCCATTACCTCCTGTACAAACTTAGATGTAAGCCTCCAGAGGCAAGAAAATACCTGTTGTAGCTAAATGTTACACCTCCAGCTCAACATACCATAGAACAGTAGCACTGATTCCTATGATTTAAACAACAAGAACCCTATCTAAGAACAGGCAGCACAACAAACAATACACAGGGCGCTAGAATACCAATACACCTACCACTGGTACAGCAGGGTTTTGGTGGATGCTGCTGGCTGGAAAAGGTTTAAAGTTAGTTTGGAAATTATTAATAGAGTTAGGTGAAGTGTGAGATGTTTCTTAAATATGGTTTTATTTTACAAAAAAGAATAACCCATGATTAGGTGGGGAGTGTGCTATAAAATGTTCCTTGCTGTTTTGGGTACAAGTCAGGTTAAAATTGACTTTGAAACTCTCTATATAGGAAGTTTTGCACTAACTTCTATGGGGGAGGGAGAGCAGCCAAGATTCTAAACAGATCAGAGAAAAAAAAGCCAGTCTTTAGCTGACAAGCTGATTGGTTGAGTGATGTCAGATGTTCCTCTAGGGGGGGTGAGTTGCCAGGGAGACTGCTGAGTGAACTGAATACGAGAGCAGGAAATGACTGGGAGAGAAATGTATGCTGAGTGTGTGAAATGTAAGAAATAAAAGTATATTTTATGAGTTTAAAGTGAAATAAGTGACATTGAAAAAGGGTACTTTGATATTGAAAGTGAGCTGAGGTGAGTGTGAATGTTCCAGTATAGCACTAAATTTCCAGAGATAAGTGATTTACCATTTTAGGGTGAGAGAGGCTTTGATTTGTGGTGGGAATTGTCCTACACGAGAAAGCCTATAAGGGTGTCAGGAAAAAAATGTGTAAGGATTTTGGAAGGACTGAGAGGTGAATCTGATATTTGAGAAAGTTGCTAGTAGGCAATGTCTGTGTGGAAGGTGTGTTTTGTGCACATGTTCTGATTGCAGTACAAGGTTTGAGGTGGCAGATTAAGCTCTGCTTTCGTATGAGTGTGCTGTATGCTCCAGATTGATCTGATAGCTATGCAGAGTAATGTTATGTATTTGAGTGGGGCTTGTGAGATGAAATGTTGAAACATCATTGGAATAGGGACTGTGTACTGTGTGATGGTTTTGAATGCAGTGCTGAAGCCTGCTGGAGCGTTTAGAACAGGGAATCAACAGTGAGAAATAGGTTTTGTAGTGAGAAAACCTTTAACTTATTTTATTTCAATTAGAGAGTGTGGCCACAGTATTGAGAACTGATTAATTGTCACCAGAGTGGAGTCAGTTCCTGGACAAGCAGGGAGTTTAAGATTTTGCTTCCCTGGTTATTTTCTTTATAAGTGAGGTTTAGGGAGAAGAAATCTGGGGGAGTCATCCTCTGAAGGGTTCCAGATGAGCTCCAACGCAAGAAAGACATCACCTAAATAAATTCAACTACATCTAAGTGACATTGCCAATGATGTTGAAAGGAATATATTATTTTTTTCACAACATCTTAAGGGAAAACTAAAGAACAGAACAGCATCAAATATAAAAAAAATCCATGTTTTCCTGACTTGCCTAAGTGTTCTGGATTCAAGTGGGATCCCTGCACAAACATCCATAATACCCATAAAGACTCAAATTCTGACATCAATAGCAAGGGAAGAGTATTAAAACAAATATCTGATTTTGATAAAAAGACAATTTATTTATCTGAAAAGGTTCTTTTCTGCCTTTTTAGGTGATTTTGTTGAAAGAAGCAGAAAAAGTTAAGGGTGAACATGTAGTTCTACATTTGAATGTTGAATATGTTATTGCAGTTCTATTAAGCCACATACTAATTGTGAATTTGAATTTATTTGAATTAAAATTTGTTTGCATTTGTATTCAATAAAGAAAAAGATAATTTGCAGATCTGAAGGTGCGGTTCTTCCAGTTCAGGAACAAATCCTAAATTTAGATTCTTTTCCTCCTTTATTCTTTGAGAGTAAAGGACGAGGTTAGTTTATTTGTTCCACTCCCTCGGCTGTGAGTGTGTGTTCCCTGGATATGCGCCACGACTACAACAATCAGGTATCTGGGAGCACATCACTACAGTCCAGCCGAGAGGGGTGGTAACATAAGTGCAGTCCATTTGTCCTTTCTCCACGTTACTCTTATTGTTTCCTCTTCCCTCACTATATCTCTCTGATATATTCCCCCTCTCTCTCTCTGTTTTCTGTCTCTCCCCTCAAAATTTCACCTTCTTGCTCTTCAGTCCTCCACCTATATTTCTCTTGCCAGTACTTTCCATGTCCTCCTCTCCCCCCTACATCTCCTGTGTCACTCCATCCCTGGCCTCATACCCTTCTCTTTCACCTACTCCTCATTAGTACAATTCTTCCCTCTGTACTTACTATCCTCCTCTCACACTCCTCTCCTTGAGATCCCCCATGGTCTCTCCCACATGGTTCCATCATGCCAAGTATCTCCCCCTCCCTCTCCCTTCTTACACCCTTGCAGCTCAGCATCTCTCTGTCCTTCCCCTCTCCTCCACCAATATGGTCCAGCATTTCCCTGTCCCCTCTCCTTTCTGTTCCACCAACTCCCTATCCCTTCTTCCTTTCCCTCCACCCCTATGGTCCAGTAACTCCCTATTCCCTCTACACCTATGGTCAAGCAACTTTCTGTCCTCTCTCTGCCCCTCCACCTTTATGGTCCAGCAATTCTCTCTTCCTTTCCCTCTACCCCTATGCTGCAGCAACTCCATGTCCTCTCTCTCTCTCTCTTTCTTTTCCCCCCTTATGGTCCAGCAGCTACCTGTCCCCCCTCTCTCTCTCTCTCTCCCTTTCCCACACCTCAAAGTGAAGCTTCAGTGTTCAGCAGGGCAGCAGCTCGGAGAGGAGAGCCTACTCAGGAAAGCTAGCCCGGTGCCAAGAGAAGTGGCAACACTTATCCCAGTGCCATGCACCTTTCCAGGTTGTGTAAGTGGTAAACTGCACAGTAAAAATAAAAGCCTGTTAAGCATGGTTTAGCCCCTACACAACCCAGGAAGTAGCACCGCATCAAGGTTTGTGTACCTGCATCTCCTGTGAGTGCAGCATCTCTTTTCTTCTCTTACTTACTCTCTCCATCTGCCTATGGCCTTCCATCTTCTTCCTCTCTCCCTGGTCCCCTCACCTGTAGTCTGGCATCTCTCCTATCCCCCTACCCCTGCAGATCTAGCACCTGTCCCCTTCCTTCCCTCCCTCTTTCTTGCCCTCCCATGGGTTCAGCACATCTCCCTTCTCCCCAATGAGTCCAGGACCTTTCCCTCTTCTTCCCTGAGTCCCCCTGGAGTCCAGAACCTCTCCTTCTGCTCTCAGCCCCCCCCCCCCCCATGAGTCCATCAACTCTTCCTCTCACTCCTTCAGCCTCTCCTGAATTCAGCAACGTTCTCTTCCATATCATCATGCTGATCAATCCATAGACTGGTGGGTTGTGTCCATCTACCAGCAGGTGGAGATAGAGAGCAAAGCTTTTGCCTCCCTATATGTGGTCATGTGCTGCCGGAAACTCCTCAGTATGTTCTCTATCTCAGCAGGTGGTGGTCACACACAGCAGCAGCTCTGGCTAGGTCTCCAAGCCTAATCTTTAGGTTTTGTTGAGTACCTGGGGTTGAGGGCTCTTCTTGAGCAAGTGCAAACCTGGTGGCGCCAGGTCCCTCCTTTTCTCCCCCCTCCTGCTGGCTGCGTTAAAAAAAAAAAAAAAAATTTTGGACGTCCTTAAGGGCGTTTATTTCAACGTTTATTTAAACGTTTATTGCAGCTACTCACTGGGACACCAGGTCGTTACAGCTCGTAGCGAGAAGCAGGTAATTTTTACCTTTTTATAGCGGGCAGGGGGTTCCCCGATCGATCTCCACGTGGCCTATGGCGTCGGAGGGCGAGGGCGCGAAGAATTGCTCCCCGGACCGCGTGTGCGCTTCTAGCGGGGATGCGGGGGTTTTAAAGTCTGATTCGCCCTTGTTGGGTGTAAGTTTGGAGGCCGGTCAGTATCCCGGGTCTTCCTCCGGTGCGGCGGTTTTTCCCGCCATAAACGCCCATCCCCCGCTGCTCGCTTCCGCCATCTTGGCCGGCCACTCTGCTCGGACGGCTTCTTTTTGGGCCGCCCTTGAGCTGGGAGACGTTCATGCCATGGCCGCCCTTGATTTGGGCGATGGCAAAAAAGCGGCTAAAGTTAAGCGCCGTTCTTCCCGCGCGGCTCCTTCGCGGAGTGTCGCACCGGACGCCATCTTGGATGCGCAATATGTTTCTCCCCCGCTCTTGCGAGCGCCGGTTGAGGGTGCATCTAGGGCTGTGGCCCAGGCTGCTGAAATACACAGTCTGGGGGGTTTCTCCCCCGAGTTTATTTTGCTGCTGCATCAGGCCTTCCTTATGCAAAACGCTGCCCCTTCTCCCTTGTCCGACAAAGGGGTTGAGGCCCCCGCAGTAAACGCCCTCGGGTGGATTCCCAGGGCTTAGAGGACTCTGTCTCCTCTGAGGTAGATGAGGGCAGCGTATCTGAGTTCTCCCAACGGTCCTTTGGGGATTCCTTGGAGGAGACGGATTCCCGCTCGGATGGAGCGGATGACCCCTCTGCAGCGCGGATCTTTCGCTCAGAGGATTTGCCCAACCTGTTAGTGCAGGCCATGAGCATTTTGAAGATTTCCTCTCCAGAGGACGTCTCTCCCTCAGCCCCTGTTGGCTCCGCCATTATGCTGGGGACGAAGCGCCCGCCTAGAACCTTCCACGTGCATGATGCCATGCACACCTTAATTTCGGCTCAATGGGATGTCCCGGAAGCGAGCCTCAAAGTGGCTAGGGCTATGTCCCGCCTCTATTCTTTGCCTGAAAGTGAACGTGAGGCCTTTCTTTGGCCTACCGTGGATTCTTTAATCACTGCGGTGACTAAGAAAACGGCGTTGCCGGTGGAAGGTGGCACGGCCCTAAAAGACGCCCAAGACAGAAGATTGGAGGCGGCTTTAAGGTCGTCCTTCGAGGCGGCTGCCTTAAGTTTGCAGGCCTCAGTTTGCGGCTCCTATGTGGCCAGGGCATGCCTGACGATTGTGCAGCGGGCTTCCCCCTCGGATCCTTCCTTGAGGGCTGATTGGCCGGCCCTGGAATCGGGCTTGGCTTATTTGGCAGACTTACTGTATGATGTCTTGAGAGCCTCGGCTAAAGGTATGGCTCAGACAATCTCTGCGCGGCGCTGGCTTTGGCTGAAACATTGGTCTGCTGACCACGCCTCTAAGTCCCGCCTGGCTAAGTTGCCTTTTAAAGGCAAGCTGCTCTTTGGGGTCGAGCTGGACAAAATTGTGACCGATCTCGGCACGTCTAAGGGCAAGAGGTTACCAGAGGTCAGGGCTCGGGCCAGTGCTCGCCCCGGTAACTCCAGAGGACGGTTTCAGGAAGCCCGTCGGTACCGCCCGGGCAAGTCGGGCTCCTCTGCCCCCTCTTCCTTCAAGAGGAACTTCTCCCCCAAGCAGCATTCCTTTCGCAGAGACCGCCGTCCCGGAGGTGCGCCCTCCGGTCCTCCCCCAGGGTCTCGTACCCCATGACGGGGTCCTGGTCCATGGCCCAGTGCAGATTGGAGGATGCCTGTCCTCGTTTCTGGGCGAGTGGACCAGGGTAACTTCAGACGCTTGGGTGCTGGAAGTCATCAGAGACGGCTACAAGCTAGAGTTCTGCCGACCCTTAAGAGACGGGTTTGTACTCTCTCCCTGCAAGTCTCCGGTCAAAGTTGTGGCAGTGCAGCAGACCTTGGACAATCTGATCCGCCTGGGTGCGGTCGTTCCGGTGCCAGAAAATCAGCTTGGCAAGGGACGTTACTCCATTTACTTTGTGGTACCAAAGAAAGGAGGTTCTGTACGGCCTATCCTCGACCTCAAAGGGGTCAATCGGGCCTTGAAAGTTCGGTACTTTCGCATTGGAGACTCTCCGCTCTGTTATAGCGGCAGTGAAGGCAGGGGAGTTCCTGGCATCCTTGGACATCAAGGAAGCGTACTTGCATATTCCCATCTGGCCTCCTCATCAACGCTTTCTGCGTTTTGCAGTCCTGGGCCGACACTTCCAGTTCAGAGCCCTCCCGTTCGGGTTGGCTACTGCTCCGCGGACCTTCTCCAAAGTAATGGTGGTCATCGCGGCCTTCCTGCGAAAGGAAGGAGTACAAGTCCATCCTTATCTGGAAGACTGGTTGATCCGAGCCCCCTCTTATGTAGAGTGCAGCAAAGCTGTGGACCGGGTTATTGCTCTTTTGAGCTCCCTGGAGTGGATCATCAACTGGGAGAAAAGCCAGCTGCGCCCGACTCAGTCCCTGGAGTATCTGGGAGTTCGATTCGACACCCAAGTGGGCAGAGTGTTCCTGCCGGACAATCGGATTGTCAAACTTCAGGCTCAGTTGGACCAGTTCCTAGTAGCCTCTCCGCTTCGGGCTTGGGACTATGTATAGCTGTTGGGCTCTATGACGGCCACGATGGAAGTAGTGCCCTGGGCCAGGGCTCATATGAGACCACTGCAACACTCTCTGCTGCAGCGCTGGACTCCGGTGTCGGAGGATTATGCTGTGCGCCTTCCCTTGGACCCAGCAGTGCGCAAGGCGCTGAGCTGGTGGCTGAAGACAGACAAGTTGTCTGCAGGGATGCCTCTTGTGACCCCGGAGTGGATTGTCATCACGACGGATGCCTCTTTGACGGGCTGGGGAGCCCACTGCAAGGGAAGGACAGCGCAGGGGCTCTGGTCTCCTGCAGAGGCAAAGTGGTCTATCAACCTCCTGGAACTCAGAGCCATTCGGTTGGCGCTTTTGGAGTTCCTCCCGGTACTGGCGTTGAAGCCAGTACGGGTCCTGTCGGACAATGCCACGGCTGTGGCCTATGTCAACCGCCAGGGAGGTACCAAGAGCGCCCCTCTAGCCAAGGAAGCCATGAATCTATGCCAGTGGGCGGAAGCGAACCTGGAACAGCTGTCAGTGGCCCACATTGCTGGAGTCATGAATGTCAAGGCGGACTTTCTCAGTCGCCATACCTTGGATCCCGGAGAGTGGCAGTTATCGGCTCAGGCGTTCTTGGACATCATGAAGCGCTGGGGCCAGCCGAGCCTAGATCTGATGGCGTCATCGGCCAATTGCCAAGTGCCGCGCTTTTTCAGCAGAGGACGGGACCCTCGATCCCTGGGAGTAGATGCTCTTCTCCAACAGTGGCCGACACAGGAGCTTCTCTATGTGTTCCTGCCCTGGCCCATGTTGGGCAGGGTGCTAGACCGGGTGGCAAAGCATCCGGGCCGGATAATCCTGGTGGGTCCGGACTGGCCCAGACATCCCTGGTATGCGGACTTGATCAGGCTCTCAGTGGACGACCCTCTGCGGCTGCCAGTGGAGCAGGGCCTGTTGCATCAGGGTCCCGTGGTGATGGAGGATCCCTCCCCCTTTGGTCTTACGGCCTGGCTATTGAGCGGCAGCGTCTGAGGAAGAAGGGCTTCTCAGACAAGGTTATCGCCACTATGCTGAGAGCGAGGAAGCGCTCTACTTCTACTGCTTACGCCAGGGTTTGGCGTACCTTTGCAGCGTGGTGTGAAGCAGGCTCACTTTCTCCCTTCACTGCTCCAATTTCTTCAGTGTTGGCGTTCCTGCAAGAAGGTCTGGAGAAAGGCCTGTCGCTCAGTTCCCTTAAAGTCCAGGTAGCGGCGCTGGCTTGCTTCAGGGGCCGCCTGAAGGGTGCTTCCCTGGCTTCGCAGCCAGATGTGGTGCGCTTTCTCAAGGGAGTTAATCACCTGCGCCCTCCTCTGCACTCAGTGGTGCCTGCGTGGAATCTCAACCTGGTGCTAAGAGCCTTGCAGAAGCCGCCTTTTGAACCCTTGTCAAGGGCATCTCTGAAAGACCTGACGTTGAAAGCAGTCTTTTTGGTGGCTATCACTTCAGCCAGAAGAGTTTCCGAGCTCCAGGCACTCTCATGTCGAGAGCCCTTTCTGCAGTTCACTGAGGCAGGAGTGTCTATTCGCACAGTGCCTTCCTTCCTGCCCAAGATTGTTTCTCGCTTCTATGTGAATCAGCAGCTCTGTCTCCCTTCCTTTCGTAGGGAGGAATACTCTGCTCTCAAATATCTGGATGTGAGACGAGTCATCATCAGATACTTGGAAGTGACCAATGATTTCCGGAAGTCGGATCATCGGTTTGTCCTGTTTGCAGGTCCTCGTTAGGGTCTGCAGGCTGCTAAGCCTACAGTGGCAAGATGGGTCAAGGAAGCCATTGCAGCGGCTTATGGGGCCGCGGGGAAGGTGCCGCCTATCCAGCTGAAGGCTCACTCCACTAGAGCTCAGGCAGCCTCGATGGCAGAGGCCGGGTCCGTCTCCTTGGAAGAGATTTGCAAGGCGGCAACTTGGGCATCGGCCCATACCTTCTCCAGGCATTACCGCTTGACTGTGGCTGCTCAGGCGGAGGCCCGGTTTGGCGCTTCAGTGTTGCGGTCAGGGATTTCTATGTCCCGCCCTGGGTGAGTACTGCTTCGGTACATCCCACCAGTCTATGGATTGATCAGCATGATGATATGGAAGGTAAAATTATGTATCATACCTGATAATTTTCTTTCCATTAATCATAGCTGATCAATCCATAGCCCCTCCCAGATATCTGTACTGTTTATATTCTGGTTGCATTTCAGGTTCAAGTTTGGTCTTCAGTTCCTGTTCAGGAGGACTTCGTGTTCAAGTTTTTTCAATTGGATTCTTCAAGAGTTGAGACGAGTTTGTGTTACAGTGAGCTGCTGCATTCCTCTCCGCTCCGTTTTACGGGGCTGGATTGAGACAAATTCTGCCGGCGCTCCCTCCCGCTTCGTGCGACTGTAGGGCAGCTTTGTACCCCTCCCGCTTCGGCGGTGTTAGGGCCAGTCAGCTCCTCCCGCGGTTGCGGTTGCAGGATAAGCCAGATCCCCCCGCATCGGCGGGGTGGTGTCCCTCCCCCGCTGCGCGGGGATGAGCTGGACGGATTCCCCTCCCCCACTTGTGTGGGGATGAGCTGGGTTAATTCCCCTCCCCCGTTTCGGCGGTGGTGAGCTGGGCAGAGTGTCCCTTTGTGGGTGTAATTCTCTAAGTGCTGAGTCCTGCGGATGGAGCTTTGATATCGACATACTGAGGAGTTTCCGGCAGCACATGACCACATATAGGGAGGCAAAAGCTTTGCTCTCTATCTCCACCTGCTGGTAGATGGACACAACCCACCAGTCTATGGATTGATCAGCTATGATTAATGGAAAGAAAATTATCAGGTATGATACATAATTTTACCTTTATCCCTCAGCCCCCCCCCCCCCCCCCCCCGAGTCCAGCACCACTTTCTCTTTATCTCTCAGGTGTCTCCTGAATCCAGCAGCACTTTCACTTTTTTTCTAGCCCTCTCTTGAGACCAGCACTGCTCCTTTTTCCCTCAATCCAGCACCTTCTTCCCTCAACCCACCCCCCCTCCCAAGTCCAGCACCTTTTTGGTTATATCTAAAATGTAACCTACAAAACATGAAGATACTACTACTACTACTTGACATTTCTAAAGCGCTACTAGGGTTACACAGCGCTGTACAATTTAACATAGAAGGACAGTCCCTGCTCAAGGAGCTTACAATCTAAAGGACAAATGTACAGTCAGTCAAATTGGGGCAGTCTAGATTTCTTGAAAGGTATAAAGGTTAGGTGCCGAAAGCAACATTGAAGAGGTGGGCTTTGAGCAAAGATTTGAAGATGGGTAGGGAGGGGGCTTGGCGTAAGGGCTCAGGAAGTTTATTCCAAGCATAGGGTGAGGCGAGGCATAAGATGTGATTCCACGAGCCCCAATGAAAGGAGAGTTTAATTTTACTTCCATTTAATTTCAATATATTCCATCAACTTTATAACACCTGGCTTCCCAAGGCAGATTACAACAGTTAAGATGAGCCCGTCAAGAAACAGGATATCCTCACTGAAATTTCATCTGTATTGTATAGAACAGTGTAAGAAAATACATAGTTTTTAACTGCTGTTTCTACCAGCTACACTAATTTTTTTAAGCTGTTGTAGTGATACTCAATTTTTATTTCATATAATGAGCTAGATAGGCTCACCAGTGGCGTAGCAAGGGCAGGGCGGTGGGGGAGGTCCGCCCCAGGTGTCAGCAGGTGGAGGGGATGCTCCGCTCCCACTGCTCCCACCCTCCTTAAAAAAAATTTTGTGAAGCGGAGTTGCAGGCAGGTGGCAAGGTAGGAAGGGGGAGGGAGAGGGGAGACAGGTTCGTTTTTAGTGATGATTGAAGTATCTAATCTACAAGACGGGGGGAAAGGATGGGGGAGATAAAACTTAACATGCAGTTGCAGTGGCGTAGTGGCGTAGCTAGGGTAGTTGACACCCAGGGCCGGTCATTTTTTAACACCCCCCTCCAAAATCTAGTACTAGGCATGCCGAGAATACAAAACACTCAGGACCTTTAGAGCAATTCTACCATACCATAAGCAGTCATTTCTACAAGTCACACAAGGAAAAGGAAAGCACCTTAAACACTACAGTGATCACTAGAACATCAATTCACCTATTGTAAAACGAAACCAGACAGAATAGTACAGATCGTCGATCCTGCACAGTCAAAGCCAACTGAAAGCCATGTCTTTTTCACAAACACAGATACACTCTAAACCACTATAGAATAAGTAATAAACTTTCTATTTAGACAAAAATTAAACTGAACCCCCCAAGATGCCAGACTCTGCATACAATGCAACACCACAGAAACAGAAAATGTCCCCTAGTACTGTGCAAAATATAAAGACAGCAGATGTAAATTTGAAAAAACTAACAAGTACCAATCACCACTTTACAAATAAAAATAAAACAAATATAGAAAATAAAATAACACCATTTTATTGGACTAATACATTTAGCTTTCAGACGCCAAAACATCCTACAGTATAGTGCTGTTACAGTATCCTATCCTGACCTGAGGAAGGGGGTTTTGTTCTCCGAAAGTTAGCCAAAATGTATTAAAATTAGTCCAATAAAAAGATTACCTTGTTTACATGTTCTATTACAAACATTAACACAGCTACAATACTACTTTATCCTAAAGCAAAAAAATAAAAATATATATTTTATTTACAGTTTGTTGTCTCTGGTTTCTGCTTTCCTCATCTTCTTTTCACTGTCATCCTTCCATCCAGCATCTGTCTTTGTTCTCTCTCTCTGCCATCCAGTGTCTGCCCTCTCTGCTGTTCCCTCCATCCAATACCTACCCTCTCTCCCTGCCCCTTCCATCCACCATCTGCTCCTGTCTGCCCTCTCTCTCTCCCCCTTCCATTCACTGCCTGCCTTTTCTATACCTTCCATTCACTGTCTGCCCTTTCAATCCACCATTTGCCCTCCCTCTCCCATCCATCCAGGGTCTGCCCTCCCATCCATCCAGGGTCTGCCCTCCCTCTCACTCCCTCTTCTATCCAGGATCTGTCCCCTCTCTCTGCCTCTTTTTTTCAGCCCCCAGTTCCAGCCCCACTATCCCACTAGTCCCCAGTTTCAGCCCCAGCCATTTTCTCCCACCAGTCCTTAGCTTCAGCCCCCAGCCACTTCTCCATGTCCCCTTTTCAGCCCCCAGTTTTAACCCCAGCCCTTTTCTCTCACCAATCCCGAGCTTCAGCCCCCAATCACTTCTCCCTGTCCCCTTTTCACACCCCAGTTTCAACCCCAGTCCTTTTCTCTCACCAGTCCCGAGCTTCAGCCCCAGCCACTTCTCCCTGTCTCCTTTTCAGCCCCCAGTCCCCACAGTTTCAGCCCCTGCCCCTTTTCAGCCCCCAGTCCCAGTAGTAGCCCCCTTATCCCACCTACTCTCCTTTTCAGCCCCCAGTTCCAGCCCCCTTCATCCACATGCCTTGCATTAGGGCCCCTCTTTTCAGCCCGACCCATTCTCCCACCTGACCAGGCATGCCCCATTTTCCCTCATGACCCCTTCTCAGACCCCAGTTCCAGCCCCCTTCTCCCATTTGAGAGCCCCCTCCCCACCCCCTTCTCCCATCTGAGAACCCCCACCCCACCCCTTCTCCCATCTGAGAATTCCCCCTTCTTCCATCTGAGAACCCCCACAACACCCCACCCCCTTCTCCCATCTGAGAACCCCCACCCTACCCCAGTCCCCTTCTCCCATCTGAAAACCCTCCCCTCCCCATCTGAGAACCCCCATAACACCCCTCTCCCATCTGAGAACCCCCTCCCCACCCCGACTCTGACAGCCCTCTTCTCCTGCCACCACCCTACCTTTATGTTTAAGCGGTTTTTATTACAAGTTCAGCACGTTACAACTATGTCAACAATACACTGCAAAGTTCCACAAACATACCATGCTGTATGCAAACATCATAATACACCATAACATCTTAACTTTTTGAAAAAGAATTCCACCCCCTCCCTCTAAACTTCCAACAATGCCCTTCAACATCAACTGCATGTTAAGTTTTATCTCCCCCATCCTTTCCCCCGTCTTGTAGATTAGATACTTCGATCATCACTAAAAACGAACCTGTCTCCCCTCTCCCTACCTCCCTTCCCGTCTTGCACTTCCCCTTCCAACCTTGCCACCACCACCCTACCTTTAAAAAAAATTTGTGAAGCGGAGTTGCAGGCAGCGCCTCGCGTCTGCCCTGCTTGTAAAAGAAGTAAATCTCTTCTCCTCATCGTCGTCGGGCTTCACTGTGTCCCGCCCTCACGGAAATAGGAAGTTACCTCAGAGGAGGGCGGGACACAGTGAAGCCCGACGACGATGAGGAGAAGAGATTTACTTATTTTACAAGCAGGGCAGACGCGAGGCGCTGCCTGCAACTCCGCTTCACAAAATTTTTTTAAAGGAGGGTGGGAGCAGCAGGAGCGGAGCACCCCACACCTGCTGACATCCGGGGCGGACCGCCCCCACCGCCCCGCCCTTGCTACGCCACTGCTGGGCTTGATGGACCTTTGGTCTGTCCCAGTATGAAAATACTTATGTACTTATGTGATGGTTATCAGAAACAGATGGGGTGGTGGGGGATGTAACAGGTCTTTACAAAGTGTTTGCGATAGCCACATTACTGGGGAAAAAAGAAGATATTTAGTAGATCTAAACAACATGGGAAATAACTTGTGCTTTGTGGGGAGTCTCAAGGCAATCACCACCGCTGTCAAACTAAAAGACGTAGAATGGTTTTTTTTTGTTACATTTGTACCCCGCGCTTTCCCACTCATGGCAGGCTCAATGTGGCTTACATGGGGCAATGGAGGGTTAAATGACTTGCCCAGAGTCACAAGTGTGCCTGTGCCTGAAGTGGGAATCGAACTCAGTTCCTCAGGACCAAAGTCCACCACCCTAACCACTAGGCCACTCCTCTACTCCTTACATGAAGCCAGAAAACTACTTGCCAAGCTAGGGAGATCGGAAAATTAAAAAAAAAAATGTTATGTTGAATGACGTAGCAGTTTTTGAACATCTGGGTGTAAACATACAAGTCCTACATCGTAAAGACAGAGACAGTTGGTGTCTTTTTAAAACAAGCAACCATCAGCTGTACCATAAGACCATCTGTTACTTCATCATGATCATTTTTACGGTATCTTAGATTCAAACAATTCTACGGTAAGAAAAATTTCTGTAAACGCTGTGAAATGTCTTATAGGCATTAGCGCACGTGCAAATCATGCTGTAATCTTTGTCTGACATATGCGCAGTTCAGGAGGGGTGTAGAGAGAGGTGCCCTGTCGGCTGTATTGTCGTTCTAAGGAATGTTTAAAACAAAATACAAACCTGGCATCCAAAAAAGAGATAGAATGCTTGTCTAAAATATTTTGCAATAAGTGTGACACTTACACAGAAAAAAAGCACAAATGCAAAGTCAGAAAATGTTTGCAGTGTGGTGATTCTTTACTGAAAGGGGGAAACCATTTATATTATATGACAAGGCTGGCCTAAAACATCCAAAAGGTATATCATTTATGATTGTGTGTGCATGCAGGAAACAGGGTGCACATCCTCAACTATATCTTTGCAAAGGACTTTTATCAGCAGCATGAATGGGAATTCAAGGGTGTGAATTGTCTCTCCAAGTTCATAAGTTCTTTTATTGACAAGTGGTTCAAGGACTACACTTTCATAGCACACAATCTGAAAGGTTATGACAGTTATTTTGTCATCTCTAAATTTTCTGCCCATGAAGCTTATCAAGCTCACGCAAGCCACAGGCTTTAAAGGCAGCAAAGGGTACTTTCCTCACTTTTTTTTCACACCTTGGAAAACCAACCTATATGGGGGAAATGCTGGAAGGAAAAGTACTATGGCATTGAGTGCATGATGCCCGATGAGAAAAAGGCTTTCACACGCTGGTACGGAGAGAAAAAGCAAAGACGTTTGGATTTACAAGAAGAACTAGTTTTCTATTGTAAGCAAGATGTCTATATTTTACAAAAAGCATGTATCCTGTACAGAGAGGAAATTATGAAAATGACGGAGAGGGCTGTGGAGGTAGACATAGAAGAAATACTAGTGGGGGGAAGGGGGCGTGACGGCACCCCTAAAGAATTGTATAGACCCGTTCCAGTACATCACACTCACTTCCATGTGTATGGCTATGTTCAGGTTCATGTGTTTAAAACCGAAAACCATAGCTCTGCCAACAGTCAACAATTATCTTCAGCAGACCATAACATATTCAACTGCCAGTATCTGTTGGCTAATGTAAACAGAGGACAAACAACACATACTAATCAGGCACACTCTAAAGGGGGGGCAAAATGTGGGTGGGTGACTACATTCGCGATGGATATGCCAGCATTAACGGCGAGCACAATGCCTTTGAATAGATGCTTTTACCACGGTTGTACGACCTGCACAGTTCTAAAAAACAGAACCCTTTGATGGGTACCACCTTTGGGTTTCTCACCTACAAAACACAGTGCAGGGCAGATTACCTAAAAGAGAAAGGGTTTAAGGTCATCAGTATTTGGGAACATAAGTAGGACAGTTTGGTTAAAACAGATAGGGAATGTGTAGCCTTTCTGAGCAGAGCCGCGTTACCCGAACCTTTAGTTCCACGAGATGCCCTTTTTGGAGGCAGAATGAACGCAGTGTATCTGTACTATCAGGTTAAACAGGCTAAGAAAATACACTATTATGATTTTACCAGCCTGTACCATTTTGTAAATAAAACTAAAGAATATCCAATCAGACACCCCAAAATCATCCATGACAACTTCATCCCCCTTTCCGATTATTTCGGGTTTGTGAAAGTCAAGTTGTTCTCCCCGCGTGGACTCTTTCTCCAAACTGCTCTTTAGGGTGCACGATAAACTCATGATCCAGTTCTGTCACACTCCGTAACGAGTCAGCAGGAAAAATTTACCCACAATGATGATAAGAGAGCTCTGGTGGGGATGTAGTGTACCATGGAATTGGAAATGGCCATCTCTAAAGGGTACATGGTGGGGGAAATCTACAAGGTCTGGCATTTTGAACAGACATCTACACAACTCTTTGCAGAGTACATAAACATGCATCTATTTATTTTTATTACATTTGTACCCCGCGTTTTTTCCACTCAAGGCAGGCTCAATGCAGCTTACATATTATATACAGGTACTTATTTGTACCTGGGGCAATGGAGGGTTAAGTGACTTGCCCAGAGTCACAAGGAGCTGCCTGTGCCTGAAGTGGGAATCAAACTCAGTTCCCCAGGACCAGAGTCCACCACCCTAACCACCAGGCCACTCCTCCACTCCAAAGGCAGGAAGCATCAGGGGTTTCCTCAGTGGTGTACCGATGCTGAAAAACAAAAAAGGTGCATAGATTATTTCTACTAGAAGGAAGGTGTGCTTTCACGTTCCAATCAGATAACCATGAACCCTGCAAAATGACAAATTGTAAAACTATTCTTAAACTCTTTGTGGGGGAAGTATGGTCAAAGAAGAAATCTACCTGCCACCAGAATCATAAGAGACCCTGATGAGCTATATGCTATATGCTATATATATATATATATCTGTTTTCCCCCTAATACATCATGTCATCTTGCGATCTTATAGTGTGCGTCACCTGGAAACGCACGAAGCAACCAGATAAAACTAACATCTTCATTGCCTCTTTTACAACTGCATAGGCTCGGCTAGAGCCATACAGGGTTCTTGATGCTTTACAAGAGCACTGCCTTTATCACAATACAGACTCTGTGATTTTTATAAGTAAGGAGGGTGAATGGGATCCTCCTTTGGGTGACTATTTAGGTGAATTAACGAGCAAGATCCCTAAGGGTGAGCATATCACAAAGTTTGTATTGCCGATCCTAAACATACGGGTACAAGCTATCCAGTGGTGAGATCCGTTTGAAGGTAAAAAGGTATCACACTCAAGAGCGAAAACAGCAAAAAAATAATTTTTGGTAGTCTAAAGGAGCTAGTTCTGGATTATGATCAGTGGGTGCCACTGAATGAACAAACTAAGATATCCATTCAGCAAAAAACAATAGTCAGAAACAAGGCCCAGTGACAGGTTGAATCTCATATACTTAAAAAATTCAAAGGATCATGTATGATAAATGGGTTTTGATTCAAAATTTTAATTTTGCCTTACGGATATTGATTATATTTTTACTTGACCATGTCTAGCTTTGCCACATGTTATTACGTTTTTATACATGTGATTGTGTGATAAACAAGAAAAAAAAGTGGGTATCTGGGAGGGGGATGCAGAGAGAGTGAGAGGTTTGCTTATCTGTAACTTGAATGTTTCTTAGGTGAACACAGTGCTAAAAGCAAAATAAAGAATTCAGATTATAACCTTTTGAAAGAAACAAATGCCTATTTCTGTGGTGGATGGCTACAGAGAAGGATGGGAGCTTTGGGTGGACGGCTGAAGAGAGGGAGAATGTGCGCGCGTGTGTGTGTGGATGGCTAGCGAGGAGGGGTCTTGCGAGGGGATGGCTAGCGAGAAGGAACAGACTGTACTTTTTGAAACAGAGCTGCAATTAGGCTGTAAGTTGATCTCACACCAGATTTTTTTTTCCTTTCGTACTGCCGAGAAAGGGAGGCAAAGCAGAAAAAAAAATGTATTCTGCCATTCCACCTTGGCTTGTTTATAACTTTTTAAGTTCATCTGTCTTAAGCCTGAGCTGTGATTTTCCCCGTAAGTTTTGTTGCTAGCTTGGAGGGAGGGGGAGGCACAAAGCAGCGGTGTTCTGCCTTTCAAAGGATCTGCAGAGAAAATCAGCTGGCTCTTACAAAAGCAGACCTCCTGGCATTTTTTCTGTCTCACTTCAGCCTTTTAGGGCATGATCTCTCTTGAAAACAGGAGGGGGGCAGCGCTTGCATTCGCATGCAAGCTAAAGCAAAGAGGAGGAGGATGGTCGGTCAATTTTTTTTTTTTAATCCTAAAACGGTCAAAAAAAATCCTAAAACGGTTGTCATTTAGTAAAAACAGTTTTAAAAGTAATTACAAGCAAGGTATCCTTTTTTGAAATAAACAAATGATAAGAAATAGAAAACAAAGGCTGTGGGGGGCAGTGTAGGAGGTTTTTTGACATCACTTCCTATTGTACGGGGCAAAACTTGCACTGCCACTGAACTTGTAAAACTTGACTTGCACTGTTTACTCTATTTGGACTTTTGTGGACTTTTGCACTAGTAGGATTTTCTATTTGGACTTTGCATTCACACTTGCACCTTTGCTTTGTACCAAAACCTCAGCTTTTTATAATGAGCCTAGACTAAAACCTAAAACTGTATAGTTGAACCTTTACTAGTAATATCTATTGGTTAACCAGCAGCTAGATAACAAGTTGTAGTAGTCAGCAATTTAGGTTTGTAAGGAAGGCAGCTGGCTCTGCCAGTGCAGTCTCGTGATCCATGCATAGAGGCTGTATTGTGTGAATGTGCTGAAACACTGCAATAAGTTACATTTCTTGCAAAGTAACAATTTCTGTGAAAGCTATGAAACTGACGTATCTTTTCTCTGTGAGAACTACAGAACTACTAATGTATTGCGCATGTGCATGTACTGCGCATGTGTATGTGTGATGTATGGTGTGTTTTATGCGCATGACCACTAATCTGTATAAGAACGAGTGTCAGGTGACGCTCATGGCGCAGTATCCCGAGTCTGAACTTAGTACTGTGACAGCTAGCTAATAAAAGTTGCCTTGCTTTGGAAGTCAGCGTCTCGGCCTCCTGATTTACTTGCTAATTAGTCCTGTTACATTGGCGAGCCAGCCAGGAGGCGGGGACGAGGAAATTTCCTCCCCTCCCTGTTAGTGGCACGGCTGGGCCGGGACAGGCGATTCCCTCCAGCTGACTGGAAAGTGCGCACCGCTGAGTTCAGCGTCTGGCTGCTGTGAGAGAATTGCGCAGGGCTGGGTGGCCTGCATAAGGGTGCGCGATCCTGGGCAAGACAACTTTTCGGGTCTCCGGAGACGCTTGAACCCCGCACCTGAATCAGGCGAGTATACTATCTGGGAATCAGCAGCCGACCCAGTAAGGGTCAAAGAGGGGCTTGATCATCCCCCTCGCAGTGCCAAGTAGGGACGAAGTCCTGAAATCCACTAGGCTCCGGGCAGAGACGGAAGGGCGGGCTTCCAGTCTGTATGAAAGTTGAGTGATTGGCCCTGCGGTTTCAAGCTGGGCGACCGCGTCTTGGCCAGGGCGAGTGGTGAACCTTCTGTGTCTGGTAGAGCGGGACCCCTTACCCCTCTGCCATCCCTTTCCCTTCTTGTCTGTATACTATCCTTTGGCACCATCGTACGGGATGGGCGGGGGTGGGTCTACACCTTTGGATTTAATGACTGAGCACTTTAGTGAAGTGTTTGACCAGAAACACTGTTCCAGGGCAGGGATGATACAACGCTGTCAGTTTATGTGGCCTGGGCTGGGATGATCTGTTAATTGGCCACCAAAGGGCACTTTTGCATATGAAAAGGTTGCAGCTGTTCAGAACATTGTAATAGTAGACGGTAATCCTGGCTGTCCTGAGGATATTCCGTATATAGAAGGGTGGGTGGATGTGGTGCGAAACCCGCCGACATGGGCCCAAAGGAAAGTAGAGAAAGCAGCCTTAATGGTGGTAGCCCAAAGAAAAAAATCAGAGACCTAAATTGAAACCAAAATCTCAGTCCTTGCCTGCGGTAGTTGAGGGGGTGGCTGAGGGCCGCTGCGAAGTTAAGCCTATTTGTTCAAAGAAAACAGTCCCTGTTTTAGAGAAACCCGAGGAGGAGGATCCCATGTCTAGCCAGGCCCCGCCCCCTTATACCCCGATATATCTGGATCTTGCTGAACTAAGAAGGGAGGATGTTGGGCCAGGACCCCAGGAAGAGAATTCAGGTAGTCAGCCTACACCTGATCAAGCGGAGCCCCGGGGAGATCAGAAGACCTTTAGGAAAAGTCAGAGAGTCCTCAAGGAACCCACTCGTTACCCGGCCACGAGCCCAGTTGCACCACCTGCTGATCGCCGGATTACGGCTGATTTATATCCCATTAGAGAAGCCATGGTACAATTACCAAATCCTGAGAATCTAGACCATCCAATTGAGTCAGTAGTCTATAACCATGTCCCCTTCTCGAGTTCAGATCTCCTGAATTGGAAGAATCATGGGCCCACATATGAACAAAAACCAGAACAACTTATTGAACTAGTAGAGGGGATAATATTTAGCCACAATCCGTCCTGGTCCGATTTGAGACAACTGAGCTCCCATATATTAACTACTGAAGAACGCCGTCAGCTGCAACAAAACATGGAAGAGGCAGTTCGGCAGGCGCATCCAAATGAACCAGATTTAGCCAATCGCGTTGCTGCCTTGGTACCCACCACCCAACCTGAATGGAATCATCGGACTCCAGCAGGCCGAGAGTCCTTGCGTCAATATCAACAGGCCTATATGGCGGCCCTGAAGAAAGGGAAGCGCAAAGTCACCAATATGGGAAAGATTCATGACATAATACAAAAGAAACATGAAAGTCCAGGAGACTTCCTGGAACGGCTTATGGATGCCTATCGCAAGTATAGTCCAATTGATCCCGAGGACCCAGCTAACCGTCCCATGGTAGTAATGAGTTTTGTTACCCAAGCAGCACCAGATATTAGAAGGAAGCTGCAGAAGACTGAGGGGTTTGAAGGCATGAGTATTAGCCAATTAAAGGCGATGGCTGATCGTGTTTTTGGATATCAGGATCAGGAGGAGAAGAGTGAGGCCCGGAGAGAAGCGAGCAGACAGATGCGTGAAAATGCCACATTGTTGGCTGCTGCTCTGGAAGAGCAAAGGGGGCAAAGTAAAGGAGTGGCTATGTCTGATGAACCCAGGGGGCAGAGCAGGGGAAGAGGTCGGAAGTATCCCTTAGGGAAGAACCAGTGTGCATACTGCAAGCAAGAAGGCCACTGGAAGGCGGAGTGCCCGGAGAGGGGAAAGGGCCGTGGACGGACAGAGCAACAGGAGTGGCAGATGGCTGCGGATGCTGGTCAAACCCACACAGCATGAAGGCACCGGGAGGGGAGAGTCCCCACTGACCCTCTGGTGGAAATTCAAGTGGGGACGCAGCGAATGAAAGCTCTGTTGGATACCGGGGCCCAGAGATCTGTCATAACCACAGCAATAGCCCCCGAGACCAAAGATACCATACCGATAGTGGGGGCCTCGGGAAAATCCATCACTGCACCTCTGTTGAAGGAAAGACAGGTCCACATTGGAGGAAAAACAGTCTCTCACCAGTTTATACACATACCTGGATGTCCCGTTCCTCTGATTGGGCGTGACTTCTTATGCAAGTTGCAGGCCACCTTAACTTTTAAAGCAACGGGAAAGGAAAAGGCCACCATTGAAGAACAACCAGTATCTCTCATCTGTCCTGTCCAAGAGGAGTGGCGATTACACGCTCCTCTGGTTATTACTGCCACTGCCAGCCGCTACACCGACAACACTGAATATGCCCAGCAGAGAAGGACTCTGATGGCGAGTGTCCCTGGAGTTTGGGCAGAACTGAATCCTGGAGGACTGGCTGTAAATGCCATCCCTGTTTGGGTTGAGCTGAAACCCAATGCCCAAATAGTTAACCAAGGCCAGTATAGCATACCATATGCTGCTCGACAGAGTATGCAAACGCATTTGCAGAAACTCCTCCAACAAGGAGTCCTGAAATCTACCAGATCAGCCTGGAATACCCCACTACTGCCAGTCAAGAAGCCAGGAACCCCCGAGTATCGACCAGTTCAGGACCTAAGGAAAGTCAATAATCAGGTTGTGGATATCGTTGCCCTCGTACCAAATCCCTACTCCATTTTAGCCCAAGTGCCAGCCCAAACCAAGTGGTACAGTGTCATTGATCTGAAGGATGCCTTCTTCTCCATCCCTCTTGCCGCTGATAGTCAACAGTTGTTTGCCTTCACATGGGAAGACCTGCAAACTGGGATCAAGCAGCAATTCACTTGGACCCGACTCCCCCAGGGGTTCAAGAACTCACCCACTCTCTTTGGAGAGCAACTTGCCCAAGACCTGAAAGCATACCAGTAGAAGTACGGGCCTGTCGTCCAATATGTAGACGACCTGTTAGTAGCCCGGGAAACGTACACTGACTGTGCAGAAGCTACCCGCTACCTCCTGAAAACCTTGGAAGCCCAAGGGTACCGAGCTAGCCGAAAGAAGGCACAGATATGCAAAATCGAAGTCGAGTATTTGGGATTTCGCCTCCGGGAAGGTACCCGGAGGCTCGGTACACCCCGTACTGAAGCCATCTGTGACCAGCCCACACCAACAAATAAAAAGGAACTGCGGGCATTGTTGGGAGCAGCTGGATATTGCCGAATATGGATCCTCAACTTTGCTGTTTTAACCCAAGATCTGTATGCCAAGTTGAAAGGGCCTGAACCCGAGGCCCAACCTTTCCGGTGGGAACAACACGAATTGAGGGCCCTAGCTGATTTGAAAACAGCCCTTGTATCCCCCCCAGCCATTGGACTTCCGGACGTAACAAAGCCCTTCCACCTGTTTGTAGATGAGAAGAAGGGCCAGGCACTTGGAGTACTAACGCAAACAGTCGGTACTTGGCAACGACCAGTAGCATACCTGTCTAAAGGCATGGACAATGTAGCAAAAGGTTGGCCAGGATGCCTGCGGAGCATAGCTGCTGCCTGCCTACTGATCAAAGAAGCCCATAAGCTCACTTTTGGCCAAACATTACTTGTAACTGCTCCCCATACCATATGGGGCCTATTAGAAAGTCATGGACCTCGTTGGATGACCAACTCCCGGTTGGTTAAGTATCAGGCTTTACTGTATGAAAACCCAGAAGTACAGATTCAAGATACCACCAACCTGAACCCTGCCACACTCCTGCCAGCTCCCGAACCCAGATTGCACAATTGCGAAGAAGTAATGGGCACTGTCCACTCCAGTAGACCTGATCTTAAGGATCAGCCGTGGCAATGGGGAGTGGCATTATTTACAGACGGGAGTAGTCAGGTAATAGCAGGGGTTCGTCGAGCAGGGTATGCGGTTGTATCAGAAGACCACGTAATAGAGGCAATGGCCTTACCGCCCGGAACCTCTGCTCAGAAGGCTGAACTGATTGCCCTCACCAGAGCCCTTCAGTGGGCAGAAGGGAAGGTGGTCAATATTTACACCGACTCTAAATATGCATTCTTAACCCTTCAGGTACATGGGGCACTGTATAAGGAACGAGGCTTCCTAACAGCAGAAGGAAAGGGACTTGTGCATGCCACTGAAATCTGCCAATTGCTTGATGCAGTGTGGAAACCCAAGAAAGTGGTGGTGATGCACTGTAAGGCTCATACCAGTAGAACGGACCCCATTGCTCAGGGCAATCAGCGAGCGGATGATGCAGCAAAGAAGGCAAGCCAACTTCCTTATTCTTCCAATTCTGAAATGCTACTCCTAATTCCTTTGCCAACAGAGACCCCAACTTACGCTCCTTCAGAAGACGAGTGGGCTCGACGAGAGGCACTGGAACTACGTCAAGGCTGGTGGGTGTTACCGGATGATCGAATATGGATACCTGAGACGTTGGCCTGGACTGTGGTCAAGGGGGCCCATGACCAAACTCACTTCGGCCGAGACGCCCTGAGTCAGTTACTTGGAAAAACGTACTACATCAATAACTTATCCCACTGGACTAAACATGCTTCTCGTCAATGTCTCACCTGTGCCCGGAATAACCCACGGACAGGGCCAGGCCCAGGCCCAGGCCCAGCCCCCGGAAACATCTTACGAGGCACCAGTCCTTTCCAAGTCTGCCAGATTGATTTCACACACATGCCTCCAGCCAAAGGGTTTAAAGCTATCCTTGTAGCAGTATGTACGTACACTGGGTGGATTGAGGCTGTACCTACGCGAACTGAGATGGCCAAAGAAGTTACCTCTTTCCTCATCCATCAGCTCCTCCCAAGGTATGGACTCCCCAAGCAGATTAATTCGGATAACGGTCCTGCTTTCACCAGCGAATTAACCCAGCAGCTTAGTAAAAGACTTGGCCTCGATTGGAAACTGCATTGCGCATGGAGACCTCAGAGTAGTGGAGCGGTAGAGCGGGCCAACAGATCTCTGAAGAATCAATTAGCTAAGCTTTGCCAGGAGGCAAAAGCCAAGTGGCCTGATCTTCTACCTCTGGCTCTACTACATCTTAGGTGTCTGCCAAGGGCCACTGGTCTTACTCCCTATGAGATGATGTACGCCAGACCACCACCTTTGCCCTCCTATCCCACTACAGTGCAAATCCAAGGGGAGGGTACCCTTGTCCAGCAGTTGAAAGGGCTAAGACAGGCAGTGCAGGACATCCAACAGTATACTGAGAGCACCCATCCATTAGTTTTAACCACCCCAGTACACCAGTTTCAGGTAGGAGATGAAGTTTGGGTAAAAGAATGGGACGATACTGATTGTTTAAAACCTAGATGGCAAGGGCCTTCTCTTGTCATTCTAACCACTCCCACTGCTGTTAAAATTGCAGGGTCTCCTGTCTGGATACATTGGACCAGAGTGAAACCTGCAGCTGCCTCACCACCACAGGGAAAGTGGACGGCTCGCCCGAACCCGAAACACCCTCTGCGGTTGACTCTCACCAGGAGTCAATAACTGTGTCCCCACATATAAGTTCATACAGCGGCCATTCCTTGCCACTAAATGATATTTATCCGGTATCTAACCTGGGGAATATTCCTTTGCAGCAGACCCTACCCTTCCGTAGTTCACTCCAAGACATGTCAGGACTGTACTTCTCCGGTTCGGAGTGGACCCCAAAAAGGGGGTTTTATGTTTTTTGCCCATACATCTGTTCATAGAGACTGCTGGTTGGTCCCTCCCACTGTCTGCATAGAAAACAACAAAAAATATTGGATAGGTAACCTGAAGCCCCATGCACACCGATTTGGCTCCGTGTGCTCAGGTGCCTGTCACACCTGTCCCAAAGGTAGACCAGTAGCTTGTGCTACCTATGCTGGACAGTGGGGCCTGACTGACGGGGGAGGGAAACAGGATATGGTACAGGAATTACTGGTGCAGAAAGCTGTCGCACAACTCACCCGACCTGTTCCTCCCCCACCCCCCAATACAGGGGCTAACTGTAGCACTGCTTTATATGATTCAGTTGTACACCTTACTTCTGATTTTGATGATGTTTTCAAACAAGGGAAAAATTTGTTTATTGATCTGACTTCCCGCATAGGATGGGCGCTTAACATTACCGATTGTTGGATTTGTGGGGGAGCCTTAATGGGAGAATCCTGGCCCTGGCGAGGTTCCCCTATGACTCCAGAACAACTTGCAGCCTGGAATTGGACTAAACGCCCCTCCTATACACAGCGTGCCGGCCAATGGACCCTTAGCTCACTGGTGATAGGCCATGAATGTATTTCTCGGTATCCGGATGGCAATTTCACTAGTCCAATAGGAGACACTCCCTGTGTTTCCATCCTTACTGTTAATGGCACTCAGGTGCAACATTGGCCGGCCGCTGTCACATGGTATCCCAGTTCTGTTGCTAACAAATTATGTTCCCCTTATAATTTTACTAACACCATCCAACTGTTTAATTGCTCTGGACCTAACCCCTTTCAGGGAGTCTCTCAGTTGAGAGGCCACTGAAATAACCCAGGTCTTCGGGGTGCCCGAAATTGGCAAGCACCTGATGGGTTATTCTGGATCTGTGGATATACTGCATATGCCTGCTTGCCGGGTACCTGGTCAGGATCTTGTACTATTGGGTTAATTTATCCTGATTTTTTCTTGTTACCTCACTCTGCGGCTGCAGATTTGGGCACACCATTGTATGATGATTTAACTCATCATTCCCGCAGGTCCTTCCCCATCGGAGGAGAACAAAAGTGGGGATCGGATGAGTGGCCTCCAGAGCGGATTATAGAGACTTATGGCCCCGCAACCTGGGCCCAGGATGGGTCCTGGGGATACCGCACCCCAATTTATATGTTAAATCGTATCATCCGGTTGCAAGCTGTGGTAGAAGTTATCACCAATCATACAGCTGAGGCTCTAGAGCTTATAGCCAAGCAACAAACCCAAATGCGAACTGCCATTTACCAGAATCGGTTGGCACTGGATTACCTTCTTGCGGAAGAAGGGGGGGCCTGTGGAAAGTGGAATACTTCCAATTGTTGCCTGCAAATTGATGATACTGGAGCTGCGGTCTTAAATATACAGTAGCTACTGACATTAGAAAGCTTGCACATGTTCCCGTCCAGAAATGGACCTCTATGTTAGGTGATAGTTGGTGGGATTCTCTCTTTCGGGGCACGTGGTGGAAGAAATTGATATTTTTCGGGATCTGCCTGTTTGGGGGCCTTGTGTTTTTACCCTGTTTACTTCCATGTGTTTTGTCTTTTGCTCGCAGGGCCATGGAACGCATTGCTGATCAGCGAGCAGCCCTGCAAATTATGTCTCTCCAGATGTATTCCTCACTGCCTTCGATAGAGGAGGATCCTGATTCCTCTGAAGATGACTCTTAGCTTCAGCAACCTTCCACCACACCCCTATCCTACCATACTAACCTCATTTCCTTTGTCTTTTTTTAGATACTGTGCACGACTTGCCCTCTGGACCATCTACACCTTTCTTGGTAAAGACCGGCTACAAAGGGGGGAGCGTCCAATAGGGACCTTTCGTCTCAACCCTGGTGAAGAACTCAATGACCACGAAAGGAATTTTAGGGCCATCAACTTCTCCACATTTACACCTGATACTTTTCACTTGGACAATTGATAAAGTATCAAAGGGGGGGTTGTAGGGGGCAAAACTTGCACTGCCACTGAACTTGTAAAACTTGACTTGCACTGTTTACTCTATTTGGACTTTTGTGGACTTTTGCACTAGTAGGATTTTCTATTTGGACTTTGCATTCACACTTGCACCTTTGCTTTGTACCAAAACCTCAGCTTTTTATAATGAGCCTAGACTAAAACCTAAAACTGTATAGTTGAACCTTTACTAGTAATATCTATTGGTTAACCAGCAGCTAGATAACAAGTTGTAGTAGTCAGCAATTTAGGTTTGTAAGGAAGGCAGCTGGCTCTGCCAGTGCAGTCTCGTGATCCATGCATAGAGGCTGTATTGTGTGAATGTGCTGAAACACTGCAATAAGTTACATTTCTTGCAAAGTAACAATTTCTGTGAAAGCTATGAAACTGACGTATCTTTTCTCTGTGAGAACTACAGAACTACTAATGTATTGCGCATGTGCATGTGTGATGTATGGTGTGTTTTATGCGCATGACCACTAATCTGTATAAGAACGAGTGTCAGGTGACGCTCGTGGCGCATTATCCTGAGTCTGAACTTAGTACTGTGACAGCTAGTTAATAAAAGTTGCCTTGCTTTGGAAGTCAGCGTCTCGGCCTCCTGATTTACTTGCTAATTAGTCCTGTTACACTATCATGTGACCCCATCTAAGATGGCGGCTAGTAGTGGAAACAGGAAGTGACGTGATGCATACAGAGGTGGCTGCCACCTTGGAAAAAGGGCGTGGCTATGGTGTCACTTTCTGTGATGTCATCAAAGGGATGGGGTTTGGGGCAGGACTATGCAAAAGAGGGTCAGGTTAAGGAGGGGCTATGCAAATAAGGTGGGATAAGGGATGGTTATATAAAAGGGGTGGGGCTTGGGCAGGGTCAAGATGTCATATCTGGTGACACCAACCCTGAGGGTGGGGAGTGGGTGAGGCTTGGACATGGTTTGGGCATTGATATCAAAGGGGGCAGGGTGTGGCTCGGGCATGTCCTCGCTTCTGATTGGCTGAAACCAGAAGTAGGTATGGCACCTATCAAATTTGACAAAACCTATGGACATATACTACTGTTGCCCATACCAAATTGCATCTGGTCTAAAGTTCTCCTTCTCACCCATAAGACTTTCCATTTAGATATGTTACATCACCTCTAATTATTCCCTACACTCCATCTTGCCTATTACAATTCCTTGATTCCAACCATCTGGTGCTGCCCTCTCCTACACAAAAAAAAAGAAACAGGTGGAAAAATAACTTCAAGAGACCAATCCAAAACAGGGGGTAAGATGCTCCAAAAAAAACTTTATTAAGGACCCAACACGGTCCGTGTTTCGGTTTTAAAAAAACCTTCATCAGGGGTCTATAAAATAACAACAAAACACATATATAATTAAATAAAAAATTAAATAAAACACATTGGATAAAGTATGTTACAACAAATATAAAAACTTAATATAAAAAAATGTAATTCTTAATATAAATCAGATTTTCTAACATAAAATCTGATATATCAATACATATACTGTTGCTATATCATCAGACGGATAACGTAGAAAGCAAAAACTAGACTATACATGATTTAATTAGCATTATAAGAACCTATTTCCCAAAGTATTATATATAAAAAATTCAGACATATAATAAAATGAAATGAGTCGGTACATAATTATGTAGCAGAACAGATTTGTTTAAATGGAAGAACTGGTGATAGATATCATATATTCATTAGAAAGCAATGACATGCTAAATGAAAAGCAAATAGCGGAGAGTCACTGGCAAAAATACCTTAATACATACATATTAAATAAAAATAAAAATAATAATAAAAATGAAAATAAAAATAAAGATAAAAATAAGAATAAGGATAGGATTAGAGATAAAATTGAAATAAAATAAAATTAAACATACCAATCAGTAGTTGCACAGGGGATATACTGACAGACAAAGGAGCTCATAAAATGTAGTCTCTATAAAATTTTATGTGAATAAAAAATAACAAAAATTATTAAATATTAGAAGAATAATAATACATTACAATAAATTATATCAAAACGTTTAAATTATAATAAATTATATCAAAACGTTTAACGACCAATATCATAAGAGTTCAAATAATTATTGCTTAGAAAATCTTTTTAAATATTGGGATCTATATCATAATAACAGCAAAATAATAATAAACGTTCCAAAAATAAGACAAATATTTAAAGAAGTTATATTTAAGAGAAAATGCATGATAAAAAATAAGGTATGAATCCAACGTCTGTACAAAACCATAAGATTGAAATTAAATTTAAATTTAAAAATGAAAAATGAAAGTGTTAAGATTTTAATGTTAATGTTATTAAAAAATATATATATATTTTTTATATATATTTTGTGTATCCGAGTATCTATGTAGAAGTGCATACAAATGATTTTGGTCACAAAATCTATCAAAAGCCTAATCATCAAAAAAGGCCAGCCAGCAAAAAAAGGAAGAAAGGAAAAGGGAGTATACACTCACACACCCCACTAAGAACGAAAAGAAAAAAGGAAGACTGCGTGTCAACATGAGTAATGGTGTATCTTATATTTCAAAATGTGCTAGCATGTAGAGTATGAATGAGTATATTTATATATATATATACACGCACATCCTTGACAATGGAAACGCCAAGGGTACGAATAAAAAATAGCGCGTGTAGTTATCAAATTATTGAAATAGAAACAAACTAAAAAATATATATTAAAAAGTGTATATATAGCTGATGCTGTGTCGGACAGTCATGGTGGTTGAAAAGAGAGAATATGACCTCGTATAAGCAAATTCAAAAGGTACTAAAAACTGTTATTTAAAATGGATATTAAAAACATTGGCGCCAGGATGCACGCCGATACTAGTATGTAAAATGTGAATGAGTATAATATATATGTCCCTAATGATAAAAGCGCCAAAGGTCATGACAACTAGCTAAAAATATATCCGTAATGCCGTATCGGGCAGTCGTGATAAGCTAAATAAAATCAAGAAGGAAAAATACCTTACCTTAAATGAAATAGACAATGTTGCCTCGTACCAACAGATACAATATAAAATGGTATTGAAAAAAATGGCGCCAAAATACACCCAATCTAAATAACGCTGCGGTGAAACGTGGATTCCACTGATAGGATATGCCAAGCTTCAAAACAAAGATTGACACATATACTGACTAATGGCATGCAAGTGACGGTTATATTGAACGATAATTATGAAAGCTGGTGAATGAAATTAATAAAAATTGCTAAGTAATAGGAAAGTGATAAGATGAAATGCTCAAGGGTCCAAAAAATTGAATGAAATTAATCCAACTTAAAAAGGCTCAATAGAGTAATAAATACATGTTTCGAAATTAGCAAAAAATTAATCAAGAAATACTTAAACTAATGAATGACAAAACGAATCAAATATATTAATTAATAACGGTTGTATCGACTAGTAAGTAAAGTTAATAAAAATGCTAGGTCATAAATATGTCAACCAATTATTTAAGAAACCATTGGATAAATTGCTCAAGGGTCATTATGGTAAGGGAAAAAGAATTAAGAAAAACAATTGGTTGAAATTAATCCAACTATGGAACACTGGACTAAACAATTATTACTTGTTTCAGAGATAGCGATAAGTTGAAGTGATAAAATAGTAGCCAAACATTTAATCAAATATTTAATCAAGAAGTACTTAAAAGATAGATTAAAATAAAAGTTATGTATGAACATCGGCAAGAAATAAAAATAAAAACCCATGAGTTGATTACTTGTATCAAATCTTTCAGAGAAACTTCAAATAGATAGCTGGTATGAAGTAAGAAAGGTCGTAAGAACAAGCGTTAGTTAAATGTTCAAAATAACAGACAAACAAGGACGTATTATATTACATTAAATTTCTCTCTCAATTGAAAGAAGGGGGTGCAAAAACTGTTAAAAATATGTAATAAAAATGAAATTAAATAATGAAATTAATAGAAAGTGTCCCTTAGAAATAGTTGCCGCCTCAATCAGAATAAAATATAATTATATTATAGGAAAAAATAATTTAATGTAATTTGATAAAAAATGAAAAGATAATTGGATACACAAAAACAACATTAATTAAGATTTAAAAAATGCTGCTATGAAAAAATTGCAAAAATGATAATAATAGAAAAATGATACTGGTCGTAACGTAAAAATATAAAATATCAAAAGTGTGGAAATATATATATATACCAAAAGTGTGGAAATATATATATATTATGATGTCGTTCTTAGGGACATCACAACATTAGAAAAGAGCACTAAAAGACGCCCTTTTTATAATCTCACAAAAGATGAGAATCAAGCATTGCGTTCCCTATCATTGAATACAAATATTGTTATAAAACCAGCTGATAAGGGTGGAGGCATTGTTATTTTAGATCGAACATCTTATATACAAGAAGTAATGAGACAATTAGGTGATACTACCTTTTATGTACCTCTTGGTGATGACCCTACAGACACCTTAAAAAATGAAATAACTGCTATTGTTGACTACGCATATAGTATGGGTTTTTTAACATTAAAAGAAAAACAATTTTTGATTACCGAGCATCCCGTTGTTCCAACGATTTACATCCTACCCAAGATACATAAATCTATGACTGATCCACCAGGTAGACCTATCATTTCAGCAAATAGTTCGGTTTTGGAACCCCTTTCCATATTCACAGATTATTTCCTTAGACCATACATTCCCAAAATTAAATCATACGTACGTGACTCATCTCACTTTATTAATATGTTGGAAGAATATAGTGGTGACTTAGAAAATTTACTCTTAGTCACCCTTGATGTTGAATCACTGTACACTAACATACCTCAGTTGGAAGCATTAATTGTCATTGAAGAAACCTTACGCGATAGGCAAACTGACATACGGATCCCCAATAGGCTCATTTTAGCCTTAGCTACATTGGCCTTGACAAAAAATTATTTTTATTTTAATGGCAATTTTTACTTACAGATCAAGGGCACAGCTATGGGGGCGTCCATGGCCCCCGATATAGCTAATCTTTACATGGCTAAATTTGAAGATGTATACCTATTAGATCACCCATATAAACATCATGTTAAAATGTATAAGAGATACATAGATGATATCTTTATACTGTGGAAGGGCAATAGTGGTTTATTGCAGCAATTTTTTGAATGGATCAATACATGTGATTCTAACTTAAAATTCAAAATGCAATTCGATACAGATAGCATTTCTTTTCTAGACATTAAGATTAAAAAGGATAGACATAGGTTTACTACTTCGTTATATAGAAAACCTACAGATAAAAATTGCTATTTACACTACTCAAGCTATCACAATAGAGCACTAAAAGATAATTTACCATTTTGTCAATTTTTAAGATTGAAGAGAATATGTGCTGATGTAGATGACTATTACAAACATTCTAGAGATTTAAAGAATAGATTTAGACAACGTGGTTATCCGAATAAATGCATTACAGAAGGGTTTAAAAAGGCTAGCTTGAGAACGAGAGAAGAACTGTTGAATACTGGTGTTAAATCTTACTCTAACCCAAATTTAGTCTGTGCTCTTAGATTTTCGTCATTGAGCCATTCTTTTAAGAAAATCATTTTAAAACATTGGCACATTGTTCAGATACATTCTTGCTTTAAAGAGGTTGTTCCTATTTTTGCTCTTTCGAGAAATCCTAATTTAAGAAATCATTTAGTTCCATCTTTTCTTCCAATGATTAGAGATAATTTGACTCAAAAATTTGGTGGACACAGACCGTGCAATTCATGCACAGTTTGTGCCCATTCCCTTCAGTTAGATTCATTCATACACCCCACCACAGGTAAAAAATATGAGCTGAGATTTGATAGTGACTGTAATACTGAGAATGTTATTTATATGATTTTATGTCCTTGCAATATGATTTATATTGGCAAGACTAAAAGGAAAATAAAAACTCGGATAATCGAACATCGTAGCTGCATCAGGAGGCAGATAAAATCAGCTCCATTAGTTGAACATTGGATTGACGCTGAACACAGCACTGATGATTTAAAATTTTTTGTGTTGCGGCTCATTAAACCAAATCCCCGTGGTGGAAATATCGATCAGAAATTGTTAAGAGCAGAACAACGTGCTATATATCAAGCTGGATGTGTAGCTCCAAAAGGTCTTAACAAAGAAATTGAATATTTACATTTTCTCTGAAAAATCTTTCCACTATTCCTTTTCCTTTATTTTTCATTTATGAGCCTGTATAATATATATATATTTCCACACTTTTGGTATATATATATATTTCCACACTTTTGATATTTTATATTTTTACGTTACGACCAGTATCATTTTTCTATTATTATCATTTTTGCAATTTTTTCATAGCAGCATTTTTTTAATCTTAATTAATGTTGTTTTTGTGTATCCAATTATCTTTTCATTTTTTATCAAATTACATTAAATTATTTTTTCCTATAATATAATTATATTTTATTCTGATTGAGGCGGCAACTATTTCTAAGGGACACTTTCTATTAATTTCATTATTTAATTTCATTTTTATTACATATTTTTAACAGTTTTTGCACCCCCTTCTTTCAATTGAGAGAGAAATTTAATGTAATATAATACGTCCTTGTTTGTCTGTTATTTTGAACATTTAACTAACGCTTGTTCTTATGATCTTTCTTACTTCATACCAGCTATCTATTTGAAGTTTCTCTGAAAGATTTGATACAAGTAATCAACTCATGGGTTTTTATTTTTATTTCTTGCCGATGTTCATACATAACTTTTATTTTAATCTATCTTTTAAGTACTTCTTGATTAAATATTTGATTAAATGTTTGGCTACTATTTTATCACTTCAACTTATCGCTACCTCTGAAACAAGTAATAATTGTTTAGTCCAGTGTTCCATAGTTGGATTAATTTCAACCAATTGTTTTTCTTAATTCTTTTTCCCTTACCATAATGACCCTTGAGCAATTTATCCAATGGTTTCTTAAATAATTGGTTGACATATTTATGACCTAGCATTTTTATTAACTTTACTTACTAGTCGATACAACCGTTATTAATTAATATATTTGATTCGTTTTGTCATTCATTAGTTTAAGTATTTCTTGATTAATTTTTTGCTAATTTCGAAACATGTATTTATTACTCTATTGAGCCTTTCTAAGTTGGATTAATTTCATTCAATTTTTTGGACCCTTGAGCATTTCATCTTATCACTTTCCTATTACTTAGCAATTTTTATTAATTTCATTCACCAGCTTTCATAATTATCGTTCAATATAACCGTCACTTGCATGCCATTAGTCAGTATATGTGTCAATCTTTGTTTTGAAGCTTGGCATATCCTATCAGTGGAATCCACGTTTCACCGCAGCGTTATTTAGATTGGGTGTATTTTGGCGCCATTTTTTTCAATACCATTTTATATTGTATCTGTTGGTACGAGGCAACATTGTCTATTTCATTTAAGGTAAGGTATTTTTCCTTCTTGATTTTATTTAGCTTATCACGACTGCCCGATACGGCATTACGGATATATTTTTAGCTAGTTGTCATGACCTTTGGCGCTTTTATCATTAGGGACATATATATTTATACTCATTCACATTTTACATACTAGTATCGGCGTGCATCCTGGCGCCAATGTTTTTAATATCCATTTTAAATAACAGTTTTTAGTACCTTTTGAATTTGCTTATACGAGGTCATATTCTCTCTTTTCAAACCACCATGACTGTCCGACACAGCATCAGCTATATATACACTTTTTAATATATATTTTTTAGTTTGTTTCTATTTCAATAATTTGATAACTACACGCGCTATTTTTTATTCGTACCCTTGGCGTTTCCATTGTCAAGGATGTGCGTGTATATATATATATAAATATACTCATTCATACTCTACATGCTAGCACATTTTGAAATATAAGATACACCATTACTCATGTTGACACGCAGTCTTCCTTTTTTCTTTTCGTTCTTAGTGGGGTGTGTGAGTGTATACTCCCTTTTCCTTTCTTCCTTTTTTTGATGGCTGGCCTTTTTTGACGATTAGGCTTTTGATAGATTTTGTGACCAAAATCATTTGTATGTACTTCTACATAGATACTCGGATACACAAAATATATATAAAAAATATATATATATTTTTTAATAACATTAACATTAAAATCTTAATAACACTTTCATTTTTCATTTTTAAATTTAAATTTAATTTCAATCTTATGGTTTTGTACAGACGTTGGATTCATACCTTATTTTTTATCATGCATTTTCTCTTAAATATGACTTCTTTAAATATTTGTCTTATTTTTGGAACGTTTATTATTATTTTGCTGTTATTATGATATAGATCCCAATATTTAAAAAGATTTTCTAAGCAATAATTATTTGAACTCTTATGATATTGGTCGTTAAACGTTTTGATATCATTTATTATAATTTAAATGTTTTGATATAATTTATTATAATGTATTATTATTCTTCTAATATTTAATAATTTTTGTTATTTTTTATTCACATAAAATTTTATAGAGACTACATTTTATGAGCTCCTTTGTCTGTCAGTATATCCCCTGTGCAACTACTGATTGGTATGTTTAATTTTATTTTATTTCAATTTTATCTCTAATCCTATCCTTATTCTTATTTTTATCTTTATTTTTATTTTCATTTTTATTATTATTTTTATTTTTATTTAATATGTATGTATTAAGGTATTTTTTGCCAGTGACTCTCCGCTATTTGCTTTTCATTTAGCATGTCATTGCTTTCTAATGAATATATGATATCTATCACCAGTTCTTCCATTTAAACAAATCTGTTCTGCTACATAATTATGTACCGACTCATTTCATTTTATTATATGTCTGATTTTTTATATATAATACTTTGGGAAATAGGTTCTTATAATGCTAATTAAATCATGTATAGTCTACTTTTTGCTTTCTACGTTATCCGTCTGATGATATAGCAACAGTATATGTATTGATATATCAGATTTTATGTTAGAAAATCTGATTTATATTAAGAATTACATTTTTTTATATTAAGTTTTTATATTTGTTGTAACATACTTTATCCAATGTGTTTTATTTAATTTTTTATTTAATTATATATGTGTTTTGTTGTTATTTTATAGACCCCTGATGAAGGTTTTTTTAAAAACCGAAACACGGACCGTGTTGGGTCCTTAATAAAGTTTTTTTTGGAGCATCTTACCCCCTGTTTTGGATTGGTCTCTTGAAGTTATTTTTCCACCTGTTTCTTTTTTTTTGTGTTGGACTTTTGTGGAAATTTTGGACCTCTTTTGTTTCTGCGGCTGCCCTCTCCTAAACAGGCTTATTATGAAACTACCAGACACTCTGCCTTTTCTTCTTGGCCCCCATTCTCTGAAATAGTCGTCTACCCATCCCAAAGTTGTCAAAATTTAAAAAAAAATTATTTCCAAATCACATTTGAGACACTCCCCAATTATGTGCTGATCCTATATGAGCTTGCTGTGAGATATCACACTCTGTACTGATTCCCCCTATCTCTTTTCCCAACCTCCCTTTCCTTCTCCTTTTCTTTTCCTGATCCCCCCTAGTATGTATGATTATGTTTCTTTCCTATTATTTATTGGAGTTCCATTTCCTATGTTTTTTATGTTGATCTTAAGCATTGTTAACCACTTTGACCTTCTTTTAGAACAGGCAGTATATCAAGTTTTATAAATAAACAAACATAAATAGCATATCGGTACCTAACCGCAGATATTCAGTGGGAGATAACCAGTTATCTCCCGTTAAATATCCGCTGCTAGCTGCTAACTGGCTATTTCCTGCAACATAGTCAGTTAGGTGCTGATATTCAATGCTTAATCAGCTATGTTCAGTGGTTACAATAGACCACATAAATAGCAGGCCTATTTTTAACCGCTAATAAAAGTTAACTGATTAGTACTGAATATTGTCTTAACTATCAACTTTTAAGCAGTTAAAAAAAACCTGGATCTTCAGTGCCAGTTGCTGGAAACAGTACTTCCAAAAATGCTGTGGTCCTTCTCCCAATTTTGGAGATTTGTGTACACTAAGAGTTGGAAAGAAGCTTCCAGAATTTGGGACAGATGTTGGAAATAAATCTCGATCCTTGATCATAGTAACATAACATAGTAGATGACGGCAGAAAAAGACCTGCACAGTCCATCCAGTCTGCCCAATCATAATTATTTATCATTCAGAAGGTAATTTTCAAAGCCATTTATATGGATAAAAAGTGATTTGTCAACTAGCGGTCTGAATATTCCTCTTATTTCCACGCTTCCCCAACACACACATACATCTAAAATGTAGCTAAAATTATGTGTGGTATTTTGAAAATTGTTTACTTTTAGTCAGATTTATAAAAGGAGCTCCCAGGGATGGAAAGTACCATACACTATTTTCAAGCCTATGTGAATACTTTTCTAGCAAAACTTTACCTGCCCTAAAAGCAAGTACGTGTGTCTGTTTATACTTTGCATCCACAGCATGTTTCATAGCAAAACTAAAAGTGCAGGTAAAAGATACTTGTAATCTTTGTCCCAAAATGGCTAATTTGAAAATTGCTGTCAGAGAGTATAGTCTGCCTCAGGGTGGTTTTCTTAAAGCATATTATACAGCACTTTTCAAAAGTAATGCTATCTGCTGATGATGTTAGAGTGGACATCCAATCTCATTATCTATAAATTCTCCTAGTTTGGTATCATCTGCCAACTTTACTGCACAGATGTCTTTGCCCTCTTAAAAACAAGAGGGGAGCCAGCTCTTGCATTCTTATGTAAGCTAAAAGCAAAAAGCAGGAGGATGGTCGGTCAATTCTTTTTGTTTTAAAACCTAAAACGGTTGTCATTCAGTAAAAACAGTTTTAAAAGTAAGCACGAGCAAGGTATCCTTTTTTGAAATAAACAAATGATAAGAAATAGAAAACAAAAATGTCTGTTTTCTTTTCTGTGAGAAAAAAAGGTTACGGTGCACATGCATGACTAAATTCTGCCGAGGCTGTAGGGGGCAGTGTCAGAGTTTTTTTGAGGTCACTTCCTATCATGTGACCCCATCCAAGATGGTGGCTAGTAGTGGAAACAGGAAGTGACATGATACATACAGTGGTGCCAATGATATCCAAGTTGAATAGTACTGATCTCAACATAGATCCCTGAAGGATCCCATATAGTACAGCCATAGATGAGGATAGTTTTATAACAGATCACCTAGGATAAGAGGGTAGGAAGGGCACTAGTTTTAGCCTGTTTTATAAAGACACATTAGCCTATGTTTCTTTATAAAATCCTAGGGTACACAGGAAGATATAGTAGAATTAGAAAAGGTTCAAAGAAAAGCAACCAAAATGATAAAGGGGATGGAACTCCTCTTGTATGAGGAAAGGCTAAAGAGGTTAAGGCTCTTCGGCTTGGAAAAGAGACGGATGAGGGGAGATATGATTGAGGTCTCCAAAATCCTGAGTGGTGCAGAACGAGTAGAAGTAAATCGATTTTTTACTCGTTCCAAAAGACTAGGGTACACTTGAGGAAGTTACATGGAAATACTTAAAATAAATAGGAGGAAATATTTTTTCACTGAACGAATAGTTAAACTCTGGAACTCTTTGCCAGAGGATGTGGTAACAGCAGTTAGTGTATCTGGCCTGGTCGGATGGGAAGTCTCGCATTGATTAATAAACACTCTGCCACTCTTGGGGTTGCCATCGTACCTAGGAAGAGGTGCCAGATGGATGCCAGAAGAAACTGGACAACTATAGTTATGGTAGGCTCTGGGGCACATGTGGTCACACCTTGCGGCGATGCTGATTCCTGTAGCTGGTCCATATGAGCAGATTGGCTCTAGATGGAGCCAGACAACTGCTGAAACTGCGGGGCCAGTTGTTGTAGTAACTGCAAAGCAGGTGACTCGTCAAAGCTCATGGCCTTGCAAACTGCCATGCCCTGGGGTCGATGAGCCCTTGGGCCGTAGTTGGATTTGTGCCACCCAAATAAGCCAGAGGTCAGGTAGGCCCCAACTGACTGTAGGCTAATCACCCAAGCTAGAGCAGGCAAGAACAGAGGGATGAAGGGGTACTGGAGGCTGGAAACTGGTAGCACAATAGTAGCATGGAGATCTGTTGGAAGGCAAAGAAGCTGTGACAGGCATCCCCTAAAATGGAGTGCCATATGTCTGATGTCATCTTAAGAACCCCCACCTAACGGTAGGCAAAAAGGCAGCACACACATGCACCCAGAAAGGCCAGAAGGACGAAGGCCCATAGGACTCACAGCAGTCCTCAAGACACCACGAATCCCACACAGGCAGACCAATGAGCAGCAGAGGTGGGAGGAGACCCTGGGGAACACCGTGGCACCCAGCAACAGAGCCAGGTGAGCCGGAGTGCAGAAGGGCATGGTGGGGCCGTGACAGTATCATAACAGGGCTCTGCATACTCATAAGTCTCCAAATCCTATAGATGGTGCTCAAAATTGAATGCCCAAATTTGGGCACACCCCCAATTTGCATGCACAATTTAATTGAATGAGCCAATTGAGTGCTAATTACTGGTGCTAATCTGCAACAATTAAAATGTATTCACACATCTTCCTAGTTGGGATTCAATAAAGATGTGTGTGTACAATTTTCCATGTGGCTCTGAAAAGGGGATGTGGCCATGGGAGGAACATGGGTGGATCATGGGTGATCCTAGAATATGGTAGATTCACACCCAATTTAGGTGTGAGGATTTATGCCAGGTTTCAGTTGGTGTAAATCCTAGTGCCTAAAATAGAGTACAGATCTTAGCGCTAAGTGCTATTCTATAAACAGGGCGCTGTTTATAGAATAGCGCTTAGTGCTCATTTTTTCCGGTGCCCAAATTTGGGTGCAATTTATAGAATCTAGTCCCAAGTGTGCCCACCATGCTCCACTACATTCTGTCACCTCACATGACTCCTATGCTGGAGTCTCAATAGAAGACGTACCTCGAAATGGGCTATGTTTCTGCTCGTTTCCAGGCTCCCATAATGGTCACTTTTGTTCTGGTGCTCTTTGATCAGGACATCCTTGACCTCTTCTGAATTCTTCTTTCTCAGCATTGCTGCCTCCACATATGGCTGTAGCAATTCTCCTGCCCTGTGCATACAAAGCAGAGAGGATAAACTCATCTATTCTGTGACTATACTGAGATGCCAAGGAAACCCATTCATTTCCCAAGCCAAATCTGTGAGTTTAAAGGTGAATATAACTACTACTACTACTCAATTTCTATACCGCTACCAGACGTATGCAGCGCTGTACACTTGAACATGAAGAGACAGTCCCTGCTCGACAGAGCTTATGTTCTCCTTAAAACTCTATGCCTTACTTCTTCCAATGAGATACTCATATTTTGCCCTACTGCCCAAGGCTGGCCAGATTATGCCCCTGTGGCTTAACATGTAGAGTAGGTACTATGTGGAAACTAAGGTAAACCTTTCTAATATCATACAACTATGAGAAAAGGAAGACCCCAAAATACTATTTATCATTTCTATAGTGCTACTAAATGTATGCAGTGCTGTACACAAAACATGTATGAGATGGTCCCTGTTTGACAGAATTTACAATCTATTCAAGACAAACAGGACAAATAAGGGATTAGGGAGTTATTTATTGTGAGAAAGATTAAAACAGACATGGGTACAGAACAGGTGAATAGTGGTTCAGATTTAAAAGTAGCCTCAAAAAATGTGGGCTTTTAGTCTAGATTTGAAAATGGCCACAGACGGAGCTGGATGTACCAACACAGGAAATCTATTTCAGGCATATGATGCAGCAAGGTTAAAGGATCTGCCTGAATTTTCTTCCACTAATTTTGTATGGTGTTAGGATGCACTCTTTCCTGCAAGCTAATGCCCCCAGCATGCACTTAAGCATTACATTTCTGTTTGAAGAAGGGAAAATTAGGTTCTTACCTTGGTAATTTTCTTTCCTTTAGTCACAGCAGATGAATCCATTAACTGATGGGTTGTATCCGCCTACCAGCAGGTGGAGATAGAGAACACTGAAGAACCACAGTGACCCTTGGACGGCTAGCCCCATCTGCCTTCAGTATTTGAAATTTCCAAAGCAGAGTGAATAAGAAAGGTAACATATGCCCCAGAACTGGAGCAATAACCATACAAAGGAGGGACAAACTCAACCTTCTGCAATAAAACAGCATGTAGAAACTTTAAGAACTTCATCAACTTTAAGAACTTTCATCAACTCCTCCTGATGAGATACAATATCTGCCTGAAAGAACTGAACAAAAAACCCAAAGTCAGACAGGGAGGGATCATGGATTCATCTGCTGTAACTAAAGGAAAGAAAATTACCAAGGTAAGAACCTAATTTTCCCTTCCTTGTCATCAGCAGCAGATGAATCTATTAACTGATGGGATGTACAAAAGCCCTCCCTATGTAGGGTGGGAACAGGCAACTCCACGAGCCAGTACCTGCGCTCCAAAATGCGCATCCTGCTTCGCTGCCACATCCAGTCTGTAATGCCGTACAAATGAGAGCTGAGAAGCCCAAGTAGCTACACGACAGATCTCTTGAAAAGAAAGGACACCTGTTTCAGCCCACAAGGAGGAAATTGCTCTTCTGGAATGCGCTTTAAACACTTCAGGAGGAGACCGTCCTGAAAGCAGATACGCAAAAAAAATGATTTCTCTGAGCCAACGGGCTATAGTGGCCTTAGATGCCGGGCATCCATGTCGAGGACCTGTCAGCAAGACAAAAAGATGATCAGAAGTCCTGAAGTCATTTGACATCTGTAGATACTGCAACAGAGCTCTGCGGACATTCAAAAGATGCAATTGTCTAAAGGAATCCGGAAAGTCCTCCCTAGAAAAGGAAGGTAGAAAAATGTGCTGGTTCAGGTGAAACGCTGAAACCACCTTAGGCAGGAAGGAAGGCACTGTACGTACCATCACAACGGACTCTGAAAAATGCAGAAAAGGGTCCCGACAGGAAAGCACCTGAAGCTCAGATACGCGTCTAGCTGATGTTATGGCCACCAAGAAGACTGTCTTGAGAGTCACATCCTTCTCAGAAGCTCGCTTAAGCGGCTCGAAAGGCTAACGCTGGAGAGCCTTCAACACCAGCCCCAGGTTTCAGGCCGGACAAGGCAACCACACAGGAGGGCGGAGCCGAAGCACCCCTCTAAGAAATCGGGCAATGTCCAGATGAACAGCAAGGGACTAGCCAGAAACCTTCCCTCGGTAGCATGCCAACGCTGCCACTTGCACCCGATGGGAATTATAAGCCAGGCCTTTTTGTAAGCCGTCCTGCAAAAAGTCCAGGACCAGCGAGACTGTAGCTTGCGTGGGTGTGGCCTCTTTCAGGACACACCACTCCTCAAACTTACTCCATCCGAGCGTATGCTGTGGAGGTAGACCGCTTGCGGGCCTGCAAGAGAGTGGCGACGACCTTGTTAGAGTAGCCCTTATCTCTCAATTGCACCCTCTCAAGAGCCAGGCCATAAGACCAAATTGGCAGGGATCCTCCATAGTCACCAGGCCTTGAACCAACAGGTTCGGTACCCGAGGTAAAGGAATTGGAGTCTCCACCAGCATCCGGCGGAGACCTGCATACCACGGACGCCTTGGCCAATCTGGGGCGATGAGAATCACCAATCCTCGGTGCAGTCGAATCCACAGGAGGACTCATCCTATCAAGGGCCGAGGGAACACATACAGGAGGCCCGGGGGCCAGGGTTGAGCCAGTGCATCCCAATCCTCGGTGCAGTCGAATCCGCAGGAGGACTCATCCTATCAAGGGCTGAGGGAACACATACAGGAGGCCCGGGGGCAGGGTTGAGCCAGTGCATCCAACCCCGCCGAGCGAGGATCTCTCTGTCTACTGAAAAAGCAAGAGACTTTGGCGTTTGCGCTTGACGCCATAAGATCCATTCCGGTAGGCCCCCATTTGGCACAAATCTGAAGAAAAACTTCTTCTGCCAGTTCCCATTCCACTGGGTCAATTTGATGCCTGCTGAGAAAATCGGCTTGCACGTTGCTCTGACCTGCTATGTGAGCTGCTGACAGGAGCTGCAGGTGTAGCTCGGCCCAGTGGCAAATCTGAAGGCCTCCGCGGCCAGGGCCCTGCACTGAGTGCCGCCCTTACAATTCATGTAGGCCACCGCTGTCGTGTTGTCTGACAGAACACGGACAGCAAGCCCCTTCAGAGTCTTGTGGAAGGCCATAAAAGCCTGGAATATTGCTCTCAGTTCCAAGTGATTGATGGACCACCCCGCTTTCACGGGTGTCCACTGACCCTGAGCATAGCTTCCCTGGCAATGCGCTCCCCAGCCCAACAGGCTGGCATCTGTTATCACCAGGCACCAAGAAGGACACGCGAGTGGCATTCCTCGTCGCAGCATCCTGTCGGAGAGCCACCAATCCATACTGTGCCGGGCCGCAGGGAGCCACGTTAGTCTGCGTTGATATTCCTGGGAAATTGGAGACCATTGATGGAGCAGGGCAATCTGCAGTGGCCTCATATGCGCTCTCACCCAGGGGACCACCTCCAAGGTGGCCGTCATCGACCCCAGCAGCTGGACAAAGTCCCAAGCTTGAGGGCGAGGCATCCGCAGGAGCAGACGGACCTGATGCTGAAGCTTGCACCTCCTGTGGTCGGGGAGAAAGACAAACCCCGAGGCCGTGTCAAACCGGACCCCCAAATACTTGAGAGACAGAGGGGGTCAGGTGACTTTTGGGTATATTGACCACCCAGACCAGAGTCTGCAGGACTGTAACCACTCTGGCTGTGGCAAGACGACTTTCGTCTGCCGAATCTGCCCTGATGAGCCAGTTGTCAAGATAAGGGTGAACTCTGATACCCTCTCGCCTGAGAAAGGCAGCTACCACCACCACCATTACCTTGGAAAAGGTACGGGGAGCTGGGGCTAGGCCGAAAGGCAAGGCCCGAAACTGAAAATGCTGGCCCAACACCGCAAACCTGAGGAACCGCTGGTGCGGGGGGCCGAATAGGAATGTGCAAGTAAGCTTCCTTGAGTTCTAGAGACGTAAGAAACTCTCCTGGCTGAACCGCCGCAATGATGGAGCGCAGGATTTCCATGTAGAAGTGTTGCACTCTTAGGGCCTCGTTGATTTGTCATGTCGAGGATTGGTCTGAAAGACCTGCCTTTTCAAGGGACCACAAAATAAATGGAGTAGCGACCACAGCCACGTTCGGCGGGAGGCACCGGGATAACTGCACCGGAGGTGCAGCAAGACTTGCAAGGTCTCCTCTACCGCCGCCCGTTTGACGGCAGTGCTGCATCGGGACTCCAAAAACACGTCTCTCACCGGGGCACCGAATTCCAATCGGTAACCTTCTCTGATCAGGTCCAGGACCCACTGATCCGAAGTAATCGGCCCACTCCTTGAGAAAGAGGGAAAGACGTCCTCCCACTGGAGGAATAGAGGAGTGGGCCGGTGTCCCATTATTGTGGAGGACGCCCCTGAATTCCTGGCTGTGACCCGGCTGCTGCGGAGCGTTTGTCCGAGCGAAAGGAGTTCCTTTGCTGAAAACGGGCACGTTGAGAAAACCCAGCAGAGCGCCCCGGGCAATACTTGCGAGCTTCACGGAAGCGAGGTCTGGAAGAGGAGGGAAACACAGGACCCTTGGAAGAAGGCCTCGGCCTATCTTCAGGTAACCGCTGGGGCTTAGAGTCCCCCAGGTCTTTAACAATCTTCTCCAATTCCTCTCCAAATAGCAGGAGGCCCCGAAAGGGTAACCTCACCAGCCTTTGCTTAGAGGCCATGTCATCCGCCCAATGCCGCAGCCAAAGAAGGCAGCGGGCAGAAACCGCCAAAGACATCTGCTTAGCCGAAGCTCTGACCAGATCATAAAGGATGTCAACCAAAAATGACAGGGCCGACTCCATCCGCGGGGCAACCTCAGAGAGGGACCCCGCACCCTCCGTGGGCTGATCCACCGCCTGTTGTAACCAGGAAAGACAGGCGCGGGCTGCATAGGAACTGCAAATAGACGCCCTTAAGGCAAGGCCCGATATTTCAAAGGACCGCTTCAGCGCAGATTCTAGCCACCGGTCCTGCATGTCTTTCAAAGCGACTCCTCCCTCTACAGGGAGAGTGGTTTTTTTAGTGAACGCCATGACCAGCGCGTCCACTTTAGGCATCCCAAAAAGGGCCAAGTGAACCTCACTCAGAGGGTAAAGCTGACCCATAGCCCTGGCCACTTTCAAAGGCCCATCGGGGTCAGACCACTGAGCTGAAATAAGCTCCTGGATGGAGTCATGCACAGGAAAGGCCCGTATAGACTTCTTAGTACTCGCCATCCTCAGATTAACAGAGGAGGTATCGCCCTCGGCAGGATCAGCAATCAAGAGGGCCTGCAAGGCATCAGCAATGAGAGCTGGCAGCTCATCGCAGTGGAAAATCCTTACCTCATTGGGATCATCCGAATCCAGTGGCAAACAGGCACCCTCCTCCGGATCCTCCGTCCATGAGGGCCTGTTAGATCCCTCAGACTCCCCACAGCCCGACCACGAGGGGGGGGGGGGAAGGATATGTGCCACTTTCAGACGGGGAATTTACCCGTCTGTGTTTAGCGTGTTTCCAACGCTTGGGGGAAGAAATAACATCTGTAGCCATCCCCGGGGCATCAGCACCTGGAGGGAAACCAGAATGCAACGCAATGTCAGACAGCTGCGGCAGAGCTCTTTTCAGCATGAAGACCTTATGCATCAGCAGCACAAACTCAGGGGAGAAAAACTCACCCTGGTCCTCTGTCCCCGAATTAGGTGAAACTGAGGTTGGAGCTCCTCTGGCAGCCTCGAAACGAGGTGTCCCCCTGCCCTCAGACTCCTCTGCCATCACGGGGGTCGAGGCATGCGGCACTTCCAAAATGGCGCCCGCTGCCAGCTCCATCGAGCGGGAAGAATCATCGCTCACCAAGCTCGTACTAGCACGCGTGTCTAAGGAGCACGTACTGCAAAGCCCCGCTGCTGACCTGCACTTACCACAGTGGGAGCAGCGCTTAACTCCTTCAGCAGCCATCACCCGACTGGATGGAAATATAGGAATAAAATGGCAGCTTCGCCCCAAAACTTACCCCGTTCAGAACACTGTCCGCAGGACCTCCCCGGAGGAGCTGGGCACTACTCTCACCTCAGAAGACAGAGTCAACGAGCTCCGGTCAAACTGCACTGAACCAGAATCTCTGGAGAAAGCCTCAGAACAGCCACGCAGTAAAAGTGCGCTCTTTTTTTTTAACGCTGTGAGGAAAGTTGGAGGCAGGCAGCGAGGGACTCCACGAGGAGGGGGGGAATGGGTAAGGCAGGGAAAGGGCGAACTTATATGCCTTTAAAGTGGGCACCACCAGCCACAACACCCCTGCTCAACTGGCAAAGCACAGGAGCCACCCCAGGCAGAAATCCAGGAGCTGATCAAGCTACGTTCACACCTGCTGGGAGATAGAGAAATACTGAAGGCAGATGGGGCTAGCCGTCCAAGGGTCACTGCTGGTAGGCAGATACAACCCATCAATTAATGGATTCATCTGCTGCTGATGACAAGGAAGATGAGATATTAAACAATGATCCTGTCTGCTCAGCAGATGTTAATAATGTATGCCATTCTTTTTTAGATTATAGAGATGTTACTTCTGGGTATCTCTTTAAATTCAAGTTTAGGTGGTATCATGTAACTGGCCATAGTACACGCTAATGTTCAGCTAGAAAAAGAAAACTATTTGGTTCCCTGCATTAATATTAGGGGTATCCCTGTAATATTATGCTATATGACAAAGGGACATGCCTTATTAGATCTCTGAAGATATCATAGCCCAAGTTCAGAGGCTGAATCTCTGGCATTTTGTGTTGCTACTCACGTCAGGAAACAGTTAGTACTACACTTTACCCATCTCTGATGTTCCTTCAACTGTTCTTCCCCATCCCTGCCAACTGGAAAAGCAGGAGCCTGGGCCAAGAATTGATTGAACCCAGGACTTTCACTTGAACAGTTACCAATTCAGTCTATAGTCTGCTGGACTACAACCTTCACTCTGAATATTCCAACTCTATTTTAGATAAAAAAAATTCCACTCTTCATCAATGGTCTCTCCTGAGAGTTCCTCCAGCTCTACAACATACAATGGGGAGTTATGATATCTTCCTCTGTTACTGCAGGTCTCCCTCTCAGGCTTACTGCTGGCACCTTTCAGTTCTTTCTAGTAGTAATCTGTCAAACACACTAACATGCTAAGACCTATGTGGCAAAGGAGAAAGAAAATGTTACATTTCACTGCATTTCTTTCAAAGGGACTAGTACATGTGGATCTTGGAAGAGAGAGGTCCACACCTGGAAAGGGAAAAGGTAAATGAAGATGTTTGTAAACCCTAAACATTAATTATCCAGAACAATGGAGACCATTCAAAATGAGTTTCTATTTTCTTTTTCTCACACTGAAAAAAGAGAGAAGCTAAAATAAAGGCTCAGAGGTTGAGTCAGCCTGTACAATTACCTCTGTAAGACCTTTTTAATCCTCATTTCTTCATGAATAAATTAATGACAGTGAGCTTTTTGTTCTGCTCTAGTCCTTTCAGAAGTTGGCATATATAATATATAATCCAGTATGCAAAGCTATTCAGGTGACTGAATTTAAGGTAATGGTGCCACAAGCTCACGTTAAGCTAACATTTTCAAAATGGCATTAGGAAATGAAGTTACCTTATCTCTTCTGGAATATTTGTCATTCCACACAGTATCCTCTGTAACAGTTTTAATGAGATTCAGAGAACGATCAACTGCATTTAATGGGGTCTCAGATGACTTGAGGCGTGGGAGGTGATATTTTTATTACATATAGTGTGAAAGACCCAGCTGGTGGGTTTTTATAAATAGTGGCTTGTATTGGGAGAGAGTGTACTGATATTATTCTAGACTGGGATAGCAATGGGTTTCCTCATTGAGGGGCTGATATAATATGCTGTGCTATCCTTTAGCACTATGAGTTATTCTGGATTTTCCCTCAGTAATATTACTGCCAGATGTAGTTCAGTGTTTTAGCATTGAAAATCTGCAATAAAACCACAACGCTAAAGGATAGCAAAACATAGCCAAATCAGCAGAACCAGAAACTGCACTCAGTGTAAAATACTGTGCTAAATTTTGGTGTATGTTTGGGGGGGGGGGGGGGGTTAATTTTCCCTTTAGTGCTGTGTCTGTACTGCATCCCTAAGCTGTAATAAAAATTCTAGTGTGGGAACAAAAAGGCCATTTGATATGAATATAAAGAAGCTCACCTCAGATGATTCTGGTCAAAAAATGTCTCTGGTAGTCCAAGTAGGCCATGAACATTCCCCCTCCTACAACTTACCTTGTGGCTGGGAGATAGGAGTGATGCCCACTCACTCTTGCTTCTGGCGCAGACATCTTAGAAAATGGCAGCACTTGACCCCTAGTGATATGTCGGTACATACTTCTAGGAGTCAGTCTGCCTAATGAGGGAGCACTTTCTTATCTGTAGGGCTAGCCCCTAGTGGTTTGTTCCAAAAAGCTAAGGACTCTGGAGTCAGGCACTGCCATTTTCCAAAATAATGGTGTAAGAAGTGGACCCTGCTAGATATTTACCCAGGAGATATATTACTAGGTGGAAAAAACCTAAACCAGCAATGAAACAGCCAAAGAAATGTAGGGAAACCGGCAAATGGTAGCTGTAATACACAAATATTCATGATATTATACATAAAACATAAGGTGGAAAGACATCAGTCATGAAGATATCGGTTACCGGACCTCTTACAGCATACAGCTGTCCCAAGTCCAAAACCTTCTCATATATACTTTTCAATCAACCATCTTCTCCCTATCAAAACATACTTTATTACAGCATTCTGAATTAAGACATAAAATCCTCACAAAAAAACCCCAACAACAATATTAATAACCAGAAACAGTTACGTAGCTTAATGCAGAAGCATGCAGTACTGACTCCATTTCAAGTCATACAACGCCTACCAAACAACATAGGGCCTGCTTCTATGATTATCAAATAGTCTTAACCGCTTAGATATCAATACGGCAATTTTATTGATATCTAAGTGGTTAAGACTATTTGATAACCCTGGAAGCAGACTGCACGCCGAAACACCATAGTTGTTTGGTAGGCATTGGGTGCTTTGAAATGAAATCAGTGCTGCACGCTTCTGCATTAAGCTAAGTAACCATTTCTGGTTATTATTTTTTGTGAGGATTTTATGTCATAATCCAGAATGCTGTATAAAGTATGTTTTGATAGGGAGAAGGTAGTTTGACAAATGATTGAAAAGTATATATGAGAAGGTTTTGGACTTAGGACAGCTGTATGCTCTGAAAGGTCTGGTAACCTATATATCTTAATGATTGATGTCTTTCCACTTTATGTTTTATGTATAGCATTATGAATATTTGTGTATTCATTTTTAAAAAGGTATTATAGCTACCATTTGCCTGTTTCCCTATATTTTTTAGATATTTACCCAGTACCAGGTAAGTATTATTGGTCCATGGGGGTGCTGTAGCTTAAGTGGCTCTTTGATCAAGGGGATGCCCTAGTTTAAGGTGTCAGGCCAAGGATGCACTAGTCTAGTATTCCTGTGTCAGGGCTGTCCAGGATTTGATAGCCTCTTTAAGTTCAATATTGAATGGGGATTGACTCATGCACTGACAGGAAAGAAGAAAGAAAAATAAACTTTTACCCAATTCCAAAACCAACAGCATGATACTGGGAGGGGGGGGGGGGTCTGCCAACACGTATTGTTTTAACACCATGATAATCTGCATGCCATTAGTATACTACATCAGGAGTAAAACTTCTTTTCAGCCCATGAAAGTAGAACATTTTCGGCTGGGCGAGGGATTATGTTGATATTGCCACTGATATTCAGCAGGGCATATCCAGCTAACTTTCACTGAGATATTTTTTTAAATGGTGAAGATGCCAGTTTTGAATATACTCGGATAAAATTAACCAGACCAATCCTAAATACTTATCTTTAATCAAATAGTGCTGAATTTTGGCACTATCCAGTTAAAGGTTAACTGTACCCTCTTCTCACTTTACTTCCTTTTAAATATTTAGCTTTTGCTTCGATGATGTATTGCCTAGTCAAATGTAAACCAGCCAGCAGCCCTAAAATTTTAAAACTCTACTAATAATAATTTCTATAGTGCTACTAGATGTATGCAGCACTGTACACATTATATGCAGGTATTTTCTCTGATCCTAGAGGGCTCACAATCTACATTTGTTTGTACCTGGGAAAAGAGAGGGTTAGGTGACTTGCCCAAAGTCATAGGGAGCTGCAGTGGGAACTGAACCCAGGTTGCCAGGATCAAAGCCTGCTGTACTAACCATGAGGCTACTCCTCCAGGTGCAATTTCATTATGTAATAGAATGTATTAATTTGTATTTACTATTTGAATTTTTTGCATTTGATTTTATTTTTATGCACAGTTGTAAACTGCAATAGGTGGTCCTTTAGTGAACCAGAGCAGCAGTATAAAATCTCAGATTAGGATTAGATGCTTAAAATGCTAACAGTTCTAGCAAGGCACAGTATTAGAGTTGTTGATAATGCTGCAAACCCCATCAAAATGTAGAATGTAGGCTGCTGAATAGGTCAGAGACTCTAGCAAATCAAGGAATGCAGATGCTGAAAATGACACATGCTCTAAAGAACACAGAATGAAGATAGTATAGTGTAAGAGTGGAATGAAAGAGGCTTTTAGATTAGGGTTACCATATGGCTCCAGAAAAAGGAGGACACATTGATCCAGTCTGGGTTTTGCTTCCATTGAAAGCAATGGAAGTAAAACCCAGACTGGCTCAATCTTAAAACAAAAAGATATCATGCCTAAATAAGAAAAATAGAAAAGCACACAGTTTTCACAATTAAATGCAAATGAAAAATAAGGGAGGCCACGAAGAATAGTAGTACCTTCCCAAAGAAACAAACTAATATCATTTTTTAAACTATAATAGATATAGGAAGTTGGTCAGACTCATGGATGATCAAGGTTGTTAAAAAGGTACATTTGGAGAATAGACTTCAGCAGGATGCAGTGATTCTTTTAACCTTCCTTTAAAAGGTATATTGGCATGGATATTTTTTCCCGGACAAGGGAAGGGAGGGTGGAATTTTTTTTTTTTTTAATAGGGATGTTTTTACTGTACAGATTTTTCTTACACTTCCCAACCTTCTTTGTTATTGAGAGGAGAAAATACAGAGAGACCCCAACACCTACCTGTGGTGTTATCCTTTTAGCATAATCCTTCTGTCCAGAGTCACAGGTTTAGAGCAATATCGTTCTTCCTGCAGATCAGCCCTTAAGACTTCTGCATAAGAACAAACAAGGAGTAAGAACGCTTTCCAACTGCAAGAATTATTATCCTTTAATATTCCAAGAACAGCTCTCTCTCTCTCCCATCCTGGGTACTTTCAAAGCCAGGAATCTGCTGTCCTCACCTCATTTCTTATTATTAATTTTTATATGTTATTACATGCTAGTTTCCTGTCTTTGAAGAAAAAGGAAAAGAGATAAAGAGAGTCAGTTAAGTTAAAAATAAATCAGCAGCAGCAAACTACCAGTGAGCATTCTGGTTTTTATCATCCTATCAAATGTGCCCAGCCCATGTTTGAGATGGGGGTGTGTTTTGGACTGTGGCATGGGAGAAGTTACACAGTCAACAATATGATACTAGTAGAGAGTGTAAAAAAAAGGAAATTATTACCAGAGGTTCTAGAGGGCATTCCCTGTCCCCTGCAGTGCTTGATTGAACTCCATGGGGATTATATATGATAGAAAGAACTGCCCTGATGGCATCCTCATATCCTTTCTAACATGTCCTAAAAATCTGATGTGGCTAGAACACCAAATAATATAGTTTATGGTTTATTTAAAATTTGATATACTGCCTATACAACAAAAGTCGGTTGAAGCAGTTAACAATAAATAAAACATAAAAAGAAAAGGAATGCCATTGTCTGTAGGAAAGTAATCATTCGCACAGGGAGCAGACAACTTCAGGGAGGAAACCATGTAGAACCAAAACAACAGGACCCAGGGCCACAGATAAGGGTTATTAGGGCAAAGGGTAATGATATACCACCCTTTTTGCACTGAGCAGCACCGTTTTGAAGAGTAGTCTGTTGCAAGCTGAACTTTGGAAATCAAACAAGCTGGAATAGTGAGTAGTTTGTATTTAGATAATAAATGGTTTTTGTTTCTTCACAGAATGTATTTTTATTTTGCAGAACTTTGAAGAGAACCCGCATCTATGACCCCTGATGAAGCCAGATTGATTGGTGAAACAGTCCCGTTGGACATTTAATGCTAAGTGCAGGCTATTAAACTTTAAGCTGTTTTGGTTTATTTTTACTTATATTAAACACAAAATATTTTAAAATAAAATTCACAATGAAAAAGTGCACTAAGTGGTGCCATCAAAATTAATGGGGGGGGGGGGGGGGTGAGGTTAGGCTCGATGAAAAAGAAGTTGAGCCTTGAATAACACAAATGTTTTAAGATCATTGTCAGGTTTCTAAGATCTTTTCTTCAGTTTTTTTTTTTTATTATAGTACTGTTATCTTAGCTTCTGTATGGAAAGTGGAGCATATACTTATTCATAACCTGTTGCTGCTTTCACAACCATAGTTAAACCTGGCCAATGCTTCACAAAAGATGATCTCTACAGGAGGGGGAGAGTCCACTGCTGGGAAGGTTAGCAGTTTGCTCAAAACTGATAATTACATGGAAAACATTACGTTCTTACCTGATAATTTTCTTTCCTTTAATCATACCAGACCAGTCCAGACTAATGGGTTATGTCCATCTACCAGCGGAAGGAGACAGAGAAAATAGTTCCAATTAAACTGCCCCTTAAGAATATCGTGCAGCCTGGAATGTTCAGTATTTCGAATAGCCAAGCAACGGTGCTTTGAAGTCTAGAAGAAAACACAGTTAATACAAACAGGCAAACTCTTGGAGCCAATATGCAGAACCTCACTGTTCCTGCTTGGCCGAAGGCAACTGCAATCTCCCCTCACAGTAAAGTAAGCGAGAGGAAATGGTCCATACTGAGCTTGCCCAAGAACATAGAGATCGACCCCTGAATCCGGGAAAAGAACTCCATGATCCCAAGTAACAGGAGTCATACAGAGCTGGCACAACAAGTGGCAGGAGATTGAATAGTGAAGATGAAGTAGGCAATGCTGTACGACATCCCACTGTACTGAGGCGTCATGGAACAGCCAGAGATACCTAAAGAAAACAACACTCTGACAGACATTAGCCAGGGAGGGCATCTGGACTGGTCTGGTATGATTAAAAGGAAAGAAAATTATCAGGTAAGAACATACATTTTTCCTTCCTTGTCATCTGTACCAGACCAGTCCAGACTAATGGGATGTTGTAAAGCAGTTTCTCAAAGAGAGAGGGAGAAAAGAAGAATGCAGAAGGTTGAAAAATCAACAAAGCTATACACTCAGCAAAAACTAATCAGCAGAAAAGGATTCAAATATCCGAACCACCAGGCTACCAAAATGGAACAGTTAGACACTAGAAAAGGAACTGAAGCTGTAGGACGTAAAACAAACATCCTGAGCAAAAGAAAAACTATGTACCCCAAGAGTAGCAAAAGAAGCAGCAAAGATACTCATGCCAAAGGCCCCCCCATGGAAGGGAGGGCAACAGTCGTATCTGAGCAACAAGGAGAAGAACTGTCTCTCCTAGACCAAATTCACTTCTCTGAACCCTGGCAGGACAAAGGCTAACTCCCAAACCTGCCGGTCTGCCTTGAGTACAAGATGGTCAGAGGAAGCGACCCTAAGAAGTACTAGGAGTACGCAACCCCAAACAGTGTGCCACACTTCATAGAAGAAAGGAAGCAAAGCCCAGGAACCACCCAGACCCACGCCTAGTGAGAGAATCAAACTCCACAGAACAAGAAGAGACTCCGGAGAACCAACTAAGTGGGGTGCTAGTCTTTCCAGGAGAACCATGAAGAAAAGGGCAGCAGCATACCAAGGTACAACCGTAGAAAGAGAGTACTCCTAAACCAGCTCGCTCTGGACTTCAGGAGGAAAGAACAGAGCCAAGAGAACAAAAGGAGACAAAAAGAAAGTGAGTCGAGAGTCACACTGTGGAGAAAAGACCCCCCAAGGTGCCAAGAAGACACAAAAGGAACAGAGACAAATTCTAACTCTAGCAATGGAGAAGGTTCTCGCCAGTCACGAAGATGCTATGGCAAGAAAAGATACCGGAATGGCAGCTAACAGGAGACAAGGCAGCCTTGTCTAGCAATCTAACTGCGGTAAGCCACAGCTGCCGAGAAGTTACTATATCCAACCTGCAGAAAAGAGCTGGGGTTGACCGACAAGGTGAAACAATGCCCAACAGGCAAAGGAAAATACGGTCCACAGAGACTGAACTGTACTCGAGGGACAGAAACGAAGCTGAGCTCATCAGGCAACATAGGATCCATGCTCAATGAGAACGGATTTGCACTCAAAGCACATAAACTGAGCCATGCACCGCGGGCAGAGAAGGAGTTGCACACCTCTGGCAAAGATAGAAATGCACTGAACAAGCAGAGAAGCTGAGAATAGCAGAGGATGAGCAGTGCCCCACTGAAACAGCTGGATGTTAGAGATACCTGCAGAACTGAAGCTGCAGTAGCGATGGAAACATGTATAAAATGCAGGCAAAGAGCTGCGCTCCAGTCACCGGCAAGGAGCTGCGCTTCCTAGGCAGACATGAAGCTGTGCAGCACCTGCAGTCACATAGCTGTGCTCAACATACCGCCCTGGAACTGCACCCAATCTGCAGAAAAGAGTTGTGCTAAACATACAGAGATGGAGCTACACTCAACAAGGGGTGGAACTGCATTCCACAGGCAGACACAGAGCGAGCTGCGTTCCACACTGAGACCCTGAAGAAAGAACTACACTCAACATGCGACAATGAAGCTGCGTTGAACATGCAGAGATGAAAGGTTGCAGAATATGCAGCAATGGAGCTGCGCTCAACAAGCAAAATGCACAGATGGAGCCCCAGGGAACAGCCAGAGAAGAAAGTGCTACCAGGAGGCCAACAAGAAAGGAGCACAACTTGTGGAAATACAGACCTGGTGCTGCATTCTCCTGGCCCAGAGGGACTAAAACTACAAGAAGAGTAGGCCCCATGCCCCAAGAGACACTCTCAGCCCCCAAGTGGTCTCTGAGTCACAATGACCACCCTCCTCGGTAACTGAGACAGAGCAGCAGTCAACGTAGAGAAAGAACTCCCGCCAAGAAGGTGGTAAGCACCACAGGTTTGGAATCCTCAGACCATAGAGAGCAAAATGCAGCCGTAAGGCAGTGAGCAAGAAACAACTCTTGCCAGGAACAAAGAGGAAGCTAGCCACTAACACCAAACCAAGGAAAAACCAGCTAAGGGAGAGTCAAACTCCAGACCCTGAACACAGCCACTTCCCTACAGACAAGTAGAGAAAAGCGCAGAGCTAAGAGGTGATAATCCAGATGCACAGCAATAGATCTGCTCAGCAGGAAAGAACTGTGCCCCTTACACAAAAAGGAAGGAGTGTCAAATGTGCCAGGAGAGAGGTGCCTGAAAATAGAAAAGGCAAAATCCGCCTGTGCCAGGCTAAAATTTCCACCCGAAAGCAAGGAACAGCCAGGGCCGGTCCAATCCGGTAAGCGGGGTAAGCGCCGCAGGGGGGCACCTGCCTTCAAGGGCGCCTCCCTCCCAGCGGCCCGCCCAGCTGTTTGATGACGGGTTCCCTCATCCTGTGGCATGTCTTCTCTGCTGTGGCCTGCCTGCCCATGCGCCTTCCCGGTTCCTGGCTTCCCCCGTAACACTGCACGCGGCGCTGCTCTTGCCTTGTCGCTTTCCACTCTCAACGAGCGACTACGCCGACAACGTCACGACGACGCCTCCTCCTCCCCCTGCGGCACCTTCGTGCGCGCCAGTGCGCGCTTTCAGGTTGAAGCTGAAGAGCGTCTTTCGCGTCTCTCGGAGTGACTGAGTCCTCTGGCCGGCACGCTCTGCCACAGAGCTGTGAGGGGTCTCAGTTCTTCCTCTGGCAGTTGCATTAGTCGAATCAGGAGTCAGACATAAGTAAGCTTGTGCAGTGCTTTGCTGGGGTTTAATTGGTACATGTTTGAAATTTGTAGAGCTGTTGTTAGTGGGCATTCAGTTAATTTCTATGCCTTAAAATTGTTTGTGCATGAAAAATTGTAGCTTCCTTAGGAAATTCATTATTAATAGGCAGGGCTGCCGAGAGCCAGAGCCGGGCCCGGGACAAGGCCACCCCCAGACCCCCCCCCCACCACCCGAGGTCGTCGTTGCCGCCGCCGGGCCCCCCCACCCGAGGTCGCCGCCCCCTCCCCTCCACCCGCTACCGGGCCGGGCCCTGCACGAACCTTAAACGCCTCCTTTCAGCACGTTTGCAGCAAGCAGCAGCAGGGCAGACCTCTCCTTCCTTCCGTGCCCCGCCCTCGCGGATGTTACGTCAGGCGAGGGCGGGACACAGAAGGAAGGAGTGGCCTGCCCTGCTGCTGCTTGCTGCAAACGTGGTGAAAGGAGGCATTTAAGGTTAGTGCTGTGAGCGACGGAGGGAGGGTGGGTCGGACTGCGGTGTCGCCGAGCCCCCTCCGGAGGGACTTTTGTCCCCCCTGTCCCCCCCTCTCGGCGGCCCTGTTAATAAGTGACTTTTCCATCTTTAGGGGTAAAGGATGTATAGAAGTACAGTGGGGGAAATAAGTATTTGATCCCTTGCTGATTTTGTAAGTTTGCCCACTGACAAAGACATGAGCAGCCCATAATTGAAGGGTAGGTTATTGGTAACAGTGAGAGATAGCACATCACAAATTAAATCCGGAAAATCACATTGTGGAAAGTATATGAATTTATTTGCATTCTGCAGAGGGAAATAAGTATTTAATCCCTCTGGCAAACAAGACCTAATACTTGGTGGCAAAACCCTTGTTGGCAAGCACAGCGGTCAGACGTCTTCTGTAGTTGATGATGAGGTTTGCACACATGTCAGGAGGAATTTTGGTCCACTCCTCTTTGCAGATCATCTCTAAATCATTAAGAGTTCTGGGCTGTCGCTTGGCAACTCGCAGCTTCAGCTCCCTCCATAAGTTTTCAATGGGATTAAGGTCTGGTGACTGGCAAGGCCACTCCATGACCCTAATGTGCTTCTTCCTGAGCCACTCCTTTGTTGCCTTGGCTGTATGTTTTGGGTCGTATGTCGTATGTATGTCGTGCTGGAAGACCCAGCCACGACCCATTTTTAAGGCCCTGGCGGAGGGAAGGAGGTTGTCACTCAGAATTGTACGGTACATGGCCCCATCCATTCTCCCATTGATGCGGTGAAGTAGTCCTGTGCCCTTAGCAGAGAAACACCCCCAAAACATAACATTTCCACCTCCATGCTTGACAGTGGGGATGGTGTTCTTTGGGTCATAGGCAGCATTTCTCTTCCTCCAAACACGGCGAGTTGAGTTCATGCCAAGAGCTCAATTTTTGTCTCATCTGACCACAGCACCTTCTCCCAAATCACTCTCGGCATCATCCAGGTGTTCACTGGCAACTTCAGACGGGCCGTCACATGTGCCTTCCGGAGCAGGGGGACCTTGCGGGCACTGCAGGATTGCAATCTGTTATGTCGTAATGTGTTACCAATGGTTTTCGTGGTGACAGTGGTCCCAGCTGCCTTGAGATCATTGACAAGTTCCCCCCTTGTAGTTGTAGGCTGATTTCTAACCTTCCTCATGATCAAGGATACCCCACGAGGTGAGATTTTGCGTGGAGCCCCAGATCTTTGTCGATTGACAGTCATTTTGTACTTCTTCCATTTTCTTACTATGGCACCAACAGTTGTCTCCTTCTCGCCCAGCGTCTTACTGATGGTTTTGTAGCCCATTCCAGCCTTGTGCAGGTGTATGATCTTGTCCCTGACATCCTTAGACAGCTCCTTGCTCTTGGCCATTTTGTAGAGGTTAGAGTCTGACTGATTCACTGAGTCTGTGGACAGGTGTCTTTCATACAGGTGACCATTGCCGACAGCTGTCTGTCATGCAGGTAACGAGTTGATTTGGAGCATCTACCTGGTCTGTAGGGGCCAGATCTCTTACTGGTTGGTGGGGGATCAAATACTTATTTCCCTCTGCAGAATGCAAATAAATTCATATACTTTCCACAATGTGATTTTCCGGATTTAATTTGTGATGTGCTATCTCTCACTGTTACCAATAACCTACCCTTCAATTATGGGCTGCTCATGTCTTTGTCAGTGGGCAAACTTACAAAATCAGCAAGGGATCAAATACTTATTTCCCCCACTGTATATACTGAAATGAACAGGTTTTTCATTTTATTTCAGTGTGTATTTTGTGAGCCCAGGTCTCTGATCCTCAATGTCCTGGGTTATTTCCTTTCATGGTTACAATTAGGCTGCCAACTGGATCCAGATTCACAGGACAGGATTGATCCAGTCCTGGGTTTACCCTAGTGCATGCTGGAACTTTTACTCTTGCTTTTCTTACGGAATGCAATGAGGAAATTAGAACTACAGGTCCCTGCATGCAACATGGTAAACCCAGGACTGGATCAACCCTGTCGTGTGAATCTGGATTCAGCTGGCAGCCTTAGGTTACAACCATACAAAAGGTAATTATTTCTTCCTTTTCAATTGGCATTGGCAGAACTGTGTGTACATAGGATCTTTTATATGTTCTTCCCACACCCTGCGGCTCTGATATGCTACAGAACAGATAGAGAAGAAGATAAACGGTCAATAAGTCACCTTTTAAGTCTGCACAAAAGCTGACTTTTAGAAGTTGGTCTCCCGTTGGCCCCTTTGTGTCTGGGCTGAAAAAAGGGACAGGGTGGGAGAAGAGAGAATGAAGATGCTAGACAGGGGGGGGGGGGGGCGCCAACTGATAGTCTGCAGGGGGGCACCAGAGACCCGAGGACCGGCCCTGGGAACAGCTGTGGCAAACTAGTCCTAAAAAGGCACATTCCTGTAAAGAGACACTGAACTGAGTCCAAGCAAAAGACTAGCAAGAATGGCGCTCCCAAGGATACTCAGAAGAGGGATATGAGCTAGCAAATGCACACCAAGGACAACTGGGACCCCCGCCAGTGCAGACAAACCAGAGCAGACTGGAGGGATCCACAGGGACGAGAGAACCAGAACCTCCCTAAGGAAGGAAAAACTGCTGCCAAAACAAGAATCAAAGCAACTGGTACCAGCTCAAAAGGGTCCAAGATCAGAATCAGACGCCAGTCAGCGAAATTCAAAGAAACTTCGCAAGCAGCCCCCTAGAATACATTGCCAAAGGCGGGAAAATAAATCAGTTAACAGGCAAGAGAAAGAAGGAAAAACGTTTCTTCCTCCTTTTTTTTTTTTTTTTAAACAACCACTAGTGACAGGAATAAATAAAGGTTTCCCTCAGAGGCAGAAATTCAGATATACCTACCACCACAGAGGAGAAGAACCCCACAGGGGAGACAAGTTACTCCATGCCACAATCAACCTTCACCCTGCTATAAAGACAGCCAGGGGAGGTAGGGGAGGGAACCAGGGTCACTGGATATCACCCTTGCTGGCAGATGAGGAACTCAGGACCACTGAGTATCATCTAAAACTAGCCCCAATACGGCTACCAGCACACCCCTGGCTCCACTGTCACCAGAAGAATCTGGGACAGGAGCTACCAGCCAGCAGTCCAGAGCAGCTGCACGATCCGTCCACCATCCGCTAGGAGACAAAGAAAATACTGAACATTCCAGGCTGCACAATATCCTTAAGGGGCGGTTCACTTGGAACTATTTTCTCTGTCTCCTTCCGCTGGTAGATGGACATAACCCATTAGTCTGGACTGGTCTGGTATAGATGACAAGGAAATCTAGTTTACATGATCCCTTGCCTGCCAGCCTCTCTGAATTAAAAGCTGTTAGGCCAGCTGCCAACCCTGTGTACATCCTGAAAGTGGAGTGTTTCCAAACATACAAGTTATTGAATAAAGTTCTGAGCCAGCCCGGAAGCAGCACAAAGGAAAACAAAAAAGGAAAGCAAAGAATGAACCCTGAACCAAACACGGTTGACTTCCTTAGTCCTGATTAAATTTAATCTAACAGATCTTTCTAACAATGCTCAAGGAATGTTCTAGTGGTCAGAGCAGCTGTCCAAAAGTCAAAGTTAGTAACAGATTTGTGTGCATAGTGGTCCTTAAGCTGTGACATTTAAAAGCCCCCTTCCCATGAACTATGAAGTTCATTTTACATTAAATAGTTTCCCTGCTTGTGAAAGAGTATGCATATAATGCTACATGATATGCAAACTTACACAGAGCTCCATTAGAGCAGTGCAGTTAATTAATTAAAATTTCCTTATAGAGAGCACAAAGAAGTTCAACTCACTTCTCCTGTGACCACTCCAATTATTCCCGTGAGGAAAACATTGGAACCACCAATATACAGCAGTGGCGAACCACAGATTGGAAGTCAAGAAAATATGGTGGAGAAGGTTTGTTTATTGTTTATTAATTTGATAAACTGCCTCTTTCAAGCATGAGTTGAGATGGTTTATATACAATTGTCCCCAAGGGGCTCACAATCTAAGTAGTACATTGTACCTGGGGCAATGGACAGCTAAGTGACTTGCCCAGAGTTACATGGAGCTGCAGAAGGAATTTAACCTGGTTACCCCAAGATCTCAACCCATTGCCGGCCATTAGGCAGCAGTTGGAATTGAACAGGGTTCCCCAGGTCTGCAAACCACTGCATTAACCATTAGGCCACTCCTCCAGTTGGTGATGAGAGTGACAGACAATGTGGTGAGTGTCTTGCAATTAGTTCTATGGTCAGATATGAATTCTGCAAAATTTAAAGAAAAAAAACTGATTGTTGAAGGAAAAATAAGGGGAACAATGCCTGAAGTTAAAAAAGAGATCACCAGACAGAAGAAGTTAGAGAGCAGAATTGAGTGTGAGGAAGGACTGCAGGACTTGAGAATAAGCTGCAAAGAGAAATGTTTGAGAAAACTGAGGACCTAGAAAACAGGGTGCAGTGCTGCAACTTTTGAGTGAGAAGAGCCTATTTGAATTGTGTAGAAGTGGTGAAATATGTATGTTTAACCAAATAAATAAAAAAAAAGATTCTTTATATTCTTATCTGTAAGCAGTGAGAGTAATAATGATAAACAGGGAGGAAAAAGCCTCAAGACGCTCCCAGCTAATGGCTGAAAGAGCAGAGTTTCATCATCATTGGCAAAAAAAATCTATCTGGTGAGTTTAATTGTAAATTGTGACGTTTAGACAGACAAAAACTTAGCTGTAAAGTCTCTTTCTTCTAGCTACATCCAAAAATCAGACCTGGTCAGCAGTGGCCAGCATTTTGTTGAACTGCGTCAGGGTCAGTCGGTCAGAAAATCCACAGGAAAAAAGAAAAAACATCATGCAAATCAAAAATCTGAATATGTCATTTATTGCATTATATGCCCATGTGATAAACTGTATGTGGGGCAGACACGTCTGATAGAGCATAAGAGTGCTATCAAGACCCAGATTACCTCACCCTTGGCGATGCATTGTGTTGCTCATTAACATACGTTTGACACATTGCAGTGTCTGGTATTGCAACAAGTAACACTGTTAGTGAGAGGCAGTGATAAGACACCGCCTACTGCTTCAGAAAGAGCAACAATGGATTTTCAGACTGAACTCACTAATCCCGCAGGGTTTAAATGCCAAACTCAAATGGTGTAATTTTTTCTAAAAATTGTGTTTTATTTTTCTTTGATTAGTCCCAACTTTCTAGCTGGTGCCCTTATGATTGGCTTATGCCTCTCTGGGCATCTGACATCATCTAAGTGTTATAAGGAGGAACTGCCATTTTTTTCAAGATTGTCTCTCTATAGTTCCATCAGTTTTGAACAGAGTCTAAGTAAGCAAACGTAAATGGATGTTAACATTGAGAATTTTTGATTGCATGATGTTTTTCTTTTTTCCTGCAGATTTTCTGACCGACTAACCCTGACACAGTTCAACAAAATGCTGGCCACCGTTGGTCATGGTCTGATTTTTGGATGTAGCTGGAAGAAAGGTCCTTTTTTTTTTTTTGCAGTAAACTTCAATACAAGACTCCTGAGGCAGGCACTTCTGTGCTGAGACACAGTGCCGTGTCGAGTCTTAAATATTGTAGCGGATAAACCTGTTTGTTTATCCCATTGCTTGTTCAGCCTGCTTTCTTCTCCCGCTTTTTGTCTGCCTTGAGTAATTTTATTTTCTAGTAGAAAGGGCTCGTTTCTGACACAAATGAAACAGGCGCTAGCAAGGTTTTCCTCGGAGTGTGTATGTTTGAGAGAGTGTGTGAGAGACTCTGCGTGCGAGAGAGAGAGAGAGAGAGAGAGAATGTGCGAGTGTGTGTGTGTGTGTGACAGAGAGAGAATGAGACTGGGTGCGAGTGTGTGTGTGAGAATGAGAGTGTGGGCCAGGAGCCCCCCTCCCTCCCTCCCTCCAGTTCCAGGGTCGTCCCCCCCTCCCTCCCTTCGAGTGCCAGGGTCGTCCCCTCCCTCCCTCTGAGTTTCAGGGTTATCCCCTTCCTCCCTCCCTCCGAGTTTCAGGGTCTCCCCCCCCCCTCTCTCTTCCCCATCCCAATTCAGCATCTCCCTTCTGTCACCCTACTCCCACCAAGTCTACTATCTACCCTTCTCTCCCTGAGCAAGCATATTTCCTTTCTTTCCATTCTTCGTTGATCCAGTATCTCCTGTCTTCCCTATCCTCCCTACTCCTCTATCCAGCATCTTCCCCTTGACCAGTGGCATAGCAAGGGCGGGGCGGTGGGGGTGGTCTGCTCCGCTGGTTCCCTGCTCCCTCGGAACAGGTTACTTCCTGTTCCAGGGCAGAGGGGAGCAGGGAACCAGTGGAACCAACACCCCCCCCCCCAGCGGCATGCAAGAATGCACTCGGGGGGGGGAGTCATGCTGCACCCCCCCCCCCCAGGTGTTTCGGGAGGGCAGCTGTTGAGCGCATCAGTGGCGTCAGGCAGGCTCGAGCCTTTTTGTGTGTGTGTGTTGCTGTTAAGCTGTATGGCAGTTTGGAGGGGGGGGGGGGTGTTGGATCAGCTGTGAGGCATGGGTTTTTGTTTTGTTTACCCCGGGTTCTGATGTTGACATCACAATGCGTTTGCTGACATCAGCCTGTGCTACGGAGCCTAGCAGACCAACTCCGAAGAAGTCACGAACACAGGCAGCAAGACCAATATAATGTTGGAGGTGAGAATTATATATAGGATTTGTTACATTTATATCCCACATTTTCCCACCTATTTGTAGGCTCATGTGGCTTACATAGTACCGGAGAGGCATTACAGACTCCGGTGTAAACAAATACAAAGTGATGTTGTGGTAAGACAAAGTTCATGTGTCACAGCCACCACTAGGGAATCGTACAACGGAAGAGTTGTGTTATGTCCATTACGTTCTTTAGTTTTGTTGTGTGCAGAGATCAGGCATTTATGTTGGATCGGTAGGGTATACAACAAAACAAAACTCTTCTATAATGGCAAAAAATAGTAATTTCAACAATAGACTAAGATTCTGTGGAGTGCATCTGTTTTAAGGGAATTAAGGGAAAAGCCTCTGAATGTAACCCAACCTCCAACCCAAGTAGTCATTTAGTAATAACAAGGTTTGAGAAAGCTTCTGCTAGGAATTTTATCATCATAGGCAAAAACCCTTTTAATTCCAAAATGAATGAAAATATGCTAAAAGCTCAACAGAATCAGCTCAGGATCCATATAGCATGTGAAAGTCAAAAGAGTAACTTAGCTTTCAAGTGCAGATACAAAGCAACAAGTGGGTCATCGGTCAAACATACCATGGTAGGGTATGCCTTTTTAAACAGGTTAGCTTTTAGTGTTTTCCGGAAGTTTAGGTGCTCGTTTGTAGTTACACAGTTGTATGCTTACGTAGGAAAAACTAGACGCTTAAATTGATCTGTATTTTGAGTCCTTTGCAGCTTGGGTAGTGCAGATTTAGGTACGTTCGTGTTGATTCGGATGTGTTTCTAGTTGGTAGGTCGATCAAGTCTGTCATGTATCCCGGAGCTTCGCCGTAGATAATTTTGTGAACCAGAGTGCAGATTTTGAAAGCAATGTGTTCTTTGATTGGGAGCCAGTGTAATTTTTCGCGAAGGGGTTTTGCACTTTCAAATCGCGTTTTTCGTTCCAATTACCTGGAGGTCTGTAAAACAAGACAATTCAAATGATTGCATAGGGTTTTGTTGTGGATTCTGATTGAGGCAATTTCAAGTTGAGTGTCATGGACTCGCAATGGTTTCGGTGGTAAGTGGGATCAATAGATTAGTGCTATGCCTCCGCCTCTCTTTTCCTTTCGGTCCAGTGTGTGATTTTGTATCCTGGAGGGTACAGGTCTAGGATTATGGGGTCCTTTTGGTCGTGGATCCAGGTTTAATTGATGAAGAGTAAGTCAAGGTCTTCTTGCCATGATCCAGTCTGTTAGTATTTCTGTTTTGTTTACTGCGGATCTGGTGTTGATGTAGCCCACTTGTATTATTTGGAATGGGTCTTCTGCGTCTGGTGTTCTGTGGACTTTTATTAGTTGTCGTGTCTTTGTTGAGGTGAGTTTGTTGGACCCTTCTTTGCATTCTGTACTGGTTGTCCGCATGTTGGTTGTTCTTCCTTTGTTTAAGTTGTTGTCAGTTTGATGAGGTGTGGTGTATCTGATCAATCTTTGATGATTGTATAGTATGCGTATAATGTTACTTTCTGCAAGAGGGGTGGTTACTGTTAAGTGGATCAGTGTTAAGGAGTAGATTATTAGGAGTAGTTTGAAGGTATTCATTTTGGTTTCTTTTCGTGGTGGGCTACTAATAAGACCGAGTTCTGATGACTGGATGCGCGATAAAAGACTTTTTTTCTTTGGTGTGGAGTCTGGTGTTCTGGTTTTGGTGTGTTATTTCAGGCTTAGTCTTTGGTTAATATCATGGGGTTATATGTGTGGTGCATGAGGTTAGTGCATGACTTGGTTTTGTTGTGTATGACTGTTTGAGATCTTGTCTGCCTGCACTATTTCTCAGTATGTTTTCCTTGGGTTAGGCGATGTGTGGCTGTGTGTTACCTTTGGTTGGGCTGTTTTTGGGCCACTTTCGTTGTCTGCCTCATCAGTTGATGAATTTGATCTGCAGTTCAAAATTCCCTTAGATCCTGCCGTTGATTTTCTTGCCAGCTGTTCTGACCGGTCACTTTTTTTTGTTTGTTTCCTTGATTAGATGAGGAGGGGAGGCTAGAGGTGTAGAGACTATTCGGTATGAAAGGTGTGCTGGGACTTGCCTGTAGTTGCTTCCCTCTCTTCACTGACTTAAGAAGAAGGTCTGCCTTTCAAGCTGTTGAGATCAGTACTGGATAAAGACATCATCCACAAATTGTTTGCTTTTATGGCCACCACCGCACATTGAGCAGAAGATTTCAGTGTATTATCTACGACGACACCTAGATCTTTTTCTTGAGTGCTGATCTCCAAGGTGGACTCTAGCATCAGGTAACTATGATTCAGATTATTCTTTACAATGTGCATCACCTTGAATTTGTCCACATTAAATTTCATCTGCCATTTTTATGCCCAAATTCTATATAAGGTGCCTTAACTTGTGCACACTAATTTGGCCGCATGGCCAAATTCCACGCACAACTTGATTAACAAGTGAATCAGCACTGATAATTGGTACTTAATTAGCAGCACTATTTGGCTTTAATTAGAATGTACGCGCACAACTTCTAGGCATATTCTACAACACAGTGCATGTAAATTCTAATGTGCATAGTCAAAAAGGGGGCAAGGCCATGGTCGTGGAATGGGTGGGTAGTGGACATTTCAAAAAACTGTACACCCAATCTGTGCCTAACTTAGGTGCAAGTATTTAGGCCTGGTTTTAAGTGGCCTAAATGGGTGTGCCTAAATTTTAGTCACAAGAAACAGCACATGCGCATATTATATAAACTATGCCTATCTTTAGCTTAATATGTGCTATGTTTTAATATTTAACATCCTTAACTGCCATCGTTCCTTTACAATTTAACGGAATCCAGTTCATACTGATGTTGATGTTTGTTTTTATGTGCAGCTCTATGGTCTTATTGACCTTTTGTGAAAGAGCACTGCATTCGCTGCTTTCTCCAGCATATACTTGATATGTTTTCCATTCTTCTTTCCATCAAAACTTTGTTGGGTGCCATTTTTATTTATTCTCCACAATTTATATCATGCTTTTACCTTTTTGAATGTTTACAGTTTTCTTTGGTATCACAAGGAGACCATTGTTCTTGTTGCCTTACCTTTGCCATCAGTTTGGTATGTTGTACATCTTGCACCTCTGTTTATTCACTTTAGATAGCACTTAGGCAATCCTTAGGTATCTACTACTACTATAAATCACTTTTATAGCGCTACCAGTCGTACGCAGCGCTTTACAATTGAACATGAAGAAAGACAGTATCCTTACTCTTTACCTTTTTCACCCCTTTCACATCTCCCTTATTAACTCCACTTAAGACAAATGTGCATAACTTACATATAATTTTTATTATAAAATTATATTTTTAAATTAATTTTATTATTATTTTTTGTATTGGTATAAAATGTGGCTTTTTTCTAATTGGTATTTCACATTTTTAGGGACCATCACTCCTTTTCTTTCGGTTCCTTGGATGTGCACTTTATTCATAAGTTTGATTATATATTAAATGTACATTACTGTCAACATTCTCTGGCAACGAATTCCAGAGTTTAATTACACATTGAGTGAATAAATATTTTCAACCAATTTGTTTTAAAATTACTACCTTGTATCTTCATTGCATGCCCCCTAGTCTTAGTATTTTTGGAAAGAGTAAACAAGCGATTTACATCACCTGTTTCCAATCCACTCATTATTTTATAGACCTCTATCATATTGCCCCTCAGCCGTATTTTCTCTAAGCTTAAGAGCCCTAGCCGCTTAGCCTTTCCTCTTAGGGAAGTCATCCCATCCCCTTTATCATTTTTGTCACCCTTCTCTGTACCTTTTCTATTTCTAATATAACTTTTTTGAGATGGCGGTGCCCACAATCGCACATAATACTCAAAGTGCAGTTGCACCATGAAGCGATATAAAGGCATTATAACATCCTCATTTTTGTTTATATTCCTTTCCAAATAATACCTAACATTCTATTTGCCTTTTTAGCTGCTACTACACACTTTATCATCAATGATGACACCAAGATCCTTTTCTTGATTGGTGACTCCTAATGGGGAACCTTGCATCACATAGCTATAGTTTGTGTTCCTCTTTCCTATTTGCATCACTTTGCTCACATTAAATATCATCTGCCATTTAGATGTCCAGTCTCCCAGACTCATAAGGTCCTCTTGCAATTTAACAACTTTGAATAACTTTGTGTCGTCAGCAAATGTAATGACCTCTCTAGTTATTCCCATTTCTAGATCATTTATAAAATATGTTGAAAAGCAGCAGGACTCCACTATCTACCCTTCACCATTGGGAATACTGACCATTTAGCCCTACTCTCTGTTTTCTATCTTTTAACCAGTTTTTAATCCACAATAGAACACTACCTCCTATCCCATGACTTTCCAATTTCCTCTGAAGTCTTTCATGAGGTACTTTGTCAAATGCTTTTTGAAAATCCAGATACACAATATCGACCAATTCACCTCTATCCACGTTTGTTCATGCCTTCACAGAAATGTAGTAGGTTAGTAAGGCAAGATTTCCCTTTATTAAATCTATGTTGGCTTTGTCTTTTTATATCCATGCTTATGTATATGCTCTGTAATTTTATTCTTTATAATAGTCTCTACCATTTTGCCTGGCTTCCAAAAAGTCAGGCTCACCAGTCTATAATTCACAGATCACCTCTAGAACTCTTTTTTTTTTTTTAAATCGGTGCTACAGTGGCCACCTTCCAATCTTCTGGTACCATGATTGCTTTTAAAAGATAAATTACATATTACTAACAATAGTTCCTCAAGTTCATTTTTGAATAGCATCCATGCCTGATGCAAGTTTTTGACCTTTGCAGCTGCTCCTTTGTTGTTGTTTTATTTATTGATCGTTCTTATTTTTATCATAGTCTCCTTTTTGAAAGTAAAATGCTAATGTATTGGATTTCCTGTGCATACTTACTCCAGAGCTTATATCAAATCTGATCATGTTATGATCATTGTTATCAAGCGACCCCCCCAGCACCATTAATTCCTGCACCAGATCATGCGCTCCACTAAGGACTAGATCTAGAATTCTTCCTCCTCTTATTGGCTCCTGAACCAACTGTTCCATAAAGTAATCATTGATTTCATCAAGGAATTTTACCTCCCTAGCATATCCCGATGTTACATTTACCCAATGAAGGAAGCCAAAGCAGACATCACTGAGAAACGCGCATAGTTCATCAGAAATATATTTAGGGGTGCCCATACAAAAGGCCTTATAGACAAGGCACAACAGCTTGAAAGTAATCCTTGCAGAAACTGGCAGCCAATATAATTCTGTCAAGATTGGGGAAAAATGATCAGATTTTTCCCTCCAACCAGCAGGCACGATGCTGTGTTTTGTAGAAGCTGAAGTCTCTTTAGAATGACCTTAGTCAGTCCTTGAAATAGTGAATTACAATTGTACATGCTCTAATTACTATCAGGCTGGACTATCTTTACCAAATTGGAGTTACTAAGAAATGGTTTTAACAAATCATCCACAGTTGGACATAAGATTTCACAACATTTCAATTTGCAAATTATGAATTATCACAATGAAAACCCAAAATTAATGATGTCTTCAATAAGTGGAAGTGGTTTACCTTGAAATATTAGCTTAATGGTCAGAGGTCTAGATTTATGAGATAGCCACATTTCAGAGGATTTTTTTTCCATATTAAAATTAAAGTGTGGCCTTCAAGCCAGCCATCCAACATCAACTTACAATTAAGATCAGACATGACATTAAGTTGGTCATCCTTCATAAAGATGACCAACTGAATGTCATCAGCAAAGAAATGAAAGTTTAATAATCCATTTGACTTGCCATTCCTTATGCTGTTTCCTATTATTTTCATTCAGATCCTTTTTCCTAATAATCCAATCAATGTGCACATTATAATTTAAAAAGAATTGGTGAAAGAAGAGATCCTTGAGGTATACCTCTCATGAAATTTCTCTTGAATGATACCGCTTGATTCCAAACACACTAATTGCATCCGATTGGAAAGATAAGAATTAAACCAATCCAGAGAGGAAGTGACATCACACGGAGTGATGGCAGCTTGAATGACGAGCTCCGTCAGGGCAAGCAAGCAGTAATGCTTTAAACCCTTCCCGGTTGAAGTTTTGAGGGAGAAAAAAAAGTGTCAAGCAGCATTGGAAAACATGCCCCCGAAGAAGGGGCTTGAGAAGTTTAAGTTTTCAGTGACCCCAGCGGCGAAAACGGCGGAGATGTCGGCGGGGTCGGAGTGGGGCTCAGCTAAAATGGCAGCGCAGGCTGGCGTTGAGGTGAGCCCTATTGGAGATAAGGAGGCCCTGGTGATGTTGGGAGCCGATCCTGCTGAGGAGCAGGGGTGGGGACACTGTGTTGGAAGACTGGAGGTGCTCTCAAGAGAGAGGGGAGAGCCCCGAGAATCTGAAGATGACCCGGAGGCGAGCAGGGCTGGTGGAACTGTGGGTTTAGAGGAGGAGCCCAGAGTCCAGGGTGAGCAGAGGGCCCGGAGTGCCTGTTGGCAAAGCTAGCTGTACGGGCTGAAGTGGAAGCTTCAGAGGCTGAGGTAGCTGGAGGAGCGGGTCCTGTTCTACTGGGGACCAGTGACCAGAGGGAGCAACAGGGCGCGAGACGCTGTTTTGCAGTGGTGAAGGGGATGGGGACCCGGCGAGGCCTGGACAGTTGGTGGAGAGAGACTTTGAGATGGGGGGGGCAGTGGATAGAGTTGTACATGCTTGGTTCCAGGACTTGAAGGAGGATTTTGCTGAAGTTAGGAGGGATATCCATATGGCTCTGAGAGATATTCATGCGGTGAGAGATTTGGGCTCTAGGGTTGGTGAGGTGGAGGAAGAGGTAGAGACCCTAGAAAAGGAAGTGGGTTTGGTGTGGCAAACACTCACGGATGACCATGACGATCTTTAAAGTGTTAAGGAGCAGCTGGAAGACCTGGAGAACAGATCTCAAAGGAATAATCTGCATTTTAAGGGAATTCCTGAGTCTGATCTATTTGTCAACTGTCGGGCAGTGATCCAGGAGCTGTGCGAGTTCCTTTTGTATCCAGAAGGAAGGAGTGAGCCTCTGGACCTACAAATTCACAGAGCCCACAGAGCGGCAGGGCTGCAGCGAGACTTTGCTCCGAGGGATATAGTGGTGTGTTTTGCGGATTTCCCCACAAAGGAAAAGATTTTGGCCAAGGCGAGACAGCTAGGAGAGATTAAGTGGAAAAACTGTAAGATCGGGGTTTTTCAGGATTTGGCCTGGAGTACGTTGCAGAAGTGCAGATCCTTCAGGGAAGTTACTGTCTTCATGAGAGCTAAAGGGATACGCTATAGGTGGCTGTTTCCCTTTGCCATGTGGCTAACGGTGGATGGCAAATCACTCAAAGTCAAGACCTCGGAGGAGGCGTGGTCTGCGCTGGGGGCTTTGGGATGTAAAGGAATCTTGAGTCGACCGGAGATGCCTGAGCGGGTCAAAGACTCTGGAGCGGTTATGAAATGGCAGACGGTGGTGGCGCGAGGGAAGGCAACTGTGAAGCCAAATACCTGAAGTACAGAGGAGTGGAGATGAGCTATATGTGGCTGGCATCCAGACAAGAGGACTGGGGGTAGTATAAATGGGCTGGTTTGCAGGGTAATAGGGAGGGTCTTGGAGGGGGGTTAGGTTGGGAACAGAAGGGTGGAGATAAAGGAGGGGGGTGAGGGAGGATAGAGGATAGTTAGGGATTGGGATTTTACTAGGGAGAGTGTTTCGGCCCTGGGTTTGTGAGTCATTTCCTTGATATGGCAAGTCTGTGGGTCCGGCATTAGTGGAGGGAGGGAAGGGGGGGGGGGGGTGGCTTTGCTGATAGGTACTTTGAATGTAAATGGATTAAACAAACAAACATGGGAAACGTAGTAGAGTGTTTAAAGAATTAGGGAGGTTGAACTGGGAGTTACATTTTTACAAGAGACTCATTTGAGACCAAGAGACACCCATATGCTACGTCGTAGGCAGTATCAAGAAGTGGTGACTCATCAGGGGGTGGGGGCAAAGAGGGGAGATAGTTATCTTTTAATTAGGCAAAACTGTGGGTTTGTAACTGGAAAAGTGTTTAAGGATAAGGAAGGGAGATGTGTGGCTCTTAGAGGTTGGCTGGAGGATAAGGAACTAATGCTGATTAAATATCTATGCGCCAAATGGGAATCAGGGAATTTTTGCGAAACCTAAAGGAGGAGCTGTTGGGGGTCACATAGTGGTGGGGGGGATTTCAACTTGGGCCCAGATGCTAGGTTGGATCACTCAAAAGGGGGAGGTTATCAAAGTGGATCGGGGAGAAAGGTCTTATTGCAGCTCATGAAAGGGTTAGAGGTGGTGGATTGTTGGAGGCTATTACATGGAGTCCAGCGAGATTACACCTTTTACTCTCACGCAGCGCACATATATTCAAGGCTTGATGGGATATGGGTCCATCGTAATGCATGGCATATGGTGGGGGGGGGGGTGGAAATAGAAACAATTAGTGTTTCAGATCATGCCCCAACTTGGGTTAAATTGCAGGGTATGGTATTGGGGGATCGCAGGGGGGGGATGGAGACTGAATGAGATTCTTTTGGGAGATAAGGTTATAAGGGAGGATGTCCAACGAGCTATTCAGGAATTTAGGCAATTTAACGATAATGGGGAAGTGTCTGACGCAACTCTCTGGGATGCATTGAAGGTAATAGTGAGAGGGGTTTTGATTAAATGGGGTGCCCGTAGGAAGCGAGAGAGGGAAGCGTTCTTTGGAAATGCGGACGAGGTTATTATATCTGGAGCAACTGCACAAGAGACATCTGGACACAAGGATTTGGAAGGAGTTAAGGGAGGTGAGAGGAGAATTGATGCAAATGGAGGAGGTGGAGTTTATGCACTACAAATTAAAGCAACAGTTTTTTTTGAGTTCGCAAACAAATCTAGCAAAATGTTTAGCAAGATATTGGAGGGTAAGAAAGGGGCGTTCTAATATCCAAAAGATACAAGGGGAGGGGGAGGAGTGGAAGTATACGGATAGGGATATAGGGGAGTGTTTTTTAAAGTATTATAGGGAGTTGTATAGAGCAGAGGGGGGGTGATACAGAGGAGGGTTGGGCCCATTACTTGGATAGGATCCCCTTACAGAAGTTGGGTAACGAGGAGAGGGCTAGAATCAGAGCCTATTAGATTGGGGGAGGTTCAGGGAGTGATTAAGAGGTTGCCAAATGGGAAAGCCCCCGGATTGGACGGTTATTCAGGGAGATTTTATAAATGTTATGTGAAGGAAGTGAGTGATTTATTAATGAGAGTGGGAAACGGAGTCTTGGAGGGGATGGGCCTTCCCAGGTTTATGTTTGAGGCAGGGGTGGTGGTTATACCCAAGCCAGGGAAAGACCTAACGCAGCGTGAATCGTTTAAGCCCATTTCATTATTGAATGTGGACGCGAAGATTGTGGCAAAGGTGCTGGCTAATAGACTGGGTAGGGTGTTGCCCAAATTAGTGAATGGGGATAAGGCGGGGTTTATCCCTAGAAGGCAGGTGGGAGATAATATTCGGCGCACTTTACACCTGATGTGGGAAGCGCAGAGGAGAGATAGGGGGATGGTACTCTTGGCCATGGATGCAGAGAAGGCCTTTGATAGGGTCAGTTGGGGATTTCTTCGGGCTGTGTTGGCACGCATGGGCTTGGGGGAGAATTTTTGTATGTGGCTGGCTGCTCTATATGATTGTCCAAGGGCTTGTCTCAGGATAAATGGGGGGAGTACACGAGCTTCTTTCCCATAGGGAGAGGGACCAGACAGGGATGCCCGCTCTCTCCCCTTTTGTTTGCATTATATATGGAGCCTTTGGCGGAGGTAATACACCAACATCCAGATTTGAGAGGAGTTAGGGTGGGGGGGAGAGAACGTAGATTAGCGCTATTTGCTGATGATGGGTTGATGTAAGTGGTGGATCCAGAGCAAACACTGCCCAATATATTGGAGATTATGAATGAGTTTGAGGCTTGTGCGGGGTTTAAGGTTAATATGGAGAAAAGTGAGATATTGGGAATAAATCGCTATCTCCTGAGGAGGAAAGTAGGCTGGTTGGGAGATTCCCATTTAAATGGGCAAAAAGTAAATTCTGGCATTTGGGGATCCAAATTCCTTGTGACCTAAAAAGGGTGAGTAGTATTAACTATGGTAAGATTGTAGGTCAGATAAGGTCTGAGTTGTCTCGATGGAAGGGTTTGTGGCTGTCTTGGTGGGGGCGTATGGAAGTGATTTAGATGAATGTTTTGCCAAGGTTGCTGTTTTCTGTTTCAGGCCTTACCGGTAGATCTTCCCAGGGGGACCCTTAAACAGATAGAGGGGTTGTTTTGCACAGTTCATTTGGAATGGGAAACACTCTAGGTTAGGGACACCCCGAGAAGGGAGGAAGGGCGGTTCCTAATATTGAATGGTACTATTATGCAGCCCAGGTGAGGATGCTTATGGACTGGGAGAGCGAGATCATGAAGCCAGGTAGTCAGGTGGAAATGTCCTATACTAGGGGGAGGGGTCTGAACTCGTACTTGTGGACCACGGAGGGGCTGGGGGGGGGATGACTGAGTGGTTACATAACCCCTATGTGAAGCATTTGTTAAGGGTGTGGAGGATAGGGTGGGAGAAGTGTCTACATTGGCTTCTATGTGGTGGGAGCCAAAATTTGGGTCAGGGAGGGAAAGTGCTAGATTTGGACAGTGGGAGAGGAAGGGACTGATTAATTTTCGGGATGTGCTGCAGGGTGGTAAAATGCTGAGTTTTGAGTTGCTGTGTTCCAGATATGATTTGGCAGAGGGGGATAGGTTTGCTTATGTGCAGGTTCAACACCATGTGAGGGCAATGGATGGGGGGAGAATAATCCTCAAGAGAGGGAGTGCTTAGAAAATTTGTGGGTAATTTGAGAAGGGTTCCCAGGCCTATGTCTGTGCTTTATAGATTCTTTTGGGGAAGTGATCCCAGTCCATTTGGGTTTCAGGGAGCATGGGAAGTAGATTTGGGGCGCAAGTATTACGAGCAGGAATGGGAGCTTATTTGTCAAGAGGTTTACAGGGCATCTGTATGTGTCCTGGTACAGGAGAATGCTTATAAAGTTCTCACACGATGGTACTATACGCCCGAAAAGTTGAAGAGAATGTACCCGGGAACGTCGGATAGATGTTGGCGGTGTGGGATGCAAAAATGGTCTTTTCTCCATATATGGTGGACCTGCCCCAGAGTGGTGGATTTTTGGCAGGGGGTGGTGAAAGGGTTGGTTAAATTGACAAATACATCCTTGGTGTGTGGGCCTCAGGAATGTCTCTTGGGCTTACATAACGAGAGGGAATCTTGGGAAGTTAGTAAGTGGCTTCGAGACAGCCAAATGTCTTATAGCCTTTGGATTCTCCTACCCTTGAGGAGTGGAAGGATAAGTTGGGACCATTAATACATATGGAATACTTTACAGCCTATAGGTGGAGGGGCCATTGAGAGGTAAAAGGGAGGGGGGCTCAGTTAAAAGCAGGAATAAATAGAATTTGAGTATGGGGGGAGACTTTGCTCGGGGGAATAGAAATAGTACAAAAGTATCTGTGCTTAGGTGGATTCTTGACTTATGCTGCATGGTGACGGGTGCGGCCTAAACCTGGTTAAGCTTTATTCTAATATTGGAGCCTTTGAGGCCGACACTGTACTAGCTCGGGTTTTAGTTAGTTCCTCGGAGTGGAGCTATGTTTTCAGCTTTTGGGGGTGGGTTTTTTTTTTTCCTCTGGGGTGGGATTATTATTAGGAGGGGGCGGGGGGGGAGGATGGTGGTGCGGTGGGGTTGGGTTTGAAGGGATCATAGCTGAGTAGTAAAAAAAAAAAAAGGGGGTGGTTAGTTTCAATATATACTGTTCGTACTTGGAACAGAGTGTTTGTATAAGTGTTTGTGTTAATACCGGCTCCTGCGTGAGCTGATGTAGGCAGTTTTGAGCAAATGGTGCTATTGTATGGTTTTAAGTTAAAGTTAAAAAAAAAAAATTTAAACCAATCCAGGACAGTGGAGCCAATTCCTATTTTAGGCATTTGATCTAACTAAAATGAGAAACAGTGTCAAAAGCAGTGCTCAAATCAAGTTGTACCCAAAGAGCATCAAAACCTGATCTACTTAACACTATCTCTCCTACTACCATCCCAGTCATCTGTCAAATCCTTAATCTTTCACTCTCCACTGCAACTGTTCCTATGGCCTTCAAACATGCTGTGGTCACTCCACTCCTTAAAAAACCTTCACTTGACCCTACCTGTCCCTCCAACTATCGCCCCATCTCCCTTTCCTCTCCAAATTACTGGAACGTGTCATTCACCGCCGTTGTCTTGACTTTCTTTCTTCACAACCTATTCTTGACCCACTCCAATCTGGTTTTCGCCCTCTTCACTCTACTGAAACTGCACTTACCAAAGTCTCTAATGACCTACTACTGGCTAAATCCAGAGATCTCTGTTCTATCCTTATCCTTCTTGATCTATCTGCTGCTTTCGACACTGTTGACCACACTATACTTCTGGATACGCTGTCCACGCTTGGATTCCAGGGCCCTGTTCTTTCTTGGTTCTCCTCTTACCTCTCGCTTTGTTCTTTCAGTGTTCACTCTGGTGGATCCTCTTCAACTTCCATCCCGCTTTCTGTTGGTGTGCCTCAGGGTTCTGTCCTTGGACCCCTCCTCTTCTCCATTTATACCTCTTCCCTTGGTAACCTGATTTCATCCCTTAGCTTCCAGTACCATCTTTACGCCGATGACTCTCAGATCTACATCTCCACCCCTGAAATCTCAACCTCGATCCAGGACAAAATCTCAGCCTGCTTGTCTGACATTGCTGCTTAGATGTCTCAATGTCATCTAAAGCTCAACATGACCAAAACGGAACTTCTCATTTTTCCCCCTAAACCCACCTCCCCTCTTCCCCCTTTCTCTATCTCTGTTAATGGCTCTCACATCCTCCCTGTCTCCTCGGCTCGTAACCTTGGAGTCATCTTTGATTCCTCTCTCTCCTTCTCTGCCCATATTCAACAGATCACCAAAACCTGTCGCTTCTTTATCTACAATATTAGCAAAATTCACCCCTTCCTTTCTGAATATGCTGCCAGAACCCTTATCCACACCCTTGTCGCATCTCTCTCCTCTCCAATCTGTCCAAAATTCTGCGGCACAACTTGTTTTCCGCCAGAATCGTTGTACCCACACTAGCCCGCTCTTCAAGTCACTTCACTGGCTCCCTGTCCGCTTCCGCATTCAGTTTAAACTTCTCGTACTGACCTTTAAATGCATCCACTCTGCAGCCTGCCATTACCTCTCCACTCTCATCTGTCCCTACATTCCTCCCCGTGAACTCTGCTCACTGGACAAGTCTCTCTTGTCGTCCTCCTCCTCCACTGCTAACTCCAGGCTTCGCTCATTTTCTCTCGCGGCACCTTATGCCTGGAATAGACTTCCTGGACCTATACGTCTAGCTCCATCTCTACCTGTTTTCAAATCTATGCTGAAAACCCACCTATTCACTGCTGCTTTTAGCTCCTAGCCACAATTGCCCTCCCCGTGTCCCTTCCTCCCTTCTCACCCATTACTTCCCTCACCCGTAACTGTCTTGTCTGTCTGTATTATTTAGATTGTAAGCTCTTTTGAGCAGGGACTCTCTCTTTGTATCAGGTGTTCAGCGCTGCATGCGTCTGGTAGCAATATACAAATGCTAATAATAATAATCTGCCTTCACTAATACATTATTCACTATAGCTAACAAAAGAGATTTAGTGCTATGATTGTCTATAACTTGATTGATGACTATGCAATACTTCATCAATCAAGTTATTTTTTAGCAACCCTGGGCAACTACTATAAGCCCATGGTAGCCCCCACCCATGCCACAATGCTCTGTCCCATGGTCATTGAGTTTAGTCACTCCATTATCTTCTCCACTCCTGTCCTCTCTCCTGAAGACAGAAGGAGAAAACAATGCTTTTTTTATGCTGAAGCCTTCTCTTCCACCTTCATGGCACAGGAAAAATCACCAGTGAAGCAGGTGAGAGAGAAAAAGAGAGAGAAATTACTTGTAGGGTTGCCAGTTGGATCCAGATTTGCCTGACAAGGTTCATCCAGTCCTGAGTTTACCCCATTGCATGCAGGGACTTGTAGTTGTCATTTTCCCATTGCTTTCCCTAAGAAAAAGTCAAGATTCCTCAGTCCCAACCATAATCTTCTCCACGTTCCTCCTGCAGATACCCTTGCCACTGCTGCTACTTCTCCAGACATTCCTATCTCTCTAATGCCACCTTCCTATGTTGAGGCCCTGCAACTGCTTTATATTGTTTTGCAACTAGAGATCCCAGGAAGTAGCAGTGGCTGTACTATTGGAGGAGGGAGGGGGAGCAGAAGATGCTGAGGTTGGACATGGAGTGGGAAAGAAAAGACACAAGATGGAAAGGGGAAAGAGAGGAGGGAGATGCTGGATGGAAGAGGACAAAAGAGAAGGGAGATGCTGGAGAGAAGGAGAGGAGATTCGGGATGGAAGGGGAAACAGAGAGGGAGATGTTTATTGGAAGGGGTGAGAGAAAGAGGGAGATACTAGATGGAAAGGGAGAAAAAAAAAGAGGGGAGATGCTAGATGGAAGGGGAGAGAGAGAGATAGGGGAGGTGCTGAATGGAGGGAAGGAGAAAGAAGGGAGATGCTTATTGAAGGGGAAGAGATAAGAGTTAGTGAAAGACTGGGAAATAAGAGGAAGGGGAATATGAGAGCTGGTGTGAGGGAAAAAGGTGGAAAGATGTAGGTAGACAGTAAAAAGAAGGAAATTTAAAACTGGATAGTAAGAATGAATTAAATCTGGATAAATAGAAAAATAAACTGAAGAAAGCTGAAAGGAAAAAGGAGAGAAAAATGGTAAATGGACAGGAAACTCTGGCAAGAGCGTTAAAAGAAGATGGAGGAAATCAGAAACCGGAGACTGGACCAACATAATTAGAAAAAGTAAATGGCCAGATAACAAAAGTAGAAAAGGGAATTTTATTTTTAATTTAGGATAAAGTAGTGTGGTACCCATGTTAGTAAAAGTAAATACAAATAAAACAAAAAAATGGAAAATAAGGTGACAGCTTTTTATTGAACTAGTTTTAATACATTTTTGACCAACTTTGAGATCAAAACCTCCTTTCTCAAATCAGAACAGGATACCATAACAGCAATATACTGTCCTATCCTGAGAAAGGAGGTTTTGACCTCTGAAAGCTAAATGAAAAGTTAGTCTAATTTGTAATATAGTGATTGGAATGTATCAGTTTTTACATTTAACTGCTATCTTTATATTTTAGTTTTGCACATTACAGGAGGACATGTGTCACATTTTCTCTTTCTCTGATACTGCACTGTATGCAGTCTGGCTTCTTTTTATGGTATTGTAGAATTGCTCTAAGGTGCTCATTTTTGAAGCAGATGTTTGTCTCACAATGGCCAAAAAAATAAAACATCCATAGCATGATTATGGAAAGGCAGAATTGGAACATTTTACACTTCAGTTCATCCAAATAGTAAGAGGGCGTGTTCTAGGCATATTTTAGGTGAGACTAGAACTGGCCCAAAGTTAGGACATCTTTTAGCAATAATGGAATAGAGAAGAAATGTCCAAAGAAACAAAGAACATTTTTATCTAGACCTGTTTCAATTATGTCTAGGCTAGGGTACAAAAAGGTGCCCTGACTGAGCAGCTGACCACTGGAGGGGTGAAAGCATAACCCTCTTTTATCTCCCTATGATTACTGACCCCCTCCCATTCCGTTAAGAAGTAGAAGTGACAGTAGATACCAGGCTCTATGACAGCTTCAGGTATTATGACCATTTCTAATAGAGCAGCAAACAAGTGTAAGGAGTAGCCTAAAGGTTGCTGCAGTAGATTTTGAACAGGTGTAACTCCCACTTTCTTTAACTCTTATTTCTGTACAAATATGTGAGCCTTCCTGGAACATAGCAGTGCCTACTGTACCTGAATTTATAAGACACCTGCAATCATAATATTGTAGTGGTGTACCTTTAGGTACAGTAGGTTTTTATCTGATCCTGGAGGGCTCACAATAACATATAAAGAATTACCACTAGGTTGTCCCTCTGCTCTGGAGGGATGTCTGTGTGGCCATATTTGTACAAATGATGCCAGATAGATGTCTTTGTGCCTGCTTTTTTGGTGTTCATATTTTGGAGGTTTCATTTTGGAAAATGGCTGTTCATTTTGGACATTTTCAGTGCAAGAATGTCCTTCTCATGTATTTTCAAACTGGAAATCCCAATATTATTCCTGTGCAAAATGGCTGAGAGATGGACAGCTTTTTGATGTTATGAGCAGGATGTCCCAATTCTGAATTGGACATTCTTTCAAAAATGTCCCTCCAGAGGTCCTGAGTAACATTTGTAGTGTTTTGTATTATTTCACAATGTACTTGGTACTGGATTTTAGATTTGGATTTAGATCACACCTTTCTCGGTAGTAGCTCAAGGCAAGCTAATTTCAGTAGGTATTCTTCTGTCCCTGGAGGGATTACAATGTAGTATTTACCTGAGGTAATGGAGAGTTGTCACTTGTCCCACAGATAATACATATGCCAAATATATTTGGCAACTCAACAGTAAACTAAAGGCTGGCAGAGCTGAAGCCTGATGGCCATTTGGCAACTTACCAAAAAAATACTGATAGGAAAATCATATTATGGTTGCCAGTAACCACAGGATTTCTGTTACACTGCTGACTGAACACTATTGTTCACTTGGCTAAAATGCTGGATTGGGGAGCTAGGGCTGCCTGGGAGCCAAGTGTTAAAACTGCCAGCATATATTTGAAGATTACTTCAAATGCTATCCTTTTTAATATGTTTTGTTTTGGCATGCATTATTTTGATTTTTTGGTTCATAATTCTGTGATGTATATTTAATGCACATAATACCATCAGCAACATAGGTACAAGGAGGAGGCAGCCGGTACACAGTGAAGGTGTCCTTCCTTGCTCTATTGTCCCTTTACTGCTGACAGAAGTGTGCCCCCCCACCCCAAAAATTTTATGTTGCCCCACCATAACCCATCCCATTCAGCCCTAACTCCACCCCACCTTAGCAATCCCAAACAGTTTCACCCACTGCCTATGCTCCTTGCTGTGGCTGGAGGGAATTTCTATGCCCCACCAGCTAAAGACCTCCTTCTCCAAGGCCAGAACTCTTTCCAAGAATCCTGGCCACCAGAAGAGAATGTCTTTAGCTGGGGGGCCATGGTGATCCCCATCAGTTCAGGGACTTACATTTTGCTTTTGGGGGGGGGGCAGGTTGGAGAGAAAATTTCATGCCACCCACTTTAGGTTCAGGCTCACTCAGATAGCCATCTGGCTATGCCACTGCTTTAAATCTTTCCTCCCCAGTTCCCATGCTTTGCTCTCTCTCTCTTCTCCCCCACCCCAGATACAACCGAGAATAGCCAGCATTTCTTATCTGCTGCTGCCTCCTCTGCTGATTGCTATAGGATGTCTGAATGTACAGGACTCACATGCTCAGAGGGGGAAGCAGCATTGCTCTTTTACCACCTTGTGTTGGCAAGAGGAAGGATCATATATACCATAAGTTCTGCAGCCAAAGTGGGAGAAGCTGCTGGGATCCATTCATGTGCACGATTCTTGAAGAACACCATGGTGAAATGTTGTCAGTACTATGCCAGGTCCCACTCCAGACTAACAACAGCCCTGATCCCATTATGGCCTCACTCAATATGGACATGACAGGTTCTTCTAATAATTTGTTTCTGCCTCCTGTGGAACAGTAAAAGCAACGACCTGACAAAAATTCTGTGGAAACTGTGAGAATAAACACATGGGATATTAGCTCAGCTATTGGAAAAAAAAAAAGTAATATGGTCATTGTGTTTGTTCAACAAAAACAAATCTAGAGGGTGGTACTTTTTATCGGACTATCTTAAATATGTTTCCGAAACATATCTGAACTAGTCTGTGCCTATCACGCTGTATGATTGTACAAATGATATTTTCTACAGCCTATGCTTATTTTACATTTATTTTCTGTAACAAGCTTTTGTGCATTTTAGTTTTGATTTTAGCAAGTGATGTTTTTAGTCCTGTTATGTATCTATGTACTTATATCCATTGGGGCCGATATTCAGACTGTGGAAGGTAGTGGGGCTGCCATTTCCAGTGACTGGCATTAAATATCTAGGTGTTTTTTGGCTGGTTTCAACTTAACCAGCCAAGCTAATATTCAGCACTGGCCAGTTTAAGTTGTATTTTGGCAGTCTAATATGGCTGCCACACTTAGCTGGTGATGTGCTGAATATCAGTGGATAGCAGGTTATATTGTGCAACATAACCGGTTACCGCCAGTTAGCATTTTGCAGATATTCTGCAGGAGATAGCCAGCTATCTCCTGCTGGGTATCGCCAGAGATGCTTAAGTGTCAATTTAAGGAGCCAGGAGTTGTTCCTAGTTAGTTGAATGTTTTTTAAATATAATACACAAAAAATATCTACTTGGTATGTATCTCAACAGAAAGAATGTGCAGATCAAGACTGAGATGCCTAGACTGATGTGTTATCTTGGTATAGAACAAGTAAGAGGACAAGACAGATACATTTCACCAACTCTTAGTGTCACTCTAAGATGTTATCAACCTACTCGCTCTCTGAGATCATCTCAGAAACAGCTACTTGACATGCCTTCATTTCATCAGGTTTATTTAGAAGAATGCAGATCTATTTTCTACATCAAAGGTCCAAAATTATGGAATGCTTTGCCCATTGAACTTCACTCAATACAAATTATAGACCAGTTAAAAAAAAAGCATTGAAAGCTCATTTATTTCTTCAGGCTTTTGGTTCCTCTGATGTATAAATTATTTTAATACCATATAAATTTTAATCCACTCCATGTTTTGAGTTGTAGAATGTTTTGTATAGTTTGTTGTGTAAAGAAACTTTTTATTGTTTTTTTTTAAATATATTTTGTATGTGATTTGTTCCCCACTTAGACTTTTAAAGATATGGGTTATAAATGAGGTTTTATGGGGTCACGTGATGCAGTGAGCGGCAGAGGACGTGTTTCACTCTAGCTGCTCAAAGCCTCGCTCGAAAATCAACTTCCTCGGCGACCTCCACCCTTGAGAACACCTAAAACTGCACAAAAGCATTTTCTTATCATATGGACAAGTATATTACGAGATCTTTGATGGCTCAAACGGCGAAAAGTGGAAAGAAAAAGGAGGATAAAGTAAGAGCTAGCGAATCCAATATGGCGCCGGTTTCGCCGACGCCTTCTCCCCCATGCCAGAATGCAGAAGCGCTCATTCCGGAACTCACAGAGGCGGTTGTGCGGGCATTAGCTCCACAATTTGACCAACTATCAACACAAATAGCGGGCATAGCGGCGGTGACCTCAGAGCTTTCGCGACGCACGGGGGAGCTGGAGGCCCGAGTGGCTGAGGTGGAGGAGGGGCACCAGGAACATTCTGGTGAGCTGGAACGCCTGACCCGCATGGTGCACGAATACTCAGAAAGAATAGAGGATTTGGAGAACCGATCCAGGCGAGACAACCTTCGCTTTGTGGGCTTCGCAGAATCCTTGTCAGATGCCAATCTAAAACCTACGCTTGAAACTTGGCTACAGGCGACCTTTCCTGAAGCGGGAGAAGGGAGACCGATCCGACTGGAGTGAGTCCATCGAGTGGGGCCTAGACCAGTGAGAGAGCAACGCCCTAGGGTAGTCATAGCAAAATTTCATGACTACTCACAGAAGGCTGCCGTTTTACGAACATACAAAGGGAGCAGAGATACCACTAAATATGATGGCGCTTTAATTCGCGTTTTCCAGGATTACTCGGCGGCCCTGGCAGCGCAGCGACGGGCATTCTCGACAGTTTGCACAGGCCTGGTGGACAAGAAGTACAGATTTATGTTGCAGTACCCAGCTACTTTAAAAATAATGGAAAATGGGGTTTGGAAAGTCTTCACTAAACCAGAGGTAGCTGCGGAATGGCTGAATAAACAAGTTACAGGGCCAGCGGACTGACCAAAACATCTTTTGCTGCGGGTCTGTATGGAGAGGTCAGAGGAACACGCAAGTATATGTGGGATTACACCATTCGAGAATGAAAAGTTATCTGTTGGAACTTTGTTGAGCAGTTGTAACACTGGTTTGAACAGACAAGTCTTTTTTGGAGAGAATTGGCACAATTTGTAAGACTGGAAGCACTCAGATAATTGAGAGCCAAAACCAGGACTGGAACAATAAAAAGGTGTACATCAGAGACACCTAGCTCGCAGACACACTGAGCTAGACAAGAGATGTGTTACCTGGTTGGTTGAGTGCTTGGAGTGGGTGGAGGGAAGTTCGGAAATTTGTTAAAGTTAATTAGGTTTGACGGAGAGTGGGGCTTTACTGGCATCCATTGATCCCACACCAGGCGCGACTTATTTCAGGTTGCGTCTGGTGAAGGAGGCCTAGGTACGATTAAATGGGGAATAATGTAGGGAAGAGGGTTGGGCTAGAGGGGGGGGGGTTGGGAGAAGAAGGAGGGAAGGGACGAGCTGAGATAAGATCTGTATTATGGGAAGGGGAGGGAATAGGGGAAAGATACAAACTTAATTGCTCTTTATATTGGGTGATGGAGTTCAGTGGGAAGGAGCAGGTGCCATTTCCACAACGAGGCCCTGTGGGAGAGCAAACATTGGGTACACTCTGTTGCCGTGCCAGGGTAGGTAAGAATGTGAGGCTAGGGAGAGCTAATCAAAGGCCATTGTTGTTGCAGGCACAGGACTGCTGGGTGAAGGCTGGGCACCCGGGGGTCCTAAGAAAACAAGAATTACACCATTTATGTAACCGGATTGATTTAGGTGATGGCTAAGCTACCAGCCCCCAGATTGATATCGTGGAATGTGTCTGGTATCTCTTCCCCATAAAACGCACAAAAATCTTGACAGCGTTGCAGCGCCACCAGGCTGGAATAGCATGCCTTCAAGAAACCAAATTAACAGACGCAGAGCCTCAAAAGCTTAAACAGCGCTGGGTGGGAGAGTGTCACTTTGCGTCCTCCGGTGGTAAAAGAGGAGGAGTGGCGATCCTAATACATAAACATTTGCAATGCACATCAAAGCTAATTTGCAAAGATAAAGATGGCAGATACATACTCTTACAATTAAATATAATGGGGCAGGAAGTTTTTCTGCTTAATGTCTATGGCCCTAATGTATATGACCATTCTTTTTTCCATCACATGGTCCGGCTAGGAATCCAATACGGTCACGCCCCATGGATAGTTGCCGGGGATTTTAACCAAGTCATGGATGGGTCACAAGATCGCTCGGGGCCGCAGGTAAGCTCAGCGTATGGATCCGGAAAGGGATTGGGATATTTGACTACCGCCTTGGATCTCATAGACCCATGGAGGTTAACGCATCCTACATCTAAAGATTACACACACTTATCAAGAGCACATAGTTCATGGTCTAGAATAGACTACATACTGATATCCTCAACTCTGTTCCCCCAAATACCACGTGCAGAGATAGGAGTGATGGAGGTTTCAGATCATGCAATGATCTGGATTGAACTGGAGCTGGGAGTAACTAGGTTGCGCCATCAAGTATGGAGGTTTCCCAGATATTTGATAGACGATACGGATTTTCAAGATTACCTGAAACAAAGGTGGTCCCACTTCTTAGACACTAATGGGGGTCATATGAACGAAGCGAGGTTGTTCTGGGAGACTTCCAAAGCGGTGATTCGAGGGGATATAATTGCCTATATGTGTGCCCGTTCGAAGCGACTGGCTCAGGGAGTGAAACAGTTAGAATCCGCATATCAAGCAACGAAGCGGGCACACATAGCGCACCCCTCACAAGAGACCAGGGAGGTTATGCTAGCCTCCTTGGCAGCCCTGAATACAATGATCCATGAGAAAACAAAAAAACAATTCTTTCATAGGTCCTTCTCTTTTCATAAACATGGTAATAAGTCTGGGAAACTGTTGGCTCGCCTTAACAAAACCTGGGGAGGGAACAGGTTTATACCAACACTCCGAGACGTAGAAGGCAAACAGGTGAATAACCCGGAGGAGGTAGTGCGGTTACTGGAACAGTATTACACAAACCTATACGCAGCCCCAGAACCACTTTTGGGCCCACCCATAGAAGATTACTTGGCAGATTCCGGAATGCCACGCCTGAACCCTGAGATACTAGAGAAATTAAATATACCCATACAGGCCAAGGAGTTGCAAAAAGTAGTGAAATCACTAAAACGAGGATCGGCCCCGGGCCCGGATGGGTTTGGGGCTGAATATTACCAGTTGCTATTTCCACAAATGTGTGGCCCACTTCTGGATTTTTTTGATGAATCCATTGAATGTGGGGAATTTAGGCGAGAATCAAATGAAGCCTTGATAACCCTAATACCAAAAGAAGGCAAACCCCCAGAAAACCCAAGTTCATACAGGCCTATATCACTTATAAATGTGGATCTCAAGATTCTAGCGAAAGTCCTCTCTGAGCGTCTGTCCCCTTTGATGCCAAGTTTAGTGGGAGAGAGTCAGGTGGGGTTTGTAGGGGGTAGGCACCCTTGCCACAATGTAAGGAAGGCATGTTTGGCTATCGCACAGAGTCTTACCCAGAATGAACCACTGTTGCTGGTTAGCCTTGACGCGGAAAAGGCTTTGATAAGGTTCGATGGGATTATCTCTTTTCCGTTCTAAATACATTGGCCTTCAAGGGTGGATACTCAATGCTATGGAAACTCTATACACAAACCCAAAGGCTTCATTATTGGTCAATGGTTCGAGATCAAGCTCCTTTTCTATATCATGGCGGTACGAGGCAGGGTTGCCCACTTTCACCAATCTTATTTTTGTTATACCTTGAACCCCTATTGTGCACTATTCAAAGGGATCCAGATATAAGGGGGGTTAGATTTCAACCACAAGAGCTTAAAACTTTAGCGTTTGCAGATGACATGCTGTTAACCTTGACAAGGCCTCAATCTTCTATATCCCACTTATTTGGCACTCTTGAAGAGTTTGGCTCATACTCGGGTCTTTCTCTGAATAAGAGTAAATCCATGGCATTACCAGTTCAGATACAGACCCGCACTGCTTGGGAGGGTGAATTTCCGTTATCTTGGGCGGAGGGTAAACTGAAGTACCTAGGCATATGGCTAACAGCTGACGTGAACTCTTTATACAAACTGAACATAGAACCTCTTAAGCTGAAAACTAGACAGACGTTGCAGACGTGGTCAACTCTGCCCCTCTCCATGATGGGGTGGATAGCCCTCTACAACATGATCCTAGTCCCAAAATGGGTTTATGTCTTGCAGGTGTTACCCTTGTTTTTGAAACATAAGGAAGACCTGATGTTGATGAGGGTGGTCACCAAATATATATGGAACGGGAAAAAACCAAGATTACCAATCTCTAAATTATATCTCCCCAGAGTTAAAGGGGGGTTGGGACTTTTAAACTTAAAGCTCTTCTCTGTGGCCAGTAACATGCGACACCTTTCAGATTGGTTTCGTAACACGAGTTACTTCTCGTGTACTAGCATGGAGACCAAAGTGTTTTTCCCCCGTCATTTCAGTTCTTGGTTACATGCTGCTCCAGGGACAGTAAATACACCCAGAAATTTCACATCGGTGGTGTCTCCGTTGAGACAGACTTGGCGTTGGCTGGGCCGCAAGTTTGGCTTTCTGGCGACTTGTACACCGCTACTACCGATACGAGGCAACAGTCAATTCCCCCCGGGAAACACAACCAGACTTTTCTCAGACTGGGAAACACGTGGTATAAGATACATTTACCAATTATACTCAGACGAAGGTATTTTAAAATCCATGGAGGAATTAGATAGAGAATATGGTCCCCTTAGTAGAGACTTCTTTGCCTCCTTTCAATTACGACACTATTTACGGTCACTTCCTCCCGCATATTTGAGTCCCCAAATATGGAGCCGACTGATGTCTCTTTTGGCTTTGGATGCTCAGGGGTCTGTCCCATTAAAATATTACCATTCGGAAATACGGGAACAACTAGGTGAGAACGATTATGAACACCTGGCTGCACAATGGAATAAAGAACTGACAGTGAACATTCAAGCTGAATATTTGAGGGCATGCTTTCTAGACATCTCTAAAATTTCGGAGAGTGTGGCGCTGCAGGAGACGGCATATAAATTCCTGTCTCGAATGTTTTTTTCCCCACATAGAGCATGGAGGGCTCACATGAGTCAGGATGACAGATGCCTGAAGTGTAGCCACTCCCCAGCAAGGATTGGACACATGTTCTGGACTTGCCCCAGAATAACCCGATTTTGGACACAGGTGGTTGAGCATGTGTCAGAAATGTGGAAGATCACTTGGCGGAAGAAGCCGCAACTGCTATTCCATAAATTTCATTTGGCCCAAAAACCACCTAAGGGGTTGCGCCCATTCCTAAAAAAAACGGTTTTACTGGGTAAGAAGGTCATCTTACACCTATGGATTACACCAGACTCGCCGAGTTTGTCTCAATGGCGAGCGAGAATGATCTTTTTATGCTCTTTAGAACGTAGAGCAGTGGGTGATCTGGCCTCACCTAGAGGGGAGTTATTTTGCCTGACATGGGCCCCCTTTTGGGACTCCTTAACGGAGGTAGCTAGAAGCAGAATTTTGAATTCTTAACGGCTGAATGGATGGTTTTGCCCTGGTGCGGCGACGAGGAAAGGGGAGTTGATAGGGTCTCGTGATAAGCTGTAGAAGATAAACCAAAAGCCAATGAAGTATTGGCCTAAGTATCTTAGAGACCCAGGTGACTAGGAGTAGCAATATGAGATGATCAATGAAGGGGAACCGAAGTAGCTTGACTGGAAGACATGAACAGGTTTTCTGGCTGAGAAATGAGCTGAATGTTGTATAATTGCATAAGCTGCAGGGCTGATTAGTAACAATCTGACTTCACATCCATAATGAAACTTGGGGTAGGGGGGGGGGGGGGGGGAGGGGGGTTGGTTGGGCGGGAGGGGGAACCTCAGCATAAAAGGAAAAATGTTAAAACTTGTTAGAGGCTACTGACTGTATAGCAAAGTCCTTCAGTTGTATTTTTGGAAATAGCCCTGTAAATTGTATTGTTCTTTCTTTAATAAACAAATTCAAACATAAATGAGGTTTTATTGTTTTTATTATTGGCAGAGGTCTGTGTGGATCTCAGTTCTGGAACAACAAATAGTACTACAAAGGCAGGAGTTAGGTGCTTTGACTGAGCTGTATACAGGGGTTTAGTTCTGGGGTGAAGGGATTAATGATAAAAAAATAAAATCACCAAGTTAAAAATACAAACCATGGAAGAATATTTTAGGTTTCAGTCAATCAGAATGAGCTCACTACAAAATCTTGCGCCAGGCAACTTGCATTTTCAAAGATGTAAGTTACATAGCCTGAGTGTGTCATGAGACACACACGGATGTAGCTCCAGGATTTCTTACAAAGTAAATATGGGTGGAGTGGTTAGGAGCAGAAGAAGGTGGGAGGATTTAGTAATAACATCATTCTAACCTAACCTACGCAGTGCATTATATTGGCTTTGTGCTAAGGTGAAACCCTTTAAACAAACAATTCAGATCAAGCATGCCACAAATTTGGTTTATTCATTTATTTAGTAAATGCAAATCTATGAGGCAAAGTAGGGGCATTGCAAAGGGTGGAAAAGCAGAGTGACTGACCTGGGCACCATAACAGAGAGTGGGGGAGGTAGGGGGATGTAATATCACCTTTTTCAGTGAGCACATGAGCTCAAAAAGGAACCATTCCCCGGCATGCCATTTTGTACAGCAACTGTCCTGGTAATAGTTTCCTTGTTAGCAGAGATCAAAGCTATTAATGCTCCTTGTTGCTTGTAGAAGGGGAATTCCTCTGTAATCCTATATGTACTGTAGCAGCCCTCCTACCACTGGTTGAGGGCAGTGGGAGATCAACAATCTAGAACTAAGTGGATTCCAGTGAAAGTGGGAAGCAGAATGCCTCAAAGCCTTTGTTGGATAACCCACAAAAAAACATCAACCACTTGAAAGAAATATTGGCCTACACCAATGTTTCCCCCTCAAATTAAGTATGTACAGGACAAAAATTTAAAAAAAAGAAAAAGAATATAGAACATCAAGAAAACATCCCCAAAGCACTGACTAATCAGTTCAAAGCAGAACATCTTGCTGTTAAGCACAGTCCATGGGTCCCAACAAATTAAAATGCCCTTCTAGGATTCTCTAGTAGCAGGAATAAACAACCAAATACTGAACATGCTCAAAGAAGAAAATGATTGTAATTCAGCTGGGGGCAAATAACCCTACCAACAATTGTGTTCTGCCCTGGTGCCCCCCCCCCCCCCCCCATTTGCAAGGAAGCAGATGATAGGCTATATAATAAGACTACAAATCCCTGTAATCTTATAGTTCCCTGTAATAGGCTCTTTCAGAACACATATCCAGTTCCATGTGTCTTATGGGACTCTATTGGCTTTCCTTGCTTTCTAAGCTTGCTGGGCAAGTTGTCCCCCTTCTCTCTCCGTCAGATCAATAAGTGTTAGTCTGCAGCATATCTCCTCTGTAAACTGAAACTGCCTATGTTCAAGTTACTGTGACTATCAAGATTTCACCAGTGTAAAACAGCATCTCTACCAAGGGAAGACTGACAGGGATCTGTGACCCAAGCAATGGGACACGTCACCCCCCCCCCCCCACACACACACACACACACACACAACCTCCCATCCGATAGATATTACTTGTTCTGCATCTGTCGTAATATTTCTAACTCACTTTAGACAAAAACCTAATGTAGAACTATACAAAGTCATTAAACCATGCTAGCAGTGCATCCAGGGTATACATTTCAAATGATCTGCATTTTTTGCTTTCTAAGTGCTGCTGAGGCTCTGGGGCAGTTTTCAACCTTGTTTTTTAGTTGGGACCCACCTGATGGATGATGTTCACATATGTGACAGTACACACACGACCTTCACAGGCCTTTGGTCTGACACAGCATAGCTGTTCTTATGAGTTAAATGTAACATGTTCTGTATCCACAAGAATCCAACCTACCCACCAATAACAGATGCAGATTACAATTAGGAAATTTCTCTATGGAGGTCACCATACAAAAATCTATTCCGATTCTCAGGTCATCTGAGCAATAGCAACATAAATCTCTCCAATACCAGGCGCATTGTGAAATAATACAAAAACATCATAACATACATTGTAGTACATCCCTTGGCTGTAATGTTGATAGAAGCCCGTATAGAGTCTTTTCCTGGCTTGGAATACGAGGTTGCTGCAAAGCGAGCCTCCAAAAAAAAACAAAAACAAAACAAACCCAACTACAATCTTGATCCTTAAATCCCATCCAGGATTTCAGTCTTGCTTCTCAAAAAAGAACCCCCCCCCCCCCCAAAAAAAAAAAAAACAGTTCTGCCACAAGGTAAAGCACTGTGCTGTTTGTATTTCTAATAGGTAACCCAAGAAAGAAAGGCAGACTTCAGCCTTCCTTCCTTTTAATAAAGTCCTTTGGCACACAGCTTGTTTTAACCTTTTTCTTCAGTAATTTGAAATGCCTCAGTAACTTTACAAGTCCTCTTCCACCCCTTCACAGCTCAGAGCAGAGTCCTATCCCCAGGACAAACACCCAAACAGTAGCCACAGCCCTACTATAGCTTATCAAATAAAGTTCATTTCTCAATTTAAACAGTTCAAACAATAGTTTTCCATACTGCTTTGCTGACAGCCCCAGCATAGTTTCAGCTGGGGCTTGTCCCCTACCTCCCACTTTACTGGTTAAACTGGCTCCGGTCCTCCCATGGGGACTGTGTGACAAGAACCCCTCCCCCAACAATTGTAAAATTTATCCAATCCCTGAAGCCAGCTCCCTGCAGCTGGTTTCCTTCACTCCTCCGGTGCTACCCCTATCTTCTCCTCCTCTTTGGGGCTTGAGATCTCTGGAGTAGTTTGAGACACTGCCTGATCAGCCCGCTCCATCTCCATCTCCTCACTTCATATTAGCCCATAGGGATCACTCCCCCTCCCAGTTGCGACCTGTATCCATATTATACTGCCTAGTCAGCCAGGGTGCCTGGGCTAAATCAGAATCCTGGTTAAGGAGTTTCCTTGATATTGCATAAAAGTCTGATCTTTCTCCTTCTCTTGCCAGGCCAGGTTTTCCCTCTCGCCCGAAAACCTATGCTGTGGCCGGCCCTAATACAAGTGGGAAATTTCCTTGCTCTGCCTGCCAGCTTTAAGTAGAGCCCACGAGTCATTACAACATGTAAGCAAACACTTCATATGACTATAGCACTAATCCTATGATTCAAACAGCAATAACCCTACCTATAAATAGGCAGCACTACAAATATTACACTGGGTCCTGGAACACCAATATACCTACTACAGGTAAAACAGAACAAATGATACAGCTGAGGTTTCAGGACAGGAAACGGCATGACATCAAAAAGCTGAAGCTATCTCCCCTGGCCTGCCACCATATTGGTGTACTTGCATCTCGTCTGATTCAAAGCTCGTCTCTCTTGAGCGCTTGGTTTATAGCTGAAATGCCAACAATAATTTTTCATGCTGTTCTAGTGATTTTAAATGTTATTTCAGGATATATATTGTGAAAGATCCCTCTGCTCCTCTCAGGAAAACCTCTGGCCTCTTAGGTACAACTCCCTGTAATCCTCCATGTGTACCCTCCGACCTGAAGTATGTCAGCAGTACTATTCCAGCACAGCTCCCAAGATATCCGCCAGGATTGCTCCCGAGATATCCGCCAGGGAAATTATCCCAGCGGTTTCAAGAATGCAATCCCAAAGACAAACAGTTTAGAAAAAGTAATTTTTAATAATGCAGTTCCAAAAGCAAAGCAGTTCAGGAATCTCAACAGCTTCATAAATGTAGTTCATAAACCAACAGGACATGAATCTCTGCAGTCCCAATGATGCAATTCAAAATAAGTAATCCCAAAAGCAAAAAACATTCCACAAAGAAAAACAAGCAGTTTAGAAATCCCATCAACAGTTCAGAGGCAGAGAGCTCCCAGGGGTCCCCTCCCTCCTCTGGCTAGCTCTACCTCTTGGCTTCCTCCCACTTGACCCTGTTGCTCCCTGGCTCCTCCACAATAGCTACTGCCTTCCCTTGTTTACCAAGACCCCACCCCAAACAGTTACCTGCTATCTGAACCTTTTACTTATGGATCTTGCCAGAGCTGCAATCTCCATTGGCTCATCTTGCCTCCCTTCTTCCTCCTTTTCTTCCCCCTTCCATTCCATGGGCTCCTCGCCCCACCCATTCCCCAGCTGATCCTGCTCCCCCTGATTAGCTCTGCTTAGAGGCTCCCCCTCCATTCCTGGTCTCCCCTCCGTGTCTTGGGTTTCACCTTTACCTGCCTTTCCCTTGGGCTCCACTGGGGGCTGCTGGGATAGGAAGTCTTTGATTCTGTTGTAAGATTTCCTCAAGGGCTGCTGGGAATCATAGTTTTTACCCTACCTCCAGCAAATGATCTATGGTTTCTCCTGACACATGCAACTCCCTGAGCTAAGAATCAGGGCCTTACCTTCTCCTCTGCTGGTACCACCCCTCCCCCCCCCCCCCCCCCGTTCCCTTATCCCCTTCTTCACAATATATACAAAAATCTTAAAAAAAAATTTTTAACTGTCAAATTTTAAAAACACACATAGGAGGGGCACATGATGCAGTGAGCGAATAGAGTCACATTTTCCACTTGCTCGGTAGGCCCTGGAATTTCCCAGCCTCTAAACATTCTAATTAGGTGCTTTTGTTCAGCGTGGACCCATCAGAGGGCTTCTGGAATTTATGGACAAATTTTTACAGAGATCTGGGATCCCGATGCTGAACAAAAACACCAGGCTTGAGAAGGAACACCAATGGGTCCTGGATGGCAAGATGGCAGACAGCCCGCACAGCAGCAAGTCAATTTATTTCCTTGGCTTTGGCGGACCTCACCTCAGCAATGATAGCTGCACTGGAGCCCTACTTTGCCCAGTTGGCATCCCAAATGTCTCATTTGGATACATTATTTGCAGACATAGCATAATCGAACGTCGCCGGCCAAATAGATCGCTGGCGATCTATGTTGGCGGCGGCGCTACAGCTGGCCGGAACCGTATTATCGAAAAAGATGGCTGGCCATCTTTTTTGTCGATAATATGGTTTAGCCCGGCCAAATGCCGTGGAGTTCGCCGGGTTTGAGATGGCCGGGTTGTTTTTCAGCGATAATGGAAAGTTATGTCGGCCATCTCAAACCCCGGCCAAATTCAAGGCATTTGGCCGTGGGAGGAGCCAGCATTTTTAGTGCACTGGCCCCCCTGACATGCCAGGACACCAACCAGCCACCCTAGGGGTCACTGCGGTGGACTTCAGAAAAGCTCCCACGTGCATAGCTCCCTTACTTGGGAGCTGAGCCCCCTAAACCCACTACCCACAAATGTACTGCACCCACTAAAATTGCTCCAGGGACCTGCATACAGCCGCTAGGACTTATTGCTGATGTATAACTTTGGCACACCAGTTCACACCTGAAGACTAATCTCTCTGAAAAAGTCCTTTCTTGAAATAAGCACGTTTACTCAGTTAACTGCAGATCAGAGGTTGTGCCCCACTGGCAAAAATTCCCCTGATACTAAGATTAGCAGTAGGTCAGAGCTGGCACAATGGTGTACAATGCCCTCTTTCAGCACCATTCAAGGTAAGAACTACGTTCTCTAACGTGGGTAACACAGGAAAGGGATCTAAAACTGGCTTACAAAAATGGCCACTACCGCATGGACTACAACAGGAAACAAAACAGGGCACACTCTGACCCAGTTAGCAGGGGGGAAAAGCACCATGGGAGTAGAGCCCAGTACCCTACACTCACCACAATGCATTGCTAATGTGACTCTGCAGGGCATCTAACAGAAAAGGTGTCACACTCACCCGAGAGCCACATCGCAACCAGGGAAAGGCTGTCGGAGGATAAAACACATTCTGCTGTCATGGAGGTGGGTACGGCATTTGAGGCTGGCAAAAAAGGTTTTTAGTTTTATATTTTTAGTATGGAAGGGGGTTGGTGACCACTGGGGGAGTATGGAGAGGTCATCCCCCATTCCCTCCAGTGGTCATCTGGTCAGTTGGGGCACCTTTTTGAGGCTTGGTCGTGAAAATAAAAGGACCAAGTAAACCCGGTGAAATACTGCTTAACGCCGCTTTTTTTTCCCATTATCGGCGAAAGCCGGCCATCTGGTAGCCACACCCATGCCCGCCCATGTCCCGCCTTCGCTAATCTACCGACACACCCCCTTGAAATTTCGCTGGCGAAGCAACGGGAAAGTGGCGATGCTGTCAAAAATGCCACTTTCGATTATACCGATTTCGCCGCTTTTAAGAAATCACCGGCCATCTCCCAATTTGTGTCGGAAGATGGCCAGCAATCACTTTCGATTATAAGCTGGATAGTCAACCGGGTTCTGGAGCTGGAAACACATGTAGCCACGATGAAGGATGATCATCGGGCCCTCCACACAGATCTCAAAACTTTTAAAAAAGAGGTCTGTGTGCACACAGAGAGAATGAATGAATGAACTAGAGAACAGGTCGTAAAGTGAAAATGTAAGATTTCTGGGATTTCCAGAAACCCTACCGGACTCCCAACTGGTTTCTAGTGAGCGCTGGCTCACGGAGGAATTCTTGGACAGGAAGGTCAAAGACCAGTGTACTTAGATCACTCACATCGCCTAAGGTACTGCTAATCTGGCAGCACATGGCTGAGAGTCATCATTGCTAAATTTTATTACCTCCCTCAGCGCCAAGAAGTACTGCACCAATCTCAGGCAAAGAGAAATGCTCTTATCTATGAGGGACAAATCATTAGGATCTTTCAGGATTTATCAGCAGCCTTAATGGAGAAATGCAGGTGCTTTGGCTCACCTGCACTACATTGGCAGATAAAGGTCAGCTCCTGACTCATTTAAATGTTGCCCTGCATCCTGGCCCTTTGCACTGTGTTGGGGCAGCTAGAGATGGAGAATATCATCAGTGGCCGGTACTTGCACGAGTCTTGAATTATGCTGAGGAGTTGATGCAGGCATGTCGGATGCAGCAAACCGTGGAATATAAAGGGGCCTGTGTTCTACTGTTTCAAGATTATTTAGCATGTGTCTCGGATCATTGCAGAAAAAGGAACAAGTTGATTCCCTTTTGTTTTGTTTTTCCGATCAGAAATGCCAACTAACATATAGTACCGGAGGGGGAGGGAGACGGGTTAGTATGGTTGGGGAGCTGGTTGGAGGTGGGTCTTCAATTTTGATATGTGTATGGATGTGTGTGAGTGGTTTGGTGTTTGTCAGGTGAGGGGGGGAGGGAGTGGGAAGTTGGGAAGGAGGCAGGGGTTTCTGGGTTAGGGAGGGGGGCAGGTTTTTCTCAGGGTCCTAAGTCTCCAAATATTTGCAGGGTTCCCATGGTGCCTATTTGAAGTATTTTGCAGGGAGAGGTGGGGGCAGGGAGGCCAAGTGTCCATGTATTGCCTAGAGCTTCTCTGGGTCCATAACACAAGTGAATACATACCTGACATCAAAATCTCTTTTGGGAAGTACAAACTCCCCCTCAAATCATAAGTCAGGAACCTTGGAATACAGTTAGAGTCAACACTTACTCTGATTCCCCAAATCCAACAACCTTCAAGAGCTGCTTCTACTATTTGCGATAGCTACCCTGCCTCTCTCTTTACATCGAGAAGGTAAATCTTATCCCAGTTGTGCATGCCCTGATAACATCAAGAGTGACTAGAAAGCGCTTGCACCAGCTCCAATTGATTCAGAAGGCAGCAGTAAGACTCATAGAAGGTTGCAAGCGACTTGACCACATCAAACCATTTTTGCAAAAACTTCATTGGCTACCAGTACAGTATAGGGCTAAATTTTAAACTCATGTCTGATCTTCAAGGCCCTTAAAGGAAATGGCCCGAGTACCTGAGGAATAGGATGATCTTCTACACCACCAAGGACAGTAAGGAGTTTGTTGGGGTAGAGAGAACTAATGAGGTAAGCTTTAGCAGAGACAAACTATTTTGTCAGAGAAGTCTGTTGCAGTCTTCAGCAGATAAACTAGAAGGGGGTCTGGAAATATGAAGGGTTTGTATCCCACAAGAGAAGGTGTGAGAAATGATTCTTTTTAGCTTGAAACAAGGTAGGATTTATACAACTGAGAATTTTCTCTCAACAAAGAATGGATGCCACTTGCATGCCAGTATCTTGGCAGATTATTAACAGGGTGGTTTTACCATTGCCTTCCTCAGTCATCTTTACTCCCAAGCTAAGGCTAGGTACTCATTTACTAACCATAAGTTGATAGATGGCTGAGTTGGCCAGATGATGGTTACCTGACATAAAATCCAGTGTGCAATTAGAAGTCAGGTCATGAGCACAGTAGGCAAGCAACTTACTGATTGCACAAGGCTGTTCATATTGTTTCATGCATGGGCGAATTTTGACTGTTTCATATATATATAAGCAAATTCTAAAACAACTGCTGTTACTTGTATATATATATATATATATATATATATATATATATATATATATATATATAAAAATAAATATGCTAATATGGAGGAAGGAAGGAAGGAAGGAAGGGAAAAAGAGCTGGCTTTTTTGGGAATAACCATAATGAATATGTATGATCCCCACCTCCTTTCCCATACCATGCCAGTGCAGCCATTAGAAATGCTTAAGCTCTATATGTAGACCCCTCAAGAGGCAGTGTGTCATGATTTAGGCTCTAAAATCCTTTCTGATGTTTTGGTGCCACCGCAGTAAGGCCAACGCACAATCTCTCCACTGCAAAACACTATACACAAACTTGTGCAAAAACACACTCATAACTTTACCAAACCATAACAGCACTAATTCCAAGGACAGGACAAGCTACAACTTTATGCGTGGAAAGGCAGCACTGTAATTACACCGGGCTCTAAAACACCAGTACACCACCTAGTGAAAAACAAAACAAAAAGGGCTGCAAATACTACACGCTAGCAGAATACTGCACCTTGATCACACATGAAAAACACATGACAAAACAGATATGACACAAGGAACTAGAAATAAAAAAAATATGAAGGCAAAATACTGAAATGGAAAGTTACCTCAAGAAGTCAGGCTCAGCATGCAGCAATACCAGAAAAATTGACTTACATGCAAAATATCACCCATGTCCAGCATTTCTCCTCTCTCCCTTCCACTCCATCCGTGTGCATCTCTTTGTCTTTCCTTCCCTCCATCCTTGTCCAACATTTCTCCTCTCTTCCCTGCCCTCCACTCCATCCATATCCAGCATTTCTCCTCTCTTCCCTCCCCTCCATCCATGTGCATCTCCTTCCTGGCTTCCCTCCCCTCCATCCATCCATCCATGTCCAACAACTCTCCATTCTCCCCTGCCCTCTCATCCATCCACCCATATCCAGCAAATTTGCTCTCTCCCCTGCCTCCTCCATTCACGTCCAGCAATTCTCCTCTCTTCTCTTCCCTCCATCCATGTCCAGCAACTCTCCATTCTTCCCTGCCCTCTCCTCCATCCACCCATATCCAGCAAATTTGCTCTTTCCCCTGCCCCCTCCATTCATCTATCCATGTCCAGCAATTTTCCTCTCTCCCCTGCCCTCCCCTCCATCCATCCATGTCCAGCAATTCTCCTCTCCCCTGCCCTCCCCTCCACGTCCAGTGATTCTCTTCTCTCCCCCTGCCCTCCCCTTCTCTCCATGTCCAGCGATCTCTTCTCTCCCCTCCCCTCCATGTCCAGTGATTCTCCCTGCCCTCCCTCAGCTCCCCCACAGCCTTCCTCTCCATTCCTTCCCTGCCCCCCCCCCGCACGTTTAAACCTTTTATTTTCCTCGCAGCGACAGCAGTGAAGCACACAACACAGCAGGCTCGTCTCCAGCCTTCCCTTCCCTCACACAGTGTCCCGCCCTCACGAAAACAGGAAATACATCATCGCAAGACGCGGGACACTGAGGGAAGGGAAAGGCTGGAGGCAAGCCCGCTGTGTTGTGTGCTTCACTGCCGTCGCTGTGAGAAAAATAAAAGGTTTAAACGCACATGAAGGGGGGGGGGGCAGGAAGGAACGAAGAGGAAGCCTGTCTGGAAGCTGGTGGGAAGAGTTGCCTGCAGCGTTGCACCAGCCCTGCATTTGGGGGGGGGGCAATGCCCCCCATCACCCCCCAAAACTACACCCGTGATTTCATGGCTCTACAAAGGTAAAGCAGTCTCAAAATCTATTTTGCCCATTGGATTAAGGAGGCCATACGAGCTGCTTACCTCCTTAATCAGAAAGAGGTTTCAGTGGGTCTCAGAGCTCAATCAACTAAGAGCTCAGGTGTCTTCTTGAGTGGAAGCTCGAGCAGTCAGCCCTTAAGGTATCTGCAGTGGCCCCTTGGTCCTCACTGCATTCTTTTGTGAAACATTAAACCCTTCATTATCACAGTATATCACCATTCTTCTGCTCTGCATCAGGGGCTTCCTGATCTAGATAAAAAGGACCTCTGTTAACATATCCATTGGTTACTATTCTCATTATATATCACATAGGATACCATTTTACCTTCTCTTCCCTCAACTTGCTCGTCAAGCTTCTCTCACTGTTAGCAGTACCATATTGGCAGGATAATAAAAAATCATTATTAATCAGCTATACCCATAGATCAGGATCAGATTTATTCTGGGACTTTACTTTGCAAGATTAATCTATTGAATTAGGTCTACAACCAACCTTCCCCACAGGGAAAGGAGAGGGAAAAAAAATAAATACAAATACCCTGAAGGAAAAAGCTCAATCACTGAATTTCAAATAGTCAGATACATACATTGAATTCCACCCACACAGTAAATCTTACCAGGTTCTCAGTTCTTACTCTAAAATTACACATTAACTACCTACCCCCTATATCCCATAGAACAGGAGTAGGAAAAATAACAGGTTTGTGTGACAGGCTACATATTTTATTATCACAAGAACAACAGCCCCTACATTTAGAACTATGGTAAAGAAACAAAGAACCCCTAAAGCTACTGCTTTCAGTACAGCTTCTACCACTGTCAAGATCAAACCCTTGGACCAAGACAAGATTCTGGTTTCATGTGATAAATGTACTTACATTGAGTTCCTTGTGAAAGAAGTACAAGAACTAAGAGAAGAAGTGGTAAGACTAAGAACATCTGGGACAACCAGAAATTTGACCCAAGACGCAGGTCAAAACATTGAGGACTCCAGCAAAGGGAGAGAAGATCTTGGGGCAGAAAGAGCACAGGTGGAAGCAGGTCACCAAGTCCCACAAGATGAATCCTCCAACTTCATCTTCTATTCAGCTAAAGAATTGGTTCACAGCCCTGGAGGTAGAAGAGCTAGAAAAATCTAAAAAAACAGGATGAAACAATGACCAAAACTGCCATCACAGCTGGACAATTGGTCCAAAGAAAGCGAAAGGTAGTGGTGGTTGGAGATTCACTTCTCAGGGGTATCAAAGCGCCCATCTGCCGGCCAGATATGTTGTCCAGAGAGGTGTCTTTGTCTGCCAAGATTCACGGTATTGTGGAAAGATTGCCTAGACTCATCAAACCTACGGACCACGCTCCTTTGCTACTCATCCACGTTGGCAACAAATGATACAGCTAAGTATCCTACTGAATGTATCATACGAGACTTTGTGGCTTTGGGTCAGAGGGTGAAGCATCTAGGTGTGCAGGCAGTGTTCTCGATTCTCCCTGTCGAAGGTAAAGGTCAAATGAGAGAAGCTTGCATCTTGGAGACAAGTGCGTGGCTGAGTGGTTGGTGCCGAGAGGGCTTTGGTTTTGTAGACCATGGGATGATTTTCCAAGAGGTACTGAGCGGTGATGGTGTCCATCTGTCAAGGAAGGGAAGGAGTGTCTTCAGCAACAGGCTGGCTAAAGTACTAAAGAGGGCTTTAAACTAAAATTGATGGGGATGGGTATAAAAGGCCATGAAGCCATAATTAACCCCAAGGAAGGTAGGACATCTAATACCTCTATAGAAGTGAATAAAAAGAGTAAAATCTGGAGAGCCTTGTATACCAATGCCCGTAGTTTGGGAAACAAACTTCTAGATCTTGAGGCTACGATGGAAGCGGACTTGGATTTAGTGGCGGTCACAGAGACGTGGTTCACGGAGAACCATGACTGGGATGTTGCTATACCTGGTTATAATCTATTCAGGAAGGACAGGGTAGGAAAAAAGGGTGGCGTGGCATTATATGCTAAGAATGATATCCAAGTGACAGAACTGCAGGACATGTGGGATAGGGAAGAAGTGCTGTGGGTTAATCTGGAAAGAGGGAAGGAATGTGGAGGAGTGGCCTAGTGGTTAGGGTGGTGACTTTGGTCCTGGGGAACTGAGTTCAATTCCCACTTCAGGCACAGGCAGCTCCTTGTGACTCTGAGCAAGTCACTTAACCCTCCATTGCCCCATGTAAACCGCATTGAGCCTGCCATGAGTGGGAAAGCGTGGGGTACAAATGTAACAAAAAAAAAATGTATCTATATCAGAGTGATATACAGACCACCCTCACAGTTGGAGGAAATGGACAGGGACTTAATTGAAGACATCTGCAAGATAGCTAGGAAAGGGGAAGTACTACTGATAGGTAACTTCAATATGCCAGATGTTGATTGGGGTGTCCCAGCTGTGGGGTCGTCTAGAAGCAAAGAGATCTTAGATTCCCTACAGGAAGAATTGTTCCGGCAGTGGGTGACGGAACCGACGTGGGATGGAGCTGTTCTGGACCTGGTGCTTACGAATGGAGAGTACGTTTCTGATGTCAAGGTGGCGGACCATTTGGCATCTAGTGATCATCGTATGGTATGGTTCAATATCAAAACAGGCTCATTTGAGATCAAAGGAACTAACTTTGCCGAGATGGGGACATTTCTCAAGGAACAGTTAGCAGGATGGGAACAGCTGAAGGATGTAGAAAAGAAATGGACAAGACTGAAAGGAGCTATATTAAAGGCAAACCTTTATGTTAGAAAATTACATAAAAGTAAGAGGAAAAGAAGGCCTCTCTGGTACTCAAATGTAGTAGCTGAAAAGATAAGGGGAAGGAGGCTAGCCTTTGCACTTACATCTCAGAAAGATGAGGACAGGAGAGAATACCTAAATAAGCGAAGAGAAGCTGGAGAAGCTATCAGGAAAGTGAAGCAGCAAATGGAGGAAAAAATAGCTAATACGGTAAAATTGGGGGACAAGACCCTTTTCAGATATGAAGTGACAAGAGGGAGGGCCATAATAGCATTGTGAGGCTAAAAGCTGAGGGAGAAAAATATGTGGAAGATGATAAGGATAAAGCCGAACTGCTTAACGATTATTTCAGCTCTGTGTTCATGAATGAAAGACCGGGGGTAGGGCTGCAGAAAACAAAGGCTAAAGGCGATGGATGTATTGTAGACCAAGACCCATTTACAGAGGACTGTGTTCGTGAGGAGCTTGCCAAACTAAAAGTAGACAGAGCGATTGGGCCTGATGGGATACACCCGAGGGTGCTTAAGGAACTCGGAGAAGTTCTGTCGGCTCCGCTGACGGACCTCTTCAATGCTTCCTTAGATACTGGAGTGCTCCTGGCGGACTGGAGAAGAGCGAATGTGGTTCCTCTGCATAAGAGTGGAAGGAGGAGGCTTGGAATTACAGACCTGTCAGTCTGACCTTGGTGGTGAGTAAGCTAATGGAAACGCTTCTAAAGAGGAGGATTGTGAGCTTTCTTGAACTACATGGAATGCGGGACCCGAGGCAGCATGGCTTCACTAGTGGCAGGTCTTGTCACATTAATCTGTTTTCTTCAACTGGGTGACCAAACAGTTGGATGTGGGAGGGGCGCTTGATGTGCTATACTTGGATTTCAGCAAAGCCTTTGACACGGTTCCACACAGGTGACTGATAAATAAATTGAGTGCCCTCGGTAAGGGACCTAGAGTAATGGATTGGGTTAAAAATTGGATGACTGGTAGGAGACAGAGGGTGGTGGTAAATGGAGCTTGCTCTGAAGAAAAGGATGTCATCAGTGGAGTACTGCAGGGATCAGTCCTAGGGCCAGCTCTTTTTAACGTCTTTGTGAGCGATATTGTGGAGGGGCTGTCTGGTAAGGTTTGTCTCTTTGCAGATAATACTAAACTCTGCAGAACTTCCGGTTGGGGAATGGAGTAGCGAGGACGTGTGTTAGCGCTACTCCGGAGCACCCGAAACTCTTGCACTTGCTAACAGCATAGAGACCAACAAAAACAACAGATAATACCGTGTCAAAGTTGCCTACTTCCGAGAGCGATATCGAGCGCAGTAAATTGCGCTTGATGGCATCAAAATCGGCTCGATGGTTACCGAAAGATAAAGCACGGGTCGGCGAAACCAAGATGGCAGGCAAAGCAGCACCCGAGTCCCCAACACCGAGCTCACTGTGGGCCGCTGAAATAACGGAGGAGGTCAAAGCGGCGGTGGAGCAGGCAGTGGGGAAGAAGCTGCAGCTTATTTTGGATAAGCTTGACGGAATGGAGGAACGGCAGGCAACCTTAGTAGCGGACCTCCACGAGGCTCAGCAGCGCATCGGTCAAGCAGAGGAGGACATTCGGAGGGTGGTAGATGAACAACCCAGACAAGCAGCCAGGTTAGAGGAACTCGAGAATAAGGTAGAAGACCTGGAGAACCGCTCCAGGAGAAACAATCTACGCCTAGTGGGGCTCCCTGAAAACCTACCAGAAAAGAACCTTAGTAAATTTTTGGAGCGCTGGCTGCCAGAAGCGCTCTCTGCTCCAGACCTCATGGGCAGCTTGAAAATTGAACGTGCGCACAGGCTGGGGCCCAGACGGGAGCAAGCGACAAGGCCTAGAGTGACGATTCTAAAGGTCCTTAACTATGCAAATAAAATGGAGATACTGCAAATGCTGAGAGCAGGAAAGACTTTGGAATACCAAGGTGAAAAAATATTGTGCTTTCAGGACTACTCGTTATCAATAGAAATCAAACAAAATAATAATAAACAAAATAATAAACAAAATAATAATAGCTATAACTCTGCAGAACCAACATCCCCAGACACCTTGGAGACACTTGGATACACAGCTGAGGCATGTGAAAATCAGAGCCCAAACAAACCAGGGAATACTGATCACACCTTTACAGATGCAAACCAAATGGGGATAATAAACCTCTCGAACCATCAATTATCACAGCATGAGGTCTCGGTGCTATCAAAAGGGCTCTCATTCTGCCCGTCCAGGGAACTAGATGTAATCCAACTATACTCAGACCTAGAGGAATTCTTTAGAAAAATGCGCCTTAAAACACATTTCTATAATAAAGGGACACCAAACAGACCGGAATACAGTCTTAAACAAAAGAACACTTATTTCACCCCACAGGAGGGACAAAACTACAAGCTGGATAATTACATAGAAAGTTTCAGACATAGGGTGAAATCCCAACTTTCCAACAAACATAAGAGAATCCTGTACAATCTTACCCCACCAGAAAGAGCGGCCATAAGAACCCTACAAACTAACAAACGCATTATCATCAAACCCGCAGACAAAGGAGGCGCAGTGGTAATTATGGACATACAAAAATACATTGAAGAGGGGCACAGACAGCTCTCAGACAATAAATACTACAGGAAACTAACTGAGGACCCCACACAGGATTACACAAAACAGCTGAAAGACCTTATCAAAACATTTCCTACACAAGCGCAACCTCACCTGAAGAAACTCATACCAAATCAACCTTCCGTGGGCACATTTTACATGCTACCCAAGATCCACAAACCGGGAAACCCTGGCAGACCAATCATATCAGGTATTGGCACACTCACGGAAGAAATATCTGGATTCATAGAGGGAATTCTGAAACCTCTCGTACACAAAACTAACAGCTTCATACAAGACACCACAGACTTTCTGAATAAATTGAAAAATATCAAGCAACTACCACCTAACACCCTTCTGGTCACGATGGATGTAGAATCACTATACAGCAACATTCCACATGCGGACGGCATAGCTGCATGTGGAAGACTCCTAAAAAAATCCACACTGGACCATCAATACTCACCAGAAACTATTACAAAATTAATCAAATTCATTTTAACTCACAACTACTTCCACTTTAACAATGATATCTATCTGCAAATAATGGGCACTGCGATGGGCACCAGGACAGCACCCCAATATGCCAACCTTTTTATGGCTGAGCTGGAAGAGACATTTCTGAATACACACCAGACCAAACCTCTAAAATACTACCGGTACATCGATGACATTTTTATGATTTGGACGGAGGGTGAAGAAACTCTGAAACAATTTATTCTGCATTCAATACATACCATCCTACAATCAGATTCAAAATTGACTACTCCCCAGAAAAAGTCAATTTTTTGGACACCACGGTCTCAATCAGTGATGGCTGTATACAACATCTATATACAAGAAACCCACAGACAGATGCAGCTACCTCCACAACTCCAGCTTCCATCCTTCACATACAAAAAGATCCATCATTTACAGCCAAGCCACAAGATACCACTGTATCTGCTCTGACCCAGGGGACAGAGACAGACACCTTAAAAGCCTGACTGAATCCTTCAAACAGAAGGGCTACAACCCCAAAATAATCTCCAAGAATATTGCCTCCTCCCTCAAAACACCCAGGGAGAATCTGCTACAGTACAAAAAGAAAAAATCCACAGACAGAATCCCGCTTGTAGTGACATACAATCCAGAGCTGGAAAAACTGAGGAAAATCATAAGAGATCTACAACCTATACTCCAGGAGGATGAATTACTGAAAGAGATATTCCCATCCCCAACAGTACTGGCCTTCCGACAGCCACCCAATTTAAAACACAAGCTAATCAGAAGTAAACTTCCTTCACAGACTGAAAAGGAACAGAAGGGCACACTTCCCTGTAATTTATCCAGTTGCAAACTATGCCAAAATATTTCACAGGACCCCAAAGTCATCCACAAAGGAAAGATATTCAACATAAAGGGATCTTTCACTTGCTCATCTTCCAATGTGGTATATATCATTCAGTGTAAAAAATGTAACGAAGGATGCTATATTGGAGAAACAGGCCAGATGCTTAAGACAAGATTCAATTTACATAGACATCATATGAACAATACTGGTGCCAGCAGGGTTCCCACGCCTGTTGGTCAACATTTTACAGGACCAGGACACTGTACCTGTGACTTCACAGTGAGAATCCTCAAAGGTAACTTTAAAACCATACAAGAACGTAAGACCTTTGAAGTCAGAATGATTGAATATTTTAACACCCAACAGAAAGGACTTAACAAGGATCTGGGGTTCCTAGCCCATTATAAACCATAAAGCTGTATGTCTCTGTTGATTACCCTCCCCTCACCTATCCACACCCACCCTGTTAGAATATCAATGATATGCTTTGATGTCCCCATGCATACTTCCTACCCACCCCCTCCTCCCACCCTGTCAGACTGTCATAGTAATGCTTGAATGTTTTCACTTATATACACTGTCAGCTAGCACATTTGCTTATTTCCGATCTGAGGAAGAAGGGCAACCTTCGAAAGCTAATCAAGAAATGTATTAAGTTATGTCCAATAAAAAAGGTATCATCTTATTTTCTTTTCCATGTTTTATTTTGTTTGATTTCTATTGATAACCTTAAGAGTGGACTAACACGGCTACCACACTCCTCTACTTAGGACTACTCGTTGAAAGTCTCCACAGCACGAAAAGAATTTGCTCCCATTTGCTCAGCATTGTTTAGTTTGAAGAAGAAATTTAGTCTTTTGTACCCCGCTAAACTAAAGGTGATGGACAGCGGCCAAACCCTATTCTTTGAGCACAAGCAGGAAGCCAAAGACTATGTGGACCGGCTAAAGCGAGCGGCATCTGGAGAATGAACAATGACAACACTTCTTGGGGACGAAGTGACTGAAGTGTAAGACTGTGAGACTCTAGAAATAGTATGGTTAACCAAATAAGGATGTTGGACTTTGGGACTCGACAGCAGGGGTATACAGGGATTTGACTACAGCACATGATGCTGGCTTTGAGGCCTCAGGCCGGCAGGAGGACTCGGAGGAGTCTTGACGGGGAAGACAACACTACAGATGAGAGACATTGAGTTGGATGGACAGAAGGAGGGTTAGTCCCTTTAATACTTTGACCAAGGGTGCTCCAATCTCTGGACAGGGGAAGTCTAATGCCGTGTGGCATGAGTAGGGTAATGTATACTGGGGAGGGAGGGAGGGAGGGAAGGGGGGTATTGGGGGCTGGTTGGGGAGGGGTGGGGGAGGGATAGGAGGGAAATAGAATCGACGTATGCATGGAGTGAGGATCTGTATGTGGTATGCTGTGAGAGAGGTATGTTGGCGGATCGGGAAAGACTAATGGGGGGATGGAGGCTGGGACATCTCTCCGATAAGAATGTTGGAAAAATGTATGGAAACACTGATAACTATGTAGAGAAGCTATGGCGCCTCTGCAGGTGGTAACCTGGAACGTGGGGGGCAGACACTCCCCAGTAAAAAGACAGAAAATCCTAAAAATTCTTAATGACCAAAAGGCATCAATAGCATTCCTGCAGGAAACGCATCTTACACAGGCAGAACATGCCAAATTGAAGCGCTGGTGGGTAGGAGATATTTTTGAATCCCCAGCAGTGGGAGGGAAAGGAGGAGTGATTATACTGGTCAGGAAAGGTATACAGGTGGAAGTAGTTAAGGTAGTAGGAGACGCTAGGGGAAGATATGTGTTAGCATCCGTAGTGCTGGACAGTCAGCCGGTTCTGCTATGTAATATTTATGCACCAAACTCATTCGAAAAGCAGTTCTATGCACAGATCATTCGTAAAATACAAGGCCTAGGAGAAACACCCATAATAATGGGAGGAGACTTCAATGAGGCCGCAGACCCCATGGTGGACAGGTCCAGACCGACGGGAAGGGAGCTAGCCAGGACAGGGAGGGGAATAGCGGCACTGGAGGAGGCACTGGATGTGGTGGATGTGTGGAGAACCCTTAATCCCCTAGAGAGGGACTATACCCACCTCTTGAGAGCACACTCTACTTTGTCTCGTATTGACTATATATTCCTGACTGGTGACCTATTTACGCAAGTGGAATCCGCCAAAATTGGCCCCATAGTAATCTCAGACCATGCATGGGTAGCGGTGCGGTTGCAGCTGGAGGGGGGGCGGCCGGAGGATATCCCATGGAGATTCCCAAGCTGGCTATATCGGGACGGACAGTTTTTACCTCACCTCATTAAATGTTGACATGAGTTCCAAAGAAATAATGAAGCACATAGGGCAGATCCTGTACTTTACTGGGAGACTGCTAAGGCAGTGCTCAGGGGAGAGATCATAGCATATATTAGTTTTAAACGGAAAGTAAGGAAGCAAGAAATCCGTAGATTGGAGAAGAGAGTAACACTGCTGAGGAAACAGTATAGCGTAGATCACTCGCCGAGACTCCGACTGCAACTGTTGGAGGCACAGCAACACCTCAATGAAATGCTGCACCTGACAATTCAGAAATCCCTAGCGTACTATAAATACCATTTATATAAATATGCCAATAAGGGAGGGGGCTTCCTAGCACGGTTAATGGGCAAAAAGACAGGCTACCGTAAGGTGCTTACCTTAGTGAATCAACACGGGGCATTAACAAACAAGGATAGTGAAATTTCAGGAATCTTCAAAACATTTTTCGAACAGTTATATAAGCCGCAAGAAGAGCTGGCCACACCCAGTGACGCCTATTTAGCGAGTGTTGACTTGCCGCAACTGGGGGAAGAGGAATTAAGGTTGTTAAATGCAAATTTCACAGAAGATGAGGTGCTGTGGGTGATTAAACAGAGCCCTTTGGGGAAGATGCCAGGCCCCGATGGACTGCGAAATGAATTCTATAAGCTATTACAGACAGAAATTTGCCCAATATTGATGGAGGTTTTTAACTCCACTGTTCAGAGAGGCTCTATGCCCATGCACATGAACCAGGCCCATATAACAGTATTGTTGAAACCAGGTAAGCCTGCCCAGCACCCAGAGTCATATCGCCCAATTTCACTATTGAATTCAGAGGCCAAATTTTTAGCCAAGCTGTTAGCCAATAGGTTGGCTAGATTCCTTCCTTTTTTGGTAGAGGAACCACAAGTGGGATCTGTACGGGGCAGGAAAATAGCTAAGAATATGAGAATACTTCTAGAATTGGAGCAGGTACAGAAGGATGGAACACCAGCATTGTTAATCAGTTTTTACGTGGAAAAGGCCTTCGACAGGGTGGACTGGGGTTTCTTATTTGAAACACTTAAGGCCTACGGCATTTCGGGGTTTTTCTTGAAGGCGGTCAGAACGCTGTATACAGATCCCAAGGCGAGAGTACTTGTCAATGGTTTAGGTTCAGATTGGTTCCCCATCGGTAGGGGAACACGTCAGGGTTGTCCTCTTTCCCCACTTCTTTTTCACTTGACCCATTGATCAGGGAGATAAGTCACAACACAGACATAGGAGGAGTACATATTCAAGAGAGGGAATTTAAAATAGCAGCATTTGCGGATGATCTGCTGGTCTTAATAACAGACCCGAGGAGTTCTCTGGGACACCTCATGGACAGTATAAGTGAATATGGGGACTTTTCAGGGTTTCATTTAAATCTCATGAAGTCAGAAGCCCTGGCGAGTCCGGAGCTTAGGAGGGTAAACTGGGAACACTTTCCTTTACGCTGGGCGACTGGGTCTTTTAGGTACCTGAGTATTCAGTTAACATTAGACCCTGCACAAGTTTATGCGCATAATGTTCCCCAGTTATTGAAAGATACGAAGACGCAGTTGGAAAAATGGACCGCCTTGCCGTTGTCATTGATGGGAAGGATACATCTGTACCGCATGCTGGTGTTCCCAAAATGGCTATACACACTACAAGCGTTACCCATACGACTCTGGAAAAAAGACTTGAAAGCACTACCGAGGCATGTAGCCCGATTTTGTTGGGCGGGGAAAAAAACCAAAGCTTAAATGGGAATATCTTCAGGGGACTCAGATAGGTGGGGGGTTGGGGATCCCAGATATGCGAGTATACAATCAAGCCTGCCTACTAAGGCATCTAAGCGATTGGATGTTGGGCATGGCTACCTATACAAACATACACCTGGAAATGGGTATTTTAGTCCCTGGCATCTTAATTACCTACTGCATGCGAAATTCAGTACCCTCCCGAAACAAGTCAAGCACAGTATCATCTTGCAACCCCTCTGATTATTATGGCGAGATCTGGTGCAGCTTTGGGGGCATAGCGCGGAGAGTAGTATATTGCTGCCCGTAATGGGCAACGCAGATTTTACACCCGGGAGGGACAATAAAATATTTCGAGATTTAGGGAGGCAGGGTGTGATACTTTTGGAGCATTTCCTTCAGAGGGATGGGACCATTCTGCCCTATCAAGAATTTGAGCGGCACTGTTTGGGAGGACTTTTGGCGAAGCTAGCATATTATCAACTTTCACACTACATACAGGGGTTTCCCCGAGCAAGTCTCCTACCGGAGTTTGGGGGAAATATTAGGGAATTTCTGGCTGGGGATGCAGCAGGCCAAATATCAGTGTCCTGGTTTCATAAGGCACTAGAAAGGAAACGTCCTAAAAGAACAGTCCAAGGTGGTTGCTGAGCGATGGAGTCAGGAGGTGGGGAGGAGAATAGCTGAAGGGAAGGTTTTGGCAGCGCTACAGGGAGGTACAAGGGTGGTCCATAGTGCCGAGCTACAGGAATGTCATTTTAGAACCATACATAGGGCATATTTCTCAGCAAAACAAGCATGGTACGCGGGAGTGGTGGGTACAAGTGCATGTCCCAAGTGTGCAGTGGAGAATGCTTCACTTTTTCATGGCATTTGGCATTGTAGAGAGATACAGGGGTTCTGGCTGGCTCTCTTCCGGTTCTTGAGTTGGGTTCTTGGCTGTAGGGTGGACCTGTCCTTTGAAAGGGTGGTACTTACTTCTGTGACAGTATGGAACAAGGGGTCGCTAGAAGAGAAGATTTTCCTAAGTAAACTCTGTATTTTGGGGAAAAAATTAATTCTCAATCATTGGATTTCAGATAGGGGTCCCTCGTACCGGTATTGGAGGAACAAGTTACATGAACTTATGTTATGGGAAATGCGGGATGCCAGGAACATTCCAAATAGGCGACAACGGTTCATAAAAATTTGGGGGGGCTTATCTGAACAAAATATCCCCGCGGGCGAGGAGCCCAGTCTTAAACACTTTAGGTTAGTCAGTGTGCATGGCTAGGAATGATAAGAGTAAAGGTGGAGAGACTCACATATCAGATCTCACTGTTTGGTTTAGACATTGACTGTTGGGAGGGGGGGGAGGGATGCGTAGCCTTACAGTTTCTTTGCTGCTAATAATGTTGAAATGTTCATAAAGCATGTGGATGTAAGATGGACTTGTTGACGTCATGTAATATGCCTGTTTAATAACGATAATAGCAGCGGTAGAGTCAAGGAGGGAGGGGGGAAGGGGAAGGGGAAGGGGGGGAGAACGTTGGGAATTAATTGTTATATGTTAGACATTTCCATATTCGGCTTGTTGTAGCATGGCCTACTTGTGTAGTCTGTTTCGTTCACCTATATACTGTTGTAATATGGGGCAACGCTCATAAACTCTTCTTAAATATAAAAAAACATGGAAGGGGAGGGAATGTTATAGATTGGTTGATGGTTTAGTGGGTTTTGGCCACGATGAGAAGGTCTGATTGTGTACACAGTTATATGAGAAGCTGTAATGTCTTTATATGTAGAAATGTCAATAAAAACGTTTAAATATAATACTAAACTCTGCAACAGGGTGGACACCCTGGAGTGTGTGAATGACATGAGGAAGGACCTAGAGGAATGGACCGATATTTGGCAACTAAGGTTTAATCCCAAAAAATGCAGGGACATGCGCTTGGGTCACAAAACTCTGAGAGAACGGTACAGTATAGGGGGTGAAGTGCTTCAGTGTGTGAAGGAAGAGTGGGACGGGGGTGATTGTGTCTGTTGACCTTAAAGCTTTCAAACAGGTAGAAAAAGCGATGGCCAAAGCCAGAAAGATGCCTGGGTGCATAAAGAGAGGCATGACCAACAGGAAAAAAGAGGTGATAGTGCTCTTGTGTAAGTCTCTGCTGAGGCCCCATTTGGAGTACTGCGTGCAGTTCTGGAGACTGCACCCACAGAAAGATATAAACAGGATGGAGTCGGTCCAGAGGGCGACTACAAAATTAGTAAACGGTCTTGAATGCAAAAATTATAGGGACAGGCTTATGAACCTCAACATGTATACGCTGGAAGAGAGGAGGGAGGAGACATGATAGAAACGTTTAAATATCTCAAGGGCATTTATGTACAGGAAGAGAGCCTTTTTCAAATGGAGAGCTCTGGAATGAGGGGGCATATGACAAAGTTAAGAGGGAATAGGCTTAGGAGTAACCTAAGGAAGTATTATTTCACAGAAAGGGTGGTGGAGGTGGTGGAGTCAAGGATTGTTCCAGAATTTAAAAAGACATGGGCTAAGCATGTGGGATCACTTAGGAACAGGTAGAATTGGGGGTTACAGAGGATGGGCAGACTGGATGGGCCATTTGGCCTTTATCTGTCGTCATGTTTCTACAAGACATTTAGGCTAGAGGAGATGCTGTCTTTTGCAGAGCTATATTGCAGCATGTCCTGTGTTCCTCCTACCCACTGGGATAAAGCATTAGCACATCCCACTGGTCTGGACTGGTCTAGTAAGATAAGGAAGAATTTACTCTTGATAACTTCCTTTCCTTGAGACAATCAAGGCTACTCCAGGACACACCTCGGAAGTAAGGACCTGGTAGTCCTTAGCTTCAGATTACCCTTTCCTGTTCATAATTTTCTTTAATGTTCTGGGGTCTGCAGAAGGTTCCCCTGGGTTGATAATGGGCTTCATGTGGATACAGGTTTCTTTAGTTAATTTTTAGCTTTGGTATTAACATACTGGAAATATTCCTCGCTGTACCACCTGTTATACTGATGCCATTAGATTCTTCAAGTCTCCCTTCATCTGCTGACTCATCAGGACTGGTCTAGCAGGATTCAAGGAAAGGAAATTATGAGGTAAGGGTAAATTTCTCCTTGTGCAAAGGTATCTATCTCAGATTGTAAAAAAGATATTGAAAAAATATGTCTGACAAAACGGTGTTGAAAAACTCCAGTCTCTAAATTATCAACTGTCAGTAAAGTGATACAAAAATGTGTTCTCAAATGGACAAATGAGTTCATTACAGATATTGCTTAACTGGATCCTTTGCCCTGTTGATCTTAGTGGTAGATGGGGTGATCCACTTGAGTGGATGAACACTAACTCCCACGAAAACACAAACTGTCAAAGGGAAGTGGGAAGTGGACCAATGACTCCAGAGAAACGTATTCACAGACTCGACACAGTACTGTGTTTCGGCCACAGGCCTGCCTCAGGAGTCTTAAGAGATCCTTGATACTAGGAAGCGATCTCGATATCGGGTGGTTCCCATTCTACACTGGGAAATGGACAAAGGGCACTTGGAGCTTTGGAAGTATCAGCTGCATTTCTTATTCAAGGTGGTGGTGGCCACAGCCAGAAGGATGCTAGGTTGCATAGAGAGGGATATAATCAGCAGAAGAAAGGCGGTGTTGATGGCCCTGTACAAGTCATTGGTGAGGCCCCACTTGGAGTATTGTGTTCTGTTTTGAAGGTTGTATCTTGCTAAGGACATAAAGACTTGAAGCAGTTCAGAGAAAAGTGTTTTAGGTTTGCATCATAAGATGTGAGGAGAGACTTCAGGACATAAATATATGTATATCCTGGAGGAGAGACAGGGGTGATATGATGCAAACATTCAAATATTTGAAAGGTATTAATCTACAAACAAATCTTTTCCAGAGATGAGAAAGTGGTAGAACTAAAGGACATGAAATGAGGCTGCACCAGGGTTAGATAAAAAAATTATGCATGGACCAAGATGGCGGCCTGAAGGGAGGACGGCGAGGCAGCTCGGCGGTGTTTTGCTTACCTAACTACTGTTTGCCTGGAGAATGCCGAAGAGGAAGGGTAAGCGGGTGCCTGGTCCTGGGGCACTCGCGGGACCCGCTCTGGGAACGCTGGACCGCTTCGTTGTGGTGGGCGGCAGCCAGCTGAGTTCGGGTGTCTCGTTGTCGGGAGGGGCGGAGAGAGGCGAAGCGTCCCTGCTGCCTGAGACGGAGCTCAGCCAGGAGGTGCGGGAACCGCCTCCCATGCCTGCGTCGGTTCGGGCTGTAAGCGGACAGGGTTTCCTGGCTCCCGAAGAGGGGGCGGTTGGCTCTGTGATGGGACCCGCTGCAGCTGGGAGCACGCAAGATTCCCCGGAAGGGGGGAGTTTCAGCTTGCAGGGAGAAACTGCTTTGGTGGGATCGCTTCTGGAGGAGGGAGCTGGTATTGCCTTGGGATCCGAGAGGAGTGCTGCAGTCTTGAGTAAGTCCTCACTGTTGCCTAAGCCTCCTAACTTTACGTTGGAAACGATTTGGGATGCTTTACTAACACTGGAAACTTCATTATCTACTAAAATGTTGTTACTGTCGCAGGCCTCTCAGCTTCCAACTGAGACTGTTACTCAGTTGGGTCTGCAAGTGAAGAAGGTGGGAGACAGAACTGAGGCCCATGACCGGGCCATTCAATCGGTTCAAGAGGTGCAAGCAACCATGATAACGGAAAATAAATGGTTGCATAGGAAGATTGAGGCGCTTGAAAACCGGCAGAGGGTAAATACTCTGCGGTTGATTAATTTTCCTAAGGTACAGCTGACTGCACCGCTACAGACTTTTACAAAATACCTTATTGAAGTGTTAAAAGTGCCTGAACCGGCGTGCCCGCCTATCTCGCAGATTTATTATCTGCAGCCCTTTAAGCGAGCGGTCCAGGGTGAGCGGGCTGCTGGTGAGGATATCACTGGGCAGTTTGACACGTTGGACTTTATTCGGGAGTTGGAGGGTGAAGAGGAGCGGCAGGAGCGAGCTACTCTTATAGTGACATTTGTTTCTCAGTTTGATAGAGATAGGATTTTGAAGTTATTCTTTAAGTTTCGGAAAGAAAAGTTTCTGAATGTACAAGTACGGATGTATCCTGATGTGACCAAGGTAATGCAGAGGAGGCGACAAGCTTTTCTTAAGTTGCGCCCTACTGTGTTTCAGTTGGGGGGCCTCTTTTGGCTCAATTATCCCTGTAAATGTGTGGTGAAGATGAACGCTGTCAAGTATGTGTTTTTTGAACCTATGCAGTTGAAAGCATTCCTGGAGTCCCGGGGGGATAGGGGGGCGCCTTCTCTGGAGGCAGGGGCGGAGAATGCATCCCCACCTCAGTTATAAATGCTGCCACTACTCCCTTCAGAGTCATTTTTTGTGTTGGATTATATGGTTTTAATTTGCCCAAGATGGTGATTGGTTCCTTGGCTCTATTTGTGGACTAATGGGGGAGGCGGGTGAGCGTGTGTGGGTTGTGATTTCCTGTGAAAAGATGTTCTTACAGTTCTCCTAGATTGTACAAGAGGTGTTCTTGTTTTTGTATATGTGAAATGTATAAATAAAGAATTAAAAAAAAAAGAAAAAAAAGAAATGAGGCTGCAGGGGGGCCAAATCAAGAATAATGTCTGGAAGTAGTTTTCACAGAGAGGGTGGTAGATACCTGGAATGCCCTTCTGTAAGAGGTGTTGAAGATGAAAATGGTAACAGAATTCAAAAATGCATAGGATAAACACAAAGGAAGCCTGTATACAAGGCATGGAACCAAACAAGCTTAGTGGTGATTAGATGGTAATTGGGAAGTAAATCCAGGACTGGACAAACTTTCTATGGTCTGTGCCCTGATCCTGGCTGGACAGATCCAGCTTCAGTAGCTGGAGGCCAAGGTCAGTGCTGGGCAGACTTCGGCAGTCTATGCCCTGATAATGGCTGAACAGGTTTGGATGAGCAAGAGTGGGACTTCAATGAAAACTTCTGAGTTGGAGAACAAGGCCAGTGTCAGGCATATGTTTTTGGTCTGTGCCCTGAAAATGTTCAAGGATTTCATATGTAGTATCAAATCATACCTTATGCTATCAGTTTATCTTATTGGGCAGACTGGATGGACCATACAGGTCTTTTTCTGCCATCATCTACTACGCTACTGTTGACAATATCTTGGTTTCTCAATTTGAAGTTTATGGTTTTATTGTGTTACAAAGCTTGTCTCCACATCCCATACAGCATCTCTTGTTCATAAATTTGTTTTAACTCAGCAAAAAAAAAAAAAAATTCAGCTCAAGCACTCAGAGCCTGGGAATCAGCTCTTAAATACTCCTTATCCTCCGACTCTTGGAATACCTTTTGGTCCTCAGGTCCTAGAGCAACCATGTCTGCATCAATTACTCATTCAATATGTTTTTTACAACACTGTGCATTATGGACACCAAGAAAATCTAAACTATCTGGCCTTTCCAATTCAGACTTATGTCAGTTCTGATTTTTTTTGAATGTTGTAATCTTCAACAATTTTAGTCAGAAGTGTGGGGAAAAAAACCTCTACTCATACTACAATTTAAAGGCACTCTCTATCCTAAACATGTAATTTGGAAATCAGCTGCTTTAACATCCTTTATCAGATGAAGACCAAGAACTTTTTAACTTCTTAGTTTCTGTTGCTCAAAAACACGTGATTAACAACTGGAAAAACAATACTCAACTATCCACACGATTGGTGGAACTGGATCCTACTATACAGGAAATATGAGAAGTCTTTGGCTTTTAAATCCTTTCTCATTGTATATGGGAAAAAACAGGATACCTTTCTGTCCTCCTAATTTTATTATATAAAGAGGCCTTTTTCTTTTTCTATTACCTTGATATATAAAATGTACCTTTTTTTTTCTTTCTTTTGCTCATAACCATGTGAACTTCATTTTGTAGTTCAGTGTTGTAGTATGATTATATTACTCTATTTGTACTTTTACGTCTTTTAAGATTCAATAAACATATTCTTGAAGAAAAAAAAAAGAATGGTGATGCAATTGTTTCATGCTTTTCTGACTGGGAGGATGAAGCAAGTCCCTTTTCGTTCTCATCTTCAATAGCTATCTTTTTAAAATTTATTGTAAACTGGAAGTGTTGCTTGCTTTAGCATCCTCAAAAGTTTCAAGTTTATTCAGAATTTGATACCCCACACAATGGACAACCTTCTCAGTTTATTAAGAAAAGTCAAATTGGCTTCTGGTCCACAGTTCCTATTTAATTAGCATCCAGTGTGTTTTTCTTTAGTAAGGCTTAACTAATGCATCTTTCAAAGAATGCAGACAAGACTCCTTTAGAAAAGACAAATTAATTCCATAATTGGGCACCTCCATTTAGACACCTCAAGGATGTGTGGTGGGATCCTATTCTATAAAAGCATCTAGGTGCCCAAATGCCATTAAAGTATACAAGCGTAACTCAGTATCAATGCAGCTTACATTTACAGACCTGCAGTTACACCAGCTAGACCTAACATAGCTGTGGGCACCTAAATGTGACAGACACATGTATATTCTGTAAGTTACATGTGTAACTGGGAGCCTTACCCTGGTTTGCCCATGTGTATGCTTCCTCATATTTACACACTATGCCACTTACAAGCATTCTTACAGAATAGCCCTTAAGCGCTCTGCTAGCAGTTACAGGTGTAAGCGTAAGCTTACCTGTGAAAAAAAAAAAGATGAACAAACGCACTGAAAATACAAATATGCAATAAGACAGTCCAAAAGGCTTTACTATAAAACTAAAATAGGCCCGGACTACAAAGACCTGAAGAAATTATTTCATTTCGTCAATAAACTAACAGATACTAACTTACTTACCTCAATCAATACCAATATACCACCTGCTGTCAATCTTGCCATATACTTTAAGGAAAAAATAACAAATTTGTGCAATTCACTTCCTCAGCACAACTTAGACATGGATCACTTCATCACTTGCCTGGATCCAATTCCGGGAGAACAACCAGTAGATTGTATCTTGTCAAACTTTGCTCCCCTCACCATTGATTCAGTTACCCAGGCGATTCATAGATTTTCCAATTCCTATTGCAAACTGGATATTTGTCCTAATCACTTACTAAAATTCGCACCTGACTGCTTTATTGCAGACCTAACATCTCATCTAAATTACATGCTTCAACAAGGTTTCTTCCCTGTGGATCATGGTAACGTCTTACTCACTCCAATACCAAAGGACACCAAGAAAAAAAGCAATGATCTCACAAATTACCACCCAATTGTATCTATCCCACTTTTTGTTAAATTGATGGACAGCATGGTGACCAAACAACTTAATGACTACCTGGATAAGTTTTCTATATTACATGAATCACAATCAGGATTCCACCCCCTTCATAGCACTGAAACTGTGCTAATCACTCTTCTGGCCAACTTCAAGCAGAAAATATCCTTAGGCAAAAGCATACTTCTTCTCCAATTTGACATGTCAAATGCTTTTGACATGGTAAACCATAACATTCTACTAAACCTTCTTGATTACTTCGGGACTGGTGGAAACGTACATAGATGAATCAAGGGCTTTCTAACCTCTAGAACATATCAAGTTAAATCTAATTCAAACATTTCACCACCGTGGAAAGCGGATTGTGGAGTCCCCCAAGGTTCACCATTATCCCCAATCACTCTTCAACATAATGTTGATCCCTTTGGCCAAGTCCTTATCCAATCTAGGCCTTAACCCGTTCATCTATGCAGATGATGTCACAATTTACATTCCCTTCAGAGAGGACCTGTCTGAAATCACCAACGAAATTAATCTTGGTTTGAACACCATGAACTTATGGGCAAATTCTTTTCAACTGAACCTAAACACTGAGAAAATGCACTGCCTTATCCTTTCATCTCAATACAATAAGTTCAAACCTTCAACACCCCAAATCTTACCCTTATTATCTCTGAGAGCCTAAAAATACTTGATGTTATAATTGATCGCAATCTAACACTCAAAAGCCAAATAAACTCCACTACAAAGAAAATTTTATTTTCATTGTGGAAACTTAAACGGATAAAACCTTTCTTCCCGAGAGAAGTATTTTGTAATCTAATACAATCAATCATATTATGCCACTTAGACTACTGCAATGGAATATATGCAGGACATAAAGAACAACTTACAAAGAAACTACAGACTGCCCAAAACACAGAAGCCAGATTAATCTATGGAAAATCCAAATTCGATAGTGCTAAACCCCTTTGAGAGAAACTGCATTGGCTTCCAAATAAGGAATGTATCACCTTCAAAATCTGCACCCTAGTCCACAAAATTCTTTACGGAGAAGCTCCTGGATACATGACAAACCTAATCAATTTACCTTCCAGGAATATATCCAGTTCATACTTAAACCTCCACTACCCTAACTGCAACGGTCTCAAATATAAATCCATTTATGCATCCACCTTCTCCTTTATAAGTACACAACTATGGAATGCACTGCCAAAAGCTGTGAAAACAATCCACAATCATCTTAACTTCGGGAAATCACTCAAGACCAGCTTATTCGGAAAGGCCTACCCCAATGATCCAACATAAGTCCCTATATTCTGCAACACAGCAAATTAATGGACCGTATTGACCACTTTTACCCTTTCACCTTTTGCCCTTATACCCCGTTTTTTTAAAATCTCCCTGTCCTCTACACTATGTTATCTGTATAGTTACCGGATTGGCGACTGCCTTTACGGTTTGATGTTAGTCACATTGAGCCTGCAAATTGGTGGGAAAATGTGGGGTACAAATGTGTTAATTAAATAAAATAAATTGCTAGTATTCTGTAAATTTACATAAGGGGAATGTAATTGCAGGTAACCAGTTATAAAATTAGCCTTATGGTGCCTGATTGCATAATTAGCAATCAAGGGAATGGATCTAGATGAGAAGCTTTAATCTTTATGCTTCTAAATTCTGATCTTGAAGTGTGCACCAGTGGAATCACCAGAACTTAGTGCAGACTGATGGATCCTACAAGTAACTATAAAACTCTGTAATAAGAGAGATGAGGAATCCTGAGTGTTGACTTGAATATTCTTGTGAAAAGCTGAGTTACAGTGCAAAGCCAATTAGCAGAGGTACAACAGATTTTGGGCATGATTAGGAAAGATGGTCAAAAAAAGAGAGAGCAAGGAGTTGGTGGTGTGTATTTTATTTTTGTTACATTTGTACCCCGCCCTTTCCCACTCATGGCAGGCTCAATGTGGCTTACATATTGTATACAGGTACTTATTTGTACCTGGGGCAATGGAGGGTTAAGTGACTTGCCCAGACTCACAAGGAGTTGCCTGTGCCTGAAGTGGGAATCAAACTCAGTTCCCCAGGACCAAAGTCCACCATGAATGGAACCCATCTATCCAAACTAGATAAATCTGAACTGGGCAAATTCAATGGACAATCTTGATTTGTACTGTAATATAGCGATGGCAGCTAAAGATCTGAATGATCCATCCAGTCTGCCCAACAGTCATATTCATTATCAATTCAAGATTAAATCAACAATGAACGTGATATATACTTGATCATGGTCGTTTTTTTGGTGTTTCTGGGACATAGACCACAGAAGTCTGCCCAGCTCTGTCCTTATGTTCCAACTACTGGAGTTTCCATCTAAGCCCACTCCAGCCCATCTGAAACCATTTTATTTGCAGGACACAGAATGTAAAAGGGTGCCCAGCACTGTCCTCACATTCCATATTACTGGAGTTTCCGTCAAAGCTCTCTCCAACAGAAAACAAATAACAAAAAGAGTCCCACTAATATGGCAAAAAATATGTGAAAGACACATTACACTGCGAAGAAGGAAAAAGCCTCAAAGAGCTCCAGCTCAGAATAGAGCTAAAAGTGATCTAAACGATCTATTCCTCATCATTGGCTAAAAAATGATTCCTCATTATTTGTCAAAAAATGAAACTAAATTCTCAAAAAGACAATTACATTTCAAAAGGTGCAAAACTCAAAGATACATTCACTTAAAGTATCAGATGATATCATCAAATATTGTTCATGTATAATGGTATCAAGAACAAGAAAACAAATAGACTCTAGGAATACTTAGCTTTAAAAATGTCATCTATCCTGAAGTAATAAATTCCAACGCTCAATGTCGGACAGTGTAATGCCAAGTAGCTCTCCTATCATCAGGACCCTGAAGCAGCATTGCCTATCAGAGCATTAGCGAAACGCTGGCCAATGTTGATCCGGGGGATTGTTGAGCATTGGAATTTATTGCTTCAGGACAGATGACATTTTTAAAGTTAAGTATTCTTGGAGTCTATTTGTTTTCTTGTTCTTGATAACATTAAATATCAACAAAATTTGGTGACAGTACCTGACACTTTAAGTGAATATATCTTTGAGTTTTGCACCTTTTGAAATTTGTCTTTTTGAGAATTTAGTTCCATTTTTTGACAAATACTGAGGAAGGTTTTTTTTAGTCAATGATGAGGAATAGACCATTTAGATTACTTTTAGATCTATAGATCTGGAGCTCTTTGAGGCTTTTTCCTTCCTCGCTGTGTAACATGCCTTACTTTCAATGTGGAAACTAAAAAGAGTAAGACCTTTCTTCCCAAGGGCCATCTTTCGTAACCTGGTACAGTCAATAGTGCGTAGTCACCTAGATTATTGCAATGCACTCTACGTTGGCTGTAAAGAACAAATCATCGAGAAACTTCAAACTGCCCAAAACACTGCCAGACTCGTATTTGGAAAAACAAAATATGAAAGTGCTAAACCCCTAAGAGAAAAGCTACACTGGCTTCCACTTAAAGAACGTATCACGTTCAAGGTATGCTCTCTAGTTCACAAAATCATTCACGGAGATGCCCCAGCCTACATGTCAGACCTGATAGACCTGCCACCCAGGAATGCTAAAAGATCATCTCGCACATTCCTCAATCTCCACTTCCCCAGCTGTAAAAGTCTAAAATACAAACTAACATATGCGTCAAACTTTTCTTACCTGAGCACACAACTATGGAACGTATTACCGCTCAATTTAAAAACAATATACGAACTAACTTTCACAAGTCTCTGAAGACCCACCTCTTCAACAAGGCATACCACAAAGATCAACAATTATAAATGAAACACATCTTCACACTACCTACAATCAGAACTATTTCTCTATATTTTTCTTATACCTGCTTGTTAATTACTATTATGTCATCCATGTTCTCCATGTAACACAAATTGTTATCTTCCAATATATTATCTACCAATAACGGTACATTGTAAGCCACATTGAGCCTGCAAATAGGTGGGAAAATGTGGGATACAAATGCAATAAATAAATAAATAAATATTAGTGGGTCTGTTTTTGTTATTTGTTTTCTGTTGATGAGTTAAGTGACTCCACATCTATTCAAGTCAGTTTATAGTGGAAGCTCTCTCCAATCCATCCTACAACCAGATTGCTATATGCAGGACTCAGACCATACAAGCCAGCCCATCACTGGCCTTAGTTGATACAGCCAGAGTTATCATTTAAGCACCACTTGACATGCAAACAGATATGCAACCCTTTAAGTTGTTTTTTTTTTATATCATTCATTTTCTAATTAGAGATCCTCTGTGTTCATTCCATGCCTTTTTGAATTCTACCACTGTTTTTTTTTCCACACCTCCTTTGGGATGGCATTCCAGGGAGCACATTCCAGGCATCAACCACCCTCTCCATGAAAAACATTTTTCTGACATTACTCCTGAGTCTATTACCACACAACCTCAATTCATGTCCTCTAGTTTTACCATTTTCCCTTCTCGGGAAAATATTTATTTCTACATTAATATCTTTCAAGTATTTAAATGTCTGTATTGTATCTCCCTGTCCCTCCTCTCCTCTAGGGTATACAGTGGTGGAAATAAGTATTTGATCCCTTGCTGATTTTGTAAGTTTGCCCACTGACAAAGACATGAGCAGCCCATAATTGAAGGGTAGGTTATTGGTAACAGTGAGAGATAGCACATCACAAATTAAATCCGGAAAATCACATTGTGGAAAGTATATGAATTTATTTGCATTCTGCAGAGGGAAATAAGTATTTGATCCCCCACCAACCAGTAAGAGATCTGGCCCCTACAGACCAGGTAGATGCTCCAAATCAACTCATTACCTGCATGACAGACAGCTGTCGGCAATGGTCACCTGTATGAAAGACACCTGTCCACAGACTCAGTGAATCAGTCAGACTCTAACCTCTACAAAATGGCCAAGAGCAAGGAGCTGTCTAAGGATGTCAGGGACAAGATCATACACCTGCACAAGGCTGGAATGGGCTACAAAACCATCAGTAAGACGCTGGCGAGAAGGAGACAACTGTTGGTGCCCATAGTAAGAAAATGGAAGAAGTACAAAATGACTGTCAATCGACAAAGATCTGGGGCTCCACGCAAAATCTCACCTCGTGGGGTATCCTTGATCATGAGGAAGGTTAGAAATCAGCCTACAACTACAAGGGGGGAACTTGTCAATGATCTCAGGCAGCTGGGACCACTGTCACCACGAAAACCATTGGTAACACATTACGACATAACGGATTGCAATCCTGCAGTGCCCGCAAGGTCCCCCTGCTCTGGAAGGCACATGTGACGGCCCGTCTGAAGTTTGCCAGTGAACACCTGGATGATGCCGAGAGTGATTGGGAGAAGGTGCTGTGGTCAGATGAGACAAAAATTGAGCTCTTTGGCATGAACTCAACTCGCCGTGTTTGGAGGAAGAGAAATGCTGCCTATGACCCAAAGACACCGTCCCCACTGTCAAGCATGGAGGTGGAAATGTTATGTTTTGGGGGTGTTTCTCTGCTAAGGGCACAGGACTACTTCACCCGCATCAATGGGAGAATGGATGGGGCCATGTACCGTACAATTCTGAGTGACAACCTCCTTCCCTCCGCCAGGGGCCTTAAAAAGGGGTCGTGGCTGGGTCTTCCAGCACGACAATGACCCAAAACATACAGCCAAGGCAACAAAGGAGTGGCTCAGGAAGAAGCACATTAGGGTCATGGAGTGGCCTAGCCAGTCACCAGACCTTAATCCCATTGAAAACTTATGGAGGGAGCTGAAGTTGCGAGTTGCCAAGCGACAGCCCAGAACTCTTAATGATTTAGAGATGATCTGCAAAGAGGAGTGGACCAAAATTCCTCCTGACATGTGTGCAAACCTCATCATCAACTACAGAAGACGTCTGACCGCTGTGCTTGCCAACAAGGGTTTTGCCACCAAGTATTAGGTCTTGTTTGCCAGAGGGATTAAATACTTATTTCCCTCTGCAGAATGCAAATAAATTCATATACTTTCCACAATGTGATTTTCCGGATTTAATTTGTGATGTGCTATCTCTCACTGTTACCAATAACCTACCCTTCAATTATGGGCTGCTCATGTCTTTGTCAGTGGGCAAACTTACAAAATCAGCAAGGGATCAAATACTTATTTCCACCACTGTACGTATTCAGGTCTTCTAGTCTCTTCTCATATATCTTTTGGCACAAGCCCCATATGTTTGTCTCTTTCCTCTGGACCACTTCAAGTCTTTTTACATCTTTAACAAGATACAGCCTCCAACACTGAACACAATACTCCAGGTGGGGCCTCACCAATGACTTCAACCTCTTCTTTCTTCTGCTGGTTACACCTCTCACTATACAGCCTACCATCCTTCTGGCTACAGCCACCACCTTGTCACACTGTTTCATCACCTTCAGATTCTCAGATAGTATCACCACAAGATCCCTCTCACTGCCTACACCCTAAGTGCATCACTTTGCACTTCTTTGCATTGAATTTTAATTGCCAAACATTAGACCATTCTTCTAACTTTTGCAGATCCCTTTTCATGTTTTCCACTCCCTCCACTGGCACAAATCTTGGTATCATCTGCAAAAAGGCAAACCTTACCTTCTAAGCCTTCGGCAATGTCGCTCACAAATATTTTGAACAGATTCAGCCCCAGAACCGATCCTTGAAGCACTCCACTACTCACCTTTCCTTCTTCCGAGTGAATTCCATTAACCACCATCCTCTAGCATGTCAACCAGTTCCTAATCCAGATCACCACTTTTGGTCCTAACTTCAGCCTGTCAAGTTGATTCAAGAGCCTCCTATGAGGAACTATGTCAAAGTCTTTGCTGAAATCTAAGTAGATTACATCTAGAACACGTCCTAGATCCAATTCTCTGGTCACCTACTCAAAGAATTCAATCAGATTTGTCTGAAACTATTAAACTTTTGTAAAACCATGTTGTCTCGGTTCTTGTAACCCATTGGATTCCAGGAAATTCATAATCCTTTCTTTCTATATCGCTTCCAATATTTTTCCAATAGCCGAAGTGAGGCTTGCCAACCCGTAGTTTCCAGCTTCTTAAATCCCACGGAACCACCCCCATCTCTAAGGATTTATTAAACAAATCTTTAAGAGGACCCACCGGAACCTCTCTGAGCTCCCTCAGTATCATAGGATGGATCCCATCTGGTCCCATGACTTTGTCCACCTTCAAATGTATTATTAGGAATGCTTATGAAAGATAATTTGAAGACTTGGTGATACTGCTTAAAGTATTAAATTTATGGTAATCCAATACTTTTGTGTGTATCATATGTATGGACAAGTGGCTAACCCTCAATTTTGCCGATCTGCAGCTTTTTGAATCTAGTGCATTGGGACATCAACATTTACCTATGGTTAAGTGGACTAAGCTAAAAGCGAATTAATTCAACATGTGCTTGAATGGGCTATCCACACTGGCCAAAGGACATCTGGGCTAACCACTTCAGGTCCATAAGACTATCCCTATGTCTAATATATGTGCAGGTATTCTATGTAATTGCACATAATTTATTTTCATACATGCACCAAAGCACTTGAAGGCTTAATAAAACAACATTAGCAAGGCTAAAAACTGGAGGATGCTCATATCTGATCACTATTCACACCAAAGGTTAAGGCACACCTGCAATATTAAAGATGTGAATACACCATGGACTTGCATAATGGCATGATCATTGGTGTGGTTTGTCAATTCTTTAATAATTCCTCCATATTACCCTTTCTTTATTTCCAAGCCAATGTAATGTTGGAAAGAAATTATACATTGGGGCTGAAAAAGTTGTTTGTCTATCTGGGGGCAAAATAACTCTCCAAAAACTGAATGGAAAGGGCTAAATTTGGAATGCGGAAAGACTAAGGAACAAATATAGAAAGTTTAAAAAGTGGACCAGGCTAAAGGGAAAATTAGGTTCTTACCATGATAATTTTCTTTCCTTTAGTCATAGCAGATAAAGCCATTACGTATGGGTTGTGTCCATTAACCAGCAGGGGGAGATAGAGAGCACTCAACTTTTCACAGTGCCTCATGGCCAGCTAGCTCCACTGCCTTTTCAGTATTTGAAGCTTCCAAAGCAGTATGGCAAACCGCAATGGGAATAACATGAACTTTCCTCACAGCGAACGATGGCCCCTTAACAAGGGCATAAACTCAAAAAAGGAGGGAATGAACTCATCCTCCTGGAGGGAATAAACTCGTCCTCCACTTTGTATAAATGGAGGGAATACTTGCATCCTCCTGGAGGGCATAAACTCATCCTCCCAAAACATGAACTGGAGGGAATGAACTCATCCTCCTATAACTGTAACAAGAATCCTGAAGACTGTTTTCCGACTCCCCAAGGAAGGAATATAACTTCAGGAAACAAGAACAGCACCTAAAATCAGAATCACTGCAATACAGACAATCATACAGGGAGGGCTCATGGCTTCATCTGCTATGACTAAAGGAAAGAAAATTATCATGGTAAGAACCTAATTTTCCCTTCCTTGTCATCAAGCAGATGAAGCCATTTCGTATGGGATCTAACAAAGCAATCCCTAAATAGGGTGGGAACAAGCCACACCACGCGCTAGCACCTGTGCTCCAAAATGCGCATCCATCCTGGCAGCCACATCCAGCCTGTAATGTCGGGCGAAAGAGAGCTTAGAAGCCCATGTTGCAGCACTGCAAATCTCATGAAGAGATAGTGCTCCAGTTTCCGTCCAGGAAGAGGAAATCGCTCTTGTGGAATGTGCCTTAAAGGCTTCAGGCGGAGCCCAGCCAGACAGCAGATATGCTGAAAAGATAACTTCTTTGAGCCAACGGGCAATAGTGGCTTTAGACGCTGAAGACCCTCTGCAAGGACCTGCAAACAGCACAAAAAGATGATCAGAGGTCCTGAAAGAAGGTAAAATTATGTATCATACCTGATAATTTTCTTTCCATTAATCATAGCTGATCAATCCATAGACTGGTGGGTTGTGTCCATCTACCAGCAGGTGGAGATAGAGAGCAAACTTTTGCCTCCCTATATGTGGTCATGTGCTGCCGGAAACTCCTCAGTATATCGATATCAAAGCTCCATCCGCAGGACTCAGCACTTAGAGAATTACACCCACAAAGGGACACTCTGCCCAGCTCACCACCGCCGAAACGGGGGAGGGGAATTAACCCAGCTCATCCCCACACAAGTGGGGGAGGGGAATCCGTCCAGCTCATCCCCGCGGAGCGGGGGAGGGACACCACACCCGCCGATGCGGGGGGATCTGGCTTATCCTGCAACCACGGGAGGAGCTGACTGACCCTAACACCGCCGAAGCGGGAGGGGTACAAAGCTGCCCTACAGCCGCACGAAGCGGGAGGGAGTGCCGGCAGAATTTAAATCTCAATCCAGCCCCGTAAAACGGAGGGGAGAGGAATGCAGCAGCTCACTGTAACACAAACTCGTCCTCAACTCTTGAAGAATCCAAGTGAAAGAAGAACTTGAACACGAAGTCCTCCTGAAGTAACTGAAGGCTAAACTTGAACCTAAATTCAACCAGAATATAAACAGTACAGATATCTGGGAGGGGCTATGGATTGATCAGCTATGATTAATGGAAAGAAAATTATCAGGTATGATACATAATTTTACCTTCCATATCATCAAGCTGATCAATCCATAGACTGGTGGGATGTACCGAAGCAGTACTCACCCAGGGCGGGACATAGAAATCCCTGACCGCAACACTGAAGCTCCAAACCGGGCCTCCGCCCGAGCAGCCACAGTCAAGCGGTAATGCCTGGCAAAGGTATGGGCCTTCCCCGCGGCCACCTAAGCCGCTGCAATGGCTTCCTTGCCCATCTTGCCACTGTAGGCTTAGAAGCCTGCAGACCCTTACGAGGACCTGTAAACAGGACAAACAGATGATCCGATTTCCGGAAATCATTGGTCACTTCCAAGTATCTGATGATGACTCGTCTCACATCCAGAAATTGAGAGCAGAGTATTCCTCTGGGTAGACCTCCCTACGAAAGGAAGGGAGACAGAGCTGCTGAATCACATGGAAGCGAAAAACAATCTTGGGCAGGAAGGAAGGCACTGTGCGAATAGTCACTCCTGCCTCAGTGAACTGCAGAAAAAGCTCTCGACATGAGAGTGCCTGGAGCTCGGAAACTCTTCTGGCTGAAGTGATAGCCACCAAAAAGACTGCTTTCAACGTCAGGTCTTTCAGAGATGCCCTCGACAAGGGTTCAAAAGGCGGCTTCTGCAATGCTCTTAGCACCAGGTTGAGATTCCACGCAGGCACCACTGAGTGCAGAGGAGGGCGCAGGTGATTAACTCCCTTGAGAAAGCGCACCACATCTGGCTGCGAAGCCAGGGAAGCACCCTTGAGGCGGCCCCTGAAGCAAGCCAGAGCCGCTACCTGAACTTTCAGGGAACTGAGCGACAGGCCTTTCTCCAGACCTTCTTGCAGGAACGCCAACACTGAAGAAATTGGAGCAGTGAAGGGAGAAAGTGAGCCTGCTTCACACCACGCTGCAAAGATACGCCAAACCCTGGCGTAAGCAGTAGAAGTAGAGCGCTTCCTCGCTCTCAGCATAGTGGCGATGACCTTGTCTGAGAAGCCCTTCTTTCTCAGACGCTGCCGCTCAATAGCCAGGCCGTAAGACCAAAGGGGGAGGGATCCTCCATCACCACGGGACCCTGATGTAACAGGCCCTGCTCCACTGGCAGCCGCAGAGGATCGCCGACTGAGAGCCTGATCAAGTCCGCATACCAGGGACGTCTGGGCCAATCCAGACCCACCAGGATTACCCTGCCGGGATGCTTTGCCACCCGGTCTAGCACCCTGCCTAACATGGGCCAGGGCGGGAACACATAGAGAAGCTCTTGTGTCGGCCACCGTTGGAGAAGAGCATCTACTCCCAGGGATCGAGGGTCCCGTCCTCTGCTGAAAAAGCGCGGCACTTGGCCGATGACGCCATCAGATCTAGGCTCGGCTGGCCCCAGCGCTTCGTGATGCCCAAGAACGCCTGAGCAGATAGCTGCCACTCTCCGGGCTCCAAGGTATGGCGACTGAGAAAGTCCGCCTTGACATTCATGACTCCGGCAATGTGGGCCGCTGACAGCTGTTCCAGGTTCGCTTCCGCCCACTGGCATAGATACATGGCCTCCTTGGCTAGAGGGGCGCTCTTGGTACCTCCCTGGCGGTTGACATAGGCCACAGCCGTGGTATTGTCCGACAGGCCCCGTACAGGTTTCAACACCAGTACCGGGATGAACTCCAACACCACCAACCGAATGGCTCTGAGTTCCAGGAGGTTGATAGACCACTTGCCTCTGCAGGAGACCAGAGCCCCTGCGCTGTCCTTCCCAAGCAGTGGGCTCCCAAGCCCATCAAAGAGGCGTCTGTCGTGATGACAATCCACTCCGGGGTCACCAGAGGCATTCCTGCAGACAACTTGTCTGTCTGCGTCCACCAGCTCAGCGCCTTGCGCACTGCTGGGTCCAAGGGAAGGCGCACAGCATAATCCTCCGACATCGGAGTCCAGCGCAGCAGCAGAGATTGTTGTAGTGGTCTCATATGAGCCCTGGCCCAGGGCACTACTTCCATCGTGGCCGTCATAGAGCCCAACAGCTGCACGTAGTCCCAAGCCCGAATAGGAGAGGCTACTAGGAACTAGTCCACCTGAGCCTGAAACTTGACAATCCGATTGTCTGGCAGGAACACTCTGCCCACTTGGGTGTCGAATCGAACTCCCAGATACTCCAGGGACTGATTTACTTCCAGTTGATGATCCACCCCAGGGAGCTCAAAAGAGCAACCACCCGGTTCACAGCTTTGCCGCACTCTGCATAAGAGGGGGCTTGGATCAACCAGTCGTCCAGATAAGGATGGACTTGAACTCCTTCCTTCCTCAGGAAGGCCGCGATGACCACCATTACTTTGGAGAAGGTCCGTGGAGCAGTAGCCAACCCGAACGGGAGGGCTCTGAACTGGAAGTGTCGGCCCAGTACTGCAAAACGCAGAAAGCGTTGATGAGGAGGCCAGATGGGAATATGCAAGTACGCTTCCTTGATGTCCAAGGATGCCAGGAACTCTCCTGCCCTCACTGCCGCTATAACAGAGCGGAGGGTCTCCATGCGAAAGTGCCGAACTTTCAAGGCCCAATTGACCCCTTTGAGGTCGAGGATAGGCCGTACAGAACCTCCTTTCTTTGGTATCACAAAGAAAAAGGAGTAACATCCCTTGCCAAGCTGATTTTCTGGCACCGGAACGCCCGCCCCCAGGCGGATCAGATTGTTCAAGGTCTGCTGCACTACCACAGCTTTGACCGGAGACTTGCAGGGAGAGAGTACAAACCCGTCTTTTAAGGGTCGGCAGAACTCTAGCTTGTAGCCGTCTCTGATGACTTCCAGCACCCAAGCATCTGAAGTTATTGTGGTCCACGCCCATAAACGAGGACAGCCGTCCTCCAATCTGCACTGGGGTGTGGACCAAGGCCCGTCATTGGGTACGAGACCCTGGGGGAGGACCGGAGGGAGCACCTCCAGGACGGCGGTCTCTGCGAAAGGAATGCTGCTTGGGGGAGAAGTTCCTCTTGAAGGAAGAGGGGGCAGAGGAGCCCGTCCTGCCCGGGCGGTACCGACGGGCTTCCTGAAACCGTCCTCTGGAGGTACCAGGGCGAGTACTAGCCCGAACCCTGACCTCTGGTAACTTCTTGCCCTTAGACGTGCCGAGATCGGTCACGATTTTGTCCAGCTCGACCCCAAAGAGCAGCTTGCCTTTAAAAGGCAATCTAGCCAGGCGGGATTTAGAGGCGTGGTCAGCAGACCAATGTTTCAGCCAAAGCCACCGCCGCGCAGAGACTGTCTGAGCCATGCCTTTCGCTGAGGCCCTCAAGACATCATACAGCAAGTCTGCCAAATAGGCTAAGCCCGATTCCAGGGCCGGCCAATCAGCCCTCAAGGAAAGATCCGAGGGGAAAGCCCGCTGCACCATAGTCAGGCACGCCCTGGCCACATAGGAGCCGCAAATTGAGGCCTGCAAACTTAAAGCAGCTGCCTCAAAGGACGACCTTAAGGCCGCCTCCAATCTTCTGTCTTGGGCGTCCTTTAGGGCCGTGCCACCTTCCACCGGCAACGCCGTTTTCTTAGTCACCGCAGTGATTAAAGAATCCACGGTAGGCCACAGATAGGCCTCACGTTCACTTTCAGTCAAAGGATAGAGGCGGGACATAGCCCTAGCCACTTTAAGGCTCGCTTCCGGGACATCCCAATGAGCCGCAATTAAGGTGTGCATGGCATCATGCACGTGGAAGGTTCTAGGCGGGCGCTTCGTCCCCAGCATAATGGCAGAGCCAACAGGGGCTGAGGGAGAGACGTCCTCCGGAGAGGAAATCTTCAAAGTGTCCATGGCCTGTACCAACAGGTTGGACAAATCCTCTGAGCTAAAAAGCCGCGCTGCAGAGGGGTCATCCGCTCCATCCGAGCGGGGATCCGTCTCCTCCAAGGAATCCGCAAAGGACCGTTGGGAGACCTCAGATACGCTGCCCTCATCTACATCGGAGGAGACAAAGTCCTCCAAGGCCTGGGAATCAACCCGAGGGCGTTTACCTCTGGGAACCTCAACCTCTTTACCAGACGAGGGAGCAGGGGCAGCGTTTTGCATAAGGAAGGCCTGATGCAGCAGCAAAACAAACTCGGGGAAGAAACCCCCCAGACTGTGTACTTCCGCAGCCTGGGCAACAGCCCTAGACGCACCCTCAACCGGCGCTCGCAAGAGCGGGGGAGAGACATGCTGCGCATCCAAAATGGCGTCCGGCGCGACACTCCGCGAAGGAGCCGCGCGGGAAGAACGGCGCTTAACTTTAGCCGCTTTTGTGCCGTCGCCCAAATTAAGGGCGTTCATGGCATTAATGTCTCCAACCTCAAGGGCGGCCCAAGAAGAAGCCGTCCGAGCCGCGTGGCCGGCCAAGATGGCGGAGGCGAGGAGCGGGGGATGGGCGTTTATGGCGGGAAAAATCGCCACGCCGGAAGGACCGGGACATTCATCGGCCACGAAACTGTCACCCAACAAGGGCGAATCAGGCTTTAAGACCCCCGCATCCCCTCTAGAAGCGCCCAAGCGATCCGGGGAGCGACTCTTTACGCCCTCGCCCTCCGACGCCATATGCCACGTGGAGATAAATCGGGGAACCCCCTGCCCGCTATAAAAAGGTAAAAATTACCTGCTGTCCGCTCCGAGCTGTAACGACCTGGTGTCCCAGTGAGTAGCTGCAATAAACGTTTAAATAAACGTCAAAATAAACGCCTTTAAGGACGTTCAAAATTTTTTTTTTTTTTTTTAACGGAGCCAGCGGGAGGGGGGAGAAAAGGAGGGACCTGGCACCACCAGGTTTGCACTTGCTCAAAAGAGCCCTCAACCCCAGGCACTCAACAAAACCTAAAAATTAGGCTTGGAGGCCTAGCCAGAGCTGCTGCTGTGTGTGACCACCACCTGCTGAGATAGAGAACATACTGAGGAGTTTCCGGCAGCACATGACCACATATAGGGAGGCAAAAGTTTGCTCTCTATCTCCACCTGCTGGTAGATGGACACAACCCACCAGTCTATGGATTGATCAGCTTGATGATATGGAATTTGTAATTCGCAGATACTGCAACAGAGTCCTGCGCACATCCAAAAGGTGCAACTGCCCAAATGAATCTGGAAACTCCTCCTCAACAAAGGAGGGAAGAAAAACAGGCTGGTTTAGGTGAAACGCTGAAACCACCTTAGGCATGAAGGAAGGCACGGTCCGAACCGTGACCCCTGACTCTGAGAATTGCAGAAAAGGATCTCTACAGGACAGCGCCTGGAGCTCTGACACCCGTCTCGCCAAGGTAATGGCCACTAAAAAGATGGCCTTCAGTGTCAAATCTTTCTCTGAAGCACGCCGAAGCGGTTCAAAGGGAGCCCCCTGAAGGGCCTTCAATACTAACCCCAGGTTCCAAGCTGGACAAGGTGCCCGCACGGGAGGACGGAGCCGAAGCACCCCTCTAAGAAACCGTGCCACATCTGGATGAGCAGCTAAGGACACGCCTTTAACCTTGCCACGCAGGGAGGCCAATGCTGCCACTTGCACCCGCAGGGAATTAGAGGCCAAGCCTTTGTGTACACCATCCTGCAAAAAGTCCAGAATAGGCGAGACAGGAGCCCGCAACGGAGAAAGCGCTCTTGAAACACACCAGACTTCAAAGTGGCACCAAATCCTGGTATAAGCCACGGAAGTGGAGCGCTTACAGGCCTGCAGGAGAGTGGAAATTACCTTATTTGAGTAGCCTTTATCTCTCAATTGCGCCCTCTCAATCGCCATGCCATAAGACCAAAGCGGCAGGCGTCCTCCATGGCCACCGGACCCTGTGACGACAGGTGCGGAACCAGAGGTAACGGAAAGGGAGCCTCCAACAGCATTTGTCGGAGGTCCGCATACCAAGGCCTCCTGGGCCAATCCGGGGCGATGGGCACCACTTCTCCTGGATGCAGCTGAATCCGCAGGAGCACTCGCCCTATCAAGGGCCACGGAGGGAAGACATACAGCAAGCCCAGGGGCCAGGATTGAGCTAAGGCATCCAACCCGGCAGAGCGAGGATCCCTCCGTCTGCTGAAGAAGCACGGGACTTTGGCATTGGAACTGGTCGCCATAAGATCCATCACTGGCTTGCCCTATTTGGCACATATCTGCAGGAATACATCGTCTGCTAGTTCCCACTCCGCTGGATCGATCTGATGCCTGCTTAGATAGTTGGCTTGCACATTGCTCTGACCTGCAATGTGAGCTGCTGACAGGGACTGTAGATGCAGCCTGGCCCAGTGGCAAATTTGTTCGGCCTGCGCGGCTAGAGCTCTGCACTGAGTGCCGCCTTGTCGATTTATGTAGGCCACTGCTGTTGTGTTGTCCAACATCACTCGGACAGCCAATCCTTCCAGGGTCACTTGAAGGGCCAGAAGAGCCAGAAACACTGCTTTCAACTCCAGGCGGTTGATAGACCACTCCGACTCGTCGGAGTCCACAGACCCTGGGCATGCTTCCCCTGGCAATGTGCGCCCCAGCCCTTCAGGTTGGCATCTGTCACCACTAGGCACCAATCGGGGAGCGCCAGCGGCATTCCTCGCCGCAACATGCTGTCCGAGAGCCACCACTCCATACTGAGACGGGCCGCAGGGAGCCAAGAAAGTCTGCACTGATAATCCTGAGATACTGGAGACCATAGTTGAAGTAGAGAATACTGTAGAGGTCTCAAGTGCGCTCTCGCCCATGGAACCACTTCCAAGGTGGCCGCCATCGATCCCAACAGCTGGACAATGTCCCAAGCTCGCGGGCGGGGCATCCTCAGGAGCAGACGGACCTGATTCTGAAGCTTGCACCGCCTTTGCTCGGGAAGAAACACATAGCCCGAGGCTGTGTCAAACCTGGCCCCAAATATTCTAGAGATTGCGAAGGGGTCAGGTAACTTTTGGCCATATTGACGACCCAGCCCAGAGATTGAAGGACTGAAACCACTCTGGCTGTAGCTAGATGACTCTCTTTTTCTGAGTCTGCTCTGATGAGCCAGTCGTCTAGGTATGGGTGAACCCAGATACCCTCTCGCCTGAGAAAGGCAGCTACTACCACCATTACCTTGGAGAAGGTTCGGGGAGCTGTGGCGAGGCCAAAAAGGCAAGGCCCGAAACTGGAAATGTTTTCCCAACACTGCAAACCGCAGAAACTTCTGGTGCGGGGGCCAAATTGGTATGTGCAAGTAAGCTTCTTTCAGGTCCAGAGACGTGAGAAACTCTCCTGGCTGTACTGCCGCAATGACGGAGTGCAGGATTTCCATGTGAAAATGCCTCACTCTTAAGGACGTTTAGCTCTTTTAAGTCCAGGATCGGGCGAAAAGACCCGCCTTTTCGTGGCACCACAAAGTAAATGGAGTAGCGGCCTAGACCTTGTTCGGCGGGAGGCACCGGGTTCACAGCCCCTATCTGGCACAGACTGTGCAAAGTCTCCTCTACCGCCGCCCGTTGGCGGCAGAACCGCATCGGGACTCCACAAACACGTCTCTCACCAGGGCATCGAATTCTATTCGGTATCCGTCTCTGATCAGGTCCAAGACCCATTGATCTGCGAAGATTTTGGCCCACTCCTCGAAAAAGAGGGAAAGTCTTCCTCCGATGACAGGAAACGAGGAGGGGGCTGGCGCACCATCGACAGGGTCGCCCCTGAACTCCAGGCCTTGAACCGGCAGCTGCAGAACGTTTGTCCGAGCAAAAGGAGTTTCTCTGCTGAAAGCGGGCACGTGAAGTGAACCCAGCAGCACACCCCGGGTGGTACTTTCTAGCTTCACGGAAGCGAGGTCTGTAAGAGGAGCGGACCGCCTGACCCTTAGAGGAAGGCTTCGGCCTATCTTCGGGCAAGCGCTGAGGTTTGGAATCCCCCAGGCCTTTAACAATGTTTTCCAGCTCCTCACCAAACAGGAGAAGGCCTTGAAGGGCAACTTCACCAACCTTTGCTTAGAGGCCATGTCCGCCACCCAATGTCGCACCCAAGAGTGCGGCGAGCCGTCACTGCTACAGCCATTTGTTTAGCTGAAGCTCTGACCATATCAAAAAGGGTGTCAGCCAAAAAGGACAAGGCCGACTCCGTCCGTGGAGCCACTTCAGATAAGGTCTCCGCTCCATCACCGTGCTGTTCCACTGCCTGCTGTAACCAAGCCAGGCAGGCTCTAGCAGCATAACAACTGCATGCAGACACCCGAACAGTGAGACCTGCCAAATCAAAGGACCGCTTCAGAGCTGAATCAAGCCTGCGGTCTTGAATATCCTTCAGGGCAACACCTCCTTCAACAGGGAGGATAGTTCTCTTTGTCACAACCGTGACTGGGGCATCCACTTTAGGCATTGCAAAGCGAGCCAAATGTTCCTCACTCAGAGGGTATAATTGCCCCATAGCCCTGGCAACCTTCAAAGGTCCCTCGGGGTCAGCCCATTGAGCCGAAATAAGCTCTTGGATGGAGTCATTCAAAGGAAAGGCTCGAGCAGGCTTTCTGGTACTAGCCATCCTTGGATTAACAGAGGAGGCTGTGCCACTCCCAGGATCTTCAATCGAGAGGGCTTGTAAGGCATCTGAAATAAGCGCTGGCAGCTCCTCGCGGTGGAAAATCCTCACCGCAGACAGATCATCAAGCTCCTGTGGCAATTCTGCACCCGACTCTGGCTTCTCAGCCCAAGAAGTTCTGACAGACCCCTCAGAATCCTCATAGTCCAACCACGGGGGAATAAAGGGGGGTGCGCCACACTCAGAAGGGGAATTAGCCCTTCTGCGTTTATCAGGAGGATAAGACAGGCAAAGCCAACTCCAAAAGGCCAGGATCCACCGGGGGGGGGGGGGGGCAGGCAGAGGGTCCGAAGATCCCTGTGGAAGAGCTCTTTTAAGTATGTACGCCCTATGCAGCATTAAAACAAAATCAGGGGAGAAAACCGCTCGCTGACCGCCCGGATCCTGCCCAGGGCTATCAGCTCTATTATTAGCCTCACTCAGAGGACCCCCCCCCCCCCCCCCCGGATTCAGGGCTCTCCGTCGCAATGGAGGCCGCGCCATGTGGAAAAACCAAAATGGCATCCGCTGCCAGCTCAGAGCGCAAAAGATCGCCGCTCGCCATGCTCGGGCCGGCTCTACCGTCTGTACAGCATGAATTATAGAGCCCCGCTGCTGATTTGCGCTTGCCACATTTAGAACAGCGCTTTACTGTCTCCGCAGCCATCGCCGAAAACGGCGGTAAAATTCAAAAATGGCAGTTCGTGCCAAAAACATCCCGATCGCGGGCCCACCCCGGAGGAGTCAGAAAACAGTCTTACCTCACTAGACCGAGTATCACAGCTTCGGTCCTGCAGAAGAATCTCAAGAAAAAAAAACCTCTTTTCCAAGATCGCTGTGCTAAAGCGCAACGCAACTTTAATTATTTATTTATTTATTTTTAACGCTGTGAGGAAAGCAGAGGCATAAGAGGTAAATAAAAACACTCCGGAGGCTCAGATAAGTGGGAACGGCGAACCAATGTGCCTGTATCCACTGAGTGGGAAAGGACAGGGAAAAGCAAGCTAATATGTCCACATCCACGGGGGCATGGGTAAGGCAGGGAAAGGGCTGACCTATGTGCCTTCAAAGTGAAGCTGCTATAGCCTCTAACACTCCGGCTAACAACTGGCAAGCCAGGAGCCACCCCCAGGCAGATTTTGATGGAGCTCGAAGAAGCTGCAGCCACCCTGCTTGGGGAGATAGAGAATACTGAAGAGGCAGTGGAGCTAGCTGGCCATGAGGCACTGTGAAAAGTTGAGTGCTCTCTATCTCCCCCTGCTGGTTGATGGACACAACCCATACGTAATGGCTTCATCTGCTTGATGACAAGGAAGTGAGGATTTTGGAAAAATAAAGGCCCCAGAAATAGAGTCCAATTGGAGAAGGAATTGCAGCAGCTGGAAAGTAGAAACATTAAAACATAGTGGTTTGCAACTTCATTCAAAAATGCCCCTTCCTTCTCCTCTCCTTTTCAGAGATAGACACAGATATTAAAAATGTTTTTAATAGTGTACCATTCTTCTACCCCATACCTTTAAAACAAGCAAGAGATACACACCACAACACACAGACACGGGCAAATCAAGATACATGCACATAGTTCATTTTTTTAAATGGTGCCCCTACTCACTCCCTGCTGGTCTCTTAGCAATTCAGATGTGTTTCATTTTCTTTATTGTAAATTGAACTTTGACATCTAGTGACTAAATGCTTTCTTAATGCTTGCTGTCTACAGTGACATGTAATGACTAAACAGTGTAAGTTATTACTGGCTGCTATTTGTACTAACATGTAGTAGTAGATACACAGAGAAATACCTCTTGCTTTGGTACAGTGGCCTTTTGTGGCTAAATTGTAAAATGCATCCTTTGAAAAACATTACCAGTGTATAAATTATGATAGGTGGAAAAACCCAAACATTAAACCAACTAACAGCATGTTAGAAAAAAATTATGCATAGGGGCTTGAAACTTTGTCTCTCTCTCTCAGGCACATACTCTTCATCAGCAGGCAAGATAGATACATACAAGAAATAGGGTCAGGAGAGAAGTAATTGAATCAAGCTTTCCCTTGTTTTGGCTAAGCAGTTTCTTCCTGCATGTTTGGCTTGATACTTCATTTTATATCTCCCTTCCAACTCAGCCCGGCCATTGTAGAAATTGCCCTTGGCCAACAGGCACTGATCCTGTCTAGTCTCTAGCTTTTGTTGTTGGGCAATGGTAAGACACTCTACTGCTTTGGATGATGGAACACTGCTTCAGCAGCATCCCCGGCCCAGGCAATAGAAACCTGACCCACATATCAAATTCAAGACTTTCCATATTGCAGTACACAATATTTGCCAATGAGCCACTGGGCTACCCTACTATCCTTTTTTAATCAGGTCTACAGCTTTAGAAAACTATTCTGAATGAACTTTTTCTGAGTAGTAATGGCCCAATAAAGTGTAGGATATATTTGTATTTTTTTTCTACTTATGACAGTTTAAATTCCTCCATCCATCATTTTATTGCTCATTTGCTCCTCTGCTCCAGTGTCCCAGTTAAGGGATATTGGCACAAGATAAGCTATAATAATAATATGATGAGGCTACACCATCAGCAAGAGGTTGATGTATGCACAGATAAGCAATACCTTATTTGCTCTTCTCAGTGGAAGACTAATGAGATGGAAGCTTGCAAAGCCTTAACTAGTATAGGAAGATTTAAGGCTAGGTGTTTAAAGTACTAGTAGCTACAATAAATCACATCATACAATATACATAAGAAATGTCATGCTATGACAGACCAATAGTCCATCATCGCAAGCACCCTGTCTCCAACAACAGCCAGTAAGAAGCACAAGAGTACCCAGCCAATCACAGTAAAAGTTTTGTCACAACAGTAAGATATGGAGACATCCAAATCTATCTGACAAAATAATTATTTATGGATCATCTACCATAACCTTGTCTACAGAGATATACCTCCAACAGGATCAACACCTTTCATACCTATGAGTTGAGGGGTATATTAACTGTGAACCAATTATAGTTTTCCTCTTCCTTGCAATCTTAGGGGTCCCTTTTCATAAGCTGTGGCAAAAGGGGGCCTGCATGTTTTTGACATGTGCTGAGGCCCCCTTTTTCTGTAGTGGATAAAAGGTTTTTTTTTTTTTAAAGAAATGTCTGTGCGGCAAGTGAAGCACTTGCTGTATGGCCAATTTGGGAGTGGGGGGGAGCACTGTCTAATTACCGTTGAGTAAACATCGGCACTACAAAAATAAAAATATTTTTGTAGTGCCAGAAATGGCGAACGCTGAGGCTGGAAACTACTGCCAGGTTGCTGCGGTAGCCTGGCAGTACTTCCAGTTTAGTGAGCGGTAAGCCCACTTTGGGCTTACGCTGCTTAGTAAAAGACCTCCTTAGCACTGTAATGGGGGCTGTAGTACGTAAGCATGAAAATCAAATATGCTGAAAAAGGATGATCTTTTTCAGGTGCTGGGGAAGAGCATATAGCTGTAGATTCTATGGCCAGTTTCCTCACCATAAGAACATTTAGTGCAAAAACAACATATGCAACTGAACACTATAGAAAGACAGACACACTAGTGCCTGTGTGAACAGGCAAAACAGGACAACATTCATGTCATAAGATTTAATAACAATAATTATTAAAAAAAAAATTGTATGTCTCCACTTTCTTTTGAGGCTTGTACTATTAGGTTGTGTAAGTGTGTGTCTGAGACTACATCTTCATTTCCTGATCAGTGGCAGATGTGGATAAAATTCCTCACACCAAGTCATAACATTAAAGAGAGGTGAAGAGAAGGGGTAAAAGATAGGTAGAAAACACAGCAGTGGTCCTGCTAAACAGGGCCATAAGCCAGTACACCAACAGCATACTTTTGGTTTCCTTAGTGCAGAGGATCAGCGTTCAATGCATTTGATAAAAGATCAATTTGGTGGGTGGCAATATTCCATGTGCGTGCGCTTCTAGAATGCACACTGTGCTGGAGCAAGGGAGATGGTCAGACAAGCATAAAAGACATGAGTGTGAAAGGACTAGGATAGCTGTTCAAAACCGGACAAATGTGGCATCAATCTGCCGAACAGATGGCAGTGCAAGCATGATTTTGCGCCGATACTGTGGGTCCTTCTGTAAGGGGTTCCTCTCTAAGTACACAGTCTCCAGTGTCTTGGCTCCTTTCAGCTCATCTAGATCACTCCAGTTTTCAACTAGATTGTCATTCATCTAAAAAAAGAAATATGAATAAGAGCACTAGAATAAGAAATATCTATTAACTCTCTGCTTTTAAATATTTCAATGATAATTTAGAATAAGGTCATAATCTTCCTTCACAGTTTATTAAAATAGTTTCATCATCTTTTCTACACATTTTTCTTGAAATATTGAATTGAGTACAGTTCCAATGGTGACCAATTCTTATTATCAGTTTAGCATTCTATACCACTAAGAGTTCCTCCCACAGAACAAATGCAATCATTGGGATCTGATGTACGGATTGGAAGCAACGTAGCCTTAGCCCAGATCATGCAACATGGATTTTCAACTGTAAGGGAACAAATCAGTGTCAATACTATTAGTATCTTTAAATTGTTTTTGCTGCCCAATAAGAGTTGCATGAACTCATTCAATGTGGAAATTATGCTGACACTACTGAAATATGGTTAATCTTTAAAGATGTCCTCCCATTTTCACATATGAAAAGGAAAATTTTAGTTTTGCTATACAAGCTGTCTTATGAGTTGTCCTTTTAAATTCTTTTTCCATTTGGCTATCACAAGATATTAGAGACGTTTCTCATGTACTACCCCTCCCAGATTTAAAGCTCTGCAAATAAGGTTTTCCCATATAGCTACTGCAATAAAGCAGTACAAGGTGACAGTACAAGAAAAAATTTAAACTTACCTTTTAAATTTCCTTTCCTTGGGTTATGTCGGCTAACAGCAAATAGAAACAGACAAAAAGCCCAGGTCTGACTTTATTCTCCTTATTTGGTGGTGGTGGGAGAGAGAAACCCTTGCTAAAAACCCATAGTAAACAATAACATTCGGTTTGCGCTGTCAAGCCACCATCAGACTTGATTCTTAATATCTGCTTGTACACTATGAAATCATTTATTCTGTATGTTATACCTTCATCAAAATGACCAAAATCCTGTAATATCAAATGTTTATTTATTAACTTTCTTCCGCTAATCATGATGTATTGTAAGCCACTTTGAGCCTGCAAAGAGGTGGGATAAGGTGGGATACAAATGCAACAAATAAATAAATAAATAAATAAAATAAATAAAATCAAAACCAAGCCTAATGCAAACCTCTCTTCTTGACCAGTAACTCACAGATGAGATAATTGGCAAACCAAGAGTAAGATGATCCCAAATAACTTCGGAACTAGTAAAATGACAAATGAAGAAAACAGCAAGTATAGTCTGTGAATTCTTGAAAGCTGTGACTTCCTTGAGTAGGTTCTAGACTGGTCTAACAGGACTCAGGGGAAGGTAATTAACAAACCAAGTTTAAGTTTCTCATTCCTTATTGTCCATGCCAGACCAGATCAGCCGAGTATATCCAATCTACATCCTGACTTATGGGTGGCCATAAGTCATGACAGCACTCAAGAATTTTGTGCCCAAAGAGGAGGCTCTCCCAGCCTAAATACTAAACTTAGAATTGGAATGCAGGATGGCCAATTAGGACATGTGCTAAGGAACTATTTCTATCTGTGCTGAATTTCCTTTTTTGCCTTGTCTTTTTGATTTGAGCATGCCAAAATGAAGCAAGAGACCCAGAGGCTTCGGCAACCCTCATTAACAGCTTATGCACAACCCTTATCATTGTTGGTCATTTCTGCTGTTGTTGGGGCTGGAAAGAGCCCCAAACTGAAGGCTGATATTTCTCTCAGTCCAACAAGTCCCATTTTACCTCTGGGACCACAGAGTACGGAATCTGAGTTACCAGGGGAGGTTGTAGGATTTATTTATTTAGTTTGTTGCATTTGTATCCCACATTTTCCCACCTCTTTGCAGGCTCAATGTGGCTTACAATACATCATGAATAGTGAAAATAAGAAGAGAGTAGACATTTGGTATTACAGAAGGATTTTGGGTTACATGATAATGATAAACAAGAAAGTAATGTAACAAGAAGATATTATAAATGTTAATAATAATAAACATGCTGCATAAATATAATGAGAAACCGCTGAATAGTATAAAGTTCCTATGGTCAGTGAAGTGCAAGTATTAAGGCAAAAGACCTATGAGTCACAAACCTGTGAAAACAATGAGGGAGTCATAGAATCAACCTTGAGCAGCCTGGTGTGAAGCAGAGACAGGAGGCTGTGTAAGGGGGGGCAGAAGGAATGTTGCTTGCAGACATTTGTAGATAAGGAATGTGAGAACAAGCTTCAAAGAAAAGGGTTGCTGACATGCACACATTGGGTGCAGTATGAATGTAAGTGTATTTAAACTGAGGAGAAGATAGGTATCCTAAGCAAAGCAAAGCAAAGTAAGATAAGCATATATCTCTGTATTACTGCTGAGCAAATATATATCTCCGTATTATTGCTAAAAATGTATTGTGTAAGCAGACTTTGCTTCCAGTGTGGTGTTCCCACGCTGCCTCTGTCCGACGGAGGACAGTTGAAAAAATAAAAATATTTTGATTATTCTTCTTTATAATAGGTGTCAGTTTCTTTGTTTACACACATATAAGGTGTAAATCAACAAATTGGCGACCGCGGCAGGACGCGGCTGCCGTCGTTCGGATTAAGTTTTTGGATTGGTAATCGTGTGACTTTCTTTCCTATGATCTCCAGAAATGGCCAGCCTGGATTGAGTAGGTTATAGATTGTCAATCAGCTGAACCGTGAGTATATCTTGAAGCAAAGTCTTTTGAAAAATTGCTTTTTTATTCTTGTATCTTTCATTATTTATATTATTGTTTGCTGTGTATTTTGCTAGCTTAGGCATTGTTTGTTATTATATCATGAGACCTTTTCAGTCTAAGAACGAACTATCCCCTCAACCCGCTGCAGAGGGTCAGGGAGAAACATCTATCACTCCTTATGTTTTGTATGTAGATAGCCGAAAGAATTGCTCACCCCTTGTGCATGTTAAGGATACTTTTCCCTTTGAGGCACCCGTTATTCAAAAGGTCTGTGAGAAATGGGCTGGATATGCCTCACAGGATTCATTTTTATCATGGCCAGGTGGTGGTTCATTTGTAAGAACTCAGCTGTTGTCTGTTTTAAAATACATACAACAAACCAAAAAGGGAAAATCCTTGCAGAAACACTTACATGTTTTAAATCTTTTTATGGTAGCAGCAGACTTATACCATGCTGATAAAATGAAAATTGAGACACAGACGCGTGAAACAGCATGCATGAAGGCAGACGAGGAATTTCAAAAACAGCCTTCTTATCAGAGCTCTGAAGCTGCCGCAGCAACACTACAACATCTTGGATACCTTTTGCAGAACCAGCTGCCACTGCTGAATTAGACAATTTACAATCATTATTACATGTTGTTACCCATGAATTGGACATTGCTTTAACCGCCCTACAAAGGCAGATTGATGATGATGTTTGTGAACTTATTAATGATACATCATGTTGTGCAGTTGATAGAAATCAATCAATAATTGTGAAAAATGCAATGCAGCGCATTCTTTCTCTAGCAAGAATTCAAGTAAGTGATTATGAAGGGATATTGGACACGTCATGGTGGGATACCATAAAAAATTGGTTTGGAGGATTAGGTCCATGGTTAAGAGGGATTGTGACTGGATGTATTGTTTTCATATGTGTTGCAGGACTCTTATTATGTTGTTTGCCTTGTGTACTTGGTTGCTGCAAACGAACATGTCAAGATTCATTGAAAATGATCATGGTAACTCAGATACAAAATATAATGCCTGACACCAGTGACTATGAACCAAACTGTCCTGGGTTACTGACTCCCCCCGAAAGTTCTGTGGTTTGATAGAAAATGTTTGTCATTGCCATGACGGCCTGAGGTGTTACCTATTTATAGGATGATGCCCAGTCTAACAGTGATGAAAACTATAACCATGAAATTTTTGTGAACCTTGCTTGACAAGGTTCAAGGGAGGATTTGTTAATAATAATAAACATGCTGCATAAATATAATGAGAAACAGTTGAATAGTATAAAGTTCCTATGGTCAGTGAAGTGCAAGTATTAAGGCAAAAGACCTATGAGTCACAAACCTGTGAAAACAATGAGGGAGTCATAGAATCAACCTTGAGCAGCCTGGTGTGAAGCAGAGACAGGAGGCTGTGTAAGGGGGGGCAGAAGGAATGTTGCTTGCAGACATTTGTAGATAAGGAATGTGAGAACAAGCTTCAAAGAAAAGGGTTGCTGATGTGCACACATTGGGTGCAGTATGAATGTAAGCGTATTTAAACTGAGGAGAAGATAGGTATCCTAAGCAAAGCAAAGCAAAGTAAGATAAGCATATATCTCTGTATTACTGCTGAGCAAATATATATCTCTGTATTATTGCTAAAAATATATTGTGTAAGTAGACTTTGCTTCCAGTGTGGTGTTCCCACGCTGCCTCTGTCCGACGGAGGACAGTTGAAAAAAATAAAATTTTTTGATTATTCTTCTTTATAATAGGTGTCAGTTTCTTTGTTTACACACATATAAGGTGTAAATCAACATAAACATGATAGTAATATAGCAAGAGAACATAATAAAACAGTTTTGGTTACATGTGGGAGAGTTCACATGTATTGATCTTTGTGGTATGTCCTTTCAAAGAGATGGGTTTTCAGTAGTTTGCGGAAGTTGGTCAGTTCATCGATCGTTTTTAGGTTGCGCGGCAGTGCGTTCCAGAATTGTGTGCTCAGATAGGAAAAAGTTGTTTCTGCCCCATGCTATGCCCAGCTGATCTGGAAGCCAGGAGTCAAAAAATTTATAAAGATTTTTGTCCAGCACCGACTCAGGGAGACCCACCACTCTCAAGTTATTTCGTCGCGCTCGGTTTTCCTGCTCTTCCAGGCGGTCTCTTAGCTCTCCTGTTTCTTTTTGGAGTTCAGAAATTTGAGCCACCATTTGCCGAACCTCGTCCTCTCTCGCCACTACTCGATTCTCCACTTCAGCAATGCGCATGGCCTGTGCATCAAACTTTCCGTTTATTTCATCCACAGCCGTTTGCAATTTAGTAAGTCTGTTTTCCAGCGCTGCAGACACGACCTTGTTATTTCCGCTATCCATTCTCCTGCCTGCGGTTCAGTGTCGCTCCGCGCGGGCTGCATTGTTGTTTCCGCCATCTTTTTCGACGCCTTGTTGTTCGGGGATTTTGCTCCTCTCTGGGCTTTCGTGGGCATTCCTCAGAAACCCTCTCTGAAACGTGACTAATTCTGGTCTCTGTTCTGTCGTCTAACAGCCAACACCCTCAGAGTTTGCGTGTAGCCAGCAAAACTGGCTGATTTTAGCTGAAATTAGCAGATCTCTCGGGGAGCCTCTCTCCACCACGTCTCCTCAGGCAGCAGGCATCACGTGACCTCAGAAGAGACATTCTGAATACATACCAGACCAAACCTCTAAAATACTACCGGTACATCAATGACATTTTTATGATTTGGACGGAGGGGGAAGAAACTCTACTATTCCTTCAATACATACCATCCTACAATCAGATTCAAAATTGACTACTGCCCAGAAAAAGTAAATTGTTTGGACACCACGGTCTCAATCAGCAATGGCTATATACAAACATCTATATACAAGAAACCCACAGACAGATGCAGCTACCTCCACAACTCCAGCTTCCACCCTTCACATACAAAGAGATCCATTATTTACAGCCAAGCCACAAGATATCACCGTATCTGCTCTGACTCAAGGGACAGAGACAGACACCTTGAAACCCTGACTGCATCCTTCGAACGGAAAGGCTACAACCCCAAAATAATCGCCAAAAATATTGCCTCCTCCCTCAAAACACCCAGGGAAAATCTGCTACAGTACAAAGACAAAAAAGCCACAGACAGAATCCCCCTTATAGTGACATACAACCCAGAGCTGGAAAAATCATAAAAGATCTTCAGCCTCTACTTCAGGAGGATGAATTACTGAAAGAGATATTCCCATCCCCACCAGTGCTTGCTTTCCGACAGCCACCCAATTTAAAACATAAGCTAATCAGAAGTAAACTCCCAACACAGACTAAAAAAGAAGAGAATGGCACACATCCTTGCAATATATCCAGCTGCAAGCTATGCCAAAACATTTCACAGGACCCCACAGTCATTCACAAAGGAAAAATATTCAACATAAAGGAATCTTTTACATGCTCAACTTCCAATGTGGTATACATCATTCAGTGTAAAAAATGTGACGAAGGATGCTATATTGGAGAAACAAGCCAGATGCTAAAGACAAGATTTAATTTACATAGACAGCACATGAAGAATGCCAGTGCCAGCCAGGATTCCACCCCTGTGGGGCAGCACTTTGCAAAACCAGAACACTGTACCAGTGATTTCATAGTAAGAATCCTGAAAGGTAACTTTAAAACAATACAGGAACGTAAGACCTTTGAAGTCAGAATGATTGAATATTTTGACACCCAACAGACAGGACTTAACAAGGATCTGGGTTTTCTAGCCCATTATAAATCATAAAGTTGTATTGCTCTGTCACCCACCTCTCACCTATCCACCCCCATCCTGTTAGACTATCACTGAAATGCTTTGATGTTCCCATGCATATCTCCTATCCACCCCCACCCTGTTAGACTGTCACTGAAATGCTTTGATGTTTCACTTATATATACTGTCTTCTACCACATTTGCTTATTTCCGATCTGACGAAGAAGGGCAACCTTCAAAAGCTAATCAAGAAATGTATTAAGTTATGTCCAATAAAAAAGGTATCATCTTATTTTCTTTTCCATGTTTTATTTTGTTTTATTTCTATTGATAAGACATAAACTGGAAATCCTCCAGGGTTTCCATTTTAAGAGAGAGAATTTAATGTTTGAAGGACAATGCATATTAATATTTCAGGATTTTTCGCCTGCAGTCCAAGAGCTACGTCGGAAATTTCACCCAATTTGTGTAGCCCTTAGAAACAAAGGAACTTGGTTTATACTTTTATATCTATCACTGCTTAAGGTTTTGCTGAATGGTTGCTGGTCAGCCTTTAAATCTGTGACTGCTGCAAAATCGGCACTTATAGAAGAAGGTATTTTGGTGCCAGATCACTAATCTTGCTTGCCTCTGCAAGCCAAATAATGGTGACCTGTGAAAACATGGGTATACACCCAAGTATATTTGTCAATTTGGAAGGAGGGGGTCCCTAGCATTAACAGTGTCCCTCTGTATTCCCCTAGACTAAGCCTGGGAGAATGATGTTGGTGTTGTTTGGGGTTTTTGAATTGGGTCGGGGGGGGGGGGGGGGTCTGGGTTGTATGAATGTTTGGTTATAAAAGTTGTGCAAAAGGTGTTGGGTTTACGGGGATGGGAAAAAGGCAAATTGTTTAATTATGCAGCATATGGTTTGCTTCTCAGGACAGCTCGACAGGAATATCATGTGATAACCAAATTAATATATATTTTGAAAGCCATTTCGGTGTACGTAGTAGGGGAACACCCTGGGCAAGGCTGGATGCTAGGGTTGTTAACTGATATGGTACCAACTGTGATTCTCTCTCCTAATGTAGGCTCCCATGCCAGTTAGAGTAGCCACCTGGAACGTGGGAGGAATCACATCTCCAATAAAACGTGCAAAAATATTAACAGCTTTAAAATGTCATAATATTGACATAGCCTGTTTGCAAGAGACTTGTCTCTCAGAATCTGAGCATGCAAAGTTGTGTAGTGCATGGGTGGGAGAAGTACACGCGGCCTCTCCTCAAGGAAAGAAAGGAGGGAGGGGTGGCGGTGTTGGTTAGGCAAGGCCTTCCCTGTAAGCTATGTTAGTTCAGGATTCCACAAGGAATTATTGATTCTAAGGCTGTGGATAAAGGGAATAGAGATATTATTGGTGGTAATTTATGTCCCTACTCACCATGACCCCCAATTCTTTAACAAGGTGCTTCAACATTGTTTGAAATTTACTTCACTTAGAATGCTGATTTTGGGAGACTACAATTTAGTGTCAGACCCCATTGCCGATTGTTCTAATTTGGGTGTGGCAGGGTCCAATAGGGCTTGGGCACATCTTCAACCATTTTGGCAATACATTAAATTTGGCGGACACATGGAGGGCTTTACATCCTGGAGAAAGAGACTACACACATCGTTCTGGAGCACATGGAACGCATGCCCGCTTAGACTACATATTGGCTGACAATACACTTTTTCCTTCGATATTAGCAACAACAATAGGTCCTGAGGAGATTTCGGACCATACTCCAGTTTGGGTGGACGTTGTACTGCCAACTGAAGGGTGGGTTGGAATTGGCTGGAGATATCCAGTTTATTTGCATAGGGATTATCACTTTCAGAAATATATACAAGAAAAATGGGAATGTTATATTAATCATAATAAACAGCATATAGAACAGCCAATTTTGTTCTGGTCGGCCTCAAAGGCAGTGCGGAGGGGCGATGTTTCATACGCACACACTCGGAAAAACGTTTGTCTCAAGGAATTCTATTATTGGAATCAAGATTGCGCAAAGCCAAATGTGCTCATATCTCTAGGCCTTCTCGAGCAACTTTAGAGGGTCTGCAAGTCATTCAAACAGCTCTGAATACCATGCTGCATGAGAAAGAAACCCATTCTTTATTGTATCATAAGTATAAATTACATCGCTATGGGAATCGTTCTGGGAAAATGATGGCCCACTTAATTAAATCACAGGGGGGGGGGGGGGGGGCAGGGTGGTGACCTCCTTGCGAGACTCTGTGGGATGCCTTACTAATAATCAAGCGCGTATTGAACAGACATTCACTCAATATTTTACTCATTATATAAGGCGGGGCCTCAGCCTGGGGCACAAAAACTAATCGCTTATCTGCAAGACTCATATCTACCTAAGCTCAATATGCAGGAGATTGACTTCTTAAATGCCCCATTAACATTATCAGAGTTACAAGGGGCAATTTAAGGCTTAAAGATGTCTTCTGCTCCAGGCCTGGATGGCTTTGCTGGAGAGTACTATAAGATTCTGCCACCGAAGGCTTTGGGAGCCCTTTTAGCATATTATGATGAAGTAACTGAACAGGGGCAATTCCCACAATATTACTATTACTACTATTTATCATTTCTAAAGCGATACTAGACATACGCAGCGCTGTAGACTTGAACATGAAGAGACAGTCCCTGCTCGACAGAGCCTACAATCTAATTAGGACAAACAGGAAAAACAAGAGATAAGGGAATATTAAAAATGAGGATGATAAAATAAGGGTTCTGAACACATGAATAAGGGTTAGGAGTTAAAAGCAGCATCAAAAAGGTGGGCTTTTAGCTTAGATTTGAAGACAGCCAGAGATGGAGCTTGACGTATCGGCTCAGGAAGTCTATTCCAGGCATATGGTGCAGCAAGATAAAAGGAACGGAGTCTGGAGTTAGCAGTGGAGGAGAAGGGTGCAGATAAGAGAGATTTACCCAGTGAACGGAGTTCCCGGGGAGGAATGTAGGGAGAGATGAGAATGGAGAGGTACTGAGGAGCTGCAGAGTGAATGCACTTATCGGTCAATAAGAGGAGTTTGAACTGTATGCGGAAACGGATAGGAAGCCAGTGAAGTAACTTGAGGAGAGGGCTAATATGAGCATAACGACACTGGCGGAATATTAGTCGTGCAGCAGAATTTTTAACAGATTGAAGAGGAAAGAGATGGCTAAGTGGGAGACCTGTGAGAAGCAAGTTGCAATAGTCTAAGCATGAGATGAAAAGAGTGTGGATGAGGGTTCTGGTAGTGTGCTCAGAAAGGAAAGGGCGAATTTTGCTGATATTATAGAGAAAGAAACGACAGGTTTTAGCAGTCTGCTGAATATGTGCAGAGAAGGAGAGGGAGGAGTCGAAGATGACCCCAAGGTTACAAGCTGATGAGACAGGAAGGATGAGAGTGTTATCCACAGAAACAGAGAATGGGGGGGGGGGGGGGGGGGGGGGAAGGAGAGGTTGGTTTAGGGGGGAAAGATGAGAAACTCAGTCTTGGTCATGTTTAGTTTCAGATGGTGCTGAGACATCCAGGCAGCAATGTCACACAGGCAGGCTGATACTTTGGCCTGGATTTCGGCTGAGATTTCTGGTGTGGAGAGGTAGATCTGGAAGTCATCAGCGTAAAGATGATACTGAAAACCATGGGATGAGATCAGAGTACCAAGGGAAGAAGTATAGATGGAGAAAAGAAGAAGTCCCAGGACAGATCCCTGAGGTACACCAACTGACAGTGGGATAGAAGTAGGGGAAGATCCACTAGAGTATACACTAAAGGTACGCTGGGAGAGATAAGAAGAAAACCAGGAAAGAACAGAGCCCTGAAATCCAAGTGAGGACAGCATATCAAGGAGTAGGCTGTGATCAACAGTGTCAAAAGCAGCAGATAGATCGAGAAGGATGAGGATAGAATAGAGCCCTTTGGATCTGGCCAGGAACAGATCATTGGAGACTTTAGAACTTTAGTTGAATGAAGGGGACGAAAGCCAGATTGAAGTGGATCAAGAATAACTTGAGATGAAAAAGTCAAGACAACGGCGGTGAACAGCACGTTCAAGTATCTTGGATAGGAAAGGGAGGAGGGAGATGGGGCGATAGTTGGAAGGACAGGTAGGGTCCAGTGAAGGGTTTTTAAGGAGTGTGACTATGGCATGTTTGAAGGCATCAGGAACAGTCGCAGTGGACAGTGAAAGATTGAGGATATGACAGATAAAAGGGATGACAGTAGAAGAGATAGTGTTAAAGTAGATGGGTGGGAATAGGATCAGAGGAACAGGTAGTTAGTTTCGAGGAGGAAATAAGCTGTGTAGTTTCCTCTTCAGTGATTTCAGAAGAGGAAGAAAAGGAGGCAGGGGTTGGAGGGTTCAGAGAATGGCCTAAGGGAAGGAGAGGTGGAGTTGATCTGGTTGAGAATTCAAGTTTAATCTTGTGAACCTTATCATGAAAGAACTCAGCCAGAGTCTGGGGGGGAAAGTGAAGGGGGGGTTGGAGGTGAAGGCACTTTGAGGAGAGAGTTCAGTGTGGCAAACAGACGTCGAGGGTTTGAGCCAAGAGAATTTGTCAACTGAATGTAATAGTCCTGTTTGGCAAGTAAAAGAGCAGACTGGAAGGAGGTCAGCAAGAATTTGAAGTGTACGAAGTCAGCAAGGGCACGAGTTTTCAGCCAGAGGCGTTTGGCGGAGTGGGCACAGGAACGTAGGTAGCGGATTTTAGAGGTCAGCCAAGGTTGGGGTTTGGTACGCCTTATAGGACGGGGCATGAGAGGTGCGAGTGTGTCTAAAGCAGAGGAAGAGACGGCTTCATTGACAGATTTGGATGGTGCAGTGGTAGAGAAGAGGTTCAAGACACTGGAGGATAGGGTAGAAATGTTGTACCTGGACACGGAAAAAAAAAAATCACCTGCAGTCTCAATTCCTCTTGGAGGTTCCCAAATGGGCACATTCTACTCTCCTCCCACAATTGCCCAAATTGAGAGACTCTTTCCCTTGTCCATCTCTCAAAGATTCCTTTATCTCTCCCTAGCCTAAATTTCTGGTGGTACCTGATCAGTAATATACAAGGCGTGGGAAATACACCAGGCTAACCAGAAACAAACGAGAAAGTTTACTGGTAAAGACACATATCTGATCAATGCCAGAAGTGGTACCATTTTCTGCCTGTCCTATGTCTTCCTACTTTCTTCCCACAGCTCTTGCAGATGTTTCATAAAGGGATTGGATCTCCCCCCTGCCCTCCAGATCGACAGGAAGAATTGCAAAGCACATTCACCTGTCAAGACCTGTTCCACTTAAATGGCAGGCTTTCCTTATCTATAATATTGTTTGCATGATCTACTATAATAAAACTCACCCTCAACGTTCTGAGGACACTGACGTCAGTGAAGCCAAGCCCTGACTTCCTTCAAAAAGGTTCGTGGTGGTGAAGCCACCAAAAGCGCTCTGGGCCCCGCCCTCGAGGGCAGAGCAATGGCAGAGCAACGAAGGGGTTGGCAGGGAGGGAGGCAGGGGGAATCGCTCCGGGCCCCGCCCTCACGTCAAACCTCATGACGTTGGGGGCGGAGCAATGGCAGAACAACAAAGGGGTTGGTCAGGGAGGGGGGGGTGTTGGCAATGAAAACCTTGCTAGCGCCCGTTTCATTTCCTCTGAAACGGGCCTCTTTTACTAGTATTATATAATGTTTATGCATATATATTACTTGATTTTAATTCCCTTGCAACTCCATATTACAGTGTCCTATATCATGTGCCTTTAATTGTATCTGAATGTTCATGGTTTTGTTCTTATATCTATGATATGAAATGCATGATTTCCATTATTATTATAATTTCCGTGCATATGTATGTTTTCTTTGCAACACAATATTTATAGTGTCTGATATTTATGTGTTTTTACTTGTAGATGAATGTTCATGATGCTGTTTCAATATCTATGATAGTGTTTGCATGATGACTTCTATTTTATGTATTTTTCTTTATATAAGAATATTGATATCCTTTCATTTGCACTATTCATGTTTTATATTTGTTTTATAGACTCCTGAAGAAGGTGCCATGGCGCCGAAACACGGCTGTGTTGAGTCGACTTGTTGCAATAAACATATTTTTTAATTATACGTCTCCCCCATTGTTTGAAAAAAACTTATTTTCCCCACCCCCTCTTTTGTAGGCTTTCCTTCTCCCAGTTTCCAAATATTAATTTTACTTGGGATGCCCTATATCATCTCCTCAAGTTAGGCAAAGCCAGGCCTCCTTTTTTTCTACTCCTAAATAAAATCTTGTGGACACATTAGGTGGCTGCTCCCTCCCATCCCCCCAATAAAAGTCAAAACCCTCTTTTATAAATTGCCTAGGGTCTTCTCTGGCATGTCTATCACTAGAACTTGAAATGGATACTGTACATACAGTAAGATATTAATCACTGCTATTCTTCTCTACAAAGACAATAGTTCCCCTGCCATCTTCATAAATCATTGTAGATGATTCAGCTCATATAACCATTCAAATTCTTTTAAAATTTGTATCCCAAATCATCAGATCAAAATAGTAGCCCATTTAAAGAAAGTTAGAATTTCAGCCCTCTTATGGCTAATGTTTATAATTAGGGCCTATGTCTTATCCATGTCCACTCTGAATCCTACCATCTTATACTGCCACAGTTCTTTAATCACCACTGGTAACACAAGCTGTGAGTGTGCTATGTAGAGCAAAATGTTATCTGCAAAAGGGTATTTTGTGTTTCTTCTCTCCTATCCTTATGCCTCAAGCATCCCTGGTCTCTCTTATTCGTATGCTCATTTATAATTCCATTCCATCCAGGATCAATTTCATCCCTCGATTCAGTCTCCATTATCACAGCCCTTGGTCCCCTTCAAAACCCAACACTTCCACCCACATGGATGCAAGGTCAGAGTACAAAATCTGACCAATCTATTCAATCCTTTAACTTTCCACAATCCTAGCCCACTTGGTACCCTTCAGCATACTACTACTACTGCTCCTCTCTCTCTCTACCCCATCTTTCCCTCCCCCTCCCCAACCACAGGCCCATCCTCTTGTGGCTCATCTCTCCCTTAGAGAAATTGAGTCCTCAAAGCAAGGGCTCCCCATAACTTCAAACTACCCTCTCATTCCTCTACATCTCTACAAAACCTTCCGCACCCTCTTCAACATTCGCACAATGTCCCATGTTTCTTCACTGAAATGTGATCGTCTACTTCCACTATTTTAATCATCAAACAATCCAAACCAGATGCTAACAATTGTTTGTGGTACCTCTACCATCTTGCTATTAGAACACTGAATGTTCTCCCAGCACCTTCTCAGTTCTCTTTCTGTGTTTGCTTTTTGCTCTATCCATGTCGTATGGACTCCTAAAAACTCTCTGTTTTCTTCCCTCTGGAACTCTCTTCCACCTAGCCCAAGTTGGCAGTTCAGTCCTTCTTCATTTTGTGCTTTCTGCTGTGGTAATGTGGGCAGTCCCTCCTGTTGCAAGGCTTTGAAGGCCTCTTCAACTGTTATCAACTTTCTAGTCTTGCCATGCACTGTGAAGAGCAGCGCAAAGGGGAACAGACATTTGTACCTTAAGTTCTCCTGCTGCATCCAAGTTTCACTTCATTTCTCTTCTCCTTTGTAATGTTATGGAGCAGATATAATTGAAAATCTGTTTTACTGTTCTCCCATTGAAGCATTCCTAGTTTTCTTGCCAAGTATATGATTTCTTTTTTTAACTGCATTATTTGTAGAGGCATGCTGAGATATACTGCACTTTCAATCTCCTCATCAGGCCTAAGCTACAGTGTGCCCTTTTGATTTTCATCTCCACCTAATTCGTACCTTCCTCTCTAATGATGAGAATCTTCACTACTTTTGAAGTTTTTAAAATTTGTCCTCCTCTAGTATGCCCCAAATCCTTAAATTACAGTATGCAGACCTATTTTCTAGGTCCTCTAATGTCTCTGTCCACTTGATAGTCTCTCTCTTCATTGCAGCCACTTGATCCTTCACTGTGTTGGTTCTTACGGCCCTTCAGCTCCTCTGGTTTGCCAACCAGCTCGGCTATGTCTCTCTGGAGCTCCTTCAATTAACCATCCACTCTCTCATCTCTACTTTGGTGAAAGTCACATCCCCTCTGTTCTCTGGTTCTGCTTCTTTTCTATATGTTGAAATCAGTCCTCTGCTCTACCATTCTGCCATTTTCATTGTGCTTGGTTTTGTAATGCTGCAAATGGTGATTTAACGGCTTTAACATTTTCTTAACTGCCTTCATCTCTCACCTTTTGTTGAAAGCTGCTAGGGTGGAGACAGTCATTAATTTTTATACTTTTATCTTCTGTCCTCCCAGAGCTCTCCTTCACTCAGTGACATCACTTTCTTCTGCCTGCTTTCTTGAAAGTTTTCTCCAAAATCTGTATCCGGCTGCCTGCTTAAGTGGGGCAGAAGGGACATAAGCTCACTTTTCAGCCCCAAACATCCTTTACATCTGCTGTTGAGCTTCACCACTGTATTGAAAACAGATCCTCCTTCTGACAGCCAGCATACAGCCTTGACTACCTGCAGCCACTGCTGCAAGTGGCATACGTCTCTGGCTATTTCTTTCATTCCTCCTCCCCCCCCCCCCCCCCCCAAATAAACATTAATAGCAGCTTTCCAGTGAAAGGGTTCTGTTGCAGAGACGTAAGGAAGCTAGGGAGCAGTGCAGAAAGAGGGAGAAGAAGGGCAGTTTAAGTGTGGATCTGATCTTCCTGATCTAGTTCTGCTTTCCACCTTGCCCAGCCAGAAGGCCACCATATGCAAAAGCCGTGGGAGACTTACTAGAACTTTACCAGAGGCAGTTGAAGCCAAACCCTGGAAGCCTTCTCAGTTGGAGGCCAGATTCCTTGGAGCATCTCTTCCAATACTTTTTGCTGTGATAATGTGGGCAGTCCCATACTACTACAGAAGCTTTAAGACAAGGACAGTGCCAGGCACACTTCTAAGGTCTATGCCCTGAAAATGGACAAATCAAGATCAGGTATACGTATGAAGTATCACGACACATACCATATGTAATGGAGTTTATCTTGTTGGGCAGATTGGATGGACTGTACAGGTCTTTATTTATTTATTGCATTTGTATCCCACATTTTCCCACCTTTTTGCAGGCTCAATGTCACCATCTACTATGTTACTTGCTCTACTAGGGGAATCAACCCAAAGACTGCTGCCCTGGGAGCCCAACTGGGATCCTGCTCCCCCAGGACAGGATGGCCCACAGACTCCTGTGCTGGGTAATCCAGCGATTCTACTGCACCTGTCCACATGTCTATACCACCTGCTGGAGATATAGAAATGCTGGAAACTGGAAGGCAGCACCAGCCCCCTATAAAGGGAATGAAATCAGCTCTGAGCTTTTTTTCTTTATTTCCATCTGTTGCCAGGCTAGCACTTTTCTGGACTAATGTTCACAAAGCTCCGTTTGGTTAAGACCTTTCCAGAGTGCTATGTGACCAAAAACATACCTTGCTTATCCTTCCAGAGTGATTTGTGACTGAAAACACTTGCTTAATCCAAACAGATAGAAATGCAAACTTTTTTGTGTAACAGTAATTTATAAATTAGAGCTCCACACCCAAAGAGTGCAAGAAACAAAAATGATAATTGCTTTGGGGACCAGGGGATGTACTCCTGGTCATGGGGCTCCATCAACTGATCATGTTATGTAAAAGTAAATGTCTGCATTTGTGGTAGTAAACTAAACTGTAAATAAATTTTTATTTTTCCCTCATATTTCACTGTGCCTGTGTGAGTTATTTGTGCATATCTCTCCAGGGGGTGGCTAACTGAGAGGCTTATAGCGTTATCTGCTGAGTTTTATTTGTATCTCTTACTTGCTTACAAACATGGACAATAACGAAACTGCTGTTAACAGTATACCTCTTCCTCTTCTCATCTGCTTGGACTGCTGATCCACCTTCACTTCTAACCATAACAGACTTCAAGGGCAAGAACCTGAGCTGACACACTACACATTTCATTTGGCAGTACACAGCACTAACCATTATAATGTTTTTCTTACTTAAGATTTATCCTAAAATTGCCCTGCTGTCATCAGGAATTTATAACTAATTCAAACTTAGTATGCTACTGAAACTAAACAGGGTGATAGTTTATCACCTTTAATCCTTGGCCTAGGAATATTAAGAAAAATATTCAAAAAGAATGGTCCCAGTAAATCAAATATTCCAAAATATCCCTGTAGTGATTACAGCCTATGCTATCTTATACTGAGCTGTATCCTACATGAAAGAAAAACATGGAGTCTTTGAAGCAAAGAATTCTGGACTTGTTATGCTTAAATGAGATGGACTGCTACTGTGAAAGAAAACATGGTGCTTTGCTTAAGACTGCTGACCCTGTGAAAATGTAGGTGTCTTGAGTCTCCCCAACTGCAGCATTCTTAATTCTTAGTGACTATGGACATAGAATCTCTGTAAGCAGGATGAGGCATTAGATAATGTGAAGAGTTCATTAATTAAGCCACATTGAGCCTGCAAATAGGTGGGAAAATGTGGGATACAAATGCAATAAATAAAATAAATAAATGTGAAAGTTATAAGAGAATACCTACAGAATTTATTTTACAGCTTGCGGGTATAGCCCTAAAGGAAAACTATTTTGTGTTTGAAAAAAAGTTTTACCTACAAATTAAAGGCGTTGTGATGGGGTCATCTATGGTCCTATCTAGTGGTGTGCTGGAATGGGATCGCAAGAGCAGTTAAATTTTAAAGAATTTTGGGAGCTGGTTGTTAAAGTAGGCCCACCCCAAATAGACTGCTGCTGCTCCCCACTCCTTGTTTCCACCTCTGAGCAGCAGGCTGGGGCTTCTTGTGAATGTGCGAGAAGTCCCAGCAAGCTGCTCAGAGCCGGAAACTAACAGCGGGGAGTAGTGGCAGTCCATTTATTGATGGTGGGGCTCAGCATTCCTGCCAGCAAACATATGACTAGTGTGCCTGCACAAGGGGGGGGGGGGGGAGAGAGGCATACGTTGCCCTCCCAGTCCACCCAAGGCCCCCCCCCCTAAGTTGCAGGGCTGGCTACGCCAGAGAGAGAGACCCATTGTTAAAAATTTACCAGCATACGTCTGGTCCTATCAATAGCCAATTTATATGTGGCACAATTTGAAGAAAGATTTTTACAGGAATATGAGATTAAGAATCATTTCTTTAATTGGAGGAGATACACTGACGATATATTGTTTCTGTGGAAAGGGAGTGAGCAGGATCTATTGAGGTTTCATTCATGGGTAAACCAGTATGAAACTAACGTGAAGTTTAAGATCAGTTAAGACAAAAGAGATATTCCGTTTTTGGACATCTTAAGAATATGAATACTTCACATATAGCCACTTTTCGCATTTAAAACATTTGTGCTTGACACTAAATGATTTTTTGAGCATCAGCAGAAATGCATGACTATTTTTTGGCAACAGGCTACCCAAGAATGACAGTTGAGAAATGCTTTCAGAAAACAACTGGGTTAGACCGAAGAGATGTATTATATAATACAAAGAAAGACAGAATTGTCTGTACGTTGGGTTTTAATCATATGTCAAAGGATATTGTAAAGATTTTAAAGAAACACTGGTATAAAGTCCAAAATATAGATGCGTTTAATAAGGAACTTTTAGTGGCATATAAAAAGAATCATAACTTAATTTACTAATACTGTCTGAATTCCCTCAAACTAATTTAGATAGCCCGAGGAAGATTTGGGGGCATTTCCCTAGTGGGAACTGTTTGGTCTGTAGTGTGAATTTAAAAATTAAAATTTTTTTTCATCATATGACAAATGAATGATATGAGTTAAGACATTCCACCAACTGTAAGGCAGAGGAGGCTTTTTATTTAATAGTATATCCCTGTAAACTTGTATATGTGGGGAAGACCAATAGAGCGTGGAATAAGAGGTTAATAGAATATAGAAGTGCTATTAAAAGAGAAGTAGAGTGGAGTGGCCTAGTGGTTAGGGTGGTGGACTTTGGTCCTGGGGAACTGAGTTCAATTCCTGGCACAGCCAGCTCCTTGTGACTCTGGGCAAGTCACTTAACCCTCCATTGCTCCATGTAAGCCACATTGAGCCTGCCATGAGTGGGAAAGTGCGGGGTACAAATGTAACAAAACAAACAAACAAGTAGTGAGAAACCGCTGGTAGAACATTCTATGCAAACGAAACATAAATTTGAGGATTACAGTTTTTTTTTTAGTTATTTACAGATTTAACTTACCTTGGAGGGGAGGGGATGTCAATAAAGAACTTTTACAAGCTCAGCAATGTTTTATCTTTCGGTGGAAGATTCTAGTTCTGAAGGGTCTGAACCAAGAATTAGATCTGTCTGTATTTCTGTGATATATTACATTTTTTTTTTTATTATGAGTATTTTTATTAAGCGGACAAATATTTATTTTTAAAGACAGGCACTTCATGCTTTTTATGTTCATTTAAGGATGTATATGTATTAGCTTTTAGTTTGAACATTTATTCTTTTTAAATTCTTATTTATTAGGTTATTTGATGTATACTGTGTTTTTAATAATTCATTATGAGCTCTTATGTATTATTATTGTTTTAACCCCAATAGTTTTGTATATACTGTAGAACTGTTAAGTGACTACTCATCTTTAAGTTCCCCCTTTTTTCCTGTTTTTTTAAAGTTTCTTTTATGAGTTCTTTTGATTTTTGAGACCTCCCATATTTCCTTATTCAAGTTTGATAATTTTTAAATACATCTATGCATTATTCCTGTTCCAGTGATGTCACTGGCAACACTGGAATGCAAAACAAAATGGCTGTCTGGAATGCATAAGTTTAAAATTTTTTAAAGGCATTCTTAGTATTTCGGCATCTGTTTTACTGCAGTTTTTAGCGATTCCGGAAGGACGAGGGCATATTATTGGATTTTGAAATTGGTTTCTAATAGGATTTTTTTATTCCTATGGATCAATCTAATTAAATATGCACAATTTCAATGTTGTAGATGGTTTTTTAGATTATTTTTTTTTCAGTTCTCTTTTAAAAGCTAGCATTTTTGAATTAACATTTTTAATTACCGTAGTTTTGTGCCCATTTTACCTTTGTTGTAATGATTAGTTTGTGAGTGAACTTTGACCTCAAACAGGAAGTTTAAAACCACTTGTTAAGGCAGGTGCAGTCTGTTTGCTGCTGACTGAGAAGTTACTTCGTGAGCGTGGATCCTGCTGTTAGCTTTTGCCTTTTCTTTTGAGCTTGTGGATTTTTGATATGTAGTGACAAAGAAGATTTTAAAAGACAATCCAAAAAATTAACTATGGAATTGATGTGGAAAAACATCATCAAAGAAAGAATATAGAAATGAACAAAATTTTTAAAACAAAAGTAAGTAAATCTCTTTTTCCAGTCCAATAATCAAACATATAAACGGCATCTCTTTTCCCTTGCTTTTGGCGCCTAACCACCTTCCCCATTCCTGTTACCTACACTGACTACGTAGTCTGTTACCTTTAGATTGTAAGCTCTCTTGAGCAGGGACTGTCCCTCCCCGTGTTTAAACTTGTACAGCGCTGCGTAACCCTGGCAGCGCTATAGAAATGCTAAGTAGTAGTAGTAGTAAGTGACCGACTCACCTGCAAATGCGCAGTAGAGACTTCTCTCTGTTCCGCCCTCGCGTCAACATATGATGACGTGAGAGGGCGGAACAGAGAGGGAAACGGAGTCGGAGTCATTGTCGGACACTGCTGCCTGGAAACGAACATCGTGCGCACCAACCTCCACCCTCCCCCCCATCCCCGCTGCCGCTCCCGCCCTCCTCCGTATCGGGCCCCCTGCACTGACCTGACAGCACCTCTCACCTCCGTGTGAAAGTGCTGCAGGCAGGAGATCTGCTGCTGCCTGCAGCGCTTTCACACAGAGGTGAGAGGCACTGTCAGGTCAGTGCAGGGGGCCCGGCACGGAGGGGGGAGGGAACGGCGGCGAGGAGGGTAGCTGGAAATCTCGCCCGTTTCAACGGACTTAACGGCTAGTAAGGCAATAAAAGAGATAGGTTGTCTAGGCATATCATATAAAAACTGTGCCAAGTGGGATAAAGTAATGGGCGCTATTAGTATCTTTATTATTCAGTACATCTATTTGGAAAAGCCCCCGAATTGAATCACTTACTACAGACTCTTTAGAGTCTATTTTTGCTAACGAAATATGAAAATGTAAAATAATGGAATAACATGGACAATATCGAAACAACTAAAACGTTATATAAAAAGTCTGTTATGGTGATTTATCATCTAATAGTGCAGTCGGCAATTTGACATCTTTTAACAAAAGCATTATCATTGTTAACTAACAGAACATGATATGCTTGCAATCATGACGACATCAGTAATTGATTGGGAGTTTCAAATAATGCAGCTCAGTAATTGGCTAAATAATGGAGTTTTATTATTGTCCAAAAATTAAGTGAAGTTGGGTTAAAAAGAGCAGTAATGGCTCCGGTAGATATTTCCTGATCAGCTGCAGAGAACGCCACGCAGGACCAGATGGAATGTGAGTTAAGATACAAAAGAGGAAATGCTAAGGATCGTTCTGGATGTCATATATAATTTAGAGCAAGGATTGTATACTAGCTTATGTTGAAAGTTTTCGCTATAAGTAATAGATATATATTCACTTTGTAGGTGATCACTTGAATGCGTGAGTAGATTGGGAAGGGACAGTACTAGGAGGAGAATGTGAAATGGAGCCATATGTAGTGACTTAGGCAGGGCCAAGTGCTAGCTAACAGTCACGAACAAAGGTGAGGCAGTAGGCTTGAGCTGAGGCAGATGCAGTCTGTTTGCTGCTGACTGAGAAGTTACTTTGTGAGCATGGATCCTGCTGTTAGCTTTTGCCATTTCTTTTGAGTGTTTCTCTTTTGAGCCTGTGGATTTTTAATGGCTTCTTTCACTTGGATTTGACTGCTATTAGGTGTATGTGCCTTTTAGGACCCTAATAGGTATGTGTCCATTTTATGTCCTGGTATGTAAATTTATTTTTAATGGTCAGTTATATTTTATGTTGTTTAAATGTTCCCTGTTTTTATTTTAATATAGGAAGGCCTTTTGCTTTCTTTTTAAGGATATGTCTGTGAAACATCAAACTTTGTGGGCTTTTGTATTATAGATAACTAATATGTGTATCAATACTATAATTATTATGTTTTTTTGTTCTGATTGCTTTAATATAAATGTAGTATTTACTTACTTTTAATGTATTTCATACATTAACACCTTCTTGCTAATAAAATTTAGTTATTAATATAATTTTTATGTTACTTTCATATGAGTGCTTATTTAATGTATGGTATATTTTATTTTATTTTTTTTATTAAGTAGAGAAACACAACATACATGTATTAAGGGCACAATATGCCAGCAATCACTGACTCATATTACAGTCACATTACGGGGCCCTCAGAGGCTAACATACACTGACAGTATACTCTCCAGTACCCAATCATATAATACATGTCCCTTTGCCCCTTATGCTGACCAGAAAAACAATACCGAAATGAACAATAGAAACTAAAACAGATAACAACTCTCTCTCCCTTTTTTTTCACCCCAAAACCCCAAATATGCCCCCCTCCATAATTACCAACCTCCCCCCTCCCTCCATGCTGACCACCACATCCTCCACTTTTTATATATTGTGTGTGTGTGTCATGGGAATCACCTATGTGACCATCACCTGCCAGTTCTTCCAAATACTAGTATACCCATTATCTCTCTTCTGGGGTGAGTGTATGTCCCCTCTTTCCCACTCTGCCATCTGTGCCATGTTTGCTTGCCATTTAGCCAAGGGGGGGGGGGGGATTTATCCATCCACTGCTGCAAAATAACTCGTTTTGCCAACACTAAGGCCAGCAGAACAAATTTGCATTGGTGAGCATACAGTCCCTGTGCCACAAGATCCGTGTCAGAGCCCATCAAGAGTATGCCATATGATGAAGAGGAAGTGACGTCAGCAGCACGAATGGCTGCTTGAAACGGGAGCTCCTCAGCAACTTATCGAGGCATTAGCAAACGAGCGGCACTAACGACCCACTCCCCAGCGAAAATATAAGAAAACGAGGGGGGAAAACGAGGTGAAAGCCCGGATGGCGTCGGGGGCGGCCAAATCGGCCGATTTGCAAGCCTACGGCTTCAAACGTAAGGAGCCGAAATCGGGCCTCCTGCAAGCTGGTGAGAGCACGCGCCTGGCTGGAACGCAACAAGAGAGCCCAGAAGTAGCAGAATTAATGAGTGGCGACATGGAGAACATACCTCAGCAGGAAGTTTGGGCAAAACTATGCACGTGGTTCCAGGAGATACGAACGGACTTAAAAGATTTAAAAGAGGTGCGTCACGATATAGCAGCCCTAGGGGCGGAACTTAGAGGAGAGATGGTGGAGCTGGGCAACCGAGTAGCGGAGGTGGAGTCGGGCCTAGAGGAGAACGCGGAGGCAGTCCAGGCGCTGGAGCAGCGGGCACAAGGTCAGAGTGAGGATACCCAATTCCTACTGGACAAGGTAGAGGACCTCGAGAACAGAAGTAGGCGCTCCAATATCCGGATTCGCGGCGTCCCGGAACTCCCTGAGTATATGAACTGTGAGCAGGTAGTCCAGCGTATAGCGGCTCAGCTATTATCGACGATGGAGAACTCAAGAGACCCAGCTGATATCATAATTGAGAGGGCACACAGAACGCTGGGTGGACGGAATAAGAATGCACCTAAGGACATAGTGGCCTGCTTCAAGGACTATAAAATTAAAGAAGAAATAATGAAGAAAGCGAGAGCAGCAGAGCCAGTGGAGTGGGACAGTTATCCTATAGAGTTATATCAGGATCTGTCATCCACCACGCTCAAAAGGCGGAGCGAACTGAGACCGCTGACTGCCCAACTTAGGGACGAAGGGATCCGATATAAATGGCAGCATCCTTTTGCCCTGCTGTTCTACAAGGACGGTAAGCAATGCAGAGTGGTGTCGCTGGAAGAGGCCCAAGCATATCTGGCGCAGGAAATACCAGTTGCAGAGTGCGAGCGCTCCCAGGTAGCAGAGCGCCCAAGGAAAGTCAGGCCGAAATGGCAGAGAGTTACGCAGGGCAAGGGAAGACTGCGCAGACAAATTTCGGAGAAGAAACTGACACAGTCTGCAGACAAGGGATGAGACTGGATTGAGTTGCTGGGAGAAGCAATCGCAATTTTGTGCTGAGTATGATCTGCATGCAGGACTTGAAGTTGTGTGGCGTTATGTTAAGACTGTTAGCAAGTTGCTGAAGGATAGACGTGACTTCCTCTATATGGACATGCCATGTTTGGGTAACAGGGTATGTCATGATTGGAGGAGGGGGAAGGTAGGGAGGGGGGGGGGGAGGGAGGGATGGGAAGGGAAAGGGCACTGGGGGGGGATTTGACTAGCGAGACAGTAACAGATAGCTATGACTGTATGCACATGTATAACACTTAATGTGAGAGGTCTTAACACCCCCCAGAAACGTAGACAGGTCTTCAGGGAAGTCATACGCTTAAAAGCAGATGTGCTGTTTATTCAAGAAACTCACCTAAAGCGTAATCATGAACATTTGATGCGTCATAGACGATACCCCATAATGCATGGAGCATCCAGCTTAGATAACAAGAAAACAAAGGGGGTGCTTATAGCCTTCTCGAGCTCTCTTCCCTGGGAGGTCCATAAAGTACTAAAGGATAAAGCGGGCAGATACGTAATAGTGGTGGTATCCCTGTACAACACGTACTATACTATGGTATGTGCATATGCACCCAATGAGGGACAGGGTACATTCCTGGAGGAGCTAGAGAGGCTTTTGCTGAGAACTGCCAAGGGCCATCTGCTTGTGGGTGGGGATTTAAATCTAACAATAGACCCCTTGGTGGATAATTCGGGGGGAACAGTAACGTACGCAAAAAGAGAGCGAGCAGCGCTGAAGGGATGGATGGCACGGTGGGGGCTGATAGACCTCTGGAGAGAATCCCACGGGTCAGAAAGGAACTACACTTACTTCTCCCATAAGTACAACACATACTCTAGGATAGATTATTGGCTGGGAGATGGTCTGATACGGGAAAAAATGATGGAGGTGGTTATTGAGCCTAGAACCTGGTCTGACCACTCCCCTGTGGTGCTGACTATGAAGATAAGTGAAGGGGGTAAACAGCGGAGGCAATGGCGCTTGAATGAGGCGATTCTCTTGGATCCACAGAATGTATCTGCAATCGAAAAATATATTGGGGAGTATCTCCAGTTCAATGATACGGGTGAGATACATCCGGTGAACCTATGGGAGGGATTTAAAGCAGTTTTACGGGGACAATTAATAGCCCTTAAGGCACATCTGGACAGGACGAGGGTAGAGCGGGAAACCTCCCTTAGGGGGGAGTTGGCAGAAATGGAGAGATCGCATAAAGCAGACCCGAATGATAGTATGAAGGCAGGAGAGTTACATAATCTTAGAGCCCAAATAAATGACTTACAAATGGCAGAGATCGCGATGCAACTACAACAAACACAACAAGAACACTTTGAATTTGGGAATAGAGCCAGTAGGTTGCTCGCGCTAAAACTTAAAAAGCAGGCCCAACGTAACGCCATCTCGAGCATAAAGAATGAGACGGGAGAACAATATACCCAAACAGAGAAAATAAAGGAAGTGTTCTGGGAATTTTATACACGACTGTATCAGTCGGAACGGGTGGCAGAACCAGAGGAAGTAGCCCACTATCTGCAGGGGATGGCATTCCCAGGGGTGTCTAGGGGGGAGCTGGAGGAGCTATCGAATCCTGTGACCTTGGAGGATGTAGAGAAGGCAATCGCCGACCTCCCTAATAATAAAGCCCCGGGACCAGACGGATTCCCCATTCGGTTCTATAAATTATTCTCCAAGTGGATAGCGCCCCTATTGCTAAGGGTAATTGCCTCTTTTGATGAAGCTCAGGAACTTCCGAACTCCTGGAGCATGGCAGAGATAATCGTGATATTAAAGCCGGGGAAAGATCCAGTGCAGTGTGGATCGTACCGACCGATATCATTACTAAATACAGATTATAAGATTTTCACCAAAATTTTGGCCAAGAGGCTGCAGGGATTGATGCCCTCCTTGGTTCATGAGGACCAGGCGGGCTTTATCGCCGGACGTCAGACTTTCGACAACACCCGCTGCCTACTACACATTATTCAACAAGTTAGGGACGAGGAAGTACCGGTACTTCTGCTCTCGGTGGACGCCGAGAAGGCGTTTGACCGAGTGGAATGGCCCTTTTTGTTCGCAGTACTAAAGCAGATTGGGGTAGGAGGCAAGTTTTTGAAGTGGCTCCGACTTCTATATACCAAGCCAATGGCAATGATCAAAATTAATGGTTCACTTTCTAAACCTTTGGACTTGGGTAGGGGCACCAGGCAGGGATGTGCGATCTCTCCATTATTATTTGCACTCTCAATCGAACCATTGGCCAAGAGAATCCGTGAGCACGGGGAAATAAAAGGGGTGATAAGGGGTAAGCGAGAGCATAAAATTATGCTCTTTGCAGATGATATTCTGTTGACCTTAGCGCATCCGCGACAGTCTTTAAAGCGAGTAATAGAGGCCATGACACAGTATGGGCAATTGTCTGGTTTTAAAATTAATATCAATAAATCAGAAATACTTAACCTTACAACACCAGCACAGGAGGCCCAGATGTTACAGAGGATGTACCCTTTTAAGTGGGCCGAGAAATCTATTCAGTATTTAGGCATTCAGGTAACTGATAGGTTAGAGACCATGTTCCAGGGGAACTACCCCAGAAAGCTGAAGGAACTGTTTGAAGAATTAGACAGATGGGAAGGCATGACACTGTCATGGATGGGGAGAGTGCATGCCATAAAAATGATGTTATTGCCCAAGTTATTATATCTATTTTTGGCTCTCCCAATACCGATCCCGAGCTCCTTTTTCCAACAGCTGAATAGGAAAGTGTTTGCATACATATGGCGGAAGAGACCACCGAGGGTGCGCAGATCGATGATGTTTCAAACACCGTCCAGGGGAGGTATGGGAGTCCCAAATTTCCTCCTCTATTATCAAGCAGCACAGTTGCGGGTTTTGGCCAATTGGTACCCGGAAAACAACAAAAAGTGGTTACATTGGGAGAGAACTTGGCTAGCTACACGATATCTGGGAAATATCCTCTGGTCCCCGGAGAATGAGATAAGAACGGTAATCCGCAGAGTCCCGGTGGGCATAAATCACTTATTGACAACCTGGTTACAGGTTAGAAGGAGGGTATTCCCGGATAGAAAGTACTTCTTACAAATGGCTATCAGTAGAGCTCCGGGGTTCCCACTGGGAGAGTCTGAGAAGGTCTACCAAGATTGGGCACGCAAAGGGCTGTATAGACTGGGGCAGGTGTGGGAACAGGGATCGATAAAGGGGTTTGCTGAGCTGCAAGAAGAATATGGCCTAGAGGAGCGCGACCTGGTGTTCTACCACTGTTTAAGGAATTTCCTACGCCGGCGCGCAGGGGAGGAACTGGATCTGGTGGAAACAGGATTAGAGAGAGCAATTAGAGAGGGAGGGGGGAAAGGAAGCGTAACTAGAATATACAGGGCACTGCTCTTGCTGGTGACCCCGCAGGATTACTATGTCCATAGATGGGAGCAGGAGCTGAATAGGACCTTCCCCTCGGGTGACTGGATGTATATCTTTAGATCTTTGTTGAAACCTTCAATCGCACAACCACTAATCGAAAATGGGTATAAAATTTTTTACTGGTGGTACTACACGCCGGTAAGGCTTAAACGGATATACCCGAGCCTGTCAGCAGACTGTTGGCGAGAGTGTGGGTCACAAGGGACATTTATGCATATATGGTGGGATTGTCCAAAGGTGAGGGAGTACTGGGCACGGGTGTTACACATGGTTTATACAATCCTTAAAGTGCAATATCCAGGGCGAGTGGAATATTGCCTGTTACATCTTAGACCCCCGGGAGTGAAGGCCCACTTGCATAAATTGGCTGTGCAATACTTTGTAGCAGCAAAAATTGAAATAGCTCGGGCCTGGAAACAGAAAAACACACCATCATTACAGTTGATAACTCAAAAGGTGGATTTCATCTATCAGATGTCAAAATTAACAGCTATGAGAAGGGGGCAGGTTGCATTGTTTCTAAAAATCTGGCAACCATATGAGCTTCTGAGGGAAGAGCTGCTATCTTCCCCGTAGTGCCTGAGGGAGGGAGGGTGGGATGGGGATTTATGTTTGAGCGACTAAAACAATGTTCAGTTAAGCATTGGAAAGCTATATGATGTGTTATGGCTATGATTTGTTTTGTATTCAAAAATTTTCAATAAAAATATCGTTAAAAAAAAAAGAGTATGCCATATGACCACTCCAGCTGGACATGAAGAGCCCCTCTCTATCTTTTCAAGAACCCCCTTCCAAAAGTCCCTCAGAACCCAACACTCTAGGAAATGGTGTACAATAGTGCCTCTTCCCCTCTGGCATTTGTCACATTCCTCAGATTCCCATAACCCCAACAACTTTCCCTTACATCTAGTAACATATGTAATATGCAGAATTTTAAATTGGATTTCATGGAGCCCCACGTTCGGGGTGATTTTAAAAGCCAAGAAGAAACATCTGGAGAGTTCCTTTTCCGATACCTCTGTCCCCAGCAATAAGCTCCACTGCTGTGCCAACTGTGCAAAAAATGGGGATGGTAGTCTGCTCAGTCCATGCTTATACCAGTGGGAGAGCCTATTTTGCTCCGGGGGTAGCTCCCTAAATACAGTGTCAAGTGCGGTGAATGTCGGGTACATGTTAACTGGGCCTCTCAAGGAATGCATGTAATGTACTAGCTGCAAATAAGAGAAAAATAATTTCTTTGGTAGGTTCCACTTGGATTGACACCCCAGAAAAGAAAAAAGGCGACTCCCCCCGGCCTCATTCAGCTGACCAACATACTGGCACCCCATTTGACTCCACATCTGAAAGAGAGATCCCCCTTGTCCCACAGGGAACTGAGGGTTATTCCTTATCTCCAAAAAGGGAGAAGCCCCTTCAGCCCCCCCCCCCCCCCCCCCCACCTTTCCCCTACATCATTGCCAATACATACATAACGGTCGCAGAAGCGGAGATATCTTGACTTTCAGTTTATTATTGTGTAGAACTGAGAAGAGCGAGGACGGCTCAGCCTCGTGTTCCCATATGCCTATAGGGACAAAGACTCGCATCCCTGTATGCATTTCATGAAGCCATCTTAGTGCTGCTGCAACATTGTAGAGTCTGATGTCTGGTAGTTTAACCCCCCCCCCCCCCCCTCGTTCCTCTCCCTTATCAGCTTATTATACCCAATGCGCGTCCGCCGATTTCCCCAGATAAAGGAGGTGATTACTCCCCTGAATGCTCTCTCATCCTTACCTTTTATCCATAAGGGGATCATCTGCAGGGGGAACAATACCTTGGGGAAGATTACCATCTTTACCAGAGCCACTCTTCCTAAGAATGAAATGGGATAATCCCTCCATCTGTTGCCCAGCCCCTAATTGCATCCAGCCTATCACTAACATTCCTCTTGTACATTAGAGTATAATCTAAATGCAGATAAACTCCTAAATACTTCATTGGGCCTCTCGACCAAGTTAGCGGGAAATCTGGCAGTCTCTTGCAGGCACAATCACAGGACAGCGCCACTGCCCCCGACTTTTCAAAATTAATCTTTAGGCCAGAAAAAGACTTGAATTAAATCAATGCGTAGGGGGAGTCCCTGCGTTGCGTGTCCCAAAAAGATCAACATGTCATCTGCGAACAAATTGATTTTGTATTCATGGGCCCCCACCTGTACCCCCTTGGAGGTCTACCAGTTGTCTAATTTTGCAGGTTAATGGTTCTATAGCTAGGACAAATAGCATGGGGGACAAAGGGCATCCCTGTCTCGTTCCCCTCTCTAACCCGAACGTGCTGGCCAATTCCCCATTTATCATTATCTGCGCTGTAGGTTTACTGTACAATGCTCTTACCCCTGTCAAAAATTCACCAAATATGCCAAATTGCGGCAGAATCCAGAACAGATTGTCCCAAAGTATTTTATCAAACGCTTTTTCCGTGTCGAGGCTTGCTATAAATTTGTCCCCAGGCTTCCCCCCCTCCCCCCCCGGCTTGCATAGTAGTTAATTTTCTCTCCCTTTATAAGGGCATTTAATATAGCTAATTGGTCGCTTGTCTACGTCACATTGACCTGAGTTGTAGAGTGTTTTGTAAAATTCCACAAACGCCGCCTGAATCTCGGACTCCTTATCACACCTCTTCCCCAACTGCGACTTTATGCGAGATATCACCTGTTTCACAGGCCTGTTCCTAACCAAGATGGCCTGCAGCCTCCCAGCCTTATTTCCCCATCTGTGAAGTTTATGCTTATATATTTGAATTATTATTATTTATTGCATTTGTATCCCACATTTTCTCACCTATTTGCAGGCTCAATGTGGCTTACAGAGTTTTGTTATGACATAGTCATTACGTGATATCAGATACAATTAGTAATGTACAAAGAATGTACAAAGAGTAAGTAAGGGAAGAGAGAAGGAAGGTGTTATGGAGGATGGTATAGAGATGGTTATATATATATTTTTTTTTTAGATATAAAATTAATATGTAAGGCTTATTTATGCATTTTAGTTTTAAAATCAAATCTTATGCTGTTTGATACTCTGATTTCCCCTGTATCTAGCTTCCGCTATTTAGGCGTGCTTCTGGATTCTAGTTTTTCTTTAGAACTGTAAGTTTCAGCATTATGCAAGTCTTAATTTTTTCTTTTAGACCAACTGAGATCAGTTTGTTCACTTTTCACCTGTCATGTCTGTGGTCGTGACCCCTCTCAGGCTTACCTTATTTCTAGCGGTCAGCTTCTAAGCTGGCTTCTGTCTGTTCTTTCTGAGTTAGTTCTGTCTTTGTCTCTGTGTGCTGGCTGCTTCCAGCATGGGTCTGATTACTCCACTATACTGCACCTGTGTGTGTTAAGCCTCTCTGTGCTTCGGTATGCTTTCTGCCTGTGTTTTGGTTTGTGTTCCTCTTGCCCTCTGGTGGCCAGACCTGGTGGCTGCATTGGACTGTCTGTGTACTGTTTCCCGTTCCAGACTTCACCCAGTCCAGTCCGGATCTTCCGGCCTGCCAGTCTTGCTTGTCTTGTTTGAGCCTGCACAGCACCCGTAGCTGCCTGGTGATTGCTGCAGCTGAATCTCAGCTGCTGCTGGGCTTATTAGCCATTTGGAAACTCTCTGCTTTGCCTTTGCATCGTCTAAGGTCCCTGGTATGTTGTGGTGCTGGTGCACTTCTGCCTAGTCCAGTTTATAGTCTGTAATTCTTGCCTGATTCTAGTTTAGTCTTTGTGTAGCTTCTTGTTCTGTATTGCTTGTTTCCCAGTCCTGTTTCTTGTTTGTATGTCTTTGTCTAGTTCTTAGTTGCCTGTGTTTCTTGTTCAGTGGCTGCCTTGCAGCTTTCAGTTCTGTCTCTTGTCTATCAGTGTTTGTTCCCCGTTTCAGTGCCTGCTTGCAGCTTTCAGTTCTGTCTCTTGTCTGAGAGTCCTAGTCTAGTATTCTGCCCAGCCTCCCTGTGTATTCTAGACCCTTTTTGTATCCTGCTGGTTTCCAGTTCCTGCTCTGTCCAGTAAGTCCTGCCAGCCACTTGTACCCAGGGGCTCAACTCCTGAGGAATGGTGGTCAAGTGCAGGTGACGTCTAGCTGGCCCTGTCAGAGTTCTACCTTATCCCTGTGTGGGGTGGTTTTGCCTGCCACTGCCGCTCCTCGGCAGTGGCCCAAGGGCTCACGATCCTAGTTCCTGCCTTGAAAACGTGACATCACCCATGATACATTTCAGTCACTGCTCTCTCCATTTTCATGACATGTTTGGATTATTGTAACATTATTTCTAAAACTCTGCTTAAAGGACTGCAAACTTTACAGAATACAACTATTCACTTACTTTGTCACCTAAAGAAATATGATCATGTCACCACAGTTTTAAAGGATCACCACTGGTTGCTGGTTTTCTCTCGCATTCTTTTCAAAGATTTACTTTTGGAATTTAGGGCATTCCGTCAAGGTACTCCTTCTTATCTGTCATCACTACCTATTCCATATTCATCACCACGAGTATTATGATCACTTAATGACCATTGTATGGTGTTAAAAGGGCCCCGTCATAGCGCTTTTTTCCTTGCGGCTCCACATTTGTGGAACTCCATGCCTATAGACTTGCACAGTGAAACTAACATCACTAGATTTAAGGCTGGGCTGTAGACATGGTTGTTCCAGCAGGCTTTTGTTAATGATGATGTATAATTGAACAGAAGGGGCATTGTATTGCCTGGAAGAGAAAGTGATGAGAGTGTGATGAGTGTTTAAACTGCTATCTTCTGGTTGCCTGTATTTCTTTCCTATTAGTTTTGTATTTGTTAACTGCTTTGCTCTGTTCGTCAGTTAAAGAGGTATATCAAGTCACAAATAAATAAATAAATAAATAGTGGGTCAACCTGGCTCTAGGATTTTCTCAGTTTTTGTTTCTTTTAAGGTAGAGATTAAAGTTCTCATATCTAGTTAGCTATGTTTTTGAGTTCAGACACAATAACAAGCCCCCTATGATACGGTCTATATTGATTGCTCTATTTTTCCTTGTAGTATAGTTTTCTACTGTATTGGGTTTATCGTTAAAGTGTGTTTTTCTTGTTATAGTTTATGATTTATTTTACTTTATATATTCCGTTTCCAAAAAACAACAAGAAAACCTCAATAAACAAATTAAAATATCAATGAAATAGAAACGGTACACCAATTCATACAAAGTCAGAGAGAAAGGCGAGTAATTAAAATCTGTATTCTAGATGCTCTGCACCTGACACAAGCCTAAAGAAAAAAAAAAAAGATATGTTTTTAAAGCCGTTTTAAATTTTGTGAAAGAGGGTTCTGTAAAATACAAAATGGGGAGAAGGTAAATGTAATCATCCATCATGTAAAGAGTATAGTGTTCTGAGGGGAAGCATGAAATGCAATCAAAGATGCTACATAAGATGGTGAACCAGTGTAGAGAACTTTATATGCAAGTCTAAGGGCCCTGCTTACTAAGGTAAAATTATGTATCATACCTGATAATTTTCTTTCCATTAATCATAGCTGATCAATCCATAGACTGGTGGGTTGTGTCCATCTACCAGCAGGTGGAGATAGAGAGCAATCCTTTTGCCTCCCTATATGTGGTCATGTGCTGCCGGAAACTCCTCAGTATGTCGATATCCAAGCTCCATCCGCAGGACTCAGCACTTAGAGAATTACACCCACAAAGGGACACTCTGCCCAGCTCACCACCGCCGAAACGGGGGAGGGGAATTAACCCAGCTCATCCCCACACAAGTGGGGGAGGGGAATCCGTCCAGCTCATCCCCGCGGAGCGGGGGAGGGACACCACACCCGCCGATGCGGGGGGATCTGGCTTATCCTGCAACCGCAACCGCCGGAGGAGCTGACTGACCCTAACACCGCCGAAGCGGGAGGGGTACAAAGCTGCCCTACTGCCGCACGAAGCGGGAGGGAGCGCCGGCAGAATTTAAATCTCAATCCAGCCCCGTAAAACGGAGGGGAGAGGAATGCAGCAGCTCACTGTAACACAAACTCGATTCAACTCTTGAAGAATCCATTGAAAAACTTGAACACGAAGTCCTCCTGAACAGGAACTGAAGACTAAACTTGAACCTGAAATGCAACCAGAATATAACCAATACAGATATCTGGGAGGGACTACGGATTGATCAGCTATGATTAATGGAAAGAAAATTATCAGGTATGATACATAATTTTACCTTCCATATCATCATGCTGATCAATCCATAGACTGGTGGGATGTACCGAAGCAGTACTCACCCAGGGCGGGACATTGAAATCCCTGACCGCAACACTGAAGCTCCAAACCGGGCCTCCGCCCGAGCAGCCACAGTCAAGCGGTAATGCCTGGAGAAGGTATGGGCCGAAGCCCAAGTTGCCGCCTTGCAAATCTCTTCCAAGGAGACGGACCCGGCCTCTGCCATCGAGGCCGCCTGAGCTCTAGTGGAGTGAGCCTTCAGCTGGATAGGCGGCACCTTCCCCGCGGCCACATAAGCCGCTGCAATGGCTTCCTTGACCCATCTTGCCACTGTAGGCTTAGCAGCCTGCAGACCCTTACAAGGACCTGCAAACAGGACAAACAGATGATCCGATTTCCGGAAATCATTGGTCACTTCCAAGTATCTGATGATGACACATCTCACATCCAGATACTTGAGAGCAGAGTATTCCTCTGGGTAGTCCTCCCTACGAAAGGAAGGGAGACAGAGCTGCTGATTCACATGGAAGCGAGAAACAATCTTGGGCAGGAAGGAAGGCACTGTGCGAATAGTCACTCCTGCCTCAGTGAACTGCAGAAAAGGCTCTCGATATGAGAGTGCCTGGAGCTCGGAAACTCTTCTGGCTGAAGTGATAGCCACCAAAAAGACTGCTTTCAACGTCAGGTCTTTCAGAGATGCCCTCGACAAGGGTTCAAAAGGCGGCTTCTGCAATGCTCTTAGCACCAGGTTGAGATTCCACGCAGGCACCACTGAGTGCAGAGGAGGGCGCAGGTGATTAACTCCCTTGAGAAAGCGCACCACATCTGGCTGCGAAGCCAGGGAAACACCCTTCAGGCGGCCCCTGAAGCAAGCCAGAGCCGCTACCTGGACTTTAAGGGAACTGAGCGACAGGCCTTTCTCCAGACCTTCTTGCAGGAACGCCAACACTGAAGAAATTGGAGCAGTGAAGGGAGAAAGTGAGCCTGCTTCACACCACGCTGCAAAGATACGCCAAACCCTGGTGTAAGCAGTAGAAGTAGAGCGCTTCCTCGCTCTCAGCATAGTGGCGATGACCTTGTCTGAGAAGCCCTTCTTTCTCAGACGCTGCCGCTCAATAGCCAGGCCGTAAGACCAAAGGGGGAGGGATCCTCCATCACCACGGGACCCTGATGTAACAGGCCCTGCTCCACTGGCAGCCGCAGAGGATCGTCGACTGAGAGCCTGATCAAGTCCGCATACCAGGGACGTCTGGGCCAGTCCGGACCCACCAGGATTATCCGGCCCGGATGCTTTGCCACCAGGTCTAGCACCCTGCCCAACATGGGCCAGGGCGGGAACACATAGAGAAGCTCTTGTGTCGGCCACTGTTGGAGAAGAGCATCTACTCCCAGGGATCGAGGGTCCCATCCTCTGCTGAAAAAGCGCGGCACTTGGCCGATGACGCCATCAGATCTAGGCTCGGCTGGCCCCAGTGCTTCGTGATGTCCAAGAACGCCTGAACAGATAGCTGCCACTCTACGGGCTCCAAGGTATGGCGACTGAGAAAGTCCGCCTTGACATTCATGACTCCGGCAATGTGGGCCGCTGACAGCTGTTCCAGGTTCGCTTCCGCCCACTGGCATAGATTCATGGCCTCCTTGGCTAGAGGGGCGCTCTTGGTACCTCCCTGGCGGTTGACATAGGCCACAGCCGTGGCATTGTCCGACAGGACCCGTACTGGCTTCAACGCCAGTACCGGGATGAACTCCAAAAGCGCCAACCGAATGGCTCTGAGTTCCAGGAGGTTGATAGACCACTTTGCCTCTGCAGGAGACCAGAGCCCCTGCGCTGTCCTTCCCAAGCAGTGGGCTCCCCAGCCCGACAAAGAGGCGTCCGTCGTGACGACAATCCACTCCGGGGTCACCAGAGGCATTCCCGCAGACAACTTGTCTGTCTGCATCCACCAGCTCAGCGCCTTGCGCACTGCTGGGTCCAAGGGAAGGCGCACAGCATAATCCTCCGACATCGGAGTCCAGCACTGCAGCAGAGAGAGTTGTAGTGGTCTCATATGAGCCCTGGCCCAGGGCACTACTTCCATCGTGGCCGTCATAGAGCCCAACAGCTGCACATAGTCCCAAGCCCGAAGAGGAGAGGCTACTAGGAACTGGTCCACCTGAGCCTGAAGTTTGACAATCCGATTGTCTGGCAGGAACACTCTGCCCACTTGGGTGTCGAATCGAACTCCCAGATACTCCAGGGACTGAGTCGGGCGCAGCTGGCTTTTCTCCCAGTTGATGATCCACCCCAGGGAGCTCAAAAGAGCAATCACCCGGTCCACAGCTTTGCCGCACTCTGCATAAGAGGGGGCTTGGATCAACCAGTCGTCCAGATAAGGATGGACTTGTACTCCTTCCTTTCGCAGGAAGGCCGCGATGACCACCATTACTTTGGAGAAGGTCCGCGGAGCAGTAGCCAACCCGAAAGGGAGGGCTCTGAACTGGAAGTGTCGGCCCAGGACTGCAAAACGCATAAAGCGTTGATGAGGAGGCCAGATGGGAATATGCAGGTACGCTTCCTTGAGGTCCAAGGAAGCCAAGAACTCTCCTGCCTTCACTGCTGCTATAACAGAGCGGAGAGTCTCCATGCGAAAGTGCCGCACTTTCAAGGCCCGATTGACCCCTTTGAGGTCGAGGATAGGCCGGACAGAACCTCCTTTCTTTGGTATCACAAAGAAAAAGGAGTAACGTCCCTTGCCAATCTGATTTTCTGGCACCGGAACGACCGCACCCAGGCGTATCAGGTTGTCCAAGGTCTGCTGCACTGCCACAGCTTTGACCGGCGACTTGCAGGGAGAGAGTACAAACCCATCTCTTAAGGGTCGGCAGAACTCTAACTTGTAGCCGTCTCTGATGACTTCCAGCACCCAAGCGTCTGAAGTTACTCTGGTCCACTCGCCCAGAAACGAGGACAGGCGTCCTCCAATCTGCACTTGGCCATGGACCAGGACCCCGTCATTGGGTACGAGACCCTGGGGGAGGACCGGAGGGCGTACCTCCGGGACGGCGGTCTCTTCGAAAGGAATGCTGCTTGGGGGAGAAGTTCCTTTTGAAGGAAGAGGGGGCAGAGGAGCCCGACTTGCCCGGGCGGTACCGACGGGCTTCCTGAAACCGTCTTCTGGAGATACCGGGGCGAGCACTGGCCCGAGCCCTGACCTCTGGTAACCTCTTGCCCTTAGACGTGCCGAGATCGGTCACGATTTTGTCCAGCTCGACCCCAAAGAGCAGCTTGCCTTTAAAAGGCAACTTAGCCAGGCGGGACTTAGAGGCGTGGTCCGCAGACCAATGTTTCAGCCAAAGCCAGCGCCGCGCAGAGACTGTCTGAGCCATGCCTTTAGCCGAGGCTCTCAAGACATCATACAGTAAGTCTGCCAAATAATCCAAGCCCGATTCCAGGGCCGGCCAGTCAGCCCTCAAGGAAGGATCCGAGGGGGAAGCCCGCTGCACCATCGTCAGGCACGCCCTGGCCACATAGGAGCCGCAAACTGAGGCCTGCAAACTTAAGGCAGCCGCCTCGAAGGACGACCTTAAAGCCGCTTCCAATCTTCTGTCTTGGGCGTCCTTTAGGGCCGTGCCACCTTCCACCGGCAACGCCGTTTTCTTAGTCACCACAGTGATTAAAGAATCCACGGTAGGCCAAATAAAGGCCTCACGCTCACTTTCAGGCAAAGGATAGAGGCGGGACATAGCCCTAGCCACTTTGAGGCTCGCTTCCGGGACATCCCATTGAGCCGAAATTAAGGTGTGCATGGCATCATGCACGTGGAAGGTTCTAGGCGGGTGCTTCGTCCCCAGCATAATGGCGGAGCCAACAGGGGCTGAGGGAGAGACGTCCTCCGGAGAGGAAATCTTCAAAATGCTCATGGCCTGCATTAACAGGTTGGGGAAATCCTCTGAGCGAAAGATCCGTGCTGCAGAGGGGTCAACCGCTCCATCCGAGCGGGAATCCGTCTCCTCCAAGGAATCCCCAAAGGACCGTTGGGAGAACTCAGATACGCTGCTCTCATCTACATCAGAGGAAACAGCGTCCTCTAAGGCCTGGGCATCCACCCGAGGGCGTTTACTTCCGGGGGCCTCAGCCCCTTTATCGGACAAGGGAGAAGGGGCAGCGTTCTGCATAAGGAAGGCCTGATGCAGCAGCAAAATAAACTCGGGGGAGAAACCCCCCAAACTGTGCAATTCAGCAGCCTGGGCCACAGCCCTAGACGCACCCTCAACCGGCGCTCGCAAGAGCGGGGGAGAACCATGCTGCGCATCCAAGATGGTGTCCGGCGCGACACTCCGCGAAGGAGCCGCGCGGGAAGAACGGCGCTTAACTTTAGCCGCTTTTTTGCCGTCGCCCAAATCAAGGGCGGCCATGGCATGAACGTCTCCCAGCTCAAGGGCGGCCCAAGAAGAAGCCGTCCGAGCAGAGTGGCCGGCCAAGATGGCGGAGGCGAGCAGCAGGGGATGGGCGTTTATGGCGGGGAAAACCGCCGCGCCGGAGGAAGACCCGGGACACTGACCGGTCTCCAAACTGACACCCAACAAGGGCGAATCAGACTTTAACCCCCGCATCCCCGCTAGAAGCGCACACGAGGTCCGGGGAGCGATTCTTCGCGCCCTCGCCCTCCGACGCCATAGGCCACGTGGAGATCAATCGGGGAACCCCCTGCCCGCTATAAAAAGGTAAAAATTACCTGCTTCTCGCTCCGAGCTGTAACGACCTGGTGTCCCAGTGAGTAGCTGCAATAAACGTTTAAATAAACGTCGAAATAAACGCCCTTAAGGACGTTCAAAATTTTTTTTTTTTTTTTTTAAACGGAGCCAGCGGGAGGGGAGAGAAAAGGAGGGACCTGGCGCCACCAGGTTTGCACTTGCTCAAGAAGAGCCCTCAACCCCAGGCACTCAACAAAACCTAAAAGTTAGGCTTGGAGGCCTAGCCAGAGCTGCTGCTGTGTGTGACCACCACCTGCTGAGATAGAGAACATACTGAGGAGTTTCCGGCAGCACATGACCACATATAGGGAGGCAAAAGGATTGCTCTCTATCTCCACCTGCTGGTAGATGGACACAACCCACCAGTCTATGGATTGATCAGCATGATGATATGGAAGGTGCGTTAGTATTTTTAGCGCATCTACACTTAGTGCGTGCGCTAACCACGTAGGCACCTATAGGTATATTGTAGGCACGTACATGGTTAACGCGCGTTAAAAATGTTAACATGCCTACAACGCTGCTTAGTAAACAGGGCCCTAAGAATCTTATATTCAACACGCGACAATACAGGTAACCAATGATATTTTTGCATTAAAGGAGAAACATGATCAGTTCTTTTAGCCTGACACAAGATCCATATTGCTGTGTTTTGTACCGAATAAAGACATTTAATAAGATACTCTGGAAGTTCTGCCTAAGCGATTGTAACAAGGTTTATGGGACATTGCCCTCACCTTTAAGAAAAGTCCCTCTAAGTAGACTGGGCTACCTTAAAAGCACAGGTCCTGTCCTGGTATGGAGTAAGCCAGGAGGGGCAGAGTCACCAACGAAAAGTTCAAAAGGCAGGGCCAGGCATAAGTTAAGGAGGCCCAGGGAAGGAAGACAGGAGCCTCTGCCTATGCCCTGATTGAACACGTCTAACTGCTGTGATTTGGCTGAGGTAAGCCAACCTTGTGTTTTCCGTTAAGACTTGTGAGTTTTGCTTTGAGGTCTGGCGGGAGCTAGACTTGATCCTTGTTAGAGACCTGAGAACCTGTGGCTGTATTTCGAGTGTGGCAACCCTGGCAGCCACAAGCTGCGTTAGGCCTGCTGCTGGAGGCCTGCTTAGCAACTGTGTTCCTGAACCACAGAGGTCTACCCATGCTATGACTTGGCTCCTGTGAAGGAACAGGCCCGGGGATTCCCGTAAATAAATACTTATTTTGTGTGCCTCCTTCCCAGTTGTCTGGCTACGTTATTCATCTGGTCCATTCCCCACATTTGCTGGGGGGGAGGGGGTCTCACATGTGGTGGCAGTGATGGGATTCTGAGCTTGTCCTGCCTTAGGAAACCAGATCCGTGACCTCCAGGGCTCTGGGCCTATTGTACAAACACGGGGCCAGTGGGAAAAAAGGGTTAGCCTTGTCCTAGTTTGGGGTGGGGGGTGGGGGGCGGGGACGTATAGCTAATGCCAGATTGGCAGGCTTTTATTTTATTTTCTGGTGTACTGAGTGGTCTAAACCGCTGGCAGTAAAACATGGAGAGGCTGCTCCAAGCCTTGGTGGAAGGCCAGAAGCAACAGCAGCAACAAATGCAGCAGTGAGTATTGCAGAAGCTCACGGAGCTACAACAGGGCTCTGAGGCCCAAGCAGGGATAAGTGCCCAGGCACCCAGTCAACTGGCGACCCCTCTGGGTTCAGTGTTAAAGAAAATGGTATCAGAGGATGACCTGGACTATTTTATGACCAATTCTGAGAGAACTGCCCACTTTGCTAGTTGGCCAGAAACGTCATGGACCGCATATCTGGGGAATTTACTGACAGGTAGCAGCCAGATGGCATTCCAGAATGTTAAATCAGCTGGGACAGATACCTATGAGGAGGTGAAAGCAGCCATCTTCTAGAAGGCGGGATGCACTCCAGAGGACTACTGGCAGCAGTTCCAGAAGGGTTCCATGCAAGACAAAGAAAACCCCAGGAGTTTCTTCTATCACATTAAGGAGGTCGCCTGGAAATGGCAGCAGCTGGAGGGAAAGAAAGGCCCAGAGATCACAAGAATCGTCCTCCTGGAGCAGTTCTTGGAAGGGTTACCACTGCCTATGAAGCACTGGCAACACCCCAAACTGTTACCAGAGTGTGTGTTAGAAGCAGCCAAAGCCTCCTACCAGGCGCCGCCAGAGACAGAACCTTGTAAAGAAAGGAAGCGACCTGGAAGTCTTGTGAAGAGATGGGAGAAAACCAGATCAGACACCTCGAGGGACCAGACACCTCAAGGGATCAGAAACCACCTTCCAGCAAGGGTCTCCAAGGAAAGGGTCAGGGCAGTGGAAGCCCTTGTCTCCAAGAACATAACTTGGCCTTTTTTTCTGGGCAAGGATACTCCCCCAACCTGTTTCAGATGTGGAGGAACAGGTCATATGGCCAAATATTGCCAAGATACAGAACCTTGTAAAGAACGGAAGTGACCTGGAAATCTGCAAAGAGACCGGACAAACCCAGACCAGACACCTCGAGGGACCAAACACCTCAAAGGATCAGAGACCACCCTTAAGCCAGGGGTCTCCAAGGAAGGGGTTTGAGAGGTGGAGGAAGAGGTCATATGGCCAGAGACTGCTAGGATACAGAGGAGGGTGCTATGGATGTGAATCTGGTGGCCACGCATGACTGCAATTTTGTAGAAGTTGCTCAGCCGGGAACCAGAAATTGTGTGATACAAGTGAAGCTAGAAGAGGCACTCATATCACGCCCTAATGGATTCTGGCAGTGTCAGACCCTTGTCTGAAGAGAAGTACTCAATCATTCACAGTTGAACTACGAGCGAACTGTGACCATGGCCTGTGTACATGGAGACCAGAGGCAGTATCCGACAGCTCAAGTGTCCTGTATAACACCTGTGGGGCAAGCTTAACTGGAGATAGCAGTCTTCTTATGGCTACTATAACCAGTGGTGTTGGGCCGGGACTTCCCCAACTTCAGCACCATCTGGGCTTGGCTGAATGATGGCCCAAAGAAGAAGGAGGAGTCTTTTCCAGAGATCTTCCCACTAGAGGACCCCGATTTATATGCTGAAAACCCAAAGCTGCCAAAATCCCACTGTCAGTGGTGGTTGGAGAAACTGTAAAGCGAATGTTACATACCTGTAGAAGGTATTCTCCGAGGACAGCAGGCTAATTGTTCTCACTGATGGGTGACGTCCACGGCAGCCCCTCCAATCGGAATCTTCACTAGCAAAGGCCTTTGCTAGTCCTCGCGCGCCTATGCGCACCGCGCATGCGCGGCCGTCTTCCCGCCCGAAACCGGCTCGTGCCGGCCAGTCTCATATGTAGCAAGACAAAGAGAAGGGAAGACACAACTCCAAAGGGGAGGCGGGCGGGTTTGTGAGAACAATCAGCCTGCTGTCCTCTGAGAATACCTTCTACAGGTATGTAGCATTCGCTTTCTCCGAGGACAAGCAGGCTGCTTGTTCTCACTGATGGGGTATCCCTAGCCCCCAGGCTCACTCAAAACAACAACCATGGTCAATTGGGCCTCGCAACGGCGAGGACATAACTGAGATTGACCTAACAATTTATCCAACTAACTGAGAGTGCAGCCTGGAACAGAATAAACATGGGCCTAGGGGGGTGGAGTTCGATTCTAAACCCCGAACAGATTCTGAAGCACTGATTGCCCGAACCGACTGTCGCGTCGGGTATCCTGCTGCAGGCAGTAATGAGATGTGAATGTGTGGACAGATGACCACGTCGCAGCTTTGCAAATCTCTTCAATAGTGGCTGACTTCAAGTGGGCTACCGACGCTGCCATGGCTCTAACATTATGAGCCGTGACATGACCCTCAAGAGCCAGCCCAGCCTGGGCGTAAGTGAAGGAAATGCAATCTGCTAGCCAATTGGATATGGTGCGTTTCCCCACAGCCACTCCCCTCCTGTTGGGATCAAAAGAAACAAACAATTGGGCGGACTGTCTGTTGGGCTGTGTCCGCTCCAGATAGAAGGCCAATGCGTGCAGCTGACGTTCAGCAGGGCAGGAATGAGGACGGGGAAAGAATGTTGGCAAGACAATTGACTGGTTCAGATGGAACTCCAACACAACCTTTGGCAAGAACTTAGGGTGAGTGCGGAGGACTACTCTGTTATGATGAAATTTGGTGTAAGGGGCCTGGGCTACCAGGGCCTGAAGCTCACTGACTCTACGAGCTGAAGTAACTGCCACCAAGAAAATGACCTTCCAGGTCAAGTACTTCAGATGGCAGGAGTTCAGTGGCTCAAAAGGAGGTTTCATCAGCTGGGTGAGAACGACATTGAGATCCCATGACACTGTAGGAGGTTTGACAGGGGGCTTTGACAAAAGCAAACCTCTCATGAAGCGAACAACTAAAGGCTGTCCTGAGATCGGCTTACCTTCCACACGGTAATGGTATGCACTGATTGCACTAAGGTGAACCCTTACAGAGTTGGTCTTGAGACCAGACTCAGACAAGTGCAGAAGGTATTCAAGCAGGGTCTGTGTAGGACAAGAGCGAGGATCTAGGGCCTTGCTGTCACACCAGACGGCGAACCTCCTCCATAGAAAGAAGTAACTCCTCTTAGTGGAATCTTTCCTGGAAGCAAGCAAGATGCGGGAGACACCCTCTGACAGACCCAAAGAGGCAAAGTCTACGCTCTCAACATCCAGGCCATGAGAGCCAGAGACCAGAGGTTGGGATGCAGAAGCGCCCCTTCGTCCTGTGTGATGAGGGTCGGAAAACACTCCAATCTCCATGGTTCTTCGGAGGACAACTCCAGAAGAAGAGGGAACCAGATCTGACGCGGCCAAAAAGGAGCAATCAGAATCATGGTGCCTTGGTCGTGCTTGAGTTTCAACAAAGTCTTCCCCACCAGAGGTATGGGAGGATAAGCATACAGCAGACCCTCCCCCCAGGCCAGGAGGAAGGCATCCGATGCCAGTCTGCCGTGGGCCTGAAGCCTGGAACAGAACTGAGGGACTTTGTGGTTGGCTCGAGATGCTAAGAGATCTACCAAGGGGGTGCCCCACACCTGGAAGATCTGTCGCACTACACGGGAATTGAGCGACCACTCGTGAGGTTGCATAATCCTGCTCAACCTGTCGGCCAGACTGTTGTTTATGCCTGCCAGATATGTGGCTTGGAGCACCATGCCGTGACGGCGAGCCCAGAGCCACATGCTGACGGCTTCCTGACACAGGGGGCGAGATCCGGTGCTCCCCTGCTTGTTGATGTAATACATGGCAACCTGGTTGTCTGTCTGAATTTGGATAATTTGGTGGGACAGCCGATCTCTGAAAGCCTTCAGAGCGTTCCAGACCGCTTGTAACTCCAGGAGATTGATCTGCAGATCACGTTCCTGGAGGGACCAGCTTCCTTGGGTGTGAAGCCCATCAACATGAGCTCCCCACCCCAGGAGAGACGCATCCGTGGTCAGCACTTTTTGTGGCTGAGGAATTTGGAAAGGACGTCCCAGAGTCAAATTGGACCAAATCGTCCACCAATACAGGGATTTGAGAAAACTCGTGGACAGGTGGATCACGTCTTCTAGATCCCCAGCAGCCTGAAACCACTGGGAAGCTAGGGTCCATTGAGCAGATCGCATGTGAAGGCGGGCCATGGGAGTCACATGAACTGTGGAGGCCATGTGGCCCAGCAATCTCAACATCTGCCGAGCTGTGATCTGCTGGGACGCTCGCACCCGAGAGACGAGGGACAACAAGTTGTTGGCTCTCGTCTCTGGGAGATAGGCACGAGCCGTCCGAGAATCCAGCAGAGCTCCTATGAATTCGAGCTTCTGCAGTGGGAGAAGATGGGACTTTGGATAATTTATCACAAACCCCAGTAGCTCCAGGAGGCGAATAGTCATCTGCATGGACTGTAGAGCTCCTGCCTCGGATGTGTTCTTCACCAGCCAATCGTCGATGTATGGGAACACGTGTACCTCCAGCCTGCGAAGTGCCGCCGCTACTACAGCCAAGCACTTCGTGAACACTCTGGGCGCAGAGGCGAGCCCAAAGGGTAGCACACAGTACTGGAAGTGACGTGTGCCCAGCTGAAATCGCAGATACTGTCTGTGAGCTGGCAGTATCGGGATGTGTGTGTAGGCATCCTTCAAGTCCAGAGAGCATAGCCAATCGTTTTCCTGAATCATGGGGAGAAGGGTGCCCAGGGAAAGCATCCTGAACTTTTCTTTGACCAGATATTTGTTCAGGGCCCTTAGGTCTAGGATGGGACGCATCCCCCGTTTTCTTTTCCACAAGGAAGTACCTGGAATAGAATCCCAGCCCTTCCTGCCCGGATGGCACGGGCTCGACCGCATTGGCGCTGAGAAGGGCGGAGAGTTCCTCTGCAAGTACCTGCTTGTGTTGGAAGCTGTAAGACTGAGCTCCCGGTGGACAATTTGGAGGTTTGGAGGCCAAATTGAGGGTGTATCCTTGCCAGACTATTTGGAGAACCCACTGATCGGAGGTTATGAGAGGCCACCTTTGGTGAAAAACTTTCAACCTGTCTCCGACTGGCAGGTCGCCCGGCACTGACACTTGGATGTCGGCTATGCCCTGCTGGAGCCAGTCAAAAGCTCGCCCCTTGCTTTTGCTGGGGAGCCGAGGGACCTTACTGAGGCGCACGCTGCTGACGAGAGCGAGCGCGCTGGTGCTTAGCCTGGGCCGCAGGCTGTCGAGAAGGAGGATTGTACCTACGCTTACCAGAAGAGTATGGAACAGTCTTCCTTCCCCCAAAAAATCGTCTACCTGTAGAGGTAGAAGCTGAAGGCTGCCGGCGGGAGAACTTGTCGAAAGCGGTATCTCGCTGGTGGAGCTGCTCTACCACCTGTTCGACTTTCTCTCCAAAAATGTTATCCGCACGGCAAGGAGAGTCCGCAATCCGCTGCTGGATCCTATTCTCCAGGTTGGAGGCACGCAGCCATGAGAGTCTGCGCATCACCACACCTTGAGCAGCGGCCCTGGACGCAACATCAAAGGTGTCATACACCCCTCTGGCCAGGAATTTTCTGCACGCCTTCAGCTGCCTGACCACCTCCTGAAATGGCTTGGCTTGCTCAGGGGGGAGCTTGTCCACCAAGCCCGCCAACTGCCGCACATTGTTCCGCATGTGGATGCTCGTGTAGAGCTGGTAGACTGGATTTTGGTCACGAGCATTGAAGAATGGTAGGCCTTCCTCCCAAAGGAGTCTAAGGTTCTAGAGTCCTTGCCCGGGGGCGCCGAAACATGCTCCCTAGAACTCTTAGCCTTCTTTAGGGCCAAATCCACAACTCCAGAGTCGTGAAGCAACTGAATGCGCATCAGCTCTGGGTCCCCATGGATCCGGTACTGGGACTCGATCTTCTTGGGAATGTGGTGATACTTAGTGGCTTGGTCCAGTTCGCTAGCAATGTCTTTTTGAGGACATGATGCATGGGTACTGTGGACGCTTCCTTAGGTGGAGAAGGATAGTCCAGGAGCTCAAACATTTCAGCCCTGGGCTCGTCCTCCACAACCACCGGGAAGGGGATGGCCGTAGACATCTCCCGGACAAAGGCCGCAAAAGACAGACTCTCGGGAGGAGAAAGCTGCCTTTCAGGGGAGGGAGTGGGATCAGAAGGAAGACCTTGAGACTCCTCGTCAGAGAAATATCTGATGTCCTCCTCCTCTTCCCACGAGGGCCTCACCTTCGGTATCAGACACAAGTCACGGACCTGTGTCTGAAGCCGTGCCCGGCTCGACTCCGTTGGAACCAACGGCCACGGTGGGAGCGTCGAGAGGTAGACTCCCTTGCCCGCATCGGCGAAGCTCCCTGTGCCGACGTCGTCGGGGAGCCTTCCTGGGAGGCGAGCGAAGTCGGTACCGCACGCGGCACCGATGTCGGAGACCTCACCCCGGGCAAGGGGCCAGCCAGCGCCTCACTCGACGGTACCGGAGGCGCAAGCACCCCCGGTACCGGAGGGGAAGGGCGCAACGCTCTCCCAGAATCTCTGGAGAACGGCCCGGAGACTCTCGTGCAGAGCGGCTGTGGAGAAAGACGTGGAAGCCGATGCAGGTGTCGATGTCAGAGTCTGTTCCGGGCGTGGAGGGCTGTTCCGGGCTGTCCATAGTGGAGCGCATCGACACCTCCTGAACTGAGGGTGAGCGGTCCCTCTCGGTGCCGATGGCCTACTGGATGCCAACTCCTACTGGGTGCCGACTCCCTCGGCGACCCAGAGCTCTCGGTGCCGATACGGGAAGGGGACCGGTGTCGATGCTTTCTCGACTTCTTGGGACGAAGCATGTCACCGGAGTTCCCGGCACCGACGAGGAGGACGTAGAATCCAGCCGTCGCTTCCTCGGGCCGAGGCCGAAGAAGGTCGGTCTCGGGGGGGCTGTACGCAGGAGCCCTCAGGGTAGGGGGAGACCCACCCGAAGGCTCACCGCCACCAGCAGGGGAATGGACAGCCCTCACCTGCACTCCAGCGAAGCATGCACCGTCCGACGACATCAGCAGAAGTGGAGGTCCCCGGTACCACCGACGCCGACGCAGCCTTCCGGTGACTCAGCCCCAATGCAGAGGTTCGATGCCTCGATGCACTCGATGCAGTCGCGGCCGAGGACGGAGGTCTAGACGCTGTCGATGTCGATGGCACTCGATACTCCCGGTGCCGATGCCGACGAAGAGCCCGAGAACAAACGTTCCACTGGGCCAATCTCGCTACCTGAGTCCGCTTTTGTAAAAGGGCGCACAGACTACAGGCCTGCGGGCGGTGCCCAGCCCCCAGACACTGAAGACACGACGCGTGCCTGTCAGTGAGCGAGATTACCCGGGTGCACTGGGTGCACTTCTTGAAGCCGCTGGGAGACTTCGATGACCTGGGCGGAAAAATCGCGCCGGCGAAATCAAAACTCGTAATTGCGGCGGGCACCAAAAAAAGGGGGAGAAAAAATTCGACCCGAGGCCTGAAAGGGCCTACCCCGAAGACGAAAGAAAACTTACCGGGGCAAAACTGGAAATAGCGGAAAGGGAAAAAGACCCGAAAGGTCCTCTTCTGAAATCCTTTTTTTTTTTTTAAACGTGAAAGTCAAAAAGAGACGCGCGAGGTCGACTTAAGGGGCGCGAACGGCGTAACACGACCGTACCGAGCGTGGACAAAGAAGACTGGCCGGCACGAGCCGGTTTCGGGCGGGAAGACGGCCGCGCATTGCGCGGTGCGCATAGGTGCGCGAGGACTAGCAAAGGCCTTTGCTAGTGAAGATTCCGATTGGAGGGGCTGCCATGGACGTCACCCATCAGTGAGAACAAGCAGCCTGCTTGTCTCAGAGAATACTCTCTAAACTTAGGAGTAGATGTAGTTGGAGATCTGGAGCAAGAAGACGACGGCAGGTCAGACAACCCTGACCCATTGGACACTCTACGGGGAATTTCAAAAGAACGCGGTCAGAGGATGAGTCCCTTAGGGCAGCCCGAGCTAAGGTGGTTGCAGTAGATGGGAACCCTGTGGGCAATCAGGACCCCTCTAAGATCGCACCCCTTATTTTGTGGTAAAGAATGACCTGCTGTATAGGGTGGCCAAGAGAACCCTGGAGGGGGGAGGGAGGTAGAGCAGCTATTGGTACCCAGCCCTACCATAGGCAAGTTATGCAGCTAGCCCACAGTCACCTGTTAGGTGGGCACCTGGGGGAGGAGAAGACCTGGGAACGGATTTTAGCTCGGTTCTTCTGGCCCGGAATATTTAAGCAGGTAAAGCTTTTTCCGTCAGTCTTGCCCAAGCAAGCTTAGTCCTGCAAGGTCCCTCCTGCCCCTCTTGTGCCCATGCCTCTTGTTGACACCCTGTTTGAATGGATAGCAATGGATTTTGTGGGACCTCTGAAGCGCCCCACCCAGGGCCATAAGTATATCCTGGTTATTTTGGATTACACCACCTGCAATCCAGAAGCCACTGCACTGTGGAACATGAAAATCACAAGTGCTATGGGAAGTCTTCTCCCAGAAGGGAATCCCAGCAGAAATATTGACTGACTAAGGTACTACCTTTATGTCCAGAGTTACGAAGCAAGTCTGTGTCTTGCTCAAGGTGAAAACTTTGTAGACACTGGTGTACCATCCACAGACTGTCTAGTGGAGTGCTTCAACAAAACACTGAAACAAACGCTAAGAAAGTTTGTCTCTTGAGATGGGAAGAACAGGAATTCCCTCTTCCCATATATACTGTTCGCCATCTGGGAGGTGCCCCAGAGTTTGACAGGATTCTCCGCTTGAACTGCTGGAAGAAGGCCTAGAGAAATTCTGGATGTGGTCTTCACAAGGGACCTTAAGGCTGATCTGAGTGGCAAAAGGATCTACCGAGAGGGATGCCCCATACTCTGAAGATCTTGTAGGCTACGCCCATAAGAAGCGAAAACTCGTGTGGTTGCATAATCCTGCTCAGACTGTCGGCCAGGTCGTTGTTTAAGCCCGCCAGATAAGTGGCTTGGAGAAACATCCCATACTGGCGAGCCCAATGCCACATCTGGACGGCTTCCTGACCCAGAGGGCGAGATCCGGTGCCTCTCTGCTTGTTAATGTAATACATTGCAACCTGATAGACTGTTTGAATTAGAATAATTTGACAAGACAGCCGATCCCTGAAAGCCTTTAGAGCACTCCAGATCGCTCGAAGCTCCAGGAGGTCGATCTGAAGATTTGTTTCCTGGGAGGACCAAGCACCCTGAGTGTGAAGCCCATCTACATGAGCTCCCCATCCCAGGAGAAATACATCCGTCGTCAGCACTTTTTGTGCCTGAGGAATATGGAATGGAAGTCCCAGAGTCAAATTGGACCGAACTGTCCAACACTGAAGAAAGCATACAAACTCCGGGTACACTTGGATGACATCTTCTAGACCTTCTGTGGCTTGATACCACTGAGAAGCCAGGGTTCACTGAGCTGATCTCATGCGCAGGCGTGCCATGGGTGTAATGTACACTGTGGAAGCCATGTGACCCAACAATCTGAACATCTGCTGAGATGTGACCTGCTGCAAAGCTTGAACCTTGGACGCTAAGGAAACAAGATTGTCCGCTCGTGTCTCCGGAAGATAGGCTCGAACAGTCCGCGAACTGAGCAGGGATCCTATAAACTCCAATTGTTGAACAGGGTGGAGATGGGACGGGGTAGCTTATAATGAACCCTAGTAGTTCCAGCACCTGAACAGTCATCCGCATGGACCCCCAAGCACCGTTCTCAGAGTTCCTTTTCACCAGCCAATCGTTGAGATATGGGAACACATAGATTTCCAGTCTGCGTAGCGACTATGGCACTTGGTAAAGACCCTGGGAGCTGACGCGAGGCCAAAAGGCAACACGCGGTACTGAAAGTGATGTGTTCCCAGCTGAAATCAAAGATACTTCTGGTGGGCTGGAAGTATCAGGATGTGAGTATATGCATCCTTCAAGTATAGAGAGCATAGCCAATCATTTTCCTGAATCACGGGAAGAAGAGTGCCAGGGAAACTATTCTGAACTTTTCTCGGACTACGAATTTCTTCAGGGCCCCTAGGTCTAGGATGGGACGCATCCTACGTCTTTTTCTGCACAAGAAAGTACCTAGAACAGAATCCCTGCCCTTCTTCCCCTGGTGGAACGGGTTCGACCGCATGGGCCTTCAGAAGGGTGGAGAGTTATTCTGCAAGTACCTGCTTGTGCTGAGAGCATAAGGAATGAGCTCTTGGTGGGCAATTTGGAGGTCTGGAAACCAAACAGAGGGCATATCCGAGACGGACTACTTGGTTGGAGGTTATGAAAGGCCACCTTTTGTGAAAACATTTTAACCTCCCTCCGACCAGCAAGTCGTCCAGGACGAACACTTCTGTGGCTATGCTCTGTTGGAGTCAGTCTAAAGCTCGTCCCTTGTTTTTTCTGGGAGAGCAGCAGGGGCCTTAGGTGCACGCTGTTGAAATGAATGAGCATGCTGGGGCGGAGCCTAAGCAGGCTGGTGGGCTGCAGGATTGTATCTACACCTAGGAGTAGGGAGCGACTTACCAAAAAACCTCCTAGATGAGGAGAAAGTTGTAGAAGACACCCGGTGGGAGAGAAAAGATTTGGTATCCATATGCTTCTTGATTTGGTCAGCAACCTCCTCAACCTTCTCTCCAAAAAGGTTATCCCCTCTGCAGAACAGAATGTTCCAGGTCAGAAACACGCAGCCATGAGAGTCTGCGCATTCTTATATGTTGGGCAGAGATCCTGGATGCCACGTCAAAAGTGTCATAAGTGCCCCTGGCCATGAACTTGAAACACGTCTTCTGCTGCTTGACCAACTGGCAAAAAGGCTCGGCCTGCTCCGGAGGGAGTACATCGACCAAGTCTGACAGCTGCCTCACTGAGTTCCACAAGTACACGCTCGTGAACAGCTGGTATGACTGGATACAGGAGATGAGCATAGAGGCCTGACACATCTTCCTCCCAAAAGAATCCAGGGTTCTAGCTTCTCTGCATGGGGGAGCCGAGGCATAGTCCCTAGTACTCCTGGCTCTTTTGAGAGCGGAGTCCACCACCATGGAATCATGAGGTAACTGGGACCTTACAAATCCAGGTTCACCATGGATCCGATACTGGGTGTCAATCTTCTTGGGGACCACAGTGACAGAGGGAATGCCCAGTTTTGTACAAGGACTGCCTTGAGTACCTCATGGAGAGGAGCCATCACAGCTTCCTTAGGAGGGGAGGTATAGTCCAGGACCCTCAAGCATCTTGGCCCTGAACTCATCCTCCACTTCTACAGGGAATGGAATAGCATCAGCCATTTCAATCACAAAAGATGTAAAAGAGAGGCTCTTGGGTAGAGACAGTCTCCTCTCAGGTGGAGGGAAGGGCTCAGAAGGGATCCCATAGGACTTGTCAAAGGAAAAGTACCTGGGATCCTCTTCTGATTCCCATGATTGTTGAGCCTCCAGGGAAACCAGGGTCCTCTTCTTCATACAAAGGCAGAGGACATAGTTAGCAGGGCTACGGTCTAACATTCGAGCCCAAGGCACTGGAGACACTAGAAATGGGTGTCCTTCCCCGACATGGTCCGGTTGCACTGGGAACAACGCTTGAAGTCACTGGAAGTCTTCATGGACATGGAAGGAAAAACTTCACTGGCCAACTCAAATGATGCGATGGTGCTGAAAAAAGGAGCAAAGGCACAAAAAGAAGAAACCTGACCAGGGCAGACCTAAATATGGCACTGTAGGGGTATTTCCCTGTGATCTTTCCTGAGCTGGTCTTGGTTCATACAAGCCTAATTCATCATAATACAGCAAGATGGAGTCTATGACCTCTGACCAGAAACTTTTCTGTGTCAGCAAGATCCAGCTTTTCAGCTTGTGGAAAATCACTGGTAGGCTTACTAAAGACAAGAACATTCTGTGTTCCAACCACCCCCTTCTATCACCCTGAGAAGCTGAGAAGGGAGTCAGACCCATGGCACCAGAAGTTACCATTTCCAAGGTCACAACCAAAGAACTTTTCTTGCCCATATACTGAGCTGGACGAGATCATGATTGGTCCGTGCTATCACCTGACCGGGGTCTAAGAAAGCGAGAAAAAAAGAAGATTATTCAGGAGTAGTAAGTCGGAGACCCTCAGAGGGAGGGATAACTGTAAGAGGACCTGAGAAATCCAGCAAGGCTCAGGGTGAGCCAGAGACTGTGTTTGGTACCAACCTTGTGACCTGCATAACTGGTGCAAATACCCTGTGGCAAATATATTGGCTCTGATATACAACACGGAGCGACGGACACCTGCTTTCTGCAGAGAGAGACCTACACTACATCCAGGACACAGACCTGCTCGAGTCTGGGAAGAGTCTGCTTCGGCCTCATCGGGAGTCTGTATAAGGACAGCGGTGAGATCACTGTGATTTACTTCTTAGTCGGGGGTTAGTGAGTGGTATTTATCCAAGAAAGAAAGATTGGTTTATGTCAGCTCGTGGTCAGAGAATAAGCTGCTAACTTGTATTTTGCATAAGATGTGTGATAAGTTCTCATAAGGATTATTAGGATATCATTTGTACTGTTCTAATCATTATTGTACTTAGTCTCAGGATAATCAGGGTATAGTTTAGATAATATATTTTGGTAGGTGCTCTTATCAGTAAGAGATATTTATATTGCATATAAGCTATTGCAGAGTGTTTCTATTTTCCCTATCTATAATAAAGCTAATATATATATCAGCTGTGTCTTTCGTTATCACTGCTCTAACGGGACAAAAACCTGGCAAGGTACCAGAAGCAAGCTTCCTGTATAATATACCCTAGACACAGAGCTAGAGATCTGGTAGACAGATTTCTGCACACGGAAAACTTGTGGGGGAGTAACTCGGTGGGTAGTTATTACCCTAAGAGAGATTGCTTTACATGCCTACAGCACACGCCGAAAAAGAAAGAAAATGGGACTGAACGTTTAGGGTAAGGCTTAAAAAGTGAGGCGAAAAAAGGACCGAAGGCACTCAAAGCAAAAGAAATCGCTCTAAACTGGGCCATGCGAGGAGCACACCACAAAAAGCAGCTGTTCCTCATGCAGAAAAAGCGAAAACTGAGGGAGTCGCGTTCATGCGATGGGGCGGAAGGCACTCGCACATGCGTGGTGGAGTGCGCTCGCGCACTTCAAAGCTCTAGTTTTTCCTATGGCAATATTTGCCGGACTGGCTATGTGGATTGGCGTCTACCCACTTGTGAGAATAAGCAAGCCTGCTTGTCCAGAGAAGTATCAGCTTCTGAAGGAAGTCACAGTTAAAATCTTTAGCCAAGGACTATTACTGAGATGATTTGCTAGATGGGGATAGAACACTAAAAATGGGGACTCTCCCTCTCACCAGAACTTGTGAATGAAGGCTCATGGTGCAAAACTTGAGAAGAACGTTCAGAATGAACTGAAAGACCAAAAGGAGGAAGAAGAAAGTGCTTGGTCAAACTACAATAAAAGCAGCAGCGATCTGTTCCAATTTCTTCAACTGATTCTATGCTTCCCTACTCTGAATACTTGTTTACATTTTTGGAATATTCCAATTCAGACAGAGGGTTTTTGACACTTAACTTCAGCTACATATTCTGAGGCAAATTAGAGGACGTTTTATGCTTATTTCTTAAAGGAGACTTCCCTTGGGGCAGTATGCACTGACTCACTAGTTGCACTCCCATTTTGTTCTTTCATTTCTGATTAGGTTTAGGCCAAATTTGATCCACATGGTTTATGTAATTGAAATATTTCATTGCCAAAGGCGTTGTCAGGGGGCTTTTCACCAGTGGTACCGTATTGCTGTTGGTATGTTGTTTTGTGATTTTTCTGTTAAATCTGAGAACAACTAATTGTACACAATCGGATTCTTTTATCAGACATGTAAAGCAATGTCAGTAACAGGAAGCTGGCTCATTGCAGAGGCTGAAGGGCCAAGCCTGTTTTGTATCTGCCAGACTGGTGAAAAGAAGCTGCAAGACAGAAGAGAAAATACCTTCAGCACCTAGGTCATTCTAAACTGGATGAAGACCTATATCTGTGCTTCTGGCACACCACTACTAGGAGTAAGCGACATACCTGGTTGAAGGGGCTCTTTTTAAGAAGAAAGTGAAACACGATGTAGCCAGGGTAACATGCTCAAAATTCAGAATCACGTACCTGATGCTCTCCCAGTTGGGTAGTTCTGTTTGTTATTAAGAGAATTTGAATAAAAAGAACTGTGTATGGTTCAAAATGGCCGCCGTGTAGGGTCAGACGCATTTTTTGAGCTCCTGCAATTTTCCTTATAATTTCTTCTAAAATGCCGAAGCGGCGGGGGAAGGCGGCTGCCGTTGCCCACCAACGCCTGAGTACCCCTGCTCGAAGCGGACCGATTGATACCTTTTACAGAGGGCTCTCCAGGACACCAGTACGCCGGTGAGCGGCTCGCTGAATATCCCTGCTGCGGTTGAAGGCTCGCCGGGATCTCTAGAGCTGGAAGTTTCTTTAAGCCCCAACACTCGAACGCCTCCACCACCTCCAGGGCAAGTTAGACCTGCTCCTTCATTATCGGCGTCTCCTAATCCACACCCGGAAGGGGAGAAGGACGAAGGAAGACCGAGGGCAAATGGAGATCTGGAAGGAGCAGTAACTATACTGCCCGGAATAACTGTAGAAGGTGGGAACTCTCCCGTTGGGGTAGACCTTTCCTTACAACAACCAGAGGTACGAACTTTTTCACTTGATTTATTTCAAAGTAAACCCCCAGAGGTTACACTGGATTGCCTTTGGAACTTGATTGTAGATTTGGGCAAAGCTATGATACCACAGATACAAACCCTTAAGCAAGATGTTGCTGAAGTTCAAGATAAGATAAAAGGAATAAAGTCACAGGTGGAAAATCAAGCTAAGGATTTAAAACAAACTCAAGAAACTCAAAACGTAATGTTAAGAGACTTGGCAAATTTGAGAAGGAAGGCGGAAATTATGGAAAACTTTTCCAGAAACAATAACTTGCGCTTTATAAATTTTCCATATATGTCAAATATAGCACCGAAAGAAATGTTAAATTCATATTTAAAGCAAGTTCTTCAGATAAATGAACAAAATATGCCTCCTTTCACACAAATATTTTATATTCCTTCTTTGAAATTACGGCAGCAAGAGACTCAACCCCTAGATGTTTCCGCACTTTTGGAAAGCTCAGATACAGAATTAGTGCTACCAGCCACATTGGTGGCAACTGTAGCCCTATTACCAGATAAACAATGGATACTGAGGCTTTTCTATAAAAATAGAATTAAAATGTTTAAGGGGCTAAAAATTAATATATTCCCGGATGTATCAAGGGAAACACAGCTGTGCCGGAGAAAATTCTTACAAAAAAAGCAAGAAGTGATCAACCTGGGAGCTACTTTTTTCCTTAAATTTCCCTGCAAGTGTCAAATTTCATACCGTAACGAGAAATTTTCCTTTTTTTGATCCATCCCAATTGGAGGTGTTTATAACATCTAGGAAGACAGGTGGAGTGGTGACTCCATCTGTTGTTAATGTTTGAAATAAATGTTTAAGTGTCCAGAATTCGTCTGGCCTACAAGTTGTACTGTAATATTTCCTTTACTTTCTTACTTCAACAATGTTTGTATAATTTTTTGAACTCCCCATAGTAGACTTAAATCGGACTGGAAGAAATAATGCTTTAATAATTATATTTTTCCTTTAAAAATTATTCTTTTTCTGTTAATCCGATCTTTCCTGATGCAGATATTATGCTTGTAAATATGTAAAATTCAATAAATAAATAAATTAAAAAAAAAAAAAAAGAACTGTGTATTCACATGCACTTACCCAGAATTCTTGCAATTCTGTAAGGTGGTTAACATTTTCGATCTTTTTGATTTTGTTGGATGCTATATCCAGTGTTGTCAGTTTGTTCTAAAATAAGAACACAAATTCTCAATTTTACTTTCATTCTGTAGCTGACCCTGCTTTCTCACATGCTTTTCTCCATTTCTCTCTATAGGCATAAAAAGAACAAGCAAGAGATGTGCAAACAAAACCCCTCCTTAGATTCCTTTTCAAATAATCCTTCCAATTTCAAAATGTTGCTGTAGAAATTAGATTCTGGACAGCTGCTACTTCACCCTTCTCCTTGCATTTTTATTATTTCAAACCCAAAGGAAATTGCAAAAATAATTATACAAAAGGGGTTGAGAATGTCTATTTTGAGTGCAAAATAACTCTCTGAAAATGAAACTTGGCATGAGGGAAAGACTGATAAAGGCATGGGTTTGAAAATGGACCAAATCAGACTAGGGGTTCCAGAGGTACAATCCCCACCCCCCAAATGACCCAATGTATTTCTATATGAGGAGCTTCTCTAGCAGAGAATAAGTAATAGTATTGGACAAAACTTGGCATGTGGGGGGGGGGGGGGGGGGGGGGGGGGGGAAGACATCAGCGTTCAAAGAAGAAACAACAATAGACACTGCTGGTGAATTGTTTTTCATATGAGGGATGGGGGGGAGGTTGGGAAAGGGTTAAAAAATTTATATTTAAAAAAAAAAAAAAAAAAAAGAAGTATAAAGGCATACTAAGTTCAAAAATAGGCAAAATTGGGGTCCCAGACAAAGAAGTCCTCTAAAATATGGCCCAATACTATGGAAAAAGGAGTTCCAGCTTCTGTAGCATAGAAACTTAGATAGAATGAACTGTAGCAGTTAGAGTACAGGGTAAGGCAGTTTAAAAGCTGCTATTCTCTATTCTTGAAAAACTCCAAACTGCCCCCATCTCCAAAACCTTACCTCATAAATGCTTCATCACCCAAACTGCCCCCACAGTCAATAAAACCAATTCCCATATTTGCCACACCACCACACAAAGTGACTTGCCTCCAAAAATTATCCCCTGCAACTGCCACACCACTCCTAAACTGCCACACCCCCTAAAACTACCTCCTGCAAACTGCGTCATTCTAAAAACTACCCCACCTGCCCCATCCCTAACATACTGCCCTCTGCAACTACTACTACTTATCATTTCTATAACATCCCCAAAACTGCCCCATCCCTGAATAATTCCCTACAAACTATCCCCCACACAAAAATACCCTAGCCTACAACTGAACCACCACCCCACAAACTGCCCCAAGCCCCAAAACTAACCACTTGAAATTACCCCACCACCAAAACTAGTCCCCATAACTATCCCTACATGGTTCAAACTACCACCTCACCCTAATACGTGCTGCTCCACAAGTGCCCTCTCAACCCCAGTTACCTCCCCCAAGGACACAACACGTCTAGCACACATTCAATATAGAACAGAGATATAAAAACACATACAACCTGCACACCCCACAGATGCATGCGCAAGGAATGTTAATATTTCCCTATCCTTTAGTTCTTGTCAATTGTACTGTGAAAATTACTTTTAAAACAAATCAGGGGATTTTTTTTACTGGTTGCTATGTGTATTGCCAAGTAACATATCTTGCTATGGGCATGGCCAAATTAAGACATTGACAAACTTTGCACAAACTTTGTGTCCGCATGTTTAACGGGGTCCTGTTAGAGGTGCTCAGGATTCAGGAAGTCAGGATTGCTGGCTGGCTTTTTTTTTTTTTTTTTTTTTAAGTAAACAGAATTTTATATGAATGTTTAGAAAGTGGAATGACAGACAATATGTCTGAACATTTTTCTGAGTTTAAGACCTCTATAAGTTCTCTATTTCTCTCCATCCCACGCTTGTGAGTGAGCCTGCCCTGCCTGCATCTATTGCAACTAGCAGCAGAGACTGTAGGTAATATCCAGCCAATATGAAGGCAGTGGGAGCAGAGGACTAGAAGGGAGCTCTAGTCACAAGAAGGGAGGAGGTGATCTGGAGAAAGTTTCTGTGCTGTACTAGTGAGGTTTCTGAATTTGGTGGGAGGCAGAAGATAAATAGATAAATGAACCTCCTGCAAAAAAATGCCACAATGTATTTCTATGGGAGAAGCAGCTCCAACAGCTACAGTATAAATACACCAATTCACTGTAACATTGTGATTGAGGAATTGCACCTAAGTACCTTCCCAGCATCTCTTCTCCTGATCACAGACACACAGAAAGTGTTCCCTCCCCCCCACCCCCCCACACAAACACATGAGAACACATACACATGCAAGCATGATCACACACACATACCAACACACATTACACACATGCACAAATACAACCCCCCCCCCCCACACACACACACATATTTAAATGCAAAAGGGTTGGAAAGAATTCAATGAGCCATGTTCTGCATGCTTTTGCCCCATTTGTTTTTCATTTTGTACAAGGCTGATTGCCTTTGTGATTTCTTGCACTCACTCATAAAAAACAGCAAATCTAGAACAAACTGCTAAGTCATTGGATTCATCTGAATGCAATATAAGCCTTGATTATCCTTTGTAAATAGGACTGACCAGTTGATGGAAAGAGAAAAGTTGGAAAATACAGAAAACAATAGTAACTCATCAAACAATGCATAAACAAAGGCTGTAAAAGCACTGGGTCACAACAGTGCTGTTTACTGTAAAAGCAGGGTTCCAGGTCTGAAATAAATTGTCAAAGGTGCAAAACTTCCCTCTGTACTACACCGGAAAACGGAAACAGACACAATGACGTCAGCGGGGTCATGTTGGATGGTTAGATTAGTGAAGGTCAGATAAACGAGACTGTATTGTACCAAAAATAGAAGTCAGTTGGCACTAACTTGCAATTATATAGTGTACAAACATTATGCAAGAGATTTTCTAAAGCAACTGAAAAAAAAAGAAAGAAAAGAATTCTACTGAATGCCCAAATAGAATTGAAAATAACAGATGGAAAAGCAATGTTCCACATTGTTTGTTTACCCCCTTACATTGTTCTCCAGCCCTTCGATGACCTCAATGCCATTGTCACTGAGGTACAGCTCACGTAGGTTTACCAGGCTCTGCAGACCCTCCATTTTTGTCAGTCGGTTACTCTGAAATCAGAACAGAACAAGCAGTAGTCATAGCACATAAACACAGGAGCTTACGTTTCCAACAGAAATAGAGCTATTTTTGCCAGCCAACCCTTATTGACAGCACCAATGTATGTGTCTTCAAGAAGAGTTATACAACACCAACCAAACACGCTCTGCTTCTACAAACTCAGATTTTCACATAACACTGTTGAAACTGGCAGTGTTGAAGTACTGTCTGCTTGGACCCTTTGATTGGATAGGTGGGATATATGGCAGTGTTGAAGTATTGATTGAAAGGCAGTGCATAAATTTAAATTATAAAGTGCCACTATTAAAACAGGAAACCATATAATTGGTATGGGGGCAAGTATGTAGGCCTTCTGGGGTAGACTCATTACCTGCATACTAAGCACTGTGAGGTTTGTTAGCCCATCCAAGTTCTGTATCTTGGTGATCTTGTTCTTTCCTAGAAATAAACTGTCCAGTCCTATCAATGTCTCAATATTCTCAATCACCTGAAAACCAAGAATAGACAATGCAAGTGCCTATAAACCAAAGATATTTTTTTTTTCTGGGACGAGTATGAGGTTCTATAGGAATATTTCAGGCATACTTTCTACTCATATACATAGCAGTTAAACCCCAGAAATTCTAGAGGACACCCAACATATTTTTACCCAGTACTAGCTATACCTCTCCCCAGCCAACAAGATCTGATTGCACACCTCACCTACATTCAGTCTGACTTCCATCCTCATTTGGTTTCAATACATCCCCTATCCCCTCACCTGTCCTTACCCGGATTCGGTTAGACCCCAGCTCTAACGTGTGTAGATGCTGTAGTTTGCTCAGGTTTTCTATTTTGTTGATTTTATTATTGACCAAGAAGAGTTTCTTCAGCTTGGTGAGTGGATCAAGCCCCTCAATGTGCCTCAGGAGATTGAAGGACAGATCCAGGACCCTGCCATGAAACAGAAACAGACTTTCAGGATAACAGGCACCTCCTGGAACCAAAGAACAGGGACTGTTTGTTTGTTTTTTAATTATTTTATCATTTTACTTAATTAAATTCACATTTATCACATAAATGTAAGGAAAAACAGAAATTAATATAAAGGAAAAAGAAAACATTTTCTCTCATCAATATATATTATATAATTGTCCACAATTGGGAGATCCAAGATCAGGAAAACATCTCAAAGAAAATGAGAAAAACTCAAAATGGTTAATCTTACAATTCACATCTTCTGAGAGAGGAAGGTTAATAGGTAATTGCAGCTGGTACAGTGGTAACTAAAGGAAGTTGCTGTAGAGGGTTCTTCATCTGTTCTTTCAACTCCACAAACTCTTGTAATTTCTTAGGTTCAACAAATAAGTAATAAGGAAATAAAACACTTACAAGGGAATCGCACTAGGAAGGTCCAACCTAGAGGAATGATTCCTGGCTTAAAAGCCAAGAATTCACACCTCCTAGTCTGCGATTCTCTTGATATGTCAGGAAATATATTCATCTTTGAACCCAAAAAATTATCAGCCATGTGTCGGAAATACAATTTCAAAACATTTTTCCTATCTAAATCAAAGGCGAAAGTCACTAATAATATAACTCTATCTGTAATTTCTGAATTTTCCAAAATGTCAGTTAAGTTCACATCTCTTTTCTCTGATAAAGAAAATTTTAAGGGAAATATAAATCACTTTAGACACCAGAGGGTGGCTATCAGAAGGTATTTGCAAATATAGAGAAATATTTCTTCAACAGTTCAGTAGCTGACATATAGGATGTTATAGAAAAATTTATCATTCTCAAGTTATTTTTCCTTAATTGGTTCTCCAGAAATTCCAATTTTTACAAGAAACATGGCTGTCCTTCATTACCAAACTAACTGATTTTTTTAAAGAAACCATTTCCGTAGTCAAAGTCTCTATTTTTATATCTTGGACTTCCACTTTGTTAGATAAGTATTAATATAAATTCTTTAATTCATATGTTTATTCCTGAAAAATTTTAAACATCTGAAGAAGAGAGTTATTCACACTCTGCAGCACTTCCCATAGTACGTCCATTGTGACATTATTGGCTTCACCAGATCCAATTTCTCCACAGAAAACCGCTCCAGATATCTTCGGGGGGGAAGAGCTCACTCTCCAATCCCCCAATTGGTTTATTATCCGGAGTCGATGCTGCGCCAGGACCTCCTCGGGTCACGTGAAAATCCCAACCACTTCGGGCGTTTACACTGTCGACCTCTATAGCGAAGCGTTACTGTTTCCGGGTCTTGGAGGGGTTGTGCCAGCAGGGGGACTCAAAGTCACTCCCTCTCCACTGAGATTCGGCGAACAAGCCTTGCTGTTCCCCCGAAGCAGGAACCGAATATCCCCGACGTTATGACCCCAAATCTCTCCAAAGTAGGCTGAGAAGTGGTGGGAACCCCAGCCGTGTCGAGGAGGACAACACCACGGCTTTGCCTTTTCTCTTCCCCATTCTCTGGGGAGCATGCCTACTTCTTCTTCTGGTGTAAAACGGGAAATCAACTAACATATGTCCTCCCTCGACGCCATCTTGGATTCTCCAGTGTGGGACACTCTTTGTCTGGTTTCTCCTCAGAGGCCTGTCTGATATGGGTAGCCCTTCAGCATAGCCCTCTGAGTCATTGAAACACGGAAGCCCCTCCACCCCTACAGGTGGTGTCCCTTCGGAGGGGAGGGACTGTTTTTTTTTAATGACCATGGAGCTGCCATATGCCACAAAGAATTATTAGTAAGCCAATTATTCTACCAGATCAGGAATGTAATAATCAGATTTTACCAATGACCTTAATCTTTGGATTTCACTTCAGAGATGGAAAACAATGCAGGATTATAATTAAGGTAGAACATCATTTTGCCCTTCATGGACTCATATCATACTCTTTCTTACACACATTCCATCACTCTCTTACGAATTCAATCCTCCAGGTAGAGGGACTGACTGCCATCTCCTCCTTCCCCTAGCGTTGAGATGGAAGTGCTATCTCAACAAAACAGTGAGAGACTATTTTACTGTGACCCACTAACTTTGCTTCCTGGAGGCCAATGGTCAATATAACTGAAAGATGACTTGACTGCCAGTATATTTTAAGGTGAAGGAAAAAGTGGCTGCAAAGATGAGAACTCTGGGAACATTTAAATGGGAAACTATTAAAGTATTTGCAGACAACCCTGAGGAAGGGATATGCGTGAACACAGTGGCAGCATGAGAAGGGTGCAAATAAGATACAGATGGACCATTCCTTTTGGTCTCTACTTCAGTGCTGGAGGTAAGCCCACCAAGTGCAGAACTGGGAGGAGGCTAGGAGGGCCTACAGCAAGCAGGAGTGAAAAGCTTAGATGAGAGTGGGGGGGGGAGGGGGGGAGGGAGGGAGAGTCACCTACAGGCAGGAAACAATTACCCAAGCGGCAAATATTAGTTGTTTACCTGTAAAGCTAGTTTTTCCGTGGACAAGGGATCTTCTAGCTACACCTCTGAATTTACATCACGCTGATGTGACTGACCCGGCCATCCAATAGAAAATGCTCTAAAAATTTTCCATGGACAAGATCTTCTAACCACACCTCTGAAGACTCTCAAGCATACACAGGTTAATAATATACTGACTATTGCAAATTTACATTCAATCAATTGATCTCTAATATGCACTGTTAGCTGTGAGGAGGAGGATAGTTGTCATTTAGATTGCTTCCTGAAGAACTGTCAGTCCAAAGTTCGAATCAGTCCGTGATGCCACATTTAAATAGTAGTGTCTGAAAACGTATACACTGATGACCAAGTTGCTGCTCTGCAAATATCTAAAAGCGGTGCTCTACTTAAACATGCCGTTGAAGCAGCCATGGCACATATGACATGAGGTGTAGATGCCTGCTGCTGAAGGGATGACCCTGAATAGCAATAGTGTATACAACTGGAAATATATGATGATAATGTTCGTTTAGAGACTGGCTTGTTGATGCTTCGAATTGTAAGAAAGAAATAATTGAGAAGGTCTGTTAACCTGTGATGTACGTTGTAAGTAAATCGACAATGCTCTGGTACAGTCTAGAGTATGAGCATGACTCTGTTGACTATTATGAAGTGGGAGGTGGATAAAATACTGGTAAAATAATTGATTAATATGAAAAGAGGAGACTATCTTAGGTAAAAATTTTGGAGGAGGTCGTAGTATGGCCTTCTCATGCAAAATCTAAGAAGCATAATACACTAACACTTGTATTTTCCCAATTTTTCAGCAGAAGTGATGGAAATAACGTCTTCCAGGTTAGAAATTTGAAGGGTGCAGAATTGCAAAGGTTCAAATGGAGATTCTATTAGAGTCTCTAGTACTAAATTTAAGTTCCACGCTACTGGAGGAGTCTGAATAGAAGGATTCAGGTTAAGTAATCCTCTCATAAAACGTTTGGTTATAGGATGCCTTATTATATCATCAATAGGATCATGAAAAACCGATATAGCTGTGACGTACTTTAACTGAAGAACAAGCTAGTCCAGAATTGGACAGGTATAGAAAATAATCTAATAATGGAGAAACTGAACAAGAGATTGGATAATGTTATGTGGTGTGCACCATAAAACAAATCGGCTCCACTTGGAAGAATAAGAACTTCTAATTGACTCTTTCCTGGAAGCTAGCAAAACATTAATCACTGGTTGAGAAAAAAATTGAAGAATCTAATGAAGATACCAAGCTGTGAGACGAAGCTTCTTTAGGTTTGGATGCAATAGTAGACCTATGTTTTGTGATATGAGGTCTGGAATTAAAGGAAGTCTCCGTGGAGAAAGGAGAGTTAATGTTTGGCACTGGAAACCAAGGTTGTCTTGAACAATATGGTGAATTAGAATTAGAGATGATCCATTTTTAAATCTTATGTAATATCCTTGGAATCAGAGGGATTGGAGGGAATGCGTTAAAACAGGGCGTTTGTCCAAAGAACAGCAAAGGTATCTGTGGCTATTCTTTTCCGACTGGGCCACCTGGAACAGTATCTGTGACGCTTGCTGTTCTGTGGGGATGCGAAGAGATCTATGTGTGGCCTTCCCCATAGACGAAATAGGTTTTGAATAACTGTGGTCTTGATGAACCACTCATGTGGTTGCAATTTCCTGCTTAAGGAATCTGCTATTTGATTGTTGGATCCTGGTAGGTAAATTGCTTGAACTGTGGAACCTAGAGACAGAATTGAAGTCCATAACTTGACAGCTTCGCAACAACGGTTGTATGAACCCATGCCGCCCTGCTTGTTTATATAGAACATTGCCACTTGACTGTCCGTTCAAACTTGTATAATATGGGAATAAAGGAGATATTGAAACGTTTGAACAGTTAATCTGATTGCCCTTAATTCCAGGAGATTGATGGAATAAGTTCTCTCCTGAACTGTCCAATGCCCTTGTGTTGAGTAATTGTCCAGATATGCCCCCCAACCTATTTTGGAGGCATCTGTTGTTATAATCCTGGTTCCGTGAGATGCCTGAAATGGGGCTCCCACCAGAAGATTTTCCTGTTGTGTCACCATAAAAGCTTGCGTTTTAAGTGGCTGATAATAAATGTTTTGAAGAAAGAGGATCTAGATATTGAATCCATCTCTTTTTTAAGTACCTTGTAGTGGACACATTTTTAGATGTGCTAAAGGAAGAACACTGACTGTAGCGGCCATGTGTCCTAGGACAGTTACAATAGTACAAACAGTTGTTGTTTGAACTGATTGTAGATGGTGTACTAAGTGTACCAGAAGTTGAGCTCGAGATACTGGCAGTTTTTCCAGAGATTCCTGAGAATAAGGTCTGCTCCTATGAACGTTAATCTCTGAGTTGGGATTATATGTGATTTCTTGTAATTTATTAGAAACCTAACCTTCTGAGAAGATGAAATGTGAGCTGTTAAGCTTGAAGGTTTTGATGTGGAGAAGGTGCTACTATTAACCAATCGTCAAGATATGGAAAATAGCATGATCCCCTGTTGATATAAATAAAGCTACTGATGCTGTAAACACATTTGTGAATACTCTGGGGACTGAGTTAAACTGAATGGCAGAACCTTGTACTGGTAGTGCTGGCCCTGGAGTATAAACCAGAGGAATCTTCTGGAGATGGGATGGATAGGAATGTGTAAATAACATCTTGAAGATCTAGGTCTGTGAATCAGAAGTATTGTAGCCGATGTACTGATTCAAAATTTTTTTTTCAGAATAAATTTATTGAGCCTTCTTAGATCTAGTATTGCTCTTGTGCCGCCATCTTTTTTTTGCAATGAGGACATACTTGGAGTAAAATCCTTTGTTTCTCTCTTGAACAGGAACAGGTCTCTATGGCCTGCTCCTGAAGTAGTCTGTGAACTTCCTGTTGTAACTGTGGAACTTGGGACTTTGGGATATGAAGTGGTGTAGGTGGGCAATGTGTAAAATGAAGGGAATAACCTTTTTGAACTATCCTTAAAATCCATTGTCTGATGTTATTGAACTCCAAGCATCTACAAATCTCTGAATTCTGGCCCCCACCGGATCGTGAAGTGGAGATCTGGTGTCAAAAACTAGATGATAATTTTGATGTTGAGTAGCAACCGACTCTGAGAATGTCTCTCTCTTCCCCCTCTGTTGTGGAAAGTGGAACGGTTATGATTAGATTTAATATTGTAAGATGTATGCTGATTAGAATATGATTTAAGTTGTTGAAATCTATTTTTAGAAGAATAATAAGGTATTATTATTATTATTATTAATACATTTTTACCCCGCGCTTTCCCACACATAGCAGGTTCACTGCGGCTTACATAGTAATAGAATACAAAGTCTTGAAGGAGAATGTTACAAGTTGTAGTAAACATAGTAGCAGTGGGGTTTTGAGGATATGTAAATTGAGCATGGAGAGGTAAACAAAGATAGGATGAGCAAAGGAGAAGAGATTGGAGGGGTAAGGAGTAGGAAGGATGGAGAGGAAGAGATTGAGGAATGAGCATAAGGAGATTGTGAGACATGGTCAAAGGTATAATAATCGTCGGGCAGGAATCATATGGGTGGGCTTAAAAAGTAAGTTGGGTCATTAAGGTAAGCTTTCTTGAAGAGATGGGTCTTCAACATTTTCTGAATGGTAGATGGCGTTGATTGTTTGGATGGATCTTGGAAGAGAGTTCCAAAGCTGGCCTGCCCAAAAAGGAGAACTGGATGCATAGGAGGTCTTGTATTTAATACCTTTGCAGTTGGGAAGGTGTAAATTGAGGTAAGTACGAGAAGATGATGATCTATTTCTGGTTGGGAGGTCGATGAGGTTATTCATGTAGTTAGGGGATTCTCCATATATGATATTATGAATCAGAGTGTGGACTTTAAAATTTATTCTCTCTCTGATGGGGAGCCAATGAACCTTCTCTCGAAGAGGTGTTGCGCTATCGAATCTGACTTGCCAAAGATAAGTCTGGCTGCCGTGTTTTGGGTAGCCTGAAGTTCTTCAGGATTAGGGTCTACATCGTAAGAAAACACTGTTGTAGTAATCTGCGTGCGTGAGTACTGTGGATTGTACTAGGTTCCAAAAGGTGCCCAGGGGAAGGTATGATTGCACTCGTTTCAAAATCCACATCACATTAACATTTTTTTTTTGTGATGAAAGTAGCATGGTTTTCGAATGATAAATGGTTATCAATCGTTACTCCAAGTATTTTTAGGTTGTCAGATATGGAGAGTTTAACGTCTGGGGTGCTAAGAGTAGTCGGGAGAAGTGGAGAGTATTGAGATGAAAGGACTAGACACTGTGTTTTCTCTTTGTTTAATTTCATCTTGAAAGCGTTAGCCCAAGAGGTTATGGTGGTCATGCCTATATTTATTTTATCAGAGATTTCAGATAGATTGGATTTAAAGAGGATAAATATAGTGACATTTTCAGCATAGATGAGGAGATTAAGGCCATGTTTGGCTAGTAACTTGGCTAGGGGAATCATCATGAGGTTGAAGAGTATCGGGGAAAGCGGAGATCCCTGTGGTACCCCGCATTCAGATGACCATGGGGAAGATATGTTTGCAGTTCCTTTGACTTGGTAAGATCTTGTGGTAATAAAGCTTTTTATCCAGTTGATGGTATTGCCACCAATCCCAAGTTTGTCCAGAAGTTTTAGTTAGGATAGTATGATCAACCATGTCAAAAGCGCTGGATAAGTCAAATTGTAGGAGAAGGACACGGTTTCCAATTGCTATTTCTTGTTTGAATTTGGATATTAAGGTAAGAAGAACTGTTTCAGTGCTATGGGCTGAACGAAAGCCCAACTACGATTCGTGCAGGATGGAGAATTACCTTTTATAGTTTGATTTGGGATCCGATGTATATCCTTGTTCTAAGGTATCAAGTGTAGTATAATCTTCCTTGAGACCTTCAATTAGTTTCCTTAACCTTATCTCCAAATAATTACTGAGCAATGAGAATCTGCTACTTTTTCATGAATATCTTCTCCTAAAGCTGAAGCTCTCAACCAGAATAGATGTCTTGTTGCTACTGCAGTTGTTGCACCTCTTAAAGAGGTATCAAAATTATCGTGAGTCATCCAGATCATTTGTTTAGAACATTCTTCTAAATTTGTCATAATAGATAAAAATAGAGGAATGTTTTCCTGAGGTATGACAGACTGCAACTTTGATAAATCATTCATAATTGTATATAAATATTCCACATGGTGAAAAGTGTGAATTGAAATACGATCTGATAGCATAGCAGATTGAAAACTCTTTCTTGCCATTGTACCCATGCATTTTAAGTCTTTTGGAGGAGGATGATTAGTTATATCCATCTGAATCTTAGTCCGACGTATCGCTGATTTAACCACCAGTGATGCGTAGGGAAGATGATTTTTCCCATGACCTAAAACATCCTGTACCTTATACTTATTCTCTAATGCCCTCTGAGTAGGTCTTAAAGAATAAGAATTTGACCAAAGTAACGTGGTGGTCTTGAAGCACATGAGCCACAGGAAGGGCGACAGACTCTTTAGAAATGTTTAGATATTTGGTAACTGACCTTTTATCATCTGGTTGACAACTCTGAGAGGATGGAGGAATATTCAATGTTTTAGATAACTAAAAACTAGCTGAGAGGTGCCTAGCTCTACCACCAGCTGCCTTTCAGGTGCTGTGGAGGACTTGCAGCTCATCTGCATATCCTTACAGCCTTCTCCGGGGTGACACCCAGGTCCACTCCGATCCACTCAGGGCCTCCGCTCTAGGTGCCCAGCGCTCCCACCAGGTGCTGTGGAGGACTTGCAGCCCTTCTGCATTTCCTCACAGCTGTATCCGGGGTGACTCCAGTTGCACCCACGATCTTCCCAGGGCCTTCGCTCCAAGTGAACAGAGTTTCCAGGTGCTTTTTGGCTGGGATCAGGCGACCCTCAGGGGGGAGGAATGCTGGCTTCGGCCTAACCCCTGGTAAGCCTTTCCTCAGCTGACAGGTGCCCAGCTCTACCACCGGCTGCCTTTCAGGTGCTGTGGAGGACTTGCAGCTCATCTGCATATCCTTACAGCCTTCTACGGGGTGACACCCAGGTCCACTCCGATCCACTCAGGGCCTCCGCTCTAGGTGCCGGCGCGCGGGGCATTTTTCTCTTTACATCTAATCTTCCCAGCTGCTAAAGTACCTCAGTCATTTATGGCCCCTATTCACATTCTCTTCCTAGCCCTGTCCCTTCCTAATCTTTTCCCTCACCCCCTACCTCTCTCCGCTACAGGAACTCACTGCCCATCCATCGACTTCATCACCTCACCTTCTCTCCTACCCTCTTCCTCCCTCTTGGCTTTTAATCTCCGCCTCTTTCTTCCATCCATTTTGCCTTCCCCATTCCACCTAAATACCTGATGCCTTCGTGGCCACACCTCTCCTACTCTCCTCCGCTCTCTTTTACTCCTTCTCTTACTCTCAGCCGGTGACATCAATCCCAATCCTGGCCCCCCTCACCAACTATTATCCCAACTCTATAGATCTCACCGCGACCTCTCTAACCTCATCTCTATTTCTCTACTCCCCTCCTCTTCTCTGCCCTTCTCTTGCACCCTATGGAATGCCCGCTCTATCTGTAACAAACTTGCCTATATCCAGGACCTCTTTATCTCGCGTCACCTCCATCTGCTCGCCATAACAGAAACCTGGCCTCTGCCCTGATGACTCTGCTTCAGTCGCAGCCCTGTGCCATGGCGGTTATCTATTTTCACATACTCCTCGCCCTGCTGGCCGTGGGGGCGGGCCTACTTCTCTCTCTCCTCCTCCAGATTTCAACCCCTTCTTCCACCTCAATCTCACTGTTTTTCCTCCTTTGAAGTCCACTCTATCTGCCTTTTCTCTCCTCTGCCTCTTCGAATAGCGGTCATTTATCGTCCCCCTGATAAGTCCCTTTCATCCTTTCTCAGTGACTTTGACGCCTGGCTTGCCTTCTTCCATGATCCTTCCTCCCCCTCTCTCATCCTTGGTGACTTTAATAGTCCTGCTAATGATCTTTCCAACTCTTATATTTCCAAGTTACTCGCTTTAACGTCCTCCTTTAATCTCCAACTATGCTCCACCTCCCCCACTCATCAAAATGGTCACTGTCTTGATCTCATCTTCTCCTCCAACTGTTCACCCTCTAGTTTCCTTGCCTCTGATCTTCCCTCCTCTGATCACCATCTTATAAACTTTCACACTTAAATCTCCTCCCTCCCAGTCCCGTCCTATATTATCTAATTTATCTAGGAATCTTCACGATATTGACCCTTCATCTCTATCCTCCCATGTTTCAAACCTCCTCTCTACTGTGGCACCATCCACGTCTGTCAACGAGGCTGTTTCTTCTTTCAACAATACTCTATCCTCTGCCTTAGACACTCTTGCACCTTTGATGACCCGCCCTGTAAGGCGTACAAAACCCCAACCTTGGCTGACTTCTAATATCCGCTACCTACGTTCCTGTACCCGCTCCGCCGAACGCCTCTGGCGGAAATCTCGGGCCCTTGCTGACTTCTTACACTAAGTTCATGCTGACCTCCTTCCAATCTGCTCTTTTACGTGCCAAACAGGATTATTATATCCAACTGACCAACTCTCTTGGCTCTAATCCTCGACTTCTCTTCACCACATTGAACTCTCTCCTCAAGGTGCCCCCCTCCCCCAACTCCCCCTTCATTATCTCCTCAGACCCTTGCTGAATTCTTTCACAACAAGGTTCAAAAGATAAACCTTGCTTTCTCTACCTCACCACCTCTCCCTCCACTAGTCCGTTCCCCTCTCTCTCCTTCCCCTCATTCCCTTTCCTCCTTTCCTGAAGTTACTATTGAGGAAACTACACTTCTCCTTTCTTCCTCAAAATGTACCACCTGTTCCTCTGATCCCATTCCCACCCACCTTCTTAATGCCATCTCTCCTGCTCTTATTCCTTTTATCTGTCACATTCTCAACCTCTCACTTTCCACTTCGACTGTCCCTGCTGCCTTTAAACATGCTGTGGTCACACCTCTCCTTAAGAAGCCTTCACTCGACCCTACTTGTCCCTCTAATTACCGACCCATCTCCCTCTTTCCTTTTCTCTCCAAATTACTTGAGCGTGCTTGTTCACCACCGCTGCCTTGATTTTCTCTCCTCACATGCTATTCTTGACCCACTACAATCTGGTTTTCGCCCTCTCCACTCAACCGAAACTGCGCTTACTAAAGTCTCCAATGACCTATTACTGGCTAAATCCAGAGGTCAATATTCCATCCTCATTCTTCTTGATCTTTCCGCTGCTTTTGACACTGTCGATCACAGCATACTTCTCGATACCCTGTCCTCACTTGGATTCCAGGGCTCTGTCCTTTCCTGGTTCTCTTCCTACCTCTCCCTCCGCACCTTTAGTGTTCACTCTGGTGGCTCCTCTTCTACTTCTATCCCTCTGCCTGTCGGCGTACCTCAGGGTTCTGTTCTTGGTCCCCTCCTCTTTTCTATCTACACTTCTTCCCTTGGCTCATTAATCTCATCTCATGGCTTTTCCTACCATCTCTATGCTGATGACTCCCAAATCTACCTTTCTACCCCCGATATCTCACCTTGCATCCAAACCAAAGTTTCAGCGTGCTTGTCTGACATTGCTGTCTGGATGTCTCAACGCCACCTGAAATTAAATATGACCAAAACCGAGCTTCTCATTTTCCCCCCAAACCCACCTCCCCGCTCCCCCCCCATTTTCTATTCTGTTGATGGCTCTCTCATTCTCCCTGTCTCCTCAGCTCGAAACCTTGGGGTCATCTTTGACTCTCCTCTCTCCTTCTCTGATCATATCCAGCAGATTGCCAAGACCTGTCGTTTCTTTCTTTACAACAGCCGTAAAATCCGCCCCTTTCTTTCCGAGCACTCTACTAAAACCCTCATCCACACCCTTGTCACCTCTCGTTTAGACTACTGCAATCTGCTTCTTGCTGGCCTCCCTCTCCCCTCTCCAGTCGGTTCAAAACTCTGCTGCCCGTCTCATCTTCCGCCAGGGTCGCTTTACTCATACTACCCCTCTCCTCAAGACCCTTCACTGGCTCCCTATCCGTTTTCGCATCCTGTTCAAACTTCTTCTACTAACCTATAAATGTACTCACTCTGCTGCTCCCCAGTATCTCTCCACACTCGTCCTTCCCTACACCCCTTTCCGTGCACTCCGCTCCATGGATAAATCCTTCTTATCTGTTCCCTTCTCCACTACTGCCAACTCCAGACTTTGCGCCTTCTGTCTCGCTGCACCCTACGCCTGGAATAAACTTCCTGAGCCCCATCCTTGGCCACCTTTAAATCTAGACTGAAAGCCCACCTCTTTAACATTGCTTTTGACTCGTAACCACTTGTAACCACTCGCCTCCACCTACCCTCCTCTCTTCCTTCCCGTTCACATTAATTGATTTGATTTGCTTACTTTATTTATTTTTTGTCTATTAGATTGTAAGCTCTTTGAGCAGGGACTGTCTTTCTTCTATGTTTGTGCAGCGCTGCGTACGCCTTGTAGCGCTATAGAAATGCTAAATAGTAGTAGTAGTAGTAGGTATGCGATGATGAGACAGTGTGTTTTTTCTGTATTAAGTTTTAGTTGGAATGCATTTGCCCATGAATTCATAATGTTTAAGCTGCGCTTGATTTCGTTGGTGATTTCTGCCAGACCATGTTTGTAGGGGATGTATAATGTAACGTCATCAGTGTAGATAAATGGGTTGAGGCCTTGGATGGATAAGGCCTTGGCTAGTGGGGTCATCATGAGGTTGAAAAGGATCGGTGATAATGGTAATCCTTGCGGTACTCCGCAGTTTGGTTTCCAGGGTGACGATATGTTTGTGCTTGATTTCACTTGATATGTTCTGGTGGTTAGAAAACCCTTGATCCAACTGAGAGTGTTTCCACCAATTCCGAAGTGATCTAGGAGTCTTAGCAGTATGTTATGGTTGACCATGTTGAACGCACTGGACTGTCAAATTGGAGAAGGAGAATGCATTTGCCTATTGCAATTTCTTGCTTGAATTTAGTTAGGAGAGTAAGTAGAACTGTTTCGGTGCTGTGTAGGGGGCGAAATCCTGATTGTGACTCATTGTCACAATGGTGACGGTTTCCTTGTCTGTGCTCACGTCACCCTCTGGTGGCCAGAACCAGTGGCTGCTATGAACTGTCACCCATTCCAGATTTCAGTCCAGTCTGGTCCGGATCTTCCTGGCTGCCAGACTTGCTTTTCTTGTTTGTGCCTGAACAGCACCCGTAGCTGCCTTGTGATTCCTGCAGCTGAACTTCAGCTGCTAATGGGCTTTATTAACCACCTGGAAACTTCTGTGTTTGCCTTTGCATCGTCTAAGGTCCCTGGTTTGTTGGTGCTTTGTTGCACTTCTGCCTAGTCTGGTTTCTTGTTTGAGTTTCTTGTCCGGTTCTAGTTAGTCTGTGTGAAGTTTAGTTTAGGTTTATTGCTTATTTATTAGTCTTGTTTCTGGTCTGTATTCTTGGTCTAGTTTCTATTTGTCTGTCTCTCTCTCTTAGTGGCTGCATGGCAGCTTTCAGTCCTGACTCTTGTCTGTCAGTGTTTATACCCTGTTTCAGTGGCTGCTTGGCAGCTTTCAGTTCCTGTCCTCTAGCTTGTCCAGTTCCTGCCTTGTGTAGTATTGTCTGTCTGTGAGTCCTAGCCCAGTTTCCTGCTTTGCTGCCCTTGTATATTCCTTTCCCCTTTGACCCTCAGTTCCTGTTCAGCCTAGTGGGTATCCAGTTCCTGCCCTGTCCGGTAAGTCCTGCCGGATGCCTGCACCCAGGGGCTCAACCCCTGAGGAACGGTGGTCAAGTGCTGGTGAAGTCTAGCTGTTTCTGTCAGAGTTCTGCCTTGTCTCTGGTGTGGGGTGGTTTTGCCTACCGCTGCTGCTCCACAGCAGTGGTCCAAGGGCTCACGAACCTAGTTTCTGCCTTGAAAACCTGACACTCATGTAGTATAGTAAATTTTTTTATGTAGTCATTAAGTTGTTTGGTCACCAGTCCTTCCATTAGTTTGACTACTAATGCGATAGATGCTACTGGGTGGTAGTTAGTGATGTTGTTTGTTTTTTTCTTGATGTCTTTTGGTATTGGGGTGAGCAAGATGCTGCCTTTTTCTTTAGGGGAAGTGCCCTGCTGAAGCATGAAGTTTAAGTGGGATGTGAGATCTGTTATGAAGCGATGGGGGGCAGATTGTATTAGGTAGCTGGGGCAGGTGTCCAGATGACAGTGGCTGTTAGAGTATATTTTTATCGCTTGGGTAACTGTATCGGAACTGAGAAGAGCGAAGTTTGATCATATTCAGTCCGCAGGGTATTCACCAGGGGTTGAGTCTAGACTGTTAATGAAGCTTTCTATGTCCGTGTTGTCCAGAGGTAGAGTTTTGCGTAAGTTTATAATTTTTTCATTGAAATATTTTGCAAGGTTGTCTGCAGATGGGATGTCAGTGTTGGTTGTGATGACCGGCGTTGTGTCTAGTAATTTGCTCACAAGATGGTATAGTTCCCTCGTGTTTTTGTAGTCCGGCCCAATTTTAGTTTTGTAGTACGACCTCTTGGTCTGTCTTATTGTGTATTTGTATTTCCTTTGTATTTGTTTCCATGCGTTGAGTGCATAGGCGGTCGGTGGCCCAACTGTTTGGGGAGGCTAAAGGGGACGGTGTTAGGGGTGGGACCAGGGGTGGAGCTTAAATCCATAATTGTCTGATAACACGCAGAAAAAATAAATAAATAAAAATAAAACTCACAATTAATACCTTTTATTAAATTTAGATATTAGATATGTACCATATGTCAAAGAATAAAGTGGTTGCTCAAAGCATATACTAACCACAATCGCTCAACTGCAAAACACTATGCACAACTTTGTGCAAAAACACACTCAGAACCTTAAAGTACCATAAATATTACACTGGGCAGAACCTAATACACCAATATACCACCCACACGGAAAATGCAGACTGTCAACAATATGAAACAAGGGATCATATCATCACAATTCTCATGTAGAGCCACAAAACACCCTAATTCATGTTTAATGTGGGATAAAATGCCATAAATAAGTAAATAAATATAAACTTTAATGTTGAGCACCTGATTCTCAAAGTGGACATATTCCAAACACTATAATGAAAATAAAATGATCTTTTCTACCTTTGTTGTCTGGTGACTTTGTTTTTCTGATCATGCTGGCCCAGTATCCGATTCTGCTGCTATCTGTCCTCTTAACTCCGTTTCCAGGGCTTCCTTTCCATTTATTTCTTCCTCATTTCTTGTCCTACATCTGTAAGTAAAAGCTGGGTCCTCCTCAGACTTGACTGTCCAGTGCATCCAGCTTCTGCCTATTTTCTTCATCCATGTGCAGTTTTTCTCTCTTCCTTTTCCCTCATCTCATCTCCTTCCTCACTCTTCCCTCCCCTCCATCCATGTCCAGCATTTCTTCTCTCTCCCTTCCTCTCCTCCTCCATGTCCAGCAACTCTCCTCTCCCCTGCCCCCCTCCAGCCATCCACACCCACCCAGCGATTTTCTTCGCTCCCCTGCCCCCTCCAGCCATCCATACCCACCCTTAACAATTCTCCTTGCTCCCCTGCCTCCGTCACAGCAGCCGCAGTGAAAGCCCGCCTCTAGCCTTGTAAGCCTTCCCTTCATTTTAGTCAGTGTCCCGCCCTCGCGGAAAGAGGAAATGACGTCAGAAGAAGGCGGGACACCGACGGGAACGAAGGGAAGGCTTACAAGTGAAATATTCAGATCCTTTTCTCAATAGAGAAACCTCAAACTTGTAAATTTCCACCAATCTCTTTTCACTCATATTTTCTCATTTACCACATAATCAGGCACTCTTTTATCATTTCAATTCTTTCTATCAATCCTTACACAACACGAGCTCAAAGCTGCATGTCCTCTCTCTTCTCTCTGTTCCTGGGCAGATTTCTAACAGGAGCTGCTCATCCAATCAGAGAGCTCTATTTGAATGCAGATTAACATACAGACACTCTAAAGGGAATTTTTAGTCAAAAACACTAGACAAGCCCTTCGTTTTTTGATCAAACTTCACATTTTTGATCAGAGCCATGCCCATTAAGGCTGTAAACATTTCCAACAATTTTTACCCATAAATATGCAAATGAGAACCTCCCCAAAACTGACTAATTTGCATATGATTTATGTTTCAATCATTTTTATTCAAAACTTAAGAAGAAAAGTTATCATCATCATGTATGAACGTCTGATATTTTCCCCCCATGTGGCAAAACTAACACATAGTACGTCTACCCCAACAAATAGAACTTAACCTTCCCTCCCCTTCCCCTCCCACCCCCCCCTTTTTTTCTTTTGCTATGGCATCAAATGAACATAATAACGCAGGGTACAGGGCAATATTTAGAAGTTTAACAGTCTACTCCAGGCAGTTGGAGTCAGAGTATTCCAAAAGGGAGTCCAAGTGAGTTGGAAACGCACTCCAGTCTTCGTTTTAAAATCTGTAATTCCCACCCTCTCTACCCGCAGTAATGTTATCATACGCACACGCCACTGCGATACTGTAGGGTAGTTGTATGTAAGCCATTCTGAGAGTATTGCTTGTTTAGCCACTACAATAGCTTTGCGTACAAAAGCGGTAAATCCTGATGGGACAGGGTGTATGAGAACAGGATGGCCCAGGAGCACCGCCGCGTCATACTTCCAGCCCGCCTTCCACATCTCAGAAACATATTGTACTAGCTCCTTCCAAAATCGGATTATGCCCTTGCAGGACCAAAACATGTGCCCGAGGGTGGCCCCCGGATCCCTGCATTTGAGGCACTCTCCCCAAGGCGAGAGTCCCATGTGAAAGGCTCTTCTGGGAGAAATGTAGAGTCGAAGAGCAAATTTGTATTGTAGCTCCCAGTGCTGCGTTATGTTCATTGTTTTGCGCATTGTAAGCACATGGGACTTGAACTGAGGCAACGTAAGGGCCATGGGGATATCTCGTTTCCAGGCAGCCAGTAACTTGGCATAGTCTAGTTCGGTAACTGTGTCCCTGATGTGCCTGTGATGGAACGTGAGGGGCACTTTTTGCTGTGCCTCTAAAGAGAATGCTGTTGCCAACTCTTCCTGGACATCCTCCGCCAGCGCCTCCCAGGACAAGGAACGTATATAATGCTTTAGCTGTGCATAATAGAACTCATCGGAGGGTGGGAAGGCGTATTCAGCACAGAGCTCCTGAAATGGCTTTATCTGTCCTTCACGGGCAAGTACTTGTAACAAGTATACTATCCCTCTCCTTTTCCATCTGCGGAACACCGAACACAGCTTTCCAGGTGCAAAGGCAGGCAAGTATGGTATAACCTTTGAAGAAAATCCGTGTAATTTACAGATCCATTTCCAAGTTGCTTTTGCTGATGTCATTATTCCTGTATGCTTCAGTAGGGGTGGCAATGGTAATCCCATCGTGTGCAAATAGCTGCTGAAGTGCGTTTCTGGGTATAATTGTAATTCCAGTTCTGTATTTGTATGGTCCTGTGTTCTGCGAAACCAGTCAGTGATGTGGCGCATGCCACTAGCTATTGTTAGATATTTCATGTTCAGTAGTCCCAAACCCCCATATTCTACCGGTATACTCAGTGTTGGAATGGAAAGGCGGGGTTTCTTCCCACTCCACAAAAATTTTTGCACTAACCTCATTAATTTCTTTTCCTCCCCCCTCTTTAAGTAAAGCGGGAGAGTTTGAAAAACATAGAGCCACTTTGTAACTACAATCATGTTGTACAATGCAATACACCCCAGGAGAGAGAGTGGAAGGGATCCCCATGCCTGCAATTGTTTTTCAGTGTCTTTCAATAAGCGTTGTATATTTAGCTCCTATAACTGGGACAAATCAGCTGGAATACATACTCCTAAGTACTTAATCGTGCCCTGCGCCCACTGTAAGGGAAACTTTCCAGGCCAAGATGTTTTGACGTCTGGTAAAATGGGAAGTGCAATGGATTTGTGTAAATTTAATTTAAAGCCAGAAAATTTCCCAAATTGTTCAATTATCTGCAGCAGCCTGCTTAAGCTCTGGGTAGGGTTTTTCAATAGTACCAGCAGATCATCTGCGTAGGCCAACGCCCTGATGTCATGACCTGCCAAGGTGACCCCCTCAAGGTCCTGGGTAGATGCAATGATCCTCAGCAGTGGCTCCAAGGATAAAACAAAAAGTAGCAGGGAGAGTGGACACCCCTGTCTCGTTCCACGACATATTTGGAACTCTGACTCTCTTGTGCCATTTACAAGAACCCTCACCGTGGGCTGGCAATATAGAGTACAAACAGCCCGCAGGAACCACCCCGCTATACCATGCTTTCTAAGGTCTGAAACAAGAATTCCCACCCGACCCGGTCAAAGGCCTTCTCCGCGTCTAAACTTACTACTAAGGAGGGCCCTCCATCTTGTTTACATGCTGCAATTGCCAGCAAGAGTTTCCTGACATTGTGTACTGAATGCCTGCCTCTCACAAACCCTACCTGTTCTGCGTTGATCAACTGCGGTAAGAACTGGGCCAATCTCTCCGCCAACATTTTAGCTATTATTTTAATGTCTACATTGAGGAGAGAGATTGGCCTATAAGACTCAGCCCTGTCATGGGGTTTACCCGGCTTAGGTATTAACAATATGACAGCCGTGTTAGCATATCTTGGAAATTGTCCCGTTTCTATAACCTCATTGTAATATTCTAATAGAGCTGCCAGGGCTTCCCCAGGTAGACTTTTGTAATATTCTCCTGTGAAACCATCAGGGCCTGGAGCTGAGCGCAGCTTTAGGGACTTAATCACCTGTTGTAGTTCTCCCAGCCCTAAGGGCATATTCAAGGCCTCTAACTCTTCTGCTGTGATTTTGGAGAGCCCCGCATGGTGTAGGTACTCTTGCATGGCCTGCTCTGGGGGTGGGGGGGGGGGGGGGTGCCTCTGCCATATATAGGGTAGCAAAATACTCTATAAATACCTGACCTATCTGCTCTTTCTCTGTTGTGGGCCTACCTTTTAAGTCTTTTAACATTGTAACCGTACGGGGACCCCCCCAATTCTTGATTAAACTGCTCAGCATTCTACCAGTCTTATTACCGAATCTCTGTAGTTTATATTTGTAATAGAGGGCTGACCTGGTCTCTTTCTCATGTAACAAACTATTCAGTGCTACCTGTGTGGATTTTAAGGTTTCAAAGGTAGCTTTAGATGGGTGGTGTATGTAGATTCTTTTAGCCCTACTCAATTGTCGCTCTAACTGTAGTATCCCCGCTGCCCTCTTCTTATTCTTGAGGCTGCAGTAAGCTATAATGGCGCCCCTTAATACCGCATTAGATGCAGACCCAAACAGTTCGGGTTGGCTTACGGCATGCTCCCCATTGAAGCGTACATAGTCTGCCCAGCTCTTGTGGATATGGCTCTTTAAATGTGGGTCTGAGTGTAAGTAAGCCGGGTATCTCCATCCATTCGCACCCCTTTGCCAGCTGTAACATTCAACTCCACCCATATTAGAGCATGGTCCGAGATTTCTTCTGGCCCTATAGTGGCAGTATTGACTAGGTGAAATATGGATCGGTCTAATAATATATAATCTATCCTGGCGCACGATCCATGTGCCCTCGATCTGTGTGTGTAGTCCCTTTCTCCATAGTGTAGGATCCGCCAGGGGTCCACCAAATTGAGCGTCTTATTAAATGCTTGGAACTCTTTGGAGCGTGCCCCTCTATATTGTAATTCCCTCGGGTTGGAACAATCCTGACAGGGGTCCATTACCGCATTGAAATCTCCTGTCACTATCAATCTAGCATTATGGTGTTGTAAACAAGTTCCAGCCAAGGACTTAAAGAAAGTTGGATCATAATTGTTAGGACCATATAGTACTAGCAACAAAAAAAACCATCCCTTGCAGCCACACTTTAAGTAATATGTAGTCTCCTTTACTCCCTTTACCCATTAAGGTTACCTTGTATGGGAGTCCCTTCTGAAACAACACTGCCACCCCTCCTTTCCTCCCTTGGGATGTGGCCGCATACACCTCACTCACCCATAATTTCTGTAATTTAGCATGTTCTAGATCAGTGTTTCCTGGAGACACGCAATATCCGCTTTATGCCTTTTCAGTGCTGCTAAGATTTTAGATCTCTTTATCGGGGAGGTAATGCCACCCACATTCCATGAAATTTTTCTAGCAGACATATGTTATACGCAACTCATTTACTAGTGTTTGTTGACTTCTTATAGTATCTGGCTTCTTGCCAGCACATGTTGACATAGCATCTTTACCATTCCAGCTCTGTTCTCCCTCCTGCCCTTTCCAACCCGTCCAAGCAAATTGAGTAAGCCTAACACCCTGCCGCATGCCAAATCCCACCCTCATCTTCCATATCAAACCAATAACAAAAAACAAACCCAAATCCCCTCCCAATCCCCCAAACACACATTCAGACCCCCAACCATCTCCAGGCCGAGGCCTGGCGATGTACAGAGTCACCAGGCTTGCAGAAAGTTCTCGCCCTGGACTCTGATTTGTTCACCACTCACTATAGTTACTTGTGCAAACCTCGTATGCCCAACAGCACTTACTAAACACATCAGTCTCCTTCAATAATGTTGTGTTCTTGCAGCACTGTTTTAGCGTCTGCAACTGATTTGTAAACTCACCACTGCCCTTGGATATGGATTCTCAAGTGTGCTGGGTACTGAAGTGTGAATCTTATTTGTTTCTGCGCCAGCTTAGCGCATATGGGATGAAATTTTCTCCGTTGCTCTTGTACTCCCACAGAGTAATCTTGAAACATCAAAACTTGCCATCCCTCATAGATTAAGTCCGCTCGACGTATTTTGAATCCATTTAGAATTTCAACTTTGTGTCAGTAATTAAGCAGCTTTGCTACTATCACTCTCGGCCTATTTTGCAGGTCTGATTTGCGGCCTACTCTGTGCGCCCTCTCTATCACCACAGGTCCCAAGGAATCAGAAAGCGCCAGCTCCTTAGTCAGCCAATCCGTCAGCCATGACACCAAGTTTCGTTCAGGTATACTTTCTGCTAGGCCCACTATTCGGATGTTATTCTGCCGAGAGCGATTTTCTAAGTCTTCTAATTTTTCTGCTTGCTCCTGCAATTGCTGTTTGATCACAAGTAAGTCTGTGCTGTAACCCTGTGAATCATCCTCTAGGGCTGAGACTCTTGTTTCAAGGTCCTCTGTTCTAGTCTCTAGTCCCTCTAATTTTGTGTGAAATAGATCCAATTTTTGGTTGAAAGCTTCCCATTTAGGTTTCCAAGCCTTTTCCACTGCTTCTGTTAGCTGCACAAGTTGTAACTCAGAGAAGGACTGCTCCGTCGCCATCTTGGCTTCTGGGGTGACGAACTTGCTTTTATCTTTCTCCTTTTTTGCAGCTCTAAGTGCCATCCCAGCTGGAGTTTTATTTGTCCATAGAAGTTAATTAGGGTTAACAGCCTCAGTAATTAAAGTTAATGGAGCGGATTCCAGATTTAACAGGGCGAGGGCTCTCGGAGCTCCAGCTAGACACAGCTGCTCAGCTCATTGCACCATGTGACTCCCTTGCATATGATTTAAACAAATTTGAGTACATAGCATAGCAAGCCCATCTCCTAGCACCTAAATTCTGCAATTAGATTTAATGAAAATACTTTTAAAACTTATATTTAGAACTTTTAAAATCTCAGGTGTCAGTGCAAGTCTCTTTGGTATGAACTGCTCATGCAGGAAGTCATCCTCGTTAAATATCTCCCTGGCAACCCAGGACACCTCCAGCTAACCCCCCTGCTCTCCCAGCAGTAAAGTAAACAAATTAAACCATAAACCAATTTCTACAACTGGTTACACAAGGCTAGAGACGGGCTTTCACTGCAGCTGCGAGGATGGAGGTAAATCAACAATTTAAACCCCCCAGAGCAGCGGGACTCCTGGGAGAAACAGCTGATCCATCCCGCTGCAACAGGGGAGGCTTAGCCTCCCCAAGCCTCTTATACCGGGTGCCTATGGTTGAGTGTGTGTTCGTTTTTCATTTTTTTCCATGCGCGTTCCAGTTTCCTTGATTGTGTTTTTAATTTTTTCAATTCTTCATTGAACCACGGTATCGAGTTGTGCCTGCGTGAAGTTCTTGTTTGCAAGGGTGCTATTTCGTCTAGTATGTGTCTGCATCTTTTGTTCCATTCTGAGAGGTAGTATATGGAGTCTGTTTGTGCTGTCCAATCGTTATTGTATATCTGTTGCCAGAAAGTATCCGAGTGTATCTGGCCTCTCGTGGTGTAGGTTGTGTGTTCTCGTGTGTGGAGAGAACCCCTTTTCCACCATTTTAGGGATAGGTTTAGTTTGCAATGGTCGGTCCATGGTGTTTCTGTCCATCTAGTTTGTGTTATGGCTATGTTCTGATCAGTGGACAGTTTGTGTGATATGAGGTCGAGTGTATAATCCTTTGCATGGGTTGTTTGCATGTATGGCCATGTAAGATCGCATAAATGAAGGAAGTCCTTACATTCTCGTGCGTTGGTAGAGTTTGGGTCTTCTAGGTGAAGATTAATGTCTCCTAAAACTAGTATATTGGAGTTGGATACACATGTGTTAGAAACGAAGTCCATGAAGTCTGCTTGGTTTTCATTCCAGTTGCATGGTGGTCTGTAAAACAGGACATAATTTAGGTGGTCGAGCAGGGTTTTATGGTGGATTCTGATTGAGGCTATCTCGAGGTGGGTTGTTATAGATTCGGCAGTGGTTTCAATAGTGAGGTTAGATCGGTCTATAAGAGCTATGCCTCCTCCTCTCTTTTCTTTTCTGGTCCAGCGAGTGATTTTATATCCTGGAGGACATAGGTTTAAGATAATAGGGTCTTCCTGATCATGGATCCAAGTTTCAGTGAAGAGTAGATCAAGTTTCGCTGACGTGATCCAATCTGTTATTATTGTTGTTTTGTTTACTACGGATCTGGCATTGACATACCCTACTTGAATTTTTTGGTATGAGTCTTCTGCGTTTGGTGTTATATGGACTTTTGTTAGTTGTCGTTTCTTAGTTTGTGTGGATTTTTTATAAACTTTCTTTTCCTTTTGTTGAGGTTGTACACATGTTGGTGTTCTTCCTTTGTTTTGGTTATTGTTGGTTTGGTGTGGTGTGTCTGTTCAGTATTCGGTGACTGTATATTATGGGTATATTGTTGATTTCTGCGAATGGGATGGTTAATGTTAGGTAGATCAAGGATAAGGAGTAGATTGATAAGAGCAGTTTGGCGGTGTTCATTATGGTATCAATTCGCTTGGGCTATTAGTAGGTCGTGTTTGATGGGGTGCTTTTGTTCTTTGTGACGGAGTCTTGTGTTCTGGTCTACTGTGTTTTGTGTATCTTCGGCTTGTCTATTGAGTTGTTGGTGTCTATGGTGGATCTGATGTTACATTTAATGGTTATGTATAGATTGTTTACTCACGGTTAGATACTCAGATGTGCTGCCCTAGGGCGCAGAGACTCCGCAAATCTTGGAGTTGTGTTGGTGGCTGAATTTAGGAGTCTGGGGAGAGACCGTTAGATGTTCAGGTGTGCTGCTCCAGGATATAGTGACTCTGTAGCTTTAAGAGCTGTGTTGATGGTTGGATCGGTGCTGTGTCCTTGGTTGGAGGTAGAAATCTGGAGAGATACTTGTTGAGCAGGAAGGTTGGGCCGGTGTATGGCCAGCTCTAGGCTTGTCCAGGTGGGTCTACGCTCTGGAGCAGAGGCGGGCTGCCTGCTGACTCCAACGGATGCTGCGTAGGTGGGAGCGTTTGCCATGGCAGTCTGGAGCTGTGATGGGCACATCCTGCTCGATCGGGAGCGCCCCTCCTGCCCAGCCCTAGTCAGCTTCCCCCAGCGCGTCCTGGACCAGGCCGGAGCGACTTCCATGATCTGGTTCCCTGCTTGGTGGTTGGGAGGGCTGGCTCACATCCAGCGCCGGATCACGCAGCCCTCAACTCATCTGTTCGGGAGCCGTCCGGCGCCTCATCGGGGCTCGGCTTTCGCTCCGCCGGAGCGTGTCCTCGGGGTTTGGAACCTCCCAGGTGGGAGTGTCTCGCGTCACTCCTGCCCAGCCCTGGTCAACTTTCTTTGGCGCGTTCTGGGCCAGTCTGGGTGTTCACCGTCTGGTCTCCCGCCTGGCGGGCGGAAGATCGGGCTATCTCACCTCAACAACGGTTGGATTAGCGTGGCCCTCGGCTCGCCTATTCGGGGCCTTCCGACACTTCACTGGGCTCCATCTTTCGCTCCGTAGGAGCTCGTCCCTAGGGCTCTGAGCCTTCCCAGCTACATAATGCAAGGTTCCATGTTAGGAGTCACCAACCAAGAAAGGATCTAGGTGTTATCATTGATGATATGTTGAAACCTTCTGTCTAGTGTGCTGAGGTGGCTAAGAAAGCAAATAGAATGTTAGGAATTATTAGGAAAGGAATGGAAAACAAAAATGAGGAGTTATAAAGTCCTTGTATCGCTCCATGGTGTGACTGCACCTCGAATATTGTGTTCAATTCTGGTCACCGCATCTCAAAAAAGATATAGTGGAATTAGAAAAGGTGCAGAGAAGGGCGACAAAAATGATAAAGGGGATGGGACAACTTCCCTTATGAGGAAAGGCTAAAGCGGCTAGGGCTCTTCAGCTTGGAGAAAAGACGGCTGAGGGGAAATATGATAGAGGTCTATATAATATATAATAATGATTGGAGTGGAAAGGGTAGACGTGAAGCGTGTTTACTCTTTCCAAAATACTAGGACTAGGGGGAATGCAATGAAGCTTCAAAGTAGTACATTTAAAACGAATCCGAGAAAACATTTCTTCACTCACGTGTAATTACCTCTGGAATTCGTTGCCAGAGAATGTAGTAAAGGTGGTTAGCTTAGCGGGGTTTAAAAAATGTTTGGCCGGCTTTCTAAAGGAAAAGTCCATAGACCATTATTAGAATGGACTTGGGGAAAATCCACTGCTTATTTCTGGGATAATGTCAGGCTTCTTCCCTGGAAGCACTGGGTTTGTGAGCCCTTGGACCACTACCGTGGAGTGGCCGTGGCAGGCAAGGTCACCTTCAAATCAGAGACGAGGCAAGGCTGGACTGGAACTCCGGACTGGAGTTCTGCACTGGAATACACAGGACTGGAACGCACTGGACTGGAACCCACTGGACTGGTACACACTGGAGTGGAGCCCGCTGGACTGGAACACAAGGGACCGGAAGCCGCTGGACAAGAACACACTGGACCTAGGCTTCACCTACGCTTAGCCACCATTCCCCGAGGGTTGAGCCCTCAGGTTCGGGCAGCCGGCAGGGCTTACAGGAAAACCGGAACTGGAACTAGCAAGCAGGAACAACAGGAATCAGGATACAGAAGTGCCCCCAGGCACCTAGGCGAAAACAAGGCAGACAGGCAGGGAATGTCCGGGTTCCGGCAATAGTCAGGTCTGTCCACAGGCAAAGAATATTCGGGTTCAAGCAGTAGTCGGGTCAGGCAGCAGGCAGCAAGTATCGGGGTTCAGGCAGTAGTCGGGTCAGGCAGCAGGCAGCAAGACTATGGCTGGTGCTCCAGTAGCATGGAGTACTGGCAGTGGACAGGACTAGGGCTGAAGCTCCAGAAGCAAAGGAAAACACACGCGGGAAAACCAGAAACCTAAACACAAGAAAACTAGTAAAGCTGTACACAAGCTAACAAGAAAGCTATGCCCAAGCTAACTAGTCATACGCTAGGAACTCACACAACACAACACACAGGAGAACTAGTAAAGCTGTACACAAGCCAACAAGAAAAGCTATGCCCAAGCTACTAGTAACAAGCTAGAAACTCACACTGAATTGGACAAGGTAGCAGTGCACAGAGCACTCTAACAAACCAGGGACCTTAGACGATGCAAAGGCAAAGGCTGCAGTCTCTAAGTGATTAATAAAGCCCTTCAACACCTGAGGAGCAGCTGCAGCCATCAGTAAGCAACTACGGAGGCTGTCCAGGCACAAACAAGAGAGACAAGTCCGGCAGCCTGGAAGAACCGGACCAGACTTGGCTAAAGTCTGGAACGGGTAGGAACAGCAAGACAAACTATGGCAGCCACTGGCTCTGGCAACCAGCGAGTGAGAGGAGCACAAACCAAGGAGCAGGCAGAGCGCAGACAGAACAGAGAGAGACTTAGAATACCTAGGTGCAGCACAGAGGAGCAAACAGAGCCAGGCTGGAGACAGAGGTAGAGCTAACTCAGGCAGCACCCCCAGGTGCAGTAGAGTGGAGTAATTAGAGCCATGCTGGAAGCAGCAAGCACACAGAAGGAAAACTACTCCAGAAAGGATAGGCAGAAGCCAGCTTAGAAGCTGAGCCCCAGAAATAAGGTAAGTCTGAGGGTGGTCACGGCCACAGACGTGACAGTACCTCCCCCCCAAGACCCCACTTCCGGTCTCCATGGGGGGGGGGGGGGGGGGTTCAGGTGTCCAGGGGTAACTGTGGTGAAACCTCCTGATAGGTTTCAGAACCCAAACATGGATCACTGGACTGGAAGCAACAAGGAAGTCCAGCACTTGCAGCCAGGAGCGGGTCTTGTAAACCGGAGGCTCTTTCGAACCACCGCTGGACAAATCAGAATCTTGGATGCAGCAAGAGCAGTCCTACTCAACCGGAGCTCTTTTCTGAGGGGATCCACAACTTCATGGGCCTCCTGGCATATCAACCTAGTAGCAGAAACAGGGCTAGCATCCAAAGCTCGGCTGGGATTGGGACCCAAACGGGAATCAAAAGCTTGACTGTAACTGGAACCAGGAACTGGACCGGGATCAGGAGCTTGACTAGACCTGGAACCCAGTGCGGCCTCAGCATCCTGGCTGGCACTGGAACTCGGAGTGGACTCAACATCATCTTGGCTGGAACTCGAACTCGGAGTGGACTCAGCATAATCTGGGCTGGAACTCAAACTCGGAGTGAACTCAGCATCTTGGCTGGAACTGGAACTCAGCTCGGACTCTGTATCTCGGCTGGAGCTGGAACTCGGAGTAAACTCAGCACCTCGACTGGAACTGGAACTTGGAGTAAACTCAGCGTCTGAGCTAGAACTGGAGCTTGGAACAGACTCAGCATTTGGGCTGGAACTGGAACTCGGAGCAGGCTCAGCTGCGGGGATGGAACTGGAACTCAGAATAGATGCAACAGCTTAGCTGGAACTGATGCTCTTCTGGTTGGACTGGAACGACCTTCTAAGCCGTCTCCTTTCGGCGTTGGCTTCAGGAGTAGTCCGCAGGGCAGGCTCCAAGAGAAGACTGCGGCGGTACTCACAGAGCGTGATAGCAGGATCAATTGCAGAAACTGGGTTTCTCTGGACCCCAAGCCGCTGAACTCGCCTTCTCTCAGCTACATTCGTGGGTATTTTCCAAGGCTGGATCAGAACAAAGTCTATCACGGTACTCTTGGAGCGTCATCTCATCATTAAGGGCAGAAACTGAAGAAACCTTTATAGGCTGGATGCTCAGCCTGGTTATCAGGAGCAGTCCCGGGATTGGGACCCGGACTGGAATCAGGACTTGAACCGGGGCTGGGACTCGGACTGGAATCAGAGTCTGGACTGAAACAGGAACTCTGAACCGGAGCTGAATCGGGACTGAGACCCGGACTGGAATCAGAAGCTTGACTGGCAGCGCCCCTCAAACTGGACTCAGAAGCTTGACTGGCAGCACCCCTCAAACTGGACATTACTGAGGCTTGGCAGAAAAAAAACCCTCGGACAGGGATCAGAGGCTCGGTCTGAAGCACCACTCAAACTGGTCTCAGGAGCTTGACCGGACGGGTCACTTGGACAAGATCCGGAGGCTTGACCCGGAGCGCCACTCGAACAGGAATCATAGGCTCAATTGAAAGCGTCCCTCGGACGGGACTCAGAGGCTTGATTGGGAACGCTGCTTGAACTGGAATCGGAGGCTCAGTATGAAGCACTCCCCCGGACTGGACTCAGGTGCTTAGGTGGCAGCGCTACTTGAACTGGAGTCAGAGGCTTGGTTTGAAGTACCCCTCGGACCAGCTTAGGAGCTTGGCTGGACGACATCCCGAACAGGAGCTGAATTGCGACAGGAACCCAGATTGCTCTGTACCAACTGCTGGGGAGCCCTGAGCGTGGGCCTTCCACAGCATATTCTTTCAGCCTCCGCTCCTCAAGAAGTCCGGAGCGGTATTCATAAAGCTTAGTCGAAGGATCGATATCTGAAACTGGGCTAAGGCGGACCCTATGACCCTGGAGACGCTTTCTCTCAGCTGCCGCTTGCAAAGTATCTCTCAGGGTTGGGTCAGACAAAAGTTTCTTCCGGTAATCGCGGAGGGTCAAAAAACGATTCACAGAAAAAATTGGGTTGATATAGGGATCCGACCACAAATTAAGAACTATGTCTGGATTGTCCCTAAGGAACAAGGTCATGGGCAGCAAGCCCCGCTGGACGGATGATCTCGCCGGACTCATGGTCTTTGCATTCTGTCAGCACTGGGTTTGTGAGCCCTTGGACCACTACCGTGGAGCGGCCGTGGCAGGCAAGGTCATTCATCAGATGGCAGATTTTCAATTTACCTGGGTACACTGATTTGTCAGTTTTAGAGCAATATATAGGGATTTCAATAAAGTTGTATGCTAGACCATCTTGATAACGTCATAACGAGAAACTACTCATATTCGAGGACTGTTCTTTAAATAATTTCTTCAATACAGTTTTATGTCTCACCTGTTCAACCAAATGCTCCAAGTACGTTACAGCTAATACAAATTTTCTCTAGATGTCATTAGTCAAGACTATTCCTAAAATATATGGCTAGAAGTCTTATATATGTTTGTGCCTCTATTATATTCCATATATAGGAAGGCTTATTTTATACAATTTATATGGAAAATAATGAATAATCCTTATAAATGTGTAATCCAGTACTCTATGAAATATATTTGCTGAAATACATTTGTCCCTTACCAAATTTTTCCATTGATTTGCTGTAATTTTTTGTTGTCTGGTAATTCCTTCTTTCAGCTCAGTCAGAACCAGTGCTGGAATTCTGGTACCATGAACTTTGACCATAAATTCCCAGAAACACTTTCTCCTTATTTTAATAAATCTTTCCAGCATTGCTAAGCCAGTCATTGCAGCCAACATTGTGAGGTCAGAAGCCATGCACTAGCACTCCTTCCACCTTCCCTTAGCAGCTGAAGTTTTAGCCTTTCCCTCATTGACCCAGCAATTGCAACTTAAAGCTTCTCTTCATTGCCAGATACAGTATACGTGGGTAGGTGATTGGGACAGCAGTAGCCTCTTCTCTACACCTTCTTGCTACTGTAATAACTTGCTACACATCACCTTGAGAAACATCATGAATGTGCAATTTATAAAAATGCATAAATAAAATTTTCAGTCATTCCATGTTAGCTCCTAGATCCAAAGAAACTTTGTTGAGCCCTGAACTAAGGGCTAGTAAAGAGGAGAAGCCAAGGAAACCACCTTTTTGTTCTGTTTCTTTACAGGCAGTTTTGGGAAGAATGGAGTCCAAAGATTTTTCAATGGTTGGCCACCCGGTTCAAGAAGATGCTACTTTCTTGCCTTTCCCTTCTTTCCATGAGTATAATAAAGCTTTTTATTTTGTTATTTATTTTTCTGTCTCTCTCCCCACATCCCAATTTAACATTTGTAAACTACTTAGCTTCTCTTGTGATATAGGCAGTATATCAAATAAAAATGAACTTGAACCTGAAGCCGAGCAAAAGGGAATCCAGAGAACACTGCAGGTTGCTTTTGGAAGTCAGGTAAGTGCAGGAACATTCTCTTTTGGATTTACAGTGAAGACAAATGAAAGCTACAGAAAAATTACTAAAACAAGGATTAATGTGGAGTAGTTCCCCAACTATGGGCCCTGGCGCCAGCTCCCCAGTGCTAGGAATGCAAGGTTTTAGACACTTCTCATTAGGTAAAGCGAATGATACATACCTGTAGCAGGTGTTCTCCGAGGACAGCAGGCTGATTGTTCTCACGACTGGGCTGACGTCCATGGCAGCCCCCACCAACCGGAACAAAAACTTTTGCGGATGGTCCCGCACGCAGGGCACGCCCACCGCGCATGCGCGGCCATCTTCCCGCCCGTGCGCGACCGTTCCCGCTCAGTTGAATGATAAGCAAGGAATGAGGAAAAAAACACAACTCCAAAGGGGAGGAGGGAGGGTAGGTGAGAACAATCAGCCTGCTGTCCTCGGAGAACACCTGCTACAGGTATGTATCATTCGCTTTCTCCGAGGACAAGCAGGCTGCTTGTTCTCATGACTGGGGTATCCCTAGCTCTCAGGCTCACTCAAAACAAGAACCCAGGTCAATTGAACCTCGCAACGGCGAGGGTATAACAGAAATTGACCTACGAAGAACAACTAACAGAGTGCAGCCTGACCAGAATAAATTCGGGTCCTGGAGGGTGGAGTTGGATTTAAACCCCAAACAGATTCTGCAGCACCGACTGCCCGAACCGACTGTCGCGTCGGGTATCCTGCTGGAGGCAGTAATGAGATGTGAATGTGTGGATAGATGACCACGTCGCAGCTTTGCAAATCTCTTCAATAGTGGCTGACTTCAAGTGGGCCACCGACGCTGCCATGGCTCTGACACTATGAGCCGTGACATGACCCTCAAGAGTCAGCCCAGCCTGGGCGTAAGTGAAGGAAATGCAATCTGCTAGCCAATTGGAGATTGTGCGTTTCCCGACAGCGACCCCTTTCCTATTGGGGTCGAAAGAAATAAACAATTGGGCGGACTGTCTGTGGGGCTGTGTCCGCTCCAGATAGAAGGCCAAAGCTCGCTTGCAGCCCAATGTGTGCAACTGACGTTCAGCAGGGTGGGTATGCGGTCTGGGAAAGAATGTTGGCAAGACAATTGACTGGTTAAGATGGAACTCCGACATCACCTTTGGCAGGAACTTAGGGTGAGTGCAGAGCACTACTCTGTTATGATGAAATTTAGTATACGGAGCATGAGCTACCAGGTCTTGAAGCTCACTGACTCTACGAGCTGAAGTAACTGCCACCAAGAAAATGACCTTCCAGGTCAAGTGCTTCAGATGGCATGAATTCAGTGGCTCAAAAGGAGGTTTCATCAGCTGGGTGAGGACAACGTTGAGATCCCATGACACTGCAGGAGGCTTGACAGGGGGCTTTGACAAAAGCAAGCCTCTCATGAATCGAACGACTAAAGGCTCTCCAGATATGGCTTTACCCTCTACACGATGATGGTAAGCACTAATCGCACTAAGGTGATTCCTTACTGAGTTGGTCTTGAGGCCAGACTCTGATAAGTGCAGAAGGTATTCAAGCAGGTTCTGTGCAGGACAAGAACGAGGTTCTAGGGCCTTGCTCTCACACCAAACGACAAACCTCCTCCACTTGAAAAAGTAACTCTTTTTAGTGGAATCCTTCCTAGAGGCAAGCAAGACACGGGAGACACCCTCAGACAGACCGAACGAAGCAAAGTCTACGCCCTCAACATCCAGGCCGTGAGAGCCAGAGACTGAAGGTTGGGGTGCAGAAGCGCTCCGTCGTTCTACGAAATGAGAGTCGGAAAACACTTCAATCTCCACTGTTCTTCGGAGGACAACTCCAGAAGAAGAGGGAACCAGATCTGGCGGGGCCAAAAAGGCGCTATCAGAATCATGGTACCGTGGTCTTGTTTGAGCTTCAGTAAGGTCTTCCCCACCAAAGGTATGGGAGGATAAGCATTCAGGAGGCCGGTCCCCCAATGGAGGAGGAAGGCATCCGACGCTAGTCTGCCGTGTGCCTCTAGTCTGGAACAGAACAGAGGCAGCTTGTGGTTGGTCTGAGAGGCGAAAAGGTCCACCGAGGGAGTGCCCCACTCTCGGAAGATCTTGCGTACCACTCTGGAATGGAGCGACCACTCGTGCGGTTGCATGACTCTGCTCAGTCTGTCGGCCAGACTGTTGTTTACACCTGCCAGGTATGTGGCTTGAAGAAGCATGCCGAACTGGCAGGCCCAACGCCACATCCCGACGGCTTCCTGACACAGGGGGTGAGATCCGGTGCCCCCCTGCTTGTTGATGTAATACATTGCAACCTGATTGTCTGTCCGAATTTGGATAACTTGATAGGACAGCCGATCTCTGAAGGCCTTCAGTGCGTTCCAGACCGCTTGGAGCTCCAGGAGGTTGATCTGAAGATCTTGTTCCTGGAGGGATCACAGTCCCTGGGTGTGAAGCCCATCGACATGAGCTCCCCACCCCAGACGAGATGCATCCGTCGTCAGCACTTTCGTGGGCTGCGTAATTTGGAATGGACATCCCAGGGTCAAATCGGTCCGAAGTGTCCACCAGTGCAGCGAATTGCGGCAACTGAGGGACAGGCGGATGACATCTTCTAGATTCCCGGTGGCCTGGCACCACTGGGAAGCTAGGGTCCATTGAGCAGATCTCATGTGAAGACGAGCCATGGGAGTCACATGAACTGTAGAGGCCATATGACCTAGGAGTCTCAACATCTGCCGAGCTGTGACCTGCTGAGACGCTCTGGTCTGGGAAGCGAGGGACATGAGGTTGTGGGCCCTCGCTTTGGGAAGAAAGGCCTGAGCCGTCTGTGAATTCAGCAGAGCTCCTATGAATTCCAGAGATTGGACTGGCTGGAGATGGGACTTTGGGTAATTTATCACAAACCCCAGCAGCTCCAGGAGGTGAATAGTGCACTGCATGGACCGGAGAGCTCCTGCCTCTGAGGTGTTCTTGACCAGCCAATCGTCGAGATATGGGAACACGTGCACTCCCAGCTTGCGTAGATACGCCGCAACCACCACGAGGCACTTCGTGAACACCCGTGGGGCAGAGGCGAGCCCAAAGGGCAGCACACAATACTGAAAGTGCCGTGTCCCCAGGCGGAATCTGAGATACTGTCTGTGAGCTGGCAGTATCGGGATGTGAGTGTATGCGTCCTTCAAATCCAGAGAACATAGCCAATCGTTTTTCTGAATCATTGGTAGAAGGGTGCACAAGGAAAGCATCCTGAACTTCTCTTTGACCAGGTATTTGTTCAGGCCTCTCAGGTCTAGGATGGGGCGCATCCCCCCTGTTTTCTTTTCCACAAGGAAGTACCTGGAATAGAATCCCTGCCCTTCCTGCCCGGGTGGCACGGGCTCGACCGCATTGGCGCTGAGAAGGGCGGAGAGTTCCTCTGCAAGTACCTGCTTGTGATGGGAGCTGAAGGATTGGGCTCCCGGAGGACAATTTGGTGGAGGAGACGCCAAATTCAGGGCGTATCCGCACCGCACTATTTGGAGAACCCACTGGTCGGAGGTTATTAGAGGCCACCTTTGGTGAAAAAGTTTTAACCTCCCCCCGACTGGCAGATTGTCCGGCATGGACACTTTGATGGCGGCTATGTTCCCATGGATCCAGTCAAAAACCTGTCCCCGGTTTTTGCTGTGGAGGCGCCGGGGGCTGCTTAGGCGCACGCTGTTGACGGGAACGAGCGCGCTGGGACTGTCCCTGTGCCTGATGAGGCCTTCGGGCCGGCTGGGAGTACCTACGTTTGTTGTAGGTGTAGGGCGCAGCCTGCCTGGCCCGGGAAAAACGTCCACCTGCTGAGGTGGATGCAAAAGGTGCCCGGTGGGAGAGCTTGTCGAGGGCGGTTTCCCGCTGGTGTAGTTGGTCCACCAACTGCTCGACCTTCTCACCAAAAATATTATCCCCCTGGCAAGGGACATCGGCCAGCCGCTGCTGGGTGCGGTTGTCCAGGTCAGAGGCACGCAGCCATGAAAGCCTGCGCATCACTATACCTTGGGCCGCAGCACGAGATGCCACATCACAGGTGTCATATATACCCCTGGACAGGAACTTTCTGCACGCCTTCAGCTGCCTGACCACCTCCTGAAAAGGCCTGGACTGCTCCGGGGGGAGCTTGTCGACCAGGTCTGCCAGTTGCTTCACATTATTCCGCATGTGTATGCTCGTGTAGAGCTGGTAGGACTGGATGCGGGTCACGAGCATAGAAGATTGGTAGGCCTTCCTCCCAAAGGAGTCCAGAGTGCGAGACTCCCGCCCCGGGGGCGCCGAGGCGGTATCCCTCGAACTCCGTGCCCTCTTGAGAGCAGAGTCCACGACCGCCGAATCATGAGGCAATTGAGGCCGCATTAACTCTGGGTCTGAGTGGATCCTGTATTGGGACTCCACTTTCTTGGGAATGGTGGGGTTAGATAAAGGTCTCAACCAGTTCCGAAGCAATGTCTCTGAGGACATTGTGCAACGGTACTGTGGAGGACTCTCTAGGTGGTGATGGATAGACGAGGACCTCGAGCATCTCGGCCCTCGGCTCATCCACAGAGACCACGGCAAAGGGAATGCAGATAGACATATCCCTGACGAAGGAGGCAAAGGAGAGGCTCTCAGGAGGCGAGAGCTTCTCTCCGGTGAAGGAGTGGGGTCGGAGGGAAGGCCCACAGACTCCTCTGAGGAGAATATCTGGGGTCCTCCTCCTCTCCCCACGAGGCCTCTTCCTCGGTGTCGGACATGAGCTCCTGTAGTTCAGACCTCAACTGGGCCCGGCTCGACTTCGAGGCACCGAGTCCTCAGTGGCGTCGTCGAGCAGTGGACTCCCGCGCCGGCGGGGATGAAGCTCCCTCCATCGACGTCGACGGGGACTCCACCTGCGTGGCAGTCGAGACCGGCACCGCAAGCGGCGTCGAAGGCCTCGGCACCGGGCTACAGCACGCCGGCGCCTCCATCAACGGCGCCAGGGGGGGGGCACAGTCTGGCGCATCAGGATCCCCGGAAGGATGGCTCGGAGGCACTCGTCAAGGCCCGCTGTCGGGAAAGGCGAGGGGGCCGGTAGAGGTGCCGGAATCTGCTCGGGTCCAGGAGACGGCACCGAAGTGCTGGTGCCCTGACGTAGCGATACCTCTACCACCGAGGGGGAACACTTCTCCGGCGCTGCCGCTTCTCGGCGTCGAGTCATCTCTGGAGCCGGTAGCACCATGCGCCGTGGGCGACCGATGACGGTGCTTTTTTGCCTTTTTTCCGGTGCCCGTAATCGGCGCTCCTCGAGGGGATCGGGTCCGACAGGGTTCGGTCCCGAGGGCCCTGGGTAGAGGGAGTGACTGGGGCCGATTGCCCACGCGGCCGCTCACCCCTGCCTTCTCCGGAAGACCGGCGGGCCAACGGGACCTGTGCTCCTGGGGTCGGTGCCGATTTCCTGGACATCGGTACCGGTACCGAAGATCCGGCCGTCGACACCGATGCCGTCGACGTCGAGGGGCCGGCGCAAGTTCCGAAAAGATGGTCCCGAAGAACTTGCCTCGCCACCTGTGTCCGTTTCCGTAAACCGAGACACAAAGTGCACGTCTTAGTATCGTGCTCCGGCCCGAGGCACTGGAGGCACCAAGTTTGAGTGTCGGTTTGCGAGATATGCCAGCCGCACCGACCACACTTCTTAAATCCACTCGGGACCTTCGAGGCCATCGACGGAAAAATCGCGTCGGCGAAGTCAAAGTCGTCGATGGTGGTGGTAAAAATCACACCTCGAAAAATAAATCGACCGCACGGCCACAAGGCCGCAACGAGGCGCCCCCGCTAAAAGTACGAGGGGAAAAACAAAGTTTTCTTTTTTTTTATATAACAAAAGAAAACAATCAAAGAAAACAACGAAGAAAACAACGAAGAAAAACTCGCGTCAAAGGCGCGGTCCGGTTTCCGGGGCTGACAGAGAGAGAGAGACGAACACAGCTCTCTCCAGCGCGGAAAAGAAAAGACTGAGCGGGAACGGTCGCGCACGGGCGGGAAGACGGCCGTGCATGCGCGGTGGGCGTGCCCTGCGTGCAGGACCGCCCGCAAAAGTTTTGTTCCGGTTGGTGGGGGCTGCCGTGGACGTCAACCCAGTCGTGAGAACAAGCAGCCTGCCTTGTCCTCGGAGAAAATGGGGGATATGATGATGATGGAGATTTTTTTTTTGTGATATTTGAACACATTGCTGTATCTGTGGGATGGACACAGGAGCAATCGGTGGTTATGTTAGGCAAAGTTTGACAGGGGAGGTACTGGCTGCCTACAGGGCATGTCTCTGACTCAGGCCAAAAATTATTTAACTGCAAAGGTAGCAATAAAGGAACATCTTGGTCTAACTAGGGACCATTCCATGAGGACATTTAGAGAAGTTTCCACTGGTCCTCTAGAGAGACCCTGAGCCCTTGCCCAGAATGTTTAAATAGCCTAATGGTTAGTGCAATGGGTTGAGAATCTAGGGAACTAGGTTTGATTCCCATTGCAGCTCTTTGTGTCTCTGGGCAAGTCACTTAACCCTCCAATGCACCAGGTACAAAACAAGTGCCTACTATAATATATGAACCACTTTGATTGTAACCTCAGAAAAGCAGTTTATCAAATCTCATCCCCTTTCCCTTACTGCGTAGGATTTGCTCATCCACTCCTACCCTAGCAGAGATCAATTTCATGTACCTTTGAGACTGAAGGGGGGCCGACTCAAGAAAAATGTCACGAAGTATTTTTCACGGAGAGAGTGGTAGATACTTGAATTCCCTCCCGCGGGAGGTGGTGGAGATGAAAATGGTAGCGGATTCAAGCATGCGTGGGATAAACATAAAGGAATGGATCCTCAGAAGCTTAGCCGAGATTGGGAGGCGGGGCTGGTGTTTGGGTGGTGGGGCTAGTTCTGGGCAAGACTTCTACGGTCTGCGCCCTGAAAATGGCAGATACAAATCAAGGTAAGGTATACACAAGAAGTAGCACATATGAGTTTATCTTGTTGGGCAGACTAGATGGACCGTGCAGGTCTTTTTCTGCCGTCATCTACTATGTATGTAGCAGGATTTGCTCATCCTCTCCTACCCTAGCAGAGATCAATTTCATGTACCTTTTTTTTTTTTATAATTGCTTATCCATAACTAATACAAGACAAAGAAGCAATATATTCACAACTGAAAAATATTACAACAAAAAACAAAAGCATTATATAATCCACAACTAGGGAACTGAAAAAAGCAGATGTTCGAGATTTTCAAGTACCTTTCTGACTCCATATGCAACTTTCTTTAAGTTAGTTCCTTATTCTTTACCTAATTCCTGTTATTCTATCTGATCTGTGTATATGTTCCACCTCCGCTTATACCCTATGCTGTCTAATAAGATACTTATTGTGTATTGTGCTGACATTGTAAGTAGCATACTATGCTGTAACATGTAGTGCTATTTTTCCTGTTGTTATTGTCTATTGCCTATGTTCAGATTAATCTTGTTCTACACCACCTTGGATGAATGTCTTCAAAAAGACAGTAAATAACTCCTAATAAAATAAAATACATTTACAGTATTTTATTTATTACAGTTGTACCTCACATTTTCCCACCTATTTGCAGGCTCAATGTGGCTTACATAGTACCGTGAGACGTTAGCCACCTCGGTGAAGAAACCAATACAGAGTGATGATATTGTCAATGAGATAAATGTGTTACAGACATATTAGGGAATCGTAGAGAAGAGGAGTTGTATAGTGTTCATTACAAGTTTTGGTTTCTTTGTGGTTGCTGGGTTCAGGCGTTTAAGTTGGTCAGTAGGGTATGCCTTTTCAACAGGTTGGTCTTTAGTGATTTCCGAAATTCAGGTGGTCGTACATTGTTTTTACAGTTTTTGGTACTGCATTCCAGAGTTGCGTGCTTATATAGGAGAAGTTGGATCCATAAACTGATTGTACTTGAGTCCTTTGCAGCTAAGGTGGTGAAGATTTAAGGTATGTTCGTGATGATCTGGTTGAGTTTCTGGTTGGCAGGTCTATGAGGTCAATCATATATCCCGGGACATCGCCATAGATATTTTGTGGACCAGGGTGCAGATTTTGAAAGTAATATGTTCTTTGATTGGGAGCCAATGTAGTTTTTCTTGAAGGGGTTTGGCGCTTTCGAATTGCGATTTTACAAATATAAGCCTGGCTGCCGTGTTTTGAGTGGTCTGTAGCTTCTTTATGAGTTGTTCTTTGCATCCTGTATAAATTCCATTGCAGTAGTCGGCATGGCTTAGGACCATTGATTGCATCAGGTTGCGGAATTTTGCCTTCGGGAAGAATTGTTTCACGTGTTTAAGTTTCCACATAGAGTGGAACATTTTCTTGATTGTAGAGTTGACTTGGCTCTCGAGTATAAGGTTCCTGTCGATTGTGACACCGAGGATTTTCAGGTTATCTGAAATATGGAGGGCGTAATCTGGGGTGATTAAGTTTGTGGGTATGTTTGTATTGTATTGGGATGAGAGGAAAAGGCAGTGTGTTTTTTCTGTATTGAGTTTTAGGTTGGAATGCATTGGTATGCAAGCCGAGGTGATTTCGTTGGAGATTTCAGTCAAATCATGTTTGAAAGGGATGTATATAGTAACGTTGTCTGCGTAGATGAATGGGTTGAGGCCCTGGGTGGATAAGGACTTGGCTAATAGGGTCATCATTAGGTTGAAAAGGATCGGTGATAGTGGCCCCATCTATTTTCCTCCCCAGTGAACGCATTTATGCCCAAGGCATTTGTGCATGTTCTTTATAGAATACCACTGAATACTTTGCTAACATGTACGCGTGCAGTAAGTGCTAGTATTCTATAAGTTTAAGTGTACATAAGGTAAAATTTAGGTGACCTGTTACAGAACGAAGTATGTGCTTACTTTTGATACATGACAAAGCGTTCCTGGGATTGTGTTTATGTTGGGGGGTAATGTACTTATCATATACTGGATTTAAACTAAATACACGTATTTTTAGCCCAAATAAGTCACTGGGCAAAAATGGCAGGTATAAGTACAGGGTCTTGTACACACTATCAGAGATTAACACCTATGAGCCATATCTACAAAAGGGCCAGAGCTGATGTATCTTTATATGATACATATCCTCTATCATTTAATAATCCTGAGCCAGATTATCCCTGTTCTATTTCTTCAAGCAAATGTTTGTACTCTGCTTTTAACTAATCCATTACATAATACCATTGAGATATCAGATAAAACATCTGGACGTAAAAAAAATGCCAGTTCACGTTAACATTTAGGGTTGTGGTCTTTTCACTGCAAGGCCTTGGGGCCAGTGGAAGCCCCCACTGACCCTAATCCTCCTGTTTACTAAGCTGCGTAATTGGCTGCCGTGCACTAATGCCGACACTGCCCATTGCGCTGTGTTGGCATTGCTGTGTGGCTTAGTAAAGGGGGAGGGAGTGTGGCCCCTGACTCTTTTACAATACACATTCTCCTGCTACCTTGTCTCAAGATCTGCTGCAGTTGTTCCTTTTTCTATCTGTGCCATGTAGTTCTATTGTTATTTATTAAATTTTTATATACCATCTGAAAGCATGAAAGCTATGAAAGCAGTATATACTCAGGTACAGTAGGTATTTTTCTGTCCTTACAGGCTCACAATCTAGGCTTGTACCTCATCCTATGAAGGGTTAAATGACTTGCCCAAGATCAAAAGGTGCTGGCAGTGGGATTTGAACCTGTCTCCCCTGGTCTTAGCTTGTTGCTATACCAATTAGCCTAATCTTTCACACGCAGAACTTACTTTGTAAGTTTAAACTGTGCACTTTCCAAACTTCCCATCCTCTGTAACCCCTAATTCTTCCTGTTCCTAAGCGATCCCACATGCTTATCCCATGCCTTTTAAATTCTGGAACAGTCAAGGTCCACTGAACAAACATGGATAAAGGTGAGCCAATCAATATTGCATATCTGGATTTTCAAAAGGCATTTGACAAAGTACCTCATGAAAAACTTCAGAGGAAATTGGAGTCATGGAATAGGAGGTAGTGTTCTATGTGGATTAAAAACTGGTTAAAAGATAGAAAACACAGAGTAGGATTAAATGGTCATATTCTCAATGGGGAAGGGTAGATAGTGGGGTTCCCAGGGGTCTGTGCTGGGACCCACTGCTTTTTAACATATTTATAAATGATCTAGAGATGGGAGTAGCTAGTGAGGTAATTAAATCTGATGACACAAAGTTACTCAAAATTGTAAATCGCAAGAGGATGTGAAAAATTACGAGACTGGGAGACTGTGCATTCAAATAGCAGATGACGTTTAATGTGAGCAAGTGCAAAGTGATTTATGTGGAAAAAAGGAACCTAAACTATAGCTGCGTGATGCAAGGTTCTATATTAGGAGTCACCGACAAGGAAAGGGGATCTAGGTGTCATTGCTGATGATACATTGAAACCTTCTGCTCAGTGTGTAGCTAAGAAAGCAAATAGAATGTTAGGTATTATTAGGAAAGGAATGGAAACAAATATGAGGATGTTATAATTGCTTTGTATTGCTCCATGGTGCAAGTGCACCTCGAATACTGTGTGCGATTCGTGTCACCCGCATCTCAAAAAAGATATAGTGGAATTAGAAAAGGTACAGAGAAGGGCGCCAAAATGATAAAAGGGATGGGACAACTTCCCTATGAGGAAAGGCTAAGCGGCTAGGGCTCTTCAGCTTGGAAAAAAAACAACTGAGGGGAGATATGATAGAGGTCTATAAAATAACGAGTTGAGTGGAACAGGTAGACGTGAAGCATCTATTTACGCTTTCCAAAAATACTAGGACTAAGGGGCATGCGATAAAGCTACAAAGTAGTAAATGTAAAGCAAAATCGGAGAAAATATTCTGCACTCAACGTATAATTATACTCTGGAATTGTTGCCAGATAATGTAGAAAAAGCGGTTTGGATGGCTTCCTAAAGGAAACGTCCCATAGACCATTATTAAAATGGCTTGGGGAAAATCCACTGCTTATTTCTAGAATAAGCAGCATAAAATGTATTGTACTGTTTTGGGATCTTGCTAGGTACTTGTGACCTGGATTGGCCCCTGTTGGAAACAGGATACTGGGCTTGATGGACAGTTAATCTGTCCCAGTATGGCAACACTTATGTACTTTCTCATGAGACTCAGAGTAGTGAAGGCACCAGGGCACCATGCCAGTTTAAACACACGCAGTCATATGATGCTGGAAAAAAATAAAATATCTGTTCCAGAGGCCAATAAGCCCTTGCCAGAAAAAATATAGAGGGGAGGGGGGGTTTAAAAAAAACTGACACTGAGTGAGGGCCATCTTGAAGGGGTTAAAACTTAAGTTCATGGCACCCACTTCACTGTGGACGTGCACAGGAGTGGATTTTGGATGGAGTTCACACGTGTATACTATAAAATTCTTTAAACGCCTACTTTCAGAAAGTATACACTGGTGTTCATTGCTAGTACCATATTTATATGTGATCTTTTGAGCTAATGCTAGTACTTTATAAAATCAAAAAAGCATGTAGTTGACTTTATAAAGCAGGTGTAACACAGGCACTTGAATAAATGACCCTCCACAAGCTGTAATTTGAACTTGTTTCTATGACACACGATACTGCTTTGCTCAATTTGTTTAAACCAGTAATCCTTCACTGGCACTCACTCAAGGTCAGTCAGGGCCTCCAGATTCTGGATCTCCTGGATTGGTTGTCATAGAGATCCAGCTCACGAAGCGTCACCAGCAATTCTAGGTTCTCAATCTGTTTTGATTAGATTCTGACGCAGGCACAGGGTCTACAATGGAGAAAGAAAAGATGGATTAAGAAACCAATACTAAAACAAAAACAAAACTGAGCAACCTTCACATGTAGAGGCTGAAGCGTATAAGGCATTTCATAACAAGAGAGCTTTTCCATACCCTTGTTCACTGCTAGTCCTATCACATATAGACTACTGCAGTGGGATCTATGCTGGATGCCAGGATTACATACTGAAAAGGCTTCAGACAGTCCAAACCACGGCTGCAAGGCTCATACTGGGGAAATCGCGCTTTGAACCTGCTCAACCTCTTCGGTTTCACACTACACTGGCTCCCGTATCACATTCAAATCTGTTCACTTACACACAAGATCATGTATGGTGAAAGCTCCAGAATATGGGAAAATTAGGTTCTTACCTTGGTAATTTCTTTCCTTTAGTCATAGCAGATGAAGCCATTACGTATGGGTTGAGTCCATCAACCAGCAGGGGGAGATAGAGAGCACTCAACTTTTCACAGTGCCTCATAGTCAGCCAGCTCCACTGCCTCTTCAGTATTGAAGCTTCCAAAGCACTATGGGCAAACCGCAATGGAATAACATGAACTTTCCTCACAGCGACGATGGCCCCTTAACAAGGGTATGAACTCAAAGGAGGGAAATGAACACATCCTCCTGGAGGAATAACCTCGTCCTCCTTATTGTATAACTGGAGGGGATACACGCAACCTCCTGGAGAGAATAAACTCATCCTCCAAAACATAAACTGGAGGGAATGGACTCATCCTCCTATAAGTGAACATGAATCCTGAAGGACTGTTTTCCAACTTCTCCCCAAGGAAGGAAACTTCATGAAACAAGCACAGAACCTGAAACAGATTCACAGCATACAATCATACAGGGAGGGCTCATGGCTCATCTGCTATGCCTAAAGGAAGAAAATTACCAAGGTAAGAACCTAATTTCCCTTCCTTGTCATCAAGCAGATGAAGCCATTACGTTTGGGATGTACAAAGCAATCCCTATATAGGGTGGGAACAGGTCAACCACGCGCTAGCACTTGTGCTCCAAAACGCGCATCCCTCCAAGCAGCCCATTCCAGCCTGTAATGTCGGGCAAAGAGAGCTTAGAAGCCCATGTTGCTACACTGCATATCTCTTGACGAGAGAGTGCTCCAGGTTCAGCCCAAGAGGAAGAAATCGCTCTGGTAGAATGCCGCCTAAAGGCTACAGGCGGAGACCGGCCGGCAAGCAGATAAGCTGAAAAGATAGTTTCTTTGAGCCAGCGGGCAATAGTGGCTTTAGACGCTGGAGACCCTCTGCGAGGACCTGATAGCAAAACAAACAGATGATCATAGATCCTGAAAGAGATAGTAACTCGCAGATACTGCAGCAGAGTCCTGCGCACATCCAACAGGTGCAACTGCCCAAAAGATTCTGGAAATTCCTCCTTTTTATTTTATTTTTGTTACATTTGTACCCCGTGCTTTCCCACTCATGGCAGGCTCAATGCGGCTTACATGGGGCAATGGAGGGTTAAGTGACTTGCCCAGAGTCACAAGGAGCTGCCTGTGCCTGAAGTGGGAATTGAACTCACCACCCTAACCACTAGGCCACTCCTCCACTCCAAAGGAGGGCAAGAAAATAGGCTGGTTTAGGTGAAATGCTGAAACCACCTTAGGCATGAAGGAAGGCACGGTCCGAACCGTGACCCCGGACTCTGAGCATTGCAGAAATGGGTCTCTACAGGACAGCCCCTAGAGCTCTGACACCCGTCTCGCCGAAGTAATGGCCACAAGAAAAACGGCCTTTAGTGTCAAATCTTTCTCCGATGCTCGCCGAAGCGGCTCAAAAGGAGAAGCCTGCAGGGCCTTCAAAACTAGCCCCAGGTTCCAAGCTGGACAGGGTGCTCGCACGGAAGGCCGGAGCCGAAGCACCCCACTAAGAAACCGTGCCACATCTAGATGAGCAGCTAAAGACACACCTTCAACCTTAACACGAAGGGAGGCCAACGCTGCCACTTGCACCCGCAGGGAATTATAGGCCAAGCTTATTTGTACACCATCCTGCAAAAAGTCCAGAATCGGTGAGACAGGAGCCCTCATGGGTGTGATCGCTTTTGAGGCACACCAAGACTCAAACTGGCGCCAAATCCTGGCATAAGCCACGGAAGTGGAACGCTTGCGGGCCTGCAAGAGAGTGGAAATGACTGTGTTTGAATAGCCTTTGTCCCTCAATTGTGCCCTCTCAATTGCCATAAGACCAAAGCGGCAGGCGTCCTCCATGGCTACAACAGGTTCGGTACCAAAGGTAAAGGAAGGGGAGCATCCACTAGCATCTGTCAGAGGTCCGCATACCAAGGCCTCCTTGGCCAATCCGGGGCGATGAGGACCACTTCTCCTGGGTGCAGCCGAATCCGCAGGAGCACGCGCCCTATCAAGGGCCACGGAGGAAACACATATAGTAGGTCCAGAGGCCAGGGCTGAGTCAAGGCATCCAACCCTGCCGAGCGAGGATCTCTCTGTCTGCTGAAGAAGCACGGGACTTTGGCATTTGAATGGCATTTGAACTTGTCGCCATAAGATCCATCACGGGCTTGCCCCATTTGGCACATATCTGCAGGAATACTTCGTCTGCTAGTTCCCATTCTGCTGGATCGATCTGATGCCTGCTTAGATAATCGGCTTGCACATTGCTCTGACCTGCAATGTGAGCTGCCGACAGAAATAGAAGATGCAGCTCGGCCAGTGGCCAAATCTGTTCGGCCTGCGTGGCCAGCGCTCTGCACTGAGTGCTGCCTTGTCGATTTATGTAGGCCACTGCTGTCGTGTTTGACCGACATCACTCTGACAGCCAATCCTTCCAGGGTCACTTGAAAGGCCAGAAGCACCTGAAACACTGCTTTCAACTCCAGGCGGTTGATGGACCACTCCGACTCCTCGGGTTGTCCATAGACCCTGGGCATGCTTCCCCTTGCAATGTGCGCCCCAGCCCTTCAGGCTGGCATTGCCACTACCAGACACCAATCGAGGAGCGCCAGCGGCATTCTTCACCGCAGCATGCTGTCTGAGCACCACTCCATGCTGAGTCGGGCCGCAGGAAGCCAAGAAAGTCTGCATTGATAATCCTGAGAAACTGGAGACCATCTTGAAGTAGGGAATACTGTAGAGGTCCTCAGGTGCGCTCTCGCCCAGGGCACCACTTCCAATGTGGCTGTCATCGATCCCAGCAGCTGGACAATGTCCAAGCTCGCGGGCTGGGCATCCTCAGGAGCAGACGGACCGATTCTGAAGCTTGCACCGCCTTAGCTCGGGTAGGTATACATAGCCGAGTGTGTCGAACCTGGCCCCCAACTATTCTAGAGATTGCGAGGGGGTCAGGTGACTTTGGCATATGACGACCCCAGCCTAGATATCGAAGTACTGGACCACTCTAGCTGTGGCTTGATAGCCTCTGTTACAGAGTCTGCTCTGATGAGCAGTCGTCTAGGTACGTCGTGAACCCTGATACCTTCTCGGCCTGAGCAAAGCAGCTACTACCACCATTACCTCGAAAAGGTTCGGGGAGCTGTGGCGAGGCCAAAAGGCAAGACCCGGAACTGGACAATGTTTTCCCAACACCGCAAACCTCAGAAACTTCTGGTGCGGGGGTCAAATTGGTATGTGCAAGTAAGCTTCTTTCAGGTCTAGAGACGTGAGAAACTCTCCTGGCTGTACCGCAGCAATGACGGAGCGCAGGGTTCCATGTGGAAATGCCGCACTCTCAGGGACTTGTTTAATTCTTTTAAGTCCAGAATAGGGCCCCGAAGACCCACCCTTTTCGCTAGGCACCACAATTTAGTTTACAATTATTTAGTTGTTATTTCAGACCACTTCCACAATTTTGATGTTTACCTTTTAACTGCTTCTTTTGTGCTGGTTAGCTTCTCTGTTGTATTTTGCAAGATCACCAAAGCAGCAAAGAGGGGGTTCAAAGCAAAAAAATAATCCTAAGCACAAAAGCACGAAGAGCCTTCAAAAACAGAACAGATAATTTTAATTCACAATGTAGATCAAACTTGTATATCAATGACTCCACACGGGCTGTGTTTTGGCGCACAGCACCCAAGTCAAGAGTCTGTCTGGAAATATCAATCCAATGTAAACATAGTAACATAGTAGATGACCGGCAGAAAAGACCTGCACGGTCCATCTAGTCTGCCCAACAAGATAACTCATATGTGCTACTTCTTGTGTATACCTTACCTTGATTTGTATCTGCCATTTTCAGGGCACAGACCGTAGAATCTTGCCCAGAACTAGCCCCATTTTCAGGACACAGGACCGTAGAAGTCTTGCCCAGAACTAGCTTCACCACCAAAACACCAGCCCCGCCTCCCAATCTCGGCTAAGCTTCTGAGGATCCATTCCTTCTGCACAGGATTCCTTTATATTTATCCCACGCATGCTTGAATTCCGCTACCGTTTTCATCTCCACCACCTACCGCGGGAGGGCATTCCAAGTATCTACCACTCTCTCCGTGAAAAAATACTTCGTGACATTTTTCTGAGTCTGCCCCCTTCACTCTCATATCATACCCTCTCGTTCTACTGTCCTCCCATCTCCGGAAAAGGTCGTATGCGGATTAATACCTTTCAAATATTTGAACGTCTGAATATATCACCCCTGTTTCTCCTTTCCTCCAGGGTATACATGTTCAGGTCCGCAAGTCTCTCCTCATACGTCTTGTAAAGTAAATCCCATACCATTCTCGTAGCTTTCTTTGCACCGCTTCCATTTTTTTACATCCTTAGCAAGGTACGGCCTCCAGAACTGAACACAATACTCCAGGTGGGGCCTCACCAACGTCTTATCAAGGGGCATCAACACCTCTTTTCTTTGCTTGTCACACCTCTCTCTATACAGCCTAGCAACCTCTGGCTACGGCCACCGCCTTGTCACACTGTTTCGTCGCCTTCAGATCCTCAGATACTATCACCCCAAGATCCCTCTCCCCGTCCGTGCCTATCAGACTCTCCCCGCCTAACACATACGTCTCCCTTGGATTTCTACTCCCCAAGTGCATCACTTTGCATTTCTTCGCATTGAATTTTAATTGCCAAACCTTAGACCATTCTTCTAGCTTCCTCAGATCCCTTTTCATGCTTTCCACTCCCTCCCGGGGGTCCACTCCTGTTGCAAATCTTGGTGTCATCTGCAAAAAGGCAACTTTACCTTGTAAGCCTTCGGCAATATCACTCACAAATATATTGAATAGAATCGGCCCCCAGCACCGATCCCTGAGGCACTCCACTACTCACTTTCTCTCTCCGAAGCGAACTCCATTTACCACCACCCTCTGGCGTCTGCCCGTCAACCAGTTCCTAATCCAGTTCACCACTTCGGGTCCTATCTTCAGCCCGTCTAGTTTATTCAAGAGCCTCCTGTGGAGAACCGTGTCGAAAGCTTTGCTGAAATCTAAGTAGATTACGTCCATAGCACGTCCTTGATTCAATTCTCCAGTCACCCAGTCAAAGAATTCATGAGATTCGTTTTGACACGATTTCCCTTTGGTAAAACCATGTTGTTTTGGATCTGGCAACTTATTGGCTTCCAGGAAATTCACTATCCTGTCCTTTAGCATCGCTTCCATTACTTTTCCAATAACCGAAGTGAGGCTTACCAGCCTGTAGTTTCCAGCTTCTTCCTATCACTTTTGTGAAGAGGGACCACCTCCGCCGTTCTCCAATCGCACGGAACCTCTCCCGTCTCCAAGGATTTATTAAACAAATCTTTAAGAGGACCAGCCAGAACCTCTCTGAGCTCCCTCAATATCCTGGGGTGGATCCTGTTCCGGTCCATGGCTTTGTCCACCTTTAGGTTTCCCTAGTTGTTCATACACCTCTCTTCTGTGAACGGTGCTAAATCCACTCCACTCTCACATGTACTTTTGTCAGTCCATCTTGGTCCTTCTCCAGGATTTTCTTCTGTGAAAACAGAACAAAAGTATCTATTTAGTAAATTTGCCTTTTCTTCATCATTTTCTACATAGCGGTTCGCAGCATCTTTCAGTCTCACAATTCCCTTTTTAGTCTTTTTCCTTTCACTAATATACCTGAAGAAATTTTTGTCACCCCTCCTTACCTTTCTAGCCATTTGTTCCTCTGCACGTGCTTTCGCCAGACGTATCTCTCTCTTGGCTTCCTTCAGTTTCATTATGAGCCGTGACATGGCCCTCCAAAGTCAACCCAGCTTGGGCATAAGTGAAGGAAATGCAATCTGCTAGCCAATTGGAGATTGTGCGTTTTCCGATGGCAAGCCCCATCCTGTTGGGATCAAAAGAAACAAATAACTGGGCGGACTGTCTATAGGGCTTCGTCCGCTCCACGTAAAAGGCCAATGCTCTCTTACAGTCCAAGGTATGCAACTTGTCCTCACCAGGGCAGGTATGTGGATGGGTAAAAAATGTTGACAAGACAATTGACTGGTTCAGATGGAACTACGACAACACCTTCGGCAGGAACTTAGGATGAGTGCGGAGAACTACCCTGTTATGATGAAATTTAATGTAGGGAGCATGAACTACCAAGGCTTGGAGCTCACTGACTCTACGAGCTGAAGTAACAGCCACCAAGAAAATGACCTTCCAGGTCAAGTACTTCAGGATGGCAGGAATTCAGTGGCCTCAAAGGAGGTTTCATCAGCTGGGTGAGAACGACGTTGAGATCCCATGACACTGGTGGAGGTTTGACAGGGGGCTTTGACAAAAGCAAACCTCTCATAAAGCGAACTAAAGGCTGTACAGAGATAGGCTGACCTTCTACACGGTGATGATAAGCACAGATAGCACTAAGGTGAACTCTTACTGAGTTAGTCTTAAGACCAGACTCTGACAAGTGTAGAAGGTACTCAAGCAGGGTCCGTGTAGGACAAGAGAAAGGGTCTAGGGCCTTGCTGTCACACCGGACGGCAAACCTCCTCCATTTAAATCCATAACTCCTTTTCATGGAATCTTTCATGGAAGCAAGCAAGACTCGGGAGACACCCTCTGAAAAGCCTAAAGAGGCAACTTCTATGCTCTCAACATCCAGGCCGTGAGAGCCAGAGACTGGAGGTTGGGATGCAGAAGCGACCCCTCATTCTGAGTGATGAGGGTCGGAAAACAGTCCAATCTCCACGGTTCTTCGGAGGACAAGTCCAGAAGAAGCGGGAACCAAATCTAACGAGGCCAAAAAGGCGCTATCAGAATCATGGTTCCACGGTCTTGCCTGAGGTTCAGCAGAGTCTTCCCCACCAAAGGAATGGGAGGATAAGCATACAGGAGCCCTGTCCCCCAATGAAGGAGAAAGGCATCTGACGCTAGTCTGCCGTGGGCCTGGAACAGAATTAAGGAACTTTGTGATTGTACTGAGTGGCAAAAAGATCCACCGAGGGGGTGCCCCACGCTCAGAAGATCTTGCGGACAACATCCATGTGCAGAGACCACTCGTGAGGTTGCATGCTCAACCTGTCGGCCAGGCCTGCCAGATATGTGGCTTGGAGAAGCATACCATGCTGAGTCGCCCAAAGCCACATCCTGACGGCTTCCTGACACAGAGGGCGAGATCCGGTGCTCCCCTACTTGTTGGTGTAATACATAGCAACCTGATTGTCTGTCTGAATTAGGATAACTTGGTTGGACAGCCGATCTCTGAAAGTCTTTAGAGCATTCCAGATCGCTCACAATTCCAAGAGGTTGATCTGAAGATACGTTTCCTGGAAGGACCAAACTCCTTGAGTGTGGAGCCCATCCACGTGAGCTCCCCACCCGAGGAGGGATGCATCCGTCGTCAGCACTTTTTGCAGCTGAGGAATTTGGAATGGGCGTCCCAAGGTCAGATTGGAGCGAATGGTCCACCAGTGAAGGGATTTGCAGAATTCGGTGGGAAGATGGATGACATCTTCTAGATCCCCCGCAGCTTGACACCACTGGGAAGCTAGGGTCCACTGAGCCGATCTCATGTGTAGACGTGCCATGGGTGTCACATGAACTGTTGAGGCCATGTGGCCCAGAAGTCTCAACATCTGCCTAGCTGTGATCTGTTGGGATGCCCGAGCTGACGACACGAGAGCTAGGAGGTTGTCCGACCGTGCCTGGGGAAGATAAGCTCGAGACGTCTGTGTGTTCAACAGAGCTCTATGAATTCCAATTTCTGTATAGGAACCAGGTGGGACGGATAATTGATGACAAACCCCAGTAGTTCGAGCAATTGAATAGTAATCTGCATGTATCGTAGAGCTCCTGCCTCTGAGGTGCTCTTTACCAGCCCATCGTTGAGATAGGGGAACAAATGCACTCCCAAGTCTGCATAGCGATGCTGCGACCACTGCCAAGAACATTGTGAAGACTCTGGGTGCAGAGGCGAGACCAAAGGGCAGCATGCAGTACTGAAAGTGCCGAGTTCCCAGATGAAATCAAAGGTACTGCCTGTGGTTGGGAGCACTGAAATGTGAGTGTAGGCGTCAGAGAGCATAGCCAATCGTTTTCCTGAAACATTGGAAGAAGGGTGCCCAGGGAAAGCAACCTGAACTTTTCTCGGACCAGATATTTGTTCAGGGCCCTTAGGTCTAGGATGGGACGCATCCCCCGTTTTCTTTTCCACAAGGAAGTACCTGGAATAGAATCCCAGCCCTTCCTGCCCGGATGGCACGGGCTCGACCGCATGGGCGCTGAGAAGGGCGGAGAGTTCCTCTGCAAGTACCTGCTTGTGGCGGGAACTGAAAGATTGAGCTCCTGGAGGACAATTTGGAGGCTTTGATTCCAGATTGAGGGCGTATCCAGACCGGACTATTTGTAGAACCCACCTGTCGGAGGTTATGAGAGGCCACCTTTGGTGAAAAAATATAAGTCTCCCTCCGACAGGAAGATCGTCCGGTACAGACATTTTGATGTCAGCTATGCTGCTCTGGAGCCAGTCAAAAGCTCGTCCCTTGCTTTTGCTGGGGAGCCGGAGAGGCCTGAGGCGCACGCTGCTGACGAGAGCGGGCCTGCTGGGGGCGAGCCTGAACAGGCTGTCGAGAAGCAGGCGTGTACCTACGCCTATTAGAGGAATAGGGAGCACTTCTCCTCCTTCCAAAAAACCTCCTAGAGGAGGAGGTAGAAGCAGAAAGCGTCCGGCGGGCGACAGAGTCCATAGCATCATGGTGCTTTTTGAGGAAATCAACCATATCCTCAACCTTTTCTCCCAAAGACTGTCCCCCTGGCAAGGAACATCCGCCATATGGTGCTGGGTCTTCTGATACAGGTCCAAGATACGCAGCCAGGAGAGTCTGCGCATCACGATACCTTGAGCAGCCGCCCTGGATGCCGCATCAAAAGAATCAAAAGCTCCCCTGCCCAGGAATTTGCGACACACCTTCTGCTGCCTGACCACCTGGTGAAAAGGCTCGGCAAGCTCAGGAGGAAGAGCTTCAACCAAACTGGACAGTTGCTTTATCAAGTTCCGTAAGTGGATGCTGGTGTACAGCTGGTATGTTTGAATCTTGGCAGCGAGCATTCCGGCCTGATACGTACGCCTCCCAAAAGAATCCAAGGTCCTAGACTCTCTGCTCGGGGGCGCCGAAGCATAGTCCCTAGTACTCTTGGATCTTCTGAGAGCAGAGTCCACCACCATGGAATCATGAGGAAGTTGGACCTTCACCATCACAGGCTCACCACGGACTCTGTACTGGGACTCGGACTTCTTGTTGACAACTGAATTAGATAGAGGGAAAGACCAATTCTGCAACATCACTTCCCTGAGTGTATTGTGCAGGGGGGCCGTTGCAACCTCTTTTGGCGGAGAAGGATAATCCAGGACCTCGAACATCTCAGCCCTGGGCTCATCCACAGCCTTCATGGGAAAAGGAATGTCCCTAGACATTTCCCGCACAAAAGATGAAAAGGAGAGACACTCAGGTGGAGATTGTCTAATCTCAATAGGTGGAGTGGGATCAGATAGAAGCCCCTGAGAATCTTCCTCCGAAAAATATCTGGGGTCTTCTTCCTAACTCCATGAGTGCTCCTGTTCGGTGTCGGACACCAGCTCTCGAAGAGCAGCCTGAACCCAATCCTGCCTCGACCTCGAGGATCGATGCCATCGTGAAGGCCGTCGAGAAGTGGACCCTTGCCTGGACTCCGGCAAAGCTTCCTCCACCGAAGTTGAAGGAGAGTCCACCCTGGTGGCAACCGGCTCAGGCACCGCAAGCGGTACCGAGGGCGGGGACCTCCTCGCAGGAGATGGGGCAGACGCCGTCTGAGCAATAGGTACCGGAGGCGCAAGCACCTGCGGTACAGAGGCAGAAGGACCCATGATCTGCTCCAGAAGGCCTGGAAGCATGGCCTGGAGACACTCATCGAGGGCTGCCATCGGAACAAGCTGTGGGATCGGTACAGGAGTCGGTGGTAGAATCAGATGAGGTTCGAGAGCCGGTACCTGGCTGCCAGACGACCGACGCGTCGGCACCTCTTGAATGGAGGGTGAGCGATCCTCCCGGCGCCGACGCTTCTCGGGTGCCGATTCCCTCGGCTCCCCAGAGCTCTCGGTACCGTGACGGGAAGGAGATCGATGGCGATGCTTCTTGGCCTTCGCCCGACGCCCATCATCGACACTCCTCGGTATCGATGAGGAGGACATGGAACCCTCACGCCTCCTTGGGGCCGGGTCCGACTCAGGGCGGTCCCGGGGGGCCTGCATAGCAGTAGGCCTGGAGTTGGGTGAAGACCCGCTCGATGCCTCGCTGCTCCCAGCTGTAACAGGTCTTTCGGCAGCCATTACCTGGACTCTCGATGCTGCTTCCCTCGACGTCGATGCCGTTGACCTCGGTACCGATGTCGATGCCGACGTTGAAGGACCGGACCGATCTGGAAAAAGCTTCTCATGCTGAGCATCTCGAGATACCTGGGTCCTCTTTTTCATTAATTTGCAAAGCTTACACGAAGTGGTTGGGCCCGAGGCACTGGAGACACCAGGCGTGAGGATCGGTCGACGAGATGGTCCGATTGCAGCTGGAACAGCATTTGAAGCCGCTGGGAGTCCTCGATGACATGGGAGGAAAAATAGCGGTTGAAAAATCAAACGACTCGATGGTGCCAACGAAAAGGCACGAAAAAAGGAAAAAGCCACGTGACCGGGTAGCCTAAAGACGGCCATGACCGGAGGAGAAAGGAAACTTAAAAACGGGGAAAAAACTAAGAAAAATAAGAAAAATTTTTTTTTTTTAAAGTTTAGATAGGAGAGAAAAAAGGTAGCGAAAGCTACAACCGGAGTGCGTAAACGCAATGAAAAAACATCTCCTGGCCAGAACAATGCAAGGAGCGGCAGAAAAACAACCCCTCTTCGCGAAGCGGAAAAAAGGAAACTGAGGGAAGCGCGCGGGCGGGAAGTCACTCACGCATGCGCAGTGAGTTGTCCCCGCGCCTGTCGCGCTGCTTCTAGAAGCTTTAAAATTTTTTGCTTTAAAATTCCGGAGCTCCTGGGCCGTCGCGGACGACGACCCATGCGTGATGATGTCCAGCCTGCTTGTCCTCGGAGAAAAATGGGATATTAACATTTGAGTCAATAGGGCAAACCGATTTGAAAAATGTTTTCTGAAACAAGTTATTTATCTGGGGTTCCACTGAGCATGAATGTAACACCCAAAACTTTGAAAAAGCTTTCCACAAGTAAATGTTCACCCCCTCTCCCAAAGGAATAATATAGATGGTAAGAGTCCTGAAGTGTGAAACCACTGAACTTTTGTTTTAGAAGTGTTTAACTTCACTAATATGTAGCAGATCAAGTCTTCATCCTTCCAATGCAGTTTGTAATTTTCTCATCTCAGCTAAGCTGATTTCAACTGGAATTGGTAATAACGTCACCTGTACAATACAGATGTTTGCCCTCCTATAACCTGATTGTACCAGTGGCGTAGGAAGGGGCGGGCGGTGGGGGCGGTCCGCCCCGAGTGTCAGCGGGTGGGGGGTGCTCCATCGTCTCCTGCCACCACTTTTCCTGTTTTAAAAAAAATCCATGCAGCGATGCAGGCAGCGCTTCGCGTCTGCCCTGTGTGCTGTAAAAGCTGAAAATCACCTCGCTGGCGTCGGGCCTTCCCTCGCGATGTCCCGCCCTCTTCTGAGGTAATTTCCTATTTCCTCGAGGGTGGGACATCGCGAGGGAAGGCCCGACGCCAGCGAGGCGATTTTCAGCTTTTACAGCACACACAGGGCAGACGCGAAGCGCTGCCTGCATCGCTGCATGGATTTTTTTTAAAACAGGCAGGGGGGTGGCAGAAGAGGGCCCTGTCAGCCTGGACGGAGGGGAGACGACGGGACCGGGTCGGGAGGGGGGGCTCAGAGGGGAGAAGGGGATTGGGGAGGAGTGGGGGTGCTCAGAGGGGGCTCAGATGGGAGAGGGGGAGCTGAGAGGGGAGAAGGGGATTGGGGAGGGGTGGGGGAGCCCTGATGGGAGAGGGGGAGTCCAGAGGGGGCTCAGATGGGAGAGGGGGAGCTCAGAGGGAAGAAGGGCCTGAAGCTGGAACTGGGGTCTGACAAGGTGGCAGGAGGGAAAATGGGTCCATGCCTGGGTCAGGTGGGAGAATGGGTCTGGGGCTGAAAAGGGGGGATGCAAGGCATGTGGTGGATGAAGGGGGCTGGAACTGGGGGCTGAAAAGGAGGGTAGTTGGGATAAGGGGGCTAGTACTGGAACTGGGGGCTGAAAAGGGGCAGGGGCTGAAACTGTGGGGACTGGGGGCTTTAAAAAGGACAGGGAGAACTGGCTGGGGCTGAAGCTCGGGACTGATGAGAGAAAAGGGCTGGGGTTGAAACTAGGGGCTAAAAAGGGGACAGTGAGAAGTGGCTGGGGGCTGAAGCTCGGGTCTGATGGGAGAAAAGGGCTGGAGACTGGTGGGAGATGTGGGCTGGGGCTGGAACTAGGGACAGGTGGAATAAGGGGGCTGAAAAGAGGGGGCAGACCCTGGATGGATGGGAGAGGGAGGGCAGACGGATTGAAGGGGCAGAGAGAAAGGGCAGATGGTGGGTGGAAGGGGGAGAGAGAAAGAGGGCAGACTGGGGCAAATGGTGGATGGAATGGGCAGAGATAGAGGGCATATGTGGATGGAAGGAAGAGAGGGCAGACAGTGGATGGAAGGGACATTAGAGAGGGCAGACACTGGATGGCAGAGAGAGAGAGCGAAGACAGATGCTGGATGGAAGGAAGACAGTGAAAAGAAGATGAGGAAAGCAGAAACCAGAGACAACAAACTGTAATGAAATATATATTTTTATTTTTTTGCTTTAGGATAGTATTGTAGCTGTGTTAATAAATGTTTATAAATAGAACATGTAAATAAGGTAATCTTTTTATTGGACTAATTTTAATACATTTTGACTTAACTTTCAGAGAACAAAACCCCCTTCCTCAGGTCAGGATAGGATACTGTAACAGCACTATACTGTATTGACCCGAGGAAGGAGATTTTGGCCTCTGGAAGCTAAATGTATTAGTTCAATAAATGGTATTTTATTTTCTGTATTTCTTTTATTTCTATTTGTTAATTTGTAAAGTGGTGATTGGTATTTGTTAGTTTTTTCAAATTTACATCTGCTGTCTTTATATTTTCTACAGTACTAGGGGACATTTTCTGTTTCTGTGGTGTTGCATTGTATGCAGAGTCTGGCATCGGGGGTTCAGTTTAATTTTTGTCTAAATAGAAAGTTTGTGATTACTTATTCTATAGTGGATTAGGTTGTATCTGTGTTTGTGAAAAAGACGTGGCTTTCGGTTGGCATTGACTGTGCAGGATCGACGATTTGTACTAACCTGTCTGTTTTCGTTTTACAATAGGTGAATTGATGTTCTAGTGCTCACTGTAGTGTTTAAGATGCTTTCCTTTTCCTTGTGTGACTCGTACAAATTACTGCTTATGGTATGGTAGAATTGCTCTATAGGTCCTGAGTGTTTTGTATTCTCGGTATGCCTAGTACTGGATTTGGGGGGGGGGGGGGGGTTAAAAAATGACCCGCCCGTGTGTCAACTACCCTAGCTACGCCACTGGATTGTACTCAGGATACTCATGGAAATATTGAACAGTATAGGTGAAATTGACAAACTCAAGACTTCTAGTCTAATTGTTGATATTGCTGAAGCTAGATTATTGTAATTTGATTTTTATGGGGAGCGCAAAGTATAAATTAAGAAAATTTCAGACAACACAGAACACAGCGATGGATTTAATTTTTTCTTAAAAAAAAAAAAAATCAGACAAGATCTCAGGGGTATTTTGTAAAATTACATTGGTTGCCAAAACCAAACTACTAGACACAACGCCGGTCACCACAACCAACACTAACATCCTATCTGCAGACAACCTTGCTAAATATTTCAATGAAAAAATTGTAAACCTACGCAAAACCCTACCTCAGAACAACATGGATACAGAAAACTTCATTAATGGTCTAGACCCAACCCCTGGTGATACCCTGCTGACGAATATGGTCAAATTTGCTCTCCTCAGTGCCGACACAGTTACCCAGGCGACGAAACAATACTCCAACAGCCATTGTCAACTGGACACCTGCCACAGCTACCTAATACAATCTGCCCCCCACCGCTTCATAACAGATCTCACATCCCACTTAAACTTCATGCTTCAACAGGGTATCTACCCTAAAGAAAAAGGCAACATACTGCTCACCCCAATACCAAAAGACACCAAGAAAAAAACAACATTACCAACTACCGCTCATTAGCATCTATCCCATTAGTAGTCAAACTAATGGAAGGACTGGCAACCAAACAACTCAATGACTACATAAACAAATTCACTATACTACATGAGTCACAATCAGGATTTCGACCCCTACATAGCACCGAAACAGTACTACTCACTCTCCTAACCAAATTCAAGCAGGAAATAGCAATAGGCAAGAGCATTCTCCTCCTCCAATTTGACATGTCAAGTGCGTTCGATATGGTTAACCATAACATATTGCTAAGACTCCTAGAATACTTCGGAATCAGTGGTGGCACTCTCAGTTGGATTAAGGGTTTTCTAACCACAAGAACATATCAAGTGAAATCAAAAACAAACATATCGTCACCGTGGAAACCAGGCTGCAGAGTACCGCAAGGATCACCACTATCACCGATCCTTTTCAACCTCATGATGACTCCACTAGCCAAGACCTTATCCACCCAAGGTCTTAACCCATTTGTCTACACTGATGACGTTACATTATACATCCCATACAAACATGATCTGGCAGAAATCACCAACGAAATCAAGCTCAGCTTAAACATTATGAATTCATGGGCAAATGCATTCCAACTAAAACTCAATACAGAAAAAAAACACTGTCTCATCATCTCATCCCAATACAATACATACAAACCCACAAACATTAACGCCCCAGGATACACCCTCCCTATCTCAGACAGCCTGAAAATTCTTGGAGTAACAATCGACCGTAACCTATCGCTAGAGACCCAAGCGAAATCCACCATAAAGAAAATGTTTTTCTCAATGTGGAAACTCAAATGCGTGAAACCATTCTTCCCGAGGGAAATATTTTGTAACCTGGTACAGTCAATGGTACTAAGCCACGCAGATTACTGTAATGGAATCTATGCGGGATGCAAGGATCAAATCATAAAGAAACTTCAGACCACACAAAACACAGCAGCCAGGCTTATATTTGGAAAAACACGTTTTGACAGCGCCAAACCACTCAGAGAAAAACTGCATTGGCTATCAATCAAAGAACGTATCACTTTCAAAATCTGCACGACTGTTCATAAAATTATTTACGGTGAGGCACCGAGATACATGACAGACCTCATTGACCTGCCAACCAGAAACAGCATAAAATCAGCACGATCATACATAAACCTCCACTACCCAAGCAGCAAAGGACTCAAATACAAATCCATTTATGCATCCAGCTTTTCCTATTTAAGCGCACAACTATGGAACGCATTGCCAAAAGCAGTAAAAACTAAGCTTGACCACCTAAATTTTTGGAAAGCACTAAAGACAGACCTGTTCAGAAGAGCATACCCCACGACCCAACATAAAAATACCTGGTCACTTGCGACACAATGTAACCAAAGACCGTAATGGACATTCCTTGACTCTTCTTCCCCCTTTCCCTCTCTAAGTTCCCCCCAATTGTAACTACCATACATGTACCTCGTTCTACCACAATATCACTTTGTATTCATTCATACCATGTATTTGTTCAGACTGGAATTGGCTTACGCCATTAACGGTTATATGTAAACCACATTGAGCCTGCAGAAAGGTGGGAAAATGTGGGATACAAATGTAACAAATAATAATAATCTCTCTATATAAAACACACCTCCAACGTTTTGAAGCCTCCACAAGTCCCAACGTTTTAAATGCATGGTGGTGAAACCAGGAATTCGCCAATGAGTGTTGGCCCCTCCCCCCACATAAAACGTCATGACATCGAGGGCGGACCAATGACACTCAACCAATCACATCGCAAATCCCTTACTAAGCAACGGAACGTGACATAAGACACATCGCGGAACAATGAAAACCAGCAGCACACAGTTGCTACGCGACGTCAACAGCAACACTAAAAGGACCATATAGATCTCTGCTCTCCACACAAACAACAGACAAGGAGGGCATATGAGGGAAGGAAAAAAAACAGCACACACACACACTCTCACTCTTAACTGGCTATAATGAGCAACTGACCTGCCACTATCACAGGGACTGCTAGCACCTCTCTCTCTCTCTCTCTCACACACATACACACGGGACACAGAGGGGATGGAAGACAAGGAACGAATCGTTGGGTATGGAGGGGGCGACAGGGAAGGTAAGGCAATAACTGCCTCAAATGTTTGTGCTGTGCTATGTACAATTATAATGCTGTCTCTTCATTTTGACCCTACCCTGTCACACTCTCTTTCACACAGACGCACACACACATGCACACACACACACTCTCTCACACAGACACACAAACACACCTCAAATGGTTCAGCTGTCCTATGAAAAATTTCACTGCTGTCTCTTCATTTTCACCCTACCTGTGCACACTCTCTTTCACACAGAGACAAACACACACACACACACACACTCTCTCTATAGCCTTGCTAGCGCCCGTTTCATTTGTTTACAAAACGGGCCTTTTTTACTAGTAATAATAATAAAAGAGGCCAGGGTTTTGTTCAAGTTTGCTTGTTATTTAAGGTTTTAGATAGAGCTATTCCAGTTTTTATGTTGGATAACTTTCTTAATACCTTCACTTAGATCCTGAAAAACCATAAACAATTCTCCTTTTAGCTATCCTTCAGCCAAAGTTTGTAGGGGATTGAAAATTCATGAATTATTGTTGGCTTATCAAGACTACATTTTGTCAAGAATTCTCAACATGTTTTACTCAATCTGACTCCTATGTTTTATTTAGGAGAAATCTTAAAATATATCTTTTCAAGAAGTGTGTTTTGCCTAATAATTAGGCATTTGTTGTTTTATGATTTGAGTGTTACAATCCTGGGAGACTGTCCTGGTTTCTTAGTGGATATTGTGAACTGCTTAGAACTTTGCAGTTATAGAAGTATACAAATATTACTGTTATGTAAAGTGGCAGTGTATCTTCTAGTGATCAGGAAGTCATTAAACAAGTTAAAAACCACTCCTGAAATTCCCAATTCACTCAGTTTCTCCAACTGTGTTGGAAAGATGTAGGCAAGAGATATTTATTTATTATTTATTTATGGCATTTGTATCCCACATTATCCCACCTCTTTGCAGGCTCAATGTGGCTTACAATTCGTCATGGATACTGGAATTAGCAGTGAATATACATTTGGTTTACAGAGGGTTTTGTGTTACATGGTGGTGAAACACATGAAGGCGTTAAAGCAGAAAGACATTATAAGACAGTCTGGGAGTTTTAAGATTATACAGTTACACGTTAGATTATACAGTTACACATGTTGATCTTTGTGATATATCTTGTCGAAGAGACAGGTTTTCAATAGTTTGCGGAAATTGGTCAATTCATAGACCGTTTTCAGGTTACGTGGCAGCACGTTCCAGAGTTGCGTGCTCGTATAGGAAAAGGTAGATGCATGCATGCATTGATTTGTATTTCAGACCCTTGCACTTGGGAGGATGGAAATTAAGGAATGTGCGAGAGGATCTTTTTGCGTTCCTGGGTGGTAGATCTATCAGATCTGTAACAAGTCCAAGAAAGATTTAAAGGTAATCACATTTGGATCTAACTCATTTCCAAGATTGAGATTTATGTCTTCCAGGATTAGCAAATGAGAGAATTGGGATGAGAATTGTATAATAGACTCAAAAAGTTGAAATTGGAAATTTGCCTAAATACCAGGAAGTCTATATATCAATATTAATCCCAAAGACTCAATAGGAGAAGAATCTCTAGATCAGGAATCATTACACAGTCAATTAAGGACACAGAAAAAAATCTTTAAAAATCATAGCAAGACCATTGCTTTTTTTTTTTTTTAATCTAATCTTGGATGGTGAATGATATTATAACTAGACAAGCAAAAAAGCCCGTTTTGTGAAAAATGAAACGGGCCCTATCAAGGCTATTGTCTAATCGCATTTATGCCCTCCTCTGACGTAATTTCTTCTTTCCGCGAGGGTGGACCACTGAGAGGGAAGGAAAGGGAAGACTGGAGGCGAGCAGATTACATAGTAGCTCATTTACATACGGTTACGAACCTAGCCAGCCAGCCGTCCAGGGACTCAGATTGAGAAATTTTTATATAGGATGGGCAAAGCTTGGGTAGTAATAGACTGTTTATGTCCTGTAACCAGGCTTCTACAATAAATGTGAATCCTGCACAAGTCATTAATTAGATCTTTCAGTCAAAAAGGTCTTGTTACAGATTGAATTAACACTGAAATAAAAACATGGAATGAGAGTGGGCGAGTATACCGAGAGAACTGAAGTCTTCTGTGGGATAGATCTAAGACAAGAATATTTTCTAGAATCAGCAACATTACATTTCTTAAAGTGTAGTTTATTACCTTATACAACTTCTAAATTATGCCGTATAGATGAAGAAGAGTCCAATAAAATCCTATTCTTCCTATATCTATATTGTATGGATCTAGTTTTATGATTTAATGACAGAATAACTAGAATTTCTTAAGAGAAACAAATTATTACTCTCCCCCCCCAACCAAAAGCCTAACAAATAAAACAATAAAATTAATAGCCAGTGCATGTTTCAAAAGGTAACTTAATAAAACTAAAAACACTAACCCTGAATATTATATAAAACTCAAACTCACATAATCATAAAATTATGGTACTAGTTAGTGACAATTACTAAGATCAATTCTAGCAGAAAACCAATACTAGTCACTCACAAAGTGGCACGCTAAGAGGCAGGACACATCCCTTGTGTGCCCCCTCAGTTATAGGTGGTGGTGTCACTGAGGGGGCATGGCTAACACTGAACTGCCCGATGTCCCAGCTCAATTCCAGCAAGAAAGGAATTTGGCAGTGAACACCACCTAGAAGATGGTAAGCTTGAGCCATGGATGGAATACGCACTGTTTATCAGTGGCTTTCCAGTGCAGGTGCTATTGCTGGGTTACCTTTCTGGTGGAAATCACATGTACACACTTCAATCCCTACTGCTGGTCTAACTTAGAGGTGGTCTTCTGTTGGTCCCTGGCAACCGTAGCATTGCACATGCACTGCCTGCAGCTTGCTCCGATGTTTTCCCTCTGGCTGGCCCACCTCCTGTTTCTGCATGGGCAGGATGAATCATAGGGAAAGCTTCAGACCAGGCCACAAGCAGTGTATGTGTAATGCTGCCGCTGCCAGGGACCAATAAAAGGCTACCCTTAAGGCAGACTAGCAGGGGGGGGCAGGTGTGATGTTCAATCATGGGTGGTAGGAAATATGTCGGATTGTGCCAAGGACACAGGCTGGGATTGGAAGAGAGAACAAGAGATGTTTGGAGGAGACAGGAGATGCTACAAGATAAATTTTTTAAATTACAATTAATAATTAATGAATTAATTGCAGAGTTAACTGTAATTAGTTTGCAGAACTAATAATGATGATATAAAAAAAACAGTTCATTACTTTGCAGCTTGGCATGCGCTGTCCAGTCTTAATCTCTTCACTTTTCTGTCTCCCAGTGAAGACAGAGATCTTCTATCTTCCATTCTTATTGGGCCATTCATGCCTCCTTCCTCTGGCTCTACCCTCTCTGGTTGTTCAGGTAACTTACTGCACCCAGCTCCTTCTGCTGAGGTTTTAATTCCATTGTCACAGACATCTTGATTTTTCTTTTTCTTGAAGGGCTGATTCTATTGGTTACAGTTTAGCTGCTTCTCTTTTCCTTTCCCCTGTCCTGAGGCAGTAGTGACAGGATATACACCCCATTATAGCATGGCATCCAACCAAATTTTGTCATCAACTGGTTAAAGGCAGTGTATAATCTGAGTTGTCTTGCTGGGAGGCCCAAACGTTTAGGAAACCCTGGAGAACACGGGTCATCACCAGATTTATGTATGTCCAGGAAGTAACAGAGCATGAAGATGTGAACAGAAGACCACATAGTAGCTTTACAGCTTTCTTTTAGAGAAGTGGTTCGCCAACATGGTAGCCATCATCCTTTGTTGATGGGCATGGATGGAATCTGGAAGGTCCAATTAGGCCTGCATGTAGCAAAAGGCCACACAGAAAGAGCCATATGGAGAGTGTCCCTTTCATTACATGTTGAGTTGGTCTACTAAGGTCATAAGAGACAAAAAGCTGAGCACCCTAACGGGTTTCCCTGGCGGAGGAGTGCTTGCCAATAGTCATGTGGATCACTTATCCTTTGGACGACTGAGAACCCCCTTTACAGTTAAGAAACCTAGCTTTCTCTGTGGACAAGCAGGGTAGAGTGACCTGCACAGTAGGTAACTGAAGAGCTGAGAATTCTGCATGTGTGAGGCTACAATGTCCCTGGATTCTGGTCATCTCTCACTGATGACTCCCCTCCTGAAGGCTGAGTGCCCCACACTTGTCAGAAGTCAATCCTTTGTAAAAATAAACTTATACAACAAAGGGATTAAGGTAGGAGAAACACTTCATGAGAGTCGGTATATGGAGGCAAAAAGAGAGTGGGAAGGATAACAGATTGACTAACATGAAATTGGGAAAGCTGTCTTTGATACAAACTTGTGTGTTTGTGGAAGATGACCTTGTCCAAATGGAAATGTATATATGATGTGTAGTGGACCACAGCCTGGAGCTCCCTGGGGTACCTGGCTGACGTTATGTCAGCCAAGAAGAGGGTCTTCATTGTAGAGATATGGAGGGGGGCTGATGCTATTGCTTTCCATGGTGCAAATGTGAGCTAGCATAGCACAAATCTGAGATTCCATGATGACAGTGGGGCATCCACTGGTGGTTGAAGAGGCTTTTGATGAATCAGGAGACTGGAGGACTGAGGGATACTAGCCTTCCCTATTTGTTGTGTTGGTAGAAGTCTTGAAAAGGTGGCCAAATGTATCCTTACTGATGAAATCTAGGGTACCAAGTTCAATGGCTCCAGAAGGTACTGGAGGAGGAGCTCTATCAGCCAGAAAAACAGGTCTAGGGTTATGGCAAGCAACAACTATTGGGTGGCAGACGTTGCTTCTACTAGTAGGCAGGTAACACCCAGGTATTAAGAGCTAGTGACTGCAGGTTGGGGTACAGAACAGTGCAGCTGTGTTCAGTGACTAGGGTTGGATAACGTGGCAGGCAATGGTCTGTTGCAAGTGACAGTTCCAGCAGGCTAATAAGTACATAAGTACATAAGTAATGCCACACTGGGAAAAGACCAAGGGTCCATCGAGCCCAGCATCCTGTCCACGACAGCGGCCAATCCAGGCCAAGAGCACCTGACAAACTTCCCAAACGTACAAACATTCTATACATGTTATTCCCGGAATTGTGGATTTTTCCCAAGTCCATTTAGTAGAGGTTTATGGACTTGTCCTTTAGGAAACCGCCTAACCCCTTTTTAACTCTGCCTTCACCATGTCTCCGGCAACGAATTCCAGAGTTTAATTACGCATTGGGTGAAGAAAACTTTTCTCCGATTTGTTTTCAATTTACTACACTGTAGTTTCATCGTATGCCCCCTAGTCCTAGTATTTTTGGAAAGCGTGAACAGACGTTTCACATTCACCTGTTCACTCATTATTTTATATACCTCTATCATGTCTCCCCTCAGCCGTCTCTTCTCCAAGCTGGAAAACCCTAGCCTCCTTAGTCTTTCTTCATAGGGAAGTCGTCCCATCCCTGCTATCATTTTAGTCGCCCTTCGCTGCACCTTTTCCAATTCTACTATATCTTTCTTGAGATGCGGCGACCAGAATTGAACACAATACTCAAGGTGCGGTCGCACCATGGAGCGATATAACATCCTCACACCTGTTTTCCATACCTTTCCTAATAATACCCAACATTCTATTCGCTTTCCAAGCCGCAGCAGCACACTGAGCAGAAGGTTTCAGTGTATTATCGACGACGACACCCAGATCCCTTTCTTGGTCCGTAACTCCTAATGTGGAACCTTGCATGACGTAGCTATAATTCGGGTTCTTTTTTCCCACATGCATCACCTTGCACGTGCTCACATTAAACGTCATCTGCCATCTAGCCGCCCAGTCTCCCAGTTTCGTAAGGTCCTTCTGTAATTTTTCACAATCCTGTTGCGAGTTAACGACTTTGAATAACTTTGTGTCATCAGCAAATTTAATTACCTCGCTAGTTACTCCCATCTCTAAATCATTTATGTTTCAATATTTTTATTGATAACAAATGCAAAATTACAAGCAGGTTCTTGTAAGAATCTTACATATCATTTCCATTGTCATCTAACTTTATACAGTTATGTGTCCCTTTCCCTTTCCCTCCTTCCCACCCCATCCTCCCTCTCCCCCCTTTTCCCCTTTACAGATGTTACTAATAACTATATTCTAACGAGATAGAGATTAGGAAACAAACAATTGTCTCTTTGCTGATGGTTGTAGCGTGTTCCAAAATTTACTCCAGGTCTGCAGCAATCTTTTCCCTTCTGCTGAATCTAGGTCTCGGACTGCACATCGCTCTAGTCTTGATAGATCTATCATAAATACTCTCCATTGGGTGACATTAGGGTCCGTTTGTTCCAGCCAGCCATGTAATATCACTTTTTTTCCAATCTGTACTGCACGTTGTAAAAATCTTCTGTACCCCGGCAATGACGGCTTGGCATATCTATATACATCAAATAGCATCAGTGGCTGCAATTCTGTCTTTCTGTGCCAGTATGACCAGACCTTCCCAAGCACCTGCTTCCAAAATCTTTGTACTCTAGAACAAGTCCAAAACATATGTCCCAGAGTCGCCTGAGGGGAGGCACAGCGTGGGCATTGTCCTGTTGCACCAAAACCCGCCTGGTGGGCTCTGTGCGGTGATACATGCAAACGAAGTGCAAACTTATACTGTGATTCCCAGTATCTTGTGAATGGGGAGTTTTGTAATATAGCGAGTAAGTAAGTTTGTAGTACATTCTCTGATACTTCTACTCCAAGATCCGCCGACCAGTCTTGGGCCCGTTTTTTATAATCTATGTCTTCTGTAGTGTCTAATAGATGTCTGTGATGGTATTTTAACGGGACTTCATTCTGAGACCCCAAAGTCAGTGCAGTGTTCAACGTATCTTGTACATCTTCGCTTAGGTTAATCCATCCTAATGATACAGCATAGTGTTTCACTTGCATATAAGCGAACAGGTCTGCAGCTGGTAGCGAATATTCCCTTTGTATGTCTGCAAATGTCCGTAATTGTCCTTCTTCATTTATTAGTTGATATAAGAAGTGAACTCCTTTCTGCCTCCATCGAGCAAACACTCCTGAGGTGGTGCCCACTGGAAAGTCAGGGTTATGGTGCAAGGGTAGAAAGGGTGTTGAACTCGCTGAGAACCCATGGCGTTTGCATAACCATCTCCATGTTGCTCTGGCAGATGTCACAAAGGGGTTAGTTGCGGTCTTAATATCTGGGCCGCGCTGATATTTATGCGAGTGCAGCAGCCAACCCAGATGTATCCTGGGGAATGCAGCTGACTCTATCAAAGTTGCTGAAAACTCCTGGCCCCCCACCAGCCAATCTCTTATATGCCTCATGGAGCTTGAAATAGTTAGATACCTTATACTTAGTAGGCCCATTCCCCCATGCAACCTGGGCTTCTGCAGGACACTAATTGGGAGTCTAGGTCTCCGACCCTGCCAGAGAAACCGTTGGGTCGCCCTAGTTAATGCCTTCTCCTCCCTTTGCTTCAAATACAGCGGGAGCATCTGAAAGGTGTATAGCCACCGGGGTGCCACCATCATATTAAATAGAGCGATCCTTGCAGTCAGGGAAAGCGGCAACCTTCCCCACAACAATAATGTACGCCTGGTCTCAGTCAAAAGCGGCAGCACATTCTCCCCGTACAGCCGTGATAGATCTGTGGGCACCACTACCCCTAGATATTTCAATTGCCCCGTTGCCCATTTCAGGGGGAACTCTCCCCGCCAGCCAGCCCGGATTTCCTCCTTTATCGGCATGGCCAAAGACTTTGTGTGATTTAGCTTAAATCCGGACAGTTCTCCGTATTCCTGTATCACTCTGAGCAGATTTTCCAGCGACTGTTGGGGTTCATCCAAGAGAAGCATTAGGTCATCTGCGTATGCTAACAATTCTACCCTATGTCCTGAAATTTGCGCCCCTTTGATATCTTTAGAATTCCTGATTACACACAGTAGGGGCTCTAGAGTGAGCACAAATAATAAGGGCGAGAGTGGGCAGCCCTGTCGGGTCCCCCGTTCTATTGCAAATTCCCTGGTCCTGACCCCATTAACCAGGATTGCAGCTTTCGGTTGTGTGTACAGAGCTTTAATTGCTTCTAGATACCATCCTTGGATTCCCACCCACCTCAACGTCTCGAACATGAACGGCCATCCGACTTCATCAAATGCCCGTTCTGCATCTAAACTGACTACCAATCTGTTAGTATCTGAGTCTCTTGCATGCATCAGTGCTGCTATTAGCTTCCGCACATTAAGCACTGATTTCCGCCCTCTGACAAACCCCACCTGGTCATCATGTATGATTTGGGGCAAACTAGGGGCCAATCTGTCTGCCAATATCCTGGACATGATTTTAATATCCACGTTTATTAAGGATATTGGTCTGAATGAGCCAGGTTGCAATAGATCTCTTCCTGGTTTCGGAATCAGACTTATCAATGCCGAATTCGCATGACGGGGAAAGGCCCCCTGCTTGGCCACCGTGTGATATAGCTCTAACAATGGACCCACCAATTGTGCTTTAAGCATTTTGTAAAATTCGCCAGTGAAGCCGTCAGGCCCCGGCGCCGAATGGAGGCGAAGCTTCGTGATGCTCTGCATGATCTCTTTTGCTGTTATTGGTTTATTCAAAGCCTCTACCGCGGCCGGTGACAATTTAGGCATGCCAGTGGTGTTCAGATATTCCAACAATCTGGCCTTTCCTTCTTTCTGCTCCCCTGCATCTTTATATAATGACGCAAAGTGCTCCCTTAACACTTCAGCCACCCCTTCCATTGTGTTTGTCACCCCTCCCGCTTTTGTATGTAATACTGGTATGAAATTTTGTTTTCTGGCGGCTTTCACCACCTTAGCCAAATAGGCTCCAGGTCTATCTCCATATTTCTGTAGTCTAAACTTTCGGTAAATCAGGGAACGCGTCATTCTCTCGTGTATAAGACTATTCAATGCCATCCTGGTCACCATTAGGGTATCATACCCGGCTGGCGTGGGAGCTGCTGTGTATGCCTTCTTTACCTCTTTTAACTTCCGCTCCAGTGCGATGACTTTCCGATTGATGCACCGATTGCGCTTGCAAACATAGGCAATTACATCCCCCCTTAGCACTGCTTTTGCCGCGGACCAAAACAGGCCGGGGTCTTCTAGGTGTTGCTCATTATGCTTCAGGTATTCCCCCCATCTGTCTTGGATGTATTTATTGAATTCAGGGGAGGAGTATAGGTATGCAGGAAATCTCCAGCCCGAGGATTGTTGAAAAAAGAACTGCGCCTCCAGGTCTACCCAAATCAGGGCATGGTCAGAGATTTCCTCCGGGCCTATACTAGCGTCCAGCACCTGTGGAAATAGTGTCTGAGATACCACTATATAGTCTAGTCTGGACTGTGTACGATGCGCCCTTGAGGTGTGAGTGTAATCTCTTTCCTCTTGATGGAGCAATCTCCATGGGTCTACTAGTCCTGCTAGTGTGCAAAAGGATTCCAGTATGGTCTCGCTCCCTGTTCCTCCCTGCATTCGTTCTCCTGATCTATCTGCCTGCATATCATATACCTGGTTCATGTCTCCTGCTATTAGCAACGGTAAGTGCGCGTATTGTTGACATCTGTTAAGCAAGTGTGTAAAAAATTTCTTACTTTTCACCAGGGGCGCATAAACCGCCACTAGGAGCACTTCTTTCCCTTGCAGGTTAATTTGAACTCCCAGGTATCTCCCTTCCCCATCTTTAAACCTCAATTTGGTGGAACACGCTAGGGATTTGTTAATCAAAATTGCCACTCCTCCTTTCCTTCCAGCTGCCGGGGAGCAGAACACCTCCCCCACCCAATGCCGTTTTAATTTATCATGCTCCTCTTGTGATAATCTTGTTTCTTGTAGACAAGCGATATGCGCGTCATGGCGTTTTAGGGCCGCTAGAATTTTCGTGCGCTTCACTGGGGATGTAATGCCGCAAACATTCCATGAGACCAGGCGTACCGCTTTACTCTTTAATTTAGCCAGGATCTTCTGTGTGCGGTCCTACAATTATGTGATATATTAACCACCCCAGGGCGCCCAGCCTCACCCTTGGGAACTGCTGTTTCGCCACACCACCTTTACTGCTATTATGCTTCCCTCTAGTTATATCTCCGTGTCCCGGTCTGATGCGTTTTCCCCTCTCTTCTCGCCTCTTGCACTTATGTTCATCTCCCTCCCTCTCCCTCCCCCCTGACATAGTTCCCTTCCCCCCCTCCCCTCCCATCACCTCCCAAACTGTAACAGTAGGAAACACTTCAATGCACAAGGCCCCCACACCCTTTCTTATTACAACAGCATGCTATACAACCCAACATTTCAAATGTTAACATCTCTTCATATATCTCAGGCAGTCAAACCTTACAATGATGTTCAGTCTCCTGTGGGGCTTCTCTTTATTTCTCCTGAATCTTTTTCCAGACGTGAGACAAATTCTTTTGCAGCATTCACTGTTTCAAAAACTTTCCAGCTGTTATCCTGTCTGATCTTTAATAGAGCTGGGTATAGAAGCATGAACTTGATTTTAAGATCAGCCAGTCTCTTGCAGATAGGTGTATACTGTCTCCGTCTGTCCTGCAGGTGGGCAGAATAATCCTGGAATATTCTTATGAGGTGCCCATCATACTTTACCTCATCTCTCTTAAGCCGATATCCCCGCAGTATTTCTGATTTATGTATGTAATTGTGGACTTTCAAAATCACTACCCGAGGCGCCTGCCCGCCATCTTTGCTTCGCCCCACGCGGTGTGCTCTTTCCAGGCATAGTTTTCCCGCTGAATCTGACAAGGCGAATTCGGAGGCCAACCAGCGTTCTAGTGTTGTTGCCAGCACTCTGTCTCCGATAGTTTCAGGTAGGCCAACGATCCGCAAATTGGACCGTCTTGACCTGTTCTCCAGGTCATCCAGTTTTGCTGATAAAGAAACTACCGTTCCGGTAAGTTTTTTCACTTCCGCTTGAAGTGGTGTAGTAGTATCTTCGAAGTCTGATACCCTCCGTTCCAGCTCTCCAGTCCGCTCTGTAATAGCGGTAAGTCGGGCTTCGAAGGACTCAAATTGGCTGGATAATTTATCTATTTTTGGCTCCAGCGTCGTTGCTATTACCTCTGTAAGCTGCGCCAATTGTTCCGCCGAGAACGTCGGCCCAGCTCGTGATGGCGATTTCTCTCCCGCCACCTCTAGCGCCTTCGCCTTTTCTTTATCTTTCTTCGCCCCTCTACTTGCCATTCCTTTAACTGGCGCTTCCAAAAATTTGTCCATGTATAATCAGATGGCCTGCTCTGCCTGAGAGGTATTCTTTTTTTATCGTTGTTGGGTTTTTTGAGTTTAAGCGCGTCTGGGCCTCGGAGAGAGCAAAAAACACGTCTCACTCTCTCATCGCACCACGTGATCCCTCCTCTAAATCATTTATAAATATAATAAAAAGCAGCGGTCCTAGCACAGACCCCTGAGGAACCCCACTAACTACCCTTCTCCATTGTGAATATTGCCCATCTAACCGCACTCTCTGTTTCCTATCCTTCAACCAGTTTTTAATCCACAATAGGGCTTTTCCTCCTATCCCATGACCCTCATATTTCCTCTGTAGCCTTTCATGAGGTACCTTGTCAAATGCCTTTTGAAAATCCAGATATACAATATCAACCGGCTCCCCTTTGTCCACATGTTCGTTCACTCCTTCAAAGAATTGAAGTAAATTGGTCAGGCAAGATTTCCCCACACAAAAGCCGTGCGGACTTGGTCTCAGTAATCCATGTCCTTGGATGTGCTCTTTAATTTTGTTTTTAATAATAGCCTCTACCATTTTCCCCGGCATGGACGTCAGACTCACCCGATTATAATTTCCCGGATCTCCCCTGGAACCTTTTTTAAAAATGGGCGTTACATTGGCCTCCCTCCAATCTTCCGGTACCACGCTCGATTTTAAGGATAAATTGCATATCACTAGCAGTAGCTCTGCAAGCTCATTTTTCAGTTCTATCAGTACTCTAGGATGAATACCATCCGGTCCAGGAAATTTGCTACTCTTCAGTTTGCCGAACTGCCCCATTACGTCCTCCAGGTTTACCGTGAAGTCAGTAAGTTTCTCCGACTCGTCCGCTTGAAATATCATTTCTGACACCGGTATCCCACCCAAACCTTCCTCGGTGAAGACCGAAGCAAAGAATTCATTCAATCTCTCCGCTACGTCTTTGTCTTCCTTGATCACCCCTTTTACCCCTCGGTCATCCAGCGGCCCAACCGATTCTTTTGCCGGCTTTCTGCTTTTAATATACCGAAAAAAAGTTTTACTATGTTTTTTTGCCTCTAATGCTATCTTTTCTTCGTAATCTCTCTTGGCCTTCTTTATCTGCGCCTTGCATTTGCTTTGACACTCCTTATGCTGCTTCTTGTTATTTTCAGATGGTTCCTTCTTCCATTTTCTGAAGGCATTTCTTTTAGCCCTAATAGCTTCCTTCACCTCACTTTTCAACCAGGCCGGGTGTCTTTTGGAGTTCCGTCTTTCTTTTCTGATTAGTGGAATATGTTTGGCCTGGGCCTCCAGGATGGTATTTTTGAACAGCGTCCATGCCTGTTGTACAGTTTTTACCCTCTCAATTGTCCCCCTAAGTTTTTTTTTCCACCGTTCTTCTCATTTGATCATAGTCTCCTTTTTTAAAGTTAAACGCTAACGTATTTGACTTCCTGCGTATAGTTACTTCAAGGTTGATATTAAAACTGATCATATTATGATCACTGTTATCAAGTGGCCCCAGTACCATAACGTCCCTCACCAGATCAGGCGCTCCACTAAGGACCAAGTCTAGAATTTTTCCTTCTCTCATCGGCTCCTGCACCAGCTGCTCCATAAAGCTGTCCTTGATTTCATCAAGGAATTGTACCTCTCTAGCGTGTCCCGATGTTACATTTACCCAGTCTATATTTGGATAATTGAAGTCACCCATTATTATCACATTGCCAATTTTGTTTGCGTCTCTGATTTCTTTTATCATTTCTGCATCTACCTGCTTGTCCTGGCGAGGCGGACGGTAGTACACTCCTATCATCGTCCTTTTCCCTTTTATACATGGAATTTCAACCCACAATGATTCAAAGGTGTGATCTGTGTCCTGCTGAATTTGTAATCTATCTGAGTCAAGGCTCTCATTAATATACAATGCTATCCCTCCACCAGTCCGGTCCACCCTATCACTACGATATACTTTGTACTCCGGTATGACAGTGTCATACTGGTTATCCTCCTTCCACCTGGTCTCAGTAATGCCTATTATATCCAATTTCTCATTTAGTGCAATATATTCCAACTCTCCCATCTTATTTCTTAGGCTCCTAGCATTTACATATAGACATTTCAGAGTATGTTTGTTGTTCCTATTTGCCTGATGCTTAGTACTGGACACTACTGATTTGCCCTCTTTTGTCTGATCTTTAGTTGTATTTAAGGGCACCTGGCCTACCACGGTCTGTTGTGCAACCTCACTATCCAGAAACCCTATCTTCCCTGTTTGTGAGGTATCTTTGCAAGATACCTTATCCAGAACCATGCGCTTTTGAGCAACTGTCAGCCTTCCCCCCATTTCTAGTTTAAAAGCTGCTCTATCTCCTTTTTAAATGCCAACGCCAGCAGCCTGGTTCTACCCTGGTTAAGGTGTCGCCCATCCTTTCGGAATAGGCTCCCCCTTCCCCAGAATGTTGCCGAGTTCCTAACAAATCTAAAACCCGGTGACGTCATCGGAGAACATGGCCGCTTAAGTGCCGTGCTCCTGAATGCCCACCGCAATAATTAGTGCCCCTGAATGCGAAAGCCCAGCGAGCAACCGGAGAAAAACAGCTGCGGAAGCAGCGGAGTGGCGAGATCCCGGTATGGCCATGCAGAAGCGGGCGGGCTCCATCGATCTCTCGCAGTTCGCATTTGAGAGCGATGGGTCAAAAAAAAAAGCATGGCGGCTCGAGCGCTTGAGGAGACAACGGACCAAATCGCAACAGAGATCCCGTCCTCGGGGGATCTGTTTGCAACTCAAGGCCGTGGGGACTCGGAGACCGCCGGACTACCGGAATTATGCGGCTGGATCCAAGAGATTCGACCCGATTTGAAAGCAATGTGCTCGGAGCTGGCTACTCTTGGAAATGATCTCAGAGGTGAGGTAAAGGAGCTGGGGCACAGAGTTGAGGAAGTGGAAAACAGCATAGACGATCATGCAGAGACTCTGGGCTCCTTGGAGAGGCAAATAGCAGACGAGCGGCTAGGGCAACAAATAATCAATGATAAATTGGAGGACCTGGAAAACAGGAGTAGACGCCACAACCTCCGATTTCGCGGAGTACCTGAGACCCCGACCTACCAAAATAGCGAAGAGATGGTACAGAAAATTGTAAGTGCTATACTAGCGGACTCAGCTGACCCGGTCCCACCAGAAAACATAATCCTGGAACGGGCCCACCGGGCGCCAATAGACGAAATCTCGCTAAGGACATAATAGCATGTTTCCAGGACTTCAAATTAAAAGAACGAGTGCTAGCGGCGGCCCGACGAACAACTAACTTTAAATGGGACTCGTACCCTATAGAAATATATCAGGACCTGGCCGCGATCACCTTAAAACGCAGAGCAGACCTCAAGCCACTTACCACCAAATTAAGAGACTTGGGGATTCGCTACCGCTGGAGATATCCGTTTGCGATAGCATTTTATAAAGATGGACAGCAGTATCAAATAAAATCACTGGCAGAGGCCCATGAGATTCTTCAGGGAGATCAGCAGGCAGATCCGCCTTCCACGCCAGCTGCCTCACGGCCAGTCCAAGGTCAGCGAACCCACCCGAAATGGCAGAGAGTAGGCCAGAGGCGTCTGCAACGCCAGAAGTCAGCGGGTCGCCTCACCTGAGAGATCACCGGACTGCGGGAGGTTGGATGAAGTATGGCCGGCTGAATGCTAACGGTACACTCGGGGAAGCGAGTGGAATTGGTTGGCTGTTTGACTGTGTGCATTTGGTTGAAAAGTTAAGTTGGGTTAAATATAATATGGCCGTGTTGCTCAGAGGGCCAATAGATAAAAGAGTTAATGTTTGGCAGAGATTTGAGGTGGAAGAGGGCAAGAGGACCACGTCCCTCCCTGTAAGCTCCGACCTAATTTTGGGTACAGATGCTAAGATTCTGGGGTGGGGTTGAGGGGAGGGGGAGGAGGGTGGGGAAGATGGGAGAAGGGGAGTATCATCTTGGTACATGACAAGGTTCTTAGTGGATTAATAATATATTACCATATTGCCATGTTTAAATATGTTACTGTTAATGTACGGGGTTTAAATTCCCCGCAAAAACGTAAGCAGATGTTCAGAGAAATGCTGCGTCAAAAGGCAGACGTGGTGTTTCTACAAGAGACCCATCTCAAAAGACAGCATGAATACCTAGTAAAGCATAAACAGTATCCCAACACAGTCTGTGCATCCAGTATAGAAGATAAGAAAAAAAGAGGGGTTTTGATTGCGCTCTCGTGCTCCCACCCTTGAATAATACATAAAACAATTAAAGCTAAAGCGGGCAGGTATCTACTGTTGATAGTCTCTAAATATAATGTGTACTATAGTCTATTGTGCGTCTATGCACCCAATGAGGGTCAAAAGGTGTTCCTGGGAGAACTGGAGCGGGACCTCCGGGGACATGCCAAAGGCAATCTGCTAGTGGGAGGAGATTTCAATTTGACAACTAACCCAAAGTTAGATAACTCGGGTGGTGCAGAAGGCTATGCCAAAGGGGAGCGTATGGCCTTTAAGGCCTGGATGGCAAGATGAGGACTCATGGACCTATGGCGAGACACTCATGGGTTGGAAAAAGACTATACTCATTATGCACCCACACATAACACATACTCGAGGATCGATTATTGGTTGGGGGATGTGACCATGAGAACCAAAACAGATAAGGTGGCGATAGAATCATGTGCTTGGTCAGACCACTCTATGGTAGTATTAACAATGCTATCAGATACTCAGGAGAAAAGGCGAAAGCCCTGGAGGCTAAATGAGGCACTGCTATTAGATCCACAAAATATACCTGTAATAGAAAACTATATCATGGAATATATAAAGTACAATGACACGGGAGAGGTACACCCAGCACATATATGGGAGGGCATGAAAGCGGTCCTAAGAGGTCAATTAATAGCTCTGCAGTCCCATACCAACAAAAAAAAGATAGAACAGGAGACTGATCTGCGAAAAAAGATAGAACTTAGTGAGAGAGCACATAAACTGGACCAGACGGATACAAAAACATTGCAGGAATTACAACAACATAGGGCCAAGCTTAATGAATTGCAATTAACAGATATAGCGCACCAGATGCAACAAGCCCAGCAAGAACATTTCGAATTTGGGAACAGAGCTAGTAGGCTTCTGGCCAATAAATTAAAAAAGCAAGCCCAGAGGAATTATATATCGGGTATATATGACGACACTGGTAAATTGTTAACCCAAGTAGAAGAGATACAGACAATATTTTGGGACTATTATGACCAAATATATAAATCAGAACAGGAAACTACTCAGGGAGATTAAATATTTCTCTATATCTCCCTGAGTATTTACAGGAAGTCAGGCTCCCAATACTGTCTGAGGAAGCGCTTGAAACTTTATCAAACCCCATGACATTAGAAGAAGTTGAGACAGTGATCAGGAAACTGCCTACGAATAAAGCCCCAGGACCAGATGGCTTTCCCGCACATTTCTATAAAATGTTTGCTAAATGGCTGGCTCCTTTGTTGTTGAAGGTAATAACATCCTTTGATGAGGCAGGGGAGTTACCGTACTCCTGGAGACTGGCCGAAGTAGTCTTAATACAGAAACCAGGGAAAGACCCCCTGAGCTGTGGCTCGTATAGGCCCATATCGCTATTAAATATTGATTACAAAATCTTCACCAAAATCCTTGCAAATAGGCTACAGAAAACGTTACCACATATCATACATGATGATCAGGCGAGCTTTATAGAGGGCAGGCAGACGTTTGATAATATCAGATGCCTGCTACATATAATCCAGCAGGCGTCTGACGAAGCAGACTCAGTAATTCTGTTCTCGGTAGACGCGGAAAAGGCCTTTGACCGAGTGGAATGGTCCTTTCTATTTGCAGTCCTAGAACAGATAGGAATGGGTGGGAGATTTCTAAAGTGGTTGCAATTGCTATACACAAGCCCTATGGCAATGCTAAAAATAAATGGATCTCATACGAAATTGCTGAACTTGGGAAGAGGGACGAGGCAAGGATGTGCAGTCTCTCCTCTGCTTTTTGCACTGTCAATTGAACCCTTAGCTAAGAGGATTAGAGAGCACGGGAATATACGGGGAGTAATTAGAGGGAAGCGAGAGCATAAGATTATGCTCTTTGCTGATGATGTGTTGATGACATTGGCCCGCCCTGCACAGTCGCTCGGGCAGGTGATGGAGGAATTGCGACAATATGGGAAGATGTCGGGATTTAAAATAAACGTAAATAAATCAGAGATACTTAACCTTACCATGCCACAGGAAGAGGCCCAGAGGTTGAAGGCACTATATCCGTTTCAATGGGCAACCAAAGCAATCAGATATCTAGGCATAATGGTCACACCTAGGATTGAGAATATAGTTCAGGAAAATTTCCCAAAGAAACTGAAGGAGTTGTTTGGAGAGCTGGACAGGTGGGATGGCCTAACAATAACATGGTTGGGTAGAATTCATGCCGTAAAGATGATGCTTTTACCTAAATTGCTCTACTTATTTTTGGCACTCCCATTGCCGATTCCCCGAGCTTTCTTTCAACAACTAAATAAGAAAATGTTTGCATACATTTGGAGAAAGAGACCACCTAGAGTACGAAGGAGTATGATGTTTCAAACTCCAGCAAAGGGGGGAATGGGAGTCCCTAATTTCTACCTATATTACCAGGCGGCACAACTCAGGATCCTAGCGGAGTGGGATCCAATGAATACCAAGAAGTGGCTACATTGGGAAAGAGCGTGGCTGGGGACCCGATACTTGAGGGACATATTGTGGGGCTCGGGAAGAGAGATCTTAGCAGCAGCAGGGAAAGTCCCGGTGGGCCTCAAACACTTACTAAATACATGGCTCCAAGTCAGGAGAAGGGTGTTTCCAGATAGAAAATACTTTTTACAGATGGCTATACGAGGTGCACCGGGCTTCCCCCTTGGGGTAGAAGAGAGAACATACTTAGTGTGGGCTAAGAAAGGGCTCAATAGGCTGGGTCAGCTGTGGAGTAATGGAGAAATAAAAACCTTTGAAGAATTGCAGGAAGAGTTTGATTTGGAGGAAAGGGATCTGGTCTTTTATGTATGCCTAAGGAACTACATCTTAAGGCGGGCCAGGGATGAACTAGAACTGGCTGAGACAGGGTTGGAGCAAGCGATGAGAGAGGGGGGGGTGGGAAAGGTAGCATAACACGCCTATATAGAGCACTGCTCCTCCTCTCGTCACCCCAAGGCTTTTATACGAGACGATGGGAGGAAGACCTCCAGACACAGTACACAGAGGAATGGTGGGCGCTGGGTATAGACATTTGTTGAAGCCGGCCGTTGCCCAGCCACTGGCAGAAAACGGTTATAAAATTTTGTATAGATGGTATTATATCCCGGTGCAGCTACATAAAATCTATCCACAGATTACAACAGACTGCTGGAGAGAATGTGGGGGGCGAGGGACATTTTGGCACATCTGGTGGGATTGTCCCCGGGTTCAGGGGTTCTGGACCGAGATTCTAGACATGATATATAAGTACATAAGTAATGCCATACTGGGAAAAGACCAAGGGTCCATCGAGCCCAGCATCCTGTCCACGACAGCGGCCAATCCAGGCCAAGGGCACCTGGCAAGCTTCCCAAACGTACAAACATTCTATACATGTTATTCCTGAAATTTTGGAGTTTTCCAAGTCCGTTTAGTAGCGGTTTATGGACTTGTCCTTTAGGAAACCGTCCAACCCCTTTTTAAACTCTGCTAAGCTAACCGCCTTCACCACTTTCTCCGGCAACGAATTCCAGAGTTTAATTACACGTTGGGTGAAGAAACATTTTCTCCGATTTGTTTTAAATTTACTACACTGTAGTTTCATCGCATGCCCCCTAGTCCTAGTATTTTTGGAAAGCGTGAACAGACGCTTCACATCCACCTGTTCCACTCCACTCATTATTTTATATACCTCTATCATGTCTCCCCTCAGCCGTCTCTTCTCCAAGCTGTATAGCCCTAGCTTCCTTAGTCTTTCTTCATAGGGAAGTCGTCCCATCCCCACTATCATTTTAGTCGCCCTTCGCTGCACCTTTTCCAATTCTACTATATCTTTCTTGAGATGCGGCGACCAGAATTGAACACAATACTCAAGGTGCGGTCGCACCATGGAGTGATACAACGGCATTATAACATCCTTACACCTGTTTTCCATACCTTTCCTGATAATACCCAACATTCTATTCGCTTTCTTAGCCGCAGCAGCACACTGATCAGAAGGTTTCAGTGTGTTATCGACGACTAATCCAGATCCCTTTCTTGGTCCGTAACTCCTAATGTGGAACCTTGCATGACGTAGCTATAATTCGGGTTCTTTTTTCCCACATGCATCACCTTGCACTTGCTCACATTAAACATCATCTGCCATTTAGCCGCCCAGTCTCCCAGTCTCGTAAGGTCCTCTTGTAATTTTTCACAATCCTGTCGCGATTTAACGACTTTGAATAACTTTGTGTCATCAGCAAATTTAATTACCTCACTAGTTACTCCCATCTCTAAATCATTTATAAATATATTAAAAAGCAGCGGTCCTAGCACGGACCCCTGAGGAACCCCACTAACTACCCTTCTCCATTGTGAATACTGCCCATTTAACCCCACTCTCTGTTTCCTATCCTTCAACCAGTTTTTAATCCACAATAGGACATTTCCTCCTATCCCATGATCCTCCAATTTCCTCTGTAGCCTTTCATGAGGTACCTTGTCAAACGCCTTTTGAAAATCCAGATATACAATATCAACCGACTCCCCTTTGTCCACATGTTTGTTCACTCCTTCAAAGAATTGAAGTAAATTGGTCAGGCAAGATTTCCCCACACAAAAGCCATGCTGGTCTCAGTAATCCATGTCCTCGGATGTGCTCTGTAATTTTGTTTTTGATAATAGCCTCTACCATTTTCCCCGGCACTGACGTCAGACTCACCGGTCTATAATTTCCCGGATCTCCCCTGGAGCCTTTTTTAAAAATGGGCGTTACATTGGCCACCCTCTAATCTTCCGGTACCACGCTCGATTTTAAGGATAAGTTGCATATCACTAGCAGTAGCTCCGCAAGCTCGTTTTTCAGTTCTATCAGTACTCTAGGATGAATACCATCCGGTCCAGGAGATTTGCTACTCTTCAGTTTGCCGAACTGCCCCATTACGTCCTCCAGGTTTACCGTGAAGTCAGTAAGTTTCTCCGACTCGTCCGCTTGAAATACCATTTCCGACACCGGTATCCCACCCAAATCTTCCTCGGTGAAGACCGAAGCAAAGAATTCATTCAGTCTCTCCGCTACGTCTTTGTCTTCCTTGATCGCCCCTTTTACCCTTCGGTCATCCAGCGGCCCAACCGATTCTTTTGCCGGCTTCCTGCTTTTAATATACCGAAAAAATTTTTTACTATGTTTTTTTGCCTCTAATGCTATCTTTTTTTCATACTCCCTCTTGGCCTTCTTAATCTGCGCCTTGCATTTGCTTTGACACTCCTTATGCTGTTTCTTGTTATTTTCAGATATGATAAAGATAACAAACCCGGCTCAGGCCCAATACTGCCTACTGAACACACGCCCAGGGAACAGCCCTATACACTGTCATAAGCTAGTTATCCATCTCCTGGGAGCAGCTAAACTAGCGTTAGCTCAAGCCTGGAGACAGAAGGAAGTCCCCAAAATGCAGATAATAAAAGGTAGACTGCACCATCTCTATCAAATGTCAAAGTTGACAGCTATCCGAAAAGGGCAAATACAACAATTCCAAAAAATATGGCATATGTATGAACAATGGAAAGGGATTTAAAGAGGCTATAACCTGTACCGATGATGGGGGGGGGGGGGGGGGGGGGGGGGGAGGTGGGAAAAGGGAAGACCAGGGGAGCAAAAAGTATCTGATGTAATTGGATGTTTTGGATAATTATGTCATATTTCTGTAATGTTTAACATACTATATTGAAGAGCGTTTATTTTCTGTATTATGGAAAAAAAAGAATAAAAAGATTAAAAAAAAAAAATCCAAATCTAAAACCCTCCTCCCTGCACCACTGTCTCATCCACGCATTGAGACTCCGGAGCTCTGCCTGTCTCTTGGGCCCTGCGCGTGGAACAGGTATCAGTTCAGAAAATGCTACCCTAGGGGATCTGGATTTGAGCTTTATACCTAAGAGCCTAAATTTGGCTTCCAGAACCTCTCTCCCACATTTTCCTATGTCATTGGTACCCACATGTACCAAGAGAGCGGACTCCTCCCCAGCACTATCTAGAATCCTATCTAGGTGAAGCGTGAGGTCTGCCACCTTCGCACCAGGCAGGCAAGTCACCAGGCGATCCTCACGTCCACCAGCCACTCATCTATCTAATTAACCATAGCTAGCAAGGTCAATATGGGGTGATGACAACAACTTTAGCTCTATTCTCTATATTAGTTTCCTGGAAGACTCTGCTTGTGAGGAAATGGTGGGTAGGCGTAGGGCAGATGATGGCCCCAATAGATGGAGAAGGCATCCTTAGTCGAGTCATGTAGTCTTAAACGTTCAGATACAGAAGACTGAGCACTTTGAATAGCCTAATGGTCAGTGCAGTGATCTGAGAACCAGGGGAACTAGGTTTGATTTCCACCTCAGCTCCTTGTGACGCTAGGCAAGTCACTTAACCCTCCATTGTTCCATGTACAAAATAAGTACCTGTACATATGTAAACCGCTTTGATTGTGTCGCAGAATGGGACAAACCTGCTTTCTTCAGTGGAAATTGGGTGCACACAGGCTCTGAATCGGACTTTGCCAGAGGCCCCTCCCTAGGTATCCAAGGCCTTACATCTGTTTTTCTTATTTGACATGCCCACGTTAGGATAATAAGCTACATTTTCATTACAAGGTCCTCAATTATGGAATGCCCTTCCCAGTTCACTTAGATTGCAGTCTTCCATAGCAATGTTTAAAGCTGATCTTAAAACTCATTTGTTTGCAAATGGATATCCATAATTCACTTTCTACAGATGCAGTTCTCACTTGCTGACAACATACAATTTTCCTTATTGTCTTATCCTATCCTCTCTCCTATCAATGATTGTAGTTCTATTCCTCTTCTCCTATTGTATCACATCCTGTATTATATCATGAAAAATGTTTTCTGTTGTTACCCATTATTTTAGATTGTAAACCACCTTGATGGTTTCTGGAAAGCGGGATAGCAAATTTTAAATAAATTTGAAGCTTTGTCTCTGAATCTCCCTGCCACAGCCAGAGACCTTCACTTTCCCTTATCAGTAATTGAGGGCGAGAAACATTCCTTTTTCTGTGTACATGCATGTTACCCTGGCTAGGCTCTGTTCCTGTGTATATATTTGATATTTGATTGGTTGCCCTGTCCAGGCTCTGCCCTGTTTTGGGCTGGGCAGAGCAGAAGTGTAACTGCACTATAGACTGGTATTTATTAGGGGGAACCTCTTTAGAGCTTTTCTTTGGCTTTTTGCCGACATTCCATCTCTGCGCGCTGTGGAGATTTAGCTGCAAGTCTCTGCAGTCCAGACCCTTCATATTCCCTCCCTGTGCATGGGAGGATAGACTGCCATAAATACCGTTCACCTGTAACCAGAAGCTGTGTGAGCTGATTATTCTGCTGGCATCATATTAAAGATATCGATCACTTCTATTTCCTGGGTGAATGTGTAAGTCTGTAGTCTAAGCACACTTGTCATCTGAAACTACAAAGGAACTCACAAGGTACCAGAAGTCACTGCTTTTCTATATCAGATTGTAACCACAGAAAGACAATTTATCAAATCCCATCCCCTTTTCCTTATATTGCAAAGAACTGCAAAGACATCGGTCAGCATTCCCCATATGTGAAAGAGCTGAGCAACAATCTGGTCATTCAGGTACTACTCACATGCATCGATGCAGCACCTAAGCTGGTCCATGAGAATATTCTGCTCTCCCATACAGTAAGTCACAATGAGAAAAAAGCCTAACGATATGGCAGACAACCAGATCCACTGTACTTTTATGCAGTTACCAAGAATCTGTGCCACCTTGTTTGTTGAGGTAAAACATTGATGACTGTCGCTTTGACAGAGTAGGGCCTTATCAGTGATACGTTTGTGGAGAACTTGGATGGCGTAAGTATAATCACTCATAGCTTGAGCAGGTTGATATGATGCAGATGTTCCTTAGTACATAAGTAATGCCACACTGGGAAAAGACCAAGGGTCGGTCCATTGAGCCCAGCATCCAGTCCACGACAGCGGCCAATCCAGGCCAAGGGCACCTGGCAAGCTTCCCAAACGTACAAACAAGAAGTCCTTAGTCCTGAAGGACAACAGATGTGCTTTCCAGTCAGAACTTGTGGTGATGGTAGTCAGTCAAGCAGTGCTTGTGACTGGTGGACAAGTTTTCCAGAGGACAGATTGAGAAGTTCTTGCGCCAATGTAGAAGTAGGTGGATGAAGTCTGTGATAGGGATGCAATGCACTATAATCTGTAGATGTTGGTTTCAACAGCTGAGGAGATATCACTGCAGAGAATGAATGTGTATTCTGGTGAAGGGAAGGACATGTACTGAGAAGGCTATATTTATTTATTTATTTATTATTACATTTATATCCCACATTTTCCCACTGATAGCAGGCTCAAAGTGGCTTACATAAATCTGTAGTAAGGCTACAGTGAAAGAAGAAATTGTACAAATTGAGAACAAGATAAGAAATAACAATTAACCAGCAATAGGCAAGAGATAATAACAGGTAATTTGTGTCCTTGGATCTTATTAATAGTAAGAATTAATTCAAATTAAGTTGAACCTGGGGAATAAGCCTTCTTAAACAATACTGATTTCAATAATTTTCTGAAATTTAGGTAGTTCTGGGTAGATTTTACTGATTTGGGTACAGCATTCCACAATTGAGTGGAATATGACTAAGGAGCCTGAGAACAGATTTTCATCGAAGTACATTCAACCATAATGAGGGTCATATGAGCTGATAAATTTTGTTAGGAGCAGGTTCGGACACGCTCTTATGAATTCAGGGACTGGGTAGGAGAGAGTTGTGATTTGTCCTGACTACAAATCCAAGATAGTTCAAGCAGGCAATTGTAGTTGAAATAATTTTCTTCAAAGGGTGCTAGTTAGGCACTGATATTAGAATGTCACCCAAATACGATAACAGAAAAATATATTGTTGATTAAGGAAGGCCCCTACAAAGGCAATGCATTTGATGAAGACAAGTGATGCTGTGGAAAGCCCGAAGAGAAGAACTCTGGATTGATAACACTTGCCAAGGATAAGGAAAGAGATATTTTTGATGGTTGGAGTGGATGGTGATATGGGTGTATAAATCTTGTAGATCCAAGGATATGAGCCATGCTCCATGGTGGCAAAGTGGCAGAACGGTTCCCAGCAACAGCATCTAGAATCTTTGCAGGAAATTAATTTGTTGAGATTGTGCAGGTTGAAGAGGAAGCAGAAGTTCCCCATCTTCTGGGCATCAGGAAATACCTCAACTAGAATCCTTAGGAGAAATCTACCTCTGGATTTTCCTCTATTATTCTGGTCTCCTGAAGTGTGGAGATCTCCTAGGGTGGTTTGTTTCATGGTGTGGATGTAGAAATTTGGCATGTAGTGGTTTATATGCTGGAAGCCTATGCAATATTCTCATCAAAATATTTTCATAATTCACTTACCCCTGGATTCTATATAGTGCAACTTATGTTACGCGTGCAAATATAGGCATATTCTGTATTTGTGACCTCAACTTAATTAGTTAACAAGCCAATCAGCACCAATTGCCAACTAACAAGCAATTATTGAAACTAATTGGCATTAATTAGAATTTACGCACAGTCTAAGCATATTTTATAACACGCTGCAACTAAATTCTAAGTCACATTGTTGAGAAGTGGGCGTGGCCATGGGCATGGAATGGGCAGGTCATGGGCATTTCTAAAACCTATGTGCATTGTTATAGAATACACCCGGTCCGTGCCTAATTTAGGTGTCGGCGCACAGACCGGTGCTCGGTGTATTCTATACACCGCACAGAAATTTAAGCTTATTCACCTAAATTAAGGCATACTTTATAGTGGCAGAACGGTTCATTTTGGTACTGATTTTTTAGGTGCGATACGTAGAAACTAGTCCTAAGTGTGGTAATGCAGCAGAGGCAACTTCCAACTGTAATGGAAGCATAGTCAAAACACTGCTGCGGGTGTGAGCTGGTTCTGCCTGGCAGTCCCGGGGTTGCACTCCCTAAGTTTTCTGGTAGGAAAATTTGGCTGTGTAGGCTGTCTTTTCCACTGCACTTGAGTATGAAAATAAGGCAAACATCTTTGAATTGTAGGTGGGTTGCCTGTTTGCCTTGTGCGTTCAATTAGTTGACAAAGCCTTAAATGTTGAAAGAGATCTGAATCTTGTCACCAAAGAAATTATTGCTAGTGCATGGGTGTCTGCAATGCAATCATGTATGTCTTCTCTCAGAGATGAGACTGTAAGCCAAGCAGTTCATCATACTACCTATGGCAACTGCCTGACCTCAAGTGTTGAAGGCACTTTATATAGATCTGATGTGATATTTAGCGTATTCCTCAATATCTCACCAGGACTGAAGTGGTTCTTACAGTTCTCTTTTACTCGTGTGTGATCACTCAAAAAGGGAGTAAAGATATTGCACCATGTGAAACTGGTGGGCTGTGATCTTGGAACTTAGTGGGGCAGCTTGGAATACTTTTCTATAAAACAGCCTCAGCTACAGTTATCTTTCCCAGGTGGAGCGCTAGAGTGAGACCTTGAATATTTAGACCTTTAAGGCTAACCCCATAATGATGGACTGGCCGAAAAGCTCAAGTCTGTGAAATCCTTAGGCTGACAAAAACTTTAACACAGTTCAATGTGTCTGCTTGTAGGAATTATATATAGAGATGTTTTTCAGTTCTTCTCTTGTGTTTTACTAGTGTGGACATCATCTCCTCAGGAATATCAAGATACTTCAAGACTCCCTTCTCTGCCAGAGGATCGGGTACTGGTGGAGTCCATCTCGGACATGTTGGCTTGAAGAATCTGGGGTAAAATATATCCCTCTATAGGGGAATGTGGCAGTGGAGGTGGGGGAGAACGGCTCAAACAAGACCTTGAGATGAAGGTCTCCTTCTGTTATGTTGTATGTGGAGAGAATACTCAGAAGCCCAAAAACTCCACACTGAGTAGAAGTCAGAGTCTGAAAATAAAGGCCCTATTAATATAGGTTGGTTGGATCTCGACTGTGGGGTCCCAAAAGTAGGGTCAGCACCCAAAGAAATATTAGAGTGGCGCATGGTGGTAGGATGACAGTCCATAGCTCTGCAGAAATTTGCAGCCCTTACTAACGTTGCTGGCAAGGGGGCTGTCTGTCCTATCATGGGTTTGTTTGACAGATTGTGCAGAAGCAGCTTTGAAGACGAGAATGTTTTCTTGCAGCTAACCTCCAAGGAGGAGGATGAAGATGAGGAATACCATTGTGTATATGTGTGGGATATATATGGTATTCCCTTAGAGAAGCTATCAGCTTTGTTTGATGAAGCCCAGGTGAGGCTCTGTGCACCAGAAGATCCTGATTGGAGCTTGGAGCAATTACCCTCTGCAGGGTCTGCAATGGCTGTGGTAACAATGTGCCCATGGTATATTGGTGCAAAGGCAGAGCATTCTGCTGGAGGTGTTGTGGGTGCCAGTAGTGGCACTAAGATGTCTTTTTTTTGGTGCTGTTAGTGAGAGCTGATTTACTTCTTGGTGTGGACTGTGTTATGGCTCACGGTGGTCCAAAACAAAAGAAGAGAAGAACAAACACTCCCACAGAGAGAAACAACAAAGCAAACAAAATGAGTGAAGTGGCCAAAACCAGAGCTGGTTCCAGGATAAAATTGAACAAGGTTTTTATTGGCACATACATCATTTTAAAGCAGTATCTGATTTTCAGATTATGTACTAGGTCACAGAACTCCTGATGAAGGCTTGATAGCCGAAACGTGGTCTGTATTGGGTTCATCTACCAAGTGTATTTGTCTTTACAAAAACAGATGTGCTTTCAGTTGGAACTGTGTATGTGCCAATAAAAACCTTGTTACATTTTTTCCTGGAACCAAATCTGGTTTTGGCCACCCACTCATTTTTGTTTAATTTGTTATGGCTCATGGTGGTACCAGAAGGGGAGGAATGCCCTGTAGAAGACTTATCTGACAGTTTTTGGTGCTTTATTTGCAAAGACATTTTGTCCTTGGTAGCTGCAAGAAATCTAAATGCATGGCTGTGGCTTCTTCAGGCCCAAAAAGGGGGGGGAGGAGGGGTCTTCTGAGCAAAGTAAGCACCAACAATGGCTTTATGTTTGTCAAAGCTGTCACTGCACAAAATACGGGCATCTGATACAGATACTGGCCTTGATGTATAAGTTCTGCACTAGAAAGTGGCACAAAAATTTAGTGTAAAACAAAACATTAGAGGTGACCAAACAAAAAATTCTCACAAAGATGCTACTAACCTCTTTATTAAATCTTTAATAGGCTTGACATGAATCGTGTTTTGGCCCACAGGCCCTGCCTCAGGAGTCTGAAGATCAGCAAAAAGATAAATAACATGTTTGCTGGGCACCCCTGAGACCTGAAATGCAGCTTAGGGAGGCTCTCAACAAGATCACCTCCAATGTAGCTGAACCCCTGCGCCAATAACTTACCTGGTCAAAGGTGTCTAGAGGTGTACTCTCTGTCCTGCTGTCATCTTTAAAAAATGGCAGTACCTGCCTCCTGTGCATTTCATGTTGCTCCCATATAGAATCTCTACTTCAGCCCTGAGCTAACATCCTGTACTAAAGTTAAAAAAAAAATCCTCATGCCAAAATTTAGCATAAGAACAGGGCCAGTCTTAGCAAGTGCGGGGCCCTGTGCAGACCAATTTGGTGGGGCCCCATCCTAGCCTCGCCTCACCCTAGCCCCACCCCACCCCATTGATAAGATTATTCAATTTTTACAAATTTTATTTATGAAATTTCAAATAAAGACAAATGAAGCTAAACTTGTACAGAAAAACTGATTGAAATAATAAGCACAATGCTATCATGAACCCCCCCCCCTCCCCAGAAATTATTCAGTTCAAGTCCAATACAATTAGTAGTTCCAATTCTCATAACCCCGGGGGTCAGAGGTGCGGACACACAATCTCTCCAGTGCAAAACACTAAACACAAACTTGTGCAAAAACACACTCATAACCTTACCAAACCATAACAGCACTAATTCCAAGGACAGGATGAGCTACAACCTTATGTGTGGAAAGGCAGAACTGTAATTACACCAGGCTCTAAAACACTACCTCGTGAAAAAAACAAAACAAAATGGGCTGCAAATACTACACGCTAGCAGGATACTGCACCTTGATCACACATGAAAAACACATGACACAACAGATATGAAGGCAAAATACTGAACTGGAAAGTTAACTCAAGAAGTCAGACTCAGCATGCAGCAATACTAGAAAAATTGAAACTTAAATGCAAAATATCACAGATGCACATTTCCAAAAGCTCACATATTCCAATTAATAAATTCTGAATAAAATACTTTTTTCTACCTTTGTTGTCTGATCATTTAGTTTTCTATTCGCTTTGGTCCCAGTGTCTTCTGTTTTATGCAGTGTTTTCTTTCCATTTGATATTTTTTCTCTAACCATGTCCACCATCCTCCTGTGTCCTTATGTGTCCTGTCTACCATCTGTAGCCCAGTCCCTATCCCTTCTCCAGTTTCAGCATCTGCCTTCAAAGTGTTCCGATCCAGCCCTTAAATTCAGCAATTTCCCCTCACTCCCCTCCATCCATGTGCAGCATTTCTCCTCTCTCCCTTCCCCTCCATCCATGTGCATCTCCTTCCTTTGCCTTTCCTTCCCTTCGCTCCTGCCCAATATTTCTCCACTCTCCCCTGCACTCCCCTCCATGTCGAGCAATTTCTCCTCTCTCCCTGGGCCCTGCCCTCCCATCCATGTCCATCCTTGTCCATCGATGCTCCTCTCGCCCCTTTCCTCCTCCATCCATCCATATCCAGCAATTCTCCTCCCTCCCCTCCATGTCCAGTAATTTCTCCTCTCTTGCTAGGCCTTGCCCTCCCATCCATGTCCATCAATGCTCCTCTCTCCCCTGCCCCCCCTCCTCTATCCATATCCAGCAATTCTCCTCCCTCCCCTCCATGTCCAGCAATTAATCCTCTCTCCCTGGGCCCTGCCCTCCCATCCATGTCCATCGATCAATGCTCCTCTCTCCCCATCCCTCTCGCTCCCATGTCCACCTGCCCGCCCTCTTCTCTGGTTCAAATCTTCCAGTATTTAAATTTACCTCTGTTTCAGCAGCTGCGCAGCGTCAGTGAAAGTGCTGTCTTACGTCTTTCCACCAGCCTTCCCTTCGCTTGTTTGTTCCCTCAGTGCCCCGCCTTCTTCTGATGTCATTTCCTCGAGGGCAGGACACTGAGAGGGAACGAACGAGCAAAGGGAAGGTTAGAGACGTCGGGCAGCGCTTTCACTGACGCTGCACAGCTGCTGCGACGTCGGAGTGAGGTAAATTTAAATACCGGAGCGCTGGGATGGAGCAGAGGAGGCTGACTAAGGCGCGCCGTGCAGGGCCCCCTTAAGCGTGAGGCCCTATGCGGCCGCCTCGGCCTAAGACCGGCCCTGCATAAGAATAGCCATACTTAGTCAGACCGATGGTCCATCTAGCCCAGTATCTTGCTTCCAACAGTGGCCAATTCAAGTCACAAGTACCTGGCAGAAACCCAATTAGTAGCAACATTCCATGCTACCAATCCCAGAGAAGCAACGGCTTCCTCCATGTCCACCTCAATAACATGACTATGGGCTTTTCCATCAGGAACTTATCCAAACCTTTTTTAAACCCAGATAAGCTGACCACTATTACCACATCCTCCAGCAATGAGTTCCAGAGCATAACTATTACTTGAGTGAAAAAACATTTCCTCCTATTTGTTTTTAAAGTATTTCTATTCAATTTCATCGAGTGTCCCCTGGTCTTTGTACTTTTTGAAAGAAAAATTGATTCACTTTTACCAGTTCAGTGCCTTTCAGGATTTTGTACACCTCAATCATATCCCTCCTCAGCTGCCTCTTTTCCAAGCTGAAGAGCCCTAATCTCTTTAGCCTTTCCTTATATGAGAGGACTTCCATTCCCTCATTAATTCTGGTCATTCTTCTTTGAACCTTCTCTAATTCCACTATATCCTTTTAGAGATACGGTGACCAGAATTGAATGCAATACCTAAGGGGAGGTTGCACCATGGAGCGATACAGAAGCATTACATTCTTCTTGATCTTATTTACCATCCCTTTCCTAATAATTCCTAGCATCCTGTTTGCTTATATGGCTGCTGCCGCACACTTGGCAGAAGATTTCAGCATATTATCTACAATGACACCTAGATCTTTTTCTTGAGTGCTGACTCCTAAGCATCAGGTAACTAAGATTCGGATTGTTCTTTCCAATGTGCATCACTTTGCATTTGTCCACATTAAATTTCATCTGAATTTAGATGCCCAGTCTTCCAGTTTCCTAAAGTCTTCCTGCAATTTTTCACAGTCCGCAAGTGTTTTGACAACTGTGAATATAGTTTATTTAAAAATTTGATATACCTCAATGAAACAAAGTTGGTCGAAGAGGTTTACAATATGTAATTAAAAACAAGAAAAAGAAAGGAATGCCAAATTCAATACAATAGAATCATTCGTACAAAGAATGGGAAAGGGAACAGGGATAAGAGGTTAAGGAGACTGGTGTTGGTTCTGGTAACTGCAGGTCCTGGTTGTTCAAATAGGTTGGAGTGGAGGTAACGCAAAGGTAACTGGGGGGGGGGGGGGGGAGTTTTTCAAGAGTTTTGTGTCATCTGCAAATTTAATCACCTCCACTTGTCACTCCGATTTCCAGATCATTTATAAAACATTAAATAGCACTGGTCCCAAGACAGATCCCTGTGGCACTCCACTATTCACCCTCTTCCATTGAGAACAATGGACATTTAACACTACCCTCTGTTTTCTGTTCAATAACCAATTCCTAATTCCACATTAGAACATACCTCCAATCCCATAACATTTTAATTTTCTCAGGAGTTTCTCATGAGGAACTTTGTCAAAAGTTTTCTAAAAAATTAGATACACTACATCGACTGGCTCCCTTTTATCCACATGTTTATTCAAAGAAATGAAGCAAATTGGTGAGGCAAGATTTCCTTTGCCTGAATCCATGCTCTGTCCCATTAAACCACGTTTGCCTATGTGTTCCGTAATTTAATTCTTTATAATAGTTACCACTATTTTGTCCAACATTGAAGTCAGGCTTACCGATCTGTAACTTCCCGTATCACCCAGGAACCCTTAAAAAAAAAATTGTCTTTACGTTGGCCACCTTCCAATCTTCAGGTACTATGGATGATTTTAAAGACAGGCTACAGATCACTAACAGCAGATCAGCAATGTCATGTTCGAGTTCTTTCAGTACCCTGGGGTGTATACCATCTGGTCCAGGTGATTTATCACTCTTTAACTTGTCAATTTGGCTCAGTACGTCTTCCAGGTTCACAGAGATTTCTTTCAGTTCCTCCACATCATCACTCCTGAAAACCATTTCTGGTATAGGTATTTCTCTTACATCTTCTTCCATAAAGACCAAAGCAAAGAATTCATTCAATCTCTCTGCTATGGCCTTGTCTTCCCCGAGTGTCTCTTTTGCTCCTTCATGATCTAACAGTCCCACGTTCTCCCTCATAGGTCTTTCTGTTTCTGATGTACCTGAAAATGTTGTTACTATGTTTTTGTCTCTGCAGCAAGTTTTTCTTCATATTCTGTTTTAGCGTTGTTTATCAATGCTTTGATTTTAGCTTGACAGTACTGATGTTGTTTCTTATTTTCTTCATTTTCCTTTCTTTGGAGGATGTTTTGGCTCTAATTATGTTTTTTCCTTGCATCTAGAAGTCGCTTAGAAGTTGATGGGGATAATTTTTTATTTTGTATTCTTTAACTTATAAATTTTTTATTTATATATTTTTTAAATTATATTCTAAAAATGTTTTAAACTAGTATTTGGAGGATTTTTTACATATATATTTTTATATGGTATTTTTTAAATATGCTTTATCAATACACACTCGAACACTTTTTATTTATTTATATACTTTTTCCATGACAGTTCACTCATTATTTTATTTTCCGATCAGACTATCTTATAAGAAGATTTTTAATCATCATCTGTTCAAGCGTTAGCTACGATTAAGGTCAGTGTCATTAAATTAACATACATCTATATCCATGGTCTTTTCTGCCTCAATCATACCATTGAGTTTGCCATTCATTATTCTCTGTCAATATTTCTTGTGTTATTCTATTTTTTACATTGTGTTATTCTATTTTTGATTCACAGTAGTATATCATTTTCAGATTTCAAAGACTACTTTCAAATTTCCATATACATGTTTTGTATTATGATTTGTATTTGCTGTTGATATAGTTTGCATTTTAACATAAAACTAATCTTGTACATGCACATCTACCATCTGTCAGATAACTTTTTAACAAAAGATATTAATATATATTTCCTGGTGTATTCTCATAATGCATACGTTTTTGTCTTTTATCTATTGGGTTTTATTTCCATTTTGTTCAAATTTAAACGCCACTCTTAATTTTTCATTTTATGCTTGTTTCTTGAATAAAAATATAGAGTGCTTTTAATATTGTTTATACACCTATATATCTTTTTACAAAAAAACAATTTCTTGTTTTTAAAAAATATATTTATTGTTTTATTATTTCTTTAAAATGCATATGATTTTGTTTTTATACAATTGGTGCCATTATTTCATTGTTTAGTTTTTAATCTTTGTCTAATTTTACATTCGTTCCAGAATTAAAATGTTATGTACCTTTATTATCTCACATATACATCTCTGTACATTTTGATATGTTTTTTATTTGTTGTATTGTTCCTTATTTTTTTATGTTTTTAAATTTGGCTACAGACTCCTGATGCAGGCCTAATGGCCGAAACACGACGTTGTGTCGAGTCTCCGTACCACAATAAACTTCGTTTTTATTATACATCTTCTTAGTCTTTGGGATCCTTGGGATCCCAGACTACGTGATTTCAATGCTCAAAAGGTATTCAACTTATTAAAAAGGGAGTCAGAGTCTTCCCATGCCCGTTGTTCCACAGAAACTAAGATTTTCCAGAGATCCTTCTTTTTAACATGACAGTAGCTTATAGTTTCTCCCTGTAAAAGCACATTAGAAGCTTCCCAGTACCAAACCGCCTCCTCTAACTTTTCCCTATGCTTACCCTGACCCTATTCCCTGATTTTCTTAATCTAGCCTAAAACTAGCACCTCCTCCTATCTCCTCTACCTCCTTTCCCTAAGCTTAGCCTGCTCTCTCTGTACTATACTTTGTAATCCTACTACTATGTGAGCCGCATTGAACCTACCATGAGTGGGAAAGCGCGGGGTACAAATGTAACAAACAAACAAACAAATAAAACCGTGTCCGTCTCATGCATGGAATTGTGACGTTTATAATCTTTTCAACAATGAAGCAGGCCTTCTCGAAACTCCAGATCTCTATATAAAGCCAAAGGGAAAAACCGTCTACACCGTCTTCCGTCCCTGCCTCGCAATCTCCAGTCTAACCCAGGCATGATCAGAAACTGCACAGGGACCGATCTCAGAAGTCATAATGGATGAAAAGAATACTCGAGAATAACAGATAATCAATATGAGACTATGTAGCATGTGCTCACAACAAATGGGTGTAATTCTGCTCAGTACAGGTCCATAAGTCAAGCAGATCTAACACGGCACATAAGTTTGGCAAGGCCCTAGCAAGACTGACTTGCTCTGACCGAGGATTGTGGGATTTATCTAAATCAGGATCCCAGACCATATTGAAGTCCCCCCAAATGATTATGGGAATGGAATGATATGGTAATAATAAGTGGGGCAGCGTACTATAGAATTTCCTGTCAAACTGATTAGAGGCGTAAAGAGAGCATAATACCAGCTCCTAACAATCCACCTCTACCTGACAAATCAAATACCTACCCTCGAGGTCAAGTACCAAGACCCTGAGAGAATCATCACTCCTTTGAAACCAGGCTTCCAGAAAGCCCACCAAGTCTGGCTCCAATACCGACTTATCCAGGCCAACCAAGTGGAGATTATGCCTCCTGGAGCAATTTTACAGGTCTTCTAGCTCGGACTGCCAAGATTCCAGTTTTTCTTAATAGCTGGGCCTGTGAACTCTCTATCACTGTAAATCTCTCCTCAAGATCTCCGGTGCGCTGCCGACACAGAGTAAACTCACAGCCGAGCTCCTCCAGCTCACCCAGCATTCTGCCCAGTTTATCATCCAATGGCCATAAGCGCTTATTCAACATAGCTTCCATGAGGGTTGCAACCTCTGCCGCTTCTTCAGTCACCCACATGAAACTCAGGGACAGTCCTGTGGGGCTGCTTGGCACCACCATTTTGTCTTTTGCAGGGTATCCTTCCTCTTTCTCCCTCCTTGCTATTTTAGATGTCATTTGGAAGCAGACAATGCTTCAACCACACCAGCAAGATGTCCAGAAGGTCACAGAATCTATTGTGGGAATTTTACAGGTGGAACACAGCTATATCTAGCATTTAGTGAGAGAGTTGGCAGGAGAGCTTGCTTTCAGCATCGTCTTCACTGCATGATGTCATGTGATTCCCCCCTAAATGAGTTGTTTAAATAAAACTTAAGGTACCACGGAGATATATATATATATATATATATATATATATATATATATATATATATATATATATATATATATATATACACACATATATCTATATCTATCTATATATAAAATTGAGAATTCCAATTCATTAAGTTTGCATGGGATGTGCATACCAAACATGTCAACCTTTAACGCTATTTTATTGTGGATTTTTCTGCACTAAAGCAGCCACTTAGAGAGTCTAACCCAAGCACAGCTCAGGTCCGCCTGCACCTGCCACTTGTGCTCGACACTAGCACCCTCCTCCCATTGACTGGGTCACAACTGCTTCTGGGCGAGTAACATAGTAGCATAGTAAATGACAGGAAATAAAGACCTGAATGGTCCATCCAGTCTGCCCAACAAGATAACCTCATTTTACATGGTATGCGATACTTTATATGTATACCTGAGTTTGATTTGTCCCTGCCTTTCCCAGGGCACAGACCGTAAAAATCTGCCCAGCACTGTTCCTGTACTAAAAGTTCTGAAGCTAACATCACATCCCCTTAAAATTTACACTCCAGTCCATCCATATCTATTCAGCTACGACCGTAGAAGTCCACCTAGCATTGGTTTTACTCTCTAATTACCAGCGTCACCACCCAATCTCCGCTAAGATTCCATAGTTCCATTCCTTCTAAACAGAATTCCTTTGTGTTTATCCCACGCATGTTTGAATTCCATTACCGTTTTCATCTCCACCACCTCCCGTGGGAGGGCATTCCACATATCTACCACCCTTTCCGTGAAAAAATACTTTCTGACATTACTCCTGAGTCTGCCCTCCTTCAACCTCAATTCATGTACTCTAGTTCTACCACCTTTCTGTCTCCGGAAAAGGTTTGTTTGCGGATTAATACCTTTCAAATATTTGAACGTCTGTATCATGTCACCCCTATTTCTCCTTTCCTCCAAGGTATACATGTTCAGGTCGGCAAGGCTCTCCTCGTACGGTTTGCAACGCAACTCCCATACCACTTTTGTAGCTTTTCTTTGCACCGCTTCCAGTCTTTTTACATCTTTAGCAAGATACGGCCTCCAATACTGAACATAATACTCCAAGTGGGGCCTCACCAACGACTTGCGGAGGGGCATCAACACCTCCTTTCTTCTGTTGGTTATACCCCTCTCTATGAAGCCTAGCATCCTTCTGGCCACAGTCTTGTCACATTGTTTCTTCACCTTTAGATCCTCGGACACAAACACCCCAAGGTCTCTCTCCTGAGTCGAGCTTACTAATCTCTCCCCTCCTATTCGGTATCTCTCTTTTGGGTTTCTGCATCTCAAGTTCATCACTCTGCACTTCTTGGCATTAAATTTTAACTGGTTGGAAAATCAAGCTGAACTTAATCAGCCAGCTAGGAACGTTAAGCAGGTCTAGTGCTATGATGGTATAAGGATTGTTGCTATATGCTGGTACTGTGATAAATGGTAGTTTGGCACATCAATATACACTGAGCACTGCATATATTAAATAACAAAAACATATTTAAATAAATAAAAAAGCTATATAGAAAAGACATACTTTATAAAAACATTGGATTACAATTGTTAAAACAATGTACCTGTGTTAACTGTATATGAATTTCAGATTGAATAATACCAGATTGAAGGATTGGAACCCTAACTTGTTATATTAAATTTTAACTGCCAGACCCTAGACCATTCTTCTAACGTTTGGAGATTCCCTTCTCATTGTTTCTACTTCTTCACTGGCATAATTATGGATGGTCCTGACCTCCTCTCACTGTGCTAGGCACCCAGTAAATTCTACTATATGACAGGGTAGAGGTTTAGATAACTGTGGGGTTGCTATAGCATCAGAGCTCCTTCGAGCACTTCTGTTCTCCATTGGCACTTACCAGAAGTTCATGACTTTTAGACTATTTAAAAAATAAATAAGGTTTGCTTTTTTATGAATTTCAAACCATTTTTATCAATAAAGCTAACATTCTCTTCAGTCCCAAACTTTTAAGCCACCAAATCACAGAGCAAAATAATGTTCACTTACCTTGAAAGATATTCTCTTCTCTCAGAAAAAAAGTAAGCTTATTCAGCTGTGATCTTTGTGTCCTTGTGTAAGTGTTCAAGATCCTTCACATCCCAATTGCCTTTCCTGTGGAAAATCGGAGGGGGACCTAGGATCTAGCCACTAGCATTTTATGTCCTGTAGCAGGCCTTAATATGGATGTGGCACCTGTTAGTGCAGCGTGTTGTCCAGTTCCAGTCACTCTCAACTACAATATCTTACATTCCGCATCTAGCCAAAAGGTTTAGAGCGGATTACAATAAGAGAAGCTAAATATTTCCAGGAATTACAATTTACTGACTTTTAAATTCAAAATAAAAAGACATTTACCCTAGAAATCCTTAGTAAGGTAAAATTATGTATCATACCTGATAATTTTCTTTCCATTAATCATAGCTGATCAATCCATAGACTGGTGGGTTGTGTCCATCTACCAGCAGGTGGAGATAGAGAGCAATCCTTTTGCCTCCCTATATGTGGTCATGTGCTGCCGGAAACTCCTCAGTATGTCGATATCAAAGCTCCATCCGCAGGACTCAGCACTTAAGAGAATTACACCCACAAAAGGGACACTGCCCAGCTCACCACCGCCGAAACGGGGGAGGGGAATTAACCCAGCTCATCCCCACACAAGTGGGGGAGGGGAATCCGTCCAGCTCATCCCCGCGGAGCGGGGGAGGGACACCACCCCGCCGACGCGGGGGGATCTGGCTTATCCTGCAACTGCAACCGCGGGAGGAGCTGACTGACCCTAACACCGCCGAAGCGGGAGGGGTACAAAGCTGCCCTACAGCCGCACGAAGCGGGAGGGAGCGCTGGCAGAATTTAGGTCTCAATCCAGCCCCATAAAACGGAGGGGAGAGGAATGCAGCAGCTCACTGTAACACAAAATCGTCTCAACTCCTGAAGAATCCAAATGAAAAAACTTGAACACGAAGTCCTCCTGAACAGGAACTGAAGACTAAACTTGAACCTGAAATGCAACCAGAATAAAAACAGTACAGATATCTGGGAGGGGCTATGGATTGATCAGCTATGATTAATGGAAAGAAAATTATCAGGTATGATACATAATTTTACCTTCCATATCATCATGCTGATCAATCCATAGACTGGTGGGATGTACCGAAGCAGTACTCACCCAGGGCGGGACATAGAAATCCCTGACCGCAACACTGAAGCTCCAAACCGGGCCTCCGCCCGAGCAGCCACAGTCAAGCGTTAATGCCTGGAGAAGGTATGAGCCGATGCCCAAGTTGCTGCCTTGCAAATCTCTTCCAAGGAGACGGACCCGGCCTCTGCCATCGAGGCCGCCTGAGCTCTAGTGGAGTGAGCCTTCAGCCGGATAGGCGGCACCTTCCCCGCGGCCACATAAACTGCTGCAATGGCTTCCTTGACCCATCTTGCCACTGTAGGCTTAGCAGCCTGCAGACCCTTACGAGGACCTGCAAACAGGACAAACAGATGATCCGACTTCCAGAAATCATTGGTCACTTCCAAGTATCTGATGATGACTCATCTCACATCTAGATATTTGAGAGCAGAGTACTCTTCTGGGTAGTCCTCCCTACGAAAGGATGGGAAACAGAGCTGCTGATTCACATGGAAGCGAGAAACAACCTTGGGCAGGAAGGAAGGCACTGTGCGAATAGACACTCCTGCCTCAGTGAACTGCAGAAAGGGCTCTCGACATGATAGCGCCTGGAGCTCGGAAACTCTTCTGGCTGAAGTGATAGCCACCAAAAAGACTGCTTTCAACGTCAGGTCTTTCAGAGATGCCCTCGACAAGGGTTCAAAAGGCGGCTTCTGCAAGGCTCTTAGCACCAGATTGAGATTCCACGCAGGTACCACTGAGTGCAGAGGAGGGCGCAGGTGATTAACTCCCTTGAGAAAGCGCACCACATCTGGCTGCGAAGCCAGGGAAGCATCCTTCAGGCGGCCCCTGAAGCAAGCCAGAGCCGCTACCTGGACTTTAAGGGAACTGAGCAACAGGCCTTTCTCCAGACCTTCTTGCAGGAATGCCAACACTGAAGAAATTGGAGCAGTGAAGGGAGAAAGGGAGCCTGCCTCACACCACGATGCAAAGGTACGCCAAACCCTGGCGTAAGCAGTAGAAGTAGAGCGCTTCCTCGCTCTCAGCATAGTGGCGATGACCTTGTCTGAGAAGCCCTTCTTCCTCAGACGCTGCCGCTCAATAGCCAGGCCGTAAGACCAAAGGGGGAGGGATCCTCCATCACCACGGGACCCTGATGCAACAGGCCCTGCTCCGCTGGCAGCCGCACAGGGCCGTCCACTGAGAGCCTGATCAAGTCCGCATACCAGGGACGTCTGGGCCAGTCCGGACCCACCAGGATTACCCGGCCCGGATGCTTTGCCACCCGGTCTAGCACCCTGCCCAACATGGGCCAGGGCGGGAACACATAGAGAAGCTCCTGTGTCGGCCACTGTTGGAGAAGAGCATCTACTCCCAGAGATCAAGGGTCCCGTCCTCTGCTGAAAAAGCGCGGCACTTGGCAATTGGCCAATGACGCCATCAGATCTAGGCTCGGCTGGCCCCAACGCTTCGTGATGTCCAAGAACGCCTGAGCAAATAGCTGCCACTCTCCGGGATCCAAGGTATGGCGACTGAGAAAGTCCGCCTTGATATTCATGACTCCAGCAATGTGGGCCGCCGACAGCTGTTCCAGGTTCGCTTGCGCCCACTGGCATAGATTCATGGCCTCCTTGGCTAGAGGGGCGCTCTTGGTACCTCCCTGGCGACTGACATAGGCCACAGCCGTGGCATTGTCCGACAGGACCCGTACTGGCTTCAACGCCAGTACCGGGAGAAACTCCAAAAGCGCCAACCGAATGGCTCCGAGTTCCAGGAGGTTGATAGACCACTTTGCCTCTGCAGGAGACCAGAGCCCCTGCGCTGTCCTTCCCAAGCAGTGGGCTCCCCAGCCCGTCAAAGAGGCGTCCGTTGTGACGACAACCCACTCCGGGGTCAAAAGAGGCATCCCTGCGGACAACTTGTCTGTCCTCAGCCACCAGCTCAGTGCCTTGCGCACCGCTAGGTCCAAGGGAAGGCGCACAGCGTAATCCTCCGACACTGGAGTCCAGCGCTGCAGCAGAGAGAGTTGTAGTGATCTCATATGAGCCCTGGCCCAGGGCACTACTTCCATCGTGGCCGTCATAGAGCCCAACAGCTGCACATAGTCCCAAGCCCGAAGAGGAGAGGCTACTAGGAACTGGTCCACCTGAGCCTGAAGCTTGACAATTCGATTGTCCGGCAGGAACAGTCTGCCCACTTGGGTGTCGAAACGAACTCCCAGATATTCCAGGGACTGAGTTGGGCGCAGCTGGCTTTTCTCCCAGTTGATGATCCACCCCAGGGAGCTCAAAAGAGCAATCACCCGGTCTACAGCTCTGCCGCACTCTGCATAAGAGGGGGCTCGGATCAACCAGTCGTCCAGATAAGGATGGACCTGTACTCCTTCCTTTCGTAGGAAGGCCGCAATGACCACCATTACTTTGGAGAAGGTCCGCGGAGCAGTAGCCAACCCGAATGGGAGGGCTCTGAACTGGAAGTGTCGGCCCAGGACTGCAAAACGCAGAAAGCGTTGATGAGGAGGCCAGATGGGAATATGCAAGTAAGCTTCCTTGATGTCCAAGGATGCCAGGAACTCCCCTGCCTTCACTGCCGCTATGACAGAGCGGAGAGTCTCCATTCGGAAGTGCCGAACTTTCAAGGCCCGATTGACCCCTTTGAGGTCGAGGATAGGCCGTACAGAACCTCCTTTCTTTGGTACCACAAAGTAAATGGAGTAACGTCCCTTGCCAAGCTGATCTTCTGGCACCGGAACGACCGCACCCAGGCGGATCAGATTGTCCAAAGTCTGCTGCACTGCCACAGCTTTGACCGGAGACTTGCAGGGAGGTGCACAAACCCGTCTCTTAAGGGTCGGCAGAACTCTAGCTTGTAGCCATCTCTGATGACTTCCAGCACCCAAGCGTCTGAAGTTACCCTGGTCCACTCGCCCAGAAACGAGGACAGGCGTCCTCCAATCTGCATTGGGCCATGGACCAGGGCCCCGTCATTGGGTACGAGACTATGGGGGAGGACCGGAGGACGCACCTCCGGGACGGCGGTCTCTGTGAAAGGAATGCTGCTTGGGGGAGAAGTTCCTCTTGAAGGAAGAGGGGGCAGAGGAGCCCGACTTGCCCGGGCGATACCGACGGGCTTCCTGAAACCGTCCTTTGGAGGAACCGGGGTGAGCACCACTGGCCCGAGCCCTGACCTCTGGTAACCTCTTGCCCTTAGACGTGCCGAGATCGGTCACAATTTTGTCCAGCTCGACCCCAAAGAGCAGCTTGCCTTTAAAAGGCAACTTAGCCAGGCGAGACTTAGAGGCGTGGTCAGCAGACCAATGCTTCAGCCAAAGCCAACGCCGCGCAGAGACTGTCTGAGCCATACCTTTAGCTGAGGCTCTCAAGACATCATACAGCAAGTCTGCCAAATAAGCCAAGCCCGATTCCAGGGCCGGCCAATCAGCCCTCAAGGAAGGATCCGAGGGGAAGCCCGCTGCACAATCATCAGGCACGCCCTGGCCACATAGGAACTGCAAACTGAGGCATGCAAACTTAAAGCAGCCGCCTCAAAGGACGACCTTAAGGCCGCCACCAATCTTCTGTCTTGGGCGTCCTTTAGGGTCGTGCCACCTTCCACCGGCAACGCCGTTTTCTTAGTCACCGCAGTGATTAAAGAATCCACGGTAGGCCAAAGAAAGACCTCCCGTTCACCTTCAGGCAGAGGATAGAGGCGGGACATAGCCCTAGCCACTTTGAGGCTCGCTTCTGGGACATCCCATTGAGCCGAAATCAAGGTGCGCATGGCCTCATGCACGTGGAAAGTTCTAGGCGGGCGCTTCGTCCCCAGCATAATGGCGGAGCCAACAGAGGCTGAGGGAGAGACGTCCTCCGGAGAGGAAATCTTCAAAATGCTCATGGCCTGCACTAACAGGTTGGGCAAATCCTCTGAGCGGGAATCCGCCTCCTCCAAGGAATCCCCAAAGGACCGTTGGGAGAACTCAGATACGCTGCCCTCATCTACATCAGAGGAGACAGAGTCCTCTAGGGCCTGGAAATCCACCCGAGGGCGTCTGCTTCCGGAGGCCTCAACCCCTTTATCAGACAGGGGGGCAGGGGCAGCATTTTGCATAAGAAAAGCCTGATGCAGCAGCAAAATGAACTCAGGGGAGAATCCCCCCGAACTGTGCACTTCTGCAGCTTGGGCCACGACCCTAGCCACACCCTCAACCGGCGCTCGCAAGAGCGGGGGGAGAAACGTGCTGCGCATCCAAAATGGCGTCCGGTGTGGGAAGAACGGCGCTTAACTTTGGCCGCTTTCTTACCGTCGCCCGAATCAAGGGCGACCATAGTATTAACGTCTCCCAGCTCGAGGGCGGCCCAAGAAGAAGCTGTACGAGCAGAGTGGCCGGCCAACATGGAGTGGGCGAGCAGCAGGGGATGGGCGCTTATGGGGGGAAAAACCGCCACACCGGAGGAAGAACCGGGACACTGACCGGACTCCAAACTGATGCTCAACAAAGGCGATTCAGGCTCTGAAACCCCCGCATCCTCGCTAGACGCACACACGCGGACCGGGGAGCGAACCTTCGCGCCCTCGCCCTCCGACGCCATAGGCCACGTGGAGACCGAACGGGGAACCCCCTGCCCGCTATAAAAAGGTAAAATTACCTGCTTCTCGCTCCGAGCTGTAACGAACTGGTGTCCCAGTGAGCAGCTGCAATAAACGCTGATATAAACGTTGAAATAAACGCCCTTAAAGGACGTCCAAATTTTTTTTTTTAAACGGAGCCAGCGGGAGGGGGGAGAAAAGGAGGGACCTGGCACCACCAGGTTTGCACTTGCTCAAGAAGAGCCCTCAACCCCAGGTACTCAACAAAATCTAAAAATTAGGCTTGGAGACCTAGCCAGAGCTGCTGCTGTGTGTGACCAGCACCTGCTGAGATAGGGAACATACTGAGGAGTTTCCGGCAGCACATGACCACATATAGGGAGGCAAAAGGATTGCTCTCTATCTCCACCTGCTGGTAGATGGACACAACCCACCAGTCTATGGATTGATCAGCATGATGATATGGAATGTTCTGGAATTCAGTTTGAGCTCCTTCCACACATCAGTTCAACATGATTCCATTTAATGCTTCACACTTCTTGAATCATCCTTTCATTATCCAGATGCTGCCTGCTTGGTTCAGTGCTCCACTCCTCTGCAGTAGCGGTCCGTAGCTCAGGACCTCAGAACTAAAATGCGTTTCTCACAAAATCTGTTGCCATCTAAAGGCTGCCAGTTTTCAACTGGAGTCCATGACTTTACATTTTGTAATAAAACCCAATACATTCCAGGCTTCTCCCGTTATTGCGATTCACATGCTGGACCCACTAATCATGAACATTAGACTGAACCCACATTTTTATTCTACATATTTTCCCTGTGTCAAGCCCACTTAGAAACCACATGTCAAAGAGCCTTCTTTTATGCAGCCTCAGCTTCAACACTTTGGAATTCTCGCCCACTCTCTCAGGTCAGAGTTATCCTTTTCAAGATTCAAATCAGTCTTAAAAATTAATCTAATTTAGTGGGCTTACCCTTTTTATTGCATATCATCTCTTTTTGAAAAAGCATACCAAAAAGACCAACCCAAATGAACACATACTACACAACTCGCCTACTTAATCTTAGAACTGTTTCTTAAAATCTGCCTGTATATTACTACATTGTTTTTATCATAATACTAACCATTATCATGCAATACACAATGTTATGATACTAACACTTTTCCACTACTCATGATGTATTGTAAGCCGCTTTGAGCCTGCAAAGAGGTGGGATAAGGTGGGATACAAATGCAACAAATAAATAAATAAATAAAATCATAGGTATTGGGGCCGAGATGTGAACTAAGGATCATGAGGGATGAGGACTGGAGCAAACGTAGCTTGCGGTGGCTCTGTCTCTGCTTCACTATCACTTAATACAGTGAAATGTGTCGTGGAACTGGGGGGTGGATTTCATCACCGATAAAGCATTCCAAAATTCTTTAAGCATTAAGAAGACAGGGGGCTGATACAGCGATGCTTCAAGAAACACATCTTAGTTTAGTAGAAAAAATGTGAAGCTGAAAGGTTGGTGGACAGGGGATTGCCTCGATTCCCCCACTCAGGGCAAAAAAAACAGGGGTGGACCACACTATTCACAAAACTTTCAAAGATGAAGTGGGGAGTTATATAATTTTTGATGTTAAGATAGAAAGGCAACACCTCCTCTTATGGAACTTGTATATACCCAATACTTAGTAAGAATTTTGTAAAAAAAAAAAAAAAAAAAGAAAAAAGACTTTACTGAATGTCATAGGTAGTTTTGAGAATAGGCCACTAATCATGGTGGGGGGGGGGGGGGGGGGAGAAGGATTTTAACATAGTGTGGGACCCCAATCTAGATATAACCCATAATCCACATTCCCAGCAAATAATTCTAGAGGTCTCCCCTTGGTTTGCAATACATTAGACCTTCTAGATACTTGGAGGATCCTCCATCCTCAGGAGCATGATTATACCCATCTATCACATGCCTATTCCACTTGGGCTTAAATTGACTATATCTTAATTTCTAGAGAGCTTTTATCACAAACCACATACGGGCCATTCTCTACTCCTGTGATCTCAGACCATATATTAAGCTTGGTAGAATGGATACACCAAAGTCATAGTTGTGATACCTTTCTCCTGGAGATTTCCACTATTTATACAGGGACGAAAAATTCAAGGAACATTTGGTTTATCAGTGGAAGGGATGTGTAGAGCACAATTGGACACATGAGGCTGAGCCTGTTTTTTTATTGGGAGGCAGCTAAAACTGTAATATGAGGAGAAATTACAAGTTATACAAGTCATAAGAGGAAATCAAGTGATCTAGAAATACTGCATCTGTGTAAACAAGTCCAGCTAGCATGTCAGGCCTTTGGAGACTCACCAACAGAACAAATCCGGTTGCAGCTACTAATTTTGAAAACAACACTGAATGTGTCACAGCTGTGGAAAACTGAGGCGGCGACAAAGCCAATGCCACACTGCCCAGTAGGTGCCCAAATAAGGATATGTCTTCAATACTCCAAGAAAGATACCCCCTCTGGACTGAAGCAAGCAGCTGAAATGAACCTTCCCTTCAACTTTGTCTCCAGAGCTGTCACTGAGAAATAGGACTGGTGGCAAAACCAGTCATCAAGGTGGCGCAAGCGATACGCAACAGTCAAGTTACGCAAGTCCAAAAGACCCATGCCCCCCTACACTCGTGGCTTATGTAGAACAGTTAAATGTAATCTGGGCTTCTTAGCTCCCCACTAATAACATTGCAATGCTCTATGCGGTCTGTACTTAAATATGATCTATGTAGTTAGAGGGGCAGAATTTGAAAAACACAGAGACAGCAAGGCACCTGAAGTATATTATATAAATGAATCCTGCTCCACAAGGAAAGGAGGTATACCCGCTATATATTCAAGTGATGAACAGTGCTAGTTAACATAGGGCATACATTAATGTCATACAGAGGGGTTCAAATCAGCAGGGATAAAGATACTCAAGTATTTGAGGGCTCCGCTTTCCCATGTCACGGTTGTGCCCAGGTCCCTGGCTCGCAGTCACCTCAGTCCCCGGGGTTTAGACCTGGGGAATGCTGCGAAGTGATGGTTTACCGTTTACCGTGTTCCAGAAGATATGCTGGTCCGGTCCGGATCTTCCAGCTCTCCATATTGTTTTGGGAGTTTTTTGGAACCAAGCAGCACCCATACCTGGTGAACTCCCTTGTGACCTGCCTTTATTAAACCACCTGGTAAGGTCCTTAGTTGCCTTGCAACAGTGTTCTTCAGAGGCGTTCCTTTGGTGTGAAGTGGTGCAGTGCCTTTGTGCTTTTCGTGTTGGTGACTTTTACTCTGCTTGTTTTTTGAACTATTCTTCTGCTTGCCGCCTGCCCAGACCCGGATTGTTTATTGGACTATTCTTCTGCCTGCCGCCTGCCCAGACCCGGATTGTTTATTGGACTATTCTTCTGTCTACAGCCTGCCCTGACCCGGTTTGTTTCTGGATTGTTCGTTTGCCTGCTGTTTTTCCTGGAACCCAGCATGTTTCTAGTGTTCCTCTTATTTGTCAGCCTGCTGCTGTGTCCTGCCTCGCCAGGATGAGCAGGTAGACACAGAAATGATAAAAGAAATCAGAGACGCGAACAAAATGGGCAATGTGATAATAATGGGTGACTTCAATTATCCAAATATAGACTGGGTAAATGTAACATCGGGACATGCTAGAGAGGTACAATTCCTTGATGAAATCAAGGCCAGCAGCTTTATGGAGCAGCTGGTGCAGGAGCCGACGAGAGAAGGAAAAATTCTAGACTTGGTACTTAGTGCAGCGCATGATCTGGTGAGGGACGTTATGGTACTGGGGCCGCTTGATAACAGTGATCATAATATGATCAGTTTTGATATCGACATTGAAGTAACTGTACACAGAAAGTCAAATACGTTAGCGTTTAACTTTAAAAAAGGAGACTATGATAAAATGAGAAGAACGGTAAAAAAAAACTTAGGGGGGCAACTGAGAGAGTGAAAACTGTACAACAGGTGTGGACGCTGTTCAAAAATACCATCCTGGAGGCCCAGGCCATACATATTCCGCGAATTAGAAAAGAAAGACGGAAGTCCAAAAGACAGCCGGCCTGGTTGAAAAGTGAGGTGAAGGAAGCTATTAGGGCTAAAAGAAACGCCTTTTGAAAATGGAAGAAGGAACCGTCTGAAAATAACAAGAAGCAGCATAAGGAGTGTCAAAGCAAATGCAAGGCGCAGATAAAGAAGGCCAAGAGGGATTACGAAAAAAAGATAGCATTAGAGGCAAAAAAACATAGTAAAAAATGTTTTTCGGTATATTAAAAGCAGGAAGCCGGCAAAAGAATCGGTTGGGCCGCTGGATGACCGAGGGGTAAAAGGGGCGATCAAGGAAGACAAAGATGTAGCGGAGAGATTGAATGAATTCTTTGCTTCGGTCTTCACCGAGAAAGATTTGGGTGGGATACCGGTATCGGAAATGGTATTTCAAGCGGGCGAGTCGGAGAAACTTACTGACTTCACGGTAAACCTGGAGGACGTAATGGGGCAGTTCAGCAAACTGAAGAGTAGCAAATCTCCTGGACCGGATGGTATTCATCCTAGAGTACTGATAGAACTGAAAAATGAGCTTGCGGAGCTACTGCTAGTGATATGCAACTTATCCTTAAAATCGAGCATGGTACCGGAAGATTGGAGGGTGGCCAATGTAACGCCGATTTTTAAAAAAGGCTCCAGGGGAGATCCGGGAAATTATAGAGTCTGACGTCAGTGCCGGGGAAAATGGTAGAGGCTATTATTAAAAACAAAATTACAGAGCATATCCGAGGACATGGATTACTGAGACCAAGTCAGCACGGCTTTTGTGTGGGGAAATCTTGCCTGACCAATTTACTTCAATTCTTTGAAGGAGTAAACAAACATGTGGACAAAGGGGAACCGGTTGATATTGTGTATCTGGATTTTCAAAAGGCGTTTGACAAGGTACCTCATGAAAGGCTACAGAGGAAATTGGAGGGTCATGGGATAGGAGGAAATTTCCTATTGTGGATTAAAAACTGGTTGAAGGATAGGAAACAGAGAGTGGGGTTAAATGGGCAGTATTCACAATGGAGAAGGGTAGTTAGTGGGGTTCCCTCAGGAGTCTGTGCTAGGACCGCTGCTTTTTAATATATTTATAAATGATTTAGAGATGGGAGTAACTAGCGAGGTAATTACATTTGCTGATGACACAAAGTTATTCAAAGTTGTTAAATCGCGACAGGATTGTGAAAAATTACAAGAGGACCTTACGAGACTGGGAGACTGGGCGTTTAATGTGAGCAAGTGCAAGGTGATGCATGTGGGAAAAAAGAACCCGAATTATAGCTACGTCATGCAAGGTTCCACGTTAGGAGTTACGGACCAAGAAAGGGATCTGGGTGTCGTCGTCGATAATACACTGAAATCTTCTGCTCAGTGTGCTGCTGCGGCTCGGAAAGCGAATAGAATGTTGGGTATTATTAGGAAAGGTATGGAAAACGGGTGTGAGGATGTAATAATGCCGTTGTATCGCTCCATGGTGCGACCGCACCTTGAGTATTGTGTTCAATTCTGGTCGCCGCATCTCAAGAAAGATATAGTAGAATTGGAAAAGGTGCAGCGAAGGACGACTTCCCTATGAAGAAAGATTAAGGAGGCTAGGGCTATTCAGCTTGGAGAAGAGACAGCTGAGGGGAGACATGATAGAGGTATATAAAATAATGAGTGGAGTGGAACAGGTGGATGTGAAGCGTCTGTTCACGCTTTCCAAAAATACTAGGACTAGGGGGCATGCGATGAAACTACAGTGTAGTAAATTTAAAACAAATCAGAGAAAATTTTTCTTCACCCAACGTATAATTAAACTCTGGAATTCGTTGCTGGAGAAAGTGGTGAAGGCGGTTAGCTTAGCAGAGTTTAAAAGGGGGTTGGACGGTTTCCTAAAGGACAAGTCCATAAACCGCTACTAAATGGACTTGGGAAAAATCCACAATTCCAGGAATAACATGTATAGAATGTTTGTACGTTTGGGAAGCTTGCCAGGTGCCCTTGGCCTGGATTGACCACTGTCGAGGACAGGATGCTGGGCTCGATGGACCCTTGGTCTTTTCCCAGTATGGCATTACTTATGTACTTATGCCTTGTCCTGCAAGTCCTACCGGCCGCCTGAAGCCCAGAGCTCAACTCTTGATGAAAGGTGGCCAAGTGTAGGTGAAGCCTTACTCCAGTCCACTGTGTTCCAGTTCCGGTCTGCCTTATCTGGTGTTGGGGTGATTCTCCTGCCGCTGCTTCTCCTCAGCAGTGGCCCAAGGGCTCACAAACCCAGGTTTCTGCTGTGTATATGTGACATCCCAAGACAAGGGGAACTCCCCATCCTAACCACAGTACACCTCTGATAAAAGCAGTGCTTTAGATTTTTGAAGATTTAAGCAAAACCCTGAGAGAGCTCTATAATCTTCAATCAAGACAAGCAGCTGATTCAAGGACCTCTGCGAGTCAGATAACATAACCAAACGGTCATCAGCAAAACCAAGTGCCTTGATCTGTACACCATGTGCGTGTATCCCTCCAATATCGGCTCTAGTTAACAAAACACAAAAGGGGTTCCAATGTTAAAATAAACAATAAGGGCGACAGGGGGCAGCCTTGCCTCATGCCTTGACAAACCCGGAAAAGCAGTCTTCACCCCATTTACCAAAATGTGGGCCACAGGGTCAGAATAAAGAGTGAGACTAGCATCCAGAAACCATCCCTTAACACCCACATATTGCAATACCTGAAAAAGAAACTGTCAGCCCACTTGGTCAAAAGCTTTTTCAGCATTAAGGCTGACTATTAGAGCTGGCAGTTTCACAGACTGACAGCAGGACATTGCCAATAACACTTTTCAAACACTGAGGACGGATTGTCTGCCTCTCAAAAACTCTATCTGTACATCCCCCACTACAGCAGGCAACACATCAGTGAGTCGGTCTGCCAACACCCTGGACAAGAGTTTAATATCTACATTAAGTAGGGATATGGGCCAGTATGCCTCCGGCATGTCCCCAGGGTGACCCGGTTTAAATATCAGTGTTATAGGGGCAACATTAGCATGCTTAGGGAAGTGATGACTCCTGACAACCTCATCATAATAAGAAAGTGTATTCCAGAGCCCGGAATACCTGTCGGGCTCTGGAGCCTTATGTGCCTGCAGGGCCTTTATGGCTGACTGAAGCTCCTGGGCTTGCAAAGGAGCATTTAAGCGGTCCACCACATTGGGCAGGAAAAGTGGCAACTCAGAATGTTGTAAAAACTGATCAATGTCAGGGTCTGACACTTGGGGGCTTCCCTTATATAACTGCTGGAAATAGTAATAGAAAATCCTAGCTATGTCTTCACATTTATTAACCAATTTTCCAGTTCCATCCTTAAAAGCAGAAATCACCCTTAGGTTTTCACTATGTGAGCTAGAAATTTACCGAATTTGTTACCATTCCGGTGGAACTTATGTTTCCTATATGTGTCTGGATGCACATTCATGCAAAACAGCATTAAGTGCCACCTGAGTAGCTAGCATAGCCTCACAGTTACTCTTAGTGGGGCTGCAGATATAAAGCTGTTTCTCTTTTTTAACCAAGTTTCTAAATTTAATATCCCTGTGACCATGCATTTATTTGTGGCAGACATAAGAGATCAGATTCCCCCAGAGAATCATCTTGGCTGTCTGCCAAAATAAGGTAGGCTGATCCAAGTGCTGAGCATTAGTTTGCACAAACAAATCCCACTTCTGCTGCAAGTACTTTTGAAAATCCAAATCCTGACTCAAGTACGATGGGAACCTACATCCTCCAGACGAAGTGTAGTATGGAGAGAACTCAAACTCTACCCATAAAACTGTATGATCTGACAACCCTTCAGGACCAATCACAGCAGAAGAAATATAAGGAAAAAAGGAACGTCAAACAAATATACAATCTGAACATGACAGGCATCATGGGCCCTGGAAAGGTAAATTTAGTCCTGTTCATCAGAGTGGAGGGCTCACCATGCATCTATCAAATCCAATTCCTCTGCAAAAAAGCAAAGAACTGCATTTCTTGCATCTCCACTCAAATTAGATGATCTGTCTAAGGTGAGGTTCATTACTGAGTTCATGGCTCCCACAACCATGATAAGCTCATGCACATAGGGAACACAGATACCCAAAACTTGCGATAGAAGGTACTATAATGTCAGGAAGGTACTATAATATCAGGAAGTATTTTTTCACGGAGAGAGTAGTGGATGCTTGGAATGCCCTCCTGCGGGAGGTGGTGGAGATGAAAACGGTAACGGAATTCAAACATGCGTGGGATAAACTGTAACCAGGTACCTCTCTTGTGCAGCCAAGGATAGAACAATCTCCTCCAGCCACAGGCTCCCGGCACAAGGAAGAAATAAATGTCCACCAGTAACTTCAATCTTAAGGACTTTTATTCCATGCAGGTTTCTAGTACACAGTTCCAACAGCAGCATAGCACATACCAGGATTCAATACAGGCTTACAGGCTCCAGTCTGGGCTCTTTATCTAGTGCACAATAAACAGTAATTCAATTCCCAAGACAAACAGTTCTTTCAGTTCATCATCACAGTTCAGTCACCAAGCAGCATTTTCTACCTTCTATCCTCTTTACCTTCAGGAGAGTTCAATATTTTAGGGACTCCTTCTACCCAAGGGTTTTCCCCTGCATCAGCGTCACAGTGAATTCAATACTTTTGGGACTTCCTCTCACCCAAGAAATTTCAGCCTGCAAATACTTTAGGGACCTCTCTGCCCAAGGGTTTTCAGCCTGCAACTGCTTCTCTCCTTCAGCTCCTCTCTCCTGAACTGAACTCCTGGAACTCCTTCCCACCTGCCTAATCAATCCCTGGCTTCAGCTACCACAACCAATCATTCTCCTTCCATTAGCTTCCTCACACCCAAACCAGCTGAGTTAAGCATTAAACTAATGAGACCAATGATGAGCTCCTGCACACAGGGTTTCCCAACTCTCTTTCCGCCTAGTGGCAGCCATTCTACACAACCTGCCAGCTTACACCCATGTCTTCCCTGATTGCAGCTAGGAGTCCAGTCCGGGTTCTTCATCCCCCCCCTCTGGCTCCTTGCCTGCAGTGCCTTCTGGGACTTGTATTTCAGACTGAAACTGCATTAACCCAACTATCCTGGAGGTGACTTTATCACAAAACATAAAGGAATCCTGTTCAGAAGAAATGGATCCTCAGGAGCTTAGCCGAGATTGGGTGGCAGAGCCGGTAGTGGGAGGCAGGGATAGTGCTGGGCAGACTTATACGGTCTGTGACAGAGCCGGTGGTGGGAGGCGGGGCAGATTTATACGGTCTGTGCCCTGAAAAAGACAGGTACAAATCAAGGTAAGGTATACACAAAAAGTGGCGCATATGAGTTTATCTTGTTGGGCAGACTGGCTGGACCATGCACGTCTTTTTCTGCTGTCATCTACTATGTTACTATGAGGTGGGGCTATAAACTACTAGCAACAAAAATGAGCGACCACGGAGCCACACTCTAAGCAGCAAGTAGCAGCCTTCAGAATCTCTTACAACCACAGCTGCCTTATATGGTAAGGACTTCCTAAAAAGTACTGCGACCACCCCACGACGAGAGCCTGAGGAAGAGAAAAACACTTCCTCCACCCATTGCCTCTGGAGTTTCAAATGTTCTACATCTGTCAATCTAGTTGTCGGGTTCTCGAGGCAGAACCGGAATTTGTGAGCCCTTGGGCCACTGCCGAGGAGCGGAACTGGATACATAGAAGAGCAGGACTGGAACTCTGGACTGCAGTAGAACTGAGGCAGGCAACTAGAACAGACAGAACAGGAACAACTTCACCTGTGCTTGACCACCGTTCCTCCAGAGTTGAGCTCTGGAGTGCGGGTGGCCGGCAGGACAAGGCAGGAACTGAAGATCCAGAGGACCCACCCTGGAGCTGGGATACACGAAGGAAGCTAGGCTAAATACTAGACTCGGACTGAAAGCTGCACGCAGCCACTAAGTCAGAAACACAAGACAGACCAAGGGAACAAGATGTACATAAAGGCTTGCCAGACAGGATTCAGGATATACACTCAGGATATACACACTAGCTAGGCAGAGACATGATTCAGGATATACACACTAGCTAGACAGAAGCAGGACTCAGGAAATACAAGCAAGCTTGGCAGAAACAGGACTCGGCATATACAAGCAAGCTTGGCAGAAACAGGACTCGGCATATACAAGCAAGCTTGGCAGAAACAGGACTCGGCATATACAAGCAAGCTTGGCAGAAACAGGACTCGGCATATACAAGCAAGCTTGGCAGAAACAGGACTCGGCATATACAAGCAAGCTTGGCAGAAACAGGACTCGGCATATACAAGCAAGCTTGGCAGAAACAGGACTCGGCATATACAAGCAAGCTTGGCAGAAACAGGACTCGGCATATACAAGCAAGCTTGGCAGAAACAGGACTCGGCATATACAAGCAAGCTTGGCAGAAACAGGACTCGGCATATACAAGCAAGCTTGGCAGAAACAGGACTCGGCATATACAAGCAAGCTTGGCAGAAACAGGACTCGGCATATACAAGCAAGCTTGGCAGAAACAGGACTCGGCATATACAAGCAAGCTTGGCAGAAACAGGACTTGGCATATACAAGCAAGCTTGGCAGAAACAGGACTCGGCCTATACAGGCAAGCTTGGCAAGCAGACAGAAGAAGCAACCAGGGACTAGCAGAGTCTTTGGGCAGGCAGCGGACAATAGAATAAACCAGGCGCAAACAGAGACTTTGGGTAGGCAGCGAGCAGAGGAAAAACCAGGAGCTAACAGAGTCTTTGGGCAGGCAGCAGGCAGAGGAATAAACCAGGGATAACAGAGTCAGGGCTGAAGCTTCAGCAACTCCAAACACAGAGCAAGGTAAAGGCAGGACTAGCAGTCCACAGACACAAAACAGAAGGGCAAAAGCCCACACGGAAGGACTAGCAGTTCACAGACACAAAGCAGAAGGGCAGCACCCACACAGAAGGACTGGCAGTCCACAGACACAAATAGCAGATGGGCAAGAGCCCCAGAGAAAGGCTAAGTAGCAGCGCAACAGTGCTCTCACTAACCTCAAGGCCTATTGGCATAACACTCTTACTTACTATGCAAAGGCCCTGAATGCAAGCACAGCACTTCCTTATGAAGGCTCTCACTGATGATGTCACCTACTGCAGGACAGGAGCAGGGAATACACTCACACCAAGGAGAGGCTTGGAACACATAGGAAGAACAGGCAGGAGCCATCTTGGAAGCTGGCACAAAACAAGCGGGAGCCATCTTAGATGCTGGCTCCTCAGAGAGGCATAGCCCACCCAGGTGAGGTCTAGTGAAGCAATCAGCACACAGAGACAGAGACAAGACTAACACAGAAACAGCAAGAAGCCAGCATAGATGCTGACCCCCAGAAATAAGGTAAGTCTGAGGGTGGTCACGACTACAGACGTAACACTAGTTTCTTGTAGGTAGGCTACATCCACCCTGTGACACTGTAGAGCTGACAAAGTTTACTAAACTTCATCAGGTTGGATATCCCGCCTACGTTCCACGTTGAAATACGGGTGGAGCCACTACCCACTGGGCAGATTCATAAATCCCAAGTTGCAAAAGGGAAAACTAAATCCCAAGTGGCCAGGGAGTCTAGCCATTACCCTAGCCAACACAGCAGGCATGCTCAAATGAGTAAAATTCCAGTGAATCATATCAAAAAGTCCAACCATGCGTACAATACATTCAACCATCCAGCAACCACATATCCAAGAGTAAAAAAAATCCCACCCTACCTCTTCAGCTTGGAGAAAAGGCTGCTGAGGGGAGATATGATAGAGGTCTATAAAATAACGAGTGAAGTTGAACTAGATGTGAAACGTCTGTTTATGCTTTCCAAAAATACTAGGACTAGGGGGCATGCGATGAAGCTACAATATAGTAAATTTAAAACGAATCAGAGAAAATATTTCTTCACTCAACGTGTAATTAAACTCTGGAATTCGTTGCCAGAGATTGTGGTAAAGGTGGTTAGCTTAGCGGAGTTTTAAAAAAGGTTTGGACGGCTTCCTAAAGGAAAAGTCCATAGACCATTATTAAATGGACTTGGGGAAAACCCACTATTTCTGGGATAAGCAGTATAAAATGTTTTGTACTTTTTTGGGATCTTACCAGGTATTTGTGACCTGGATTGGCCACTGTTGGAAACAGGATGCTGGGCTTAATGGACCTTTGGTCTTTCCCAGTATGGCAATACTTATGTACCACATTCTCATCTCCCAAAGTTACCCACCGTACACCACTGCCCTCCCAACTTCTCTCTACCCAACACCCCCTCCCTCTCACACATCCTCCCACCCCTTTGACAACCCACTAACAATCTACGCAAAGATGCAGTGGAAAGACAGATTGCAAACTAATGCTTGGGGCCCTGTGACCCACTCTATCAATGTTTCTAGACAGCAAGTCACCTAGTGGCCTCAGTAACAAAGGAAAAAAATAATACCAATAAGCACAAGCAATGAACACAAATGGACCAGTATATGCAAACACTGTTCCTGCAATGGAACAGATAGGTGTAAATCCCAAAACAACCAGGGTCCAAGGCAGCATTCAGTCCCCAGTGTTAAGCTGATCCACAAAAGCTTGTGCAGCTCCTAGCAAGTCCATAGTGGTCCACTTACCCTTAGTGAAAACCTTTAGAACAGCAGAATGTAAAAACAATGAACGGATGTTTTTTTCCCCCCAAGATAGTTAAGCAAATGGATGAAAATCTCTGTTGGCACTCCTATAGTGCTGGAGAAAATTATTGGAAGATTTTAGTAGGAACAACTTCATACTGGAGGTTATCCCATTTCAGTTTATACCCTTTTAAAATTTCCATCTTTTGTTGACAATTAAGAATCTTTACCACCACTGCACGTGGGAGGCTGTGGCCATCTTGTAGTTTTCCCAAACACAGCGGCCCTAAATCAGCAGAAAGAGAAAACTCTGGCCAGTCTGCACTCCAGAAGATCTGATAGTTGATTTCAGCTATAGTTTCCAATAAGCCAATAAAGTGGAGGTTGTTGCACCATTATCGTTGTCTAAATCGTCACTTTAAGCAGCTTGTTCTGTATGTCGAGCCGTTAGCTTTTTCACGTGAGCATCACCATCCACATCGGAAACCCAATGCTCTAATTGCCCGGTTCTACTGGTAGTGTTCACCAGCAAAGTCTCCATGCTGGCTAGTTGTTCAGACAGTTGGTCGTTAGGGGTCCAAGGTGCAGCTCACGTCTCAAATTATTTGGGCCAGCTGAGTGTCGATAAAGGCAGGTGGGTTCATGCCACGCCGCGAGTCATCTTGTCTTCCTGCCTGTGACCTTTCCCCCTGTCCTTTTTTTAAAATTGCGTTACTGGCCACAGGTTCACTCCTGTGTGACAAGAATCTGTCCATATAGTGTCGACTTACTGCTAGCCAGTCATTGGGTTGTGAGAAGCTGGGAAAAGACGCTAAATTAACAGCGAATAAAGCAGGGAACCCCAGAGCTCCACTGATGTGCATGTGGTAAGCTCACTACATCACTTGATCGCCCCACATTTATTTATTTGAATTTTGCTCACAACTTTTGAGTAGTAGATCAAGGCATTTCCCTGTCTCTAGAGACTCACAGTCTATTTTTGTACCTGAGGCAATAGAGGATTAAGTGACTTGTCCAAAATCACAAGAAGCAGCAGTGGGATTTAAACAAGGCACCTCTGGATGTCGAGTCCAGTGCTCTAACTACTAAGCCACTCTTCCATTCACACATATTCACTGTGGATATTTTAAAAACCAGACTGGCTTGGTGTGTCCCAAGGAGTGGGCTGAGAAACCTCTTGTCTAATGATTAAAATATCTAACAGTGTAAAACTAGATGCAAACTAAAGTAAACTGCATGTTTGGGAACACAGTTCAAAACCTCTAATCTGGATGTAATTCCTACACATAACCTAAAGTTTGAAAATAGTTGGATTGCAATGGCTAATTAGATTTTTTCTGGTGCATACTTAATTCTCTTGTATGCACAATCTGCTCTGTCAGTTGGCGGTAGAATTGCTCGTAGATTCTTGGCCTATGTTGTCAGTGGGTGGGGGAAATCACTGGTGGATACTTGGCCTACGGTGTCGATAGGCAACAACTTTTTCACAATGGATATTACATATGAATGATCTTGCTCAAGCAGATGGAGATCCCTTCCCTGGTGTTGTCCATAGAGGCGGCCGTATATATTTACAGTTTTGACAAAAGGTGGCATAATAGGGCAGTTTGCTCATTGGGTGCATTCTTTATATGAAAAGCCTCTGGCTGCTTTAAAGATAAATGGCTCTTACACAGTGTCCTCTGAACTACATAGAGGCACTCAAGGTTGTACATTCTCGCCTCTTATTTTTGCCCTATTGAATCCCTAACTCATCTAATCAGGGAGCATGATGGAATTACAGGCATAATCTGTTGTGAATTAGAGAATCAGATCATGCTTTTTGCTGATGATATTGTATTGATTTTATGTAAACCTGATATGTCATTGTGTCATGTAATAGATACCTGGCCATAGTTTTGTAGTGTATCTGGATTCTGAACTAACATGATCAAATCGGAAATCCTTAATATAAATCTTTCTGAAATGAAGAAACGGTGGCTACACAGTAAATTCCTTTTCACTGGGCCAAAAAATATATTTGCTACTTGGGAGTCAATATATCGAACTCCACTAAAGATTTACATGAGCAGAAATGATTTTCAATGGTGATGGTATGGAGAAACTGAAAATCTCGGTGAACCTGGAAGACACAGGGGCTCATTTTCAAAGCACTTAGACTTACAAAGTTCCATAGTAACCTATGGAACTTTGTAAGTCTAAGTGCTTTGAAAATACACCTCACAGTGAGCCAAATTAAACAGTAGTAAATCACCTGGACTGGGTGGCATGCATCCAAGGGTACTCAAAGAACTCATGCATATTTGTGATCTGCTGTTAATAATATGCAACCTATCATTAAAATCGTCCATAGTACCTGAAGATTGGAGGGTGGCCAATGTAACGCCAATTTTTAAAAAGGGCTCCAGGGGTGATCCGGGAAATTAAAGACCCGTAAGCCTGATAACAGTACCTGGTAAAATAGTTGAAACTAATATAAAGCATAAAATTATGGAACATATAAATAAACATGGTTTAATGGGCCAGAGTCAACAAGGGTTCAGCCAAGCGAAGTCTTGCCTCACCAATTTGCATCATTTCCTTGAAGGTGTGAACATGTGGATAAAGGTGAGCCAGTTGATGTAGTACCTAGATTTTCAGAAAGCTTTTGACAAAGTACCTCATGAGAGACTCCAAGAAACTTAAAGAATCATGGGATAGACAGCAATGTTCTGGTATGGATTAGGAATTGGTTATTGGACAGAAAACAGAGGGTAGAGTTAGCGAATGATACATACCTGTAGCAGGTGTTCTCCGAGGACAGCAGGCTGATTGTTCTCACAAATGGGTTGACGTCCACGGCAGCCCCCACCAACCGGAAGAAAACTTCGCGGGCGGTCCCGCACGCAGGGCACGCCCACCGCGCATGCACGACCGTTCCCGCTCAGTTGAATGACAAGCAAAAAATTATGAAACGCAACTCCAAAGGGGAGGAGGGAGGGTAGGTGAGAACAATCAGCCTGCTGTCCTCAGAGAACACCTGCTACAGGTATGTATCATTCGCTTTCTCCGAGGACAAGCAGGCTGCTTGTTCTCACGACTGGGGTATCCCTAGCTCTCAGGCTCACTCAAAACAAGAACCCAGGTCAATTTAACCTAGCAACGGTGAGGGTACAACAGAAAATTGACCTACGAAGAACAACTAACTGAGAGTGCAGCCTGACCAGAATAAATTCGGGTCCTGGAGGGTGGAGTTGGATTTACACCCCAAACAGATTCTGCAGCACCGACTGCCCAAACCGACTGTCGCGTCGGGTATCCTGCTGGAGGAAGTAATGTGATGTGAATGTGTGGACAGATGACCACGTCGCAGCCTTGCAAATCTCTTCAATAGTGGCTGACTTCAAGTGAGCCACCGACGCTGCCATGGCTCTGACACTATGAGCCGTGACATGACCCTCTAAAGTCAGCCCAGCCTGGGCATAAGTGAAGGAAATGCAATCTGCTAGCCAATTGGAGATGGTGCGTTTCCCGACAGCGACCCCTATCCTGTTAGGGTCGAAAGAAACAAACAATTGGGCGGACTGTCTGTGGGGCTGTGTCCGCTCCAAGTAGAAGGCCAATGCTCTCTTGCAGTCCAATGTGTGCAACTGACGTTCAGCAGGGCGGGTATGCGGTCTGGGAAAGAATGTCGGCAAGACAATTGACTGGTTAAGATGGAACTCCGACACCACCTTCGGCAGGAACCTTGGGTGAGTGCGGAGCACTACTCTGTTGTGATGAAATTTAGTATACGGAGCATGAGCTACCAGGGCTTGAAGCTCACTGATCCTATGAGTTGAAGTAACTGCCACCAAGAAAATGACCTTCCAGGTCAAGTACTTCAGATGGCAGGAATTCAGTGGCTCAAAAGGAGGTTTCATCAGCTGGGTGAGGACGACGTTGAGATCCCATGACACTGCAGGAGGCTTGACAGGGGGCCTTGACAAAAGCAAGCCTCTCATGAATCGAACGACTAAAGGCTCTCCAGAGATGGCTTTACCCTCTACACGATAATGGTAAGCACTAATCGCACTAAGGTGATTCCTTACTGAGTTGGTCTTGAGGCCAGACTCTGATAAGTGCAGAAGGTATTCAAGCAGGTTCTGTGCAGGACAAGAACGAGGTTCTAGGGCCTTGCTCTCACACCAAACGACAAACCTCCTCCACTTGAAAAAGTAACTCTTTTTAGTGGAATCCTTCCTAGAGGCAAGCAAGACACGGGAGACACCCTCAGACAAACCCAACGAAGCAAAATCTACGCCCTCAACATCCAGGCCGTGAGAGCCAGAGACTGGAGGTTGGGGTGCAGAAGCGCTCCGTCGTTCTGCGAAATGAGGGTCGGAAAACACTCCAATCTCCACGGTTCTTCGGAAGACAACTCCAGAAGTAGAGGGAACCAAATCTGACGGGGCCAAAAGGGCGCTATCAGAATCATGGCCGTGGTCTTGCTTGAGCTTCAGCAAGGTCTTCCCCACCAAAGGTATGGGAGGATAAGCATACAGGAGGCCGGTCCCCCAATGGAGGAGAAAGGCATCCGACGCTAGTCTGCCGTGTGCCTGTAGTCTGGAACAGAACAGAGGCAGCTTGTGGTTGGTCTGAGAGGCGAAAAGGTCCACCGAGGGAGTGCCCCACTCTCGGAAGATCTTGCGTACCACTCTGGAATGGAGCGACCACTCGTGCGGTTGCATGACTCTGCTCAGTCTGTCGGCCAGACTGTTGTTTACGCCTGCCAGGTATGTGGCTTGGAGAAGCATGCCGAACTGGCAGGCCCAACGCCACATCCCGAAGGCTTCCTGACACAGGGGGCGAGATCCGGTGCCCCCCTGCTTGTTGGTGTAATACATTGCAACCTGGTTGTCTGTCCGAATTTGGATAATTTGACAGGACAGCCGATCTCTGAAAGCCTTCAGTGCGTTCCAGACCGCTCGGAGCTCCAGGAGGTTGATCTGAAGATCCTTTTCCTGGAGGAACCACAGTCCTTGGGTGTGAAGCCCATCGACATGAGCCCCCCAGCCCAGGAGAGACGCATCCGTCGTTAGCACTTTCGTGGGCTGTGGAATTTGGAATGGGCGCCCCAAGGTCAAATTGGTCCGAATGGTCCACCAGCGCAGTGAATTGCGGCAGCTGGTGGAGAGGCGGATGACATCTTCTAGATTCCCAGTGGCTTGATACCACTGGGAAGCTAGGGTCCATTGAGCAGATCTCATGTGAAGACGAGCCATGGGAGTCACATGAACTGTAGAGGCCATATGACCCAGAAGTCTCAACATCTGCCGAGCTGTGATCTGCTGAGACGCTCTGGTCTGGGAAGCCAGGGACAGGAGGTTGTTGGCCCTCGCTTCTGTAAGGAAGGCCTGAGCCGTCTGAGAATTCAGCAGAGCTCCTATGAATTCCAGAGACTGGGCAGGCTGGAGATGGGACTTTGGGTAATTTATCACAAACCCCAGCAGCTCCAGGAGGCGAATAGTGCACTGCATGGACTGGAGAGCTCCCGCCTCCGAGGTGTTCTTGACCAGCCAATCGTCGAGATATGGGAACACGTGCACTCCCAGCTTGCGTAGATACGCCGCCACCACCACGAGGCACTTCGTAAACACCCGTGGGGCAGAGGCGAGCCCAAAGGGCAGCACACAATACTGAAAGTGCCGTGTGCCCAGGCGGAATCTGAGATACTGTCTGTGAGCTGGCAGTATTGGGATGTGAGTGTATGCGTCCTTTAAATCCAGGGAACATAGCCAATCGTTTTTCTGAATCATTGGCAGAAGGGTGCCCAAGGAAAGCATCCTGAACTTTTCTTTGACCAGGAATTTGTTCAGGCCTCTCAGGTCTAGGATGGGACGCATCCCCCGTCTTCTTTTCCACAAGGAAGTACCTGGAATAGAATCTCTGCCCTTCCTGCCCGGGTGGTACGGGCTCGACCGCATTGGCGCTGAGAAGGGCGGAGAGTTCCTCTGCAAGTACCTGCTTGTGATGGGAGCTGAAGGACTGAGCTCCCGGAGGACAATTTGGTGGAAGGGAGGCCAAATTCAGAGCATATCCGCACCGCACTATTTGGAGAACCCACTGGTCGGAGGTTATAAGAGGCCACCTTTGGTGAAAAAATTTTAACCTCCCTCCGACCGGCAGATCGTCCGATACGGACACTTTGAGGGCGGCTATGTTCCCATGGATCCAGTCAAAAACCCGTCCCCGGTTTTTGCTGTGGAGGCGCAGGGGGCTGCTTAGGCGCACGCTGTTGACGGGAACGAGCGCGCTGAGACTGTCCCTGTGCCTGACGAGGCCTTCGGGCCGGCTGGGTTTACCTACGCTTGGTATAGGCATAGGGTGCAGCCTGCCGGGCCCGGGAAAAACGTCCACCTGCTGAGGTGGATGCTGAAGGCGCCCGGTGGGAGAGCTTGTCGAGGGCGGTTTCCCGCTGATGCAGTTGGTCCACCAGCTGCTCGACCTTCTCGCCAAAAATATTATCCCCCCGGCAAGGGACGTCGGCCAGTCTCTGCTGGGTGCGGTTGTCCAGGTCAGAGGCACGCAGCCATGAGAGCCTGCGCATCACTATCCCTTGGGCCGCAGCACGAGAAGCCACGTCACAGGTGTCATATATACCCCTGGAAAGGGAACTTTCTGCACGCCTTCAGCTGCCTGACCACCTCCTGAAAAGGCCTGGACTGCTCCGGCGGGAGCTTGTCAACCAGATCCGCCAGTTGCTTCACATTATTCCGCATGTGGATGCTGGAGTAGAGCTGGTAAGACTGGATGCGGGTCACGAGCATGGAAGATTGGTAGGCCTTCCTCCCAAACGAGTCCAGAGTGCGAGACTCCCGCCCCGGGGGCGCCGAGGCGGTATCCCTCGAACTCCGTGCCCTCTTGAGAACAGAATCCACGACCGCCGAGTCATGAGGCAATTGGGGCCGCATTAACTCTGGGTCCGAGTGGATTCTGTATTGGGACTCTGCTTTCTTGGGGATGGTGGGATTAGATAGTGGTCTCAACCAGTTCCGAAGCAGTGTCTCTTTGAGGACTGTGCAACGGCACCGTGGAGGACTCTCTAGGTGGTGATGGATAGTCGAGGACCTCGAGCATCTCGGCCCTCGGCTCATCCACAGAGACCACGGGAAAGGGAATGCAAATAGACATATCCCTGACGAAGGAGGCAAAGGAGAGGCTCTCAGGTGGCGAGAGCTTTCTCTCTGGTGAAGGAGTGGGGTCGGAGGGAAGGCCCACAGACTCCTCTGAGGAGAAATATCTGGGGTCCTCCTCCTCCCCCCACGAGGCCTCTTCCTCGGTGTCGGACATGAGCTCATGCAGCTCAGTCCTCAACCGGGCCCGGCTCGATGTCGAGGCACCGAGGCCTCAGTGGCGTCGTCGAGAGATGGACTCCCGCGCCGGCGGGGATGAAGCTCCCTCCATCGACGGGGACTCCACCTGCGTGGCGGTCGAGACCGGCACCGCAAGTGGCGTCAGCGTCGAAGGCCTCGGCACCGGGCTAGAGCACGCCGGCGCCACAGTCAACGGCGCCAAGGGCGCAAGCACCCCCGGCGCCGGCACAGTCTGGCGCATCAGCCCTTCCAGAATCCCCGGAAGGATGGCTCGGAGGCACTCGTCCAGGCCCGCTGTCGGGAAAGGCAAGGGGGCCGGTAGAGGCGTCGGTGCCGGAAGCTGTTCGGGTCCAGGAGACTGCATCGAAGTGCTGGCGCCCTGACATGGCGGTACCTCTACTACAGAGGGGGACCTCTCCTCTCGACCCTGCCGCTTCCTCGGCGTCTACTCATCCCCGGCGCTGGGAGCCAGATGTGTCGTGGGCGACCGATGACGGTGCTTCTTCGCCTTTTTGAGGTGCCCGTCATCGGCGCTCGGTGGAACTGAGGAGGAGGAAGTCGATCCCCCTCGGCCTCGAGGGATCGGGTCCGACAGGGTTCGGTCCCGAGGGCCCTGGGTAGAGGGAGTGACCGGGGCCGATTGCCCACGCGGCCTCTCACCCCTGCCTTCACCGGGGGACCGGCAGGCCGACGGGACCTGTGCTCCTGGGGTCGATGCCATCGGTGCCGATTTCGTGGACATCGATACCGGTACCGAAGAACCGGCCGTCGATACCGATGCCGTCGAAGTCGACGTCGAGGGGCCGGCGCAAGTTCCAAAAAGACGGTCCCGAAGAACTTGCCTCGCTACCTGTGTCCGTTTCCGGAGACCGAGACACAAAGTACACGTCTTGGTATCGTGCTCCGGCCCGAGGCACTGGAGGCACCAAGCGTGAGTGTCGGTCTGCGAGATATGCCGGCCGCACCGACCACACTTTTTAAATCCACTCGGGACCTTCGAGGACATCGACGGAAAAATCGCGTCGGCGAAGTCAAAGTCGTCGATGGTGGCGGTAAAAATCACACCTCGAAAATAAATCGACCGCGCAGTCACAAGGCCGCAACGAGACGCCCCCCCTAAGAGACGAGGGAAAACAAAGGTAAAATTATGTATAATCATACCTGATAATTTTCTTTCCATTAATCATAGCTGATCAATCCATAGACTGGTGGGTTGTGTCCATCTACCAGCAGGTGGAGATAGAGAGCAAACTTTTGCCTCCCTATATGTGGTCATGTGCTGCCGGAAACTCCTCAGTATGTCGATATCAAAGCTCCATCCGCAGGACTCAGCACTTAGAGAATTACACCCACGAAGGGACACTCTGCCCAGCTCACCACCGCCGAAACGGGGGAGGGGAATTAACCCAGCTCATCCCCACACAAGTGGGGGAGGGGAATCCGTCCAGCTCATCCCCGCGGAGCGGGGGAGGGACACCACACCCGCCGATGCGGGGGGATCTGGCTTATCCTGCAACCGCAACCGCGGGAGGAGCTGATTGACCCTAACACCGCCGAAGCGGGAGGGGTACAAAGCTGCCCTACAGCCGCACGAAGCGGGAGGGAGTGCCGGCAGAATTTATGTCTCAATCCAGCCCCGTAAGACGGAGGGGAGAGGAATGCAGCAGCTCACTGTAACACAAACTCGTCTCAACTCTTGAAGAATCCAAGTGAAAGAACTTGAACACGAAGTCTTTCTGAAATAACTGAAGACTAAACTTGAACCTGAAATGCAACCAGAATAAAAACAGAACAGATATCTGGGAGGGGCTATGGATTGATCAGCTATGATTAATGGAAAGAAAATTATCAGGTATGATTATACATAATTTTACCTTCCATATCATCAAGCTGATCAATCCATAGACTGGTGGGATGTACCGAAGCAGTACTCACCCAGGGCGGGACATTGAAATCCCTGACCTCAACACTGAAGCTCCAAACCGGGCCTCCGCCCGTGCAGCCACAGTCAAACGGTAATGCTTGGAGAATGTATGAGCCGAAGCCCAAGTTGCCGCCTTGCATATCTCTTCCAAGGAGACGGATCTGGCCTCTGCCATCGAGGCCGCCTGAGCTCTCGTGGAGTGAGCCTTCAGCTGGATAGGCGGCACCTTCCCCGCGGCCACATAAGCCGCTGCAATGGCTTCCTTGACCCATCTTGCCACTGTAGGCTTAGCAGCCTGCAGACCCTTACGAGGACCTGCAAACAGGACAAACAGATGATCCGATTTCCGGAAATCATTGGTCACTTCCAAGTATCTGAAGATGACTCGTCTCACATCCAGATATTTAAGAGCAGAGTACTCCTCTGGGTAGTCCTCCCTACGAAAGGAAGGGAGACAGAGCTGCTGATTCACATGGAAGCGAGAAACAATCTTGGGCAGGAAGGAAGGCACTGTGCGAATAGTCACTCCTGCCTCAGTGAACTGCAGAAAAGGCTCTCGACATGAGAGCGCCTGGAGCTCGGAAACTCTTCTGGCTGAAGTGATAGCCACCAAAAAGACTGCTTTCAACGTCAGGTCTTTCAGAGATGCCCTCGACAAGGGTTCAAAAGGCAGCTTCTGCAATGCTCTTAGCACCAGGTTGAGATTCCACGCAGGCACCACTGAGTGCAGAGGAGGGCGCAGGTGATTAACTCCCTTGAGAAAGCGCACCACATCTGGCTGCGAAGCCAGGGAAGCACCCTTCAGGCGGCCCCTGAAGCAAGCCAGAGCCGCTACCTGGACTTTAAGGGAACTGAGCGACAGGCCTTTCTCCAGACCTTCTTGCAGGAACGCCAACACTGAAGAAATTGGAGCAGTGAAGGGAGAAAGACAGCCTGCTTCACACCATGCTGCAAAGATACGCCAAACCCTGGCGTAAGCAGTAGAAGTAGAGCGCTTCCTCGCTCTCAGCATAGTGGCGATGACCTTGTCTGAGAAGCCCTTCTTCCTCAGACGCTGCCGCTCAATAGCCAGGCCGTAAGACCAAAGGGAGAGGGATCTCCATCACCACGGGACCCTGATGTAACAGGCCCTGCTCCACTGACAGCCGCAGAGGATCGTCGACTGAGAGCCTGATCAAGTCCGCATACCAGGGACGTCTGGGCCAATCCGGACCCACCAGGATTACCCTGCCGGGATGCTTTGCCACCCGGTCTAGCACCCTGCCCAACATGGGCCAGGGCGGGAACACATAGAGGAGCTCTTGTGTCGGCCACTGTTGGAGAAGAGCATCTACTCCCAGGGATCGAGGGTCCCGTCCTCTGCTGAAAAAGCGCGGCACTTGGCAATTGGCCGATGACGCCATCAGATCTAGGCTCGGCTGGCCCCAGCGCTTCGTGATGTCCAAGAACGCCTGAGCAGATAGTTGCCACTCTCCGGGCTCCAAGGTATGGCGACTGAGAAAGTCCGCCTTGACATTCATGACTCCGGCAATGTGGGCCGCTGAAAGCTGCTCCAGGTTCGCTTCCGCCCACTGGCAAAGACTCATAGCCTCCTTGGCTAGAGGGGCGCTCTTGGTACCTCCCTGGCGGTTGATATAGGCCACAGCCGTGGCATTGTCCGACAGGACCCGTACAGGCTACAACACCAGTACCGGGATGAACTCCAATAACACCAACCGAATGGCTCTGAGTTCCAGGAGGTTGATAGACCACTTGCCTCTGCAGGAGACTAGAGCCCCTGCGCTGTCCTTCCCAAGCAGTGGGCTCCCCAGCCCATCAAAGAGGCGTCTGTCGCGACGACAATCCACTCCGGGGTCACCAGAGGCAATCCTGCAGACAACTTGTCTGTCTGCGTCCACCAGCTCAGCGCCTTGCGCACTGCTGGGTCTACGGGAAGGCGCACAGCATAATCCTCCGACATCGGAGTCCAGCGCAGCAGCAGAGATAGCTGTAGTGGTCTCATATGAGCCCTGGCCCAGGGCACTACTTCCATCGTGGCCGTCATAGAGCCCAACAGCTGCACGTAGTCCCAAGCCCGAATAGGAGAGGCTACTAGGAACTAGTCCACCTGAGCCTGAAGCTTGACAATCCGATTGTCTGGCAGGAACACTCTGCCCACTTGGGTGTCGAATCGAACTCCCAGATACTCCAGGGACTGAGTCGGGCGCAGCTGGCTCTTCTTCCAGTTGATGATCCATCCCAGGGAGCTCACAAGAGCAACTACCCGGTCCATAGCTTTGCCGCACTCTGCATAAGAGGGGGCTCGGATCAACCAGTCGTCCAGATAAGGATGGACTTGTACTCCTTCCTTTAGCAGGAAGGCCGCTATGACCCCCATTACTTTGGAAAGGGTCCGCGGAGCAGTAGCCAACCTGAAAGGGAGGGCTCTGAACTGGAAGTGTCGTCTCAGGACTGTAAAACGCAGAAAGCGTTGGAGAGGAGGCCAGATGGGAATATGCAGGTACGCTTCCTTGATGTCCAAGGAAGCCAAGAACTCTCCTGCCTTCACTGCCGCTATAACAGAGCGGAGAGTCTCCATGCGAAAGTGCCTCACTTTCCAGGCCCGATTGACCCCTTTGAGGTCGAGGATAGGCCGGACAGAACCTCCTTTCTTTGGAACCACAAAGTAAATGGAGTAACGTCCCTTGCCAATCTGATTTTTTGGCACCGGAACGACCGCACCCAGGCGGATCAGGTTGTCCAAGGTCTGCTGCACTGCCACAGCTTGACCGGAGACTTGCAGGGAGAGAGTACAAACCCGTCTCTTAAGGGTTGGCAGAACTCTAGCTTGTAGCCGTCTCTGATGACTTCCAGCACCCACGCGTCTGAAGTTATAGTGGTCCACTCGCCCAGAAACGAGGACAGCCGTCCTCCAATCTGCACTGGGGCGTGGACCAAGGCCCCGTCATTGGGTACGAGACCCTGGGGGAGGACCGGAGGGAGCACCTCCGGGACGGCGGTCTCTGCGAAAGGAATGCTGCTTGGGGGAGAAATTCCTCTTGAAGGAAGAGGGGGCAGAGGAACCCGACTTGCCCGGGCGGTACCGACGGGCTTCCAGCAACCGTCCTCTGGAGGTACCGGGACGAGTACTAGCCCGAGCCCTGACCTCTGGTAATTTCTTGCCCTTAGACGTGCCGAGATCGGTCACGATTTTGTCCAGCTCGACCCCAAAGAACAGCTTGCCTTTAAAAGGCAATCTAGCCAGGCGGGATTTAGAGGCGTGGTCAGCAGACCAATGTTTCAGCCAAAGCCACCGCCGCGCAGAGACTGTCTGAGCCATGCCTTTAGCTGAGGCTCTCAAGACATCATACAGCAAGTCTGCCAAATAGGCTAAGCCCGATTCCAGGGCCGGCCAATCAGCCCTCAAGGAAAGATCCGAGGGGGAAGCCCGCTGCACCATAGTCAGGCACGCCCTGGCCACATAGGAGCCGCAAACTGAGGCCTGCAAACTTAAAGCAGCTGCCTCAAAGGATGACCTTAAGGCCGCCTCCAATCTTCTGTCTTGGGCGTCCTTTAGGGCCGTGCCACCTTCCACCGGCAACGCCGTTTTCTTAGTCACCGCAGTGATTAAAGAATCCACGGTAGGCCACAGATAGGCCTCACGTTCACTCACAGCCAAAGGATAGAGGCGGGACATAGCCCTAGCCACTTTAAGGCTCGTTTCCAGGACATCCCATTGAGCCGCAATTAAGGTGTGCATGGCATCATGCACGTGGAAGGATCTAGGCGGGCGCTTCGTCCCCAGCATAATGGCAGAGCCAACAGGGGCTGAGGGAGAGACGTCCTCCGGAGAGGAAATCTTCAAAGTGTCCATGGCCTGTAAAAACAGGTTGGGCAAATCCTCTGGGCTAAAAAGCCGCGCTGCAGAGGGGTCATCCGCTCCATCCGAGCGGGGATCTATCTCCTCCAAGGAATCCGCAAAGGACCGTTGGGAGACCTCAGACACGCTGCCCTCATCTACATCGGAGGAGACAAAGTCCTCCAAGGCCTGGAAATCAACCCGAGGGCGTTTACCTCTGGGAACCTCAACCTCTTTATCAGAAGAGGGAGCAGGGGCAGCGTTTTGCATGAGGAAAGCCTGATGCAGCAGCAAAACAAACTCGGGGGAGAAACCCCCCAGACTGTGCACTTCCGCAGCCTGGGCAACAGCCCTAGACGCACTCTCAACCGGCGCTCGCAATAGCGGGGGAGAGACATGCTGCGCATCCAAAATGGCGTCCGGCGCGAAACTCCGCGAAGGAGCCGCGCGGGAAGAACGGCGCTTAACTTTAGCCGCTTGTGCCGTCGCCCAAATTAAGGGCGTTCATGGCATTAATGTCTCCAACCTCAAGGGCGGCCCACGAAGAAGCCGTCCGAGCCGCGTGGCCGGCCAAGATGGCGGAGGCGAGGAGCGGGGGATGGGCGTTTATGGCGGGAAAAAACCGCCACGCCGGAGGAACGACCGGGACATTCATCGGTCACTAAACTGTCACCCATCAAGGGCGAATCAGGTTGTAAAACCCCCGCATCCCCTCTAGAAGCGCTCCAGCGATCCGGGGAGCGACCCTTTGCGCCCTCGCCCTCCGACGCCATATGCCACGAGCAGAAGAATCGGGGAACCCCCTGCCCGCTATAAAAAGGTAAAATTACCTGCTTGCCGCTCCGAGCTGTAACGAACTGGTGTCCCAGTGAGTAGCTGCAATGAACGTTTAAAGAAACGTCGAATTAAACGCCTTTAAAGACGTTTAAAATTTTTTTTTTTTTTTTTTAAACGGAGCCAGCGGGAGGGGGGAGAAAAGGAGGGACCTGGCACCACCAGGTTTGCACTTGCTCAAAAGAGCCCTCAACCCCAGGCCTCAACAAAACCTAAGGATTAGGCTTGGAGGCCTAGCCAGAGCTGCTGCTGTGTGTGACCACCACCTGCTGAGATAGAGAACATACTGAGGAGTTTCCGGCAGCACATGACCACATATAGGGAGGCAAAAGTTTGCTCTCTATCTCCACCTGCTGGTAGATGGACACAACCCACCAGTCTATGGATTGATCAGCTTGATGATATGGAAGTTCAACGTTTTTTTTTGTTTTGTTTTTTTTAAACTAAATAGAAAAACGGAGAACAACGAAAAGGGAAAAATAGAAAATTCGCGGCAAAAGCGCGATCCGGTTTCCGGGGCTGACAGAGAGAGAGACGAACACGGCTCTCTCCAGCGCGGAAAAGAAAAGACTGAGCGGGAACAGTCGCGCACGGGTGGGAAGACGTCCGCGCATGCGCGGTGGTCGTGCCCTGCGTGCGGGACCGCCCGCAAAGTTTTCTTCCGGTTGGTGGGGGCTGCCGTGGACGTCAACCCAGTCGTGAGAACAAGCAGCCTGCTTGTCCTCGGAGAAAAATGGTCACCAGTCTTGACATGCAGAGGTGGCCGGTTCAAATTCCATTACTGCTGTTTGTCATCTCGAGCAAGTCACTTAACTCTCCATTGCCTCAGGTATAAAATTAGATTGTAAGCCCTCCATGGACAAAGAAATACCCAGTGAATCTGAATGTAACCCACTTTGAGCTACTACCAAAAAGGTGCGAGTAAAATCCAAATAAATAAATAAATATAATGGAGGGATGGGGATGCCGCATTTTGCACTGTATCATAGGGCAGCACAATTATAGATAATATCAGAATGGCTGCTTGGAGCCCCTAAACTATGGTTGCAGATGGAACACAATCTAGCAGAGGAGATCACTCTATGGACGCTGCCATGCTCCTCAGGCAAAAGATCCAGAAAACTGGACAGCAATTCAATCTATATACGAGAATACCTCTGGAAACTTGGTTGGCCCGGCGACAGATTATGTTTCCTAACAGGCGCTACATTTTGCTTACTTCCATAATGTACACACCCAGATTTATCCCCAGAGAACTAGATAAAACTTACAAACAATGGGCCATGAATTCTCTATGCAATCTGGGACAAATTTGGGAAGGAGGAGAAATGTTGTAGAGGCTGCTTTGGTTCTCAAAATAGTAGCTGAAAGGGTAAGGAAAAAGAGGTTAGCCTTCATAAACTACAAGAGATTGCAGAAAGAGGAAGACAGGTGATAATATCTAGAAATACTAAAAGAAGCTGGTAGACTAATCAGGAAAGCAAAGATGCAAATGGAAGAAACAACAGCCAATACTGTAAAATGGGGGGACAAGTCATTGTTTTTAAATACATCAGTGACAGGAGGAAGTACAAAAGTGGCACTGTGAGACTCAAAAGGTGAAGGTGAGGAATATGTAGAAGCTGATGAAGATAAGGCGGAATTGCTTAACAAATATTTCTGTTCTGTGTTCACAGCTGAAGGGCTGGGAGCAGGACCACAGAAAACAAACACAAATATGAATGGAAGGGTGGTAGTCCCTGAACGATTTTCAGAGGACTGCTTGCGAGGAGCTGGCTAAACTAAAGGTGAACAAAGCAATGGGACCAGACGGCATACATCTAAGGGTACTGAAAGAACTTAGGAAAGTTCTAGCGGCTCTGCTGGTTGACCTTTTCAATGCTTCTCTAGAGTCAGGAGTGGGAGTCAGGAGTGGTCCCAGAGGACTGAAGAAGAGCAGATGTGATCCTCCCTCCACAAAAGCAGACATAAGGAAGAGGTTGTGGGCTACAGGCCAGCAAGTCTGACTTCTGTGGTGCATAAATTAATGGAAACGCTTTTAAAACAGAAAATAGTAACATTTTTCGAAAGCAATACATTACAGGACCCAAAGCAACATGGTTTCACTAGAGGCAGGTCTTGCCAGACAAATCCGATTAATTTCTTTGACTGGGTAACCATAGAGTGGACCGATCAGTAATATTTCCTCAAATCAGCGATGCCCAGGAGGGAGGGTCGGTTAAAAAGCTATTAAATTATAGGGAACAGTTTAATATATTTACACTGCAGACGGTGATGCCGGCCGGCTTAAATGCCGAGCTAGAATAGGCATTGCTGATTTGAGGAAATATTACTGATCGGTCCAATAGGGGTCAAGGGGAGGTACCATGACATCATTGATAGTATATTTAAATGGGGTAAAAGGAACGCCGGCCATCTTTGAATAAGGGTTCAGTCCTGATAATTAATAGCAGAGCTGGCGCTAAGGGAGACTTGAGGTAAGAAGTTTGATAGAACAAAGTTTGAAATTATCCCTGCTTGGGAAGCTGTTAATGTTGGTTTGCTCTAGTAATGGGAGAATAAAATCTTACGGTATTTTTCTTTATTATAGGGGAGGTCCTTGATACAGCTCGTACTCGAGCGAAACATGCATGTCGGGCAACAGAGCCCCTAGGTCTGATATTAAAAGATAAGTACAAATAAAGTAAAAAATATATATATAAAAATTTGTAAAAAATCGGGTGTGCCGATGAAGAAGTTGGTGCTAATTACATTGCCATATTTACATCTTTGACAATGAACACTGCTGAGGTCACCAAAATTGGGTAAAAGCACAAGAGAAAACTTTGGTGGAAGAATTTGTTTAGAAAAGATATATTTTCTATGAATTTCTACTGCATCCCTTAGGAAGTATACTTCACATTACTCCCCAGCATATTAAACTCCACTGGCTCCCTATTGCTTGGCAAATTAGATTTAAAATACTGTTAGCATTTAAAGCCATACAAAATTATGCACCTTCAGCTATTTCTAAGTGTTTGAAAATTTATTGTACTCCTAGAAACTTGAGGTCTCAGGGAAAATGTTTGCTGGATGTACACTCTTTCCATCTGGTCCGACTAGAGGAAAATCGATTACTGATTTTTTTTTTTATAGTCCAACAATGTTGAATGATCTGCCTCTAGAACTGCATCACATAACTTTACTGCTTCAGTTTAGGAAACAGTTGAAAACACATTTATTTCAAAAAGCATTTTGTTAAAGTTATATTGGCAGATAAATGATTTATTTTATGGGTTTTTTGGTGGCAGTATAGAGATGTTTTAGCTTGATATCATTTGTTGTGTAAATATTATAGCAGATATTATAGCAAGACATGTTTATCCACTCCTACCACAGTGTTCAAGCACTTTTCTAACCTCATTTGCAACTCTCTTTAAACTAGTCCCTTATTTTCTTACACCTATTACTCTACCTTATCTATCTGTATGTTCCATCTTTGCTTACACCCTATGCTGTCTAATAAAATGTTGTATTGTGTTGACATTGTAATGTGCCATACTTTGTATTGTTGTTTGAATATTTTTACTGCTGTAATTGTCTATTGCTTATGTTTGACTTATTCTTGCTGTATACAAGAGAATTCCTTCAAAAAGGCAGTAAATAAATCCTAATAAATAAATAAATAAATAAATAAATATTATGTACGTTTTATTGTAACCTGTTTAGATTATGTGGACAATGCGGGATACAAGTTTGATAAATAAATAAAAAATACTAATAGTGGAGAAGCACTATAAATGTATAATGCATCCTTTGAAATCTGTTGATAGTGACATCTAAAGGTTAAATATATCATCCCATTTGGATTTCATTTTACTATTCTTTCCAAACCAACAAAATGTTTGGCAACTGTTCCAAACCACAGCTCTCTTCTAGGTCAGAGACGCACATACATAAACATGCATGCAGAGAAGTTGGAAAGCATTTGATGAGCAATGTTCTGCATGGTGCCCTCACTTATTAATATGTAGACTCACCTTCACTTTCTTCAGCACCTCAAAACCTTCAATTTTTCCAATTCGGAAATGATTCAAGTCAACATCCTGGAAGAAAAAATCAGAAGTCAATATATGCTGAATGCCCAAGAAACCATGCCATGAGGGTAAGCACAAAGCTGATACTAGTGAGGATAGCAGTCCTAACAAAGCCCTCAATAAAGTAAGCATATGGGAAGCAGTGTCTAAGGTTCCCTCAAAAACATCTCATTATCAATAAGCCAGGTAAAACAGCAGATGTCAGGGCAGGAGTTTATTATTAGGTAATATACCACATCTTGCTTATTCTTCAAGGTCTGTGCATTCAAATAAAAAATATTTTCAGGTCACTAAAAAAGTTCCCATGACTGCCATTCATTTAGGTACATGCACACTAAAATAACACTATTGGGGTACATGCGCAATAAAATAACACTATCGGTAAGATTTACACAATCACACACATTCTGGAAAGTTTTTCACTGTCATAAAACATGTAGCATTCGTGATCAAAAACGAATACTCACACACTGGCTTACATAAAGAGAGAGCATTAAGATGCAGGTAAGCAGCTCTTGGAGGGAACAGGTAAAACTAAGGGTAGAAGGACAATTGTGTTCCTATGCCCTGAACTAGAGGCCAACTGAATTTCAGTTTTGGCATTGGCATCAAAACTAGCCCAAAATCTGGGTTTAGATTTTAGCCAAAAGCACCAGTGCATTTGGCCAAAACTCCCCCCCCCCCCAATATGACTCTCAGCCCCCCCCCCCCCCCCGTCTTGCCCGGGCCTACCTGAAGAAGCCCTGGTGGTCTGGTAGCCTCTTTGGGGGCAGGAACAAACCCCATTTGTTCCTGCCCAATGCCGCTGCTCTGTAGAAATGGCTGATGGGACTGTCACGAGAAGTCTTGGCAGCCATTTCTACTGAAACTGGCCGTGGGCAGGAGTGAATGAGGAGGCTCCTATGCCCACTACCCACCAACGCAGTAGAGATTCAGAGTGTGTGAAAGTGAGAGGCTTTCTGAAATAGTCTGTTGTCACTGAGGAGAGGACCAAATAAAGTAACCGGATACACAGGTGTTGGAAATTAACTTAACATCCAAAAAAATATACAAATGCATTTAAAATTATCAACACATTCCACATATTGCCACAGAACTTGCAAACCTACTGCAGGAATCCAGGGACTGTGGTTACATTTGCTCAGACAAAATCTCCATTCCCGGTTCAGTTTGTGCTTGTTAGGAGCACAAGATATTTTGTTCCTTAATCATCAACACATAGGGGGTCTTTTACAAAGGCGCACTAGTGTTATTAGAACGCGCTAAATGCTAGAGACACCCAAAGGAATATATGGGCATCTCTAGCGTTTAGCCCATGCTTATTTTTAGAACATGCTAACAATGGACTGGAGTGGAGGAGTGGCCTAGTGGTTAGAGCACTGGTCTTGCAATCCAGAGGTGGCCGGTTCAAATCCCAGTGCTGCTCCTTGAGATCTTGGGCAAGTCACTTAACCCTCCATTGCCTCAGGTACAAACTTAGATTGTGAGCCCTCCTGGGACAGAGAATTATCCATTGTACCTGAATGTAGCTCACCTTAAGCTACTACTGAAAAAGGTATGAGCAAAATCTAAATAAATAATAATAATAATGCTAGCACGCCTTTGTAAAAGAGGCCTACAATGAATAACCTAAAAACTTCATTATATTAGTGCATAAACAGACTGAGTGTGGCATTCTACCATGGCGAGGTTTTATTATCAGGGAGTGCTGAAGAAGGAAACACATCCTGCATACCATAATAGCTAGAATAGTATTTCCCCTACACGTATCTTAGAGTCTACATTAGGTGATGCTGAGGAAGATGTTGGCCAGATCAGGTAAATCTATACAAGCAAGCACAGCTAACGTTTCTCCATACTATTTTCTCATTTTCCCACCTCTTCTCAAAACAGCCAGTGAGACAAGAAACATAACTAATGTACTACCTCAGCCTCTGGGTCCAGGTTTAGCGTCTCCATATCTACAGGGGTCATCTGTCCACCTGCAACAGGAAAACATGAGAAATCTGCTGAATTAAAGCAGCTGTTAAACAAAATAAGTGGATATCCACATGGAGAGAAAGGAGATTACTTTCTACCCTCTCCCTCTAAGCACCATCATTTCCCCTGCATTTCTCAAAACCATGGGTTCAGCCCACAGCTTTCTCTGCCCCTTCTCCAGAGTGCCTACCTCCTGGTTTTCTCCACATGCCACACCCCCTCTCTGTTCCCCTTTTCTCTGCCTCCTACATTTCACAGTTCTCTCCCCACTCTTCTGCCTTCACTCCCCCACCCACAGTGATCTCACTTCCTAATTCCCAGCAACACCCCTAGTTTTGTCCATCCTCCACCATTCCTTATTTCTCTCCCTCACAGGCATGTACCTCATACCTCTCCTTTCTTTCCCCCATCCCAGCACTCATTTCCTTTCTTCTTCTTCTCTCAAGCAGAGCTGGTGCAATAGTAGTGGGAAGCTTAGGTGAACCTTCAGTCTTGCCCCTCCTCCTCCCAAATTAACTTTCAGTTCCTAGGCCTGCACCTCCCCCCCAACCCCCCCCCCCTCTTTGATAATTAAACTTATTTATGATTGTCACACAAACATCCTATAAAAAAAAGCAGGTTAAAGTATGTGCTAATGGCTCTTTAAAATGCAGCTGCTAGGATCTATTGTTTTTCTTTGACTGCAGCTGCCATAGACAATCAGCCAGTCTTGCCTAATGGTTGGGCTGGCCCTACCCCAACCTCCATACCCCCCCCCCCCCCAGTTTGCTGCAGCCTTCCCCCATAGATGCTGGCACACACCCCTACCAGCAGCACACACATCCCCTCCAGGCTCCAGCTATTATCCAGCCCCTCCCGACTGTGTAACAAGAGGCAGTGGCTCACAGCTGCACATCAGACCTTAAGTTCTTCACCTGATGTCCTGGGTCCCACTGTTCCTTTGAATCATGCAAGCTTCTCTACAGCCACATGGTTCAGTAGGATCCAGGATGGCAAAGGAGGAGGATGCAGCAGCTCTAACCCCATGGGAAGCCCTGCGCTGCCTCCTCTTGATCACTGCAGAGGAGGGGAGGCTGGTTGAGCAGGTGGGGGATTCTGCATTGCTCCTGCAATTATATATAATTTCCAATGTTTTGCCTTGCTGTGCATCAAAAAGATTTGTTGACTGGCATACAATAAATTGTTTAAGTGAATACATTTTCATATTCCTTCACAAAGTCTGTATGAATAAAATTAAATAAATAAATCACTCACTCTCATACCAAAAATGGTATAGGGCTTGCACCAAAAGATGTATAAGAAACGACTGAAAACCTGAATATCTATACCATAGAGGAGAGGAGGGACAGGGATGATATGATACAGACATTTAAATGCATGAAATGTATTAATATAGAAATAAATATTTTCCAAAGAAGGTAAAACAATAAAACTTACTACAGGACATGAATTGAGGTTGCAGGGTGGTAGACTTAGGAGTACTGTCAGGAAATTCTTTTCCACAGAGTGTATAGTTGGTGCCTAAAAATGCCCTCTCAAGAGAGGTGGTAGAGGAAAAAAAATGGTGATGGAATTCAAAAAGACGTAGTGTGAACACAGAGGATCTTTAATTAGAAAATGTCGCGTGGTGCTTAGATGGCAACTCTGGCTGTGAAGAACTAAGGCCGGTGCTGGGCAAGCTTGCACGGTCTGGGTTCTGTATATGGCAATCCGGTTTAGGATGGGCTGGACAGGGCTTCGACAGAAACTCCAGTAATTTGGGATGCAAGATCAGGGCCGGACAGGCTTCTATGGTCTGTGTCCCGGAAATGACAAGATGGATTTAGATAGGCTGGAGTGGGATTTGATGGCAACTTCAGTAGTTGGAACCTAAGGACAGGGCCGAGCAGACTTCTACGGTCAATGTCCAAACATGCCAAAAAGAAAAAATAACCAAGTATTTCATATCACATTCATTTATAAACATGACTTGATAAAGCGAAGATACTTGCCTGTAGCAGGTATTCTCCGAGGACAGCAGGCTGATTGTTCACACTCATGGGTCGACATCCACAGCGGCCCCCACCTTCGGAATTTTCCAGAGGAAAAACAGCAAACTTTAGAATCCTCCAGAATGCGGGACACGTGGACCGCAGATGCGCGGCCATCTTCACGCCCACCGTGCGAGAGTCCCGCTTCAGTTATATCAAAAACAATAAGAAGGAGAAAAACAACTCCAAAGGACAGGAGGGAGGGTTTGTGAGAACAATCAGCCTGCTGTCCTCGGAGAATACCTGCTATAGGTAAGTATCTTTGCTTTCTCCGAGGACAAGCAGGCTGCTTGTTCTCACTCATGGGGTATCCCTAGCACCCCAGGCTCACTCAAAACAACAAAGGAGGTCAATTGGGCCTCGCAACGGCGAGGACAAAACAAAGATTGACATACAAAGAAAACAGCTGAGTGCGCAGCCTGGAACAGAACAAAAATGGGCCTAGGGGGATGGAGTTGGATTCTAAACCCCAAACAGATTCTGCAGCACCGCCTGCCCAAACCAACTGTCACGTTGGGAATCCTGCTGAAGGCAGTAATGAGATGTGAATGTGTGGACTGATGACCACGTCGCAGCCTTGCAAATCTCCTCTATAGTGGCTGACTTCAAGTGGGCCACTGACGCTGCCACGGCTCGAACACTTTGAGCCATGACATGACCCTCAAGAGTCAGCCCAGCTTGGGCATAAGTGAAGGAAATGCAATCTGCTAGCCAACTGGAAATGGTGCATTTCCCGACAGCGACTCTCCTACTGTTGGGATCAAAAGAAACAAACATTTGGGCGGACTGACTGAAGGGGCTTGTCCGCTCCACATAGAAGGCCAATGCTCTCTTGCAATGTATGCAACTGACGTTCAGCAGGGCGTGTATGAGGACGGGGAAAGAATGTTGGCAAGACAATTGACTGGTTCAGATGGAACTCCGACACAACCTTTGGCAAGAACTTAGGTTGAGTGCGGAGGACTACTCTGTTGTGATGAAACTTGAGGTAAGGAGCATGCACTACCAAGGCTTGAAGCTCACTGACTCTACGAGCTGAAGTAACAGCCACCAAAAAAATGACCTTCCAGGTCAAATACTTCAGATGGCAGGAATTCAGTGGCTCAAAAGGAGGCTTCATCAGCTGGATGAGAACGACGTTGAGATCCCATGACACTGGTGGAGGTTTGACAGGGGGCTTTGACAAAAGCAAACCTCTCATGAAGTGAACAACTAAAGGCTGTCCAGAGATAGGCTTACCTTGTATACGATAATGAAAAGCACTAATTGCACTAAGATGAACTCTTATGGAGTTGGTCTTGAGACCAGACTCTGACAAGTATAGAAGGTATTCAAGCAGGGTCTGTGTAGGACAAGAGCGAGGATCTAGGGCCTTGCTGTCACACCAGACGGCAAACCTCCTCCATTTGAAAGAGTAACACCTCTTCGTGGAATCTTTCCTGGAAGCAAGCAAGACTCGGGAGATACCCTCAGAAAGACCCAAGGAGGCGAAGTCTACGCCCTCAACATCCAGGCCATGAGAGCCAGAGACTGGAGGCTGGGATGCAGAAGCGCCCCCTCGTTTTGAGTGATGAGGGTTGGAAAACATTCAAATCTCCATGGTTCTTCGGAAGACAACTCCAGTCTTCCAGAAGAAGGGGGAACCAAATCTGACGCAGCCAAAAGGGAGCAATCAGAATCATAGTTCCGCAATCTTGCTTGAGTTTCAGCAAAGTCTTCCCCACCAGAGGTATGGAAGGATATGCATACAGAAGGCCGTTCCCCCAATGAAGGGGAAAAGCATCTGACGCTAGTCTGTCGTGGGCCTGAAGTCTGGAACAGAACTGAGGGACCTTGTGACTGATCTGAGTGGCGAAAAGATCCACCAAGGGGGTGCCCCACTCTTGGAAGATCTTGCGCACTATGCGCAAGTTGAGTGACCACTCATGAGGTTGCATGATTCTGCTCAACCTGTCGGCCAGACTGTTGTTTACGCCTGCCAGATATGTGGCTTAGAGATACATTCCGAAACAGTGAGCCCAAAGCCACATCTGGACGGCTTCCCGACACAGGGGGCGAGATACGGTGCCCCCCTGCTTGTTGATGCAGTACATGGCAACCTCATTGTCTGTCTGAATTTGAATAATTTGATTGGACAGCCGATCTCTGAAAGCCTTTAGAGCGTTCCAGACTGCTCGCAACTCCAGGAGATTGATCTGAAGACCTGATTCCTGAAGGGACCAAGCTACTTGAGTGTGGAGCCCATCTACATGCACTCTCCACCCCAGGAGAGATGCATCTGTCGTCAGCACTTTTAGAGGCTGAGGAATTTGGAAGGGACGTCCCAAGGTCAAATTGGATCGAATTGTCCACCACTGAAGGGAATTGTGAAATTTGGTGAACAGCTGGATCGCATCCTCTAGATTCCCTGCAGCTTGATACCACTGGGAAGCTAGGGTCCATTGAGCAGATCTCATGTGAAAGTGGGCCATGGGCGTCACATGAACTGTGGAGGCCATGTGGCCCCAGAAGTCTCAACATCTGCCGAGCTTTGATCTGCTGCGACGCTCTGGCCAGGAAAACTAGGGACAGAAGATTGTCTGCCCTCGCCTCGGGAAGATAGGCGCGAGCCGTCTGTGAATCCAGCAGAGCCTCAATAAATTCCAGTCTTTGAACAGGGAAAAGATGGGACTTGGGGTAATTTATAACAAACCCTAGAACCTGTAGCAGTTGAATCATCATCTGCATGGACTGTAGAGCTCCTGCCTCTGAGGTGTTCTTCACCAGCCAATCATCGAGATAAGGGAACACATGCACTCCCAGTCTGCATAGCGACAACGGAACTACTGCCAAGCATTTTGTAAAAACCCCGGGTGCAGACACGAGACCAAAGGGTAGCACACAATACTGAAAGTGTTGTGTTCCCAGACGAAATCGAAGATACCTCCTGTGAGCTGGAAGTATCAGGATGTGTGTATAAGCATCCTTTAAGTCCAGAATGCATAGCCAATCATTTTTCTGAATCATGGGAAGAAGGGTGCCCAGGGAAACCATCCTGAACTTTTCTCGGACCAGGTATTTGTTCAGGGCCCTTAGGTCTAGGATGGGACGCATCCCCCCCGTCTTCTTTTGCACAAGGAAGTACCTGGAATAGAATCCCAGCCCTTCTTGCCTGGGTGGAACGGGCTCGACCGCACTGGCGTTGAGAACGGCGGAGAGTTCCTCTGCAAGTACCTGCCTGTGCTGGAAGCTGAAGGACTGAGCTCCTGGTGGGCAATTTGGAGGTGTGGAAATCAAATTGAGGGAGTATCCTAGTTGGACTATTTGAAGAACCCACCGATTGGAGGTTATGAGAGGCCACCTTTGGTGAAAAGATTTTAACCTCCCTTCGACCGGCAGATCATCCAGCACAGACACTTTTAAACCGGCTATGCTCAACTGGAGCCAGTCAAAAGCCCGTCCTTGCTTTTGCTGGGGAGCTGCAGGGGCCTGTCTAGTCGCACACTGTTGACGAGAACAAGTGCACTGGGGCTGAACCTGAGAAGGCTGTGGAGAAGGTGGAGAGTACCTAAGCTTATTGTAAGCATAGGGAGCATTCCTCCTTCCCCTGAAAAAACGTCTACCTGATGAGGTAGATGAAGAAGGCGCTCGGTGGGAGAGTTTGTCGAGGGCGGTTTCCCGCTGGTGGAGCTGCTCGACCACCTGCTCAACTTTCTCGCCAAAATTATTATCCCCCCGGCAAAGGAACATCCGCAAGCCGCTGCTGGACTCGATTGTCCAGGTAAGAGGCACGCAGCCATAAGAGTCTGCGCATCACTATACCTTGAGCAGCGGATCTGGATGCAACATCAAAAGAGTCATAAGAACCCCTGGACAGGAATTTACGACATGCCTTCAGCTGCCTGACCACCTCCTGAAAAGGCCTGGCGTGCTCTGGAGGGAGCTTGTCCACCAAGTCCACCAGTTGCTTCACATTGTTCCGCATGTGGATGCTCATGTAGAGCTGGTACGACTGAATCTTGGACACGAGCATGGAGGACTGATAGGCCTTCCTCCCAAAACAGTCCAGGGTTCTAGATTCTCATCCCAGGGGCACCGAGGCAAAGTCTCTAGAACTCCTGGCTCTCTTGAGAGCGGAATCCACAACCATAGAGTTGTGAGGTAACTGTGACTTCATCAACTCAGGTTCTCCGTGAATCCGATATTGGGGCTCAGCTTTTTTGGGAATGGTGGGATTAGTTAGTGGTTTCATCCAGTTCCTAAGCAATGTCTCCTTAAGGACATTATGCAAAGGGATAGTGGATGACTCCTTAGGTGGCGAAGGATAGTCAAGGACCTCGAGCATCTCAGTCCTTGGCTCATCCTCAGATAGCACAGGGAAGAGAACAGCCACAGACATTTCCCGGACAAATGAAGAGAAAAAAAGGCTCTCCGGGGGAGAAAGCTTTCTTTATGGTGAAGGAGTAGGATCAGAGGGAAGACCACAAGACTCCTCGGAAGAGAAATATCTGGGATCCTCCTCTTGCTCCCACGAGGCATCCTTGTCGGTGTCAGACAAGAGTTCTCTGACTGCAGTCCGAAACCGGGCCCGTCTCGACTCCGAGGAACCACGTCCTCGATGGCGACGTCGAGAGGTCGACTCCCGTGCCAGTGGCGATGAAGCTCCTTCCAACGATGTTGACGGGGAGTCGACCTGGGTGGCAGCTGAAGCCAATGCCGCAAGCGGCACCGGCGTCGGGGACCTCACCACAGGCCTAGAGCCAGCTGCTGCTTCCATCAACAGTACCGAGGGCGCAAGCACTCCCGGTACCGGAACAGACTGACGCAGCAGCCCTTACAGAACACCTAGGAGAATGGCTCGGATGCGCTCGTCCAGAGTCTCTGCCGGGAAAGGCTGTGGGGCCGGTGCAGGAGTCGAAGGCAGAACCTGCGAAGAGTGAAGAGTCGGTACCGGGCTGTCTGATGACCGACACCTCTTGAATGGAGGGTGAGTGGCCCTCACGGCGTCGATGTTTCACGGGTGCCGAATCCTTCGACGCCCCGGAGCTCCCGGTACCGTGTGTAGAAGGAGACCGATGACGGTGCTTCTTAGCCTTCGCTCGATGCACGTCATCGGTACCGACGAGGAGTACATGGAATCCACACGCCTCCTCAGGGTCGGGTCCAAAAGTAGTCGGTCTCGGTGGGCCTGCATAGCAGGAGTTGTCGAGGCAGGTGGAGACCCACTCGATGGCTCATTGCTCCCAGCGTGTGGTGGTCTCCGGACAGCCATTACCTGCGCTCCCGATGTCGACGTCGAAGAACCGGGCGAAGCTCCAAACAGATGGTCCCGCTGAGCTTGTCTCGACGCCTGTGTCTGCTTTGTAAGGCTAAGACACAACTTACATGCGTCTGGGCGATGGTCGGGCCCAAGGCACTGAAGACACCATGCGTGGGGGTCGGTACCTGTGATCGCCCCGTTGCACCGAGAACACTTCTTGAAGCTGCTGGGAGTCCTCGATGACATGGACAGAAAAATAGCGGCGGCGAAATCAAAATTCTCGATTGTGCCAAGAAAAAGGACACAAAAGGAAGAATGTGTACACATGGCCTAAGCGAGCCGCGATGAAAGCTTACAAAAACTTAGAAAGAGCAAAACTAAAAAGTAAGGGACTTTTTTTTTTTTTTTAAAGGGAACAGGATTAGGTAGAAAGGAAAAAGAAAGAAAGAGCAAAGCTCAAAATGCGAAGGTTTCCTCAGGGGCCGAACGGAGAGAGACTGGAAGCAGCCACTCTCCAACCGCAGAAAAGAAGAAACTGAAGCGGGACTCTCACGCAGCGGGTGGAAAGATGGCCGCGCATGCGCGGTCCGAATTCTGGAGGATGCTAATGTTTGCAGTTTTTCCTCTGGAAAATTCCGAAGGTGGGGGCCGCCGTAGAAGTCGACCCATGAGTGAGAACAAGCAGCCTGCTTGTCCTCGGAGAATGAGTGTGACTGTTGGGCAGACTGGATGAACCATTCAGGTCTTTATCTGCTGTCACTTACTATGTTACTATGAATCACATTATGTTAGACCAAGGTCCATCAAGTCCAGCATCCTGTTCCTGAAGACCTCTAACCTGTTTAGCCTTTCTTCATAAAGGTAGGGTTCTATCCCCTTTATCATGGTTATTGTCCTCTAAGCTTTTTCTATTTTTGCTATATCTATTTTGAAGTAGAGTGATCAGAAAAGTACCCAATAATAAGAATCATGATATTTTCAATTTTGTTCTCCATTCCTTTTTGAATAATCCCTAAAATTCTATTGTTTTGTGGCAGCCATGGTACAGTGAGCTGGAAATGTCAATGCACTGTTCATGACAACTCTGATATCTTCTTCTTGAGTGGCAATTCCTAACTCAGCACCCAGCACATAATTTATACCCTGGGGGAATTATGCATGTACCTAACTTTGCAGTCTGTGCTTTATTGCATTGTCACATAATTCCCCAAGGTCCTGGAAAAAATAAGCTGAAAATATGCAATGCACAGCAGTAAAAGGCCGCAAAAGTGATTGGACATGGCTGACTGCCGATCACTCTGTACCTCTTGTTTCTGCAGTGCCAGAAACAGACAGATGAAATCATCAAGGAGATGGAATGATCAGAACCATGCTAAAGGCGCCTTCAGTGTCACAGCTGTTAAGTTAGAAGCCCTGCAAAGAAGGTAAAACTTATGGCTTCAAATGTGTCTCAGATGGGATTCCTCAACTGTTCCCTGTTCTTTCCCTGCATGTTGACCTGGCTGGTCTTGAGCAGGGAGCTTCTGCACGTTTGTTGCCTGTGTAGGAGTCTGATGGCAGCCTCAGAAGACTGATTAAGGAGAAAAGGAGAAAGAGAGAAAGGAGGTGTCCGATGAGAGGTGCTTGATGAGGAAGCAGGCCTGATAATTGAGAAGAGATTACCCGATAGAGAAAGGAGGCATTAGATAGGTAGAAGGTGGCTGCAAAGATATTAGCAAAACATCAGAGTTTACACAAAGTGTTTATTCTGTAGTTCTTAAAATTAATACACTACAACATTTTACAGTGATATTTATTACAGCCCTTAGGTTTGGACTTTTCATGACAGATATGCATGTGTGCGCCTGTGAGGTCTCTTCGTTACACCCATCTGCAGATTACTCCATCCTAGACATATCTAGTGACACACCACATGCACATATAGATCCAAAACTACACACCTGTAGTCATCCTCTATTCAGAGCCCGCATCTGTAGCCTATTTTCCGCCCACTCTCACTCAACCATGGTGAACAAGTACACAGATAACTTTAATACAAACCTAAAGACAGACTACCCATGCAGTCACATATGCAGAAACAACCCTACCCACTCAAACACATCAAAACCCAGCTCACTCACAGGAACATACTGCACCCACCCTAACACACTACTATACAAGGTTAGTCATTCACTACGCATGCAGTTGCACACTCACACAAAACATCCCCCCATCCTCTCAACCCCACAAGTACATCTCAACCATATGCTTGTAGACATCCATCACATTCATCTCTCTACCACCAACCTAACTTGCTTTTGTCACACTTTTAGCATGACCTTTACAACTTTGCTTACTCTTAGATTTTATTTTACAGGATTTTTAATGAGTTATGTTTCAACAATTTTATTGATGAACAACCAAAACATACAACATTCGGTAAACATAGAAAGAAAGCAAATTCTCATGTTGTAACAGTCACATCAGTTCAAATAATGCCAATGTCATCGTATTAATATTGTCCTCCCCCCCCCCCTAATCCTTCTAGCCTACTCACATACATGGGTGGATTAACAATTCAGAATATAACTTTGCCCCTTCGTAGTATGCCTTGTAGCGCTATAGAAATGATAAGTAGTAGTAGTAGGAAGGGTAACCCAGAGGGCCTCCCATTTATCTCTAAACCGAGAACCGGGGATACTATCCATATGTCGAACCTCACATCGGTCAATCTTCATTTGACAGATCAACTGCATTCTCCACCATTGCAAGGAGGGGCCCGAAGAGGAGAGCCAAAACTTTAAAATAGTCGCTAGTCCAAAAAATATGGCAGTCCCCATAAACCCTATCGGGGGAGCAGCCATGAACAAATATTGATTAAAAAGAAGCAATGGGTCCCAAACCAGTGAACATCCCCACATGTCCTCCACCGCCCCCAGGAGGCCCTTCCAAAAGCAACTCACAGCTGGACATGATCAAAACATATGGCCCAGTGTTGGCAAAGCTCCCCCACACTTTACACAAGATCCACACTCTGATATTTTCGCCCTAAAAGTCCTACACGGTGATACCTATAATCGAAGAAAAAAGTGAGAGTTTTTCTCTTTGAGGGATTGATAAACGTTGAGCATATATTTTCTTAATACAGGCTTTATATAGGTCTACTGAAATTACACAACCAAGATCATTGGACCAGCTGCTAGCTAACCTAGCGTAATCTAATTCAGCCATGGTATCTTTCAGTTGATGATGATGAAACTTTAGCGGAACCGGCTGTTGCGAGCCTAAAGAAAATGTTTCTGACAAAATATCTATAACATCTTCTGTTAGATCTGTCCATGTCAGGGATGTAATATAATGTCATAACTGAAAGTAAGCAGAATAGTGCCTAGATGGAATCTCATAAAGCTTAGTTATTTCAGCAAATGATTTGATATGCCCTTTCTCATTTAAGACCTAGGCAAGGTAAACAATGCCCTTCTTAGCCCATAAGCTAAACACACTAGATCCCTGACCCGGTGGGAAAGCTGGATTATTACAAATCGGAAGCAAGGGGGAGCAGCCAGCCAAGAGGTGATGACGGCGACACAGCCACCTCCAGGCCGCTCTCATGGCAGCCAACAGCGGATGCCGGCGGAAGGCATGCCTAGGCAAGCTACCCCTCGAATGAAGTAAGCAAATAAAGTGGACCCCTGGGAACACTGATGTTTCTACTGGAGTTAGAGAGAACTCAGAAGTAGCCTCATCATGCAGGCTACCGTAAGTGCCCTTATGCTCAGCAAGCCCATCCCCCCGCTCTCCCTTGGTGCCACCAATACAGTCATAGGAAGTCTAGGGTGTTTCCCGTTCCACAAAAAGGATTAAATTAACTGGTCCAGCGTCCTCTCATCCTTCCGAAATGAAAACAGGGGCAATTGCTGAAACACATAAAACAATTTAGGTACCAAAATCATATTAACTAGTGCAATCTGGGCCTATAAAGTCAAAGGGAGAGCCTGCCAGACTACCAGCTTCTACTTTGTCATCTCCAATAAAGGATATACATTAGCTGTATAGAAAGCGCCCAAGTTTCTAGTAAGAGACACCACCAGATATCTCAAGGCCGAATCCTCCCATCTCAAAGGAAATCTTCCCCTCCAGGATTTCTGTAAATCCTCATCCATTGCCATGGCACATGATTTTTGCAAATTTAAAGTAAAACCCGACAATCTGCCAAACTGTCCTATGAGATCTAGAGCCTGCGGAACAGAGTTCTCCGGATCAGAGAGACGAAGCATAATGTCATCCGCGTAAGCCAACGCTACCCTCTCCTCATCTTCCACTGCTATTCCCCTAATTCCTGATGAGTGATTTAACAAACAAATTAAGGGCTCTATAGAAATGTTGAAGAGAAAGGGGACAGCCCTGTCGAGTTCCTCTCCCCACCTTGAACCACTCCAACCTACCTCCATTGATCACTATCCGCGCTCCCATCCCCATGTACAATGCCCTCAAAGCCTTTAAAAACCACTCAGGCAACCCAATCCAATCAAGTACCTGAAAAAGGTACCCCCAATTCACTTGATCAAAGGCTTTTGCTGCATCTAAGCTCACGAGCAAAGCTGGGGCACCACTATGTGCCATTGACAGAAGAATTCTCCGCACATGACCAACCGAGTGCCGTTTGGGAATAAACCCCACCTGAGTGGGCTCAATCAGCTCCATCATGTGGGGCAGCAGCTGGTAAGCCAGTATCTTGGCCAATATTTTAATATCAACATTTATCAAAGAGATGGGCCGATACGATTCCGGATCCTCAGAGGGCTTACCTGGTTTTAACAAAAGTGATATCAATGCTACATTCTCTCGCTCAGGGAACTCCACCTCCTGAATGACTGATTGGTGATATTCTAACAACGCTCCTCCTAATGTGTATTGCAAGATCTTATACAATTTTCCCCGAGAACCCATCCATACCAGGTGCCGAAAAAGATCGTAGCCCCTTAATCACCTGGTGTAACTCTTTAAATTATAAGGGAGAATCCAGTTTCTCTGCCACCGCCTCAGACAATCTGGACATACCCGCCCGAGACACAAGTTATGCACCGCAGACTGCAAAGGAGGTTCTTTCCCTTTATATACAGTGCTAAAATGATCCAGAAGAATCTGCTTCAATGAATCTGGGTGATTCGTTAATTGGCCCTGCTTATTCCTCAATGTTGCAATAGTACGGTTCCCCCCAGAGCATTTCACCAGCCTCGCCAACATGCCACCAGCCCAGTACCCAAACCTCTGGAAGCAATATTTTTGATAGACCACATGGCATTGCACCTGTTCATGCAGTAAGGAGTTAACTGAAGCTTGAAGCGCCACGTAATCTTCTCCATTTGCTTTTGTCGGATTATTTAAGAAAGAATGTTTAGCCCTGCCTAATCTTTTCTGCAAGTTCACAACGCTGCTTGCTGTCCGTTTACGTCGAGCCATCACATAGGAGATAATTTCTCCAGCAATACAGCCTTCACTGCGCACCAGAAAAGTTGTGGGTTAGACCTGTGTTGCGCATTATGTAACGCATATGATTCCCATTTGTCTCGCAAGAACTTTTGAAAATCCTGATTCCTAGTTAAATAACTAGGAAACTTCCAATTCGCTGTCAAACTAAACCCACTCGGTGTTTCTAACATTAACCACACTGGGGCGTGATCCGAAATCACCACTTGTTCCAGCTGTGAGCCAACTATCCAAGGGAAGAGGCATGCAGACGTAAAAATGTAGTCCAGCCGTGCCCAAGTCTCATGAGCTCGTGACCTATGTGAATGATCTCGCTCACCAGGATGCAAGTGTCTCCAGATGTCAATCACGGACAGGAAATCCGCAAAAGCCTTAAAGACTCCCTCTCCCGCAAACCCCTGGGACCCAATGCTTCTATCCCCCGTACAGTCTACCCTGGGATCCAAGATATCCCCTGTAATAATGAGATTTGTGCTCTGATAGGTTATAAGCTCCTTTAGCAATTTAGGGAAAAAAAAGTTTTGTCATATGTAGTAGGAGCATAGACAGTTAAAAGATAAATTTCACGCCCTTGCAGGCATAATTTAAGTAACAAATATCTACCCATCGGATCCCGCAGCAGTATTTCCGAGGTATAAGCCAAACTCTTGTGAAACAGAATTGCTACCCCCCCTCTTCGGGCTCCCGAGGAGGCTGAGTAAACTCCACCAACCCAGGTTCTTTTCAATTTACTATGCTCTAAGTCAGATAACCTAGTCTCCTGAAGACACACAATATCTGCTTTTAAACGTCCTAGATGTGAGAGGATCTTTTTTCTCTTAAATTGGGGAGGAAATCCCCCCCACATTCCACAACACTAATTTAGAACCTGACAGTTCTCATGACCACTTTCACATTGCAATAATACCAAGAACATAGGTTCCAGGGTAACAGCTCTTCCCCCAGAACCCCCCATTCCTCTGTAGTATTGGCCCTCTCTCCCACAGGTCACTCCATTTACCACATTCTCCACATCCATGCCCCAACTCATTCAAGACCTTCCCTTTGCGGTCCTCACCCCCACGCAGTCTCTTCCAATCTCTTCCTTTATGACCTATTTCTTTCCCCGTAATTGCCTTCCATACCATCGGAATGCCCCAAATGACCCCCCCAACCCCTTCTCCCCCCGCCCCTTCCCCTTTGTTGCCCCTCCCTACCTGTTCCTGCAAATGAATGCCTTGCGCAACTATCTTGCCCCCCCCAAACCCCCTCAATCACACTCATCCCCCTCGTCTTCCCCCTTTGTCCTCCCCATACAGAACCCTTGAACCTCGAGGGAACTACTACCATCGAGGTAAGATCACAAACGTGCAGAGGCCCCCGCCCCTTCATAGCCTTATATTAACACCTTCTTATATAGTTAACATGTCCTCCATCACTCGAGTCTCAAAAGACCACCAAAGTCTCAATCTCTCCCAGCTTCCATTACCACCTCCCTCCTCAGGAACACAGTATCACGGATCGAATCAGGTCAGAGGGCTGTGGCCTTGCATTTCCCGATTAAGGAACTGTTGTGCCGCTTGGTCAGTTTCAAAGGAGGACCACTTTCCATTGTAGCGAACCTTCAGGATAGCTGGGGTAAAGTAACATGAAGGGCACTTTCTTTTCTACCAGGGTGGTGCAGACTGGGTGAAATTTCCACCGTTTCACTTGTACACTGGTTGAATCGTCTTGAATCTGTGCTCCTGCATAGTTCAAAGTGTCTCTTTTCAATCTATAGCCTTGTAGGATCTCTTCCTTGTGAATGTAATTATGGACTTTAATAATTACCACTCTTGGGCGGGGATTTTTCTCGAGGTCTTCCGATTCTATGCGCCCTCTCGAAACAGAAAGGCCCTCTGCTATCCGAGAGCGCAAATTCTTTTGTTAGCCACTGTTCCAGCATGGAGCCCAGATTTTTTTCCATAATTGTTTCAGGGAGCCCCACAAGCCGTAGGTTACTTCTTCTGGCCCTGTTTTCGAGCTCGTCAAGTTTCTCCTGTTGGGCAAGCATTTTGTCTTTCAGACTGGCCAGCTCCGGCTCGTTTCTTTGCCATGCGTCCTCTGTGGTCCGTCCCGCTATCTCAGCCAAAACACTGTCTAGCTTCCCAAGTTGTCCTTCTAGCGAGACGAACCACGGGTCAAGCACGGCTCCCACTGCTGTTGCTAGCTGAGAGAGCTGCTTTTCAGAAAACTCCGCCTCACCGCCCGACATCGCGGCCGCCATCTTGGGATCCCCGCCAGCCGAGCTCACTCGATTTTTGATCCTTTCTTTGCTGTTCCAGTCGGCATTGGGACTAGGTACTGGTCCATGCACCTTCCCCCGTTCGAATTGTTGCAATTTTCCGGTATTCGAGGATCAGAAGGGCTATCTAGGGCAGAAAGACGAGCGGGGACCTCGGAGCAGTCTAAACCGCCACTACTGCTCCCACCGCATCACGAGACCTCTTTAATGAGTTATTTAATGTACTGTGTGAACAACAGAAGTATTTATTTTTGCTTATTTTTAATGTTTTATAAGAACACTAGTAAAAAAAACCCCGTTTCTGATGCAAATGAAACGGGGGCTAGCAAGGTTTTCTTCAGAGTGTGCATGTGGGAGTGTGTGTGTCCCTGCCCTCTGCCCTCTCTCCCTCCCCCTCCGAGTCCAGTCTTTCAGTGTTGTTTCCTGCTGTTCTGTGTTTTTGTTACAGAGAGAGTGAGGGCATCTCTCTCCCCTCCGAGTCCTTCACTGTTTCCTGGGATTTCGTGCTGTGCTGTTTTCCTTCACTCATGGGGAAACCGGATATCTCTGGCGCTTCACACTTCCGGCTGGAGGCTTCAGTGGTGCCTTTTATATATATAGATAAGCATTGCCACACTGGGCCAAACTGAAGGTCCATCAAGCCCAGTATCCTGTTTCCAACAGTGGCCAATCCAGGTCACAAGTACCTGGCAAGATCCCAGAACAATAAAACAGATTTTATACTGTTTATCCTACAAATAAACAATGGAGTTTCTCAAGGCCTTCTTAATAATGGCTTATGGACTTTTCTTTTACGAAATTATTGAAACCTCTTTTAAACCCTAACTGCTTTTACCACATTCTCTGGCAACAAATTCCATAGTTTAATTATACGTTGCGTGAAGAAATATTTTCTCCGGTTTGTTTTAAATTTACTACTTAGTAGCTTCATTGCATGCCCCCTAGTCCTAGTATTTTTGGAAAGACTAAACAAGCAGTTCACATCTACATGTTCCACTCCACTCAGTATTTTATAGACCTCTACCATATCTCCCCTCATCCGTCTTCTCCAAGCCGAAGAGCCCTAGCCACTTTATCCCATCCCCTTTATCATTTTTGTCATCCTTCTCTACCTTTTTTTTTAAATTCCACTATATTTTTTTGAGATGCGGTGACCAGAATTCGTTTAACCTCTCTACTATGGCCTTGTCTTCCGAGTGCCCCTTTTATCAGTCAGTCATCTAGCGGTTCAACCGATTCTTTTACCAGTTTCTTACTTCTAATATACCTAAAAATGATTTTACTATGTGTTTTAGCATTCAACACAATCTTCTTGTTAAAGTCTCTCTGTCTTCCATACCAGCGCTTTACATTTGACTTGCCAGTCAACATAGAATTGCGAAGTCTGCTGAGTAAGCTTGGGAAGCACTTATGTAAGGTGGTTGTATGACTACTTTTAGGGGTTCACTTTGCTTTTTACCCCTATTAGTTTTTTGTACCCCTGACGCAGCCTGAGGCCGAAATGTGGCCACGTCGGGTAACCTTGTAATAAACCAGTACATAAAGTACCGCCGTACTGGGAAAAGATCAAGGGTCCATCAAGCCCAGCATCCTGTCTCTGACAGCGGCCAATCCAGGCTTCAAGAACCCGGCAACCCCCCCCCCCCCCCCCCCAAAAAAAAAAAATAATGTTCAATGGACTTTTCCATCAGGAATCTGTCCAAACCCCCTTTAAATTCCGTAAGGCTAGCTGCTGTCACTACATTCTCCGGCAACAAGTTCCAGAGCCTAACAACACGCTGAGTAAAGAAAAACTTTCTCCTGTTTGTTTTAAATCTACCATATTCTAGCTTCATCTTGTGTCCCCTGGTTTTGTTGTTGCTTGAAAGTGTAAACAAACGCTTCACATCTGTCCGCTCTAATCCGCTCATTATCTTGTAGACTTCTTATCAGCCCCTCAGCCACCTTTTCTCCAAGCTGAAGAGCCCTAACCTTCTCAGCCTTTCCTCATTGGGAAGTCGTTCCATTCCCGTTATCATTTTCGTCGCCCTTCTCTGCACCTTTTCTAATACCTTTATATCTTTTTTGAGATGTGGCGACCAGAATTGGACACAATACTCGAGGTGTGGTCGCACCATGGAGCGATACAACGGCATTATAACATCCTCGTGTTTGTTTTCCATCCCTTTCCTAATACTACTCAACATTCTGTGCGCTTTCTTAGCCGCCGCAGCACACTGAGCAGAAGTTTTTAACGTCTTATCCACAATGACTCCCAGATCCCTTTCTAGGTCCGTAACTCCTAACGCAGAACCTTGCATGACATAGCTGTAATTCGGGTTCCTCTTACCCACATGCATCACTTTGCACTTGTCAACATTGAACTTCATCTGCCACTTGCACGCCCAATCCCCCAGTCTCGCGAGGTCCTCCTGTAATCTTTCACACGCCTCCTGCGACTTGATGACCCTGAATAATTTTGTGTCATCTGCGAATTTAAATTACCTCACTAGTTACTCCCATCTCTAGGTCATTTATAAATATGTTAAAAAGCAGCGGTCCCAACACAGACCCCTGCGGGACCCTACTAACTACCCTTTTCCACTGAGAATACTGACCATTCAACCCTACTCTTTGCTTTCTATCTTTCAACCAGCTCTTAATCCATAGTAATACCCTACCTACAATCCCATGACTCTCCAGTTTCCTCGGAAGTCTTTCATGAGGCACTTTGTCAAACGCCTTTTGAAAATCCAGATACACAATATTCACCGGCTCCCCATTATCCACATGTTTGTTCACCCCCTCAAAAAATGCAGTAGATTGGTGAGGCAAGACTTCCCTTCACTAAATCCGTGCTGTTTCATCAGCCCATGTTTTTGTATGTGCTCTGTAATTTTGTTCTTGATAATAGCCTCTACCATTTTGCCCGGTACTGACGTCAGACTCACCGGTCTGTAATTTCCCGAATCTCCTCTGGAACCTTTTTAAAAAATCGGCGTAACATTGGCTACCCTCCAGTCTTCCGGTACCACACTTGATTTTAGGGATAGATTGCATATTACTAACAGTAGCTCTACAAGTTCATTTTTCAGTTCTATTAGTACTCTGGGATGAATACCATCGGGTCCTGGTGATTTACTACTCTTCAGTTTGCAGAACTGACCCATTACATCCTCCAAGTTTACAGAGAATTTGTTCAGTTTCTCCAACTTGCCCGCTTCAAATACGCTTTCCGGCATCGGTGTCCCTACCAAATCCTCCTCGGTGAAGACCGAGGCAAAGAATTCATTTAATTTCTCCGCTATGGCTCAGTCTTCCCTGATCGCCCCTTTAACACCATTTTCCATCAGCGGCCCAACCGATTTAGACAACTTCCTGCTTTTAATGTATCTAAAAAAATCTTTACTATGTATTTTCGCTTCTAACGCTAACTTTTTCTCAAAGTCCTTTTTTGCCCTCCTTATCTCTACTTTGCATTTGGCTTGGCATTCCTTATGTTTTATCTTGTTACCTTCAGTCGGTTCTCTTCTCCACTTTCTGAATGATTATGTTTTGGTTCTAATGACTTCATTTACCTTACTGTTTAGCCACGCCAGCTGACGTTTGGGTTTTTTTCCCCCTTTTTCTAATACGCGGAATATATTTGTCCTGTACCTCCAGGATGGTGTTTTTAAACAGCATCCATGCCTGATGCAAGTTTTTTATCCTGCGAGCTGCACCTTTCAGTCTTTTTTTCACCATTTTTCTCATTTTGTCGTAATCACCTTTTCTAAAGTTAAATGCTAGTGTATTTGATTTCCTAAGTTCACTTACTTCAATGCCAATATCAAAACTGATCATATTATGATCACTGTTATCAAGCGGCCCTCGCTCAGTTACCCCCCACACCAGATCATGAACTCCAGTAATGACTAATTCTACTATTTTTCCTTCTCTTGTGGGCTCCTGAACCAGCTGTTCCATGAAGCTGTCCTTGATTTCATCAAGAAATTTCACCTCCCTAGCATGTACCGATGTTACATTAACCCAGTCTATATGTGGATAATTGAAATCACCCATTAATATTACATTGCCCAATTTATTCACTTCCCTAATTTCCTTTGACACTGCTGCGTCCGTCCGCTCGTCCTGGCCAGGCGGAGGGTAGTACACTCCTATCACCGTCCTTTTCCCCTTTTCACGTGGAATTTCAATCCACAAAGATTCCAATCCACTTGTTCTGTTACCCTCCTGTTCCATTTTTTTGTCATTTTTGATCTGCTTTTTTTCTTTTGGTTTGTTATACTTGTTCTTCTCCAGTCCTCTGGAAATTCTTCATCTCCAAAGATAAATCAAATAGAAGTAGAAGAGTATCTTGGGTGTATATCTTCAAGTATCACTATTGCCAAATGGGTTACTTTTGCACATTCTATGATAGGAATAAATCTCACTCCATGTTGAAGATGATCCCAATATCTCAGACCTACAGCTAGCCCTCATCTCAACATTTGCTTTGTGCCAAAGAGAACATCTTTCTGGAGTTCATAAGGTGCAATATATACAGAGAACATATAGAGATGTGCTTGGAGATTATTCAGGCTGCAGGCACACAATACAATCAGAACAATTTTCTATCTTTCTATCTTTCCAATATAATCTTCATCTTTGATTGTATGTTCATTTTTATTTGATATACCATCTTAGTTGAGTGATTGCACTTGTTGGTATAGGAGGATCTTCTCTTGGCACCAATACTTATATTACTTCTCTCTCCCCAATGTCTCTTGAAATACTTCCTCCTTCTTATTAGGCATAGTACGTGAAGCCTGCCAGATAGACAGGTCTGCTAGACTGATTCTATTGCACAATATGATCTATACAAAGTATCCAGGACCTCATGTCTAGCTGATATTGTAGCAAGAAGACTTACTTTTACTTACTTTAATTGCTGCATTTGTATCCCACATTTTCCCACCTATTTGCAGGCTCAATGTGGCTTACATTGTTCCGTCATAGCGATCGCCATTCCAGAGTGAGAGATACAAGTGGTATTACATAAAGATCATGAGTGACATAGTAGATTAATCAAACAGGTATAAAAGAGATCACAATTCGGGATAAGAGAAAGTAGTATTGCGTTAAAGTTCATATGATGGGTCGGACTTCAGTCCATATCTAGTAATCACCTCATGCAGGGCATGTCCTTTGCATGTCATCATGTTTCTCATTATGTCCAAACCACTATTCTTCCTTTGCTGAAAGTTTATATACTGCTCCTATGTAGATAATTTTTCTAGGTTTTTCAGGAGCCAATATACAGGTCAGCGGCTCCCTGTATTTCAGAGCCCCTATTGTGTCCCTAATGTAAAGGGCTGCTCCTCCCCATTTTTACCTGGTTTGCTTCATCTGAATGTATACACAGGGATAGTTATACTCAGAGCTTTTTTTTCTGGAAAGGTTCTGGTATCCAGATGCAGGGCTATCCTTGAAAGGAGGACGGGAGCTGTGATGGAAGGGAGAAGGGATTCAAGGTAATTGTCCAGCCACCCACGCCCCCACCTCCACCCCCAGCAATTGGCTTTAGAGTTCAGTCACAAGCATGATCCTCTCCCTTTTACATATTTGCTCTTGCCAGTAGGAGACATAAGAGAGAAGCATTCATACCTGCTGGTGGCTCCTCTGCCACCATCATGCCATAGGAAAAGCAACAGGAAGGGAAGAGGTTGAAAGACAGCATATATGAGAAAAGAGAGAGAGAGAAAAAACAAAAACAGAAAAAGACAGACATACAGACACTACTATAGGTGCTTTGTGCTTTTTTCTCTTTTCCTCCTCTCCCCGTGCTATTCTCCTTCTCCTACTAGTGTTTTCCAATTCAGAATATGTTGTTGGCATGACAAAATTGATTAGATTACTAATAAAAGGAGAAAAAAAAGTATAATGTGCTAACAGTAAATAAAATTATAGTGTACGGAATGGTTTACTGGTGCCTGTTTTGTTCCAAGTCATAGAATGCAGCATGGTGCCCCAACGCTTTTAACGAATGCCCTTTAAAGAGCATTCCTCTGCTTCCTACTCTGTCTAGCCCTGTACCTCTTACAAAGCAGCTTGCAAAAATCAGGAGGGAGGGGTGGGAATGATGTAGACAGGACAGAGAATTACTGTAAACCCAATTCCTCTTCCCTCCAGTCATTTCCTAAGAAGCGATGCAGAAGATTTTTTTAGCTCATGCCTTTCTCAGAAATTCAAGGCAGGTTATAATTAAGTTTAGTAGATCTTTTCCTGTCCCAAGAATGCTTAGAATTTAATTTGGTACCTAATTTGCTCAAGATTACAAACAGTAGCGATGAAATTTGAGCCTAGCTTTCCTGGTTCTCAGCCCTCTGCTCTAACCACTAGTCTACTCTTTTACTGCACATTAAAAATACAAGTTTCAAAAAATGCTGAATTATGGCCAGTCAAGCATTAGCAGGGAAAAAGAGCTTTGCCTGCCTCCCAATCCTGGCTCCATAAAAGTAACCACATCCAAGTCTGCCTCTACTTCAGTGGACTCCAGGTCAATAATCTTGTTAAAAGATTTCAAACAAATGGCACTGGCGAAGGCCTGGAAAAAAGTAGCAACCTTCACCATTAAAGAGGTGCTAATTAGAGTTGACTATCTACACCTGATGTCGAGACTGACGGCTGTGAGAAAAGGTCAGCTGCACATATACCAGAAAATTTGGCAACCATATGATAATGTAAAAAATGATTTATTTTAGAACTACAAAACTGTGAGGTAAGGGGGGAGAGGGGTGGGAAAAGTTATAATGGGGGAAAAAAGGTACTGAATGTAGATATTGACTGCTGATGTGAACTGTAACAAAAGTATGTTTTCAAACGATATTGGTCAATGTTTTGTAAGATTGTTATATTAAAATAAAAATAAATTAAAAAAAAAAAAGATTTCAAACATTTGCACACTGGACTCTTCACGATCATGTTGTGTTTCTCTCAATTTCCTTCATTTTCCGCACCTTTTAATCAGCTATCTTTCCTCAATGTCTCATTTTTGTCTTCCAAATATTAAATATATAGGTGATTGATGATTTTATAACCATTCATGACTCACCTTGAGGGAGTGCAATTCATGCCTCCCCTTCTTACTTAGTTTGACATAAATCCTTTGCTCTTTAGAGACTCATTCTCCCAGGTATATACCCAGTTGCCATTATACAGTTCAGCAAAGTTACTGGTAGCATGTGTTCTCTGAAGACAGCAGGTCAAGTATTCTCAAGGGAGCCCAGTGTGGACAACGACTAGCGAGATTATGTTAGAACTTGCTAGTTGCATCCCACCAAGAATACAATGGTGCTTTCCCGCCCGACGAGCAAGCACGGGTTCCTCAGTCATTTAACAAGCCAAAGAATACAACTCCAAGGGGAGAATATTTGGTCTGCTGTCCTCGGACAACACCTGCTACAGGCGAGTAACTTTATTTTCTCTGAGGACAAGCAGGCTGTTGTATTCTCACAGCTGGAAATCCCTAGCTACCAGGCTCACCGAAAACAACAATTCTAGGATAATAGGGGCTCAAAATATTGAGGCCTGAAAGTCAATTAACCTGAAGCTATTTACATACTGGTTGTGAAGGCGCAACTTGGAATGAAAGAAAACTGGGCCTGGGGGGGGGGGGGGGGGTGGAGTTAGATTCTAGACATCGAAGAAATTCTTCAGGACTGCCTGCCCAAACCAGCTATCACACTGGGTATGCTGCTCAAGGCAGTAATGAGATATGAATGTGTGGAAAAATGACCATGTTGCAGCTTTGCAAAGCTCTTCTATGGAGGCTGATCTCAAGTGGCCTACCAACGTATCCATGGCTCTAACACTATGAGCCTCAAAATGATCCTCTAGAGTCAGCCCAGTCTGGGCATAAGTAAAGGAGATGCAAACTTTTAGTCAATGGCTACCCTCATCCTGTTTGGGTCGAAAGAAACAAAAAAGCTGGGTGACTATCTATGGGCTTTAGTCTACTCCTGATAGAAAGGCTTGTTATGGTATAAGCCAATCATCAGAATTAAATGTGTAGCATGATGTTGTGTTGGATCAGATACATATATATATATATACACCAATATATTTGTGCAGCTTTTAAAAATATATATTTGACACTGCAGCAGAACTGGCTTTCATTCCAAAAGCCCTCTTCCCTCTCCCTTTGGGGAACATTAAAAAAACATTTAAAAGACAAAGGCACTGCTGCAAGGACCTCACCTCCCCCTTTCCCTCCCTCTTTAACAAAAGACTTCTCAAGTAAGAGACTGCCTCAAGGTTAAATTGACTCTCTTCCTCTGATCAACACAACAAACATCAAAGGTAACCAGTAGAGGCAAGGAGACAAGCAGGTGGGAAAGGTATGAAATACAGCTACTAAAGACAAAGGACACCTGCTGGCTGCCCCAGACAAATTTTATCAGAATAAATTCAAGCAGAAAACCCTGCACTACAATAAACCATTTGTCAGCAAAATCCAGATAGCAAGTCTTGTGATGTCATAAGACATGAGACCAAGATACCACAATGCTTTGCAAATGCCCAAGCGTCGTGTGCAAACCAGGAAACCAGGACAGAGATACACATGGCATGTCTTCCTGCAGCTTGCAAGAGTATAAAAGATAGAAGCTGTTCCAGACAAGCAGATGCTTCCCTTCAACTGCAACACAGATTCTTCTCTTCCTGGGACCTGTAGCCCACCTGCCTGCTATGAGGACCTCTTCTGCAAACATGTGCTTACCTCATGCTGTTCATACTATGTAACAAGGACTTGTAAGTAACATAACCTTTGATCTAGACCTGCTACTTTACTTAAGCACAGATTATCTGTAAAGATCTCTTTAAAAACCTACCTCTCGTGTGCAATTGTATATTAAATCAACCTTTTTGAAGCTAAAAATACGGTCTCTTTGTGTTCTGAGTATATGGTATCTTTTATATATACTTAATTTATTTAATTTATTGCAATTATCACCTTTGGTGATTGGTGGAGAAATTAATATCCTAAAACTTATAAATACAGCGCCTGCTCTTAAATTATAAACAGTAGCGAGTGCTCTAAAGCTCTTTCCCCCAAGATAAATCATTTCTTGTAACAGGCTAAGGCTTGCTTACAATCTAAGGTATGCAGTACACTCTCACCAGGAAGGGTATTTGGTTTTAGGAAAAACCCTGGCAGAACCACTGACTGGTTAAGATGGAACTCCGACACTACCTTAGGAAAGAACTTAGGGTGTGTGTACAGAACTACACTTACTGTGGTGAAATTTAGTGTAAGGTGGATCAGCTACTAGGGCCTGAAGCTCACTAAAACACAACTTTCCTGGTCTAATGATTCAGATGACTGGAATCAAGTGGCTCAAAAGGAGCTTTCATCAATGGAGGGTTACATTTAAATTCCAGATGTTGATCTTAAGGCTTTGAGCAATGATGTTCTGGTTTCTGTTGCTAGTTCTTTGAGAATTTAATCGACCTGCTCGAACCTTATATTCTTCTGATGAACTTTAACTTGATGTTCCCTCATTTCATCGAATTAAACTAACTATGGTTATCTATTTTTTTTTTATATCCATTTATCTCCCATTGGAGGTTTGTTCCAAGAAATTTTTTTTTCTGGTGGGAAGGAGTGTTGGAATAGCCAGAGCCATCGTTATTTTCACTTGGTTTCCCACTGAAACCTGTTGAATTTCCTAATGGACTTCAATGACGTTGTTGAAGCTTCACAAATATCCTTGTATGATGTGTGGAAAGTGGTTAAGAGAACTGAGACTATGTTAAAAGGTCATGTATAACAACTGGGTTTTTTTCTCAGCAAGTTGTCTCTAAGTTGGATAATTTGAACTCTTAGGTTTTTACAGTTGGACAATTCCCTTAAGGAATCTGAATCTCAAATTGGTGTGTTACAACCAGCAGGAAGATCGAGGATTAAGGATAGCCTAAATTTACAGAGAAAGATTAGAAGATCAGCTTAGGGCTACCAATTTTCCTGTTTGTCCATTATTTTCTGCAGAGCTACTGCTTAGGAAATATAAGTGTTACTCTTGCCTTGGCAGTGCTTTGCCAGATAGAGTAGGGTGGGACAGAGAACACACCAGACTTTCCAGGAAAATCTAGGGCTGGATGTTGTAATAAGGAGAATTACAAGGTGTTACAAGATTCTCAAAGAAGACAGGTTAAAAATGTGCAAAAAGTATTTTATTGCACAACTTTATATTCAGAACTTTGTAGTATTAACTGTGAGATAGTGAATTCAGTAAAACTATTAACATTGAACAGATTGATAATGGGGGAGGGGGGGGAACAGATGGATTATTTACAATTTGTATATTAAGTGTAAGACAGCTTATGACCCTAGTACTGGATCCAGTTTCAGTACCTATAGAGGTTTATTTTCAAAGTATGTAGATTTACAAAGTTATATAGGTTACTATCTAGCTTATAATCGAAAGTGATCGCCGGCCATCTTCTGACACAAATCGGGAGATGGCCGGCGATTTCTTAAAAGCGGCGAAATCGGTATAATCGAAAGTGACATTTTTGACAGCATCGCCGCTTTCCTGTCGCTTCGCTGGCGAGAGTTCAAGGGGGCGTGTCGGTAGATTAGCAAAGGCGGGACACGGGCGGGCATGGGCGTGGCTATCAGATGGCCGGCTTTCGCCGATAATGGAAAAAAAGAAAGCGGCATTAAGCAGTATTTCGCCGGGTTTACTTGGTCCTTTTATTTTCACGACCAAGCCTCAAAAAGGTGCCCCAACTGACCAGATGACCACTGGAGGGAATGGGGGATGACCTCCCCATACTCCTCCAGTGGTCACCAACCCCCTTCCATACTAAAAAAATAAAACTAAAAACCTTTTTTGCCAACCTGTGTGCCAGCCTCAAATGCCGTACCCACCTCCATGACAGCAGAATGGGTTGTATCCTCCGACAGCGGATGTTGCGATGTGGCTCTCGGGTGAGTGTGACACCTTTTCTGTTAGGTGCCCTGCAGAGTCACATTAGCAATGCATTGTGGTGGGTGTAAGGTACTGGGCTCTACTCCCATGGTGCTTTTCCCCCCTGCTAACTGGGTCAGAGTGTGCCCTGTTTTGTTTCCTGTTGTAGTCCATGTGGTAGTGGCCATTTTTGTAAGCCAGTTTTAGTTCCCTTTCCTGTGTTACCCACGTTAGAGAACGTAGTTCTTACCTTGAATGGTGCTGAAAGAGGGCATTGTACACCATTGTGCCAGCTCTGACCTGAATCTTAGTACCTGGGGACTCTTTGCCAGTGGGGCACAACCTCTGATCTGCAGTTAACTGTGAGTAAACGTGCTTATTTCAAGAAAGGACTTTTTCAGAGAGATTAGTCTTCAGGTGTGAACTGGTGTGCCAAAGTTATACACCAGCAATAAGTCCTAGAGGCTGTATGCAGGTCCCTGGAGCAATTTTAGTGGGTGCAGTACATTTGTGGGTAGTGGGTTTGGGGGGGGGGGGGGGGGGTTGGGGGGCTCAGCTCCCAAAGTAAGGGAGCTATGCACGTGGGAGCTTTTCTGAAGTCCACCGCAGTGACCCCTAGGGTGGCTGGTTGGTGTCCTGGCATGTCAGGAGGGCCAGTGCACTACAAATGCTGGCTCCTCCCATGGTCAAATGCCTTGAATTTGGCCGGGGTTTGAGATGGCCGACATAACTTTCCATTATCGCTGAAAAACAAATCCGTCCATCTCAAACCCGGCGAACTCCACGGCATTTGGCTGGGCTAAACCGTATTAATGAAAAAAAGATGGCCGGCCATCTTTTTCGATAATACAGTTCCGGCCAGCTGTAGCGCCGCCGGCGATCTATTTGGCCGGCGACGTTCGATTATGCCCCTCTATGTAACTTTGTAACTCTATGTGCTTTGAAAATGAGCACCATAACCTTCTTGGAATCTTTAAGAGTAAACCAAAAAATTCTTTGCCTTTAGACTTGTTTCTGCCTCTCAGGTTCTGATAGAAACCCAATAGGGTAAGCATTACTGAGCTCAGTATAAGTTTGTTTACTTTTGTAAAAAAATAAATGTCCTTATGTGCTTAGGGATCCTGCGTAACCCTAGTAGCGCTCTAGAAATGTTAAGTAGTAGTAGTAGTACTAGTTTTAATCAAATAAAAGGGAAAAAAAAACTATCCCCCCTCAGTGCGTGTTGTTCTTTGAGTTCCTGCCTATAGACTCTTTAATGACTGGAATATCTAAACAAGGAAATCAAAAGATGATCCCTCTCTATAAAAACCTATCTGTCCTGATTACTTTCCCTGTTCTAAATATAGGTAGAATTTCTGGCAGGGTCTACAACATTCAGATTAGCATTCAGACTTCACTTTTATGCAAGTGACTTACTTATAGAAAATGGTCCTGGTTTAAAATTCCTCTCAGAGAAGAATCAGATGCTCTTTGAGAGTGAACCAGATATTATTGGAGGCATATAACTGCCTCTTAATTGCACACAATTAAAGTCACTGTAACTAAGTTACAGGTTTAAAATCTGCTTTCTAAGTCTTCCCTGCAAGAGTATAATTTCCTTAGTGTCAGAATAGATATAACATCAAGTCCTATGACATAACAGCAGCAATTGCTCTGAAGCAGACTATAACTCCTGCTGGAGCAATAGCATTCAGGGGTCCTTTTACGAAGCTGTGGCAAAAGAGGGCCCACTGCAGTAAAATGGGGCCTCGGCGAGTGTCAAAACCACGTGCCTAGGCCCCATTTTACTGCAGTGGGTAAAAGGCAGGTCTTTCTTTTTTTAAAGAAATGGCCATGAGGCAAGTAAGCCTAATGCTGATACTATTGTTGTTACAAAAAGTTACTATTTACCTGGGAAAGTACTGAGGGAGGCCCAGGATGGTTCGGTACCAGATGTATTATCCATTAGAGATAATGAGATGGATAGTTTAACTGCCTTTTTATAGACTTGTTAGGATGACATATCATTGTGGGCCACTCTCCTGGTGTGTTTATCCTCACAACTTCGCAGGCTACAATTATGTCAAATTATTTTAGAAAGATTTCCCATATTGTGGAGGGAAAATATAGATATCTCTAAGACACCCGCAAATATTTGAAAGATATTAATCTACAAACAAACCTTTTCCAGAGACAGGAAGATGGTAGAATGAGGATATGAATTGACGTCGCAAGGGTTGCAAGAATGTGCCGAAATATTTTTTTTCGGAGAGGGTGGTAGATACTTGGCATGCCCTTCCGTAGGAGGTATGGGAGGGGGTGCAGATGGAAATGGTAATAGTAACATACATAGTAACATAGTAGATGACGGCAGAAAAAGATCTGCACGGTCCATCCAGTCTGCCCAACAAGATAACTCATAAGTGCTACTTTCTGTGTATACCCTACTTTGATTTGTACCTGTGCTCTTCAGGGCACAGACCGCGTAAGTCTGGAATTCATAAATGCGTGGGATAAACACAAAGAAATCCTGTTTAGAAGGAATGGATCCAAAGAAGCTTAGAAGATTAGATGGCAACACCAGTAATTGAGAAAGAAAGCTAGTGCTGGGAGACTTTCATGGTCTGTGCCCTGAATGTGGCTGGACAGATTTGGATGGGCTGGACTTGGGCTTTGATGACAACTTCAGAAGTTGAAGAACAAGGACAGAGCCAGGCAGACTTTACAGTCTATGCCATGAAAATGGCAAAGACAAATCAAGATCAAGTATACATATGTAGTATAACATCATATCTTATGCTATCAGTTTATCTAGTCGGGCAGATTGGATGAACTGTACACTACAGGTCTTTATCTGCCATCATCTACTATGTTTTTATGGGGCTCATTTTCAAAGCACTTAGACTTACTATGTAACTTTGTAAATCTGTGGTTTGAAAATACCCTTCTATGTAACTCAATTAAAACTCAAGCAATTTCTTCAGTTCAAGCCTAGGGTAATAGCTTTGGAAGCTACTTTTTTTAAGTTTCCCTCTAAATGTTAGATTACTTCACCAGATGTAAAATATGCTTTCTTTGAACCAGATCAGTTGGAAGATTGCTATTAAACAGGGAAGCTAAATAATATTACCATGTGTGGTGTGAAGCAACATCGCCGTAAGTTTTCATCAGTTATGTTGTGATTTTCCTGTTATTTCCTATATTAAGTGTTCTTCTTCTTTTCCTATGACATGGGCTGTATTGTTTTGTTTTAAACAATGCTTGGGATGTACTTGTTTGAAAATCATTAAATAAATTAAATAAAAAACAAAAAAAAGGAATTAAAGGGAAACAAAATAAAATAATTAAAAAAAACTGAAACATACATCGGGTGGGAAGGCACCAGCGCAGACTCATTGGGACACAGCTAGAAAGTTCTAACATAATCCTGCTAATCAGCGCACACACCGGGCTCCACTGGATGACATCACCCAACTGAGAGAATACAGCAGCCTGCTTGTCCTCGGAGAAACAGCTTCGCTGTACCAATCTTCTGACCAACAATTTCTTTGAGACAACAATTTTGCCTATTCTCCTGTTATATTCAGGTAGCACTACAACCACAGATTTAATTACTTGTCCAAAGTCTGTCTTTGAGTTGCTCTCACACTTTCACTGTGTCACTATTAGGCATGTCATGTGTATCTAACGATATCTTTTTCAGACTCCCTTCACACGCCTCTAGCTCAGTGCTTCTCAGCCCTCTCTTGGAGGCATACCTAGCCAATTGGGTTTTTAGGATTGCCATAATGAATATACATGCAATACATTTACATATATTGGAGATCCATTGTGTGCAAGCTTCTCTTATGCATACTTTTTGTGGTAGTCCTGAAAACCTGACTGGCTAAGTATGCCTCCAAGAGAGGACTGAGAAGCACTGCTCTAGTAGCTAACGTCTGAATTCTTTAACCTTGCAAGCTGTACTATCTATCCTCCTTTACATGGTTCTTTCCAAACCCTTCACCCCTTGCTATGTTGCCCCCTATTAACGTTTTCTTTTATCTCTACAGTCTTAGAAGGTCCTGGCTATGGAAGATCCTCATCAATTTTAACACTATTCTACATGTGCCCAATTGCTGCTTCTGCACACAAGTAGAGGATTTAGACATGAAGCATTTGCTATGTGTACAATGGGCTAGATTCAGTTGTGCCAAAAAAAAAAATCAGTGCTCAACACTATTCTATAAAGGGCACTCAAAGATGAGCACCCATTATAGAACAGACTGAGTGTCGATTTTGGCGCCCAAATTTAGACACCAAAACTTACACCTGCTGAATCCATGTGTAATTCCCAATGCCCTATTTGGGCGCATATCTCTGGTATTCTATAAGAGAATGAGGGAAAGGGGATGGGATTTGACATACTGTCTTTCTAGGGTTATAATCAAAGCGGTTTACCTATTATATACAGGTACTTGTTGGGAATTGAACTTGGTTCCCCTGGTTCTCAGGCTTCTGCACTTATCATTAGGCCACTCCACACTGTGTGTAAATTTTAGGAACGCCCCTGATCTGCCCATTACCTCCCATGGCCACACCCCCTTTGAGCTGCACGCCATGGCATTTGAGCGCACATTGTTATAGAATAGCACATAACATGTGTGCACAAATCTAAACTGGTTCCAATTAGTGCCCAATTATTAGCAATATTTGGCTTGTAAGCCAATTTATGGGCCGATGATCAGAAGCAAATGCAGGAACTAGAGGCTGTAAGTGCCATACTAGCACCTGCGTTTGCTACCGCCCCATGACCAGAGCCCCCAAGCACTTGAAACAACATGCTCACGGCCTCTGAACGCTACCTAGTGTACCTGAATATAACTCACCTTGAGCTACTGAAAAAGATGTGAGCAAATTCAAATAAATAAAATAAACTAGAATGCAAATGCATGCAAAACATGGCTCATAGTGCAAGTAGCATGCAAATGCATGCTAAATCTATTCATCCCCAATGATCAGCGACCAGCGTGCCAAAGATTGGCTCGCTGACCGCGGCAAACCCTATGCCAGCTTGAAGCTGGCATTAGGGTTTGCAGACCATTGGGAAGCAATGGTGAGCCCTGTCCAGCATGCATTTGCATGCTAGCAGGCCCCCATTCCCCCCAATGCAACAGCCCCCCGCAGGAACCCCGACCCCCCCCCCCCAGTGACAGAAAGCTGGAGATCCGGTGGGTCCCACCGGATCTGCAGCCCCCCCCAACATCCCTCACATGTCCCTGGTGGCCCAGTGGGCCGTGGGTCAATCCCCCCCACCTGGTGGTCTAGCGGCCCTTCCCCACCACCCTACCTTCAGTTGGAGGTGGCCTCCCTCCTCTTCCATCGGCACTGCCTGGAAAATGGCGGCGCCCAGCGGGGCTTCACACCACATGGTGGGAAGCCCTGCCCAGTGCATCCCAGCAGTTTTTACACTGAATACGCCGGTACCAGGCTACACTTTTCTGTACATTCAAGAGACCACAACTTATGAGCTCCATTGTCTATCAGTATATCTTTTGTGCGACTACTGACTGACCCCTGATGAAGGTTTTTTCTAAAACCGAAACACGGACCGTGTTGGGTCCTCAATAAAGTTTTTTGGAGCACCTTATCTCTTGTCTTGGATTGATCCCTTGAAGTTGTTTTTCCACTTGTTTCTTTCGTTGTTGGACTTCTGTGGAAATTTTTGGACCTTTTTTGATATTGGCGCCCAACTCTGCCCATTGCATGCTGGGATGCACTGGGCAGGGCTTCCCACCATGTGGTGTGAAGCCCCGCTGGGCGCCGCCATTTTCCAGGCAGTGCCGATGGAAGAGGAGGGAGGCCACCTCCAACTGAAGGTAGGGTGGTGGGGAAGGGCCGCTAGACCACCAGGTGGGGGGGATTGACCCACGGCCCACTGGGCCACCAGGGACATGTGAGGGATGTTGGGGGGGACTGCAGATCCGGTGGGACCCACCGGATCTCCAGCTTTCTGTCACTGGGGGGGGGGGGTCGGGGTTCCTGCGGGGGGCTGTTGCATTGGGGGGAATGGGGGCCTGCTGTTTATGCATGCAATTATCTCTGACCATAGGTGTGGTAAAGCCCCACGCTGTTCCAGCACTATTTTTAGAGTGCTATTTGGAACAGCGCGGGGCTTTTCATCACCTGCCCATTAGTTAGGTGCACACCTTGGATCAGTGCCCAAATATCAGCACCATATATAGAATCCAGGGGAATGCGTCTACATAAAATAGTCTCTCTGTCTTTTGGTCAACCTTTATGCAGGTGGCACTAGTTCAGAGATGCAGGAGTTCAGGACTTGAGTGTTGCGAACAGGTCAGGTTTTCAGGATATCCCTAATGAGATCTACGTGGATACCACCCCCATTGTATGCAGATCTATCTCATGCATATTCGTTATATATGTTCAACAGGGTAATCAAAAAATCAATAATAGTCATTACAACATATATCAAATGTTGATCTAAACTTCAAATATACAATTCCAAATATATTATTTTATTCATGAATAAAATATATTTGGAATTGTGTATTTGAAGTTTAGATCAATGCTTGATATATGTTGTAATGTATATTCATTAGTGATATTCTGAAAACCTGGCCTGTTTGCTGCACTTGAGGTCTGAACTCATGCATCCCTGAGATTATATGATCCCCGAGTGGCTCTTTAAACATACATTAGTTCAGCCCTAAGTCTAGAAATTGTGTGAAAACAAAAATCCATGTAATGTTACTACTCATCTGTAAATATGGAGCTCTGTTTTCAGTGGTTTGAGTCTTTGCTGTTAATTTCTAAGCAGTCATTACTTCACAGATCAATCAATAAGGTGCTATCAATCAATAAAGTGCTATGTGCCTTACAGATGTGGATATTAAGACTGAGAAAATGCCTTTACTGGTCTGAAAAGCAGCCCAGGATCTGAGCTAAAGAACATGAAGGACAGATCACTAGCTAAACCATCTCCTGGACATGAATAACGTCAAAAGATATACCTGGGCAATTCTCGTCATTCTGTAAACTGTGCTGACTGTTATCTGCCACCACTGTAGATGCACATTTCTTCCGTTCTTCATCTCCCGACTCTTCTGACTCAACTCGTTTATCAACTGAGAATAAATTAAGGTTCTATTATTATGATAGTCATAAGATAGACATGGTGATGAAAGACCTATCTAGATGCCAACTTATAATCTTTCACTGCCTAATCTTCGGTCACTCAACTATCACCTCTAACAGTTGGGGAAAAAAACAGGTTCCAGGTCACCAAGACGATTTCAATTCCATGTCTGGTCTAGATGGAAAAGTTGCTGATGCGAGTCAGGCTACAACTGGACTGAAGCAGCACCACTGGATCATACCTCAGCTGATGGAGCAATGCTGAAGGTAATGCCTTGGCTGAAGGGACATCACTAAGTGGGGGAAGGGATAGAACGGGAGAGGGAAGAAATGAGAAAGAAAGGCTAGAAGGGAAGATGGGCCAGAAAAATGTCACAGTAAATAAAAAAAAAATCAGGAAAAACAGAAAATCTAAACAAAGAACAAAAATTACATTTTAAAAATTCTTAACTATTTTCCCTTTGGCTCTTATAAATTTTAGCTGGTACTTAAGCTTTCTAATACTCTTGACAGCTAAAACCCTCTACTTGAAATATTCATCAAAGGAGCTGATGCAGTAATCTAATGTAAGTGTAAAGAAAACATTTTGCTCTTCAATGCAGTAAAAACAGTACGCAAGTAAATTGAGCACAAAAATCTGTGCTAATGTGGGAGAGAACACTGGATGACTGTGCATACTGGTGTGTGCTAGCAGCAGCTATATTTTGCACACAAAAAAGTAGTATTGGCAGTCGAAGCTGCAAGTGCATAAATCTGTGCAGATGCTGGAGTGCTATTTTGTGCATTCAAATTTTTGCAATATCAATAATACTTATGCACAGAGTATGTGCATGCAACGTCAAGTGCCGATACAATTTTTGCAATACCAACAATATTTATCGGCATACACAGCTGCATGCGCATACATTATTGGCCTGTGCTGGAATGCTATTCCATGTATAAACATTAATATTATTCTGCACATTTGTCCACAAACACTTTATTCTGTTCCAGCACATCTTCCCCTAAGCTCTTTTTTTTTTTTGACCCATTCCTTTCAAGGAAACCAGAAAAAAAGTTGTAGGTCTTGTATGCTTGCAGTAAAGAGAAGAAACAGCCAGTAAATCCTCACTGATGTTGACCACAGAAGAGCAAGCACATGGGATAAGCATGTGGGATCGCTTAGGAAAAGGAAGAGTTGGGGTTACAGAGGATGAGCAGACTGGATGGGTCATTTAGCCTTTATCTGCCATCATGTTTCTAAGCTAAATTTTTACTCCTCCTCAGATTTTGCATTAAAGCCACAGTATTAGCAAACCTTGCACTCAATTGGTCTTCTGCATCTGCCGTTAATAGCTAATGGCTTCAGTACCATGGGATTTAAATGAACTGTGCAACATCAGCAGCATGAGTCCTCGGTTTCTATATTAAACTTGCTTTAACATTGCCATCCATGATAGCACACAGAATTATGCATAGAAGTCTATTACACTTTTATTACATTGGCTCCAAAATCTGATCACAACCACTCTATATTAGGCCATTGCTGCATCACAAATGTACCTGTCATAACCTTCTCTAATTCCCATTGTGAATGGCTACAAACATTAGTCATCTCCTCAAAGCACCAGTACTCTATACGGTCACATTCTTCATCACTCCCAATCTTCCCTCCTCCAAACTTCAACATATCCACTTCTGTTCCTAAATCTTCTAGACTATCCACCCTAAAAAAGGCAGACACCAGACTAACTGTCCTTCCTTCCTTCCTTTCATGATTTCATATGGCCCTCAAAGCTATTTTGAAAGACTAGACATACACAATGGGTTCAAAATATAGAAAGTCCAGTGAACTGAAGACTTACTTAAACTGTAGCACACCACCTCCCCCACTGGATGCTACTGTGGATTAGGACCCTAAATGGGGGTCAGAGAAACAGAACTGCTCACCCTCCCTCTAAATTCCACTGTGACATATGTCCAATAGTGACAGTGAACGCCAGGGCCTGAGTGCGTGAATATCCACAGGCACTGCTTCTTCCTTTTTGGGCTTTTAGATTGGAAACTCATGCAGAACCCTGGGCTCTGTGCTGGCATTTCAACACACAGGACCCTGTACTGACTGCTGCTGCTGCCTTCCTGCTTTGGATAAGTGGGAGGAGGAAGAAGTGGATGAAGAAAAGGAACAGGTGAAGGTTTGCTATTTTCTTTTCCTTAGTCATCTGATGTTACATGTTATTTTTTTTTTTTTTGTTACATTTGTACCCTGTGCTTTCCCACTCATGGCAGGCTCAGTGTGGCTTACATGGGGCAATGGAGGGTTAAGTGACTTGCCCAGAGTCACAAGGAGCTGCCTGTGCCTGAAGTGGGAATCGAACTCAGTTCCTCAGGACCAAAGTCCACCACCCTAACCACTAGGCCACTCCTCCACTCCATGACTTTTCAAATGCTAAAGTGGGGTCATATTAGATAAAGAAGATTTGGGAAGCATTGGTCTATAAGCTCTGCCACTCAGCACCCTCTAGCCTCCATCTCCCTGGCAAGATCCTGGCTTAGTTCTTCTCTGATAGCTGGGCCCCTCCTCCAAGGCTCTTTTTACACAACTAGACCTCTAATCGATCCCTGCTCACACCACCGATGCTGATGCTCATCCATCCCCATGGCCCCTGCAGCTCTCAGTACTCACAGCCTCTTCCATACGGCCGGCCCATCCTCCAGGTCCCTGCTGGCCACTTCCACTGTCTGCAGCCCTTCCAAACTTCTTCATCTAAGCCTTCAGAACCAGCGCCACTAACCCTTCCCTTGATTCATCTTTCGGAGAGCTTTCATGTTCCAGTTCACCCCGCTTTTTTTTAAATTTTTTTATTGTACACTATAAAACAACTGCATCCCAACGACCATCTCCCCGCTTAGGTTGATGATATTTCTCTTCCCTAGCTAAGCTCACCATCCATCTCCTGTATTTCTCCTCCTTCCGTCGCCATGATGCTTAGTTTTCCTTTTTCCGGAAGCATTCGCACGAAAAGAGAAGCAACCAATCAGGAACGCGGGAACAGCCTCACTAGAGCCAATCGCATAAGACGTCTCAAGGAAAACGGCTAGGTGCTCTCAGTATACAGTACTTCTAAATCTATGCACACGGCACATGCGCGTAATCCAGTAACATAGTGGGAGCTGTAGTTTTTCTTCATTCTTTAGCGCATCTAGATCCAGCCAGCAGTTATCTTGTCTCCGCCCTGATTCGGCTTGATCAATTAGTGCTAGAGGGTATGGGAATCTTAGGAAAAATGTAACCCGTCAAAACCTGCAGAGGTGAGGCTCCTTTTGACCATACTTTTGAGATACACGTGGTTAATTAGTAGTATACTCCAGGAATTCTTGGCTTTTTTTTTAGTAACTAGCAGTTATGCTGTGGATGGTTGGAAACCGTCCTATAAAGTTTCCTATTCTAGCCTCTACTGCTAGGGTCTGTTCAATAGAAATACGTATGTATTGGATAGATTAGATTGTAAGCTCTTTAAGTAGGGGCTGTTTCTTATGTAAAGTGAAAAACATCAAGTCTCATACATTCATCTTGGTATTGTGCACACAAAAAATGGCAAAATCTGCTTAGTTTTATGTAGTAAATAAAATGTCACAAAACCTCTACTATCGTGTCTTACTGCTGAAATCTAAAAAGAAAAAAAATCTCAAATTATGTGCTCGCCACATTCAAACATTGGCAAACAAATAAAACTTCCTTGCATAGTGAAAAACCGAGTGAAACGTTCATACAAAAGGAGGGTGATTTTATATTTTGTGGAGCTTGCAGAATATTTCCAATGGGTAAAATCAGGGACTACAAAACTAGGCTGTGTAAAATTCTTCTGAACTGGGTCACGTATCTGCTCTGTATGACAGATTTTTGCAGTGTAGTTTAGTTTATTATTTATTTGTGCCTTTATCCAAGGTGGATTACAATAATCATAAAAACAAACATTTATTAAAAGTGCACCACCACATAGGTCTTCAAAAAATCAATAAAGCAAAGTTACTCACATGTAGCAAATGTTCTGTGAGGACAGCAGGTCAAGTATTGTCATAGTTGGGTGATATAATCTGACTAATGATATTTAGAAGTTTCTAGCAGCATCCCACTGTGCATGCGCTGGTGCCTTCCCACCTGACGTGCTGATCTGGGTCCCTCGCTCATTTCAAAAAGCTAAGAAATACAACTTTAAGGGGAGATGGAAGGGCACGTGAAAATATTTAGCCTGCTGTCCTTGGAGAAAATCTGCTACAGGTGAGTAACTTTGCTTTCTCTGAGGACAAGCAGGCCGTTGTATTTTCACAGTTGGGAACCCCTAGCTACTAGGCTTACTGAAAACAACACTCAAGGCCTGTAATTCAATGGACCTGAAACCATATATGTACTAGATGTGGAGATGCAGACTGGAACAGAACAAAACTGGGTCTAGGTGGGTGGAGTTGGATTCTAGACACCAAACAAATTCTGCAGGACTGCTTTCCTAAACTGTCAGGTATTCTGCTCAAGGCAGTAATGTGAATGTGTGGACAGATGACCACATTGCAGCTTTGCCAATCTCCTCTATGGAGGCTGACCTCAAGTGGCCTACCAACGTATCCACAGCTCTGACATTATGAGCCTTGACATGACTGTCTAGAGTCAGCCCAGCCTGGGCATAAGTAAAGGAGATGCAGTTTGCTTGCCAATTACAAACTGTGCATTTGCTGATGGCTACCCCCCATTTTGTTTGGGTCAAAAGAATCAAACAGCTGGGTGGACTGTCTATGGGCTTTAGTCTGCTCCAGATAGAAGGCTAGCCCGTTTGTGCCCTTGGTGTTGGGTCTGATGCTGACCAGTCCCAGGTGCCTGATGTCGAGAGAAATGGAGACCACCTTGATCCTGTGGCACTCCAGTGGATGTTGAAGTCTTGGCAGCGATTGCTTCTAGTGCCAATGATGATGTACCAGCTTTTGAGGAGCCAAAAAATTCTCTCCTGTTGGACTTGCCGTGCACTGTGCCCTCAACTGCATTTTTAAACAGAGAGAACAAGAGTTGGCTTATGGTCAGGCAGGCCCAAGGCACCCGATGCACCAAAAATGCAGGTCCATCACAGGAATCACCCAGTTACATTGGGCACACCCTTTGACGCCACTGGGTGTCTTCTGGAACATTGAGAAAGAAGTGTGGCCAAATTAAACTCAATTGTGAACTGAAAAAGGGACAGCATTCAAATTGAGGTCAGTGCTCTGGCCTAAACAGGCCTAGCGACTGGTGAAAAAGAAAGGAAACTTAGGTTTAGAAAAACTGCTAAAATTAAAAGGAAATAATAAAAAAGAAAAAATTATTGAAAGAAGGAGGAAAAAATACCTTCATGGGAAGGCACTGCAAAAGAAAGAGAAATATACACATTCATTGCTCCATGGAAAAACGAAGACTGAAGGACCTGCGCTTGTGCATCGAGCAGGAAGGCACCAGTGCATGCACGATGGAACACTGCTAGAAAGTTCTAAGTTAATTTTGTTAGTTTCCGCACCGGCCTCCGTCGGATGATGTCACAAATTTGTGAGAATACAATGGCCTGCTTGTCCATGGAGGAGAAAAAAAATATGGCTGATCACCATTTTGAAATGTGTGTAGGCTGGTTCACAGGAGTCCTTCCCATGATGCAGCAATGTGCAACAGGATTTCCCTGTCCGGTACTGGTTGAGAGTCTGTAGAGGAATTTCTGGCAACTGAATAAGGCTGTTTGCATTTTGTTTATCTGCAGCCTTATGAATTACTCCTGTTTTACAGACCATAGTTTTCACTCAATCTGCTATTGTGTTATGTGGAGATTTTTGGCCTGTGATGGTTGTTAGCCCTGTCTCTATACATTTTATTGTGTGATGACAGATGGAGTGACTGTGGATCTGTCTTTTGGAAACTTTCTTAGTTATTGATGTCCTTGGAGAGTATCAGGTTATCAAAACAAATCATGATCTTCTTATGCATAAATAGTTACTGACTATTCTCTCCATGCATAAAAGCCAGGTGAAACAAATAGCTCTTCAGCTGTTTCTTAAAGGAAACCATGTCTCAATTCTTTCAGGAGTAAGAGCAATTGATTCTATGCCCTAGGTCCCACCACAGAAAAAATACTTTTTCTTGTTTCCTCTAGTCTAAATTGTTGTAGGTTGGGAACAACAATGTTAAAAGAACTTTCAGATCTCAGCGCTGTGGCAGGGACTTAAGGCTGCAAAATACTCTTTAAATAAAGAGACGTGTAGTGTAAAGTTAAATGTGCCAACAACAACACTTTAACATTCATTTGTAAATCCACTGGAAACCAATACAGTTGCATAAGGTGTGATGAAATATGTTTGAATTTAAAAAAAGACCCAACAAAAAGTGTGCCTCTGAATTCTGTACAACTTGTGAATGGTAAATACACAAAGCTGGCAATCCTAGATAAATAAAACAGCATTTGTGTGTTTTTTGTGGAATAAACTTTCATCTTGCTGAGTTCAACTCATCAGCAGTCATCAGTTTTTTTAAGAAGTACTTTTGTCTTGCTCCAGTTGACACTGGTTGTGTAGGAGTGGACAAGTGAACACTGGACACAGCCTGCAGCCATCACTAGACTGGCAGGACGACCTCAAGCTCTGTGCAGACTACTTATAGACTTTGCTCTGTGCATACAACTTATGGACTTTGCCTTCTTTGGGGCATACTCTATACTTGAATGTTTACTGAACACTTGCATCTTCTCGTATTGTGCCTTAACCACAAACTGTCAGCTCCTGCTAGCTAGATAGATAACTGTCTGGGACAGGATGCAGGTGCATAGATAAACAGCTTGTAACATTTAGTTGCCAAGGCTTGCACACAGAATTCAGCCTGCACGTAGACGCCACATGAATAGATAGCCTGTGAGGGTGTTGCCAACCCCATCCTGCGTCTCTGAGCCTAACGAGTCTTATCTCCTCTGTGAAAGAAGCATTGTATGATTATGTGTGTGTGTGTGCAAAACAGGATGATAAGTTTCGTTTTCTTTGCCAGTATTATGACGTGTATATGTACTGTGAGAACTACAAGAACTACAAATGTTTACTGCGCATGTCATACTGTGACGTATAAGGGGCCTAATGCGCAGGCCCAGCAGGGAGGTATAAATGTGAGTGTCAGGTGATTTCTGACACACAGTATCCTGAGACTGAATTCAGTACTGTTCATTGCTAGCAATAAAGCTGCCTTGTTTTCGGAACCATTTGCCTCTTGTCTCCTGATTTACTTAGCCGAAGATTCTGTTACATTTTCTGGCGAGCCAGCCAGGAGTATATAGAGGGAAACAGATTATATTCTTTCCCCTCCCCCGCCGCGGTCGGGTCGGGTAATCTGCCCCCCTCCGAGACGGTGGTAAGTGGCCACCGCTGATTTCAGCGTCCATCTCCTGAAGAAGGGCTGATAGACGCCGGCTGACTGGCGGTGGGGCCATGTGGTTCCGGCAAGGAACCTTTTCTTTTTTTTTTTTTTGCCTCGAACTCCGGAGAGAAGCGCGCCAACAGGCCACGTCCGAAGATGGCGGACAGGCGAGTATACTCTGGGTAGTGACCAGCCCGGTAAAGGGTCGAAGAAGAGGCTTGATCACCCTCTTGGCCAGTGGCTAATACGGACTAGGTCCCGAAACCCACTAGGCTCTGCGAAGGAACCGAACGGGAGGGTTTCTTGTGGTGTATGAAAGTTGAGTGAGTGGGCCTGCAGTTTCGGATCGGGCGACCGCATTCCGGTCAGGCCGGCTGTTGACCCTTTTGTGTCCGGTGGAACGAGACCCCTTACTCCTCCACCATCCCTTTCCCCCTTTGTCTGTCTCCTATCCTTTGGCACTCAGGTTAGGATGGGCGGGGGTGGGTCTACTCCGTTAGACTTAATGACGGAATATTTTAGCGAAGTGTTCAACCAGGAACAATGCAGTAAAGCTGGGATGATACAGCGATGTCAATTTATGTGGCCCGGGTTAGGGAGATTTGTCGATTGGCCACCGGAAGGGTCATTCGAATATGAAAAAGTGGCGGCAGTCATGAATGTGGTTAAAGTTGAGGGAAATCCAGGCTGTCCCGAGGATATCCCATATGTGGAAGGGTGGCTTGATGTAGTCCGGAACCCACCGGTCTGGGCCCAGCATAAGGTGGAAAAGGCCACCCTTATGGTGATAAGTCAACGGAAGGGTCGCAAGACCAAGTTGAAAGCCCATACCACGCCCAATATTCTCAACTACCCGGCAACTGTTGCCGTCACGAAGGCCGTAGGGAGCGCCCCCATCACTGAAGCCATGCCCCATACTACCACCACGGAGGCCACGCCCCGTACTACCAGTACTTCCAGTACCCTCCCAAGACCAAGACCTCCGAAAGAGATCCGAGGGAAAGTTCAGGGCCCCCAGAATCCCGAAAAGCCTCCTCCGACGGCCCCTATACTCAGTACGGTAGAGGCCTACAAGGAGGAGGCAGTGCCCCCTCCCTACAGTCCCCTATATCCCAACCTCGCGAACTTGACAGAGGGCCAGAATAACGCCGAGGCCTCCGGCCCAGAGTCGGACGCGGAAGAAACTTCCCGAGCCAGTACTCCCGAATCAACGGGCTCCGGAACCTCCAGGAAGAGTCAGAGGGTTACTAAACCGATAACCCGATTTCCCCAGTCGAGCTCGATAAGTACCCTTCCTCCAAGTCAGCGGGCAGATGTCGCCAATCTGTTTCCGATCCGACAATCAACAACATACACTCCGACCCCGGGAGGCCAGCCCATCGAGTCAACAGTCTATAGTCACGTCCCATTCTCTAGTGCCGACTTGTATAACTGGAAGGTGCATGGGCCTTCCTACGACCAAAAACCCGAACAACTTGTAGAACTGGTGGAGGGCATAATATACAGCTACAACCCAACCTGGGGTGATCTCCGGCAGTTGAGTGCCCACATCCTGACTACTGAGGAACGCCGCCTGTTACAACAGAATATGGAGGAAGCGGTCCGGAGGGCCCACCCGAACGAAGCGCAGGTAGAAGACCGCTTAAGAAGGGAGGTGCCCTCCGCACGTCCTGATTGGGACTATCGGACGGAGGATGGTCAAACCCGCACCCGTCAATACCAGCAGGCCTATCTGGCGGCCCTGAAGAAAGGCAAACAGAAAATTACTAATATGGGAAAAATTCACAACGTTGTTCAACAAAAGCATGAGAGCCCAGGGGATTTCCTCGAACGCCTGATGGAAGCGTTTAGGAGACACAGCCCAATAAATCCCGAAGATCCAAAAAATGTCCCCACAGTGGTCATGAGCTTTGTCAGCCAGTCAGCACCGGACATAAGAAAGAAACTCCAGAAGACTGAAGGATTTGAGGGGATGAGTATAAGCCAACTGAAGGCCATAGCCGATCACGTGTTCGGATACCGCGATCAGGAAGAGAAATCCGAGGCTCGGAAAGAGGCAAGCAGACGGATGCATGAGAATGCAGATGTACTGGCCGCGGTGTTGGAAGAGCGCCTGGGATCAAGACCGCGCGGCAGAGGAAGGGGCCGAAGGGGTAGAGGAACGCGGTCCCCCATAGGACGGAACCAGTGTGCCAACTGCCGACAAGAAGGGCACTGGTGGGCGGACTGCCCGGAGAAGCCACGAGACCAGAATCGAGAGGGGGCGGACGACGACCGCCCACGAGGCCCCAGGCAAGGACAGCGAGGCCGAGGCCGGGGACACATTGAACAACAGGAATGGCAAATGGCCCTTGACGCGGCCCGGGGCTATCCCGCATGAAGTGACCGGGAGGGCAGAGTCCCCACTGACCCTCTGGTAGAAATCCGAGTGGGGACACAACTAATGAAGGCCCTATTAGACACAGGGGCCCAATGATCTGTCATCACCACTGCCATAGCCCCTCCCACGAAAGAAACCATACCGATTGTGGGAGCCTCTGGAAAGTCCCTCACTGCCCCGCTCCTCAAGGAACGCCATGTCCAAATCGGAGGGACGATGGTGTCTCATCAGTTCATACATATCCCCGAATGTCCAGTCCCCCTGATTGGCCGGGACCTACTGTGCAAGCTCCAAGCCACCTTACGATTCAAGGCTACGGGAGAAGTAGAAGCCCAGTTTGAAGACCGGCCAGTAACACTTATCTGCCCTGTACAAGAAGAATGGAGACTGCACGCCCCCTTATTCGCAGGCCCCGACGACTGCCGCTATTGCCAGGATACCCCTTTCGCACGGCAGAGAAGAACCCTCATGGCTGGGGTGCCCGGCGTGTGGGCAGAAGTGAACCCCGGCGGACTTGCTGTCAACGCCATCCCCATCTGGGTCGAACTCAAACCTAATGCCCAGATTGTCAACCAAGGACAGTACCACATCCCCTATGCAGCCCGACACAGTATGCAAACGCATCTACAGAAACTCCTTCAACAAGGGGTCCTCAAACCGGCCAGATCTGCTTGGAACACCCCACTGCTGCCCATTAAGAAGCCAGGAACATCAGAGTACAGACCCGTCCAGGACCTGAGGAAGGTCAACAACCAGGTGGCTGACATAGTTGCCCTCGTACCTAACCCTTACTCCATTCTAGCCCAAGTGCCAGCCCAAACCAAGTGGTATAGTGTCATTGATCTGAAGGATGCTTTCTTCTCCATCCCTCTTGCTGCCGATAGCCAGCAGTTGTTTGCCTTCACGTGGGAAGACTTACAGACTGGGAGTAAGCAGCAATACACATGGACCCGGCTCCCCCAGGGATTCAAGAATTCACCTACCCTCTTCGGTGACCAACTTGCCCAAGAAGATCTACCAGGACGAGTATGGGCCTGTCGTCCAGTACGTGGACGACCTGTTGGTAGCCCGGGAAAATGCACGGATTGTGCAGAAGCTACCCTTTACCTCTTGAAAACCTTGGAAGCTCAAGGGTACCGAGCCAGCCGAAAGAAGGCCCAGATATGTGAGATCGAAGTCGAGTATCTGGGATTTCGCCTCCGAGAAGGAACCCGAAGGCTCGGTACACCCCGTACCCAAGCTATTCGCAACCAACCCATTCCTGCCAATAAAAAGGAACTGCGTGCGCTACTAGGAGCAGCTGGATACTGCCGGATCTGGATCATTAACTTCGCTGTTTTGACCCAGGACCTGTACACCAAGCTGAAGGGACCTGAACTCAAGGGCCAGACCCTCCAGTGGGAGAAACACGAACTGAAGGCTCTCCAGGACCTCAAAGAGGCCCTCATGGCCCCACCAGCGCTCAGATTGCCAGATGTGACTAAACCGTTCCACTTGTTCGTCGATGAGAAGAAGGGATTGGCACTTGGGGTCCTCACCCAAATGGTTGGCACCTGGCAATGACCTGTAGCATACCTTTCCAAGGGCATGGACAACGTGGCAAGAGGTTGGCCGGGGTGTCTTCGAAGCATTGCGGCTGCATGCCTGTTGATACACGAGGCCAACAAGCTCACCTTTGGCCAGACGCTCCTTGTGACTACGCCCCATACCATCCGCGGCCTGCTCGAGAGTCTTGGGCCCCGATGGATGACTAACTCCCGACTAGTCAAGTACCAAGCCCTCCTGTGCGAGAACCCGGAGGTGCAAATCCAGGACACCACCAACTTAAACCCTGCTACCCTTCTCCCGGCCCCGGAACCACCATTTCATGACTGTGTAGAGGTAATGGCCACTGTACATTCTAGTAGACCTGACCTCAAAGACCAGCCCTGGCAGGGGGGAATCACCTTGTTCATGGACGGAAGTAGCCAAGTGATCAAAGGAATCCGGAAAGTTGGATATGCCGTCGTATCTGAGGATCATGTGATCGAAGCTATGGCCCTGCCACCCGGAACATCAGCTCAGAAAGCCGAATTGATCGCCCTCATCAGGGCTCTCCTCTGGGCAGAAGGAAAAATTGTGAATATTTACACTGACTCCAAGTATGCCTTCCTTACCCTCCAGGTACACGGTGGTGCCTTGTACCAAGAAAGAGGCTTCTTAACAGCTGAGGGAAAAGGGCTCGCAAATGCCACTGAGATCTGCCAACTACTCGAGGCTGTATGGAAACCAAAGAAAGTAGCTGTGATACATTGCAGGGCTCACACAGGCCGGACGGACCCCATTGCCCGGGGAAATCAGCGGGCGGATGATGCAGCAAAAAGGGCAAGTCAGCGCCCTCATTCCTCTGACCCCGTGCTTTTCGTCCATCTCCCCACAGAGGCCCCCATCTATGCCCCACAAGAAACAGAGTGGGCCTGGCAAGAGGGCCTGGAATCGCGCAATGGATGGTGGATACTACGGGATGGCCGAATATGGATACCCGAAGCCCTGGCCTGGACGGTGGTCAGGGAAGCCCACAACCGCACCCACCTGGGCAGAGACGCCTTGGGACGCTTGCTCGAGAAGACCTACTATGTCAACAAACTATCCCTCTGGACCAAGAATGCTTCCAGCCAATGCACAACTTGTGCCCGGAACAACCCACGGACAGGATCAGGTCCTGCTCCTGGTCACATCCTCCGGGGCACCAGCCCATTTCACATCTGCCAGATTGACTTCACGCACATGCCCCCGGCCCGGGGCTACAAGGCTGTCCTTGTGGCAGTGTGTACGTACACCGGATGGATTGAAGCCGTACCCACCAGGACGGAGATGGCTAGAGAAGTTACCTCCTTACTCATTCACCACATCTTGCCTCGATACGGGCTCCCTAAACAGATCAACTCTGATAATGGGCCTGCATTTGCCAGTGAAGTGACCCAGCAACTTAGTACTAGACTGGGCCTCGATTGGAAGCTACATTGTGCCTGGAGACCCCAGAGCAGCGGGGTAGTGGAGAGAGCCAACCGATCCCTGAAGAACCAGCTTGCTAAACTATGCCAAGAAGCCAAAGCCAAATGGCCCGACCTGCTCCCACTAGGTGCACACCGAAAGCTACAGGTCTTACCCCTTATGAGATGATGTACGCCAGGCCACCACCTCTGCCTTCCTTCCCCGACTCCTTGCAGATACAGGGTGAGAGTTCCCTAGTAAAACAGCTAAGGGCCTTACGCGAGGTAGTGCAGGACATCCAACAGAACACTGAGAGTGTAGGTCCCCTAGTTCTTACCAGCCCTACACACCAGTTTCGGGTGGGAGATGAAGTATGGGTGAAAGAATGGGACGAATCTGACTGCTTGAAGCCCAAGTGGAAGGGGCCCTCCCTTGTTCTCCTAACCACCCCAACCGCTGTTAAAATTGCAGGGAGCCCCGTGTGGATACACTGGACCAGGCTGAAGCCAGCTGCACCTACCGACGGCTCACCCAGAGTTTGGACTGCTCACAGCCACCCAGACGCTCCTCTGCGACTAACTCTGAAGAGGAAGTGAAACAGGTCCATGCCGAGTCAGAAGCTTAGCCCTTGGACATTCTGCGCCTTTGGTTCATTGTTTATTGGAGCTGTCATCTTAAGCCTCGTCCTCTTCCTGCTGCAACAACTCGGATACCTCTTCCCCCAACCATGATGTTCAAACTACTCTTCCTCCTCCACCTCAGCCCAGTCCCGGTGGAGCCGGCTGCCCTTAGTCTGAACTGTACCGAGTGTTTGCGCCTGGTGCGTCACCGAACGGCTGAAGGGTATAACCTAGTCACCACCCTCATTCACCAGTCTCAGCCCCCGGAGAAGGATTGTCATCCCCTTGCTTCATGTGTCATTACTACACCAGATGGTCCCCATCAGTTCTACAGATGCCTTGAGAATAAGAATCGCACTGTTTGCCATTCTCCCTCAGCCCCCAGATACTACAATGTTACCCTGAGTGTTGGTCTTCCTCAGTACCAGGTTCCATCGCATCGAGGGCGCATCATCACGTCGTCTACCGGGATCGAGGGAGATGGCATCCTATATTACGTTAACTCAACCCGCGTCCTTGTTGCCGGAGCACAGACTACGGCCACCCTCACCTTTGACGTTTGTGCTGCCATGGACAAGCATCCCTGGTCTCATAAGTGTGGCAGCCAAAGCTGGCGAAAGTCTTATGCTGACAACCACAAATATGTTTGTCCCCTTACCCTAGATTGGAGATATGGTTCCCCTTGGCCTTGGCTCCCATGTGCGGCAGACACTCGGACCTCCGGATGGAAGCGAGTATGCGCCTACACGGGAGGAGGATATCCCGGATGTACCGGCCTTGGCGAATTCCGTCGGGGTCCCGGCAACACTGTACTCCTGGATTGGTCTCTCAGAGGACATGGAACCCCCTGGAAAGAAACCTGGGGCCTCGGCATTGACGGCACCGGGTCGGATCCGCTTAGCTATATCACCATCTGCCAGAGCCTCGAAGAAAAGCCTCCCACGCACTATCAGACCACAGTCGTTGGGTTCCAGGAGGTATTCGATGAAATCGCTCGCGCAGTGGAAGTAGCTACTAAGTTTCCCGTTTCCCCTGAAGCCCGAAACATGTTCCTCAATCTGGCCGAGAACATTACCCTCTTCCTTGGAGTTACTAACTGTTTTGTCTGCGGTGGCACCGACATGGGTGAGCAATGGCCCTGGGAAGCGAAGGAAGTCCACCAGCATATGTGGGATGCCCTGAACACCACTAACATCACCTTTCCGCAACGTCCGCACCCTTATGAATGGGCACTGAGAACGAACATTATAAGCACTCTGTGTGCCAGCCGGGCCCCCTCGAAGCGATACTCTGTCCCCGTTGGAGACTCGGCCTGCACGGGAGTCATCCAGTACAATGGCAGCCAGACCGACGACCTACCCATACCGACGCCCATGTGGACTGAACCCACCCTGAACGCGACATGGACACACGGGGGTAACGCCTCCCTTAAATGGATAGCCCCGGAAGGCTACTATTACATATGCGGCCGCAGGGCCTACAAACAGCTCCCGGCCCGCTGGTTTGGTACCTGCCTCTTGGGCACAGTCCGACCCAGCTTCTTTCTTCTGCCCCTTCGGGTGGGCGAGACACTTGGTATTCCCCTCTACATGGAACAGGGGCCCGGGAACAGACGGAGACGGTCCACCCGCGACACCAAAGTCCGGATAGGAGATTGGAAGGACAACGAGTGGCCGCCGGAACGCATAATTCATTATTATGGTCCGGCCACCTGGGCTGAGGATGGCAGGTATGGATACCGCACCCCTGTCTATATGCTGAATCGCATCATCCGCCTGCAGGCAGTGCTTGAAATACTCACGAATGACTCAGCCCTTGCACTCAACGTCTTGGCACGACAGAACACCAAGCTGATCACCGCGGTTTACCAAAACCACCTTGCCCTTGATTACCTGTTGGCCCAGGAGGGCGGGGTGTGTGGCAAATTCAATCTCAGCAACTGTTGCCTGCGGATCGACGACCAGAGTCGCGTCATCAAGGATATCACCGACCGAATGGTGAAGCTGGCCCACGTCCCTGTTCAAACCTGGAACAGTGCCTGGGATTGGACTTCTTCCCTAACCGACTGGCTACCTACCTCTGGGAGCCTCAAGAGCATCTTTGTCATGGGGGGCCTGTTCTTGTTGTCCTGTTTATTAATACCCTTGTCTCTTCCCTTTGTTTTCAGATGTCTCCGTTCCACCATGGAAACTATTGCCGATCGGCGTGCAGCCGCCCACATCATGGCCCTCCAGATGTATTCCCCCATACCGCCATCCGATGTTGATGAAGCTGAAGTCTCTTCTCCCGAGGCGATCGACGGGCCGGCACCCTTGTGACAGCACAAGTCCGGCTACAAAGGGGGGGGGGGGAATCCACTAGGGACCCTCCGTCTCGACCCTGGCGAAGTAACCAACGGCTGCGCAAGGGCTTAGGGCTCTCTTATTGCCTCCTCTTGCTAACTGTCCGTGTCTCTCTCTTCCCTTTCAGGGCTCATGAAGGTGATACTCTCCACCGGAACGGATGTTTAAGTATCAAAAGGGGGGGTATTGTAGGAGTGGACAAGTGAACACTGGACACAGCCTGCAGCCATCACTAGACTGGCAGGACGACCTCAAGCTCTGTGCAGACTACTTATAGACTTTGCTCTGTGCATACAACTTATGGACTTTGCCTTCTTTGGGGCATACTCTATACTTGAATGTTTACTGAACACTTGCATCTTCTCGTATTGTGCCTTAACCACAAACTGTCAGCTCCTGCTAGCTAGATAGATAACTGTCTGAGACAGGATGCAGGTGCATAGATAAACAGCTTGTAACATTTAGTTGCCAAGGCTTGCACACAGAATTCAGCCTGCACGTAGATGCCACATGAATAGATAGCCTGTGAGGGTGTTGCCACCCCCATCCTGCGTCTCTGAGCCTAACGAGTCTTATCTCCTCTGTGAAAGAAGCATTGTATGATTATGTGTGTGTGTGTGCAAAACAGGATGATAAGTTTCGTTTTCTTTGCCAGTATTATTTCAGTATTATGACGTGTATATGTACTGTGAGAACTACAAGAACTACAAATGTTTACTGAGCATGTCATACTGTGACGTATAAGGGGCCTAATGCGCAGGCCCAGCAGGGAGGTATAAATGTGAGTGTCAGGTGATTTCTGACACACAGTATCCTGAGATTGAACTCAGTACTGTTCATTGCTAGCAATAAAGCTGCCTTATTTTCGGAACCATTTGCCTCTTGTCTCCTGATTTACTTAGCCGAAGATTCTGTTACAGTTGTGTGGCATCTTCCACTCTTGTATTGTTTCTGTTCTCTTTGTGGAAGATTTTTTTTTCCATTTTTTGAGTAATCCTAGATAAATCATATTACTATAATAATTCCATAACATCCACAGATCAATCCAGAGACGAGTGGGTTATGTCCCTCTACCAGCAGGTGGAGATAGAATGCTGGGGATCTGCTATAAGGTATCCTATGCAGCAGCCTTACTTTCAGTATTCTCTCTATCTGAGCAGGTGGATGGACATCGCTTGTGCAGCTCTGGTTTGGTGCTTGTTCCTGGTCTGTTCCCACAGGGTTCAGTCGAGCTGGGGGTCTTGGCGTGGATATGCCAGTCGGGGTACACCAGGTGGTGCCAGGTCCCTCCCTCCCTCCTCCCCCTCCCCCTGCATTACCTACCTGTAAGATCGGGGCCTGTGCTGTTCATTTGCCACACAGTCCCTAAACTCCTACCTCTTAAGAAAAAAAATGTGGGTCCAGTTATGTGTTGGTAGTGGCATGTGCCTGACTTCCATAGTTGCACCATTTCCTCTCACCCTTTGTTACCTGCGTTTCCTGTCTCTGGGCTGTCGGATTATAGGTCGGTATGGCATTGTTCTGTTTGTTGCTCAGAGCCATTCTGGCAGCTGCTCTGCCCTTTGTACAAAAAAACCCCAAACTTCTATTGCCGGCACCCAAGCGGTTGGAACCCTCTTGTGGTAGCCTCTGGCTCCCCTTGTGCCATTCTGGCTCTGGGCCCCATCCCGCGTTGTTCAGCTGTTACTTCAGCAAGATTCTTTCTTTTTGGCGGGCTGCGCTCTGGTGGCACGCTCCATCTTGGAGCAGTGCTTGTTACAGAACGCAGACCTCGGCTCTCTTTAGTCCTGGCCACATGCCACCCTCGCTGGTGCACTGGGAGTGCATGTGTGCTTCTTTTCCATGCTATCCTTGTCAGCCCCATGCTATTGCCGAGATAATGGCATTTGGTGACACCCCTTTCCGCTGCACCTTGTTGGGGAATTCCTTTATCCGCAATGTTTAAAAAAAAAAAAGAAAGAACAAGACATCAAATTTGGCCGTGGGGATTGGTGGTCGCGCTGTCTTCCTGTGGTTGTTGGTGATATGGGATTTTGGGCGGTCCACATTTCTCTTGGTTCCCTTTGGTGGGAGAACCTACCCTTGGGGGTTCCGGCCTGTCTAGGTCCTTGGATGCATTCATCTGTGGCTGGAGAGTCGTGGCCTGCACTTCCATTTTAGTGGCAGAGGTTAAAAAAAAAAAATGATGCTCTTAACGGCTGTTCTGCGGCTGATGAGCCCAGTGGCTGGAGGAGTGCTGTCTCTTCCTTCGAGTTCTGAGGGCTTGTTTGTTAGTAGATGCTGCTCCCCTGTGGCTGTGTGGACCTCCTTTGATTTGGAGCCCTTTGCAGGGTCTTCCTGTTCCTGACTTTCCGGGTTGACAGCAGGGGCACAGGCTTCACCCTGGGTCTCCCGAGACAGAGGGTAGGTCTGCCTTTTGGCCCTAGGCTCTGCCTAGGTCTTCCTCCGTTTGTTGGAGTGCTGGATTATTTCTGGGGAGTTTTTGTTGTTTATGCCTATTGCCGAACTCCTCGCAAAAAACACCCAAACAAATCGGGGACCATGCTAGAGCGCTATGTTTTAAGACTCTCACAGCTGCATTGGTCTTGCATGTCCCACATCTCTCTATATAAAACACACCTCCAACGTTCTAATGAAGCCTCCACAAGTCCTAACGTTCTAAATATGTGGTGGTGTAGATCAAAATTTGCCCATGAGTGTTTGCCCCACCCTCGCATCCATCGTGATGACATCAAAACGTGACGTCACAACGTCACACGCTTTGCGAAATGAAACAATGGAGGAGAATGAGCAAAACACACGGTCAAGATTCAGGCAGCCATGTGGGGAGTTGCAGTGCAGCGCGAGTGGGAGAGGGGAGGACAGACAGGCGCAGGAGGGCTGCAGGGCCGTCGGAGAAAAGAGGGGGACAGCTGTTCGCTGGAAAGGGGGTTGGCAATGCTGTTGCGGGGCACAGAGAGACAGGAACGGAGATTTTAACAGCCGCACTGGGGAGACGGTTAGGAGGAAGGGAAACGGGAGGGAGGGAAAGTGGGTGTGCGTGTAAGAGCTGGTAGCTCAGCGGCAGCGGGGTGGGGGCAAAGAGGAGGAGGTGGCTTCCGCCGGTATCTCTCACTCTCCCCCGGGCCACAACTGACAACGCCACACAGCAGTGGCAGTGACGCACAGTGACCGGCACGCAGCCTCCCAATGACGTGACCATGTGTGCGCTGGCTCGGCCGAAATCTGCCAGCCCCTCACGTGCCGCTGGCTGCGCCGTGCCGTTCCGCGCCGCGCTGCTAGCGATCTCTGCTGTTGGTTATCTCCGCGAGCTGAGCAGCGGTCATGGGATACTGAAGCAGACAGGGCTTGCAACCCTTTTCTTGCAAATGTCAGGGCACTAAGAGGCATAGGTAGCAAGCTGTACATTAACAGCCCTGCGTTGTACATTTAAACATGTGCTTCTGTTTTAAATAGTATGCAAATAAAGATGTGTGCAGACACGGGACCATGCAAGTCACCATGGAAACATGCACATCCTTCCAGGTGTGAGTTGGACGTAAGCTCAATGTTATGGGGGAGAATTCTAGAGAAACTTTGGTGAGGTTGTATGTATATTCGTTATGAACATTGCAATGCTGTTTTGATACTGCCGAGCGGGGAAGGAGCAGAATCAGACGGATGGGAACAGGTGGCAGGGGGGGTCAAGGGAGGGGTTTCTGGAACTAACACAGGGGAGGAAAGGGGGAAAGGGAGATGGGGGGGAAAGGAGGGAGGGAGGAGGGGGGGGAAAGGGAAGAGTGGGGGGGGAAGGGAGAATGGGGGGGAACACACTCTACCTCTGTCACACACACACTGTATCTGCGTGAAACACAGTCTCTCTCACACTCACTGTGTCTCACATATGCACTCGCACACAGTCATTCTGAAAGACACACACTCACTCACAGATACACAAGCACCCAGTCTCAATCTCTCTCTGACACACAATCGCACGGTCACTCTCTCTCTCTCTCTCACAGTCACTCTCACACACACTCTCAGTCAAACATACACACTACGAGGAAAACCTGGCTAGCGCCCGTTTCATTTGTTTCCGAAACGGGCCTTTTTTTTACTAGTGTTTCATATTGCTGCTTTCAGCTTCTTTGGCTCTTGGGCGTTCTCCCTTAGGTAGGGATTTGCAGCACTGATCTTTTTTTGTTTTTATCACTGGGCTGCAGTAACACTGGTTACCTGGGGCACTTAGCCCTTTGTGTTCCTCTCCCAGCGGTTTCCTCTGGAATTTGCTACAGTCCTCAGGGCTGTTGACGTTGCCCTCTTAGGTTCCACATGGATTCATTACCTTTTTTTCCCTTGGCTATGTTTCTGTGTAGGGGAAGCTATAATCTCAGTAACACGATTTTGTATTTAGTGCATCAGTCTATTTTGGGCTGTGGGGGTTCAGAATCCTAATTTTCTTTGTGATGCAGGAGATTGAGTATTGGCAACCTCCTCATATGCTTGTATTGCTTTGGTATTGCAGCCTGCTCACTTGATCACCACAGACTGCTCAAAGACTAATATACTACAGATTCTCTTAGATTCGTATTGGGTAAATTAAACTCTTTATTTGCACTTTAATTGGAGAGTGTATAAGCCATTATTGTTCCAACTACACAATGATTAAGAAATACACACACTAATCCAGTACATTACTAAAGGAAGGCTATAGAAAAGTAAAATAAGAAAGATTATATTTATATATATATATATATATATATATATATACACACACATACATACATCATCACCACTGGTCAGGAATTAGATCATTCAGGCCCTTATCTCATCAGCTGGGAGGCCGGTTGCAGCGAAAGCCCGAAGTCTCCATATGACCAGGAACAAGTCTTTTCTGCACGATGTGTCCATCCACAGAATGAGCCCCAAGGCTCTACTACAAAAAAAAACCCTTTTTATTAAGCTAAAACTTATCCAGGAATGTACATGAGTTTTCAGTAATATGCTCTCAGTTCAGGTAAACAAACCACTGTTTATCTCCCAAACCTCAAGCATACCCTGCCTCCCTCCTGCACAAGCTGGCTTCAGAGGCATTCCATCCTGTTCTTGAGAGGTTCTTTATCTCATATATTGTTCTTGAGTCTGCCTTATCTCATACATTGTTCTTGAGATGTGCCTTACATTCCAGCCTGTTCTTTGAGATGTACCAGGAAAGTCACTTTTGGGTCAAAGACAGAAGATTTTAAAAATGTATTATCGATTAAAGCAAGACTGAAAAGCAATTTTTAATATTTTCCATCACAATGCTATACAGTGACATTCTTTTCTGGCTTCCAGCTAGCTACCCTGTATCCTGCACAGTGCCTTGGCAAGTCTTTCTCTCTCTTTTGCTTCCTTAAGGGTAGTACCTTGGTAGGTAGCAGCGCCTTCTGGACTGTGACTGCCAGCTTCTTACAGACTCTGGTCTGGAGGTACACTTTACTTTTACGTCCCTCACCTGTACGACGCTTCTCCCGGCTAGGACGAGGATCGGTCTTGGGAAGGTCTGTTTCGGTTTCCTAAGTCTGGCAGCCGTCATCTGACTTAGAGCAATGGTACAGCCATCTTGGATAGATCATATCCCAGGAAGCCATGTTGGACTAACGAGGACAGGAAGGAAGCCCATATTTGGTTCTTAGAGCTCTGCTGATGGGGGCAGCCATCTTGGTTCAGCTGCATATGCTTTAGCCTAATTCCTCCTCTACTTAAGGCACTGCCTCCAGCCCTTCAGTGCTTCGGCTTCTGCTGCGCAGAGGTTGTGGTCTGCATCCGTGTTCCTTTCCTGATTCCTGAGTGTCCTGTGTTTTGACCTTGGCTTGTTTCCTGACCTCGCGTTGTGTTGCTGCTTGCCTTTTGACCCTGGACTGTGTTTGGACTAATCTCAGCTTTACTGTTTTCCTGGCTCATGGACTGTGTCTGTTGACTACCTGTCTGGTCGGTGGTCATGCAACTCCGCCGGTTCCGGAAGTCCTGCCGGCCGCTTGAACCCAGGGGCTCAACTCCAGGGGAATAGTGGCTAAGTGCAGGTGAAGCAAGGGGTTGTCTGGCTGCTTGACCGAGTGCGGGCATCTTCGCCGTGCTCAGTCGGGGCACAAGGGCTCACACGCCAGTCATAACATTTACGCTGTGATCTGGTAGCATCCATAGGGGTTTATTGTGGCATTCCTGTAGCTCGGTTTGCCAGCACCTTGGTAACCTGTGTGGCAGAATTTTCTAAAGTATGGGTGCCACCTTTTTGCAGACTTAGTTGAGCGGTACGGCTCTCACCATAGTGGGGTAGCATCCTGATTGTACTCCCTTTAGTGCTTATGTCAGCTTCCAGTAGGCTGTTTCTGAGCAGCTTCCTGGGAACATACTAGTGACCGTATTGTGACAACTTGTGGTCTGTGTTGTGGCAGCATGATTTCACAACGTGGCACGGTAGCAGCTTCCTGCTAGCTGAATGGCCAGCATACTTGGTCTTCGCTTATTGATGTTATGCTGGTAGGCTTCAACGACTGCATTGCTCCGTCTTTGGATGTCGAACATGGCTTCATCTTTGGACGAGCCTTGTCCAGTGTTTGGATTTTGGTCGGTGCTTTGCCTCTGGACGTTGAGCCTGGCGCAGTTTTATCTTGCTCATTCGCTGGGGGCCAAGCCTTGCTCAGTCACAGGTTGTGAGTCTTGCTCCATCTTTGGCTTTCGCGCTTTGCTCTGCATCTCCTTGCCCTGTCTCAATTTCCATGCCTTGCACCTCTCGGTACATCGAACCTTGCTCCATCCCTGGCTGCTGAGCCTTGACCCGCTTATGGGTGGCGGGCCTCTGCGGGTTGCACCCTCCTCACGTGGTGGCACATGGCTCCGTTGCTGGGTTCTGGGTCGAGCAACTTTTCTAGAAGTGGCTACCGAACTTCGCTCCACTTTGGACTCACGGTCTTGCTCTGGCTCTATCTCATAGGGTCAAGCCTTGCTTCGTCCCTGGGTGTCGACTGGCGTTCCATCTCGGAATGCTTAGCCTTGCGCCTTTTCTGGAGTTCGGGCATTGCTCAGTTGCTTTCAGTGGTACCTGACCCATTTTGGCAGGTTGCTTTTTGCTCCATTTTCTGGGAGTCAAGCTTTGCTCCGCCGCTGACTCTCAAACCTTCCCCATCTCTGGTGGTCAAGGCTTGTTCTGCTGCATAGGGCTCCTTTCTGGCGCCTCAGCCTGGCTCCATCTTTGGCACTTGGGCCGGGCTCCCTCTTGACCTGTCATGTCTGGATTCATGTTGGGCTATCGCATCTGATTCCTCTGTTGGGTCCTGCTCAATCTCTGGCAGGTGCACCTAGCCTTCTTGCAGCAGGTCACACTGGAGGCCATCTCTAGTTATCTGTCTGGCTTTGGGCTGTGAGTTGCCCTGCTTTCGAGTCTACGCCTTTGGCAGGTAAGCCGGGTATTCTTCCTGACAGTTATCTATTTATTTATTTATTGCATTTGTATCCCACATTTTCCCACCATTTTGCAGGCTCAATGTGGCTTAACATTATGCCATAATGGCGATCGCCATTTCCGGATTGAGAAATACAAAATAGTATTCATTAAAGTTAAAAAATGTTGAAGTAACTTATAAAGTATGTTGGATAGACAGTTCATTTCAGGCAAGGGAAATAAGGGGGTGATGCGTTAATGTTCATTGGTGAAAATTGATTGAAGCGATCAGGTGTAGAGAATTCGGTTTTATCTGGTTTGGTAGAGTTATGGTGGTAGGTCATTTATGATAGCTCATTATGATATACCTTTTTGAACAGGTTGGTCTTTCCGGAAGGCTGTTAGGTCGTGCACTGTTTTTAAGGCCTGTGGTAGTGCATTCCATAGTTGTGTGCTAATGTAGGAGAAGCTAGATGCATATATTGTTTTATATTTAAGTTCTTTGCAACTGGGGTAGTGGAGGTTCAAGAATATGCATGCTGATCTTTTTGTGTTCCTGGTTGGTAAGTCTATGAGGTCTGACATATATACCAGAGCCTCGCCATGAATGATTTTATGAACCAGGGTACAGATTTTGATTGCAGTTCGTTCTTTCAGTGGGAGCCAGTGTAAGTTTTCTCTTAGGGGTTTGGAGCTTTTGTATTTCACTTTTCCAAATATGAGTCTGGCTGCATTGTTTTGGGCAGTTCAGAGTTTCTTAATGATTTGTTCTTTGCATCTGGCGTAAATGGCATTACAATAATCCAAGTGGCTTAACACCATTGATTGTACCAGGCTGCGGAATATATCCCTTGGGAAGAAAAGTTTAACTCTTTTGAGTTTCCACATTGCATGGAACATTTTCTTTGTTATATTTTTTGTGTGGCTTTCTAGTGAGAGATTTCGGTCAATTGTAACTCCCAGAAGTTTCAGGCTGTCCGAAACAGGAAGGGTGTAGTCTTGGGTGTTTATAGTGGTTTGTTTGATCGTGTTATATTGTGATGAGAGGATAAGACATTGTTTTTTTTTTCTGAGTTGAGCTTTAGTTGGAATGCATCCGCCCATGAGTTCATTATATTTGGAGGCTGTGTTTAATTTCATTAGTAATTTCTGTTAGATCATGTTTGAACGGGATGTAGATCGTGACATCGTCTGCATAGATGTATGGATTGAGGCCTTGGTTAGATAGTGATTTGGCCAGTAGCATCATTATTAGGTTGAAAAGTGTTGGTGATAGCGGCGAACCTTGGGGTACTCCACATTCAGGTTTCCATGGACATGATGTAATCGAGTTTGATGTCACTTGGTATGTTCTTGCAGTTAGGAAGCCATTGATCCAACTCAACACGTTTCCTCCAATCCTGAAGTACTCTAGGATGTTCAATAATAATTTAAGGCTAACCATGTCGAACGCCCTGGACATGTCGAATTGTAAGAGGAGAACACTGTTGCCAGTTGCAATTGTTTGTTTAAATTATGTCAAACCTGGTACTGTTTCTGGTTGGCCTGCTCTGCTGCTGTGGCTGCTGTTCCTTGCTTGGCTCTGGCTGGCACAGCATTCGTTGCCTCGGTCTGTTGAGTCTGACCTAGTCGCTAGCTCTCGATCCTGGTCAGGCTTTGCTCTGTCACTGGCTGTTGAACTTTACTCTTTTGCAGTCTGGCGCAACTTTTCTGCTGCTGGAGGCCAGATTCTCTTCTACGGTTTGGGACTCCAGTGTAGTTCTGTCTCGGTAAGTTGAGACTTCCTTCATTTCTGGGCGTCGGCCTTCCTTGTTCTTTTGTTGGGAGGTCTTGTGCCTGCTTTGGTTGTAGAGTCTTCTTCCTTATGGTGGTTGAGCCTGCCCTCCTTTCGGCTGTGGTCAGAGCCACTTCTCTTGGCACTGGAGGGAGGTTCTGGCGCTTTCTTGTGATGGCAAGTTCTCTTGGGGTCTCGCAGCTCTTCCTGTCCCTGTTTCTGAGGGCTAGCAGGACAGTGCCTCTCGGTGCTTCTTCTGGCTCTACGGTCCCACTCCACTTGCGGACTGCTCTGGATTGATCTGTGGGACGCTATGGAAGGTAAAATGAGTCCTTACCTGATAATTTTCTTTTCTTTCCATTAGTCCCAACAGATCAGTCCAAAGGCCCGTCCTTTGTTGTTCTTTAGGAGGACATACACACACTATGTCATTCTTTTTAGATTTGGATTCAAATTATTGGAGCTGTTGTTTGTCTCCTCTGGACGTCTCTTCAATGGAAGGATAGTACGGGAGTAAGACCTGTTTTAAATGCTAGTCTTTTTACCACCATTCCAAATTACCCAAATTACTATGTACCAACCACCCACAATTTGAGGTGATAAAAGACTAAGGAAGGCCACGTATGAGAAAAGCAATTTAGTTTATTTACTTACCAAAGTACAGATATAAAGGTACAGATATAATCAATATTTTCTCCTGGGAGAATCAGTGCAGCTGCACATAGAAACATGACGGCAGATAAAGGCCATATGACCCATCCAGTCTGCCCATCCTCTGTAACCCCTAATTCTTCCTGTTCCTAAGTGATCCCACATGCTTATCCCATGCCTTTTTAAATTCTGGAACAGTCCTAGACTCCACCACCGCCACCGGGAGGCCATTCCACGCCTCCACCACCCTTTCTGTGAAATAATACTTCCTTAGGTTACTCCTAAGCCTATTCCCTCTTAACTTTGTCATATGCCCCCTCATTCCAGAGTTCTCCTTCATTTGAAAAAGGCTCTCTTCCTGTACATAAATGCCCTTGAGATATTTAAACGTTTCTATCATGTCTCCTCTCTCCCTCCTCTCTTCCAGCGTATACATGTTGAGGTTCATAAGCCTGTCCCTATAATTTTTGCATTCAAGACCGCTTACTAATTTTGTAGCCGCCCTCTGGACCGACTCCATCCTGTTTATATCTTTCCATAGGTGCAGTCTCCAGAACTGCAAGCAGTACTCCAAATGAGGCCTCACCAGAGTCTTATACAACGGCACTATCACCTCCTTTTTTTCTGCTGGGCATGCGTCTCTTTATGCACCCAAGCATCCTTCTGGCTTTGGCCCTCGTTTTTTCTACCTGTTTGAAAGCTTTAAGGTCATCAGACACAATCACCCCCAAGTCCCGCTCTTCCTTCGCACACTGAAGCACTTCACCCCCTATACTGTACCGTTCCCTCGGATTTTTGCGACCCAAGTGCATGACCCTGCATTTTTTGGGATTAAACCTTAGTTGCCAGATATTGGTCCATTCCTCTAGCTTTGCTAGGTCCTTCCTCATGTCATTCACACCCTCCAGTGTGTCCACCCTGTTGCAGAGTTTATTATCATCCGCAAAAACACAAACCTTATCAGACAGCCCTTCCGCAATCAGGATTCCGATCCCACCTTAGTACCGAAACTGTCCTAGTCACTCTCCTGGCCAAATTCAAACAGGAAATAGCCATAGGTAAAAGCGTACTTCTCCTTCAATTCGACATGTCAAGCGCATTCGACATGGTAAACCATAATATACTACTAAGACTCTTTGGCTACTTCGGGATTGTTGGAAATGTACTCAATTGGATCAAGGGCTTTCTAACTACCAGAACATACCAAGTAAAATCAAATTCAAACATTTCACCACTGTGGAAAGCAGCCTGTGGAGTACCTCAAGGATCACCATTATCACCAATACTCTTAAACATGATGATGATCCCACTGGCAAAGTCCTTATCCAATCGAGGCCTTAACCCATTCATCTATGCAGATGATGTTACAATCTACATTCCCTTCAGACTTGCCTTGACTGAAATAACCAATGAAATCAACGATGGCCTGAACACCATGGACTCTTGGGCAAACTCATTCCAAATGAAACTGAACACTGAAAAAACACATTGCCTTATCCTCTCACTTCAACATAACAGCTACAAACCTGCAACCATAAACACCCCAGGACACACACTGCCCATTTCAGACAGCCTAAAAATACTCGGAGTCACAATCGACCGCAACCTTACTCTCGAGAGCCAAGTAAAAACTGTAATAAAGAAAATGTTCTACTCAATGTGGAAACTCAAACGAATAAAACCTTTCTTCCTGTGGGATACCTTTCGTAAACTAACACAATCAATGGTCCTAAGCCATGCAGATTACTGCAACAGAATCTATGCGGGGTGTAAAGAACAACTCACAAAAAGCTCCAGACCGCCCAAAACACAGCAGCTAGACTGATATATGGTAAAAAAAAACACGATTCAAAAGTGCTAAACCCCTTTGAGAAAAGCTGCACTGGCTCCCAGTCAAAGAACGGATCATCTTCAAAATCTGCACATTGGTCCACAAAATCATCTATGGCGTAGTCCCAGGATACATGACAGACCTCATAGATCTACCAACTAGAAGCAGACTCGGATCAGCATGATCATACTTAAACCTACGTTACCCAAACTGTAAAGGGCTAAAATACAAAACAACTTATGCATCTAGCTTCTCTTACATAAGCACACAACTACGGAATGGACTCCCATATGCAGTGAAAACAATACATGACCATCTAAACTTCAGGAAATCATTAAAAACCCACCTTTTCAAAAAAGCTTATCCCACCGATCCAACATAAATCCTCACACCCAGCAACACAAGATAATCAATGTTCGTACTGGACAATTTACTTTCCTCTTTCCCCTCGACCCCAGGATGCCTGATTCACTTCTACCTCATTTGACCTCAACACAATCTTGTATTTCTTATCAACCGAAATGGCAAATGCCTTTACGGTACTTTGTAAGCCACATTGAGCCTGCAAATAGGTGGGAAAATGTGGGGTATAAATGTAACAAAATAAAATATCGCTCACAAAGATGTTAAAAAGAGCCGGCCCTAGGACTGATCCCTGCGATACTCCACTAACGACATCCTTTTCTTCAGAGCAAGCTCCATTTACCACCACCCTGTCTCCTACCATTCAACCAAGTTTTAACCCAATCAGTTACTCTAGGTCCCATACTGAGGGCACTGAATTTATTTATCAGTTGCCTGTGTGGAACCGTGTTAAAAGCTTTGCTGATAACCAAGTATACCACATCACATCCAATTGTTTGGTCACCCAGTCGAAGAAGACAGATTCGTCTGACACGACCTGCCACTAGTGAAGCCATGCTGCCTCGGGTCCCGCATTCCATGTAGTTCAAGAAAACTCACAATCCTCCTCTTTAGAAGTGTTTCTATTAGCTTACTCACCACCGAGGTCAGACTGACAGGTCTGTAATTCCCAACCTCCTCCTTCCACTGTTGTGCAAAGGAACCACATCCGCCCTTCTCCAGTCCACCGGGACCACTCCAGTTTCTAAGGAAGCATTGAAGAGGTCCGTCAGTGGAGCTGACAGAACTTCTCCGAGTTCCTTAAGCACCCTTGGGTGTACCCCATCAGGCCCCATCACTCTGTCTACTTTTAGTTTGGCAAGCTCCTCACGAACACAGTCCTATGTAAACGGGTCTTGGTCTACTATACATCCATCACCTTTAGCCTTTGTTTTCTGCAGCCCTACCCCTGGTCTTTCATTCATGAACACAGAGCTAAAATAATCATTAAGCAGTTCAGCTTTATCCTTATCATCTTCCACATATTTCTCTCCCTCAGCTTTGAGCCTCACAATGCTATTATGGCACTTCCTCTTGTCACTTAAGTGTTTTCTGCCACTGTCTGTCCGAAGTAATACTGTGCTTCAACGGTTTATATATCCTTTATGTTAAACAATGCTTCACATAAGTTCAACAAATTATCTTCCTCAAAGATCATTCTGTTTTCCTTCAACTGCCAAACCACATTACTCACTTCCCATGCTTGTTTGCAAGGAAGAATGTCTTATCAGATCATGAGTCCCCAGCTCACATAGCTTAAACCTTTTTACCTTGTTTCAAAGTGCCCTTTCCTTCTGTTTCAAGATGCATACCTGTGCTCATTATTTACAGACCGCGGCTGTTTGGCCACAGAGCCGCTGGTTCTCTCCCTGTTTGTGACAGAGGCAGGCATTTGATGCATGGTATCCTGATTTCCTCACTGCTTTGGTATCGATCATACTGAAAGTGAGGTTGCTGCATAGGATACCTTAATGCAGAGCTCTAGCATTCTCTCTATCTCCACCTGCTGGTAGAGGGACATAAGCCACTCATCTCTGGATTGCTTTGTTGGGACTAATGGAAAAAAAATTATCAGGTAAAGACTAATTTTACTATCCCTGTCAGGACCATAGATTGCAAAACTGTCCTAAAGTCTGTGGGGCTGATAGTCAGAGTGCAGGAGTTAGACTGGCTGCCTCCTGCAGTCGCTCTGAGCCTAGATATTCAATGCCAGGCTGTTTCCGGTGACCGGCAGTGAATATCCAGTTTATTTTTGGCCAGTATAAACATAACTGGCCAAGTCAATATCCTTGCCCTTCCTCCTTTGGTGGAACTGGCTTGACTACATGGGCCTTCAGAAGGGCTGAGAGTTTCTCTGAAAGTATTTGCTTGTGCTGAGAGGTGACATAATGAGCTCTCGATGGGCAATTTGGAGGTTTCAGATGCCAATGTGTAGGGTGTATCTGAGACGGACTATTTGGAGAACCAACTGGTTGAAGAATATAAGGGGGGCACTTTTGGTGGAAAATCTTCAGCCTCCCCCAACCGTCAAGTCATCCGGGACAGACACTTTGATAGCGGCTATGCTCTGCTGGAGCCAGTCAAAAGCTCGTCCCTTGCTTTGACTGGGGAGCAGCAGGGGCCTTAGGCGTATGCGGTTGTTGAGAGCGAACGCACTGGTGTTGAGCCTGAGCAGGCTGGCGAGAGGCGGTGGCGTACCTACGTCTCTGGGAATAGTAGGCACCCCTTCTCGACTTGCCAAAAGACCTCCTAGATGAGGAGGCTGATTAGAGAGCTGCATGGGAGCGGGGTTTGCGGGAATCCTGCGGAACCCATGAGATTCCCGCGGGGACGGAAGCAGTTCTGTGGGGTTCCTGTGGGGCCGGAAGCAGTTCCTGTGGGGACGGAAGCAGTTCCTGCGGGGACGGAAGCAGTTCCTGCGGGGTTTCCATGGAAGTGTATGCTGCACTTGGGCCAGCCTCTCACCTACCGAGTACAAAGTTCTTTGAGTTCTGTCTCCTCTTCCTTTTCCTTGCTTTAACAGCGCAGAAAGTCTCCATTAAGGAGGTGGTAGAGACACAAATGGTGATAAAATTGAAAAAGGCATGGGATGAACACAGAGGATCTCTAATTAGAAAATGGAAGTTATAAAAAACCTAAGCTTAAATGGCTGCATGTGTGTGGATGTGTCATGTGACGCTTAGATGGCGACTCTGGCTGTGATGAACTAGGACCGATACCAGGCAGACTTGTATTGTCTATAACTCATATATGGCAATCTGGTTTAGGATGGGCTGGAAAGGGCTTAGACAGCAACTTTAGTGGCTGGAACATGAGGTCAGTGCTGGACACACTTTTACAGTCTGTGTCCTGCAACCTGCAAGTGAGAAGATGAATAGGCTGGAGTGGGCTTCGAGAGCAACTCCAGCAGTTGGAACATAAAGATAGGGCCAGGCGGACTTCTATGGTCTATGTCCCAGAAACGTCACAGAAAGACCATAATCAAGTATGTAATATTACATTAATTGTTGATCATGAATTGATAATGAGTGTGACTATTGGGCAGACTGGATGGACCGTTCAGGTTTTTAATCTGCTGTCATTTACTATGTTACTATTAATCCTCTCTGCTCCCGGGCTGATGCGCAGACCTCAGCTCTGACATAAGCATGAGCATCAGATGTCACCTGACCTACTGACGCATGCAAGTTGAGTGGGGTACCAGCTTGCGTGACAGTTGACACTGGCATCGGAGGCTGCACCGCAGGCTGAGGGCCAAGTGGGGCTGCAACGGGTGGCAGGATAGGTGCAAACACCCTCAGTGCCGATGCACACCATTGCAAGAGACCATTCAGCAGCTCGAGAAGCAAGGCCTGGATACACTTTTTGAGGGCTGACACCGGGAAAGGTTGGAGTGCCAGCTCCAAGACAGGCTGCACAACTGATGGGGCCGAGGAGGGAGCTGGGTCCTGGTTGCTAGGGGACTGATGCATCAGCACCTCCTGGATGGGGAGTGGTCCTTTCGACGATGATGCTTCTCAGGTGCCAAATCCTTTGATGTCCCAGGGGCCCTGCACAGCAGTTGTTGTCTAGACATGTGAAGATCCACTCGATGCACTACTGTTCCCAGTGTCAAGAGGCCCAGTAGCAGCAATGCGGACCGATGCTCCCGTTGCTGGTGTAGACCTCAACGTCGATGCCAATGTAGAGGAATTGGACATGAATCCAAAATACCTCTTGTGATGAACCTCTTTGGCAACCTGGGTCCTTTTTGTTCATCCAAAGATAAAGGACACAGCAGGGCTATGGTCGGACCCTAAACACTGAAGACACCAAGAATGGGTGTCATTCCAGAGATGGTCCAATTGCACTGGGTACAATGCTTGAAACCACTGGGAACTTGAGTGGACATGGATGGGAAAACCTCTGCAGCCAAATCAAATGAAGTGATGGTGCCTGAAAAAAGGAGCAAGGGAGAAACCCAGCTGAAGTCAAGGCCTAATGGCCTAAAGATGCAGAAAATAAAGGAAATTTAAAACTTGGAAAAAATTGAACTAAGAATATATGGGGGGGGGGGGGGGGGGGGAGAGACCTAAGCACGTGCACACTGAAAGAAGGCAAAAACAAACATGCCGAGAGGCACCCAAAAAAGCTCTTTTTTTTTTGGACCAGACATGAAAGGATGCCACAAAAGCAGCTTCTCCTCACCGTGGTAGAAAAATAACGGTGGTAATTGCACACTCTCGGCGGGCGGGAAGGCACTCGCGCATGCACGGTGATGTGACTCTCGTGCTCCATAAAACTCTGTTTATGCTTGTTAGATGCTCTGGACCGGGCAACATGGGGTCGTACTACCCAACTGTGAGAATTTATGGCCTGCTTATCCTCGGCGAATCCAGGGCTCTCCAGCTTTTCTCTTATACACACTAGAAAACAAGTGATTGGTCTGCTTGAACTCATCACTTGTCATATCCTTCCTACACATACTAGTGCTTCCTAGTCTGGACATCCCACCAATCCTGGGCCTAAGTCCAATTTATATAACCTGTTTATGAGGTTAGATACAGTTCAGTGAGGAGATTAAGTACAATTCAGTTCTCCTGAAATGTCCCTTCCATCACTGGCCTATTACAACTGGACAAGAGTTTTTTGCCTTGCAAATTGGGAATGTGTTTACCAGCTCTCTCTCAAGCAGAAGAAGCTGTAAGATTTTCAGTCACATGAAATCTTGATAATCACAGTAGCTTGAAAGGATCATACAACAGAACAGCAGAGGAGATATGCTGCAGACTAACTCTTACAGATCCAATGGAGAGAGAATGGGAGGATTAGAGAACAAGGCAAGCGAATAGAAAGAGTCCCATAAAACGCAGGGAACTAGATCTGTGCTCTAAAGGAACCTTTACAGGGAGCTACATCTGCCTCCATGCAAATGGGGGATAGAACACAGGATATCCACAATGAATACTCATGAGAGATATTTTATATGTATTGTATACTTGTTAGAATTTTTTTCTATTGGCAAAGACCACTTGACTGACTCAGAAGTTAGAACTTGGTCCAATAGCGAACAATTTGAGTCTCGGAAATTGCAGGACAAGCTGCAATCCAGTGCATAAACACAGTTGTCTAGAGTACTTCCCTGTGATTTTTAGAGGTGCCCAAATAGCAAGCACTACAGAAGAAAACAATCTAGCCCACATCATGGGAAAGGAGCAGAAACAAAAAAAAATCATATCTCAGAGCTTCTTTTACAAAGCCGCACTAGCGATTCTCGCACGGCAAATGAGAGGAAGCCCATTGAAATTGAATGGGCTGCTTCTCATTTGCCGCACCAGAAATCACTAGCGTGGTTTAGGAAAAGAGGCCCTTAGAGTGAAAAAGGAAAAAAAAAAAGAACTAACTGGATGATAAGGCATTGGTAATATATGCCACCTTTGATCTCATAGCTTAATTTCCCTATCTATTGTCTTTCCAACTGAACTGGTTAAAAAAAAAAACCCTAATTGACACCTAACAAGATAATTAAACATTTGGATGGAAATTTCAATAAAAAAGTAGCTCCTGTAGCAATAACTCTAGGTTTCAAAATAAGAAATTGCTTATGCCTCATTTGAGTAGCTTTAGAAATATCAGGAAACATCTGAATTTTCCCTCCACAAAGAAGGAAATCTTTCTTTCTAAAACAAGTCCGTATAATAAGCACCTTATCCTGTTCTGAAGAAAAAGACACCTAAAGTGTAGATCTTGAGGGGATATCATCTTGTGAAGATTCTAAAAAGGTAGTTAAATTATCCATATCATTAACCTTAGAGGATAAAACCTCAATTTCTGCACCCTCTTGGGTTCTTGTAGGCAAATAACATTTATTTAAAGAAATTGTTTCAGCATTGACATATTTTCCTTGAAATATTTTCTCAGCAAAATCTCTGCAGATATCAATGAACATATTGGAAAATTCAAAAATCTCAAATTAGTAATTTTAAGTTGATCTTCTAACCTATTAATCTGCCTATGCAGATACAAACTATGTTTAATTCCAAATGACTCAGTTTGCTGTAGAACACCAAGTTGAGATTCAAACTTTTAACAGAATTATCAAACTGTACATTTTTCCAAGTCCTCCACCTTAGAGACAGACCACTTGCTGGGAAAAAAACAGAACTGTTGAACAAGACCTTTAAGCAGGGACTCAGTTCGCTTAACCAAACATCAAATCAAGTCACTTGTGAATCTTCAATGTCCTCAACAAAAGAATCAACAGGAAAAAAACACTGGTTTCAAAGGGACCACAGATGTAGGAACCATAGGTCTGGTTGGTCCACTGCCTTATTTAACCCACCACAGGAAGAAGCTTCCTGAGATAAACCTTTGATGGGTAATAGTGAGTAAGATATAGGTGGATGGTGGGTTTGCCTCTCCCCTGAACTTAATGAACCTGAATCTGTACCCATACCCACTGGTGAAGGCAAACTGTCCCTTATGCAAAGGCACAAAATGTTTCTCTATAGGACCTGGAGTTGAAGTAGTTAGATGTTTAACTTTGGCCTTCTGGTTCCCCATAGCAAATATCTTATACAAATTAAATAATCTAAATACTTCAGAAATAAGAAAGGAGAGAGGCTCCAAATACTGCTCCAAAGTCCCACACAGCTCCACCGGAGCTCCAAAGGGGCTCTTGAGGGACCTTGCGGTAGTGGCGGGAATATATCCCCTCCAATAGTCTCGTCCTCATGGCGTCAGTAGGACCGGAAGTTGTTCCAGGACCAGAAGATCCTGTTGAGAGGTCGGCCCTCCAGAAACTCTCCAGCGGCACTCCGTTCCTCTCCAGCAAGCTGCAGGTAGTGGCGGGAATATATCCTCTCCAACAGTCCCGCCCCGATGGTGTCAGCGGGGACCGGAAGTTGTTCCAGGGCCAGAAGATCCTCCTGATAAGTTGACCCTCCAGAAAGCCTCCAGCGGCACTCTGCTCCTCTCGAACCCATCTTGTGCAGGTTGGATTGAGGAATGTAAGACCAGCCACCTCTTCTACAACATCTGCATGTTTGGTACTCCAACTAACTGCATTGCTAAGAACCTGTACTTTCCCCATGGCCCTGTCAAATATTTGCTTGTAGCACAAATCTTTTCATACTTGTCATGTGAAATTCCATGAACAGTTCAGCCATCATTTGAGCAATCTTCTCGGTGTGGGAATGTTTAAACCTTCGAACAGCAAAAGCATGGGAATGGGGCAATAGTGTCTCTTTGTATATGTAATGAACACTCATTCCAAGAAAACTGTGCTTGTGGCTGCTCCAAAGATCTGCAGTTGCAAAAACATATTCCAGCTGTTATAATTCTGTAATAAGCAAGTTCTTCTGAATGTCATATAGTTCGTTTAAGCTTCGTTTTAGATTGCACCTACTTGGAAGTTGGACAGCAGGCATACATCGCTGGCAAAACTTTCTGAAGCCACTTTGTTCAACTGTTGAAAGTGGCATCTTATCTTCTGCAACCATCAACAAGCCTTCATGATCAAACTGTTTCTGTGAAATAGTTCCTTGTCTGGGCAGAGAGCTGTTGAGTGAAACTTGGATACATGTTTTCATTAGTGGCTCTGTTTGCTTGGATTGATCATATCTTTCAGCAGAGAAGGGCTTCGAAAATGATAAAGGGGATGGGGCGACTTCTCTATGAAGAAAGGCTAAAGCGGCTAGGGGAGATATGATAGAGGTCTATAAAATAAAGAGTGGAGTTGAATGGGTAGATGTGAAGCGTCTGTTTACACTTTCCAAAAATACTGGGACTAGGGGGCATGCAATGAAGCTATAAAGTAGTAAAATCAAAACGAATCAGAGAAAATGTTTCTTCACTCAATGTGTAATTAAACTCTGGAATTCGTTGCCAGAGAATGTGGTAAAGGCGGTTAGCTTAGCAGAGTTTAAAAAAGGTTTGGACGGCTTCCTAAAGGAAAAGTCCTTAGACCATTAATTAATTGGGGAAAATCCACTATTTCTGGGATAAGCAGCATAAAATGTTTTGTACTTTTTTGGGGATCTTGCCAGGTATTTGTGACCTGGATTGGCCACTGTTGGAGACAGGATGCTGGGCTTCATGGACCTTTGGTCTATCCCAGTGTGGCAATACTTATATACTTATGTACTTATCCAACAGGCTATTGAGCAGCAGAAACTGGCCAAGGGTCCTGGGCCAGATGGGTTTGGACCAGAATTCTACAAAATATTGCATAATCTGGTAGTCCCAGCTGGGCCGCCATGTGTGCTGAGTTTCAGGAGGGGGGTCTTTTTCTTCCAGAGCAGTGCCATGCCCATGTCGTAATTCTTCCCAAACCAGGGAGTTATGCAGAGTTAATGAGGTCCTACAGACATATCTCTCTATTTAATCAGGATATTAATCTCCTGGCCATGATACTGGTGCATCTTCTCAGCAAGGTAATTCCCCTTGTAATTCATTCGAACCAGGTGGTCTTTGTTCCTGGGCGCTTCACTTCCTCTAATATCTGGAAGGTGCTGGCAGCCGTGAGCCTACTTCGATGGGTGGAGTCTCATCTTCTCTGCCTGTCAGCAGCTCATATTATGGGCCAGGACAATATTCAAGCAGACTTTCTCAGCCTTCATCTCTTGGATGTGGCGGAATGGGAACTAGCAATGGAAGTATTTAGTCTGATCTGCCAAAGGTGGGGCTCACCCGAGATGGACCTCATGGCAACAAAAAAGAATTCCAAAGTTCACAAGTTCTTCAGCAGAAGAAAAGAGGTCGACTCTGCGGGGCTAGACACTCTGTTACAGCCCTGGCCGGAAAGCGGCCTCCTCTACATCTTCCCGCCGTGGCCGCTCATCGGGTGTTTTCTGCGTCGGATCAGACTTCATCGCAGTCTGGTTGTATTGGTAGCTCCAGATTGTCCTCGTCATCCATGGTATGCGAATTTAGTTTGACTTTTGCCGGAGCCGCCTCTGCGCCTGTCAGATCGTCCTGGACTTCTTCATCAAGGCCCGGTACAGATGGAAGACACCTCCCACTTTGGTCTTACGGCTTGGCTCTTGAGAGGGCACGACTGAGGAAGAAGGATGATGCTGATTCAGTCATTGCCACTTTGCTTCGGGCCCAGAAACATTCCACTACTACAGCTTATGTCAGTGTGGTGCATGTTTGAGACATGGTGTGAGGAGTGCGCTTGGTCTCCCTTTTAAGGTGTCTATTTCCCAGATTTTGACTTTTCTCTAAGAAGGGTTGCAGAAGGGTTTGGCATATAATTCTCCCCGGGTTCAAGTTGTGGCCCTTGCCTGTTTCCGTGGTCGAGTGCCAGTTTTTGAAAGGTGCTCTTCATCTTAGACCCCTGGTGAGGAGTCTGTGTTCTTTTTGGAAGTTGAATCTTGTACTCAGTGTGTTAGAGGGTCCACCATTTGAACCCTTGAGGTTGGCTTCTGATGAAGATGTTACTCTGAAAATGGTGTTTTTGGTAGCTGTTGCCTCAGCGAGTTGGGTTTCCGAACAGCAGGCGCTGTTGTGTCGGGAACCTTTTCTTCAATTTCGGATTCTGGTGTTACACTGTGGACTGTCCATCCTTTTTGCCTAAAGTCATATCAGCTTTTCATTTTAATCAGCTTCTTTTTCTACCTTCCTTCCGGAGGTCAGATTGGCCGCAAAATTTCTCTCTTCTAAGACTTTTGGATGTTTGTTGTTCTCTCCTCTGCTATCTTCAGATGATGAATGACTTCAGCAAAGAAGTTTTAAAACCAAATGGCATTGCCAAAATTTCAGGAAGCAGAACGGAAAGATTATTGTCTTAGAAAGCTGATTTTTTGATTGTCTTCAGATTTTCTCTACAGAACGGATGATTTATCACCTTCGCTTTACTTAAAGTGGTTTTACCCAATGTCCACCAGACACCAAAAAAAGACTACTGAGGCAGGCACATAAGCATCAAAACATGGTTCCATGTCGAGTCTATAAGGTGTACTCTTGAGAAAAAAATAGTGTATGCCCAATCTGTGACTTCCTTGTCATCAGCAGCAGATAAATCCATTAACTGATGGGCTGTATCCGCCTACCAGCAGGTGGAGATAGAGAACACTGAAAAACCACAGTGACCCTTGGACGGCTAGCCCCAAATGCCTTCAGTATTTCTCTATCTCCCAGCAGGTGTGGACGTAGCTTGATCAGCTCCTGGATTTCTGCCTGGGGTGGCTCCTGTGCTTTGCCAGTTGAGCAGGGGTGTTGTGGCTGGTGGTGCCCTCTTTAAAGGCATATAGGTTCGCCCTTTCCCTGCCTTACCCATTCCCCCGCCCTCCCGGAGTCCCTCTGTTGCTGCCTGCCTCCAACTTTCCTCACAGCGTAAAAAAAAAAATGCGCACTTTTACTGCATGGCTATTCTGAGGCTTTCTCCAGAGATTCTGGTTCAGTGCAGCTTGACCGGAGCTCGTTGACTCGGTCTTCTGAGGTGAGAGTGGTGCCCAGCTCCTCCGGGGAGGTTCCCACGGACAGCATTCCGAATGGGGTAAGTTTTGGCACGAAGCTGCCATTTTATTCCTATATTTCTGTCCAGTCGGGCGATGGCTGCTGAAGGAGTTAAGTGCTGCTCGCGCTGTGGTAAGCTCAGGTCAGCAGTGGGGCTTTGCAGTACGTACTCCTTAGACGCTTGAGATAGTATGAGCATGGCGAGCGATGATTCTTCCCGCTCGATGCAGCTGGCAGCGGGCACCATTTTGGAAGCGCCGCATGCCTCGACCCCCGCGATGGCTGTTCTGAGGCTTTCTCCAGAGATCTATCCTCTGCCTTAGACACACTTGCACCTTTGATGACCCGCCCTCTAAGGCGTACAAAACCCCAACCTTGGCTGACTTCTAATATCCGCTACCTACGTTCCTGTACCCGCTCTGCCGAACGCCTCTGGCGGAAATCTCGGGCCCTTGCTGATTTCTTACACTTTAAGTTCATGTTGACCTCCTTCCAATCTGCTCTTTTACACGCCAAACAGGATTATTATATCCAACTGACCAACTCTCTTGGCTCTAACCCTCGACTTCTCTTCACCACATTGAACTCTCTCCTCAAGGTGCCCCCTCCCCCAACTCCCCCTTCATTATCTCCTCAGACCCTTGCTGAATTCTTTCACGACAAGGTTCAAAAGATAAACCTTGAATTCTCTACCTCGCCACCTCTCCCTCCACTAGTCCGTTCCCCTCTCTCTCCTTCCCCTCATTCCTTTTCCTCCTTTCCTGAAGTTACTATAGAGGAAAATACACTTCTCATTTCTTCCTCAAAATGTACCACCTGTTCCTCTGATCCCATTCCCACCCACCTTCTTAATGCCATCTCACCTGCTCTTATTCCTTTTATCTGTCACATTCTCAACCTCTCACTTTCCACTGCAACTGTCCCTACTGCCTTTAAACATGCTGTGATCACACCTCACCTACTTGCCCCTCTAATTACCGACCCATCTCCCTCCTCCCTTTTCTCTCCAAATTACTTGAGCGTGCTGTTCACCACCGCTGCCTTGATTTTCTCTCCTCACATGCTATTCTTGACCCACTACAATCTGGTTTTTGCCCTCTCCACTCAACCGAAACTGCGCTTACTAAAGTCTCCAATGACCTATTACTGGCTAAATCCAGAGGTCAATATTCTATCCTCATTCTTCTTGATCTTTCTGCTGCTTTTGACACTGTCGATCACAGCATACTTCTCGCTACCCTGTCCTCACTTGGATTCCAGGGCTCTGTCCTTTCCTGGTTCTCTTCCTACCTCTCCCTCCGCACCTTTAGTGTTCACTCTGGTGGATCCTCTTCTACTTCTATCCCTCTGCCTGTCGGCGTACCTCAGGGTTCTGTTCTTGGTCCCCTCCTCTTTTCTATCTACACTTCTTCCCTTGGTTCATTAATCTCATCCCATGGCTTTTCCTACAATCTGTACGCTGATGACTCCCAAATCTACCTTTCTACCCCTGATATCTCACCTTGCATCCAAACCAAAGTTTCAGCGTGCTTGTCTGACATTGCTTTCTGGATGTCTCAACGCCACCTGAAATTAAACATGACCAAAACCGAGCTTCTCATTTTCCCCCCAAACCCATCTCCCCACTCCCCCCGTTTTCTATTTCTGTTGATGGCTCTCTCATTCTCCCTGTCTCCTCAGCTCGAAATCTTGGGGTCATCTTTGACTCTTCTCTCTCCTTCTCTGCTCATATCCAGCAGATAGCCAAGACCTGTCGTTTCTTTCTTTACAACATCCGTAAAATCCGCCCCTTTCTTTCCGAGCACTCTACCAAAACCCTCATCCACACCCTTGTCACCTCTCGTTTAGACTACTGCAATCTGCTTCTTGCTGGCCTCCCACTTAGTCACCTCTCCCCTCTCCAGTCGGTTCAAAACTCTGCTGCCCGTCTCATCTTCCGCCAGGGTCGCTTTACTCATACTACCCCTCTCCTCAAGTTGCTTCACTGGCTCCCTATCCGTTTTCGCATCCTGTTCAAACTTCTTCTACTAACCTATAAATGTACTCACTCTGCTGCTCCCCAGTATCTCTCCACACTCGTCCTTCCCTACACCCCTTCCCGTGCACTCCGCTCCATGGATAAATCCTTCTTATCTGTTCCCTTCTCCACTACTGCCAACTCCAGACTTCGTGCCTTCTGTCTCGCTGCACCCTACGCCTGGAATAAACTTCCTGAGCCCCTACGTCTTGCCCCATCCTTGGCCACCTTTAAATCTAGACTGAAAGCCCACCTCTTTAACATTGCTTTTGACTCGTAACCACTTGTAACCTCTCGCCTCCACCTACCCTCCTCTCTTCCTTCCCGTTCACATTAATTGATTTGATTTGCTTACTTTCTTTATTTTTTGTCTATTAGATTGTAAGCTCTTTGAGCAGGGACTGTCTTTCTTCTATGTTTGTGCAGCGCTGCGTATGCCTTGTAGCGCTATAGAAATGCTAAATAGTAGTAGTAGTAGGGTTCTAAAATGCAATCACCTCTAATTATACATAAACCACTAATTCTGTAACAGGGTGCCCATGTTTATGTGCCACTTGGGCATATAAATGTACAGAACACTCACTTTTGCGTAAGGATATGCATTAATGGGATAGTGCATAAATTCAAGGGGTGGGAGTTTACATGGACAAAACCTGGGAGGAGCATGGGTGGGGCTGCCACTTACGTGCGTAACTAATAGAGTACAGTAATTTACATGTACCCTTGCAGCACTTGTACACCCCCAGTTAAATCAGCTCTATGGCTGTTTAACTGTACGTACCCAAATCTTAGGCATGCAAATACTAAGTTATGTAGAGATTTGATTTGATAAGTTTCGTATATAGGTTTTGACTGTATTTTTGCAGGGTTTTGTATTATTTTACAAAATGTTTGGCCTGTTTGAAAATGTTAAATGCTCAGGCCTCTTGGTCTCCACATCAGGTAGAGTCAGCACAAAAACAAAAACCTGTCAGCTTTAAACAAAGTGTATGACAGTGGAAGGAGTGTTTGCTTTTCCTGAGGTGATGATCGCAATTTGAATATATTTTTGTGTGGTAAGTTGTAGGGGGGATAGCCTCATTGTTGGGGAATATGGAGTTTGTGATACAGAACTGGAACTTCGGGGTTTATATTGAAATTCTGACCAATCCTGTAGAGGATCCAAACTCCATGGCTACATGGACGAATTTACTGAATTCTGTTATGAATTATAATGTTAGTTTTACTCAGGGCTTTTTTTGAGGGGGTACTCGGAGGTACTGAGTACCGGCACCTTTTCCAGTGTCAACTAAAATTGACTCATCATGAACCACAAGTTTTAATGAAAGAGCTCAGGCTCAACACACCAATTCTGCCATGTCATAGATTCTGTGACTGGTTGCAGGGGGCCTGGCTATTGTGGGGTGAGTCCCTCAGTGGTCACCCCACCCCTGAAGGGTGGCCTGGCATTTGAGTACCGGCACCTTTTTTGCTAGAAAAATTGCACTGGTTTTACTATGCAGTTGAAACTGACTGGAGTGAGGAGAGTTTCTTTTGTGCATAGAAGACTGAGGTGTTTTATTGCTATTTTAAAAGTGTGTGGGGGGGGGGGGGGGGGGAGGAAGGGGGTTATGATGTGTTGAAATTTAACTTTGACTTGTCCCCCTACATATCTAGTTTGCCCTCCTGTAGCCACCCCAATATTTCTGTCTAGAGGCCACTGCTGTGGTAAGGTCAGGTTGAATAAAGCCCCATCTTATAAAGAAACAGGATTTTGCATCTTTATGGATCAAAATCAATTGGGGGGGGGGGGGGGGGCTGAACCTTGTGTTAGGTATCAGGAATTAATTATATATACCCCTGCCAAAGGAAAGACAGCATAGGCAAACAAAATAAAAAGTAGTATCCATGTATGCAGTGGTCTGACCAAGAAGGTTGGATGAAAACAGGAGATGGAAATGACGTCAAAAAGTTGAAGCCAATTAGGGTAGCTTCTGTTTCCCCTTCCCCATGCAGCCGTCATCCCAGTACCCTCAAAGCAAACAAACCTAAGAGCTCCTGCACCCATGTTATCGTTCTTTATTGTTGGTACCATTTTTATTTAACCTCACTTATACTTTAAAACATGCCAGTTTGTGCAGCACACAAATGTACACAAAGGAAGTATAATGGAATAACTTTTCATAGCTAGAGTAGTAATTTGTTATAAATTGTAATCAGTGTGTCATTTATTTATTGCATTTGTATCCCACATTTTCCCACCGATTTGCAGGCTCAATGTGGCTTACATTATTCTGTGATGGCGATCGCCATTTCCAGAATGAGGAATACAAAGTGGTATTGCATTAAAGTTCATAAGTGACAGATTAGATTAAGCAGTCATATATAGAGAATTCATTTTTGGAATAAGAAATAAAGTGGTATTGCATTACATAAGTACATAAGTAATGCCACACTGGGAGGGGCTAGTTATAGGGACACCCTAGCATGTGTTATATTCAGGCAGAGATTTGTTTTTTTCTCCTGGTAAAGGGCCACTAAAAGAGACATCATGTTATGAGAATCAGGTGCTCAACATTCAGTGTTTATTTATTTACTTATTTATGACATTTATATCCCACATTAAACATGAATTAGGTTGAAACCTGGAAGCATTTAAAATCTTTTTTTTTTTCCTGTGCCTAGATCAAAAGAAAAAGATGGCATATGGGAACTTGCTCCTTTTTATTTTGTGGATTGTAGTGGTATATTATAAAAATGCACTCAGTATGTTTATTACTATTTAAAAGACAGATATTGAATAATGAGGGCAGAGCTACCTTTGTACAGAAGTCCAGAGACAGTCTAAATGTGCCAACATTGTCCAGTTCAGCACACTATTATCCAAGTTCATATAAAGTTAATTTTGTTAAATGGAAAATAAATCAGTTGGCTCAGGCTGCTTGATCCATGAATATTCCATCACTGTGGTAAAATTATGTATAATCATACCTGATAATTTTCTTTCCATTAATCATAGCTGATCAATCCATAGACTGGTGGGTTGTGTCCATCTACCAGCAGGTGGAGATAGAGAGCAAACTTTTGCCTCCCTATATGTGGTCATGTGCTGCCGGAAACTCCTCAGTATGTCGATATCAAAGCTCCATCCGCAGGACTCAGCACTTAGAGAATTACACCCACGAAGGGACACTCTGCCCAGCTCACCACCGCCGAAACGGGGGAGGGGAATTAACCCAGCTCATCCCCACACAAGTGGGGGAGGGGAATCCGTCCAGCTCATCCCCGCGGAGCGGGGGAGGGACACCACACCCGCCGATGCGGGGGGATCTGGCTTATCCTGCAACCGCAACCGCGGGAGGAGCTGACTGACCCTAACACCGCCGAAGCGGGAGGGGTACAAAGCTGCCCTACAGCCGCACGAAGCGGGAGGGAGTGCCGGCAGAATTTATGTCTCAATCCAGCCCCGTAAAACGGAGGGGAGAGGAATGCAGCAGCTCACTGTAACACAAACTCGTCTCAACTCTTGAAGAATCCAAGTGAAAGAACTTGAACACGAAGTCTTTCTGAAATAACTGAAGACTAAACTTGAACCTGAAATGCAACCAGAATAAAAACAGAACAGATATCTGGGAGGGGCTATGGATTGATCAGCTATGATTAATGGAAAGAAAATTATCAGGTATGATTATACATAATTTTACCTTCCATATCATCAAGCTGATCAATCCATAGACTGGTGGGATGTACCGAAGCAGTACTCACCCAGGGCGGGACATTGAAATCCCTGACCTCAACACTGAAGCTCCAAACCGGGCCTCCGCCCGTGCAGCCACAGTCAAACGGTAATGCTTGGAGAATGTATGAGCCGAAGCCCAAGTTGCCGCCTTGCATATCTCTTCCAAGGAGACGGATCCGGCCTCTGCCATCGAGGCCGCCTGAGCTCTCGTGGAGTGAGCCTTCAGCTGGATAGGCGGCACCTTCCCCGCGGCCACATAAGCCGCTGCAATGGCTTCCTTGACCCATCTTGCCACTGTAGGCTTAGCAGCCTGCAGACCCTTACGAGGACCTGCAAACAGGACAAACAGATGATCCGATTTCCGGAAATCATTGGTCACTTCCAAGTATCTGAAGATGACTCGTCTCACATCCAGATATTTAAGAGCAGAGTACTCCTCTGGGTAGTCCTCCCTACGAAAGGAAGGGAGACAGAGCTGCTGATTCACATGGAAGCGAGAAACAATCTTGGGCAGGAAGGAAGGCACTGTGCGAATAGTCACTCCTGCCTCAGTGAACTGCAGAAAAGGCTCTCGACATGAGAGCGCCTGGAGCTCGGAAACTCTTCTGGCTGAAGTGATAGCCACCAAAAAGACTGCTTTCAACGTCAGGTCTTTCAGAGATGCCCTCGACAAGGGTTCAAAAGGCGGCTTCTGCAATGCTCTTAGCACCAGGTTGAGATTCCACGCAGGCACCACTGAGTGCAGAGGAGGGCGCAGGTGATTAACTCCCTTGAGAAAGCGCACCACATCTGGCTGCGAAGCCAGGGAAGCACCCTTCAGGCGGCCCCTGAAGCAAGCCAGAGCCGCTACCTGGACTTTAAGGGAACTGAGCGACAGGCCTTTCTCCAGACCTTCTTGCAGGAACGCCAACACTGAAGAAATTGGAGCAGTGAAGGGAGAAAGTGAGCCTGCTTCACACCATGCTGCAAAGATACGCCAAACCCTGGCGTAAGCAGTAGAAGTAGAGCGTTTCCTCGCTCTCAGCATAGTGGCGATGACCTTGTCTGAGAAGCCCTTCTTCCTCAGACGCTGCCGCTCAATAGCCAGGCCGTAAGACCAAAGGGAGAGGGATCCTCCATCACCACGGGACCCTGATGTAACCGGCCCTGCTCCACTGACAGCCGCAGAGGATCGTCGACTGAGAGCCTGATCAAGTCCGCATACCAGGGACGTCTGGGCCAATCCGGACCCACCAGGATTACCCTGCCGGGATGCTTTGCCACCCGGTCTAGCACCCTGCCCAACATGGGCCAGGGCGGGAACACATAGAGGAGCTCTTGTGTCGGCCACTGTTGGAGAAGAGCATCTACTCCCAGGGATCGAGGGTCCCGTCCTCTGCTGAAAAAGCGCGGCACTTGGCAATTGGCCGATGACGCCATCAGATCTAGGCTCGGCTGGCCCCAGCGCTTCGTGATGTCCAAGAACGCCTGAGCAGATAGTTGCCACACTCCGGGCTCCAAGGTATGGCGACTGAGAAAGTCCGCCTTGACATTCATGACTCCGGCAATGTGGGCCGCTGAAAGCTGCTCCAGGTTCGCTTCCGCCCACTGGCAAAGACTCATAGCCTCCTTGGCTAGAGGGGCGCTCTTGGTACCTCCCTGGCAGTTGATATAGGCCACAGCCGTGGCATTGTCCGACAGGACCCGTACAGGCTACAACACCAGTACCGGGATGAACTCCAATAACACCAACCGAATGGCTCTGAGTTCCAGGAGGTTGATAGACCACTTGCCTCTGCAGGAGACTAGAGCCCCTGCGCTGTCCTTCCCAAGCAGTGGGCTCCCCAGCCCATCAAAGAGGCGTCTGTCGTGACGACAATCCACTCCGGGGTCACCAGAGGCAATCCTGCAGACAACTTGTCTGTCTGCGTCCACCAGCTCAGCGCCTTGCGCACTGCTGGGTCCACGGGAAGGCGCACAGCATAATCCTCCGACATCGGAGTCCAGCGCAGCAGCAGAGATAGCTGTAGTGGTCTCATATGAGCCCTGGCCCAGGGCACTACTTCCATCGTGGCCGTCATAGAGCCCAACAGCTGCACGTAGTCCCAAGCCCGAATAGGAGAGGCTACTAGGAACTAGTCCACCTGAGCCTGAAGCTTGACAATCCGATTGTCTGGCAGGAACACTCTGCCCACTTGGGTGTCGAATCGAACTCCCAGATACTCCAGGGACTGAGTCGGGCGCAGCTGGCTCTTCTTCCAGTTGATGATCCATCCCAGGGAGCTCACAAGAGCAACTACCCGGTCCATAGCTTTGCCGCACTCTGCATAAGAGGGGGCTCGGATCAACCAGTCGTCCAGATAAGGATGGACTTGTACTCCTTCCTTTAGCAGGAAGGCCGCTATGACCCCCATTACTTTGGAAAAGGTCCACGGAGCAGTAGCCAACCCGAAAGGGAGGGCTCTGAACTGGAAGTGTCGTCTCAGGACTGTAAAACGCAGAAAGCGTTGGAGAGGAGGCCAGATGGGAATATGCAGGTACGCTTCCTTGATGTCCAAGGAAGCCAAGAACTCTCCTGCCTTCACTGCCGCTATAACAGAGCGGAGAGTCTCCATGCGAAAGTGCCTCACTTTCCAGGCCCGATTGACCCCTTTGAGGTCGAGGATAGGCCGGACAGAACCTCCTTTCTTTGGAACCACAAAGTAAATGGAGTAACGTCCCTTGCCAATCTGATTTTTTGGCACCGGAACGACCGCACCCAGGCGGATCAGGTTGTCCAAGGTCTGCTGCACTGCCACAGCTTGACCGGAGACTTGCAGGGAGAGAGTACAAACCCGTCTCTTAAGGGTTGGCAGAACTCTAGCTTGTAGCCGTCTCTGATGACTTCCAGCACCCACGCGTCTGAAGTTATAGTGGTCCACTCGCCCAGAAACGAGGACAGCCGTCCTCCAATCTGCACTGGGGCGTGGACCAAGGCCCCGTCATTGGGTACGAGACCCTGGGGGAGGACCGGAGGGAGCACCTCCGGGACGGCGGTCTCTGCGAAAGGAATGCTGCTTGGGGGAGAAATTCCTCTTGAAGGAAGAGGGGGCAGAGGAACCCGACTTGCCCGGGCGGTACCGACGGGCTTCCAGCAACTGTCCTCTGGAGGTACCGGGACGAGTACTAGCCCGAGCCCTGACCTCTGGTAATTTCTTGCCCTTAGACGTGCCGAGATCGGTCACGATTTTGTCCAGCTCGACCCCAAAGAGCAGCTTGCCTTTAAAAGGCAATCTAGCCAGGCGGGATTTAGAGGCGTGGTCAGCAGACCAATGTTTCAGCCAAAGCCACCGCCGCGCAGAGACTGTCTGAGCCATGCCTTTAGCTGAGGCTCTCAAGACATCATACAGCAAGTCTGCCAAATAGGCTAAGCCCGATTCCAGGGCCGGCCAATCAGCCCTCAAGGAAAGATCCGAGGGGGAAGCCCGCTGCACCATAGTCAGGCACGCCCTGGCCACATAGGAGCCGCAAACTGAGGCCTGCAAACTTAAAGCAGCTGCCTCAAAGGACGACCTTAAGGCCGCCTCCAATCTTCTGTCTTGGGCGTCCTTTAGGGCCGTGCCACCTTCCACCGGCAACGCCGTTTTCTTAGTCACCGCAGTGATTAAAGAATCCACGGTAGGCCACAGATAGGCCTCACGTTCACTCACAGCCAAAGGATAGAGGCGGGACATAGCCCTAGCCACTTTAAGGCTCGTTTCCGGGACATCCCATTGAGCCGCAATTAAGGTGTGCATGGCATCATGCACGTGGAAGGATCTAGGCGGGCGCTTCGTCCCCAGCATAATGGCAGAGCCAACAGGGGCTGAGGGAGAGACGTCCTCCGGAGAGGAAATCTTCAAAGTGTCCATGGCCTGTAAAAACAGGTTGGGCAAATCCTCTGGGCTAAAAAGCCGCGCTGCAGAGGGGTCATCCGCTCCATCCGAGCGGGGATCTATCTCCTCCAAGGAATCCGCAAAGGACCGTTGGGAGACCTCAGACACGCTGCCCTCATCTACATCGGAGGAGACAAAGTCCTCCAAGGCCTGGAAATCAACCCGAGGGCGTTTACCTCTGGGAACCTCAACCTCTTTATCAGAAGAGGGAGCAGGGGCAGCGTTTTGCATGAGGAAAGCCTGATGCAGCAGCAAAACAAACTCGGGGGAGAAACCCCCCAGACTGTGCACTTCCGCAGCCTGGGCAACAGCCCTAGACGCACTCTCAACCGGCGCTCGCAATAGCGGGGGAGAGACATGCTGCGCATCCAAAATGGCGTCCGGCGCGAAACTCCGCGAAGGAGCCGCGCGGGAAGAACGGCGCTTAACTTTAGCCGCTTGTGCCGTCGCCCAAATTAAGGGCGTTCATGGCATTAATGTCTCCAACCTCAAGGGCGGCCCACGAAGAAGCCGTCCGAGCCGCGTGGCCGGCCAAGATGGCGGAGGCGAGGAGCGGGGGATGGGCGTTTATGGCGGGAAAAAACCGCCACGCCAGAGGAACGACCGGGACATTCATCGGTCACTAAACTGTCACCCATCAAGGGCGAATCAGGTTGTAAAACCCCCGCATCCCCTCTAGAAGCGCTCCAGCGATCCGGGGAGCGACCCTTTGCGCCCTCGCCCTCCGACGCCATATGCCACGAGGAGAAGAATCGGGGAACCCCCTGCCCGCTATAAAAAGGTAAAATTACCTGCTTGCCGCTCCGAGCTGTAACGAACTGGTGTCCCAGTGAGTAGCTGCAATGAACGTTTAAAGAAACGTCGAATTAAACGCCTTTAAAGACGTTTAAAATTTTTTTTTTTTTTTTTAAACGGAGCCAGCGGGAGGGGGGAGAAAAGGAGGGACCTGGCACCACCAGGTTTGCACTTGCTCAAAGGAGCCCTCAACCCCAGGCCTCAACAAAACCTAAGGATTAGGCTTGGAGGCCTAGCCAGAGCTGCTGCTGTGTGTGACCACCACCTGCTGAGATAGAGAACATACTGAGGAGTTTCCGGCAGCACATGACCACATATAGGGAGGCAAAAGTTTGCTCTCTATCTCCACCTGCTGGTAGATGGACACAACCCACCAGTCTATGGATTGATCAGCTTGATGATATGGAATTCATTATTGCTACCAAGTATTGCACATTAAGGGCATTTGCTTTAAACTTTGTTTAATTTGTTTATCCATTCCTTACATGCACATGGTTTTGTTTTTTAGACCTAAAGGTGAATCCTAAGGGTGGTGGAAGAATTAGGTATAAAATGTGTTGTTTCTGACTTGTTTTGGACTGCTTTGAGTCCTGCTGATCTGTACATCTGCTGTCTGGAGTTTTGGAAGATGGAAATGAGAAAATAAAAATTGTTTTGGATGTACTCTGTAGAAGTTGTTTACTTTTGCAATTTGTGTATAGATTAGAGAATGACACGGGGACAAAGTTTGTCTTCGTCCTGTCCCCGTGGGCTCTGTCCTTATCTGCAGAAGTCTCGAACACTGATTTTATATTTGAATCTTTTTATTAAAATATAAAAAGGAACAATATGCTATGCAACTGTTGTGTATAAATTACAAACAGAGAACAATAATAACAATGAGCAGCTATAATAACCCTCCTTCCCACCATCACCCTCTACCCTTCCAATCCCAACAATAGGTGATTTCTAAAAGGAACAATATGCTATGCAACTGTTGTGTATAAATTACAAACAGAGAATAATAACAATGAGCAGCTATAATAACCCTCCTTCCCACCATCACCCTCTACCCTTCCAATCCCAACAATAGGTGATTTCTAAAAGGAACAATATGCTATGCAACTGTTGTGTATAAATTACAAACAGAGAACAATAATAACAATGAGCAGCTATAATAACCCTCCTTCCCACCATCACCCTCTACCCTTCCAATCCCAACAATAGGTGATTTCTAAAAGGAACAATATGCTATGCAACTGTTGTGTATAAATTACAAATAGAGAACAATAATAACAATGAGCAGCTATAATAACCCTCCTTCCCACCACCACCCTCTACCCTTCCAACCTCAACAATAGGTGATTTCTACTACACCAAAGAATCCTAATTCACACTATTAAAATGTCCAAGGGTATAAAATACAACCCCTTCTATATGCCCCAGAGGGGAAAAATATGCCCTATAAAGCACTGTTATGTTTTTTTAAATCTGTGGATAAATAAGAAATCATCAACAATCTCAGGATTCAATCTAGCTCTCCTGTCTTCCACAGTCCTTCCTGGAATAGAAGTTGTCTTCTTAGAAGATGTGCTGGTAGCAGTATGTACAGGATCTCCCATGCAAAGTTTGCTAGTTGTGGCCAGTATGTTTGCTTGTTTTTCCAAAAAATCAAAATATCTTTGTAGGCATCACTTAAACATAAATAACAGTCCAGTTCATTAACAGGCTTCAAAGTAGAAAATGACACGGGGACAAAGTTTGTCCCCTGTCCCCATCCCCACGGTATCTGTCCCCATCCCCGCGGTTACCCGTCCCCATGTCATTTTCTAGTAGGTATGTGATATTTGAATAACTGTCTATATTTATGGCTATGATTTGTGAACATGCGGCATCATTAAAGGATAGACTTTTAAATGCCCAGTTGGTTATATATGCTAATCTCAACTTTGTTAAATATTTCAGACATTTCTATCTATTTGCTTCCATGAAGTAACTGAATTCTATTATTCTGTCTCTCTGTATGTTAAAGTGGATAGTGTTCACCATGAACTCCTTTTATTATCAGAAATTTTGAAGAGTTTTCAGTTTTGTTATAAATAGCCCCCAGATAACCTGAGAACTTATACAAAAAGAACTTACAAAAGCAAATTTGGTGAAACAAGTCAAATTAATTTATTATTTCAAAATACGCTCTTGTAAGAATGGGTGTCTGTGAAAGCAAGCAGGCACACTCTTCCTTAATTTTTACAGTTTATATATTCTTTCTTTCTGGTTACATTAAGAGTCTGCCCCTAAGTTTCTCATTGGGTATTGATCACATTTACCCCTTATTATATCAGTGCTGGTTATCATATGACCGTCCCTTCTGAAAATTTTCCATAGACAGAGTGCCTCTATTAATTGTTAGTTCTTTTGCTCGATTTACATTTTCTATCTTCAAATCTTTATGTGAGAACTTTGCAATACCAGTTTCATACATGGTATGCTTCACCTTCCCCCAACCCCCCTTTTCTCTTGTTCCCTTTGTACATAGTTTCACAGTTTCATGGTCTCATGCCTGGCCCAACCTCCATTTCAGCTCTAAGTCCTGTCCTTGAAACCCACATACAGCTCTCTCAGCAGTTTGGGCTTATTTCTTCCCCCCCCCCCCCCCTCCTGTCTCAGTAGTTCTTATCAATTTGCACACGTCTCTTTAAACTAACACAGTTTCTTTGTTAGTAATTTAGAAAGTTATAATATGGAGATCTCTGTTAGAAAGGGCCTACACAAATATAGTTATACCCTTACCAGGGCATAAGCTATATATTCTATCTTTGCAATTATGTTAAGTGAAAAAGCAATATATTTACACACTTCTCACAGTTTTGGCATAGTATAAGTCATCACAAAAACAAAACATAAGAAAACCAATGGACTGCATTGGGGGCTTATAGCCCATTTAGTTATGTTTAAAGAAAATAGATCTACATGAAACAAAATATTTATTTTTATTTTGACTTATAAAACCACTTGCCCCTAAGACATATTCAAAACAGAATCTACAATACAGATGAAGATGTGATTCGGTGTGCCCCAATGAAAGGAGAGTTTAATTTTACTTTCCTTTAATTTCAATATATTCCATCTTTATAACACCAGGTTTCCCGAGGCAGATTACAACAGTTAAGATGGATTCATCAGGAAACAGGATATCGTCACTGAAATTTGGCCATCTGTATTGTATAGGACAGTGTAGAAAAATGAGCATAAAATACAGAGTTTATAAGTCCTGCTTCTTACCAGCTACAGTAATTTTTTAAGCTGTTTTGGTAATATTCAATTTTTATTTCATGATGTTTATATCTAGAAAAGGGAAGCTTTCAATAAATGTAAAAAAGCTGTCAAGTAAAAAAAAAAAAAATCTTTTGTCCGCCACCTTTTAAGGCACTGCCTATCCAAATGGAACAGCTTTTGACTGTTTACAGATGGACCAACATTGGCAGTCCATTATCTTAATATAATAATTTGCTTGTTCAATGTTCGAATGTGTCTCACAGGGATCGTAACCATCTTCTGATGTCACGAACGCAGTGAGAGACATTGGAACGTTGCAGGAGCAGCTTCAGCCCTTCCTCCACATGCACCAACATCTCCCTCACCACCGTTCCCCCCCCCGAGGTCACCGCAGCCACTGCTCCCCCTCCACCCCCCCCCACGAGGTCGCCCTCCAGGCCCACCCAATACATACCTGCCAAGTCTCTCGCGAAACACGCAGCGCCAGTTCCCATTTCCGGCCACTGCTGCTTCTCCTGTTGAGCAGCAGCGGCCGCTACAAAAAAAAAAGAGCTATTTAAAGCACTTGAAATGTTTTTAAAAGCAAGCGCGGCACCGCAGGCAGCCTTCAGCCATTGGCTCTGCAGCCGCTCCTCTCGCCTCTCATGTCACTGCCCCTGGAGCAGACCCCGGAGGAGCGCAGCGACGCGAGAGGAGTGGCTGCAGAGCCGACAGCCAATGCCTGATGGCTGCCTGCGGTGCCACGCTTGCTTTTTAAAAACATTTTGGGTGCTTTAAATAGCTCTTTTTGTTTTTGTAGCGGCCACTGCTGCTCAACAGGAGAAGCAGCAGTGGCTGGAAATGGGAGCTGGTACTGCGTGTTTCGCGGGAGACTTGGCAGGTCTGTGTTGGGTGGGCGGGCCTGGATAGAAAAAAGGGGATAGAGAGAGAAACACTGGATGGAAGAATCGGGAGAGGGGGGTAGACAGATGGAAGGATGGGGAGAGAAAGAGGGAAAACAGATGGAAGGATGGGGAGAGAAAGGGGGAGATGGATGAATGGATGCAGAGAGAAAGGGGAGAGACGAAGGATGTGGAGAAAGAAGGGACACTGAACAGAAAAGGGTAGAGAGATAGACACTGGATAGGAGGGGGAGAGAGACATTAGATAGATCAGAGAGAGGGTAGATGGGTGGAAAGATAGGGAGAGAAAGATGGAAGGGTAGGGAGAAAGAGGAGACACTGAATGGAAGGATGCAGAAAGAAAGGAGACACTGGGGAAGGGGTCCTGAGACCAGAGAGGGGGGGTGCAGGGGGTCCTGAGACCAGAGGGGAAGGGGGGGTCCATGGACCTGGGAGAGGGAGGGGGGAGGTATCTGTCACACACACAGTGTCTTTTTCTCTCACTCTCACACAGTCAGGGCTGTGCCTAGGGTCTCTGGTGCCCCCCTGCAGACTATCAGTTGGGCCCCCCCCCCCCCCCGTGTGGAGCTTGTTCATGATCAGTTTCAGCAAGTTTATCACTTTGTACTTGCCAACATTAAATCTCATCTGCTATTAGGATTCCCAGTCTTCCAACTTCCTATGGTCTTCCTGCGATTTTTCACAATCCGCATGCATTTTAACAGCTTTGAATTGTTTTGCATCATCTGCAAATTTAATTACCTCACTCGTCATTCCCATTTCTAGATCAGTACAATATAGCACTGGTCCCTTTACGGACGGTCGGACTTGCCTGGCAATGTGCTCCGCATCCGCGAGCGAGGCTCCAAGGTGCGTGGAAGAGCTGGGCGATGCTAAAGAGCCGAGCGCTGCACGCGAGAAGGCAGCAGCAGCGCATGGGCTATGGGGCATAGCTATGGGGCTTTTTAAAAAATAATTATCCTTAAAGTAACAAAGGTGACTATTACCTTTACAAGACTAGATTGTTTCTTGTAAATTAGGACACATGCACTGTATAGTTTCCCTGAAGATAAAATATGAATATAATCCTTCTGCTAAAGATAAAAAGAGGTTAAATCAGTGATTCCCAAACCGCGTTCCATGAACTCTCTTCAGGGGTTCCTCGAGAAATTAGATTGTAGAAACTGTCTTTATGAACATATATATGTTTACATGAACCGAGGGTTCCTCGTGTATGAAAAAAATATATTTTATGAGCTCTGCCATTGGGAAAAGTTTGGGAATCACTATTATTAATTACATTTGTACCCTGTGCTTTCCCACACAATGCAGGCTCAATGCGGCTTCTTCACTTACATATGAATTTGACAGACGTGCCTTTTTTTCTCTCCTTTCTTGCTGTAAGTTAATTTACTGATAGCTAGAAGGTCTGTTGACTTGCCTATTATTTGCCTTGATGTTACTTGATCTGGAGTTAATTTGTGCTTCAGTTCTCTATTGATCTTTCTCATAATGATAGTAACACTGCCTGTTTCCTGCACATAACACTTTATCTAAAAGGTTTATATTAACTTTATAATCTGAATTACAATCATGGATTATATATAACCAGAATTTTATACATATATTGGGGGGGGGGTTGTTGTATGTGCAGTTACACCAAATGCAAAACCGATTAGATCATCAGCCAACTTGTTAAAGACAAAAAAAAAAAAAAAAAAAAAAGAACCAACGCTGGAAGATGCATCCTCCCTCTCAAAAGAAGTTACAAGAACAAATACCATAATTTTCATAGTCATTATTCTTTGCTGATTTTGAGAAACACTGATGCAAAACGTGGCGGTGTAACCCATCCGATCACTGCCTCATTTGCTGCAGCCAGTCTTAACAAAAGTAGGAACACTTTTGTTTTTTGTTTATTTAACAGGGCACTAAAAGTCTTCCCAGGCATCCTTAGGATGCAATAGTTTCACAGCCTTTTTGCACAGGCCGGTTTGATGACCCCCATACACCAAACATTGAAAAATTAGCAGGAGTCTGCTACTTTTTAGCCCTAGAGACAAATGGTCAGTTCTCAAACATGTTCAAAAGAACACATACAATCTGGCCCATGATTCGCGAGTCATAATATTTCACCAATACTAAACATTCTTAACTTTTCTTAATTAAAAAAAATAATAATACGAGCTTTTCTTTTTATTATTGGAGAGACTGCACGCTATACCGGAATACTTAGATGTTCATCAACCAGGCCATTGAGAGCTTTCCAGTTCCTAGTCTTAAAGCGGTAGAAGCAAGCTGGTTGAATCATCTTAGCCTGCCCTGATCTTATGTTTGTAATAACGGATATAAGCTCGATTTCTGTACATATTGTTCATTTAAAACTACATTTTATATAAAGACTTTAAGAATTAAATAGCAATGAACCCAAGAAATCAAAGGAATGACATGATTCATTAGGAGACACAGCAAAATCACTGGAGCCCACTTTTGTTAAGAAATGCATCCACAGTTTGGAGAAAGGTGCTTTCCGCCTGGTGACACACTAAACAAGCATAAAGTTAACCCCCTTCCCCCCCCCTCCAAAAAAAAGAGCAGCAGGGACACAGATGGGCAGATAAGAAACAGATTACTGACTACTCCTCCTCCCTTTCAAGTACGATCAGCAAAACCTGGACAACAGCAGAAGCCTTGGCTGACACACCCACCCCGGAGCTGGGAGCTGGAGGAGGGGGGGATCGGGGGCCTCACCTGCTACAACCACCGAGGGGGGGGGGAGGGGGACTACAAACCTCCCTTTTCCCCCAGCCAGAGAGAATCGTATGCAAGACGACCAAGCCTCCAGCGAAAGGTAAAAGGATGGAGAGAGTGCAGCCAGGATCCTCTCGATTCACCCGGACACCAGCCCCCCTCATTACATGCAGATACCGCTCCGGTAAATCATCAATCAAAGGGCGGCGAGGACCGGGAGTGGAAGCAAAGGCAACACCAGGGTCAGTAGTTTTGGAAACCACAGCCCATGCAGGGCTGTGAAGAAATCAATTTGTCTCATCTGTCTTCAAACAGAAATAACAGTTTAGAACTTCCGGGCCTGCTAGACTCTTACAGCGAAACCAAACTCATCCGCTGACTGACCTGGCAGTAAGACCTTATTAAACCTCCAGTGCACCACCTGTTCCTCTGATCCCATTCCCACCAATCTGCTTACCAACATCTCTCCTACAGTTAACCCCTCAATCTGTCACATCCTCAACCTCTCTCTCTCCACTGCCACTGTCCCCGACACCTTCAAGCACGCTGTAGTCACACCACTTCTCAAAAAACCATCACTTGACCCCACCTGTCCCTCCAACTACCGCCCCATCTCTCTTCTACCCTTCCTCTCCAAATTACTTGAACGTGCTGTCCACAGCCGCTGCCTTGACTTCCTCTCCTCTCAGGCCGTCCTCGACCCGCTTCAATCTGGCTTTCGCCCACTACACTCAACAGAAACAGCACTTTCTAAAGTCTGCAAATGACCTGTTCCTTGCCAAATCCAAAGGTCACTATTCCATCCTCATCCTCCTCGACCTATCTGCCACCTTTGACACCGTCAATCATAATTTACTTCTTGACACACTGTCCTCATTTGGGTTCCAGGGCTCCGTCCTCTCCTGGTTCTCCTCGTATCTTTCCTAACGCACCTTCAGAGTATTTTCTAATGGCTCTTCTTCCACCCCCGTCCCGCTCTCTGTTGGGGTCCCTCAAGGATCTGTCCTTGGACCGCTTCTTTTCTCGATATACACCTCTTCCCTGGGCTCGTTGATCTCATCACATGGTTTCCAGTACCATCTCTATGCTGATGATACCCAGCTTTACCTCTCCACTCCAGACATCACAGTTGAAACCCAGGTCAAAGTTTCGGCCTGCCTTTCAGACATCGCTGCCTGGATGTCCAACCGGCATCTGAAACTGAACATGGCAAAGACTGAGCTCCTTGTCTTTCCACCCAAACCCTCTTCTCCTCTTTCCCCACTTTCTGTCTCTGTTGACAACGCCCTCATCCTCCCCGTCTCTTCAGCCCGCAATCTCGGAGTCATTTTTGACTCCTCCCTCTCCTTCTCTGCCCATATCCAGCAGACAGCTAAGACCTGTCGCTTCTTCCTCTATAATATTAGCAAAATTCGCCCATTTCTCTCTGAACAGACCACCCGAACCCTCGTCCACTCGCTCGTTACCTCTCGTCTTGACTATTGCAACCTTCTCCTCGCTGGCCTCCCGCTTAGCCACCTATCCCCCCTTCAATCTGTCCAAAATTCCGCCGCACGTCTTATCTACCGCGTGAACCGATACTCTCATATCACCTCTCTCCTCAAGTCGCTTCACTGGCTCCCGATCCACTACCGTATACAGTTCAAGCTTCTCCTATTGACCTTCAAGTGCACTCAATCTGCAGCCCCCCATTACCTCTCCCCATATGTTCCCACCCGTAACCTCCGCTCTCAGGACAAATCACTCCTATCTGTACCCTTCTCCACCACTGCTAACTCCAGACTCCGCCCCTTCTGCCTTGCATCACCTTATGCCTGGAACAGACTTCCTGAGCCCACACGCCATGCGCCCTCCCTGCCTATTTTCAAGTCCTTACTCAAGGCCCATCTCTTCTCCCTTGCTTTTGGTGTCTAACCACCTTCCCATTCCTGATACCTACACTGACTACATAGTTTTTACCTTTAGATTGTAAGCTCTCTTGAGCAGGGACTGTCCTTCCCCGTGTTTAAACTTGTACAGCGCTGCGTAACCCTGGCAGCGCTATAGAAATGCTAAGGAGTAGTAGTAGAATGGGGAGGCAGCGCATGCGCATAGTCACCGGCACCAGTGCGCCAACGTGGTAAGGTCTATTTTTAAAAACTTTTTAAATAGAACTCCACGGCAGTGGAGCGGCGCCCCCCTGCGGCGCTTACCCGCTTACCGTGTTGGCACGGCCCTGGCCGCAGTCTCTCACACACTCTATGTCTCACACTGAATCACATTCACTCTCTATGTGTCACACAGTCACTCTCAAACACTCAATCTCATACACTCTCGGTCTCACAGAGAGTCTGTGTATCGCACACATACTCAACTCTCCCTCACACACACACACTCTCACTCGCACATTCACTCTCACACACACACACGCCAAGGAAAACCTTGCTAGCGCCCGTTTCATTTGTGTCAGAAAATCTTAGTTTCTTACCTGTAACGGTAGTTTTCCGTGGACAAAGGATCTTCTAGCCACACCTCTGAATATACGCCACGATGACGTGCGTGACCCGGCTATCCAATAGTAATGCTTAAAAAGTAAAAGCAATAAAGTTAGCACATTCCCGCCCAGATATGCAGTATAAATACCGTATGACAGCCCAGACCAGTCAGTTTAATAATATAGCTACGACAACCAGGGAGGGTAGGGAGGGATGGTGTGGCTAGAAGATCCTTTGTCCACGGAAAACTACCGTTACAGGTAAGAAACTAAGATTTTTCCATGGACAGGATCTTCTAGCCACACCTCTGAAGACTCCCAAGCATACACAGGTAACAATCATGTGATAGATCAAACATGACTAATCCAATAAACATGATGAAAGAAAATTTGTTACCTGTGGTAGGAGGAGGAGGACAGTTGTCGTTTACATTACCTCCTGAAGGATCGACAGTCCAAATAATTAATCTGTACGTGAAGCTGCATGGAAACAGTAATACTTTGAAAAGTATGCAGGGATGATCATGTAGCTGCACTAGAGATGTAAAAATGAAGTTGAGGTCGCCATAGCACTCAACGTATGAGTTGTAACATGATGATGTGAAGTATGTTGATTATAACAAAATTTTATATATTGAGTAACAACTGAAGAAAGAGTATATTTAGAGATTAGATGTCGATTTTTTTTTTTTTTTTTTTTTTTACATTGTAAGAAAGACATAACTGCGAAGGAATATGACCACCTGATGTACACTGTAAATAACTTGATAATGCGCTTGTTACAGTCCAATGTGTGCAATCTATTATGTTGAGTAGATTGATAAGGAGGTAGAAAAATTACTGGTAAAATAACCGATTAATTTCTGCAAAAAGAAGACTCTACTTTTGGTAGAAAACTCCAGAGAAGATCGTAGTATCAGATCATGATGTACAACTTGAGTATATGGGGTGAAAAATACAAGTGCATGTAGTTTCCTAAGTCTTCGAGGTGAAGTAATAGTAATAAGAAACTACGTTTTCCAAGGAAAAACATTGAAGGTAACCCAATGAAATGGTGCAAATGGAGGTTACATGAGGTTTTTTTTTTTTTTAAACCAAAGAGAAATCCTATACTACTGGGGGTAAGTGAATTGGAGATTTACGATTCAGAAGATCTTTCAAAAATCCGTTTGCGATAGGATGTGTCATTACTCTGTAATCATCAATCAAACCAGAGAAAACAGAAAATATGTGCAATTTGGACCTTAACTAAAGAAGTAGCCAAACCTGAGATGGATAAAAAGAGGAAATATTCCAAAAATTGAAGAAATTAGGCAAAATTTTAGGTAAATCTCATGTGTTATACAGTCATAGCGAAATCTGTTCCAGCTAGACAGATAAACAAGTCTGATCGATTGTTTTAGAAGGCAAGAATACATTAATAACTGGTTGAGAAAAACAAAACCGAATAACCTATCTGGTTACTTGAAGATACCAATTGGAAAGATGGAGTTTATTGAGACTTGGATGAAGAAGTTGACCATTGATCTGCTAGATGAGATCTGATATTGCATGAAGAAAACCATGGAAGGAGGACAGCTAACTGCATTAGTCCAGGAAACTACGCTTGCCTCGGCCAATATGTTGTTATTAGAATTGGAGGAAAGACGTAAAAGAGAGAATTTGCCCAAGAAATAGTAATACTTCTGCGGCTATCATGTTCCTTTAATATCACCTTGAATAATATGAATGACAGTCGTATTACTGTGAGGACGCAAAGCAATGTACCAGAGTACAGTGCAAAGCTGAAAAAGGTCATGAAGAATTGTGATATCACTTGTGTAAAACAAGTATCCTGCTTAACACATCTGCAATGTGATTCTCCCACTCTGATAGATAAATCATTTGAATCACAGAAGGGAGTGATAGAATTAGGGTCTAAAGTCTGACAGCTGCTTGACACAGATGAAGACAGCTCATAAGCCCTTGCTTATTTATAGAAAATATTGCCACCTTATTGTCTATACTAACCTATATACTTGGGATGGAAGTAGATGTTGAAAAGTTTGAACAGCCACTCTGCGCTCTGAATACGAGGAGAGTATGGAATAGAAGCTGTCCTGAAGTGACCAGTGGCCTTGTGTTGACAAGGGTTCTAGATGTGTCTGTCCCCCAACCAACTTAGGATGCATCTGTAGTAAGAAACTTGGATGGAAAAAGGTGATTGGAACGGAACTCCTACAAAGAGATTTAGGTCATATGACGTAAGAGGATGTCGATACTGAATCCACTTTTCCTTAAAATACCACTGTAGAGGCCTTATGTGTAGTAGCACTAGCGGCAGAACAGCAAATGTTAAAGCCATATGTCCCAAAAGAATTTCGTGATGGTACTGAATGAAGATAATGAACTAATTGTATGAGGAAAATGAGCTCGCGGGAGTGGTGACTGTGGTATAGATTATGCAGAAACCAGATCCAGTCCCATGAAAGTCAACTTCTGTGTCAGAATCACCTGTGACTTTTTTTTTTTTTTAATTGATCAGTAAACCTAACCTTCAAAAAGAATAATGGTAGTCTGTAAAACTTGAAGATTTTGTTGTGGAGACTGGCTACCATCAACCAACTGTTTTGATATGAAAAACAGGAGGATTCCTTATCAATGTAACTGAACAATTTTAAAAAGCAAATGTAGAAACAAAGGAACCAAAAAGAGATCTCTCACAACTTGTGTTTCCCAATCAAGGTCTGTATTTAAATCAATAAAATGACCTAATTGAGAACACCCTGAGCTCTGACGGTAAGCCAAAATGTATGTTTGTACTGGTAATTTTGTCCTTGACAGACAAACCGAAGGTATTGTCTTGAATAGGGATGAAATAGTAATATGTAAGTCATCATCCTGTAGATCTAGGGCTGAAAACCCTACTCCTTGACTTAATGCAGGAAGTATTACAAGTAAAAATGGCATTCAAATCTTTGTTTTGGGAGAAACTTGTTGAGTTGTGTTATATCCAAGATGTAGGGGTTGTGAAAATACTAGAGAATAACCATTTTGAAGAATATCCAGAATCCACATGTCTAATGTTATTGATCTCCAAACAATGAAAACGTGTTGAATTCTGCTCCCCACCAGACTCTGCCACTTGGAAAGGTGAAAAAGAAGGAGAAAGCTTTTGCTGCTGATGTGTCTGAACAGGCTTCTGAGAACGCTGTTCTCGATTTGGTCCAGTGTGAAAATATGTGGATAATGAAATTTAAATTGATAAGCAGGACATTGATAAATAAAAGATTTACGCTGTTGAAATCTGGTTCCAGAGGTAAAGAAAGGTCACTTCTTATAACTGGATTTAAAAAATTGGTGTTTATCCTGCTCCGAGGTATCAAGTGTTATACCCAATGCTGTTCATTATACCCAGACAGTAAGCTCTCTCTTGTCAATGTTCTGGTAGCACTATAATATAGTATTGGTTGTACCACCCTTCTTAAAAGCTTTAATTAGCTGTTTAACACGATCTTAAATGATTACAGGGATTTGAACTCACACCCGCTGGATTAGAAGCCAAAAAAGAAAGCACCAGAAGAAAGGAGCATCAGGCACCTTTCATAAACAATGAGCACCCAAAATTGAGGCTCTTAAGCATGATAACCATCTTGAAGGAATTAAAGAAACTACATTTCTGAAAGAAGTATCAAAGTGATCATATAAAGTAATGACCATTTGAAAAGAAAACCCCTACTAAATTGTCATAATCTGCTGAAAAATAGGCATATCCTGTAGAGACATTAATGGTTGTAATTGGGACAAATCCGCCCAATTAGTAGATAAATATACTATGTGATGAAGTATATAAACATAAATAGGGGCAGATAGCATAGGAGAGTGATAATTCTTTCTTGCTAATATATCCATAAACTGGAATTCCGTTATTCTTATACATCGTAGATTACACCACCAATGATGCGTGGGTAAGCTGACTCTATGAAGACTAAAGAGTTCAAGAACCTTATATTTAGTATGTATTGATCCTTAGGTAGATTGAATAGAATATTGTATATCAATCTATGATGGTCCTGAAGCACCTGAGGTATAAGGAGCTTGACCAAATTTAAACACTTAGTGACTTATGCTTTTATCCTTAGAAACCTCTTCTTGAGAAGTTAGAGAAAATTGCAATGCATGAACCCATCTATGTAAAAAACGTTTGCATAATATTCATCACTTAGAGAAAACTCTTCCCTGATTAGAGTCTGCCCTGTCTGAATAATATGAGTGGTAGGAAGAGCTGATACAGAGAGTTGTGAGCTCACAGACAAATTGATTGGAAGAGAAGAAGAATGAGATACCCACCACAGCATCTGCCCCTGAGGAGTGAGAGGACAAGAAGCTACGTAGATGAAATCAAATGCAGTGAGACAGCTTGTTCAGAGTGAAATATAGAACCCGAAGGTTCTGTAACCCTCTGTTGAGTCTGTATAATCCTGAAATTGAACTGTGACGAGACTTTCTGGACTTCGAGGTTTTTTTTTTTTTTTTAAACCTCCGATACAGAAGCCTATTTACAATTGTTGTTAACTAGGCAACGATACCGACAACATCCATGCCCAGATGGACTGACCTGTCAAGATGGTCGGTTCTGACTGCCCTTCCAAGATGCTGAATTGGGCGCCCATGCCCGACGTCGACCTCATAGCCGACTTCGTCTGGACATCGACCTCTGGAGATGGCAGCGGTCACAAGCAAAAACATCCTAAAACGTTTGCTGTGTATACTGTGAAGAAAAGATGTAATCCCAGACACTGAGGAAAGAGGGAGAGCAGTAATTGAAGACACCTGATCCCCGGGCAGTAAGGCAAGGGGGAGAGCAGGATAATAGTATTCTCCATTAGAGTTAAAATCTTACATTTAGATGGATGGCGATGTTGAGGTAAGTACCCTACCTGACATCGATGTCGAGTTCACTTCCTGAATTCTATCGTGACGTCACTGTTCGAGATCGTCGATCCCGTGATGAACGTCGACGTCGATCCACAGACCTGCCCATGGAGTCAGGCAAACCCTCTCGAAACGTTTGCTGTCTGATGGGCGAGAAATTGTCCTGATCCCCGGGCACAGAGGCAAGGGGGAGAGCAGGAATTGAAGTCACCTGATCCCCGGGCACAGAGGCAAGGGGGAGAGCAGGAATTGAAGTCACCTGATCCCCGGGCACTAAGGCAAGGGGGAGAGCAGGGATAATATTATTCTCCATAGCAGCTGAATCATGCGATACCTGTAAAGACAGTACTGGTAAAGATTTGGTAAGAAAACTTACATATGAAGAGTACAAAGCTGTTAAACACTGTTTCTATAAGTAAATAATTTACTACATTGTGAGACAACACAATAATTCTGACTGACTGAATAGAAAAAACCACCGGGTCGCTCTGTCAGCGCGGAAAAAATAAAACTGACTGGTGGTCTCTGGGCTGTCATACGGTATTTATACTGCATATCTGGGCGGGAATGTGCTAACTTTATTGCTTTTACTTTTTAAGCATTACTATTGGATAGCCGGGTCACGCACGTCATCGTGGCGTATATTCAGAGGTGTGGCTAGAAGATCCTGTCCATGGAAAACGGGCCTTTTTTTTACAAGTTTCTGACTAGATAGGCTCACCCAGTCTCTTGTTTTCAACCAATCTCCTTTGGGTCTGACAAACACCTCGAGCGTCCATAGTAACCATTCGCATAGTCTTGTACCAAACTTCGGTGCAGAGATTGGTCACTCGCAGCACAGAACAGCTTTAGCTTCGCCACCGATTGGTTGATCTGAAGTCGATCATAAAGTAAGCCAGCCTCTTCCTATGCTACTTGTTTTAAGGGTTGTGTGTCTAGTCTAAGTAACTATTATGTGCTAGGGGACAACAGGTAAAGTAGTAATTTACTCTTCTTGGTTGTCTTTGTTGTTGTAAGATTATGTTGAGCACACGTGTTATGGTTTAAGATTTATACTGGCCATACGTAAATCTTGTGACAGATGATCGAGGCCCGCGGGTATGTGATAAATGCTCCGTTGCTTCAGAGGTGTAAGTAATACATGGGAAAAGTATTTTTACGGACAAGTAGTTTTAGAATGGAAGTAGATGGTATGAGGAGGATAAAACTTACCAGAATAAGAATGGTCAGATCTCGGGTAATTGCTGTTAGATAAATGGATCAGACAGGTCCAAAAAGCCCAGTAATCTAGTCATTTGGAAGTAGCTGGCAGATGGGAAGCTCTATTTTTGCCCTGTGAATTTTTAGTTTATAGGATATTCGGTAAGGTCTCCCATCCTAATTATACAATTAAGCGAGGGGAAGCAATTTCAGGCTGGATATAGGGGAGGGGAAATAGAGGTCTCATGAAACATGAGGCATAGGGTGGAAAAAGGAGAGAAAATAGCAGCATGTTCTATGACCACAAGTTTGCAAGAGGCGGAGAGCAGCGAGATAACATCCTAGATTCAACGTGAGCCAGCCTGGTGGGTAGCCAGAAGGAAGAAAGGGAGTCTGTCAGCCGAGTTTTTCAGCAGGCGCACACGGCTGGGCATTAAGGAGAAATTAATTGCTCATCACCGTCGTCGAGTCACGACTAGTACGCGCCGGGCGCCCGCCCTGGCGGGAGAGAGTAGTTCTCTCCAACGGTTAAACAGAACCTCCTTCCTGCTATTGATTGGCCATATTCTTCCTGGAGGCGGACCATTCCCAACTGAGTTGGGAGAGATCAGAGAAGCACTGCACGGGGTTACATTGTGAATGGATGCCCGGCTTCTTGTTGAATTGGGGCCAAACGTCTAAATTCGTGGAGTATTGGTAATCTTAAACTGACAGGAGATACACTATTTCTCAGAAAGAATGTAATATAAAAAAAAAAAAGAACGCAAGGAAGAGAGCCTTCCAGTTGAGGCAAAATCAGAAAGGGTATTGGAGAGAATGATAAGCAATGGGGAAGCAAAGTTAAAGTCACAGAGATCAAGAGATTATAACCCATCTCTATTGGCAAAGAGGGACAAGCTTGTCTATATTATCGGTCTGTGCCAGAACTGGTGGTGGGACGCGGGGCTGGTGGTTGGGAGGCAGGGATAGTGATGGGCAGACTTATACGGTCTGTGCCCTGAAAAGGACAGGTACAAATCAAGGTAAGGTATACACAAAAAGTAGCACATATGAGTTTATCTTGTTGGGCAGACTGGATGGACCTTGCAGGTCTTTTTCTGCCGTCATCTACTATGTTACTATGTATCTGTGTTTCTATGGCAGGAATGTGTTGAAATTGCCATCAATGTTGTGCTCTTAGAGTTATTTCTCAAGATTCTATACAGGGTGCCTTAATTTGCACACGCAAGTTAACAAACCATTAACTAGCAGTATTTGGGTGCTAACCAATTGTTTGCAGTTAATTGGCACCACTGAGGATGTGTGCCTTCATCTGGCAGGATGCCTACTTCCAATAGAGCGTTACTCAAAAAGGGTATTCCAAAAAGTTGTGTGTGTTACTAAATGCTGCCTCAGCAGGCCTAACTTGGGTGCCAGTATTTACACCAGGGATCAACAGAAGTAAGTCTGGTGTATGCAGTTAAGGTGTGAGAATCAGTGCTAATCCTATAAGGTGCACTTTATAGAATCATGCTTAGTGTTGATTTTTTTTTAGGTGTCTTCTTTATTGGTGCAGCGAGTACTTTAGCACCCCTGATGTTGTGCGGACTCCTTCAGTATTGCAAGGGAAGGATAATTTTGTTGTTTAGCAGCCCAATTATTTTGAAGTTAGCTTCTTTGATTTGTTTTGCATCTCTTATGGCATGGATGAACTCACCCATAAGCCTGGATATGTTGGTCATGATCACAATCTTAGCTTTACTTCTGGTGTTCTTTATACTTGTATTATGCCAGTGATTGTTTCTGTTGGGAGTTCATAGGGTGCAACAGTTGGGTAGCATATAATTGGGGACAGGGAAGTTCTTTGTGATGAGTTTAAACACTGACTATTTGCGGTGGTTTTTCAGATCCCTTGGGGTAGTTATGTTCTTCTAGTGTACTGTATCCAGAGTGGTATTGAATACAATAAAGATAATACCATATTATCCTGAGTATAAAATGTCATAAATTGAAAATCTCTTTACATTTGGACTAATGATAATTTTGGCTAAGATGCAGTGGCAGTAATGAGCAGCACCAAGTAGAAATTTGTTTCCACTTCAAAGTACTGTCCGTTTGCAGTTGCTGCTGTAGTGCACTGTTTCTTTTTTCCTCCCCACTGGAGGTTTAGTGGGACACTTTTTGCTGCTTTAATTTGGCCTCCAATATAAGACGTTTAAAATGAAACTTTATAATGAAACGTAATGAAAGTCTGTAGCTAAAGACCTGCATGTTCTGTCCAGTTCGCCCAGCAAGATAGCTAGAATTAAATCTGGTTTCAAAGTGTTTTATTTTATAATTTGGCCTGTGTGTAGTTGTGAGGAGTAAATCTATATGGCATATTTTTGGATATTTTTATAGATTCTCTGTTTGCTAAAGGCAATGAACCCCCCCCCCCCATACAGCAGTTATAATGATTTAAAACAAGGACCATCAGCAGAGAAACTTGCCATCTTTAAAGACTATGCAAGATTTTTCTCAAAAACCTTCATTGGTCCAAACGCTGGTCCATAACATAGTAACATAGTAGATGATGGCAGAAAAAGACCTACACGGTCCATCCAGTCTGCCCAAGATAAACTCATATGTGTATACCTTACCTTGATTTGTACCTGTCTTTAATTTAAAAAAAATAGTAATTTCACATATCTGAAATCACTTGATGTACGTTCATTAATCATATCATCTGCTGGGTCTGATATAGCTTTTTCACTGTAGAGCTGCAAAAGCTGATCAATATCAATCTGACTGTGACATGATCATATATCGGGAAATACCCAGCGTTAGGGAGAAGACAATATACGGTCCTCCATAACAAAAATGTGAACAGGGATTAACTAAAAGTGAAAATAAAGTACCACTTTTCTGTGGTACAACCACAGAAAGGCAACATAGCATGGTGAAACTAAAGTCACGTGAATACATACAACCAATTGGCAGCACTCAAATCAGTTGACCATTCAGATTTGTCATTCAACCCTTGTGGCGCAACTGTTTGGAGAGTATCAATCCAATATTGTTTACGATAATTTAATTTGGAAATCTTCTTTATCTCTTGAGGGCGTACCAGTATGTTGTCATTGATTCTCCAGGACGTATTCATAACATTGATTTACTTCCAACCAGTAATATACTAATGGGACAGTGATGTTACTCGTTCTCAGATGACTTCTATTTCATTCAAATGTAGTCTTAACTGGACGTTTAGTATGTTCTAAATAGACACATGGGCAAGGACAGATGATGACATATAACATAGGACTAGTTACAAAATGTTGTAAATTTCACTTGAAATCCAGTGATTGGAGCAATCCATGATTCTCCTTCAGTGGTTAAATTCTGCTTGTTCACTAAGGAATGCCTTTGAGCAAGATCACAGAAATAAGAGTGGGTATGAGGTAGAGCTCACACAGTTTTTAGAGGACTGTGTATGTGTTGGAGGAATTAGCTAAACTAAAAGTAGATAAAGCAATGGGTCCCGGACAGGATACATCTTAGGGCAGAGATTCCCAAACCCTGGGTCGGGACCCCCAAATGAAGGGTCATGACCTAGGTTGGCTTTCCATAGATGTGTCATTATTCACTTCCAGAAAGTCAAACTATTTTATTTGGCTGCCTTCATGGGGTCACAGCAACAAAAAGGTTGGGAAGCATTGTCTTAAGGGAACTTAGGTAAGTTCTGCCAGTGCCACTATTTGACCTTTTCAGTGCTCCTTTAGAGTCGGGAATGGTTCTGTAGGGCTTGAAATGGGCAAAGAGTAGCATTGTAGATGATGGCAGAGAAATACCAAAGTAGCCAGCTAGCCTGCCCAGTAAGATGGTTACAGTTATTAGCAGTGGAAGGGTATAAATGAAGATATGGGGAAACATACATAAAGCAGCTCTAGGGGTGGCTTAACCATTAGACAAACTAAGCAGCAAAAAGCAGCTACAATCAAAGAGAAAGAATAGGTCTTCAGAGCCACACAAATTCATAGATCCATCAGCAGGCACTTTTACCTGTATAAAGGTAGGCAATTCTCAAATAAAAATTATGCACTTTCACAGGATCATTCTAGAAGGGGTGTTAGAATGATCATGACTGTTGAGTTTAATTATCAAAATCTCAAGGGAAGGTTTTGGGTTAGGCACTTGATAGGTAATTGAGTGGACGGCAAAAGGTTCACCTACAGCACTTAAGGGCTGTAGCAATTTCTCGTTCCATAGCGTCCCACAGATCAATTCAGGAACTTGTAGGTTATGTCCCTCTGCAAGAGGTTATGCCCTTCTGCCAGCAGTCGGAGATGGAGAAAACTTCAAAGGTTTACTGTATGTGGTCATGTGCAGCCACCTTAACCTCTGTATTCTCTCTGTCTAGCAGGTGGATGGTCATAACTGTGCTTCTGTGGATTGCTTGGTCCCCCAGGTCCAGTAGAGCTTTTGAGGTTGAGGTGGCCCAGGCTTAGGGTCTAGGTGTACACTCATAGTCTACCTTGAGGTACCTGTACTGAGATTTGCGCCGGCTCCCTCTCTTATTTAAAAAAAAAAAAAAGAAAAGAAAAAAAGCATCTCACAGCCTGCTCACATTATAGTCCCAATTGTGGTGTGAGTGGATCAAACTTGCCTCTGGTAGCAGATTCCTGAAAAGGGGTGAGTATTTTTGTGATGGCGGCTCCTGGTGTGGTAACCAGGGAGCGACATCGGGTATTTGTTCCTACTGTTCCTGCACAGACCCGCCAACTGCTGTGCCATTGGATGTTTCGGGGCAGCCTGAAACTGGGGAGCGTAGTGTTCTCCCAGCCCATTCTGGTGGGCGTGGTGGAGTTTTCTTTGGTATGCGTACCTGCAGGCACATCTTTTCCACTGTGCTGAGTGGCAAGGCTGAGGCACTCCATGAAGAGTCCTGTTTGACTGCGATGCCGGCGGTTTTGAGTGCTGGCCATTCTGAAGCTTTGGCTGGGGAAGAGGGGTAGATTCTCCCCCCCCTCTTTTTGCTCCAGATTTGGTACCTTTGTGGAGTACTGCCTTTCTGATGAAGAGGTAGCGCTTTATAAATGTTAAGTAGTAGTAGAAGAGGTCTGAGGGACTCGCAGACCCCTTCCTGTCAGATGATGATGCAGAGGAATTGAAAGAAATATCGGTGAACCTGGAAGATGTACTGAGCCAAATTGACAAATTAAAGTAGTAAATCACCTGGACTAGATGGAGTACTCAAAGAACTCAAGCATGAAATTGCTGATCTGCTGTTAGTAATATGTATCCTCTCGTTAAAGTCATCTGTAGTACCTGAAGATTGGAGGGTGGCTAATGTAATGCCAGTTTTTAAAAAGGTTTCTAGGAATGATCTGAGAAATTATAGACCGGTAAGCCTAATGTCGGTGCCGGGCAAAATAGTGGAAACTATTATAAAGAATAAAATTACAGAACATGTAGACAAACTTCCTTAGCGTCCCTCCGGACCGGTCCAGGAACTGACTTGTGGGTTGTGCACTCCTTCCAGCAGGTGGAGACTGAGAACTCTGAATCTAGAGAGCCAATAAGAGCCGTAGCCAACTAGCCTTAGATTCAGTAAACTCGGTCTCCAGCAGGTGGAAGGAGGTAAGCCTTTAGTCTCCTCTCTCTATCTCCCTTATTTGGCTTTCTAATTAAAAAAAAAAAAAAAAAGAAAGAGAGAAAAAAGAAGTAGATATCTCTGTATAGCAGAGCAAAGGCTATGTTTCTTCTCTCTGTGCCCTGTGGTTAGGCTTCTGGTGACTGGGTGCAGTGCACACTTCAGTCAGCCTTGGGGTGTTACACCCGCGGGGTAACCAGGTCCCTCCCCCATTATACCTCCTGTGGTTCCCTGGCGTTTCTAATTACTTTAGACTGGGGACAGCTCAGCCTCTTCGGCGGAAGAGGACTGTAGCTTCAGGAGAGGCAGCTGTAAAAAAAAAAAAAAAAAAAAAAAAGATTTTTAGCACAGCGAATGGCACAGCAGCTCTGGTAGTGTGTGTTTTAGACGCTGTAGGGAGAGATTGTTTTGGCTCAGAATCGGGTTGTTCTTGGAAGAAAAAAAACACCAAAAACTGGAGCTTTGGGGCCGTACGATGGCCGTGAAGCTGCGCCTTTGTCTGGTATGTCAGCGTCGGGGGGTGGGATCCTCCGGTGCTTGCAAATACTGCACCACTGTGGAAACAGATGACGTAGCTGTTCCAACGGTTCTTTCTCCTACAGCGGGGCCGATTGAGTCTTCTTCGGGCACGTCTTCGGACCAGTCTCCACGCTGCTCTGATTTGGATTGCGCTCCCATTTTGGCGGGAACAGTGGCAGTTTTGTCGGCGCCGACTTCTGTGGAGGACCGGCCTGCCTCTTCTTTATTTCAACCGGCTGGGCAGTCTGCTGCAGTGCTTCCCTCTTCAGGAGGTTTTCAGGAGGGAGGTTTCCCTCCAGAATTTTGTTATTCAAATGTACCAGGCTTTTCTCTTAAAGCAGACAGGTTCCGATTTGGTACCTTCTGTTTCTTCGGGTGATACTGCGCCCAAACGTATTGCTGCTAAGAGAGAGAATCTGGGGGCCTCGAGGAAGATCAGGCTTCGGATCAAGATTTGGAAATGCCCGCTTTGGATGAAATGGATATTTTGGATGAGTCACGGAGGACTCTGGTTCCGCTGAGGCAGGGACAGATTCCTTTTTCCCAGGTGAAGATTTGTCAGTGGTTCGTATTTTTCACAAGGAGGACCTTCAGGAACTCATTGTCTTAGTGGCCGACACCTTGCATTTTGAAGAAGATCAGTCCGCAGTTCCTGAGGTGCGCAAGGTTGATTTACTGGTTAAAGGAATTAGACATCCTGGAAAAACTTTTCCTATGCATCAGGACATTAGGGATATCATCCAGGCTCAGTGGAATTTCCCTGATTCTCCCTTTAGGCTAGCAGGGTCCATGGTGTGACTTTATCCAATCCCAGATGTTGATAAATCTCTTCTGAAAATGCCTGTGGTGGATGCAGTAGTATCTGCGGTCACTAAGCGCAATACAGTTCCAGTAGACGGTGGTACTGCTCTTTGGGATGTTCAGGATCGTAGGGTAGAAGAGTAATTTTGACGTCTCCTCTCTGGCTGTGCAGGCAGCTATTTGTGGCTCTTTGGTAGCTAGAGCTTGCTTTCGATGGGCTGAGCGAGTTTTGGACAGGTCTTCCGATGTTTTGTCTTCAATTGACGCAGAAGTGACTAAGATTGAGACAGGTTCTGTATTTTTAGTAGATGCTTTATATGACTTGTTGAGAGCATCGTCCAAATCCATGGCCCTTTCCATGGCAGCTCGTCGTTCTCTGTGGCTGAGAGGTTGGTCTGCGGATGCGGCTTCTAAGTCTAAATTGAGTTCCCTTTTCAAGGTTCCCTTTTGTTTGGGCCTGAGTTGGACAAACTGATCAATAGTTTAGGAGACACCAAGGTGCCTCGTCTACCAGAAGATCGTCCTAGAACTCCTCAGCGCTATTCTGGTTTTAGTCGTGGTCGAGGACAGAATTTCCATCATTTTCAGTCAGTGTCATGGTCTCAGGCTCAAAACAAACAGTCACGGACTCTGGAACAACGTGAGCCCTTGGCCTACTGTTGAGCGGCAGCAGGAGGCAAAAAACCCCCACCCAGGACTGGACTAACAAGGATGGAGCTGGAATCTGGAATGGACTTGGCTTGGCTGGAACTGGATTTTGGAACAGTCTTGGCTTGGCTTGACTGGATGCTGGAACGGACTTGGCTTGGCAGGCAGTGCTGGAACAGACAGGACTGGAGCTGAAGCTGTAGGCAGACAAGACTGGAACAACAGGACTGGAGCTGAAGCTGAAGGTAGAGGGGACTAGAGCATGCAAGGCAGACTAGGCAGAACACAAAGCTGACCCACACAGACATAACAGAACTAAGGCTGAAGGCTGACCCTAGCACACAAACAGAGAAGAACAGAAGCAGAAGTGCACACAGGCAGCCTAAACAAGAAATCAAGATAGACGTGCCCACGGGCACACAGACTATAAACAAGGCAGAAGTGCTAACTGCACACAGACTAACCTGGAGACCTTTGGCATTGCAAAGGCCCTGAATGAAAGTCCACCACTTCCTTATAAAGACCCTCATTAATAATGTCACAACTCCAGGACAGAGGCAGGAAATACACTGAACACCACAGTGAGGCTTGAAACACACAGGAAGAAACAACAATGCAAAGTGAAAGAACAGACAGGAGCCAGCTCAGAAGCTGACCATCGGAAATAAGGTGAGCCAAAGAGGGGTCACGGCCACAGTCGTGACAGTCAGTCAGAGGTGTTCAGCCGCAGCGTTCTTGTTTCTTTCAGAGGAACCAGTCCTTTCGCGGGTTCCATCGTGGAGGTAAAGACTCCGGCTCTACTTTTCAATGCGCTGCCTGTCCAGCCCAATGAAGGTGCGAGGGCCTCTCCTCTGGTTCCGGTGGGAGCTCATTTAGCTCTGTTCTTTCAGAGGTGGGCCCAAATTACCTCAGATCAGTGGGTTTTGGAGGTTATTCGAGATGGGTACGCCTTAGAATTTGCTTGTCCTCTCTCCGATGCCTTTCTAGAGTCTCCTTGCCGATCTTGTCTAAAGGCGGAAGCGGTGCGGGACACTCTGTTTAGACTTCTCCAGCTGCAGGCGGTTTGCCCAGTTCCTCCGTCAGAAGTCAGACAGGGTCGTTATTCCATTTATTTTGTAGTTACAAAGAAGGAAGGTTCCTTTCGGCCGGTTTTAGATCTCAAGGCGGTCAATCGGGCGCTCTGGGGTCCCAGCTTTTGGATGGAAACTCTGCAATCGGTGATAGTGGCAGTCCGGACGGGAGAGTTTCTGATGGCTAGATTTGACGGAGGTCTATCTGCATATTCCGATTCGGCAGGGGCATCAGCGTTTTCTCTGTTTTGCAGTCCTTGGACAGCACTTTCAGTTTCGGGCGCTTCCCTTCGGTTTAGCCACTGCTCCCCGCGTACATTCACCAAGGTCATGGTAGTAGTCGCAGCGACACTCTCCTTCTTCTAGTAATTAATAAGTACAGTTTCTCCGAGGACAAGCAGGCTGCTTGTTCTCACTGATGGGTGACGTCCACGGCAGCCCCTCCAATCGGAAACTTCACTAGCAAAGTCCTTTGCTAGCCCTCGCGCGCCCGCGCGCACCGCGCATGCGCGGCCGTCTTCCCGCCCGAAACCGGCTCGAGCCGGCCAGTCTTCTTTTGTCCGCACTCGGTACGGTCGTGTTTTCGCCGTGTCGAGCCCCGGAAAGTCGACCTCGCGCGTCCAATTTGTTTTGAACGTGTTTTTTTCCTTCGGGAAAGCTTTGTCCTAGTCGGGAAGTGCTCCGGAAACCCCCCGCCGGGTTTCGTGTAAATCCTCCCCGTACTTCCAGCTTTTTTGCCCCGGTAAGTTTTCTTTCGTCGTCGGGGTAGGCCTCTTTTCGGCCTCGGTCGAGATTTTTTCTCCCTCTAAATTTGGTGCTTCAAATTTCGCCATTTCGGCTTTTGATTTCGCCGGCGTGATTTTTCCGCCCATGACATCGAAGCCTTCCAGCGGCTTCAAGAAGTGCACCCAGTGCGCCCGGGTTATCTCGCTCACTGATCGACACTCGTCGTGTCTTCAGTGTCTGGGGGCCGAGCACCGCCCTCAGAACTGCAGTCTGTGTTCCCTGCTTCAAAGGCGGACTCAGGTAGCGAGACTAGCCCAGTGGAACGTGTTGTTCTCGGGCTCTTCGTCGGCATCGGCACCGGGATCTTCGAGTGCATCGACGTCGTCAGCGTCCAGACCTTCTTCCTCGGCCGCCCCTGCATCGAGTGCATCGAGGCATCGGGCCTCTGCATCGGCGCCGAGACATCGGATAGCTGCATCGACGTCGGTGGTACCAGGACCTCGTCTGCTGATGTCGTCGGACGGTGGTGCATCGGGTGGAGTGCAGGTGAGGGCTGTCCATTCCCCTGCTGGTGGCGGTGAGCCCTCGGGTGGGTCTCCGCCTACCCTGAGGGCTCCTGCGGTACAGCCCCCCCGAGATCGACCTTCTTCAGTCTCGGCCCCGAGGAAGCGACGGATGGATTCGACGTCCTCCTCGTCGGTGCCGGGGAGCTCCGGTGACATGCTTCGGAAGAAATCGAAGAAGCATCGACACCGGTCTCCTCCCCGTGTCGGCACCGAGAGCTCTGGGTCGCCGAGGGATTCGGCACCCAGCAGGCATCGGCACCGAGAGGACCGCTCACCCTCTGTTCAGGAGGTGTCGATGCGCTCCGCTCTGGACAGCCCGGAACAGCCTCCACGCCCGGAACAGGTACTGACGTCGACGCCTGCATCGACCTCTCAGCCTTTCTCTGCAGCCGCTCTAAACGAGAGCCTCCGGGCCGTTCTCCCAGAGATTCTGGGAGAGCTGTTGCGCCCTACCCCTCCGGTACCGGCGGTGCTTGCGCCACCGGTACCGTCGAGCGTGGCGCCGGCTGGCCCATCGCCCAGCGGTACCGACCGCGGCCACCTCCCAGGAAGGCTCCCCGACTACGTCGGCGGAGGGAGCTTCGCCGATGCGGGCGAGGGAGTCTACCTCTCGACGCCCCCATCGTGGACGGGGTTCCACGGAGTCGAGCAGGGCGAGGGTGCAGACACAGGTCCGTGAACTTGTGTCTGACACCGAGGGTGAGGCCTCGTGGGAGGAAGAGGAAGATCCCAGATATTTCTCTGACGAGGAGTCTGAGGGTCTTCCGTCTGATCCCACTCCCTCTCCTGAGAGACAGCTTTCTCCTCCCGAGAGTCTGTCTTTTGCCTCCTTTGTCCGGGAGATGTCTACGGCCATCCCCTTCCCGGTGGTTGTGGAGGACGAGCCCAGGGCTGAAATGTTTGAGCTCCTGGACTATCCTTCTCCACCTAAGGAAGCGTCCACTGTTCCCTTGCACCATGTCCTGAAGAAGACATTGCTTGCGAACTGGACCAAGCCATTAACTAATCCCCACATTCCCAAGAAGATCGAGTCCCAGTACCGGATCCATGGGGACCCAGAGCTGATGCGCACTCAGTTGCCTCATGACTCTGGAGTTGTGGATTTGGCCCTAAAGAAGGCTAAGAGTTCTAGGGAACATGCTTCGGCGCCCCCGGGCAAGGACGCTAGAACCTTAGACTCCTTTGGGAGGAAGGCCTACCATTCCTCTATGCTCGTGTCCAAGATCCAGTCTTACCAGCTCTACACGAGCATACACATGCGGAATAATGTGCGGCAGTTGGCGGGCTTGGTTGATGCTCTTCCCCCTGAGCAAGCCAAGCCTTTTCAGGAGGTGGTCAGGCAGCTGAAGGCGTGCAGAAAATTCCTGGCCAGAGGAGTTTATGACACTTTTGATGTTGCGTCCAGGGCCGCTGCTCAAGGTGTGGTGATGCGCAGGCTCTCATGGCTGCGTGCCGCCGACCTGGAGAATAGAATCCAGCAGCGGATTGCGGACTCGCCTTGCCGTGCGGATAACATTTTTGGCGAAAAAGTCGAGCAGGTGGTAGAGTCTCTCCACCAGCGGGACACCGCATTCGACAAGTTCGCCCGCCGGCAGCCTTCAGCTTCTACCTCTACAGGTAGACGATTTTTCGGGGGAAGGAAGACTGTTCCCTATACTTCTGGCAAGCGTAGGTACAATCCTCCTTCCCGACAGCCTGCGGCCCAGGCTAAGCCCCAGCGCGCTCGCTCTCGTCAGCAGCGTGCGAATCAGCAAGGCCCCGCGGCTCCCCAGCAAAAGCAAGGGGCGAGCTTTTGACTGGCTCCAGCAGAGCATAGCCGACATCCAAGTGTCAGTGCCGGGCGACCTGCCTGTCGGAGGGAGGTTGAAAGCTTTTCACCAAAGGTGGCCTCTCATAACCTCCGATCAGTGGGTTCTCCAAATAGTCCGGCAAGGATACACCCTCAATTTGGCCTCCAAACCTCCAAATTGTCCACCGGGAGCTCAGTCCTACAGCTTCCAGCACAAGCAGGTACTTGCAGAGGAACTCTCCGCCCTTCTCAGCGCCAATGCGGTCGAGCCCGTGCCATCCGGGCAAGAAGGGCTGGGGTTCTATTCCAGGTACTTCCTTGTGGAAAAGAAAACAGGGGGGATGCGTCCCATCCTAGACCTAAGGGCCCTGAACAAATATCTCGTAAAAGAAAAGTTCAGGATGCTTTCCCTGGGCACCCTTCTCCCCATGATTCAGCAAAACGATTGGCTATGCTCTCTGGACTTGAAGGATGCCTACACACACATCCCGATACTGCCAGCTCACAGACAGTATCTGCGATTTCAGCTGGGCGCACGCCACTTCCAGTACTGTGTGCTACCCTTTGGGCTCGCCTCTGCGCCCAGGGTGTTCACAAAGTGCCTAGCTGTGGTAGCAGCGGCGCTTCGCAGGCTGGGGGTGCACGTGTTCCCATATCTCGACGATTGGCTGGTGAAGAACACATCCGAGGCAGGAGCCCTGCAGTCCATGCAGATGACTATTCGCCTCCTGGAGCTACTGGGGTTTGTGATAAATTACCCAAAGTCCCATCTTCTCCCAGTGCAGAAACTCGAATTCATCGGAGCCCTGCTGGATTCTCGGACGGCTCGCGCCTATCTCCCAGAGGCGAGGGCCAACAACTTGTTGTCCCTCGTCTCGCGGGTGCGAGCGTCCCAGCAGATCACAGCTCGGCAGATGTTGAGATTGCTGGGCCACATGGCTTCCACAGTTCATGTGACTCCCATGGCCCGCCTTCACATGAGATCTGCTCAATGGACCCTAGCCTCCCAGTGGTATCAGGCCGCCGGGGGTCTAGAGGACGTGATCCACCTGTCCACGAGTTTTCTCGAATCCCTGTATTGGTGGACGATTTGCTCCAATTTGACTCTGGGACGTCCCTTCCAAATTCCTCAGCCTCAAAAAGTGCTGACCACGGATGCGTCTCTCCTGGGATGGGGAGCTCATGTCGATGGGCTTCACACCCAAGGAAGGTGGTCCCTCCAAGAAAGCGATCTACAGATCAATCTTCTGGAGTTGCGAGCGATCTGGAACGCTCTGAAGGCTTTCAGAGATCGGCTGTCCCACCAAATTATCCAAATTCAGACAGACAATCAGGTTGCCATGTACTATGTCAACAAGCAGGGGGGCACCGGATCTCGCCCCCTGTGTCAGGAAGCCGTCAGCATGTGGCTCTGGGCTCGCCGTCAAGGCATGGTGCTCCAAGCCACATATCTGGCAGGCGTAAACAACAGTCTGGCCGACAGGTTGAGCAGGATTATGCAACCTCACGAGTGGTCGCTCAATTCCCGTGTGGTGCGACAGATCTTCCAGGCGTGGGGCACCCCCCTGGTGGATCTCTTCGCATCTCAAGTGAACCACAAGGTCCCTCAGTTCTGTTCCAGGCTTCAGGCCCACGGCAGACTGGCGTCGGATGCCTTCCTCCTGGATTGGGGGGAAGGTCTGCTGTATGCTTATCCTCCCATTCCTCTGGTGGGGAAGACTTTGTTGAAACTCAAGCAAGACCGAGGCACCATGATTCTGATTGCTCCCTTTTGGCCGCGTCAGATCTGGTTCCCTCTTCTTCTGGAGTTATCCTCCGAAGAACCGTGGAGATTGGAGTGTTTTCCGACCCTCATCACGCAGGACGAAGGGGCTCTTCTGCATCCCAACCTCCAGTCCCTGGCTCTCACGGCCTGGATGTTGAGGGCGTAGACTTTGCCTCTTTGGGTCTGCCAGAGGGTGTCTCCCGCATCTTGCTTGCTTCCCGGAAAGACTCCACTAAGAGAAGTTACTTCTTTCATTGGAGGAGGTTTGCCGTCTGGTGTGACAGCAAGGCCCTAGATCCTCGCTCTTGTCCTACACAGACCCTGCTTGAATACCTTCTCCACTTGTCTGAGTCTGGTCTGAAGACCAACTCCGTAAGGGTTCACCTTAGTGCAATCAGTGCATACCATTACCAAGTGGAAGGTAAGCCGATCTCAGGACAGCCTTTAGTTGTTCGCTTCATGAGAGGTTTGCTTTTGTCAAAGCCCCCTGTCAAGCCTCCTACAGTGTCATGGGATCTCAATGTCGTTCTCACCCAGCTGATGAAACCTCCTTTCGAGCCACTGAATTCCTGCCATCCGAAGTACTTGACCTGGAAGGTCATTTTCTTGGTGGCAGTTACCTCGGCTCGTAGAGTCAGTGAGCTTCAGGCCCTGGTAGCCCAGGCCCCTTACACCAAATTTCATCACAACAGAGTAGTCCTCCGCACTCACCCTAAGTTTCTGCCAAAGGTTGTGTCGGAGTTCCATCTGAACCAGTCAATTGTCTTGCCAACATTCTTTCCCCGTCCTCATTCCTGCCCTGCTGAACGTCAGCTGCACACATTGGACTGCAAGAGAGCATTGGCCTTCTATCTGGAGCGGACACAGCCCCACAGACAGTCCGCCCAATTGTTTGTTTCTTTTGATCCCAACAAGAGGGGAGTGGCTGTAGGGAAACGCACCATATCCAATTGGCTAGCAGATTGCATTTCCTTCACTTACGCCCAGGCTGGGCTGGCTCTTGAGGGTCATGTCACGGCTCATAATGTTAGAGCCATGGCAGCGTCGGTAGCCCACTTGAAGTCAGCCACCATGGAGGAAATTTGCAAAGCTGCGACGTGGTCATCTGTCCACACATTCACATCTCATTACTGCCTGCAGCAGGATACCCGACGTGACAGTCGGTTCGGGCAGTCAGTTCTTCAGAACCTGTTTGGGCTTTAGGATCCAACTCCACCCCCCGAGGGCCCTGTTTGTTCTGTTCCAGGCTACACTCTCAGTTAGTTGGTAAATTTTTTAGGTCAATCTCAGTTATGTCCTCGCCGTTGCGAGGCCCAATTGACCAATGTTGTTGTTTTGAGTGAGCCTGGGGGCTAGGGATACCCCATCAGTGAGAACAAGCAGCCTGCTTGTCCTCGGAGAAAGCGAATGCTACATACCTGTAGAAGGTATTCTCCGAGGACAGCAGGCTGATTGTTCTCACAAACCCGCCCGCCTCCCCTTTGGAGTTGTGTCTTCCCTTGAAGTGTATTGTCTTGCTACATACTGGACTGGCCGGCTCGAGCCGGTTTCGGGCGGGAAGACGGCCGCGCATGCGCGGTGCGCGCGGGCTAGCAAAGGACTTTGCTAGTGAAGTTTCCGATTGGAGGGGCTGCCGTGGACGTCACCCATCAGTGAGAACAATCAGCCTGCTGTCCTCGGAGAATACCTTCTACAGGTATGTAGCATTCGCTTTATGTGTATCAGTGGTAGACACTGTTTGCATTTATATAGACTTGGGTTTATTTTACTTATAGGAGGTCGGATTAGTTGGAGTCTAGTAAATACAGCATCTACCACTGATACACGTAAACTGTACTTATTAATTACTAGAAGAAGGAGAGTCAGAAGGCTGTTGACATGAGAAGAAGCATTTTATTATAACTTACCAATTATGGGTACACTGGCATATGATAATTTCAGTCTAGGCCGTACATCAAATCAGATATAATCAAGATAGTTCTCAAAGCTTTTCTCATAGAGAGTGGTAAACTGGACGCAAAGTGCGATTCCACTGTATTACTTCTCTAACTTCTATTGATTACAGTTTTCATTTATATACTCTTTCAATCACATCCTTTTGCGTCATTCTTATTCCTGTAAATTTGTCTTCGTGTACAGATACTAATTAGCACCAGCATTGGTTAATTTACTTATCAGCATTTATGATTTTCCTTACATTCAGCACTTTATTTCCCGTAACTTGCTTAATTTCACATTTACGGTAAATTCACATATCAGCAGGTCATCTGGGTTATTCTCACTTTCAACATTATTGTCTCCAACCACATGATCTTGTTTGTTCCTTCCCACCTATTCCATACTTTTAAACTAGGTCTGTAAACCATTTTGTAATGAGATCATATTTCTGTTCCTTATTAAACTGCTTGAAAAACACATCTACTTCCTTGTTATCCAATGTTGCAAGGCCTAAAACAGACCTCCTGTCACATAAGCATTTCTTGTAAATGACCATTACTCAAGCAATCAACAAACACTCCAAAACCCATTCCAAACTGGATATCTGCCCCAGCAATCTAATAAGGTCCACCCCCAAACGCTTCATAACAGACCTTACGTCACACTTGAACTACATGTTACAGCACAGATTTTTCCCCAAAGACAAAGGAAATATACTACTTACACCTATACCTAAAGACCTAAAGAAAAAATTAAACGACACAACCAACTATCGACCAGTAGCATCCATCCCCCTGATAGTCAAATTAATGGAAAGTATTGTAACCAAACAACTTACCAACTACTTGGTAAGTTGTTTGGTTACAATACTTTCCATTGACTATCAGGGGGATGGATGCTACTGGTCGATACTTAACAAATTGCAATCAAGATTTCGATCCAACCATAGCACTGAAACAGTGCTAACCACTCTCATAGCCAAATTCAAACAATTAATTGCCACCGGAAACAACGTTCTGCTCCTACAATTTGACATGTCCAGCGTGTTCGACATGGTCAGCCACCAAATACTCTCGAACATCCTAGAATACTTCGGGATTGGAGGAAACGTACTAAGATGGTTTAATGGCTTCTTAACAGAAAGAACTTATCAAGTGATCTCAAAATCCAAAACGTCAGAACCATGGAAACCCGAATGTGGAGTACCACAAGGATCACCGCTCTCACCAACCCTTTTTAACTTAATGATGACACCTTTAGCCAAGTTGCTAACCAGCCAAGGACTCAATCCGTACATCTATGTAGACGATGTCATGATATACATCCCGTTCAAACACAATCTAACCGAAATCACAAATGAAATCAAATACAGCTTCCAAATAATGAACTCATGGGCGGACGCATTCCAACTAAAGCTAAACACAGAAAAGACACAATGCCTCTATGCCTATACCATAAGTACGGTTTATAGAAAGGTCAATTTCCTGAAATTTTATGGAAACAGGACTGCATTTTTCAGCAGTACGTGTATCTTTAACAGGTCTACTGTACAGCGTAATATTCTTTCTCAAAGATTGATTCCAGGCAGGGTGACTACTTGTAGGATAGTTTGGGCCTGTATACCACCATACATCAGACCATGAATGACATGGGCTATTAGAGTAAACAGCAGAATCTAAATGTGTATAGGTACACAGGTAAACATGAAACTTTGAAGATGACCTTTGCCAATATAAATTTGCACAGTCTGCAACTTTACAAATATCGGACTGGATTGTTACTGTTCTATTACATTGAATCAGTGGGAAAATGGCTTTGACAGGATAGTCGCTATTAAGATAGAACTGATCCATGTCACAATTTACAGAGTAGGGTCCAGACATGATAGTCATCCATTGGGCCTCAGTGCTCAAGGCCACAGGGATCAAGAGAGAGAAGGTTACAAGCAATAGTGATATAAGCGACATCATGAAATATGAATTAACAGGGATTTAAAACTCACAAAAACCATAAAATAATAAGCAGTAAAGAAATTATGGCCGCTAACACCAAAGGCTTGATAGCACAATTATCCCCCCAAAAACTGATTCAGATTCTTGTTGGGTTGCGCTCAGCATTCATCAGTAGCAGAAAGGGAAAGGAGAGAGTACAGTAACATGGTGTCCTGTTTTGCAGGTATGGAGTGTCAATCTGAAATAAATCATTAATAAGGTAAAGAAATAGCTCCCATACAAGTTTGTGTTTGAACAAGCTCATACATTTCTACAGATCTGCTTCTTCTTTTTCTGACAAAAAATCCAAGGTTGCCATCCTCTGTCCAATAGGTCATGTGAAATTAGCCAAAAATAAACTAAATCCCCGTTATTTGGACGAGACAGTGGTATGTCTCCTTGTTCGAGTTTAATCTGGCCAATCCCATAGAGGTCAATTATATACCTTACAAGCAAATTATGTAATAAAAGTAATGCTCACCAATCGAAGAACCGAATATGCCCAGAACTCCTCTGACAGAGAATGGACGAAATCTTGCGACTGGTCTTCCCCAAAGGTGTTGCAGCAATACCTTGGGTGTTACACTATCACTCACACTCACAAAACATTAAGGGGTACTGTATCTGTCGTCACAGAAGACGTGTACACCCCTAGAATCACCATAAAAAGAAAACAAACACATTTACAAACAATTGGAAGGCATTTTGGTTCACCCAGATCTGGACGACTGGTTGATTCGGGCAAAGTCATACCACAAGAGCCTTCAAGTCACAAATCGAGTGGTTCAGTTTCTGCAGTCTCTCGGATGGGTAGTCAACTCAGCCAAGAGTCGGTTGGTGCCGTCTCAAACCCTGGAGTACTTGGGGGTTTTGTTTGACACAGCACAGGGTCACATTTTTCTTCCTCAAGCGAAGATTCTCAAGATCCAATCTCAGGTTCAGGCCTTGTTGAGCAGGCAGGTCCTGTGTGCTCGGGATTATTTGCAGGTGTTGGGCTCCATGGCAGCGACGATAGAGGCGGTGCCTTGGGCCAGGGTGCACATGAGGTGTCTTCAGGCATCGCTCCTGTCTCAGTGGTCTCCTCAAACAGACTCCTTGCACGTGAGGTTGCCTTTGCGGATGCTGGAGCGCAGCAGCTTATTTTGGTGATTGAGGACGTACAATCTGACCAAGGGCATGCCATTGGATCTGCCCAGCTGGACAGTAATAACTACAGATGCCAGCCTCATGGGCTGGGGTGCCCACTGCCTGGGACAGTGTGCTCAAGATCGTGGTCTCCGTCGGAGATGTCCTTATCGATCAACCTCCTGGAAACCATGGCGATCAGGCTTGCTCTGGAGGCATTTTCTTCCCTAGTAAAAGGCACGTCGGTTCGCATTCCTTCGGACAATGCGACAGCGGTAGCGTATGTCAACTGGCAGGGAGGAATGAGGAGTTGGCTGTTAACCTCTGGAGTCATTGAGACTCATGTCATTGGTGGAAAGTCAATTGCTCTTTCGGCGTTGCACGTGGCAGGAACGGAAAAAGTGCAAGCAGATTTTCTCAGTCGGCACCTCCTAGATCCCGGAGAATGGGCACTCAGATCGCTGGCCTTTCAAGTGATAGTAGATCAGTGGGGGTGGCCAGTCATGGATCTCTTAGCCACTCATGTCAACACCAAGGTAAGTTGCTTTTTCAGTCGCAGGAAAGATCCCCGAGCGGACGGGGTGGATGCTGTTCTTCAGCCGTGGCCTCAGGGTCTTCTATAGGCATTTCCTCCGTGTCTTCTCCTGGGAAGACGTCTCCAGTGCATCGAGGTGCACGAGGGAAAGGTGATACTGGTATCTCCAGATTGGCATCGCAGACCATGGTACGCAGATCTAGTGCGCCTCCTAGCTGCTCCTCCACTTTGGTTGCCAGACCATCCCGGTCTGCTCGTTCAGGGGCCGATTCTTTATCCAGATCCAGCTCGATTTTGTCTTACGGCCTGGTTCTTGAGAGGGCGCGAAGAGGGGTTATTCTTCGAAAGTCTTCTCTACAATGCTTCGTTCTCGTTGTCGTTCAGTGTCTCTGAATTATGTCAGAGTTTGTCAGATTTTTGAGGCCTGGTGTGCTGATCAAAACATTTCTCCTTTATGAGCAGGGCCGTGCCTAGGGTCTCTGGTGCCCCCCTGCAGACTATCAGTTACCCCCCCCCCCCCCCCCCCCCCCCGTGTGGCACAAGATGCAAAGGAAATAGGAGCTGAAAGATGGAATGCATCTTTGTGGGATTGCTGAACAAATAAAGTGTTTACAACCACTTAGCTTTTCGTGCTTTCATGTTCACTAAATTAGTAATTAAATCTTTGATATCTAACTGGGCACATATATCATTCTCAGTAGCAATCATGGCAAGTCTTACAAGCCTTTCTTGCGAAATACTTGATCGCAAATAATTTTTTATGATTTTTAACCGTGAAAATGATCGCTCACCACTTGCCACACTGACAGGAATTGTCAGCAGTATTCTTAGAATGATGCTCACATTTGGGAATGGGAGGCTATTTGATAGAACAAATTTTAGTTTCAAAAGGATTATGAAAATGGCACAATTCGGCCTTAAACAGATCTTTAAAGGCACATAGTTCATCATACAGTTCAGTTCCATTGATGTCCTTATTATCACCATCTGATAAATGCAGTTGCAAATCATTTCAATACTGTTGGAGCTGTTCATGATCAGTTTCGGCAAGTTTATTTATGTTGTACAGCAATCTTTCACTGAGGGAAGTCATTGCAACATCCAAAATTGTAAAGAAAAATTTACACAAAATTTATTCTCAGCTGTGTTGCTGGTCTCTGGCTGGGAGAAACTCAGATAAGACTTGTGCTGGCTATATTTGTGGCTTTTCCTACCCTAGAACTGTGGTTTTTTTTGCACATCTCTACCTACTATCCTTGTCTGTCTGTGTCCCTGCAAATATAGTTTCCTAAAAAGATTTAAAAAAAATCTGTTTGATCTGACTGTATAATCTGACTGTGTTTCAAACTGTTTGTGTTTCAAACTGGTTTATTGATATCTGTGAATCTGAAAACTAGATTTCTGATTTCAACCTGCCAGCAAGTATTAGAAATCTTTCTTTTGCCAAGTGTTTCAGAGCTCCTTCCCTCCCCCACCCCCTCAGCTCACCTGTTTTTTTTTTTTTTTTTTCTGCAGCCATTTTAAAAGCACAAGTGTGTTTTCTGTGGAGAGCTATGTTGCTGGTCTCTGTCTGGGAGAAACTCCGATAAGACTTGTGCTGGCTATATTTGTGGCTTTTCCTACCCTAGAACTGTGTTTTTTTTTTTTGCACATCTCTACCTACTATCCTTGTCTTCCCCTTGTCCCAATCAGCTTTGTAGAAAAGAGGCTTAATAAAGGCCTAAGATAGGTTTTACAGCAAACACATTCCACAAGTTTAGGTTTAATCCCACCCACCCCAAGACTGACACTTCCTAAATCCCTATTCTAACTACACTACTTATCACAAATTAACTCCACCCAAATTACAACTGTCTCAAATTGCTGAGGAGTAAAGTTAATCTTGCACACTGTCAAGCCCCATCATAAAATACCTATTCATACCCATTACAACAAATCAGGATGACTTTTATTCTCTGTAATAATTGTGGAGCTTTAGTTTCAATGCCAATCATCTGGAAACTTAAGGCTTGTCCTATCTGTAATCAGCTCGCTAGTTTAAAACAAGAGCTCAGTAAATTAAAGCAGGAATTAGATGCACTTAAAGCAACTTCTAAGACTGCACAAAATCAAACCAAATTCACACCACTGCCTCAAAGGATAAAACCACCTAAGAATAGATGGTTCACAGTAGGCTCAGGCAGACTTCGTCATGTGACACAGAGGCATACACCCTCACAAGTGTTACCCCTACAGAATTCTTTTGCTCCATTAAAGCACTGTGAGGTTCCTAATAGAACTGAGCCAGAAGAAACAGCAAAAGCAAAAGAAATTAAGGTGGAACAAAAAGATATGGAGGGACCCAAAGACAAAAAACACACCAATTTTTCAAATTTTGAAACACATACCAGGAAATGTAAATGTAAAAGGAAAGTGATGACTACAAATGCTCGCAGTCTTGGCAACAAAGTTCATGACCTTCAAGCCCTGATGTTGGAGGCAGACTTAGACGTTGTTGCAATCACGGAGACATGGCTCAATGGTTCCCCTGAATGGGATGGAAACATACCAGGCTATAATCTATTTAGGAAGGATAGAGAGGGTCGTAAAGGTGGAGGAGTAGCTCTGTATGTGAGAAATGATATCACAGCAACCGAAATGACAGGGACCTGGGGTAAGGAAGAAGCGATATGCATCACCTTAAAAAGAGATGATAGAACCTCTGTCCACGTGGGTGTTGTCTACAGACCTCCAACACAATTGGAAGAATTAGATAAAGATCTGATCGCAGATATTCAAAAGTTGGGAAAGAAGAGAGAGGTGCTGTTGCTGGGAGATTTCAATCTGCCGGATGTAGATTGGAAGGTTCCATCTGCGGAATCGGAAAGAAGTAGAGAGATTGTGGATGCTTTCCAAAGTGCTCTGCTCAGACAAATGGTCATGGAACCCACGAGGGAAGGAGCGACGCTGGATCTGGTGCTCACAAATGCGGATAGCGTGTCAAATGTCCGAGTGGGTGCCCATCTGGGCGGCAGTGACCATCAAATGGTTTGGTTTGATATGACGGCTGAAGAGGAGGGTGGCCACTCAAAACTCAAAAGTCCTGGATTTCAAGCATGCTGACTTTAGTAAAATGGGGGAATACCTAAGGAAGGAGCTGATGGGCTGGGAGGACGTACGAGAAGTGGAAGGACAGTGGTCCAGACTGAAAGAAGCTTTAAATAGGGCCACAAACCTTTTATGTAAGGAAAGTAAATAAAGCAAGAGAAAAAGAAAACCACTATGGTTCTCCAAGCAAGTGGCTGTGAAAATAAAGGCTAAAGAGTTGGCGTTCCAGAAATACAGAAAAACTCAAGACGAGGAACAAAGGGAGGAATACCGGAGGAAATTGAAAGAAGCCAAGAGAGAGGTACGTCTGGCGAAAGCGGAAGAACAAATGGCTAGAAAGGTAAGGAGGGGGGTGACAAAAATTTCTTCAGGTATATTAGTGAAAGGAGAATGACTAAAAAGGGAATTGTGAGACTAAAAGATACTGCAAACCGCTATGTAGATAATGATGAAGAAAAGGTAAATTTGCTAAATAGATACTTTTGTTCTGTTTTTACTGAAGAAAATCCGGGAGAAGGACCACGATGGACTGGCAAAAGTTCATTTGAGAATGGAGTGGATATAGCACCGTTCACGGAAGAGAGTATCAACAACTAGAAAAACTAAAGGTGGACAAAGCCATGGGACCAGATGGGATCCACCCCAGGATATTGAGGGAGCTCAGAGAGGTTCTGGCAGGTCCTCTTAAAGATTTGTTTAATAAATCCTTAGATATGGGAAAGGTTCCAAGGGATTGGAGAATGGCGGAGGTGGTCCCTCTTCACAAAAGTGCTGATAGGGAAGAAGCTGGAAACTACAGGCCGGTAAGCCTCACTTCGATTATTGGAAAAGTAATGGAAGCGATGCTGAAGGAAAGGATAGTGAATTTCCTGGAAGAAAATGAGTTGCAAGATCCGAGACAACATGGTTTTACCAAAGGGAAATCGTGCCAAACGAATCTCATTGAATTCTTTGATTGGGTGACTGGAGAATTGAACAGTGGACGTGCTATAGACGTAATCTACTTAGATTTCAGCAAGGCTTTTGACACGGTTCCCCACAGGAGGCTCTTAAATAAACTCGATCGGCTGACGATAGGTCCCGAAGTGGTGAACTGGATTAGGAACTGGTTGACGGACAGACGACAGAGGGTGGTGGTAAATGGAGTTCGCTCGGAGGAGATAAAGGTGAGTAGTGGAGTGCCTCAGGGATCGGTCCTGGGGCCGATTCTGTTCAATATATTTGTGAGTGACATTGCCGAAGGGTTAGAAGGTAAAGTTTGCCTATTTGCGGATGATACTAAGATTTGTAACACAGTGGACACCTCGGAGGGAGTGGAAAACATGAAAAAGGATCTGAAAAAGCTAGAATGGTCTTAGGTTTGGCAATTAAAATTCAATGCGAAGAAATGCAAAGTGATGCACTTAGGGAGTAGAAATCCAAGAGAGGCATATGTGTTAGGCGGTGAGAGTCTGCTAGGTACGAATGGGGAGAGGGATCTTGGGGTGATAGTATCTGAGGACCTGAAGGCGATGAAACAGTGTGACAAGGCGGTGGCCGTAGCTAGAAGGTTACTAGGCTGTATAGAGAGAGGTGTGACCAGCAGAAGAAAAGAGGTGTTTATGCCCCTGTACAAGTCGTTGGTGAGGCCCCACCTAGAGTATTGTGTTCAGTTTTGGAGGCCGTATCTTGCTAAGGATGTAAAAAGAATTGAAGCGGTGCAAAGAAAAGCTACGAGGATGGTATGGGATTTGCATTACAAGACGTATGAGGAGAGACTTGTGGACCTGAACATGTATACCCTGAAGGAAAGGAGGAACAGGGGTGATATGATACAGACGTTCAAATATTTGAAAGGTATTAATCTGCAAACAAACCTTTTCCGGAGATGGGAAGGCGGTAGAACGAGAGGGCATGAAATGAGATTGAAGTGGGGCAGACTCAAGAAGAATGTCGGGAAGTATTTTTTCATGGAGGGGGTGGTGGATGCTTGGAATGCCCTCCTGCGGGAGGTGGTGGAGATGAAAACGGTAACTGAATTCAAACATGCGTGGGATAAACATAAAGGAATCCTGTGCAGAAGGAAGGGATCCTCAGGAGCTTAGCCTAGAATGGGTGGCAGAGCTGGTGGTTGGGAGGCGGGGCTAGTGCTGGGCAGACTTATACGGTCTGTGCCGAGGCTGGTGGTTGGGCGGCGGGAATAGTGCTGGGCAGACTTATATGGTCTGTGCCAGAGCCGGTGGTGGGAGGCAGGGATAGTGCTGGGCAGACTTATACGGTCTGTGCCAGAGCTGGTGGTGGGAGGCGGGACTGGTAGTTGGGAGACGAGGATAGTGCTGGGCAGACTTATACTGTCTGTGCCCTGAAGAGGACAGTACAAATAAAAAAGTAGCACATATGAATTTATCTTCTTGGGCAGACTGGATGGACCGTGCAGGTCTTTTTCTGCCGTCATCTACTTTGTTACTATGTAGGTGGTTGAGACGATCATCTTCTTGTTCATACTGAAACTGTGTAGTCTTCTTCCTCCGACGGATTTGAGCAGTGGCTTTGAACTCTGGTTCCCCCTCAACGTCATGACAAATTTGCCGAGCAGTTTGAAGTAATGACTCATAACTGGAATCAGTACGGTAGTTAGAAATAAACGTTTTTAAATTGTTAATGGCTGTCAAAGCAGTTGCAGCATTTTCACTTTTACTCTGAAGAATCTTACTGACTGGATTGATATGATTCAATGGGTCATGCCACAGGATGAGGGAACACAAGAACTGGAAATCCTTCAACTTGGTGCTCAAAATATGGGCTTCATATTTTGATTTGTTGTCATATTTCTCATCACTAAGAATCTCATACAGAGCATCATAGATTTCTCCAATTTTGTGCCTGAGTGGCTGCAGAGCATCTATGCGACTTTCCCAACGAGTTTCTGAAAGAGGTTTCAATGTCAGAGAGGGAACATGCTTCCTGAGAACTGCCTAGTGCTTCTTTGATGACGAGAAAAATTTCTATAACTCTTGAACTGTTCCAAAGAAGCCAATGGTCTCATGATTCACTTTGGCAGCATCATTTACAACTAAGTTCAGGCTGTGATCTCCATGGAATGTAGAAAGCACGAGGGCTCATGTTTAAAATCAGCCTCTGCAGCCCATTTCTTTTCCCACTCATATTGGCTCCGTTGTCGTAGCCTTGACCCCTTATATCACCAATATTAAGATTCCAGGTGTGCAGTTGATAAGTGTCACTTAAACCCTCTCCAGTTGAGTCATGAACTTCTAGGAAGCCTAGGAAATGTTCTTCAATGTCTACATTTCCTTCTTTGCAGTTAAAGCGAATAATAAGTCATCTGCTTAGTGTGACTGACATCTGGTGTACAGTCCAATATTATAGAATAGTATTTTGCTGTCTTGATTTCAGATAAGATCTTCTCAGTGATGGCATTGCCCAAAAGCGTAATAATTTCATTTTGTATGCGATTGCTCAAATAATGGGTTTGGGATTCCTCTTTTATGGCCCTCCTTATATGTGCTGCCATGACAGAATCAAACTTTCCAAACAGTTCAACCAGTTTAAGAAAGTTGCCGTTATTTCTTTCAAAAAGCTTTTCAGATGTGCCTCGTAGAGCCAGACATTGAAATCCAAGAAATCTGATTATTTCGATGAGCCTTTCAATTACATCTGACCAATGTTTTTTTTTCTAGCTCATACAGCCTTTGATGCTGTGAATCAAGTGTAGTTTTGTTTTTCAGATCATTTCTGAAGTCGATCCACATTTTTGAATGTTTCATATGAGCTAGACTTGTTTCATGTGTATGCAGTGCTTTGGATACACTCCTCCAGTTGTTGTAGCCAGTCGATATAAAACTACTGGATGATTCACTTGGATCTGTTGGTGAAAACAGTTTGCAGCAGAAACAGAACACGTGATCTGTGGAAACTGAGTACAGTAACCATGGTCTTGGCAGTAGTTCACCATTTTCCATTTTTCGGTGGTAGTATATATCGCTGAACTTTCGTCCACTAGAGTTTGCGGGATACAAAATGCCTTTCTTTTGAGCAGGTCCTGATTCTGTGAGAATAATTCTTGTTTTGGCCATTTTGCTGGATCAGGTAGCTCAAGTGCCAATGAATCTGAACCTAATGATGACTCTGGCTTAAGCTGTTCTTCCTCAAAGGTATCTAAACTGCATGGCAGTCCACTTTGCTTTTCCATGTTCATTGCTGTTCCTTTCGAACAATCATCATCATCAGTGAGAGTAAATGAACTGGAATCTTCTGATTGTTGGTTGGCAATGGCTTTCTTCGATGGGCTTGATCCAGAGGTACTTGCACCTGGTTGGGGGTCTTCCTCCTCCTCCTGAGAGTACTCACCAGTCACTTTTAATCGTTTGACAAAGCTATATATTGCTCCTGCTTGCCTCTGGATGGCTTCTTTTGTTGCTTTTCTTTTTCTGTTTTGCCAACCTGACAGTTTCTTTTTAGTTGCCATCACAACCACAACCAGTTTGTGTGAACACTCTAAAGCTCTTTGATTTTTATACTAAAAACATTGTCAGTTAAGTTTGAAGCATGAATGTGTCTGTATAACACAGAGTGTGGGTGTCTCACAGACAGAGATCATGTGTGTGTGTGAAAGTGACAAAGGGGGGCGTAATTGTGAGGGTGCGGGAGAGTGTCATTAACAGGCAGGGATAAGGGTAGTGGGGTTGTTTTTCATGTCTGGCTGTGTGTTGTGGCGGATGGTGTGGGCGTCGGGTTTCCTCTTACCTCTTGTGCTGTTCTGATGGATGTTCAGAGCGCAGGGCAGGCTGGCACTGGTTAGCCCTGTTTCACGGGCAGCAGGCGGGGCGGGTGTCACTGGCAGTTGTTTGCTGGCCTGGTTCCGTTCTCACAGGTAGCGGGCGGGGCTGGCTGTTGGTTAGATTGGCAGTCTTCCCAATGTGTATCACTTTGCACTTGCCAACATTAAATCTCATCTGCTATTAGATATATAAACAAATAGAAATATAGATAGATTAGAGAGATATATGTATAACTATATCTATATTTATATATATTTATGTATTTCACGTTGGTTATTAAAAAAATGTAATGGATGCATTTAAAGAAAAGAAAAGAAGCTAGAACAATACTAAAACATAAGTAAAGCAAGCAGGGGGTTTGAGTAGGCCTGCTGCTAGCATGTCCAAATAAAATCAACAAGTCCTGTAGCTCTATTGTGTATTCTTAGCCAGTTACCTAAATGTTATAGTCTGCATTCAGAATCAGAACATCTGTGTTTATTTTACATGACAAAGTTGTTCTTTACCTTTGCCAAAATCTGCTTTGATTTGGGACTTTGGGTTTGTGGTTCTTCCACAGGGCTACAATGAAATGCAAGCACCAAGCCAGTTTTTCTCCATATATATATAATACATATTACATGAATTCATCTATACTTAATGACTAGTGTGCTATATGTTTAATCTTTATGACTTTAATGTGTGCAAGTGGTTTTAATAAGTGGTGCTGTGATGATGGTAACTTCCCAGAAATATCCTGTAGCTCTTTTGAAGGGAAACATAGATATAAAAAAAATGGTGTGACTCCCCCCTCCCCTCCATCGCTACACCCGCGGGCAGCTGACCTTCCCAGAGGATCCAAGCAGCGGCTCTCTCACTGCCTCTCAGCACTCCAACGGAACGGCAACACCTGGCGGCGGCGGTCCAAATAACTCGGACGGACGTGTCATGTACACAGGACCGCGAGCGCGTGGGAAGAGCTGGGCGGGACCAAAAAGCCGAGCGCTATGCTCGGGAAGGCAGCAGCAGCGCATGCGCATAGGCGCCGACGCGGTATGGTTTATTTATTTTTTAATTTTCAAATACAACTGGACCGGACGGTGCGGTGCCCTTGAAGGCAGGCGCCCCCCTGCGGGGCTTACTCTGCTTACCGGGTTGGCACGGCCCTTTTTACGAGCCTCGGTGCCGGAGATGTTGGATTTTTTGCAGTATGGCTTTGATAAGGGCTTGGCTCTTGTTTCCCTTAAGGTTCAGGTCGCGGCTTTATCGTGTTTTCGGGGTCACATTCAGGGCAAGTCCTTAGCGAGTCTTCTGAATGTGTCTACTTTTTTGAAAGGGGTAGGTCTCCTGTGACCTCCCTCGAGAGTTATGTTTCCGGCTTGGGATCTTAAGTCGATTCTTACTAGGCCTCCCTTTGAACCTTTAGTGGCTTGTTCTCGTAAGGATTTAACGCTCAAGACAGTGTTTTTAGTGTCCATTGCCTCAGCCAGACAGGTGTTGGAGTTACAGGCTCTTTCTTGTAGGTCGCCGTTTTGGGAGTTTTCTGAGGAGCGTGTGGTGTTGCGTCTGGTTCCTTCGTTCCTTCCTAAAGTGGTCTCCCGTTTTCATGTCTCTGTGGTTTTGCCAGTCTTAGGTTCTTCCTCGGGTTCCGAAGGGCAGCGCATACTGCGATTTCTTGATGTCAGAAGGGTTCTTAGGCACTATCTGAAAGTTTTTCAGAATATTTCAGGTGTTCAGATCTTCTGTTTTTCCTTATTGGGGGATCCCGTAAAGGTCTAGCGACTTCTAAGCCAACTCTGTCTAGGTGGTTGAAGGAAATGATAGAGTCTGCTTACCTTATTTCAGGCAAACAAGTTCCGCAAGGGATCAAGGCTCATTCTACTAGGGGGCAAGTGGCTTCTTGGGCAGAACGTTTCTTGGGTTCTCCTTTGGACATTTGTAAGGCGGCAACGTGGTCTTCTTTGCATTCGTTCTCGAAGCATTACAGATTTGAATGCGCACTGCTGTCAAGAAGCAGTTTTCGGGGCAAGGGTTCTCATGGCAGGATTGCTGGTGTCCCTCCCTTAAGTGTACTGCTTTGTTGCTTCCCACGAGTCAGTTCCTGGACCGGTCCAGACGGACGCTAAGGAAGGAGAAATGCAGGCACAGGCAGCTCCTTGTGACTCTAGGCAAGTCACTTAACCCTCCATTGCCCCAGGTACAAATAAGTACCTGTATATAATATGTAAGCCGCATTGAGCCTGCCATGAGTGGGGAAAGCGTGGGGTACAAATATAATAAAATAAAAATAAAAAAAATAGAAATTAGATCTTACCTGCTAATTTGCTTTCCTTTAGTCCCTGGTCACCATATCTCAAAAAAGATATAGCCGATTTAGAGAAGGTCCAAAGAAGAGCGACTAAAATGATAAAGGGGGTGGAACTCCTCTCGTACGAGGCAAGGCTAAGAGGTTGTGGCTCTTGATATGATTGAGGTCTACAGAATCCTGAGTGGTGTAGAACAAGTAGAAGTAAATTGATTTTTTACTTGTTCCAGAAGTACAAAGACTAGGGGACACTCAAGGAAGTTACATGGAAATACTTTAAAATCAAATAGGAGGAAATATTTTTTCACTCAACGAATAGTTGTGCTCTGGAACTTCTTGCTGGAGGAGGGTGTGGTAACAGCGATTAGCGTACCTAGGTTTTAAAAGGTTTAGACAAATTCCTGGAGGAAAAGTCCATAGTCTGCTATTGAGACAGACATGGGAAGCAACTGCTTACCCTGGGATTGTAGTATGGAGTGTTGCCACGATTTGGGTTTCTGCCAGGTACCTGTGACCTGGCTTGGCCACTGTTTGGAAACTAGGATACTGGTAAAGATGGACCATTGGTCTGACCCAGTATAGCTACTCTTATGTTCTTATGACTCCAGTGGGAATCCTCTGGTCTCCTGCAGCTTCCCAAGCAGCCGCATCACTGGGGTTGGAGGTTCAGCGTTGAGACTGGTCTGTGGCTTCCCCAAGCTTAATGACTGCAGTTTGGCAGGTAATGATTATACTATGAGGCATATTTTCAAAGCACTTAGCCTTCCAAAGTTCCATAGGTTTCTATGGAACTTTGGAAGGCTAAGTGCTTTGAAAATATGCCTCTATGTGTACTATTGGGAACAATGACTGTGCACCCTCTTGCAATTGAACACTAAGAATATTTCTGTCTTGATTTACCTTTGCTTGGTACCCTCATCAAGGTGGTTTATGGTTTGTGTGCACCCTCTTGCAGTTGGGCACTAAGGATATTTCTGTATTGCTATAGAAATGATAAGTAGTAGTAGCATTGATTTACCTCTGCTGGTTACCCTTCACAAGGTGGTTTATGGTGTGTATGTGCAACATGAAAGGAAGGGAGAGAGGGATCAGGATTAGGGAAGGTCCTACTCTAGGTTTTTCACTCTTACCCTTTCTCAGAGCATGGCAGTACAGATGGTGTTTAGACTTGGTGGTTTTGACTCTGTTTCTGGGAGAAATGTTACATTTTGAGTTAATTCCTGAGTCTAGTGCATTCCTCCCAGGTTTCTCTTGGTCTCCAAGTGGAGGAGTAGCCTAGTGGTTAGTGCAGTGGACTTTGATCCTGGGGAACTGAGTTCGATTCCCACTGTAGCTCCTTGTAACTCTGGGCAAGTCACTTAACCCTCCATTGCCCCTGGTACAAAATAAGTACCTGAATATACTATGTAAACTGCTTTCCCCCCTTTCCATGGTAATCCTCCACCCTCTTTGCTGACATAGTGGCATTTTCTCCGGGTGCAGTGTTTACATCAAAATAGTTTTATTCTGGAAGGTGGCTGACTTTCACTCTGAAGATCACAGGTTCAAGGCTGGTTTATCCATCATATTAGAAACTGTGGACTCAGCTCTGTTTCCATTGGGACATATGTTATTTCATTCTCTCTTACTGCTTGCTTTGCCAAGCACTTCATTGCATGACTGGAACAGTTATCACTACACTACTGTACTAAAGTTTAGCTCTTCTCTCTCATTTTGCACACTGATACTAGCCAAACTATTGCATACTAGCTCCATCCACCACCAGTGGCTCTAATTGCTTTTATTTAATTTTTGCACCTTTTTGTTGTATGGGACAGCTAGTGTTTATTACAGAGCTACTTCAGTGTAGAGGTAGCTTAATAGTTTAAGCAACCGGCTGAGAGTGAACACAGAGATTTAGACGTTGCTGGGTCACGTCCTGCTGCAGCTTACTATCTGTAGTGCATAATGATGCAAACAGCCATATTCTTCTACACCATCTAACTCTGGTTCTCGGCCACACTTGTTAGCTCCAATGAGCAGTCAGTTCTAGTCCACAGCCATGCCAATCAATTCTTGACCCTCTCTGCAAGGTTAGCTCTGGCTTAGGCATCAGACAGCTGATGTGGCTTCTAAGTCACGTTTATCACACTACCTTTTACAAGTAATCTTGTGTTTGGAGAAGGATTTAGGGAAGTTGGGTAAAGACCTGAGGGACTCGCAAGCCTCAGAGATTGCCAGAAGATGAGTCTACAGATTCTTCTAAATCCTCTCATTATAGTTGTAGGTTTCGTGAGGCCATGTGCTCCAGGCCATGAAAACCACTTTCAGGGTTTTCACTTCCACTACGATTAGCTGCTTTGCATGCTGGCAGAATGATCTCAGCTTCAACTCCAAGTCTAGCTATGCCTGCTGCATCTCCCAATGATGGGGTCTCTGTTCACTCCTCGGGTTTCATAATAGGGCTCCTTTATGGGTTTCATTAGGAGTGGACCAAGATTGCCTCAGACCAATGTATCTTGGATTTTCTAACTCAGGGGTTACAAACTGGAGTTCTCCCATTCTGTTGCATATGTTTCTTGGATTCTTCATGCAAGATTGAGCCTAAATATCAGGTAGTTCGTGCCACCTTGCAAACGTTTCTTCATTTAGGCAGAGACAAGTCTGTCCCCAGTTGTAATTGGGAGAATGGGAAATTGTTCCCTTTGCTCTGTAGTTCCAGCCAGGGAGCTTCCTTCCAGCTGAGTTTGGGCATCGTAAGAGTCTAGAGTGTTTAAGGTTCAACTTTTCACAGTGGGAACTTTGCAGTGTGTAATACTAGTTTCAGTCTAGCAGGAAGAGTTTCTATACTCCCTGGATCTCAAGGAAGTGTACTTTCATATTCCAAGTGCACCTTCTCGCAGAAGAATATTCTTGATTTATGGCCATGTCTTTCAGCCTTTCCACATTGCCAAGGGCATTTTTTTTCAGGGTCATGGTGGTAGTGGCAGTCTTCTTTTGCGAGGATGGATTGCAAGTTCATCCATTCCTCGTGATGTGGCTGATTTGCAACTCTTTCTATCAAGAGATTCTGCAAATTTCATCCAAGATAGCTACTCTTCTTCAGTCCTTGTGATTGGTAATCACTTTCACCAATATTCGTTTCCAGCACAGATCTTGGCGTGATATTCCACATAGGCATGGGAAGTCCTTTCTTCCTTTTGCTTCTCAGCAACAGATGCCCAAGTCAGGCTCTACTTTCCCTACGTCCAGGGGTTCTGGGAATAGGTTCAAATTTTGGGTGCAATGGTCTCTTCTTGGACATTCTCCCTTGGGCCAGATTCCACATTAGACCACTTCAGAGGTTCCTTCTCTGCTTTGGTCTCCTATTCCTTTCAAGCCAACTTAGCTTCAACGGGTGAATTCAACACTGCCTTCCTGTGACAATTCAGAAGTTTTCTCTCTCTGGAGGTGGCTATCTGCAGCTTGTAGGCTGCTAGGGTGTGCTTTACCTGCCTGCAACAGATTTCGGATCCCTTCCAGAGGATGGACAGTCAACCTCTTCCTCAGTAGCCAGATGTGGAGTCAAGGATGGCTTATTTGGAAGATTTCTTCTATGATTTGTTTCGGGTGTTGACTAAGCAGATGTCTTGGCAGTCACAACCTATTGTTTGATGTGGTTGCACCACTGGGCGGCAGGTGCAGCTTCAAACAGCGGCTAGATAAGCTCCCTTTTAAGGGCAAGCTGTTGTTTGAGGACTCGATGAAGTTGGTGAAAGATAACTCATAGACCCAGAGTCTTCCTGAGGACATGTCTACACGTTCTTTTTAGTCAGGTCAGGCTCGCCCTCGTTTTAAATAAGCCAGGTACTATCGTCCAAAGCAGCCTCGTTTTCTTCAGTGATTTGAGGTTCAGTCCTAGTAGGGTTTCAGAACTCCTGTCTTTGTCTTTTCAAGATCCTCCAGAGTTCTCTTGAAGGGATGACCAGGGCACACAATCCTGTCTTTTCTTCATAAGGTGGGTTCCACCTTTCATCCCAATCAACCTTTTTCTCTTTCTGCTTCTTTGACGTTCGTCATGTATTCTATACTATTTGGAAGTGACCAGCGAGTAACATTGGTCAAATCTTTTCTTCTTGCTTTGCTCGTGACCTCAGGAAGGTATTGCAGCTTCCAAAGCCTGGCTCACCGTTTTTAGATTAGCAGATACTGATATATCAATATCTGGGGTGACCCACTGAGCAGAAATGACTTTCTGCATAGCCTCATGCACTGGAAAAGACTGAAGCAGTCTTCTAGTGCTCACCATTTTAAGATTAGCAAATGCAGCTGTGACAGGATCAGAAGAAGACATATTCAGAACCTGGAGATGCCTTCTTATGAAACATCAATCTTTCAGTGGGATCATCAGATTCCTTACCTGCTGAGCAAAAATAACTTGCGGCATAGCCTTGTGCTATCCTCTTTTTTTTTTTTTTCAACTTTAAATATTTTATTGAATTTTGTAATATAGAGCAAACATCACAATGCAGTGCAGACAAACTTACAAATATTCGGTGGGCACTGGACCAGAGCCAGTAAAGTCATAAAGTATATAGCAGCAGCAGGTGCTTCAAACGTTGACACCAGGCCCCGCGTATCTTCTTGCCCCCTTAAACTTTCTATTGCACTTACTCTAAAGTAACTCCCCCTCCCTCCACTGGACAGGCTCAAATCATACTAAATCAGTACAAAAGTTTGGCTAAGCAGTCTTGAAATTGGGACCACCCTCTCTTGCGCCGTAACTCACTATCTCTACGATATGCCGTGAGGCGTTCCATAGCTATAAATTGTCTGTCTACATTTTCAGTCCCCCATTGACGGGGGATCAGTAGTCCACCATCTTTGCGCTATAAGACATTTTGCTGCCGCTAGCCCCCATCTCATCAATTTGCTTCTCTCCCAGGAGTCACTTTCATTATGCAATCCCAGCAAACGCACCGAGGAGCTGCACACTAGCGATTCCCGTATCATAGTTACTAAGGCTTTCATTACTGCTTGCCAAAATGGGATCAATCGCGGGCAGGTCCACCATATATGCATAAAGGAACCCTTGTGTGACCCACATCTCCAACAATGGTCAGAAGCATTAGGGAACATGTGCTTAAGTCTCTCCGGGATATAATACCACCTAGTGAGTACCTTGTAAGCATTTTCCTGCACTAATGCACATGTTGATGCCTTTTGGACCTCCCCGCAGATCACCTCCCACTCCCTTTTAACATATTTATAAATGACCTTGAGATGGGAGTAACTAGTGAGGTAATTAAATTCGCAGATGACACAAAGTTATCCAGGGTCGTCTCATCGCGGGAGGAGTGTGAAAGATTACAAGAGGACCTCGTGAGACTAGGGGATTGGGCATCCAAATGGCAGATGAAGTTCAACGTTGACGAGTGCAAAGTGATGCACGTGGGAAGGAGGAACCCGAATTATGGCTATGTCATGCAAGGTTCCGCTTTAGGAGTTACAGACGGAGAAAGGGATCTGGGAGTCATCGTGGATAGGACGTTGAAATCTTCCGCTCAGTGTGCTGCGGCGTCTAAGAAGGCGAACAGAATGTTGAGTATTATTAGAAAAGGGATGGAAAACAAGCATGAGGATGTTATAATGCCGTTATATCGCTCCATGGTGCGACCGCACCTGGAGTATTGTGTTCAGTTCTGGTCGCCTCATCTCAAAAAAGATATAACGGAATTGGAGAAGGTGCAGAGAAGGGCGACGAAAATGATAAAAGGGATGGGACGACTACCTTATGAGGTTAAGAAGGCTAGGACTCTTTAGCCTGGAGAAAAGGCGGCTGAGGGGTGATATGATAGAGGTCTACAAAATAATGAGTGGGGTAGAGCGGTCAGATGTGAAGCTTTTGTTTACGCTTTCTAACAATAATAGAACCAGGGGACACAAGATGAAATTAGAATGTGGTAGGTTTAAAACAAATTGAAGAAAGTTTTTCTTTACTCAGCGCGTGGTTAGACTCTAGAACTCATTGTCGGAGAAGGTAGTGATGGCAGCTGGCCTTGCTGAGTTTAAAGGGGGTCTGGACAGATTCCTGAAGGAAAAGTCCATTGATCGTTATTAAATTTTGGGATTTTGCCAGGTTCTTGGGGCCTGGATTGGCCGCTGTCTGAGACGGAGTGCTGGGTTGATGGACCATTGGTCTTTTCCCAGCGTGGCAGTTCTTATGTACTTTAAGGGGCGGGATCATTTACCCCAAAGAATTTATACAGCACAGAGATGGGTCTGGGCACCCTCTGCAACAAATCCCACAAATTTTCCAAGCTCTACTGCTCTTGCGGACCCTCTCCCTTCCACCCCATCGCTCTGACAAAATGTTGAATTTGTAGATAGGGGAAAATATTTCCTTCAGGGAGTCCATACTTGGACCTCAACTCCTTGAAACTCTTAATCTTACCCCCCTGCAACAGATCTCGAAAACTCGATAGGCCTACCTGATCCCATCTCACAAATGTGGCATTATCTCTCCCCGCCCCAAACCTTGGTTCCCTTCTCATAGCCGCCCAGGTGGACACCTTTTCTCCCTGACCCCAACTCTTCCGTAGATCCCCCCACATACTCATAAGATGCTAAGGAATGGATTATCCATTCCTGCCAACGCCCCTCCCATTCCCTCAGTAGTCCACAAAAACGTTTTCAAAGTTCTTTGGGGCCAGTATGTTTGCTCCACCTGACTTGCTGGCTTTAATCTCCCCTGTTCCCAATCCAAGGTCATCTTAATTTGAGCAGCCAAATAGTACCACTCAATCCTTGGGCACCGCTGTGCCCTCCCCTCTCTATCTCTCCCCATATCACCCGCCCAGCTAGCCGAGGGTGCTTTACTCCCCATGTAAACTGTAAAACATGGCGTTGAAGCTGCCGAAGCGTTTGTCTAGGAACCGCCACCAGTAAGGATTGGAACAAAAACAGCAACCTGGGCAATACATTCATCTTTACCACCGCCATACGCCCCCACCAGGACAGCCACAGTCCTTTCCATCTAGAAAGTTCTGTCCTAATTAGCTCTACTATTTTGCGTAAGTCTGTACACGCAGCTCAAATCTCTAGGGATTTGAATCCCCAGATATCGAATGTGACTCTTAGCCCATTTAAAAGCAAATTTGCTCCTCAATCTGTTTTCTTCCCTCTGGGTGAGGGAAATTCCTGACAATTCACTTTTTTCCATATTTACCCGCAATCCTGCATATTTCTCAAATTCCCCAAGTACTGCCAACACTACCTCCAAAATCCGCTCTGGCTCCGTCACATAAAGTAATGTCATCAGCAAACAGAGCAATTCGATGCTCCCTCTTCCCCACCATAATACCCCGAATATCGGAGTGATTCCGTACCAATTCTGCCAAAGGTTCTATATAAATGGCAAATAGAAGTGGTGACAGAGGACAGCCCTGCCTAGTCCCTCTACCAATTTATAAAAATGGGGTGCAATGGCCATTAATATGGAGACAAGCTTTCGGATCTGCATACAAGGCTGCCACCCACCTACTAAAGTTGTCTCTCAATACCCATACGATTCATGACCTGTCTCAAAACCCCCCAATTCATCCAATCAAAAGCATTTTCAGCGTCAATGGTCAACAGTGCTGCCCCTGGGTGTACTCTCTGTGCCTCCCACAACAGATGTAGAGTATGTCTTATATTATCTCCCACCTGTCTTCCTGAAATAAATCCAGATTGGTCGTCATGTATCAATTTCTGTAAGACCCTACCCAACCTATTGGCCAGCACCTTGGCCAATATCTTCGCATCAACGTTTAACAATGATATGGATCTATAGGAACCATAAATTTTGGGGTCTTTACCCGGTTTAGGCAGCACCGAGATCCCTGCTTCCAACATAGATCTCTGCAATCCACCCCCCTCCAACACTCCATTACCCAACTGTGTTAACTGAGGCCCTAGCTCTCCTACAAAACATTTATAAAACCTTGCTGTATATCCATCTAGTCCGGGGGCTTTCCCATTCGGGAGGTTCTCCCAGTCGAGCCTTTTCCGAATCACTCAGACAATTTAACTTTATCTAGATATTGGGCTAGCCCAACCTCTGAGTCGTCCTCAGGGTTCTTGTATAATTCTTGATAGTATGTCACAAAGCTCCGAGCTATGTCTGTGTCAGTGTGATGCCGGCCTCCCTTTCCATCCTGCAATTTTTGAATAAGAGATTTCGTTTGTCTGAACTGGAACACATGGGCCAATAAAGCACTTGATTTTTTAGCAAATTCAAAATTCTGCTGTTTAAGCTTAGTTCTCATGTACTCAAAGTTTACCATTTGCAGTTGCTCTAACACTCCCCTTACTATTTTAAGCTCCTCCCAAATTTTTGTATCATATTTTTATTAAAGGTTTTCAAAATACAACAGAAAAGTATACACAAAAGCAAACAACACATAACAAAAAGAATGGAAAAAAAACCACCATGGCTTCCAAGTGCAAATATATAAACGATCCATGACAATACCTAGAGGCCAAGATAAAGTAGTGCTACGAGATGCCTGACAAAATAAGGCTAGGCGAGCCCAGGTTTTCAAGACAGACTGCACTCTGTGATGCTTATGGGCAAGAAGTGCTTCATATTTTCGGATCACACATACGTAACTCCACCATTCGTTATAATTCAGATGTGCATTATTTTTCCAATGTGTAACAATTAAATGCAAAGCGACAGCTAACAGAATATTAAACAGTTTCTTATCTGACTCAAGAAGGGAAATAGTAGGGGAAGAGGCACGCAGTATATCAACCTCATAGGAGATTGCTACAGTCTCAGGCAGATGAAAAATAATACACAATTTCGCCCAAATAAGACCCCAGTATGCTCTAACGTTTTTGCAGAAAAAAACCATATGCGCCAAGGATCCATCTGTCTCCTGACAAGACCAACATTTGAAGGTAGTAGTCTTAGTAGTCCTTGCTACTCGAGCAGGGGTCCAGTAGGCTCGGTGGAATACAAAATATGAGGACTGGGATATCGCCGCCGACTTAGTTGGGCGCATGAAGTCAATCCAAAAGGTGCACCAGTCGAATTCTGACGCATCAAAATGTAAATCTTGTTCCCAGGACTGCTGTAGCCTAACGACAGTGTCCACATATAGATTCTGAAGTTTTTTTTATATAATAGGGATGCCTTCTTACTACCGGAAGCAATGGCGAGGCAGGAAGAGATAAAATCCGAAGGGGCAGTTGTAATAGAAGCGGAGAATTGAAAAGACAAAATATAGTTAGAGATGCCCCTCCATGAATCAGAATCTATTACTGGAACATCATATAAAACAGACAAAGCATCAGGAGCTAACAGATTACCAGCAATGTACAAATGAGACAGCAACCATATACCCTTTCCCATCCACACCACTTTTTGAGACTGCAGGAGACCCGACTGAAAACCAGAGGTATACCAGAGGGAAACTTCCTCTAGCGATGCAGTGCGAACTCCAAGACCAGCTCTAAATGTACGGATATCAAAGGCAGAGGCCTTCAGGAGCCTAAGGTGTTTTCTATATGGATACAAATCAGCATATGAAAGGAGATATAAAGGGCAAGGATGCACCAAGGCAGCCTCAAATACCTGCCACCTGGGCGTAAGGTGAGAGAAATCCTTTTGAAACCACATTAAAGACTGCGCAATACGAAAGGCCATGTGATAATGTTTGAAGTCAGGAACATTAAGACCTCCCAAATGTTTTGGCAATTTAAGTTTTTTGAGTGCAATGCGAGGAGGTTTGTGTCTCCAAAGAAACTGAATCAATAAGGAGTCAATCTTGGCATAGAACGAAGTTGGAAAAGTGAGGGGGGGTCATACTAAAAATGTAATTTAACTTTGGAGCCAGAACCATCTTAACAGCCGCTATCCTACCCCACCATGTTAAATAAAGTGGAGACCATGAATTCAGAATGGAGGAGGTTAAAGTCAATATCTGGTCCTTAATAAGGGACATAGTCTGATCTACTGATGTTGAATACCATACTCTTAGATACTTGATTTTAGTAGGTTCCCAGGAAAAGGGGTACTGAGATACCTGAGATCTATGCACGAAAGAATTGAGCGGCATTATGTCAGACTTAGACCAGTTGATTTTATAACCAGACAGAGACGAAAAAGCGTTGATTACATCCAAAACACTAGGAATTGAATTTGGAGTAGTATACAAAAGAATATCATCAGCATATATGGACAGTTTAAACATCTCCTCTGCTACAGCCACACCAGTAATAGTAGGAGCGGACCTAATAGCTATAGCCAAGGATTCTAAAGCAATGTTGAACAGGAGAGGCGATAATGGACATCCTTGTTTGGTGCCTCGTCGAAGTGGGAAAAACTGAGAATTGTTACCATTCACCGAAATGGAAGCTAAGGGATTAGTATACAACACTTTTATCATGTTGATGAAGGACGGACTAAAATTAAACCACGCTAGGGTGTGAAACAAGTAAGACCATTCAATTCTATCAAAGGCTTTCTCAGCATGAAGTGATACCGCTATAAACGGGTCACGAGAGCCTTCAACATGAGCTAGAATATCCCAAAGAAGTCTAGAGTTGTCACTAGCTAATCTTGCTGCCGTAAACCCATTTTGATCTCTATGAATTATGTCCGGAACGATATGCTGAAGTCAGAGAGCCAGAAGTTTTGCATAAATTTTGTTGTCTATGTTAATCAAAGAAATAGGTCTATAATTTTCAACTCTAGATGGATCTCTGTCTGGTTTAGGTATAACAATTATTGTAGACTGGTAGAAGGAGCCAGTTTGACCCACATGTAATAAAAGAGAGTTATATATGACATGCAACTGTGGCACCAAAAGATCTGCAAACGCCTGATAGAATTCTACAGTGAAACCATCATTCCTCGGTGATTTACGTTTAGAAAGAGAATGAATAGAGTCCAATATCTCCTTCTGAGAGAGGGGTCGATCTAAAGAGTGATTTTGAGATATGTCTAAGAGAGGCCTATCAAGATGGTTCCCAAATCTCCAAAGGACTCTGCAGAAAAAGGAACTTCAGAGTCATATAATTTGTTGTAATATATTTGGAATTGCTGAGCAATGGCTTCATCAGAGGTGTGGATAACATCCGCAGAGTCCACAATTTGTGAGATCCGACACCTACTTCTTTTAGTATGAAGGTATTGCGCAAGAAGGTGGCTTGCCTTATTACTTTCAGCATAAAGTGTGGACTTAGAAGCGTGGTTGCTTCTTTAGAGAGAGTGGTATTAATGTCATATTTTAAGTTCTGTAAACATAGAAGAGTCGTTGGATCGTTATCAGCAAGGAACTGAGTTTCCAATAATTTTAGCTGGGCAGTTTTATTCGACAACTCCGTTCTATGCCTACGATTGACCATGGCCGAATAGCTAATTATGTGTCCTCTAATGGTTGCTTTAATAGCATCCCACCACAAGAGGGCTTTACTTTCCTCCAGGAGGTTAAAGTGAAAAAACTAATCCATTTTGGATTTAATAAATTGAATAAATTTAACATCCTGTAACAATATAGAGTTAAATCTCCAGGGTGGTTTACTCTGGGTACGGACCACTTCATGTAAACTAAGAGATACTGGTGAGTGATCTGAGATAACTTGACCAAGTATTTCTGTGGTACCTGTATGAGACAACAAATTTGAGGAGATTAGAAAGTAATCAATTCTGGAGAAACTGCCATGAGGAGGAGAGTAAAAAGTAAAATCCCTCTCCATGGGATGAAAAATACGCCAAGGATCTACTAGGCCCAGGGTAGATTTAAGGTCCTGAATCTTTTGTAGAGTTTGCGACACTCTAGAGATGCATTTAGATTTTCTGTCCAAAAAGAGATCTTGCACCTGATTAAAATCACCGCCCAGCAGGATATTTGTGGAGCCAAAGGAGACAATCTCAGAAATAAGATTGTGGAAAAACGAGGGAGAGTCGGAATTTGGTGCATATAAGTTACCAACTAACAAATCAGAATCATGCAGATTTTTAATGTGGGGTTACATTTATGTGCTTTTTCTAAATGGACCAGGTGCGTGCGGAACTCTGACTGCTGTCCTCGTTCTCTTTTTTTTTTTTTCCGTGCCCCCCCATTTGATCAGCACTCCTCACCAAAGCTTTCCTTGCATCCCATAGGACGTCATCTGGAACCTCACCATTATCATTAAAGTGATAGGATTCTTGTATGGCCCCTTTAATCTCCTCTCTAATTTTTTCATCTCTTAGTAATGTATCATTCAGTTTCCATATACTGCCCTGTTTCCTATCCCCCAATCCTTTAAGCTTAATCCACGTAGGAGCATGGTCTGAAACCTGTATTGCTTCTGTTTCAGCCGAATCCACCATATACCAGCAATTGCGATGCACCCACAAACTATCTAAACATGTGTATGACTGTGCAGCATGGGAGTAAAAAGTGTAATTCGTCTGTGTCCCATGCAGCAGTCTACAGTCTACCACCTCAAGCTCTTTCAAAAATTAATCAGCGCCTTACGTTTAGGGCCACCAGCTTGCCCTCCCCCTGAGGAGTGGTCCAATCACGCATCTGGGGCAATGTTGAAATCTTCTCCTACTACCACTTGACCCTTAATGAACTCATGAATTTCCTCCATCAAGGTGTGAAAAATTGCTTCTGTTCCTCATTGGGTGCGTATGTTGTTTAGCGTGATCTCCCTACCTTGCAACAGCCCCCTTAGGCCCCAAACATCTCCCACTAGAATCTCGAAACTTCTTTGTTATTACCAACCCACAGTTTTGTCGCACTAGTATCGCCATTCCCCCTGCCCTCTTTGCTCCCCCTCCCTGATGCACTACTACCTCTCTAAAAGGCTTCCGCCTCAACAAGTGGGTGTCTCTCAGCCTTAAGTGTGTTTCTTGCAGCATCATCACGTCCCACTTCAATCTACTCAGCTCTTTAAAAACTCGACTACTTTTCCCCTGATTATTGAGCCCATTTACATTCCAGACCCCCCTGCTTAACAGTATCCCCGACCCTCCCTTTCCTCCCCCACCCCCTGTGCTGATCCCTGTTGCTATGGATCAGCCATGGTCGGAGGAACAAACTCACTCTCCCAGAGGCTCAGACCGTTTGTAACAAAATCCAATTCCACCTCGTCCAACCAATTTCCTCCATCCTTCCACCCTCACTACACCCCAGCATGCACACCAAACTTCACCCCACAATTTCAAGCCCTCCTCCTGTCCCATCCCCAACCAACCTGGTCCCACACAAATCCAACACCTTCCCCTTTATCCGTCTCCATCTCTTCCAGCCTCTAAAATTAAGTCCATTTTCACAGTCATGCTTATCTGTAAAACGTCCATGTTCAAACCACACTTCATGTGCTGTGTTTCAATTTTTCAATTCTCTCAGCTTGGTATTGCTCTCACATCACATGACAGACTGACAGACCAAGGCCTCATGAACCCTGCTTGTCAGCCTGCTTCCCGCGCTCCACCACCACCTGCCATGCTGAGTCTTTTCTAGCGCCACAGACTCCCTCAATTCTTGCTTCTGCACTGGCAAATCCGGGCACCCCATAGCCCGCAACGCTGTCCACGCTTCTGCCGATGTTTTGACTCTGCATGACTTCCCATCCACTGTAATCCACACTGCAAACGGGAAGAGCCATCTGTAACGGTAATCCACACTGCAAACGGGAAGAGCCATCTGTAACGGTAATCCACACTGCAAACGGGAAGAGCCATCTGTAACGGATCCCCTTGGAGCACTTGAAACCTGTGACTTCTCGAAACGTTCCACGCTTCTGCAATGTGGTGCGCGCCAAGTCCTTGTAGACCCCAATCTTATAACTTTTCCAGAGTATTTCTTTTTGCAGCCGGGCCTGGTTCAAAATCTTTTCCTTGGTGGGGGTAATCCAAAAAACATTACACAACATCCCTCTGGTTAGAATCTGTCCGTAGGCGTGCAGCTTGATGCGCCCTTTGAATGCATATGTCCATTTGTTGGGCCCCTTCTCCCGGAGCCAGTATGTGGAGGCACAGTTCTCTTATTACAGCTTCACAATTACTGAAAATGTCCATCTCTGGGTTGCCTTCAAATCACAAATTATTGCGATGTGACCTGTTTTCCAGGTCCTCCAATTGTTTCCTGAGCTGGTGCAGCTCCTCCTGATCCGCAAACGCTTTCCCTCAAAGCTTTTCCACATCCGATTTAAGGGTCGCCATACCCTCCTCCATTTCGCCAACGCGAGACCCCAAGTCATGTATTTCAGTCCGTATATTTTTTAGGGCATTTTGCACATCTTTCTGGATTCCAGCAAAGTCCGCTTTTAAGTCCTGAAACCATCCCACCATATCAGATTTTGTGATATATGTAGCATCCTCCGTGCCTTCGGAGATTTTCCCTGGTTCCGGGGTGGCCTGCAGAGTCGCCAATTTTGTTTCTCGCAGCCCCGGCCCCGATTTTTGTCCGTTTGATTTTTCTCACCTTTCCGGGGTAAAACGGAACCGCTCCAAGGCTTTCTTCAGCGGCATAACCTGGGATCGTCACTCTCCTGCCCCTTCTGCGGTCTATAGTCTGCTTGGATATTGAAATTTGCACAATTAATCATCAGCCCCAGCAGAGCTCCTCGATCAAGCAGCCATCTTGGATCGTGACATCACTTTCTTCCCCTTGTGCTATCCTCTTGCTGGTTGCCAGGAAAGGGATCTAGTTTCAAGAACTGCAGTGTCAGTTGGCTGAGGGAGGCAGTTTCTTCAGCTGTCCTCTCTATGTGACAGTCTCTGCAATTGCGGGTGGCAAAACTTTCTTCCAGAGCGCACGTGACTGCCTTCTCCGAGTCCCATCTAGCTTCCATGGCTGCCTTTTGCAGTTCGGCCACTTGGTCCTTTGTCCTGCTGTGGATATTTTTTGTAGATCGCCCTCTTGGTCTTCTGTCCTTCCCGCGCTAGGCATTCCAGGCTTGATGTGGCAGCGCTAGGCATTCCAGGCTTGACGTGGCAGCACGTGTAGCCGCGGCCTGCGGAGCATTGATCTGGTCTGCTGAGGTTGTAGTGCCCTGCCCCACTTAAGGACTTCTTTGGTACATCTCGTAAGTCTCTGGATTGATCTGTGGGACGCAATGGAAGCTAAAATTAGTTCTTATCTAATAATTTTCTTTCAATTAGTACCAATAGATCAATCCAGAGGCCTGCCCTTTGTTGTTCTTGGTTGAATGTTTTCTTCTAGTTGCTTCAGTTTCATCAGGTTCCTTTGATTTTGGCTACAAACAACAAAAAAACAACAAACAAAAAGAATACCTTCTGTTACCCTCCTTCAGGAGCAGTTGAGGAGCCTACATGGGATTTTTGCAAGCAGGAGAGGGCTTACTGTTGGATTTCCTCTTCTTTCTTCCATTGCTTTGGTATCAACAACGCCAAGGTTAAGGTAGCTGCACATGACCACCTAGAGAGGTTCTCTCTATCTCCACCTACTGGCAGAGAGACATAACCCACAAGTCTCTGGATTGATCTGTTTGGACTGATGAAAAGAAAATTCCTTGTCATCTATACCAGACCAGTCCAGACTAATGGATTATGTCTATCTACCAGTGGAAGGAGACAGAGAAGTAAACTGTCCCTTAAGGGTATCGTGCAGCCTGAAATGTTCAGTATTTTCTCTGTCTCCTAGCGGATGGTGGACGGACCGTGCCGCTGCTCTGGATTGCTGGCTGGTAGCTCCTGTCCCAGATTCTTCTGGTGACAGTGGAGCCAGGGGTGTGCTGGTAGCCGTATTGGGTTTAGTTTTAGATGACACTCAGTGGTCCTGAGTTCATCTGCCAGCAAGGGTGATATCCAGTGACCCTGGTTCCCTCCCCTCCCCTTCCTCCTCTGGCTGTCTTTCTAGCAGGGTGATGGTTAATTGTGGCATGGAGTAACTTGTATCCCCCTGTGGGGGTAGGCATATCTGAATTTCTGCTTCTGAGGTAAGCCTTTATTTATTCCTGTCACTAGTGAAGAAGGTTGTTTATAAAAGAAGAAAAAAAGGAAACTTTGTTTTTTCCCTCCTTTTCTGCCTCTGAGGTAAACCTTTATTTATTCCTGTCACTAGTGATGAAGGTTGTTTAAAAAAAAAAAAGAAGAAGAAACTTTGTTTTTCCTTCTTCTCTTGCCTGTTACCTGATTTATTTTCCCGCCTTTGGCAATGTATTCTAGGGGGCCGCTTGCGAAGTTTCTTTGAATTTCCCTGGCTGGCGTCTGATTCTGATCTTGGACCCTTCTGGGCTGGTACCAGTTGCTTTGATTTTTTTTTTTTTTTTTTGTGGGTCACGGCTCGTACCTGGATCATGAAACTCAGTTGTTTTTCTCCTCTTCATGGTCCTAGACGGCGGCTGGTTCAGAGGGCGGCCCTGTTGCTGGAATTTGTACCTTTGCGGTTCGGAGGTCTTAGTCTGCCATTTCCAAAGTGGGGAAGTCTCTCGCTGGCTCCGTTTGGCTGCAGGCTCGGTCTTTTTAGTCCAAGGCTATTTTTTTCATTCCTGTCAGCCTTACACGGCTGTTGGTCAGTTCTTTTTCAGACCGTCCAGTCTCTGCTGCTTCTGGCATCTTGCTTGAGACGCCCCTGCTATTTGATTCTTGTTTTGGCAGCTGTTTTTCCTCCCATCCTTAGGGAGGTTCTGGTTCTCTCGTTCCCGTGGATCCCTCCTGCCTGCTCTGGTTTATCTGCAGGGTACTTTCCTTCTGGTGGGGGTCCGAATTGCCCTTGGTGTGCAACTGCTAACTCAAATCCCTCTTCTGAGTACCCTCGGGAGCGCCATTCTTGCCAGTCTTTTGCATGGAGTCAGTTCATTGTCTCTTTATGGGAATGTGCCTTTTTAGGACTAGTTTGCCACAGTTCATCCTTGCATCCCTTGCTTTCAGGCGTGAGTTTTAGCCTGGCACAGGCGGAGTTTGCCTTTTCTAGTTTCAGGCGCCTCTCTCCTGGCACATTTGGCACTCCTTCCTTTTTCTGTAAGGGACGCAGTTCTTTCCTACTGAGTAGATCTATTGCTGTGCATCTGGAGTTTGACTGTCCCTTAGCTGGGTTTTCCTCAGTTTGGTGATTAGTGGCCAGCGTCCTCTTTGTTCCTGGCCTGGCGAGAGTTGTTTCTTGCTCCCTGCCTTGCGGCTGCATTTTGCTTCTTATGGTCTGAGGATTCCAGCTCTGTGATGCTTACCTCACTCTTGGCGGGAGTTCTTTCTCTACGTTGACTGCTGCTCCGTATCGGTTGCCTAGGAGGGCGGTCATTGTGGCTCAGAGACCACTTCCATAGCGTTCCCTCAGATCAATCCAGAGACTTGTGGGTTATGCCCCTCCTCTAGCAGGTTAGATGGAGAGAACTCAGAAGTTTGCCTCAACAGAGCATGTGCAGCCATCCTAACTTCAGTATTCTCTCTATCTAGCAGGTAGAAGGGAGCATACTGTGCAGCTCTGTTGCTAAGGCTCCTATCCCGTTCCCTCGGGTGTGTTGAGCTTTTGCTGGGGTTGAGGTGCTGATGCACAATTTGGGATACACCTGGTGGTGCCAGGTCCCTACCCTTCTCCCCCTGTCAGCCTGAAGGAGTTACAGGAATTAGCTATTTAGCCTCCTGCCTCTTTAAAAAAAAAAAAAAAAAAAGACACAGGTTGATAATTTCGATGGACTTTCCCCACAGTACTCTTTTAAAGTCTGGGGCTGAGAGCTTTCAGTTCGGTTGGACTAGAACGTGAACAGCTGTAGCTGGGGAACTGAGGTAAGGCTTTTATGCCATGTCAGTACCTTCGGAATCTGTGAAGCGCTGTTCGCGTTGCGGGGCACGAAGGTCAGCATCGCGGTCATGCTAGTCTTGTTCTGGGGGCCTGGGGAGGTCCGGTTCGGAGCAAGAGGATCGCGGGTTAGGCTCAGAGATGATGGAAAGCTCCGATGCAGCCTTGGCGGGAAAAGTTAGGTCTGCATCGGTGCGTGTCTCTGCCAGCGCCATTTTTTCTATGGGGACTTCGGTGCAGGAAACTAGCTCAGTAGGAGCGGCGCCAGTTGAAGCCGGAGCAGTTCTGAGCCCGGAGACGGCAGTGATGGGAGGTTTTCCCCCAGAATTTGCGCTACTTTTACACAATGCATTTTTGCTCCATTCTGAGACGTGCGCGACTGCCAGCGGCCATTTTAGAAGCGCCGGGGCATCGTGTTCGGATCATTGTCAGAAACATTTAAAAAGGGCACGTTTAGTGCTAGAAGAGACTGCGGGCGACGATTCGGGTCACTCAGAATTCAAGGGTGATCCGAGGTCAGGGGAGTCTTGTCCTGAGGCCCTAGAAGAAGGTGAGCTACCTGCGGGGGACGGGGATGATCCCACCGTGGTGAGATTGTTTAGAAAAGAGGAGCTTCCTACCCTTATAGGACAGGCATTGCAAGTGTTGAATTTATCGGCGACAGAACCCGCGATTCCGGTCACAGTTAGCACGTCCATTATGTCGGTCACTAGAGCTCTGCCGAGGTCCTTTTATATTCACGAATCTATGCAGATACTTATTAGGGCACAATGGGATTTTCCAGAAGCTAGTCTCCGTGTGGCTCGGGCCATGGGTAAGCTTTGCCCGTTGCGACAGGAGGATTTGGAGTCTTTACGGCTGCCAGTGGTGGACTCCTTAATTTCGGCGGTAGCTAAGAAGACCGCATTACCTGTGGAGGGTGGTGCGGCTCTGAGACCCTCAGGAGAAAAAGCTCGAGGCGGCGGTCAAGTCGTCATTTGAAGTAGCCGCTTTATCTTTGCGGGCCTCGGTATGTGGGTCGTATGCGGCTAGAGCGTGCCTGTCATGGGTGCAGAAGGCGACGTCTGCGGATGATCTGATTGAAGTTCTCCCGATTCTGGAATCAGGGTTGGCATATTTGGCTGACCTTTTGTATGATATTCTTCGGGCCTCTGCTAAGGGAGTGTCATTGGCAGTTTCGGCTAGGCGCTGGATTTGGGGGAGACATTGGGCTGCTGATCTACCTTCTAAGTCCCGGTTGGCCCGTTTGCCCTTTAAGGGAAGGCTACTGTTTGGTCAGGAACTGGAGCAGATTGTAAAGGATCTGGGTGAGTCCAAGGGTCGCCTGCCAGAGGATAGATCAAAGTCACAGGCTAAAACGTTTCGCCAAGTTTTAAGAAGCGAAAAGGTATAGGCCTGGTTAGAGTCAGCGGATTTCCTAAGTCACGGTTTTCTCAGAAACAGCAGCAGCCCTTTCGTCAGGATCGCAGAATCCAGCCTCAGGCTACCCGAAGTCAGACAGGAGCCAGAGGTACACAATGATGGGGCTCTGGTCCAGTCCTCTCTGCCAATAGGGGGATGGCTGTCCCAGTTCGGAGAGGAATGGGCCAGGGTGACTTCAGACGTGTGGGTGCTGGATGTGATACGAGAGGGTTACAACTAGAGTTTGCTCGTTCTCTACGAGACAGTTTTCTCGAATCGCCATGCAAGTCGGCAATAAAGTGCGCAGCAGTAAGGGCGACCTTAACAGAATTACTGCGACTGGAAGTGGTGATCCCCCTGGTACCAGTGGACGAAGTAGGGCAATGGCGCGACTCAATTTACTTTGTGGTCCCAAGAAAGATGGAACCTGCCGTCCAGTGTTAGACCTCAAGGAAGTCAACAAGGCTCTGGCTGTGCGTCATTTCCGCATGGAAACTCTTCGCTCGATGCTAGAGGCGGTATAGCCTGGAGAATTCTTGACGTCTCTAGATTTATATTCAATCATTTTTATTGACATAAAAGAAAACAAAGTAATCCACATCAACAGGTAAGTAGCAGATTGGACAATAACATAATTACTTCACTGTTATTCTATCACCAAACATCATCATCAATTTTTAGTTTTCTCCCTTCCCTCCCTTAAGATTCCAGCTGATGCCGAAGGCACAATCCCGATCGGGGAATCCCCAGGGGACTTGACTCTGATGTCCCCCCAGGACCCCCCAGAACGGTACACCCTTATCAACTCAATCCCACCCTCCCCTCCCTGAACTCAGTAAGTATCCTGGGAAAGAATGTCCGGAGCTCCATGAGCCAGTCAAATGTTCAAGAGGGTACTTTTAGCTGATGGGGGCATAGAGTCCAAAAACGGGCCCCATCTCGAGCAGAATTTATCCAACTCCGTCGTATTTCCATCTTTTATCATCATTTCTCTGAACGCAGTAGTTGCACCATCCGCATTCGCCAAGACTGGAGTGAGGGGCCTCTTGAAGATAAACCAGTCCACTAGAATAGTCTTTTTTGCAATCAGTATGGCTCGCTGAACAAATAGAGTAAGCCCTCTCGGCCGGGGAACCTGTAAACAAGGCTTCCCGAATAACAACATCGGAGAGCGTGACCATCTAGTTCTCCACAAAGAAGAAACCCCGACTTAGTAAGGTTATCAAAAATTTTTCACTGCTGGGCAAGTCCAATACATATGCCCTAAAGTCGCTCCAACAAAATGACACTTGGGGCATGCTCCATCAGGGGAAATCCCCACATGAAACGCCTGCCGAGGCGGCATGTGCATCCGGAACACAAAGCGGTATTGTAATTCCCAGTAGTCTGCTGAAGGCGACCCTCTGTTAAGGGCCAAACACATGTTCTTTAAGTAGTTCAGCTGAGATGACTGCCTCCAAAGTCTCTGCTCCAAGCCTCCGCATATGAGTAAATCGGGCTCATGCAGCTGTGTCTTTGATATGTCGGAGGTGAAACCTCAATGGAACCTTTTGCTGTGCTCCCAACGAAATGCCATTGGTAATTCCTCCTGTACGTCCTCCGCCAAGGCCTCCCAAGACAAGCTCCTCATGTAGTGACGCAACTGCCAATAATGGAAATAGTCTTTAGGGCGGAGAAGGCCACGATCTTGCAGCTTCTGAAATGATTGCAGCTTTCCTTCTCGCGTTAGGATCTGGAAGATATAGACCACACCTTGCGTCTTCCATTGTTCAAAATTTTATATATCAAACCAGGTTGAAACTCAGGGTTCCCGCATATTGGAAGCAATGGAGTAACTCTTGAGGAAAATTGATGTAGTCTGCAAATCCAGCTCCATGCTCTGCGTGCCTGCGGCAGTATATTTGAGATATGTAGTAGTGGAGAGGCCCCTCCACTCCCATGCAGGCAACTACTGAAGTTTGTGGGTGCAAACAGCCGTAGTTCCATTGTGGTGGCTGAGAAATCCGCAGAGTACGGAACCAGTCCGTAAAATGTCTCCATTGCACAAGCAATCCCCAAGTGTCTCACAACTCTGCAATCCATTCCACCATCTTCTTCGGGACATACATACTTTTCCAGTGGGAATCTCGATTTTTCCCCCTCCACAAAACATTTCCTCAACATTCCATTCACTCGTTCTCATCCCTATTAGTGAGGTGTAGGGGCAAAGTTTGAAACATATATGACCAGCAGGGAATAATCATCATGTTGTACAATGCTATACGCCCTGACAGAGAAATAGGAAGGCCCCGCCACTGCTCAAGTTTTCTTGCTGTGTCTTTCATTAATTTTTGGATATTTATCTCATACAAATCACTTAATGTGTTAGGATTAAGAAACCCAAATATTTTCATCTCTGTCTTTGCTCTCTGTAGAGAGAAATCTCTAGGCCAGGCCATCCAGTCGCACAGGTAAACCTCATTATGCGTGATTTTTCCCGGTTGATTTTAAACCCTGCCAGTTATACTGAACCCTTCTATCTCCTCGAGCAGCGCTGGTAATGCCACCCTCGGAGATTCTGATATTATCAATAGATCATCCGCGAAGGCTAACACTTTTACTTTCTCTCCACAACCACCACCCCTGGTACCTCCTCTCCCTGTTGTATAGTTTTAATCAAGGGTTCAATAGATAGCACAAAGAGAAGCGGAGAGAGGGGGCATCCCTGCCTAGTCCCCCTCGCAATAGAAAATGTTGTGTTCTAGACCCATTCACCAACACTGCCGCTCGAGGATTGGAGTATAGTGACTGGATGGCCCCCATAAACCAACCCCCTCACACCTACATGCCTCCAACACCGCAACATATAGTCCCATCCCACTTTATCAAAGGCTTTTTCAGCGTCAGGCTAACCAGCATCGCCTCACCGCTCCGAACGCTGACTCTGGGCCTGAGCCAACAGTAGCCGTCTCACATTGATTCCTGAATGCCTATTACGAATAAAACCTACTTGTTCCTGACCAATAAGACTAGGTAAACACGCCTGCAATCTATTTGCTAATAGTTTAGCTAAGATTTTTTGTGTCGACATTAATTAAAGAAATGGGCCTAAAAGAACCAGCCTGATTCTCTGGTTTTCCTGGTTTCAATAGCAAGGTTATCAATGCTTCATTTGCATAGGCCGGGAACTGCCCCTGAGCCACTACCTCCTCAAAATATGAGTGCATGGGGCCTACTATGTGTGGGCCTAGGATTTTGTAGAATTCACTCGAGAAGCCATCCGGGCCTGGAGCTGAATTCGCAGGGAGAGACTTAATTATATCTTGCAGTTCCTTTCCTGTGATAGGCCTATTCAGGCCCTCCACCTCTTGTGCTTTCAGTATCGTCATTCTAGCCCTTCTCAAATATTCTGTCACCGACTCCAATGATGGCGGGGACATATTTTATATTGGTCACTATAGAATGTTGGATACCTTTTTTACTCCTTCCCTCCCATTCTGAATATTCCCAAATTTATCTTTCACAGCCACTATCGCTCTAGGCCCACCCCAGGCTTTAACTACTCTTGCTAACATGGCACCTGATTTATTCCCATATCTCTGGAAACGGAATTTCCCAACCGTCAGGGCTCTCAACGCTCTCTCATGTAATAATGAATTTAAAGTTACTTGAGTTACTCTCATCTGCTCCTTGTTATAACTCGATGGAACCGCCACAAATCGCCGCCTGGCTTTCCCCAGTCTGCGTTCTAGATGTATAATTGCCCCATTAATTTTCTTTTCCCGCTTTGCAGTAAACGCAATCACCGCCCCCCTCAGGACCGCCTTCGCTGCTTGCCAGAACAATTGGGGATTATCCCTATGTTCTTTATTAAATTGTGAATATTCCTCCCAACTCTTCTGCAAATATAGTTTAAATTTTTGGTCTGTTGCTAAATACGAAGGAAATCTCCACCTTCTTCCCCCATCCCCCAGGTCCTTATCCTCTAGATCTAGCCATACCAAGGAATGATCCGAAATCTCCTCCGGACCTATCTCTACCTTTATCACAGAGGGGAACACCCTACGGTCCACCAACATGTAATCCAGACGTGAGAGAGTCCCATGAGCCCCTAGACAGGTGAGTATACTCTCGCACCTCTGATGTAATGTGCGCCAAGAATCTACCACTCCAAGCGACTGAATAAACTGTGACAATGCCCTCACCTCTGGACCTCCTTTGATCGCCCTCCTAGGAGATGAGCAGTCTAAACCAGGGTCAGCCACTAAATTGAAATCACCCATCACTAGCAGTGGCAGAGACCCATGTGGAGGCACAGCTGAACAAGGTGATCATAAAAAGATCTATCATACAGATTTGGGCCATTATAGCGCCATTACTAAGTACTCACATGCTGTAACCAAAGGCGCACTATCACGTATCTCCCCCCTGGGTCGCTGCTCACCAAATGAGTTCTTGCCACTACCCCCTTTCGGATTAAGATTGCAACCCCTCCTTTCCTTCCCTCGGCCGCTGCTCCGTGTACCTCACCCACCCAGGTTCTCTCAGCTTTTGCAATTCCTCTTGAGATAGTCTCGTCTCCGAATACAAGCCACATCTGCCTGATGCCTCTTTAAGGCCTGTAGAATCTTTGCCCTCTTAATTGGGGAAGTGATGCCCCCTACATTCCATGTTATAAATCTAGTTCGAGCACCCCCTTTCCAGTGTAAAGTTATTCCTAGTGTTATCAACAGCTTTGATAAATTGGGAGACTCCAGTGCCCAGCTCACCGAGCCTCCCCGTTTTAACCCCAAATAGCTCTGGAACTTTCCCCGTACATCCAATCCCCTTCTTTCTTTAATTCCCTTTTCCCCCTTCTCCTCCCCCCTCCCTCCTCCCAATCTTCCCCCCCTACCCTTTATTCCTCCCCCCTTTATCGTCTTTGACCTCTCCCTTCGCAACTTCTACTAGGAGAGCTCCGGTCAACTGATGGTGGGGGGCCCCCCTCCCCCATCCCCTTCCTCTTTACAATCTTTCAGCCTAGCTGAGACAAAGTTATATTAATATATTTCAAATCAACATATCTGCAAACATGCAGAACTATATTAACTCCATAACATTTAACCATATTATAACTTTATGCAAGGTTTACTCTCATGCATTACCGCTACAGCGGGCCTGCACCTTAATACCAGCTTAACCTGCCACTGCTCATGCATGCCCCTTTCAGCCATCTTGGCTTGGGGAGGATATGGAGTTGTCCGGCAGGAGAGATTGAGCCTCTTCTGGAGAGTGATACATCTTCCAGCCCCCTTTTCCATAACTTTAAGTTGGGCTGGGTACAATAGCATGAATCTTTGGTTTTTCGTTGCTAAGTGGCGGCACAGAGGTCCAAATGCTTTCCTGCGCTCCTGAAGGGCGGCTGAATAATCCTGAAAGATTTTTACTGCTGATCCGTCAAATGTAAGGGAGTCCCCTTTGGATCTAGCGCCTCTCAAAATTTCTTCTTTGTGTAAAAAATTATGGACTTTTATGATGACTACCCTCGGTCTGTTTCCCCCTTCGATTCTCCTGCCCAGACGGTGTGCTCTCTCTAAACACAGAGGGCCCACTGCTGTCCGATAGGGCACACTCAGATTTTAAGGCCAACTCTCCAATTGTATGGGTAATGCTCGGTCTGATATCGATTCAGGGATTCCAATTAGGCGCAGGTTAGATCTGCGAGATCTATTTCTAAGTCATCTAAATGTTTTGCCTGGGCTCGCAGCAGGTTTTGTAAATCTTGCAACTGCGTTCCTCTGTCAGTGCTTAAGTCCTCCAGCTCTGACACCCGTAGTTTCTAGTTCCCCAGTCCTCCCGTTGTGTCCCCCAATAGCGATTCTACTCCCGCTATTGGTCGGATAACTTTGCTAGTTCCGGCTTCATAGCCTCTCTCACCGCTTCCGTGATCTGTTGAAGTTGTAGTGGGTGAAATTGTGGAGGCTGCTCCGGGGTCTGGCTAGGCGCCATCTTGGATTCTTCTATCCCTCGTTGTTTCTCAGCTGTTTTTTTCGCCGATTTCGCCGCTGTAGCCCTCGTTTCTTTTGTTACAAAGATATCATGTATGTGCGCTGGTTAAGCTTAAATTTTTTTTGCAGTTATCGGTTCGGTTTTTTCTTCGATTTTCAGGGAATGTAGGAGGGGGAGCCCCGGAGAGAAGACAAGTGCGACTTCCTCTCTCTCAGTCCATCACGTGACCCCGACGTCTCTAGATTTAAAAGAGGCTTACTTGCACATTCCGATTTGACCTCCTCATCAGAGATTTCTTCGTTTTGCAGTGTTGGGTCAACATTTCCAATTCAGGGCATTGCCATTTGGGCTAGACACGGCGCCTCGCACGTTTTCAAAGGTGATGGTGGTAGTCGCGGCCTGCACTACATACCAGAGGTTTACAAGTTTCACCCTTATCTCGATGATTGGTTGATCCGAGCTCCTTCCTACGCAGAGAGTGTGCAGGCAACCCGAGAGGTAATTGGTCTTCTTCAATCTCTGGGTTGGGTGATAAATTTCCAAAAGAGTCATCTCGTCCCAACTCAGACATTGGAGTACTTGGAAGTTGGTCTAGATACCGGTCGAGGCAGAGTTTTCCTGCTGGATCAGAGACAGTTGAAACTTGTCACAGCAAATTTCTCTCCTTCTTCAGAATCCGGCTCAAGGGCCTGGGATTATGTTCAAGTACTGGGATCGATGGCAGCAAACACTAGAAGTCGTTCCTTGGGCTCGGCGTCATATGCGTCCTCTACAGTGGCATGTACTCAACCTTTGGTTTCCCCTGTCCCGAGGATTATACGATCAGATTCCCTGGTCTTCACAAGCTCGTTCTTGCTCTGCGGTGGTGGCCTCAGGTTGGAGAATTTGCTTCGGGGCAGACCCCTAGCCACCAAGCCAGACTAGCAAGTAGTGACGACGGATGCCAGTCTGTCGGGCTAGGGAGCTCACTGTCTCGGGCATGTGGCTCAAGGGACTTGGTCTCTAGGGGAGTCAAAGTTACAGATCAGTCTTCTAGAGCTTCGAGCTATTCGGTTGGCTTTTCTAGCTTTCGAAAAGTTTCTCAGAGGCCTCCCAGTCTGAGTACTCTGCAACAACGCGACGGCAGTGGCGTATGTCAATCGACAAGGGGGGACACGAAGTGCTCCACTGGCAAAGGAAGCAGCGATTCTCTGTCGTTGGGCGGAGAGCCATCTGATGCTGTTGTTGGCTGCTCATATAGCGGGAGTTCTAAATGTTCAGGCAGATTTTCTCAGTCGGAACCGCTTGGACGCTGGCGAGTGGGAACTATCCCCGTCAGCCTTTCACCAGATTGTAGACCATTGGGGAGTTCCAGTGACGGATTTGATGGCTTGGATGTCCAACGCCAAAGTAGCCCGATTTTTCAGCAGGGGCAGGGAGTTTGGATCTGAGGGCATAGATGCTCTTCTTCAGCTGTGGCCGGTGGAACTTCTGTATGTTTTTCCTCCGTGGCCGATGGTTGGACGCACTGTGGGCAGGATATCTCGACAACCCGGTACTGGTGATTCTGGTTTGCCCCGGATTGGCCCAGGGCGTCCATGGTACGCGGATCTGGTACGTCTGTGTGATCGACAAAACCGTTCCATCTGTCTCATATACCGGAGATTCTGAAGCAGGGCCCGGTGGTAATGGAACATCCCGCTCCATTTGCGATTACGGCTTGGCTATTGAAAGGTCGCGATTGAGACGTAAGGGTTACCCGGAGGCAGTCATTAGGACGATTTTGCAAGCTCGAAAGCGTTCCACGTCCACCGCGTATGCCAGAGTCTGGAGAACGTTTGTATCTTGGTGTTCCGCGGTGGGACTTTCTCCTCAATCCGCCTCTCTAGGAGTTATTTTAGATTTTTTTACAACAAGGAATGGATAAGCAGTTGTCGTTGAGCACATTAAAAGTTCAGAGTGGCGGCTTTGGCCTGCTTTTCGGAGGCGTTTGGGGGAAGCAGTCCTTAGCCTCTCACCCAGATGTAGTGCGATTTCTCCGTGGCGTAGGGCATATGAGACCTCCTCGAGATCCGGTGGTTTCCAGCCTGGAGTTTGAATTTGGTACTAAGGGCGTTACAGCGACCGCCGTTTGAGCCTTTTACTAAAGCTTCTCTGAAAGATCTCGCTTTGAAAACAGTTTTTCTGGTAGCTATGGCTTCAGCTAGATGGTGTTGGTAGATTCAGGCACTGTCGTGCAGAGACCCTTTTCTCCGTTTTTTCGGAAGCAGCAGTATCGGTTAGGACGGTGCCATCCTTTGTGCCTAAGGTAGTCACCCGTTTTCATCTTAACCAGGCAAGTAGTGTTACCTTCCTTTAGGCGCGAAGATTATCCTGATTCCTTTTCGAGCGCTGCATTCTTTGGATGTTCGGAGAGCTCTTCTACGTTACCTGGAGGTGACTAATCCGTTTTGCAAGTCAGACCATCTCTTTGTCCTGTTTACGGGTAGTAAAAGGGGGAACATGGCTTCTAAGGCTACAATTTCTCGATGGTTAAGAGAGGTGATTGCGTCGGCGTACCTTTTGATGGGCAAGGTTTCTCCGCTTAATATTAGAACACATTCCACAAGAGCTCAGGCAGCATCGTTTGCAGAATCCCGTCTGGTGTCGTTAGAAGACATCTGTAAAGCGGCAACTTGGTCGTCATTGCATACCTTTGTGAAGCACTACCGTCTTGATGTTGGAGCGCGTCGGGAAGCGATTTTCGGGGCCTCAGTGTTGGCAGCCGGGTTAGTAAGGTCCCACCCTTGATGAGGAGTGGTTTGGTACATCCCACAAGTCTCTGGATTGATATGAGGGGACATTATGGAAGGTAAAATTATGTCTTATCTGATAATTTTCTTTCCATTAGTCCCTCAGATCAATCCAGAGTCCCTCCCTGGGATTAGTTCTTTTGATGTAGGAATCAGTACACTTCAGTCAGCTTTGTTCACGTTCCTGTTATTAATTGGAATTTTATAGTGTTTAGTATGAGGTTACATTTATATGTTCTATTTTATAGCAGCTCGGACACTTCTCCCAAATGTTGCTGCTATTGTAGAGGCAGGAGGCTGGTTTATGGTTTAATTTCCTACTGCTTTGGTATCGGTTACTGAAGTTAGGATGGTTGCACATGCTCTGTTGAGGCAAACTTCTGAGTTCTCTCTATCTAACCTGCTAGAGTAGGGCGATAACCCACAAGTCTCTGGATTGATTCTGAGGGACTAATGGAAAGAAATTATCAGATAAGACATAACTTTACCTTGAGGGCCGAGAGTGTCTCTTGGGGCATGGGGCTTTCTCTTCTTGTAGTTTAGTCCCTCTGGGCCAGTCGAGTGCAGCGCCAGGTCTGCATTTCAACAAGTTGTGCTGCTTTCCTGTTGTCCTCCTGGCAGCACCTTTTTCTCTGGCTGTTCCCCGGGACTCCATCTATACATTTTGCTTGTTGAGCACGGCTCCATCGCTGCACGTTGAGCACAGCTTCATTATTCCATGCAGTTCCACCGTTCCAGGTTTGGCTTTAGTTCCATCGCTGTATGTTGAGGACAGCTCTATCATGGCATGTTGTGAAGTTCCTCGCTGCTTATCTGCAACTTTCTTCTCTGCATGTTGCACGCAGCTCCATTGTCACATGTTGAGTGTAGTTCATTTCTCTGCAGGTCTCAGCGTGGGGCACAGTCCTGTGTCTTGCATGTTGGAACGCGCTCCTTGTCTCTGTGTGGCATGCAGCTCTCTCTCTTTGTGTATGGAACGCAGCTCCCTGTCTGCATGCAGAGCGTAGCTCCACTGCCTGTTGAGTGTAGCTCCATCTCTGTATGTGTAGCACAACTGTTCTCTGCAAATTGGTGAAGTGGAGCACAGCTCTGTGACTGCAGGTGCTATACAGCTTCTTGTCTGCGTAGGAAGCATAGCTCCTTGTCGGCGTGTGGAGCGCTGCTCCTTGCTGGCATCTGGAGCGCAGTTCCTTGCCAGTGTCAGGAGTGCAGCTCCTTGTTTGTGTGTAGAAAGCAGCTCCTTGTCTGTGTTTTATACACAGTTCCATTCTACTGCAGCTTCAGTTCTGCAGGTACCTTTCAGTGGGGCTCTGCTCATCCTCTGTCTGTTACTCTCAGCTTCGTCTCTGCTTCTTTTCTGTCCCTTGAGCACAGTTCAGTCTCTGACTGTGGAGCATATTTTCACCTTTGCCTGTTGGGCACTGTTTCACCTTGTTGGTCAACCCCAGCTTTTTTCTGTGGGTTGGATACAGTTACTTTTCAGCAGTTGTGGCATACCGCAGTTTAGACTGCTAGACAAGGCTGCGTTGTCTTCTGTTAGCCACCATTCCTGTGGCACCTTTTCTTGCCGTAGCCTCTTGTTGGCCTGCGAGAAGCTTCTCCATTGCTGGAGTTTGAATTAGTCTCTGCTCCTTTTGTGGCTACTTGGCACCTTGGGGGTCTTTTCTCCACAGTGTGGCCCTTGACTCTCCTCCTGTTTGTCTCCTTTTGTTCTCTTGGCTCTGTTCTTTCATCCCTAAGTCCAGAGAGAGCTGATTGAGGAGTACTGTTTCTACGGTTGTACCCTTGTATGCTGCTTCCCTTTTCTTCATGGTTCTCCTGGAGAGACTAGCGCTCCACTTAGTTTGTTCTCTCGACTCTGGAGTCTCTTCTTGTTCTGTGGAGTTTGATTCTCTCACTAGGCGCTGGTCTGGGTGGTTCCTGGGCCTTGCTTCCTTTCTTCTATGAAGTGTGGCACAGTGTTTGGAGTTGCGTACTCCTAGTACTTGTTAGGGTCGCTTTATCCGACCATACTAGACTCAAGACAGGGGTACGTAATTTTTCTTTTGCTCAGGACATTTGTTTTACATTTTACTGCTTCAGTTCCTTTTCTAGTGTTTAACTCTGTTCCATTTTGTTAGCCTGGTGGTTCAGATATACCGCTCATAGAGATCTAAACATTGATTCATAGAGATCTAAATATCGCTGCTTTACCCTCTATTAGTAGGGCACTGCTTCAGCGACCCAGAACACACTTGCAATATATTTGTTCTTGTCCATCTGCCGGTGTCCTGTTTCTAGTGGTGAGCCCTTAGGTTCCCTAAGGCCCCGCGAGGCCTCAGAGGACAGCCGAGCATCCCGAATCTTCACCCGTGGCGGCCGCCGTTCACCAAGGGTTGAGCCCCCAGCTGCAGGCGGCCAGCTGGAACCGCGGGGTGATGACTGACCTGGCTGGTAGTCAGTAACGCAGTCTCTAAAGGGTAGCTAGCGAGGGCGGCTAGCACTCCGAAAGGGTAAGAAGCACCGTCTCTGGATGATGGCTAGCAAGGGCGGCCAGCAAGTAGCACAGTCTCTGAATGATGGCTAGCAAGGGCGGCTAGCAAGTAGCACAGTCTCTGAACGATGGCTAGCAAGGGCGGCTAGCAAGTAGCACAATCTCTGAACGATGGCTAGCAAGGGCGGCCAGCAAATAGCACAGTCTCTGAACGATGGCTAGCAAGGGCGGCCAGCAAATAGGCACAGTCTCTGAACGATGGCTAGCAAGGGTGGCTAGCAATAGCACCGTCTCTGAACGTGGCTAGCAAGGGCGGCTAGCAAGTAGCACAGTCTCTGAACGATGGCTAGCAAGGCGGCGAGCAAGTAGCACAGTCTCTCTGCACGATGGCTAGCAAGGGCGGCTAGCAAGTAGCACAATCTCTGAACGATAGCTAGCAAGGGCGGCTAGCAAGTAGCACCGAGAAAACCACTGTGCCGGTTTCAGCATACATGGAAACGGAAGCAGTTGAGTTCCCTGTCCTCTGGTTAAATGTCGCGCCGTCCCGCCCCCTCCCCGGGAGAGGAACCAACCAACACGGCCCCAAGAGGCGATGGAGCCTCAGGGTTGGCCGGCCCGCCTCCAGGCGGAGTTTTAGGCCCGGCGCGCCAATCCGGCGTGAGGTGGGTGGAGCCTCCGCGCTGGTCCGCCCCGGGAGGCGTTTGACGCCGGCGCCGCCATCTTTGGCCGGCGCAACGCCCCGCTCTCCGAGGCTGGCGCTTCGCTCCAGCGGGTCGCCGGTCTCGGCCCGACCCGCGGCAGCGCCGGCCTCTCCGGAGGTCCATCCTCGCAGCCCCGGGCGCCGCGAGGGCCGCCGACCATCGCCCCCCCACAACAGGAGCGCAGGTAGGACCGGGGAACGGGACAGCCGGTTTGCTTGCTTGCTCTGCCTGAATGCCATGTAAGGTCACAATAATAGGTAAAGTTTATATCTTATTGATCTAATTATGACCTAGTTCATACTCTTATTGATCTAATTATTACTACATGCCTGAATGTACGCTCATGCTATTCTAATTAGTGCTTGCAGCAAAATAGAACTAGCTTGCTCTGCTTGAGGACATGATCACAATGCAATAGACTCTATCTGTCTGTTTAACTGCTAGCTCTGCTTGCTGTTCAGCCTGAATGTAAAGGTAAAGCTCATATTGTTAGGTATTGTTTGCTGTCAGCCTGAATGCAAAGCAACGCTCACACCATTAGGTATTGTTATATTTTTATTGATCTAACCATTACTACATGCCGAATGTAATGTTCCAACTGAACTAATTAGCGCTGCAGCAAAACAGAGTTAGCTTGCGCTGCTGAGGACATTGCTCACAAAGAATAGACTTTAATTATGATCACGTGAGTACACGGTTTTAAAAGGACTAGACATTGCTTATACCTTGCTAAATCTCCCAATATTCTAAACACACACACATATACACATACTTACACATTCACACATCCACACAACTTGATTGAGTACCAGTTATTGCTCTAGTAAACAATCTGACCCGAGCGCTAACCATGACTAATGCTATACTGATGATAAATGTAAATACCGACAAGACTATTTAACAAGGAATACTGCTTGTAACTAACCTTAATACGAATCAAATGCTGATATTGATGACGTATTACTGGACACTGCTAACACTGTTCAACATCCCACTAACATCTCTCAAAAAAACCAACATGAACACCAACAAAACTACTCATAATAATCTATTTCATTCCCATAATTTATCACGCATGGACCACCCCCCAACATTAATAACAATTTATCCACCATACACAAACTCTATGTAAAACCTACATATAATTCACCAGACCTAAATACAATAACCAACCAAAAGAAAAAATATCCACATACGAATACCATCAACAGAAAGGGAAAAAAACCAGCAACAAATTCAAACACCGAGGACACAGACAACTAATAAATATAGACACATCCAATCCCCGATCGGAACCTACCGCTCAATCCAACTGGGAATACATCACGCCAGATCAGCAGTAAGCAACTCAGTGGATATAATAGACTGGATTACCACAGATAACCTAGACCTTCTATTCATCACGGAAACCTGGTTCCATGACCTCAAAGACCCCGCTATCTTAGAGATATGCCCACCAGGATACAAAAATCACCCACTGGACAAGAAATGGAAAAAAGAGGAGGTGGAATAGCCATAATCTACAAATCCGAGTTCACCATCACAGCCACTGCTGAATCCATCCTACCGCAACTTGAAATCGCCTCGGTAAGAATCAGTCACCTAAACCTACAAGATCACCTCAACACAATCCTATTCTATAGGCCACCAGGAAAATGGCAAGACTCCCAAACGCAATTCATGGACTTCATCTCAAACACATGTGTTTCTGCCTCAAATATCATCATAATAGGAGATATTAACCTACACCTCGAAGATGATACCTCAACACGCACACAAGAATGCAAAGTTCTTAAAACTTTGGGATCTTCATGCACCAAATACTCAACCAACACACACAAAAGGGCACACATTAGATATCATCACACACAAATTCGACCCAGACTCAAACCTCCTATTAACAGACACAAGATGGACACCCTCACTATGGTCAGACCACCATAAAGCATACGTCTCCCTTCACTGGCGAACGATAAACGTAATCAAAAAACAAGAACAAACAACATACACCACGAGAGGAAAAATAGACCCAACAACATTCTGGCAACAGATTTACCAAAATGAATGGACAACAAGAGCAGACACCATCCAATTCCTCCAAGAATGGGACGATATATGCAGAACACTAGACACTATTGCCCCAATCTAAACCAGAACATCACACAGGAAAAAATCAACTCCATGGTTTACCGAAGAGTTGAAAAAACACAAGTCAGAAAATTAGAACGCGCATGGAACAAAAAGAAAGATGAACTCATACTCAACGCTTGGAAATCACTCCGAAGGAAATACAAATATACCATTAGACAAACTAAAAGACTACACTACAAAACAGAAATTGGACCAAACTACAAAGACACACACAAACTCTTTTACCTTGTGAACAAATTGCTAGACACTACACCAGTTACAAACAACAGCAAAGATACACCAGGAGCTGATAGGCCTCGTGAAATACTTCAAGGAGAAATCATACAACTACGACTCAAAATACCCACCAGCCCCATTGAATACGCCACACTGCTAGACTGTCTAGACCCAGACCATGGAATATATCCAGCAGGACAGGATTTGGACCGAATTCGAAATACTATCGGAAAGGACCTTATCTCCAAAACACTCAAAAGATTCGCCAAATTCCCATTGCAAATTAGATATATGCCCAAATAACCTTATGAAATCGGCTCCACAACAATTTATAACGATCTAACGAACCACATGAACTTTGTTACAAAATGGACTCTTCCCAAGGAAAAAGGAACATTCTACTCACCCCATACCCAAAGATGCAAAGAAAAACGCCAGCAAATTAACTAATTATAGACAGTAGCATCCATACCATTAATAACCAAAATAACCGAAGGGATGGTAACCAAACAACTCACCAACTACCTAAACAAATTCTCAATACTACATGACTCCCAATTAGGATTTCGGCCCAGCCACAGCACTGAAACAGTACTAGTTACCCTTATGACAAAATTTAAACAAACGATTGCAACCGGCAGCAACATACTACTTCTACAATTCGACATGTCAAGTGCCTTTGATATGGTCGACCATGGAATTCTGTTACACATCCTTGAATACTTTGGCATCGGAGGCAATGTCCTAAACTGGTTCTAGGGATTCCTAACTTTACGCTTATATCAAGTAACATCAAATTCGACTACATCTGCCGCATGGACACCTGAATGTGGAGTCCCGCAGGGATCCCCCCTTTCACCGACCATATTCAACCTAATGATGATTCCCTTGGCCAAACTACTATCAAACCAAAACCTCAATCCATACATATACGCCGATGACGTAACGATATATATTCCTTTCAAACAAGACATCAGCGAAATCTCCAACGAAATCAACCAAAGTCTACACATCATGAATAACTGGGCAGATGCATTCCGGCTGAAACTGAACGCAGAGAAAACCCAATGCCTAATACTTACCTCCCAATATAATACGAGTAAATTTACCACCATCAATACACCAAAATTAAATCTGCCAATCTCAAATACCTTAAAAATCCTTGGAGTTACTATTGACCGGCACCTAACACTCGAGACCCACGCGAACAACACAACCAAAAAGATGTTCTACTCAGTGTGGAAATTGAAAATTATAAGACCATTTTTCCCAAGATCCGTCTTCCGCAGCCTGGTGCAATCACTCGTGCTCAGCCATTTAGACTATTGCAACTCACTCTACGCAGGCTGCAAAGAACAAATACTGAAAAAACTCCAAACAGCCCAGAACACAGCAGCCAGACTTATATTCGGAAAACCAAAATACGAAAGTGCAAAACCCCTATGAGAAAAACTGCACTGGCTCCCACTCAAAGAACGTATCACTTTCAAAGTATGCACCTTGGTTCACAAGATTATTCATGGTGAAGCCCCTGCCTACATGTCAGACTTGATAGACCTACCACCCAGGAATGCTAAAAAATCATCCCAAACTTTCCTTAACCTCCACTTCCCTAACTGCAGAGGCCTAAAATACAAATTAATGCATGCATCAACCTTTTCCTATACGAGTACACAGTTCTGGAACACACTACCATGCAACCTGAAAACGATTCACGAATTAACTGAACTGCATACTACTGAAGACCCATCTTTTTGACAAAATATATCACAAGGATCAAAACACATAAATTCCTTATATATAGTTAGAAATGTCTCATAATATTTCCTTTTGCAGTCTCATCTTACGTACCTTCACCACATATGAAACCCCTCCCTCATAGCTAGAAATGTGTCATGTCACATGAAGTTATCTTCAAGTTGTTATCCTATAGGTCTTATTGCCTCATAATGTTATATTACTTTGTCTTCTTATAATTCCTCACCATGAAACCCATAATCAAATTGTAACAAATTGTATTTCCATCATTCATGATGTATTGTAAGCCACACTGAGCCTGCAAAGAAGTGGGAAAATGTGGGATACAAAATGCAATAAATAAATATTCGAATCCTTTTCTGCTGATCAGTTTTTTGCTGTGTGTATAGCTTTGTTGATTTTTCAACCTTCTGCATTCTTCTTTTCTCTCGCCTTCTTTGGGAAACTGCTTTGCTACATCCCATTAGTCTGGACTGGTCTGGTATAGATGACAAGGAAGGAAAAATTATGTTCTTACCTGATAATTTTCTTTCCTTTAATCATACCAGACCAGTCCAGATGCCCTCTCTGGCTAATGTCTGTTATTGTTGTTGCGTTTAGGTATCCCTGGCTGTTCTACGACGCTTCAATACGGTGGGATGGTCCTACAGCACTGTGTACTTCATCTTCTCTATTCAATCTCCTGCCACTTGTTGTGCCAGCTCTGTATGACTCCTGTTACTTGGGATCACGGCGTTCTTTCCACGGATTCAGGGGTAGATCTCTATGTACTTGGGCAAGCTCGGTATGGACCATTCTCTCCTGCTTACTTTACTGTGAGAGGAGGTTGCAGTTGCCTTCGGCCAAGCAGGAACAGTGAGGTTGTGCATATTGGCTCCAAGAGTTTGCCTGTTTGTATTAACTGTGTTTTCTTCTAGACGTCAGAGCACCATTGCTTGGCTATTCGAAATACTGAACATTCCAGGCTGCACGATACCCTTAAGGGGCAGTTCACTTGGAACTATTTTCTCTGTCTCCTTCCACTGGTAGATGGATACAACCCATTAGTCTGGACTGGTCTGGTATGATGAAAGAAATCATCAGGTAAGAACATAATTTTTCCCTTCTGCCCATTGTAGCTTTCTACATCAGTCTTTAATGTAGTCACTGTGCTGGCTAGTAATCTGGCCCATGTTTGTTGGCATTTCCACTTTAACGTGCAAGACATGTTATATAGCCTTGAAACTACTTCTGTTTTTTTCTTGTCTCTCCTGTAGATGATGGATTCTTAGGAGTGGAACTTCAAGCTTTGGTTGAAGTATAAAAATGTCTGGAACTTTGTCTTCTTCAGAAAGCCTTCTAAATATGTTGACTGTCTCAAGCCTGCCAGGAGGGCATAGCATTGATGAGGGTAGTGGAGATAACTCTTTTGGGATTAATGACTTGGAACTGAACAGGTCATTTCCTTGGATCCAGAAACCTACTGGCCACAAGACTGGACTATCTGAGCGACGCTGGAACAAATCAAATCTTTCAGGTACTTATTCTCTGCTTTGTTGTGTTTCATATGGGATCTTTCCCTATTATTTACAGATTCACATCTTTTGTAAATGGAATACTTTTGCCCGTTTTAATTTTGGGAAATATTTCTGTGTGAGAATGAGATCTCTCTGCCCAGAAACAAGCACAGTGCTGGGCAGACATTAAAAGCATTCTCCGAGGACAAGCAGGCTGCTTGTTCTCACAAGTGGGTCGACGTCCGCGTCGTGCCAGGAATCGGACATTTTGCAAGGAAAATAAGAAAAAAGGTTTTGCCAGAGTCTTCTGGCGTTCGTGCAGCGCAGACTGATTTCCTGCCTGTCATGTGAACGCGTTCCCTCATTTTTCTTTTTTCTACGTTGAGGTGCGGTAGGTTTTTATCTTCGTTTTTCTAAGGCCCAGGAAAAGAGTCTTAGTGAATTTTTCACTATTTGTTCTTTATTTTGTTCTTTATTTTACTTTTTGTGCAGTTAAAAAAAAAAAAAAAAAAAAAAAAAATCTGTAGTGTCTTTTAGATTTTTTCACTTTTAAAGTTCCCTTTGTTTTTCGACGCGGCCGAGTTATTCCCTTATTTTTTGTGCCCTTTTTTCTTTTAACAGGCACAATCGTGTCTTTTGATTTCGCCGAAGCCGTTTTTCCTTCTATGTCATAGAAGACACCCAGCGGCTTCAAACGTTGTACTCTGTGCAACTGGACCATCTCAGGTACCGATACCCATGCCTGGTATATCCAGTGCCTTGGGCCCGACCATAGCCCAGCCGCTTGTAGTCTGTGTCTTAGTATGAAGAAACAGACCCAAGCGTCTCGAGAAGCCCAACGAGAAAAGCTTTTTGGGGCTCGGTACGGGCCTTCGACATCGGTACCTAGGTCGGCGGCATCGACATCGAGGGAAGCATCGATGACAGGAGTGGAGGTAGTGGCTGCTGAAAGACCAGTTCATGCTGGGAGCAGTGAGGCGTCGAGTGGGTCTCCACCTGCCTCGAGACATCCTGTTATGCAGGCCCCCCGGGACCGACCTTCGTCAGACCCGGCCCCGAGGCGGTGTGAGGATTCCACATCCTCATTGGTAACGAGGAGTCTCGATTACAGGCGTCAAGCAAAGGCAAAGAAGCACTGTCATCGTTCTCCTTTGACACACGGTTCTGGGAGCTCCGGGGCGTCGAAAGGAATTGGCACCCGAGAAACGTCAGCGGCGAGAGGATTGCTCTCCCTCTATTCAGGAGGTGCCGTTGCGTCGGTCTTTTGGCAGCCCGGTACCTGCTCCCGAGCCTCGACAGATTCTGCCACTAGCTCCTTTACTGACCCCACAGCCTTGTCTGACGGCGGCTCTGGACGCACGCATCAGGAACCTGCTTCCAGAGCTTCTGGAAGGATTGCCTCGCCAGTCTGCTTTGGTGTTGGAGGTGCTTGCCTTCTGTACATCTGCTGTAGCGGCATCAGGCCCTTCGCCTGTGGTGAGGTCCCTGACCTCGGTGCCGCTTGGCACTCAGGTCGACTCCCCTTCGACGTCGGTGGAGGAAGCTTCAACGGAGTCCAGGTGGGCGTCGACTTCTCGCACCGCTATCGAGGACGTCAATCATCAGCGTCGAGGCAGGCTCAGTTTCGGACTGCTCTGAGAGATGTCTTGTCCGATACTGAAGGTGAGCGTTCATGGGACGAAGAGGAAGATCACAGGTACGTCTCTTCTGATCAGTCCTATGGGATTCCCTCTGAACCTTCCCTCCACCAGAAAGGAGACTTTCTCCACCGGAGAGTCTGTCCTTTACTTCCTTTGTCCGGGAAATGGCTGCGGCTATTCCCTTCCCTATAGAGGTTGAGGATGAGCCCAGGCTGAGATGTTCGAGGTCCTGGATTATCCTTCTCCGCCTGCAAGGAAGTCCTTATGCTAAACTGGTTGTTCTCTCTGTCTAATCCTGTGATCCCGAAAAAAAGCTGAATCCCATATCGGATCCACCGGTGAGCCTGGATTGATGAGGTCTCAGCTACCTCACAATTCCATGGTGGTGGACTCCACCCGCAAATGAGCCAATGTGCACTAGGGACTATGCCTCGGCACCCCCAGGCAGAGAATCTAGAACCTTCGACTCTTTTGGGAGGATGACGGTATCAGGCCGCTATGCTTGTTGCAGGGATCCAGACATACTAGCTCCACACGAGCGTCCACTTGCGGACTTGGTGAGGCAACTGTCCAGCTTGGTTGATGCACTCCCTCCGAAGCAGGCCGAGCCTTTTCACTAGGTGGTCAGGCAGCAGAAGGCGTGTCGAAAATTCTGTCCATGGGTACATTCGACACTTTTGATGTAGCATCCAGAATCGCTGCCCAAGGTATAGTGATGCACAGACTCTCATGGCTGCATGTCTCTGACCTGGATCATTCGGTCCAGCAGCGGATGGCGGATGTTCCTTGCCGGGGTGATAACCTTTTTAGTGAGAAAGTAGAGGATCTAGTTAACCAGATCAAGAAGCACAATGATGCTATGTATTCTCTCTCCCGCAGGGCGTCTTCTGCTACTACCTCCTCATCTAGGAGGTTTTTTGGAGGGAAGAGGAGTGCACCCTATTCCTATGCTAGGCGTAGGTACACTCCTGCTTCTCAGCAGCCTGCCCAGGCTCAGTCCCAGTGCGCTCTTTCTCGTCAAACAGCGTGCGCCTAAGGCCACTGCAGCTCCCCAGCAAAAGCAAAGGGACGGGCTTTTGATTGGCTCCAGTTCAGCATAGCTTCAGTAAACGTGTCCGTACCAGACGACTTGCCGGTTGGGGGGAGGTTAATGTCTGTTCACCAAAGGTGGCCTCTTATAAACCTCCGACCGGTGGGTTCTTCAAATTGTTCCCGGTTAGGATACACCTCAATCTGGAATCCAAGCCTCCAAATTTCCCACTGGGAGCTCAGTCCTACAGCTCCCAGTACAAGCAAGGGTACTTGCAGAGGAACTCTCCGCCCTTCTGAAGGCCCAAGCAGCCGAACCCGTTCCACCAGGGGAAGAAGTGGCTGGGATTCTATTCCAGGTACTTGTGCAAAGAAAACAGGGGGATGTGTGCCTTCCTAGACCTAAGGGCCCTGAACAAATTTCTTATTCCGAGAAAAGTTCAGATGGGTTTCCCTGTGCACCCTTCTTCCCATTATTCAGGAAAATGATTGGTTATGCTCTCTGGACTTAAAGGAGGCTTACACACACATCTCAATACTTCCAGCTCACAGGAAGTATCTTCGATTTCGGCTAGGAGCAGAGCACTTTCAGTACCGTGTTACTGCCTTTTGGCCTGGCGGTCTGCGGCCCAGAGTGTTTACAAAATGCCTAGCTGTAGCCGCAGCATCGCTACGCAGACTGGGAGTTGCTTGTGTTTCCTTATCTCGACGAGTTGACTGGTGAAGAGCACCTCGAAGGAAGGTGCTCTGGAGTCATGCGAATGACTATTATCAGGTGCTGGAGCTACTGGGGTTTGGCATAAACTATCCCAAGTCCCATTTCACCCCAGTCCAAAAATTGGAATTAATTGGCGCTTTGCTGTACACTCAGCTCGAGCTTATCTACCCGAGGCAAGGACAGACAACCTTCTGTCCCTGGTGTCCATGATTCCAGCGTCTCGGCAGATGTTGAGACTTCTGGGCACATGACCTCCCACAGTTCATTTCACGCCCATGGCCACGTCTACATATGAGATGAGCTCAATGGACCCTACCTTCCCAGTGGTTTCAAGCTCTAGGGGATCTTTAGGATGTAATCCAACTGTCCACCGACTTTCGAAATTCTCTTCAGTGGTGGGACGTTTCGATCCAATTTTAGCATGGGCCAACCTTTCCAAGTTCCTCAGCCCAAGGAAAGTGCTAACGACGGATGCATCTCTCCTGGGGTGGGAGCTCATGTAGATGGTCTGCAGATCAACCTTGTGGAATTTGAGTGATCTGGAATGCTCTAAAGGCTTTCAGAGATCGGCTGTCCAACTGAGTTATCTTAATTCAGACAGACAATCAGGTTGCAATGTTTTACACCAACAAGCAGGGGGACACCGGATCTCGTCCTCTGTGTCAGGAAGCCGTCCAGATATGGCTTTGGGCTTGTCGTCACGCCATGTTTCTCCAAACCACTTATCTGGCTGGTGTAAACAACAGTCTGGCCGACAGGTTGAGCAGGATAATGCAACCTCACATGTGGTCACTGAACATGGGCGTAGTCCGCAAGATCTTCCGAGCGTAGGGCACCCTCTCGGTGGATCCTTTTGCCACTCAGATCAATCACAAGGTCCCTTAGTTCTGTTCCAGGCTTCAGGCCCATTGCAGACTAGCGTTAGATTGCCTTTCTCCTCCATTGGGGAACAGGCCTTCTGTATGCGCATCCTCCCATACATCTAGTAGGGAAGACTTTGCTGAAACTGAAGCAAGACTGCGGAACCATGATCCTGATTGCACCCTTCTGGCAGTGTCAGATTTGGTTTTCTCTTCTTCTGGAGTTGTCCTGCGAAGAACCGTGGCGATTGGAGTGTGTTTCAACTCTCATCGCTCAGAACGAGGAGTCACTTCTACATCCCAACCTCCAGTCTCTGGCTGTCACGGCCTGGATGTTGAGAGCTTAGAATTCGCCTCCTTGGGTCTTTCAGAGGGTGTCTCTCGAGACTTGCTTGCTTCCAGAAGAGATTCCACGAAGAGGTGTTACTCTTTGCCGTCTGTTGTGACAGCTAAGTCCTTGATCCTCTTTCTTTTCCTACACAGATCCTGCTTGAATACCTTCTACACTTGTCAGAGTCGTGCTGCAGAATCTATTTGGGGTTTAGAATCCAGCTCCACCCTCCTAGACCCATTTTTTGTTCTGTTCCAGCCTGCACTCTCATTTATTTATGGTTTGAGGTCAAATCTGTGTTATCTCCTCACCATTGCGAGGCCCAATTGACCAATGTTCGTTGTTTGAGTGAGCCTGGTTGCTATGGACATGTGAGAACATGCAGCCTGCTTGTCCTCGAGAAAGCGAAGATACCTGTAGCAGGTATTCTTCAAGGACAGCAGACTGATTGTTCTCACAACCCGCCCACCTCCCCTTTGGAGATATTTGCTTCTTTTTGTGCTTTTTGATTTAACTGAGGGAACGAGTTCACAGCGACAGGTGGGAAATCAGTCCGCGTGCCAGAAGACTCTGGCAAACTTTTTTTTATATTTTGCTTGCAAAGTGCCGATTCCTGGGTTGACGCGGACGTCGACCTACATGTGAGAACAATCAGCCTGCTGTTCTCGGAGAATACCAGCTACAGGTAAGTATCTTGACTTTTGTGCACAGTACTTTGCTTAATGTACTGCAATCTTAATTTCCTTAGCCTCTGTAGCAGATAAGTCCAGAAACTGGTGTGTTGTGTCTGTCTTCCAGCAGGTGAAGATAGAGATACCGAATTAAAGGCAGTGATACCAGACGGCCATCTCTTTTTTCACTCAGTATATCTCTATCTCTAGCAGGTGATAGATGGCTTCACAGCAGCTCCTGGATTCTCTTCTGGGGCAACTCCTAGGCGCTTTTGGCCACTTGATATTGGGGGTGTTTGGTCAGTGGAGCCAGCCTGGAGGCATACCTAATCGTCTGGGTCCCTACCTCACCCCGTGGACCCCTGCTTCCCAGGTTGTGTGGGCTGAACTGGGCTTTAGCCTTCCTCACCACATCCAAAAAAAATGAAAGGGTCCCGTTTCTGCACTGTTAAAAAAAAAAAAAGAAAAGGTGCATGGAAATCAAGCCAAATAGAGAACCTGCTTTGTCAAGTGCTCTCTGTGTTGCTGCCATGAGCCCGGTGTACCGGTTAGGTGGCGGGCTCATTCCTGGGAGTTCCTTCTTCTTTCAGTGAGTATTCTGCATTAGTTTTTTGATGCTCAGAGTGCATGGGGTTCGATGGCGGCAGAATCCATCATGTTTTGTTCCCACTACGGTAAATGGCGTTCTGCAGCAGGAATTTGTGTGGCAGGGTGTTTGGAGGTTTTGGCAATATTCAGCAATTCTCTCTCCCCTGGTCCATCTGTTTCCCGCTCGGATGTGTCAGGGCGCATGCCATTTTACAAGCGCTTGCCGGCGCGGTTCCCGCCTCTCAGCTGATGGCGGCTTCTGGCTCTTAGCGGCATGATGTGGATCTTCATGTTCCAACTGCGGAGGGAGGGGTGGTGCCTGCTCTGCATTTGGACCTTCTCCTGGGTTTGCTGCAGGGCCTGCTGGCTCTGATTTCCCCCCCCCACCCCCCACATTTTGTACTGCTACTGCACCAGGTCTGTTTGTTAGAGGTTCTTGCCTCAGCAGCCTTTTCCTCTGATCCCTTCTCAGGGTATATCCCCACTAGGCTTGGGCTTGCTACCTCCCATGGAGTATCTGGCTCAGACATAGAGGCGCTTGGGCGCCACTTCTGAGGTGGGGTCATTAGAACCTCTCTCTGGACCCCATTCGATGGCTACTTTTTCTGGGTATTCCTTACGCCCTCCTCGTGGGACGAGATGGAGGAGGTCGAGGTGCACCAGGAGGGATCTGATGATCCCTCGGTTGTTACGTCTGTTTCATAGGTGAATTGCCTTTGCTCATCACTAGCGCCTTGGAAGCTTTGAACATTGCTGACTTGGATGCGCATGTGGCGGCCATGGTGAATCTCAAGATATCTAGCATGCTGAAGCCATATAAGGGTTTTTCATGTGCATGAGGACATTCAGGAGCTTATTTCGGACCATTGTTCCAACACTGAGGGGGAGTTGAAGATGCCGAAGGACATGTCTCGCCTGTATCTGGTATCGCTGGACCAGCTGGAAAAGTTTGATCTACCTAAGTGGAGCCTTAGTAATGGCAGTTAGTAGAAAAGTCCCACCCTCCCAGTGTATGCAGGTGGCCTTGAAAGACATGCAAGATTGGAGGCTGGAGCCTCCCTAAAGTGCACCTTTGAGGTGTCTGTGCTGGTCTTCCAGTCCTCTATCTGTTCTTAGTCCGCTGGGACTTGTCTTAGGTGGTTGCAAATAGGCTTTGGAACAGGACAAGGATTTGGGCCCTGCCTTGGAGAGTCCGTTGCCACTACTGGAGTCGGTACTAGCCTTTTGACGACTCCCTTTATGATTTGGTGTGTGTCTCGGCCAAACAAGTGGCACTGGCAGTTTCCTCCCGCCATTTGTTGTGGCTTCGTCACTGGGGCTTTCGGCTGTGGCATCTAGGCAGCACCTTATGAGATTGCCTTTTTGTGGTAAGCGGTTCTTTGGAGAGGCTCTCAAGAAGATTGTTAAGGATTTGGAGATTCTAAGTCTTGGCGGCTTCCGGAGGATAAGCCTATACCCTCTGTGTGTGGTGGGGGGGCCTAGCAGTACCAGCGGCAGGTGTGTTTCAGTGCCCTTGGTTTCAATAGCCCTCTTCTTTTTCGGAAGGGACACAAGTGGCCCTAGGAAGCTGCAGCGCATCAGGAAGCAGCCGGTCGCCCAGCCCAATGAATGGGATGCCGGTCTCCTCTTCGGCATTCAGGATTGGGGGTCGGCCTTGACTATCATCTACGAAGACCAATATCACTTCAGACCAGTGGGTCTTAGATATTGTCAGAGAAGATTGCAAACTGTCCTCTGTCGTAGGCGAGGTTTTCCTGGAGTCCCGATGCGCCACAGCTTCCAAACGAAAGGGGCGGGTTGAAGCCATGTTTGCAGTCCCTTGTGGACCTGATGGTGGTGGTGCCTGTGCCCCCCTCCGAGATCCACTCATGTTGCGATTCAATTTATTTTATAGTGCCTCGCAAAGAGGACTCATTTTGGCCTTTTTCTAGCTTCTGAGGGTGAACTGTGTCTCACGGTGTGGCATTTCTGCAATCCTTGATAGCTGCAGTGCGGCTGGAGAGTTTCTCACTACCCTGGACCTCAAGGAGGGCACAATTGCACATCCCTATTTGGCCTCCGCATCAGCAGTTCCTCTTTTTGCAATTCTTACATAAGTACATATGTACATAAGTATTGCCATACTGGGACAAACCAAAGGTCAATCAAGCCCAGCATCCTGTTTGTAACAGTGGCCAAGCCAGGTTACAGTACCTGGCAAGATCCTAAAACAGTACATTTTATGTTGCTTTCATAATGGCTTCAGGACTTTCCTTTTAGGAAGCTATCCAAACCTTTTTTAAAAACTGCTAAGCTTACTGCTTTTACTTCATTCTCTGGCAACGAATTCCAGAGTTTAATTACACATTGAGTGAAGAAACATTTTCTCTGATTCATTTTAAATTTACTACGTTGTAGCTTCATTGCATGCCCCTTAGTCCTAGTATGTTGGAAAGAATAAACAAGCGATTCACATGTACCCGTTCCACTCCACACACTACATAAGTATATAAGTATTGCTATACTGGGAAAGATCAAAGGTCCATCAAGCCCAGCATCCTGTTTCCAACAGTGGCCAATCCAAGTCACAAATATCTGGCAAGATCCCAAAAAAGTACAAAACATTTATACTGCTTATCCCAGAAATACTGGATTTCCCCAAGACCATTTAATAATGGTCTATGTACTTTTCCTTTAGGAAGCCATCCAAACCTTTTTTAAGCCCCGCTAAACTAACCACCTTACCATATTCTCTGGCAACGAATTCCAGAGTTTACACATGAGTGAAGAAAAATGATCTCCGATTTGTTTTAAATTACATTGTAGGTTCATCGCATTGCCCCCTAGTCCTGGTATTTTTGGAAAGCGTAAACAGATGCTTCACATCTACCCGTTCAACTACACTCATTATTTTATAGACCTCTATCATATCTCCTCTCAGCCGCCTTTTCTCCAAGCTCAAGAGGCCCTAGCCACTTTAGCCTTTCCTCATAGGGAAGTCGTTCCCATCCCCTTTATCATTTTTGTCGCCCTTCTCTGCACCTTTTCTAATTCCACTATATGTTTTATGAGATGCGGCGAGCAGAATTGAACACAATATTCGAGGTGCAGTCGCACCATGGAGCGATACAAGGCATTATAACCTCCTCATTTTTGTTTTCCATTCCTTTCTAATAATACCTAACATTATTTGCTTTCTTAACTGCAGCAGCACACTGAGCAGAAGGTTTCAACGTATCATCAACGACGACACCTAGATCCCTTTCTTGGTCCGTGACTCCTGACATGGAACCTTGCATGACGTAGCTATAATTCTCCGTGGACAAGCAGGCTGCTTGTCCTCACGACTGGGTTGACGTCCACGGCAGCCACTGAAACCGGAAGAAAAAATCTCGCGGAAGTCCCGCACGCGGGGCACGCCCACCGTGCATGCATGGCCGTCTTCCCGACCCGTGCGCGATCGTTTCCCGCTCATTTTTTCGCTTTCCACGCTGGAGAGAGCGCGTCTTCATCCCTCTCCGTGTCAGCCCCGGAAAATCGATTTGACGGCCTAGTCCGCGATTTTCTTCTATTGTTTTTTTGCTTTCCGCAAAAAAAGAAAAAAAAAAAAAAGAGGACTTTCCCTTTCCTTTTCGTCGAGTTTCTCCGTTTGTTTCGCCTACGTCGCGGCCTTGTGGCCGGCATTCGTTCTTTATTTTGTGGTGTGCCCTTTTACCGCTACCATCAACGATTTTGACTTCGCCGACTCTATTTTTCCGTCGATGTCCTCGAAGATCCCGAGCGGATTCAAAAAGTGTGGTCGATGCGGCCGGCAGATCTCTGCGACCGATCCTCACGGATAGTCCTGCCCCGCCACTCCCCGCTGCTCAGGGCCATCGGGACTGAACCCTGTCGGATCCGACCCCCCAGAGGGCGCGGGAGACTCCACCTCCTCCTCGTCCATGCCGCGGAGCGCCGATGACGGCATAGAAAGAAAGCTGCGAAGAAAGCACCGTCATCGGTCGCCCACGGCGCATGGACTGGCAGCTCCGGGGACGTCGAGAGAAGACTCGATCCCCAAGAAGCGCCAACGCCTGGAGGATGCGCTCCCCCTGTATTGAAGAGGTGTCGATGCGCAGGTCGTCGGTATACCCCGTACGTCTCCTGAATCCGGGCAGCTTCTAGCACACCGACGCACCGCACCGGCCCCCCAGCCTCTCCCGACAGCGGGCCTAGACGATTGCCTCCGAGCCATCCTCCCAGGGATCCTGGAGGGGCTGATACGCCAGGCCTTGCCAGCACCGGGGGGTGCTTGCGCCCTCGGTGCCGTTGATGGAAGCGCCGGGCTGGCTCTGGCCCTGTGATGCGATCTTTGACAACGGCACTGGTCTCGATCGCCGCTCAGGTGGAATTCCCGTCGATGGAGGTTGCTTCGTCCCCGCCGGCGCAGGAGTCCACCTCTCGATACCATCGTCGAGGATATGGATCCTCGGGGTCGAGATGGGCCCGGTTGCGGTCGGAGCTCAGAGAGCTCATGTCCGACACCGAGGAGGAGGCCTCGTGGGAGAAGGAGGCAGACCCCAGATATTTCTCCTCCGAGTAGTCATCTGGTCTTCCCTCCGACCCCACGCCTCACCGGAGAGGAAGCTCTTGCCTCCAGAGAGCCTCTCCTTCGCCTCTTTTGTCCGGGACATGTCTATTAGCATTCCCTTCCCAGTGGTCACTGTGGATGAGCCGAGGACTGAGATGCTCGAAGTCCTCGACTATCCATCACCACCTAGAGAGTCTTCCACGGTACCGTGCACAATGTCCTCAAGGAGACACTGCTTCGGAACTGGCTGAAGCCTTTATCTAATCCCACCATCCCTAAGAAAGTGGAGTCCCAATACAGAGTCCCACAGAACCCAGAGTTGATGCGGCCCTCAGCTGCCACATGACTCAGCAGTCGAGACTCTGCTCTCAAAAGGGCAAGGAGTTCGAGGAATACTGCCTCGAGCCGCCCCAGGGCAGGAGTCTCGCACTCTGGACTCGTTTGGGAGGAAGGCCTACCATTCTTCCATGCTCGTAACTAGTACAAACCCCAACCTTGGCTGACTTCTAATATCCGCTACCTACGTTCCTGTACCCGCTCCGCCGAACGCCTCTGGCGGAAATCTCGGGCCCTTGCTGATTTCTTACACTTTAAGTTCATGCTGACCTCCTTCCAATCTGCTCTTTTACGTGCTAAGCAGGATTATTATATCCAACTAACCAACTCTCTTGGCTCTAATCCTCGACTTCTCTTCACCACATTGAACTCTCTCCTCAAGGTGCCCCCTCCCCCAACTCCCCCTTCATTATCTCCTCAGACCCTTGCTGAATTCTTTCACAACAAGGTTCAAAAGATAAACCTTGCTTTCTACCTCACCAGCTCTCCCTCCACTAGTCCGTTCCCCTCTCTCTCCTTCCCTCATTCCCTTTCCTCCTTTCCTGAAGTTACTATTGAGGAAACTACACTCTCCTTTCTTCCTCAAAATGTACCACCTGTTCCTCTGATCCCATTCCCACCACCTTCTTAATGCCATCTTTCCTACTCTTATTCCTTTTATCTGTCACATTCTCAACCTCTCACTTTCCACTGCGGACTGTCCCTGCTGCCTTTAAACATGCTGTGGTCACACCTCTCCTTAAGAAGCCTTCACTTGACCCTACTTGTCCCTCTAATTACCGACCCATCTCCCTCCTTCCTTTTCTCTCCAATTACTTGAGCGTGCTGTTCACCGCCGCTGCCTTGATTTTCTCTCCTCACATGCTATTCTTGACCCACTACAATCTGGTTTTCGCCCTCTCCACTCAACCGAACTGCGCTTACTAAAGTCTCCAATGACCTATACTGGCTAAATCCAGAGGTCAATATTCCATCCTCATTCTTCTTGATCTTTCCGCTGCTTTTGACACTGTCGATCACAGCAATACTTCTCGATACCCTGTCCTCACTTGGATTCCAGGGCTCTGTTCTTTCCTGGTTCTCTTCCTACCTCTCCCTCCGCACCTTTAGTGTTCACTCTGGTGGATCCTCTTCTACTTCTATCCTCTGCCTGTCGGCGTAACTCAGGGTTCTGTTCTTGGTCCCTCCTCTTTTCTATCTACACTTCTTCCCTTGGTTCATTAATCTCATCCCATGGCTTTTCCTACCATCTCTATGCTGATGACTCCAAATCTACCTTTCTACCCCTGATATCTCACCTTGCATCCAAACCAAGTTTCAGCGTGCTTGTCTGACATTGCTGCCTGGATGTCTCAACACCACCTGAAATTAAATATGACCAAAAACCGAGCTTCTCATTTTCCCCCCAAACCCACCTCCCCGCTCCCCCCGTTTTCTATTTCTGTGATGGCTCTCTCATTCTCCCTGTCTCCTCAGCTCGAAACCTTGGGGTCATCTTTGACTCTTCTCTCCCTTCTCTGCTCATATCCAGCAGACCGCCAAGACCTGTCGTTTCTTCTTTACAACATCCGTAAAATCCGCCCCTTTCTTTCCGAGCACTCTACCAAAACCCTCATCCACACCCTTGTCACCTCTCGTTTAGACTACTGCAATCTGCTTCTTGCTGGCCTCCTACTTAGTCACCTCTCCCCTCTCCAGTCGGTTTCAAAACTCTGCTGCCGTCTCATCTTCCGCCAGGTCGCTTTACTCATACTACCCCTCTCCTCAAGTTGCTCACTGGCTCCCTATCCGTTTTCGCATCCTGTTCAAACTTCTTCTACTAACCTATAAATGTATTCACTCTGCTGCTCCCCAGTATCTCTCCACACTCGTCCTTCCCTACACCCCTTCCCGTGCACTCCGCTCCATGGATAAATACTTCTTATCTGTTCCCTTCTCCACTACTGCCAACTCCAGACTTCGCGCCTTCTGTCTCGCTGCACCCTACGCCTGGAATAAACTTCCTGAGCCCCTACGTCTTGCCCCATCCTTGGCCACCTTTAAATCTAGACTGAAAGCCCACCTCTTTAACATTGCTTTTGACTCGTAACCACTTGTAACCACTCGCCTCCACCTACCCTCCTCTCTTCCTTCCCGTTCACATTAATTGATTTGATTTGCTTACTTTATTTATTTTTTTGTCTATAAGATTGTAAGCTCTTTGAGCAGGGACTGTCTTTCTTCTATGTTTGTGCAGCGCTGCGTACGCCTTGTAGCGCTATAGAAATGCTAAATAGTAGTAGTAGTAGTAGTAGATCCAATCATGCCAGCTCTACACGAGCATCCACATGCGGAACAATGTGCTGCAACTGGCGGACCTGGTTTACAACCTCCCCACGGAGCAGTCCAGGCCCTTTCAGGAGGTGGTCAGGCAGCTGAAGGCGTGTAGAAAATTCCTGTCCAGGGGTATCTATGACACCTGTGATGTGACATCCAGAGCCGCGGCCCAGGGTATAGTGATGCGCAGACTCTCGTGGCTCCGTGCCTCTGACCTGGACAACCGCACCCAGCAAAGGGTGGCGGATGTCCCTTGCCGGGGGGATAATATTTTGGCGAGAAGGTTAAGCAGTTGGTGGACCAACTACACCAGCAGGAAACCGCTCTCGACAAGCTCTCCCACTGGGCGCCTTCAGCATCCGCCCCCACTGGTGGACGTTTTTCTCGGACCAGGCTGGCTGCACCTTACGCTTACAGCAAGCGTAGGTACAACCAACCGGCCCACAGGGACAGCCCCAGCGCGCTCGTTCCCGTCAACAGCGTGCGCCTAAGCAGCCCCCTGCGCCTCCACAGCAAAAGCAGGGACGGGCTTTTGACTGGATCCATGGGAACGTAGCCGTGCCAGATGGCCTGCCGGTCGGGGGGAGGTTGACAGTTTTTCACCAAAGGTGGCCTCTCATAACCTCCGACCAGTGGGTTCTCCAAATAGTGCGGTGCGGTTACACCCTAAATTTGGTCTCCACCTCACCAAATTGTCCACCGGGAGCTCAATCCTTCAGCTCTCATCACAAGCAGGTACTTGCAGAGGAACTCTCCGCCCTTCTCAGCGCCAATGCAGTCGAGCCTGTGCCACCCGGGCAAGAAGGGCAGGGATTCTATTCCAGGTACTTCCTTGTGGAAAAGAAAACAGGGGGGATGCGCCCCATCCCAGACCTGAGAGGCCTGAACAAGTATCTGGTGCGAGAAAAGTTCAGGATGCTTTCCTTGGGCACCCTTCTTCCCATGATTCAGAAAGACGATTGGCTTTGTTCCCTGGATTTAAAGGATGCTTATACTCACATCCCGATACTACCAGTTCACAGACAGTATCTGTGATTCCGTCTGGGAACATGGTACTTCCAGTATTGTGTGCTGCCCTTTGGGCTCGCCTCTGCACCGCGGGTGTTTACCAAGTGCCTCGTGGTGGTTGCGGCGTACCTACGCAAGCTGGGGGTGCACGTGTTCCTGTATCTCGACGATTGGCTGGTGAAGAGCACCTCAGAGGTGGGATCTCTTCGGTCCATGCTTGCCTCAGTTCTGTTCCAGACTTCAGGCACACGGCAGACTGGTGTCGGATGCCTTTCTCCTCCTTTGGGGGAAGGGCCTCTTGTATGCATATCCTCCCATACCTTTGGTGGGGAAGACCTTACTGAAGCTCAAGCAAGACCGCGGCACCATGATTCTGATCGCGCCCTTTTGGCCCCATCAGATCTGATTCCCCTCTTCTTCTGGAGTTTTCCTCCGAAGAACCGTGGAGATTGGAGTGTTTTACAACTCTCATTTCGCAGAATGAACAGAACGGTTCTGCACCCCCAACCTTCAGTCTCTGGCTCTCAAGGCCTGGATGTTGAGGGCGTAGATTTTGCTTTATTTGGTCTGTCTGAGGGAGTCTCCCGTGTCTTGCTTGCCTCTTGGAAGGATTCCACTAAAAAGAGTTATTTTTTTTAAGTGGAGGAGGTTTGTCGTTTGGTGTGAGAACAAGGCCCTAGAACCTCGTTCTTGTCCGGCACAGAACCTGCTTGAATACCTTCTACACTTATCAGAGTTGGGTCTCAAGACCAACTCAGTAAGGAATCACCTTAGTGCAATTAGTGCTTACCATCATTTGTGTAGAGGGTAAAGGCATCTGTGGAGAGCCTTTAGTCGTTCGATTCATGAGAGGCTTGCTTTTGTCAAAGCCCCCTGTCAAGCCTCCTGCAGTGTCATGGGATCTCAACGTCATTCTCACCCAGCTGATTGAACCTCCTTTTTAGCCACTTAATTCATGCCATCTGAAGTACTTGACCTGGAAGGTCATTTTCTTGGTGGCAGTTACTTCAGCTCGTAGAGTTAGTGAGCTTCAAGCCCTGGTAGCTCATGCTCCTTATACTAAATTTCATCATAACAGAGTAGTCCTCTGCACTTACCCTAAGTTCCTGCCAAAGGTGGTGTCGGAGTTCCATCTGAACCAGTCAATCGTCTTGCCAACATTCTTTCCCAGACCGCATACCCGCCCTGCTGAACGTCAGTTGCACACTTTGGACTGCAAGCGAGCGTTGGCCTTCTATCTGGAGCGGACACAGCCCCACAGACAGTCCGCCCAATTGTTTATTTCTTTCGACCCCAATAGGAAGGGGGTCGCTGTCGGGAAACACACCATGTCCAATTGGCTAGCAGATTGCATTCCCTTCACTTATGTCCAGGCTGGGCTGGCTCTTGAGGGTCATGTCACGGCTCATAGTGTTAGAGCCATGGCAGTGTCAGTGGCCACTTGAAGTCAGCCACTATTGAAGAGATTTGCAAGGCTGCGACGTTGTCATCTGTCCACACATTCACATCACATTACTGCCTCCAGCAGGATACCCGACGCGACAGTCAGTTCGGGCAGTCGGTGCTGCATAATCTTTTTGGGGTTTGAATCCAACTCCACCCTCCTGGACCCGGTTTTATTCTGTTCAGGCTGCACTCTCAGTTAGTTGTTCTTCGTAGGTCAGTTTCTGTTAGGTCCTCGCTGTTGCGAGGTGCAATTGACCCTGTTTGTTGTTTTGAGTGAGCCTGGGAGCTAGGGATACCCCAGTCGTGAGAACAAGCAGCCTGCTTGTCCTCGGAGAAAGCGAATGATACATACCTGCAGCAGGTGTTCTCCGAGGACAGCAGGCTGATTGTTCTCACCTACCCTCCCTCCTCCCCTTTGGAGTTGCGTTTTTTCCTCATCTCTTTGCTTGTCATTTAACTGAGTGGGAATGGTTGCGCACGGGCGGGAAGATGGCCGCGCATGCGCGGTGGGTGTGCCCCGCTTGCGGGACTTCCCCCGAGATTTTTTCTTCCGGTTTGAGTGGCTGCCGTGGACGTCAACCCATTTGTGAGAACAATCAGCCTGCTGTCCTCGGAGAACACCTGCTACAGGTATGTATCATTCGCTTTTGGGTTCATCTTTCCCACATGGATCACTTTGCACTTGCTCACATTAAACGTCATCTGCCATTTAGACACCCAGTCTCCCAGTCTCGTAAGGTTCTCTTGTAATTTTTCACAGTCCTCCCGTGATTTAACGACTTTGAATAACTTTGTGTCATCAGCAAATTTAATTACCTCAGTAGTTATTACCAAATGTGTAATTAAACTCTGGAATTCGTTGCCAGAGAATGTGGTAAAGGCGGGTTAGCGGAGTTTAAAACGGCTTCCTAAAGGAAAAGTCCATAGATCGTTGTTAAATGGACTTGGGGAAAATCCACTATTTCTGGGATAAGCAATATATGTTTTGTACATTTTTGGGATCTTGCTGGGTATTTATGACTTGGATTGGCCACTGTTGGAAACAGGATGCTGGTCTTGATGGACCTTTGGTCTTTCCCAGTATGACAGTACTTACGTACTTATGTATCTCTAGGTCATTTATAAATATGTTAAATAGCAGAGGTCCCAGCAGAGGTCTGGAGTCTTTCATGAGGTACTTTGTCAGACGCCTTCTGAAAATCCAGATACACAATATCAACCGGCTCACTTTTATCCACATGTTTGTTCACCCCTTCAAAGAAATGTGGTAGATTGTTGAGGCAAGATTTCCCTTCACTAAATCCATGTTCACTTTGTCTCATCCATACTTTTGAATATGCTCTGTAATTTTGTTCTTAATAATAGTCTCTACCATTTTGCTCGGCACTGACGTCAGACTCACCAGTCTATAATTTCCCGGATCTCTTCTGGAACCTTTTTAAAAAAATCAGCATTACATTGGCCATCCTCCAATCGTACGGTACCACGCTTGATTTTAAGGATAAATTACATATTACTAACAATAGCTCCGGAAGCTCATTTTTCAGATCTATCTGTACTCTGGGATGAATACCATCCTGTCCACGAGATTTGCTGCTCTTCAATTTGTAGAACTGCCCTATTGCATCCTCCAGGTTTACAGAAAATTCATTGTTTCTCTGATCCGATAGCTTCGTATACCATTCCTGGCAATGGTATCCCACCCAAATTTTCCTCGGTGAAGACTGAGTCAAAGAATTAATTTAATCTGTCTGCTGCGGCTTTGTCTTCCCTGATGGCCCCTTTTTTTTCCTCTTTCAACCGATTCTTTTGCTGGCTTACTGCTTTTAATATACCTAAAATAATTTTGCTATGTGTCCTTTGCCTCCAACGAAATCTTTTTTTCGAAGTCCCTCTTAGCCTTCCTTATCAGCGCTTTGCATTTGAATTGACATTCCTAATGCTGTTTCTTATTATTTTCAGTCGGTTCCTTCTTCCATTTTCTGAAGGATTTTCTGTTAGCTCTAATGAATACCCAGCAGATCGAACCTGGACTAACTTCGATCTGTTAAATGAAGAAACCATCACTCAAGCACTCAACAAATTCTGCAAAACCCACTCCAAACTGGATATTTGTCCCAGCAACCTAATAAGGTTCGCCCCCCAACGCTTCATAATAGACCTTACATCACACATGAACTACATGTTGCAACATGTCCCCAAGGACAAAGGAAACATACTTCTTACCCCTATACCCAAAGACTTAAAAAAATTAAACGGTACAACCAACTATCGACCAGTAGCATCAATCCCCCTGGCAGTCAAACTTATGGAAAGTATGGTAACCAAACAACTTACCAACTACTTAGACAAATTCACTATACTACATGAATCGCAGTCAGGATTTTGATCCAACCATAGCACTGAAACAGTTCTAACCACTCTCATAACCAAATTTAAACAATTAATTGCAACTGGAAATAATGTACTTTTCCTACAATTTGACATGTCCAGCGCGTTCGTCATGGTCAGCCACTAAATACTCACGAACATCCTGGATTACTTCGGGATTGGATGAAACGTACTTAGATGGTTCAAAGGCTTCCTAACAGCAAGAACCTATCAAGTGATAGCAAACTCAAAAACGTCAACTCCATGGAAACCTGAATGCGGAGTTCCACAAGGATCACCGCTCTCACCAACCCTTTTTAACTTAATGATGACACCATTAGCCAAATCGCTCTCCAACCAAGGACTCAACCCATACATCTATGCAGACGATGTCACAATATACATCCCATTCAAACAAGATATAACTAGTACAATCAATGGTGCTAAGCCATCTAGACTACTGCAATGCCATTTATGCCAGATGCAAAGAACAAATCATTAAGAAGCTTCAAACCACTCAAAACACAGCAGCCAGACTCATATTTGGGAAAGCGAAATACGAAAGCGCCAAACCCCTAAGAGAAAAACTACACTGGCTCCCACTAAAAGAACGAATTGCATTCAAAGTTTGCACCCTGGTCCACAAAATCGTTCACGGGGAAGCCCTGACCTATATGACAGACCTTATAGACTTACCTAATAGGAACGCAAGTAGTTCAGCACCCACATTCCTCAATCTTCACTACCCTAACTGCAAAGGGCATGTGGGTAAGAGGAACCCGAATTATAGCTACGTCTTGCAAGGTTCCGCGTTAGGAGTTACGGATCAAGAAAGGGATCTGGGTGTCGTCGTCGATGATACGCTGAAACCTTCTGCTCAGTGTGCTGCTGCGGCTAGGAAAGCAAATAGAATGTTGGGTGTTATTAGGAAGGGTATGGAGTCCAGGTGTGCGGATGTTATAATGCCGTTGTATCGCTCCATGGTGCGACCGCACCTGGAGTATTGTGTTCAGTACTGGTCTCCGTATCTCAAAAAGATATAGTAGAATTGGAAAAGGTACAGCGAAGGGCGACGAAAATGATAATGGGGATGGGACGACTTTCCTATGAAGAGAGGCTGAGAAGGCTAGGGCTTTTCAGCTTGGAGAAGAGACGGCTGAGGGGAGATATGATAGAAGTGTATAAAATAATGAGTGGAATGGATCGGGTGGATGTGAAGCGACTGTTCACGCTATCCAAAAATAATAGGACTAGAGGGCATGAGTTGAAGCTACAGTGTGGTAAATTTAAAACGAATCGGAGAAAATTTTTCTTCACCCAACGTGTAATTAGACTCTGGAATTCGTTGCCGGAGAACGTGGTACGGGCGGTTAGCTTGACGGAGTTTAAAAAGGGGTTAGATAGATTCCTAAAGGACAAGTCCATAGACCGCTATTAAATGGACTTGGAAAAATTCCGCATTTTTAGGTATAACTTGTCTGGAATGTTTTTACGTTTGGGGAGCGTGCCAGGTGCCCTTGACCTGGATTGGCCACTGTCGGTGACAGGATGCTGGGCTAGATGGACCTTTGGTCTTTCCCAGTATGGCACTACTTATGTACTTATGTACTTATGTAATCACACACAGGCTCCAAATAATGAACTCATGGGCGTACGCATTCCAACTAAAGCTAAACGCAGAAAAAACATAATGTCTCATCCTGTCCTCACAATACAATACAATACAAACAAACCCAATACCATAAATACCCCAGAATACACCCTACCGGTCTCAGACAGCTTGAAAATTCTGGGAGTCACAATTGACCGAAATTTCACTCTCGAAGATCATGCGAAACACACAGCAAAGAAAATGTTCTACTCAATATGGAAACTTAAGAATCAAACCTTTCTTCCTAAGGGAAGTATTCCGCAGCCTAGTACAATCAATGGTGCTAAGCCATCTAGACTACTGCAATGCCATTTATGCCAGATGCAAAGAACAAATCATTAAGAAGCTTCAAACCACTCAAAACACAGCAGCCAGACTCATATTTGGGAAAGCGAAATACGAAAGCGCCAAACCCCTAAGAGAAAAACTACACTGGCTCCCACTAAAAGAACGAATTGCATTCAAAGTTTGCACCCTGGTCCACAAAATCGTTCACGGGGAAGCCCTGACCTATATGACAGACCTTATAGACTTACCTAATAGGAACGCAAGTAGTTCAGCACCCACATTCCTCAATCTTCACTACCCTAACTGCAAAGGGCTAAAATATAAATCCACATACGCGACCAGTTTCTCATACATCTGTACTCAGCTATGGAACGCACTACCGAAGACCATAAAAACAACGCTAGACCTATCTTTCGAAGGCTACTGAAAACATCTGTTCAAGAAGGCGCATACCACAAACATCCATCTTAAACACTAAATAATAAGACTATATACGACCTATACACAACCGAAATCTTATCACTTGACTGATTAACCTCTTTGCTATTAGTGAATAAGCACTATCACTTCTATCCTTATATTGAACATGGTCTCTCCATAGTCGATGACACACTGTATGTTATAATCCAATCATCACTCAGGAACCTTCATGCAATACCATAATGTATTCTTCTCTACCATGTATGTATGCACATGGTGTGTGTGTGTGTGTATATATATATATATATATATATATATATATATATATATATATATATACACCATGAACTGTTCCATGTATGTTATGTTCCATCTATGTTACCATGTATGTATGCACCTTAACGCAACACCATTTGTAATTCTGTTACCCGGAAATGGCAACTGCCATTATGGCAAATGTAAGCCACATTGAGCCTGCAAATTGGTGGGAAAATGTGGGATAAAAATGCTACAAATAAATTAAATAGCTTTCTTCACCTCACTTTTTAACCATGCCGGCTGTCGTTTTGTCTTCCTTCCTCCTTTTTTAATACGCAGAATATGTTTGGCCTGGGCTTCCAGGATGGTGTTTTAGAACAGCATCCATGCCTGATGTAAATTTTTGACCCTCGCAGTTGCTCATCTAAGTTTATTTTTCACCGTTCTTCTAATTTTTCCTTCTCTCGTCGGCTCCTGTATCAGCTGCTCCATAAAGCTGTCCTTTATTTCGTCAAGGAATTTTACTTCCTTAGCGTGCCCCTATGTTACATTTACTCAGTCTATATCGAGGTAATTGAAAGCACCCATTATTATTGTGTTGCCCAGTTTGTTTGTGTCCCTAAATTCCTTTAACATTTCCGTCTGTTCATCCTGGCCAGACGGATGGTAGTACACTCCTATCACTATCATTTTGCCCTTTACACGTGGAATTTCAATCCACAGTGATTCCAAGAAGTGTTTTGTTTCCTGCAAAACGTTCTATCTATTTGATTCAAGCCTCTCATTAATATACAATGCTACCCCTCCACCAATTCAATCCACCCTATCACTACGATAAAATTTGTACCCTGGTATGACAATGTCCCACTGGTCATCCTCCTTCCACCAGATCTCATAGATGCCTATTGTATCTAATTTTTCATTTAATGCAATATATTCTAACTCTCCCATCTTATTTCTTTGGCTTCTGGCATTCTCATGTAGACATTTCAAAGTATGTTTGTTGTTCCTATTTACATGATGCTTAGTATTTGACAGTATTAATTTGCAATATTTTGTTTAATTTTAATTTTAATTTAAGGACACCTGATCTACTACGGTCTCTTTTGCAACCTCACTGTCAGGATACCCCATCTTCCCTGTTTTGGTGATATCTTTGAAAGATACCTTATCCAGAACCCTGTGCTTTTGTTCGACTGTCGGCCTCCCCCCCCCCCCCCCCTGTTTCTAGTTTAAAAGTTGCTCTATCTCCTTTTTAAATGTCGATGGCAGCAGCTTGGTCCCACCTGGTTAAGGTGAAGCCTGTCCTTTCAGAATAGGCTCCCCCTTCCCAAAAATTTTGCCCAGTTCCTAACAAATCTAAAACCCTCCTCCCTACACCATCGTCTCATCCATGCATTGAGACTCCGGAGCTCTGCCTGTCTCTTGGGCCCTGCGCGTGGAACGGGTAGCATTTCAGAAAATGCTACCCTAGAGTATCTGGATTTGAGCTTTCTGTCTATGAGCCTAAATTTGGCTTCCAGAACCTCTCTCCCACATTTTCCTATGTCATTGGTACCCACATGTACCAAGGCAGCTGACTCCTCCCCAGCACTATCTAAAATCCTATCGAGGTGACGCGTGAGGTCCACCACCTTCGCACCAGGCAGGCAAGTCACCAGGCGATCCTCACATCCACCAGCCATCCAGCTATCTATATGCCTAATGATCGAATCACCAACTACAACAGCTGTCCTAACCTTTCCCTCCTGGGCAGCACTTGGAGACATATTCTCGGTGCGAGAGGATAGTACATCACCTGGTGGGCAGGTCCTGGCTACAGGAGTACTTTCTACTTCACTAGGGTGATGCTCTCGTTCTAGGAGCCCTCCCTCCTCCAAGGTAGCACAAGGGCTACCAGACTGGAAATGGGACTTCTCTGCAACATCCCTGTAGATCTCCTCTATGTACCTCTCTGTCTTTCTCAGCTCCACCAAGTCTGCTACTCTAGCCTCAAGAGAACAGACACGTTCTCTGAGAGCTAGACCTCTTTCATATGTCATATCTCCCCTCAGCCGTCTTTTCTCTAAGCTGAAGAGCCCTAGCCACTTTAGCTTTTCCTCATAGGGAAGTCATACCCTCCCCTTTATCATTTTCGTCGCCCTTCTCTGTACCTTTTCTAATTCCACTATATCTTTTTTAAGATGTGGTGACCAGAATGGAACACAATATTCGAGGTGCAGTCACACCATGGCGCGATACAAAGGCATTATAACCTCCTCATTATTGTTTTCTATTCCTTTCCTAATAATACCTTACATTCTATTTGCTTTCTTAGCTGCCACTTCACATTGAGCAGAGGGTTTCAACGTATCATCAACGATGACACCTAGATCCCTTTCCTGGTTGTTAACTCATAATGTAGAACCTTGCATCATGTAGCTATAATTCGGGTTCCTCTTTCCCACATGCATCACTTTGCACTTGCTCACATTTATTTTATTTATTTATTTTATTTTATTGCATTTGTATCCCACATTCCCCCACCTATTTGCAGGCTCAATGTGGCTTACATAGTTTTGTTAACATTGTCATTACAGGATATCAGATACAGTTAGTAATGTGTAGCGATTAAGGAAGGGAAGAAAGAAGTAGGAAGGGAGTCATCTGCCATTTAGGTGCCCAGTCTCCCAGTCTCTTGAGGTCCTTTTGTAATTTTTCACAATCCTCTTGTGATTTAACAACTTTGAATAACTTTGTGTTAGCAGCAAATTTAAGTACTTTACTAGTTACTTCCATCTCTAGATCATTTATAAATATGTTAAAAAGCAACGGTCCCAGCACAGATCCCTGAGAAATCCCACTATCTACCCTTATCCATTGAGAATACAGATCATTTAACCCTACTCTCTCTTTTCTATCTTTTAACCAGTTTTTAATCCACAATAGAGCACTACCTCCTATCCCATGACTATTCAATGTCCTCTGGAGTTTTTCGTGAGATACTTTGTCAAACACCTTTTGCAAATCCAGATGCACAGTATCGACCGGCTGACCTTTATGCACATGTTTGTTCACCCCTTCACTAAATCTATGTTTGCTTTCTCTCATTAATCCATGCTTATGTATATGCTCTGTAATTTTGTTGTTTATAAAAGTCTCTACCATTTTGCCCGGCACCGACGTGAAGCTGATCGATCAGTAGTTTCACAGATCACTACTAGAAGCCTTTAAAAAAATTAGCGTTCCATTGGCCACCATCCAATCTTCTAGTACATGCTTGACTTTAAAGATAAATTACATATTACCGACAATAGTTCTGAAAGTTCATATTGGGGTTCCTCAGGGGTCTGTGCAGAGACAGCTTTTTTAACATATTTATAAATGATCTAGAGATGGGAGTAATTAGTGAGGTAATTAAATTTGCTGATGACATAAAGTTATTCAAAGTGGTTAAATCGTGAGAGGATTGTGAAAAATTTCAAGAGGACCTTATGAGACTTGGAGACTGGGTGTCTAAATGGCAGATGACATTTAATGTGAGCAAGTGCAGAGAAGGGCGACGAAAATGATAAAGGGGATGGGGCGACTTCCCTATTAGGAAAAGCTAAAGCGGCTAGGGCTTTTCAGCTTGGAGAAAAGGCGGCTGAGGGGAGATATGATAGAGATCTATAAAATAATGAGTGGAGTTGAACAGGTAGACATGAAGCATCTGTTCATGCTTTCCAATAATACTAGGTCTAGGGTGCAAGCGATGAAGCTACAAAGTAGTAAATTTAACATGAATTGGAAAACATTTTTCTTCACTTAATGTGTAATTAAACTCTGGAATTTGTTGCTAGAGAATGTGGTAAAGGCGGTTAGTTTAGCGGGGTTTAAAAAGGGTCTGGACATCTTCTTAAAGGAAAAGTCCATAGACCATTATTAAATTGACTTGGGGAAAATCCACTGCTTATTTCTGTGTTATGCAGCATAAAATGAATTGAGCTTTCTGGGATCTTGCCAGGTGTTTGTGACCTGGATTGGCCACTGTTGGAAACAGAATGCTGGGCTTGATGGACCTTTAGTCTGGCCCAAGTGTGGCAATACTTATGTACTTACTTTTAATGCAGGAATTCTTTAATGGTGGCCGGAATTTTTACACTGCTCCGCTTCTCACTCCCCGCATTTACCTCATCTCCTTCTTCAGTCACTGATCGCCACGCTGCCGACCCTTTGCCTCATCATGCTCCCCTGCCCTCCCTGACACAACTTAGTGTGCTGCAAGCAAAGCTTCCAGGTCAGCGCTGAACAGTCTGTTGAAGTAAGCATGGAAGCGTAGCTCCATTTTAGTAGCCTTTTCTCTGGACTGTCTCAATCTAGCATCCTTCTGAAATAAGGCCTGCACTTGAGGCTGGGGAAAAGAGGAGGGAATTTCTCTCAGATCTTTGACAGTGTGTACTGAGTGCTAATGGGATTTCTCCAGCTAGAATCCTTTTATCAAAAACTTTTTTCCCCCAGAATTGCATTACACTTAAAAGCATGAGATCATGAGACAGGTGTGAGGTGGAGTTCTCCTGTTTTGGTGGCATAGGAGCCAAAATATATTGCTATTTGCTATATAAGAAATGTTATGAGAAGTAACACTTGTATGTGTGATAGAATAATGTTTATTTTGGTTTTATTTAGCACGTGCTATTCTGTTTAGCCTGCACTAATACGAAATATGTGGTAGTATTATAAATTGTTAGGAAAGGGGTGGGGTTGGGGAAGAGAAGAAGCAAAGGGTTTACATCATCCTGGCAGCATGGTAAGGGATACCAATTCTGTAGCATTCATTATATGGGAGGGAGAGTTGGGGCTGAAGCTGTACTGGTAAAGGGGGTGGGAGTTGTACTGGGAGAGGGGGATAAGAGAAGTACCAGGACATTCAGCTAATGACTTTGTGGTTATAGCACTGTAACCAAAAATTCTTTCTCCGAGGACATGGAGGCTGAATTATTCTCACACATGAGCCGGCAATCTGCGCTTGCCCGGGAATAGTCATAAGATAGCAAAGAGTGTAGTGGAGGAGTGGCCTAGTGGTTAAAGCACTGGTCTTGCAATCCAGAGGTGGCCGGTTCAAATCCCACTACTGCTCCTTTTGATCTTGGGCAAGTCACTTATCCCTCCATTGCCTCAGGTACAAACTTAGATTGTGAGCCCTCATGGGACAGAGAAATATCCAGAGTACCTGAATGTAACTCACCTTGAGATACTACTGAAAAAGGTGTGAGCAAAATCTAAATAAATAAAGAAGAGAAAAAGATTTGCCAGAGCCTTCTGGTGCGCGTGTAGCGGCGCACCGCGCATGCACAGACTTCCCGCCCATTGCACGAGTGCGTTCTTAAGTTTCTTTTCTTCTGTACGAGGAGCGGCAGCTTTTTATGTGGCTCATCTCTGTGCACCTGGGAAAGAGCCTTCTTCAACTTTGAAGCTTTTCTTGTTTAGGTTCTGTTTTGATTTAATTCCGTAGATATATAGTTTTTTTCCTTTATTTTTCTTAGATTTTTTTACCCTCTTAGTTTTTTTTGTTTTTCATAGCGGCCATGTCTCTCCATTTTTGTGCCTCTTGGCATAATCGAGCTGTTTGATTTCGCCCGTGCGGTCTTCCTTTCCATGTCATCGAAGTCTCCCAAGCTGCATCAGACATTGTACTCTGTGCAACCGGACCATCTCAGGAACAGATTCCCATTCTTGGTGTATCCAGTGCCTTGGGCCTGACCATAGCCCAGCTCATTGTATCCTTTGTCTTCTTATGAAGAAAGGGACTGAACTTGCTCGAGTAGCCCAAAGAGAGAAACGTTTTGGGGCTTGGTCCGGTCCTTCGGGATTGGAATCGAGGTTGGCAGTGTCTACATCGAGGGACACATTGATGTCGGGATTTGAGGTAGGCATGGCTGCTGAGAGACTACGGCACTCTGGGAGCAGTGAGGCATCGAGTGGCTGTCCAACTGCATTGAGGCCTTCTGCTGTGTAGGGCCCCCAGGACCGTGCATCGTCAGACCCGACCCCGGTTTGATGTGGGGATTTGACGTCGTCTTTGTCGGCACTGAAGAGCCTCGGTGAGGTGCATCGAGTGAAGGCTAAGAAGCAGCATCACCGTTCCCCCTTGGCGCACTGTGCCGGGAGCTCCGGGAGGGCCGAGGGATTTGGCACCCGAGTAGCGTCTGCACTAGGAGGACCTCTCTGCATCCATACAGGAGGTGCCGACGCGTTGGCCTCTCAGAAGTCCGGTTTCTGCTCCTGAGCCTCAGCCAACTCTGCCAGCGACTGCTCCACTGGTCCCGCAGCTTTCTCTGATGGTGGCTCTCGACAAGCATATGTGGGCCTTGCTTCCAGAGCTTCTGGAAGGACTGGTGCGCCAATCTGCTTCGGCATCGGCGTTGCTTGTGTCTGCCATGCGTCTGGCCAGCCACCTGCGATGTGGTGCCCTAGCTTGGTGCTGCTTTCAGCTCCGGAATCAGCTGCCACCCAGGTTGACTCCCCATCGACTTCGGTGGAGGAAGCTTTGCCGCGGTCCATGCAGGTGTCGGCCCCTTAACATCGCCATTGAAACTGTAGGTCTTTGGCTTCGAGGCAGGGAGGTGCTTTCTGGCGCTGAGGAGGAGCACTCGTGGGAGTCGGAGGAAAATCCCAGGTACTTTTCTTATGATGAGTCCTTTGGGATTCCCTCTGAACCTTCCCCTAGACCTGAAAGGAGACTGTCTCCCCCTGAGAGCCTCTCCTTTTTTTTTTCTTTTGTGCGAGAAATGGCTGGAGCCATTCCATTTCTCTTAAATATGGAGGATGATCCCAGGGCTGAGATGCTCGAAGTCCTGGACTACGCCTCTCCACCTGTGGAGGCTGTGATGGCTCCTTTGCATAAGGTACTCAAGGAAGTCCTTATCCGAAACTGGTTGTTCCCTCTGTCTGACCCCATGATTCCCAAGAAGGCTGATTCCCAATATCGGGTCCACGGTGAACCTGAGTTGATGAGGTCTTGCTTACCCCATAATCCCATGGTGGTGGACTCTGCCCGCAATAGAGCCAAGAATTCTAGAGTCTGTCTCGGCACCTCCAGGCAGAGAAGCTAGTACCTTGGATTCTTTTGGCTGGTATGCTCGCTGCCCATATCCAATCTTACCAACTCTTCATGAGCATTCACTTGCGGAACTCAGTGAGGCAGCTGTCTGCTTTGGTCGATGCCCTCCCTCCGGAGCAGGTTGAACCTTTTTCCAGGTGGTCAGGCAGCAGAAGGCGTGTCGTAAATTTCTGGCCAGGGGTGCAAACGACACTTCTGATGTTGCATCCAGAATATCCGCTCAGGGTATAACGATGCGCAGAATCTAATGGCTGGTTGTCTCTGTCCTAGACCATTTGGTTCAGCAGAGGATGGCGGATGTACCTTGCCGGGGGGGGGGGGGGGGGGGGGATAACCTTTTTGGAGAGAAGGTAAAAGACCTGGTTGGCAGATCAAGAAGCATACAGATGCTGTGGCTTTTCTCTCCCGCCGGGCGCCTTCTGCTACATCCTCTTCAAGTAGGAGGTTTTTTGGGAGGGTCACAGAGTGTGCTCTATTCCTATGCTAGGCGTAGTTACACTCCGGCTTCCCACCAGCCTGCTCAGCCCCAGCACGCTCGTTCTCGTCAGTAGTGTGTGCCCGTGGCCCCTGCTGCCCCCCCCCCCCCCCAGCAAAAGCAAGGGCCGTGCTTTTGACTGGCTCCAGAACAGCATAGCCACAATAGCAATATTCGTGCCCGACGACTTGCCGGTTGGGGGCAGGTTAATGTTTTTTCACCAAAGGTGGCCTCTCATTGCCTCTGACTGGTGGGTTCTTCAAATAGTCAGGTTAGTATACACACTCTATCTGGAATCCAAACCTCCAAATTGCCCACCTGGAAATCATTCGTACAGCTCCCAGCACAGGCAGGTAGTTGCAGAGGAACTCTCCACCCTTCTTCCCATGATTCAAGATTCAGGAAAACGACTGGCTATACTGTCTGGACTTAAATTATGCTTGCACACACATCCCGATACTTCCAGCTCATAGGATGTATCTTTTTCGGTTTGAAACACAGCACTTTCAGTACCGCCTACTGCCATTTGGCCTAGCGTCAGCTCCCAAATTTTTCACAAAATGTCTATTAGTAGTCGCAGCTTCACTATGCACACTGGGAGTGTATGTGTTCCCTTATTTCAATGTTTAGCTAGTGAATTGCACCTCGAAGGACGGTGCTCGGGAGTCCATGCGGATGACTGTTCAGGTGCTGGAAGTAGTGGAGTTTGTAATAAATTACGCCAAGTCCCATCTCACTGCTGTTCAGAAATTGGAGTTCATTGGAGCACTGCTGGCCCATAAGGAAGATTCGAGTCTATCTCCCCAAGGCACGGGCAGACAACCTTCTGTCCCTAGTGTCCATGGTTCGAATGTCTCAGCAAATCAGAGCTCGGCAGATGTTGAGACTCTTGGGGCACATGGCCTCCACAGTTCACGTTAGTCCCATGGCATGTCTGCATATGAGATCTGCTCAATCGACCCTAGCTTCTCAGTGGTTTCAAGCTGTGGGAAATCTAGAAGATGTAATCCAATTGTTCACCGACTTTCGGAACTCTCTTCAGTGTTGGACAATTCGGCCCAATTTGTCCATGGGACAACCATTTGAAATCCCTCAGCCACAAAAAGTGCAGATGACGAATGCATCCCTCCTGGGTTGGGGAGCTCATGTAGATGGACTTTGCACTCAAGGAGCCTGGTTCCCCCAAAAGACAGGTCTTCAGATCAACCTCCTGCAGCTCCGAGCTATCTGGAATGCTCTGAAGGCTTTCAGAGATTGGTTGTCCAACCAAATTATCTTAATTCAAAGAAAGAAACAGGTTGCGATGTACTACACCAACAAGCAGGGGGCACCGCATCTCGCCCTCTGTGTCAGGAAGCCGTCCAGATGTGGCTTTGGGCGTGCCGTCAAGGCATGTTTCTTCAAGCCACTTATGTGTCAGGCGTAAACAACAGTGTGGCCGACAGACTGAGTATGGTTATGCAAGCTCACAAGTGGTTGCTGAATATGGGTGTTGCCCGCAAGATCTTCCGAGCATGGGGCACCCTTCTCAGTGGATCTTTTTGCCACTCAAATCAATCACAAAGTCCCTCAGTTCTACTTCAGGCCCAAGACAGAGTAGCGTCAGATGCCTTTCTCTTACATTGGGGGACTGTCTTCTGTATGCATATCCTTCCACACCTCTAATGGGAAACACTTTGCTGAAACTCAAGCAAGACCACGGATCAATGATCTTTATTGCACCCTTTTGGCCACGTCAGATTTGATTCCCTCTTCTTCTGGGATTGTCCTTCGAAGGACCGTGGAGATTGGAGTGTTTTCTGACCCTCATCACCCAGAACAAGGGATTTCTTCTACATCCCAACCTCTAGTCTCTGGCTCTCACAGCCTGGATGTTGACAGCCTAGAATTCGCTTCCATGGGTCTTTCAGAGGGTGTCTCCCGGGTCTTGCTTGCTTCCAGGAAAGATTCCACTAACAGGTGTTACTCTTTCAAATGGAGGAGGTTTGCCGTTTGGTGTGATAGCAAGGCCGTAGATCCTCGCTCTTATGTACCCTGCTTGAATACCTTCTACACTTGTCAGAGTCTGGTCTCAAGACCAACTCAGTAAGGGTTCACCTTAGTGCAGTCTGTGCTTATGATCAGCATGTAGAGGGTAAGCCTATTTCTGGACATTCCTTTAGTTGTTCGCTTCATGAGAGGTTTGCTTTTGTCAAAGCCCCCTGTCAGACCTTCGCCAGTGTCATGGGATCTCAACGTCGTTCTCACTCTGCTGATGAAAGCTCCTTTTGAGCCACTGAATTCCTGCCATCTGAAGTGCTTGACCTGGAAGGTCATTTTCTTGGTGGCTGTTACTTCAGCTCATAGGTCTGTGAGCTTCAGGCCCTAGTTGTGGATGCACCTTGTATTAAGTTCCATTTCAACAGAGTAGTCCTCCACATGCACCGTAAGTTCCTGCCAAAGGTATCTGAACTAGTCAATTGTCTTGCCAACATTCTTTCCCCGTCCTCATGCCCACCCTGGCGAAAGCAGCTTGCACAGTTGTTTGTTGCTTTTGATCCCATCAGGAGGGGAGTCTCCGAAAAACGCACAATCTCCAGTTGGCTAGCAGATTGCAATTCCTTCGCTTACGCCCAAGCCTGGCTGGCCCTGGAGGGCTATGACGACTCATATTGTCAGAGCCATGGCTGCGTCGGTGGCTCACTTAAAGTCAGCCTCCACTGAAGAGATTTGCATCAGTCCACACATTCACATCACACTACTTCCTTGAGCAGGATACCCGATGTGACAGTCAATTTGGGCAGTCGGTGCTGCAGAATCTGTTTGGGGTTTAGAATCCAACTCCACCCACCTAGGCTCGTTTTTATTCTGTTCCAAGCTGCACTCTCAACTAGTTGTATATAGTTTCAGGTTGATCTACGTTTTGTCCTCGCCGTTGTGAGGCCCCCATTGACCAATGTTTATTGTTTTGGATGAGCCTGGATGCTAGGGATACCCCATGTGTGAGAATAATTCAGCCTGCTTTTCCTTGGAGAAAGCAAAGATACTTATATGTAGCAGGTATTCTCTGAGACAGCAGGCTGATTATTCTCATAATCCTGCCCATCTCCCCTTGGATTTGTTTATTTCTTTATGCTTTTGAACTTAACTGAGAAACGCTCTTGCATGATGGGTGGGAAGTCAGTCTGCGGTTGCGCGGTGCGCCACTGCATGTGTGCCAGAAGGCTCTGACAAATCTTTTTATTTTTTGCTATGTCTTATGCCGATTTCCGGGATAGCGTGGATTGCCAACCCATGTGTGAGAATAATCAGCCTGCTGTCTTTGGAGAATACCTGCTATAGGTAAGTATCTTCACTTTCCCTGAGGCTTCTGATACTTCTCTCACCACAAGCAGAACTCCAGCCATTCCCCTTTCCTTCTCTCTCTTCCAGTACAGCCCCCTCCCCCATTCTCAAATGGCTATTGCACAGCAGTGGAGGTAGCAACATTCACCTAAACACTTGTTATGTGAATACAGCGGGGATGGATCTGTGAATGGTGCTTCAAAATAGAACTCAGTCTCAATATCAATGTATGTGGATGAGATATATGGAACTGTAGAATGATGGGGTTTAGCTCAGACATGATTGCTGTTTTGCGCTTATGCAGCAGTTTATACCCTTCTTTTGTGTCTCTGTTTATGCTTGTTTATTTGCTCCTACAGGTTTTAGGTATTACTGTTCCATTGGGTCTTATGGGGACTGGAAGGAAGGGGCTGGGGTGAGAGGGTAGGCAGGGTTTGTTTGTGATTGCTGAGGGTGGGGTGTAATTTTGGACATCTGTGTATTTATCTCAGTGTAGTGCGAAGGCGATGAAGTGGCCACTTGCCTTTTCTTGTTGCATGTAACGATGTTCCTATACTTTAAATAAAGAATTTAAAAAAAAATTAAGATGTATGACAGTTTTGAAAGTTTAAGTTATTGTACCATTAAAGTTTGGATTTTCTCTTAGTTTCAGTATTACATTTTGTTGAAATTACACTTCATGGCCCAAAATGCATGCCGTTTTAATCACACAATTAAAAGGTTTAACCACATGTTTAATTGCATTTAAATGTTTTAATTCTTGTCCGCCCCTAGTTAAAATACATCTTTTTTCCAATGTACATAGATCAAATGTCATTTATGTGACTATTTGTTCTTGTCACTTGCTGTATGTTAAAAAAAAATTAACCTTGGAGGTTAAGGCAAAGATTTTCAGAGCACAAATGTATCAAAAGAGCGCATTTGGAAGTCCCCTTGGTTGAAACATAGTAACATAGTAAATGATGGCAGATAAAGACCTGAACGGTCCATCCAGTCTGCCCAGCAAGATAAACTCATTTTACATGGTATGTAATACTTTATATGTATATACGAGTTTGATTTGTCCCTGCCTTTCTCAGGGCACAGACCGTAGACGTCCGCCCTGCACCGGTTTTAGTCTCCAAATACTGGCATCGCCACCCAATGTCTGCTAAGATTCCATAGATCCATTCCTTCTAAACAGGATTCCCTTGTGTTTATCCCAAGCATGTTTGAATTCCATTACCGTTTTCATCTCCTCCACCTCCCGCGGGAGGGCATTCCATGTATCCATCACCCTCTCCGTGAAAAAATACTTCCAGACATTAGTCCTGAGTCTGCCCCCCCCCTTCAACCTCAATTCATGTCCTCTAGTTCTACCACCTTCTGTCTCCGGAAAAGGTTCTTATGCGGATTAATACCTTTCAAATATTTGAACGTCTGTATCATGTCACCTCTGTTTCTCCTTTCCTCCAAGGTATACATGTTCAGGTCAGCAAGTCTCTCACGGTTTGCAACGCAAATCCCATACCATTTTTGTAGCTTTTCTTTGCACCACTTCCAGTCTTTTTACATCTTTAGCCAGATTCGGCCTCCAAAAATGAACACAATACTCCAGGTGGGGCCTCACCAACGACTTGTAGAGGGGCATTGACAGTTTTCTCCGACCGTTTGTGAGTCGAGCTGAATCATATGTTCGGGACTCTACTGATTTTATTCAGATTCTTGAACAAATTAAAGTAGGGGAAAATGATAATGTAAAAGATGTTCTAATGGTGGGACTAGACGTTGTAGCATTGTATACTAACTTGCTACAGGGCAAAGTTATTCAGTCTCTTCTGCCACCTCAGTCTCTCTGTTTTTCTTCCTTTGAAGTCCACTCCATCCGCCTATTCACTCCTTTGCCTCTTCGAATAGCAGTTATTTATCGTCCCCTGATAAATCCCTTTCATCCTTTCTCAGCGACTTTGACGCTTGGCTTTCCTTCTTTCATGATCCTTCCTCCCCCTCCCTCATCCTTGGCGACTTTAACATTCATGTTAATGATCTCTCCAACTCTTATGTCTCTCAGTTCCTCACCTTAACATCCTCCTTCAATCTTCAACTATGCTCCACTTCCCCTACCCACCAAAATGGTCACTTTGATCTTATCTTCTCCTATAACTGCTCCCCCTCCAATTCCTCTATTTCAAACCTTCCCATTTTTGACCATCATCTAATAACCTTCACACTTAAACTTCCTCCCACCCAATCCCGTCAAATCTTAACCAATTTATCTAGGAATCTCCAGGCCATTGACCCTAGTACTCTTATCCTCCAATGTCTCGAAACTCTTCTCTACCATTACATCATCCAAATCTGTCAATGATGCCATTTTTTCCTACAATACTATTTTCTCCGAGGACAAGCAGGCTGCTTGTTCTCACTGATGGGTGACGTCCACGGCAGCCCCTCCAATCGGAATCTTCACTAGCAAAATCCTTTGCTAGCCCTCGCGCGCCGATGCGCACCGCGCATGCGCGGCCGTCTTCCCGCCCGAAACCGGCTCGTGTCGGCCAGTCTTCTTTTGTCCACGCTCGGTACGGTTGTGTTTACGCCGTTCGCGCCCCGAAAGTCGACCTCGCGCGTCTTTTTTGGACTTCGCTAAGAAAAAAAAATAATAAAATCCTTTCGGAAGGAGACCTTTTCGGTCTGTTCCCCTTCCTATATTTCTAGTTTTTGCCCCGTGAAGTTTTCTTTCGTCGTTGGGGTAGGCCCCTTTGAGGCCTCGGTTCCAAGTTTTTTTTCTTCCCCTTTTTGTGGTGCCATCTTCGCCATTAAGAGTTTTGATGTCGCCGGCGTGATTTTTCCGCCCATGACATCGAAGTCTCCCAGCGGCTTCAAGAAGTGCACCCAGTGCGCCCGGGTAATCTCGCTCACTGATAGACACGCGTCGTGTCTTCAGTCTCTGGGGGCTGGGCACCGCCCGCAGGCCTGTAGTCTGTGCTCTCTTTTACAAAAGCGGACTCAGGTAGCGAGATTGGCCCAGTGGAACGTTTTGTTCTCGGGCTCTTCGTCGGCATCGGCACCGGGAGTATCGAGTGCATCGATGTCGCCAGCGTCCAGACCTTCATCCTCGGCCGTGATTGCATCGAGTGTATCGAGGCATCGACCCTCTGTATCGGGGCTGAGACATCAGAAGGCTACGTCGGTGGTACCGGGACCTCCTCGTCTGCTGATATCGTCGGACGGTGGTGCTTCGTCTGGAGTGCAGGTGAGGGCTGTCCATTCCCCTGCTGGTGGCGCTGAGCCTTCGGGTGGGTCTCCCCCTACCCTGAGGGCTCCTGCAGTACAGCCCCACCCCGAGACCGACCTTCTTCGGCCTCGGCCCCGAGGAAGCGACAGCTGGATTCTACGTCCTCCTCGTCGGTGCCGGGAAGCTCCGGTGACATGCTTCGTCCCAAGAAGTCGAAGAAGCATCGACACCGGTCCCCTTCCCGCGTCGGCACCGAGAGCTCTGGGTCGCCGAGGGAGTCGGCACCCAGCAGGCATCGGCACCGAGAGGACCGCTCACCCTCTGTTCAAGAGGTGGCGATGCGCTCCACTATGGACAGCCCGGAACAGCCTCACCGCCCGGAACAGACTGACATCAACACCTGCATCGGCTTCCATGTCTTTCTCCACAGCCGCTCTGCATGAGAGTCTCCGGGCCGTTCTCCCAGAGATCCTGGGAGAGCTGTTGCGCCCTTCCCCTCCGGTACCGGGGGTGCTTGCGCCACCGATACCTTCGAGTGAGGCGCCAGCTGGCCCCTTGCCCGGGGTGAGGTCTCCGACATCGGTACCGCTTGCGGTACCGACTGCGGTAGCCTCCCAGGAAGGCTCCCCGACGACGTCGGCGGAGGGAGCTTCGACGGTGCGGGCGAGGGAGTCTACCTCTCGACGCTCCCACCGTGGCCGTGGTTCCACTGAGTCGAGCTTTCTCCTCCCGAGAGTCTGTCTTTCGCTTCCTTTGTCCGGGAGATGTCTACGGCCATCTCCTTCCCGGTGGTTGTGGAGGACGAGCCCAGGGCTGAAATGTTTGAGCTCCTGGACTATTCTTCTCCACCTAAGGAAGCGTCCACAGTACCCATGCATCATGTCCTCAGAAAGACATTGCTGGCGAACTGGACCAAGCCATTAAGTAATCCCCACATTCCCAAGAAGATCGAGTCCCAGTACCGGATCCATGGGGACCCAGAGCTGATGCGCACTCAGTTGCCTCACGACTCTGGAGTTATGGATTTGGCCCTAAAGAAGGCTAAGAGTTCTAGGGAGCATGCTTCTGCACCCCCGGGCAAGGACTCTAGAACCTTAGACTCCTTTGGGAGGAAGGCCTACCATTCCTCTATGCTCGTGGCCAAAATCCAGTCTTACCAGCTCTACACGAGCATACACATGCAGAACAATGTGCGGCAGTTGGCGGGCTTGGTGGACAAGCTCCCCCCTGAGCAAGCCAAGCCTTTTCAGGAGGTGGTCAGGCAGCTGAAGGCGTGCAGAAAATTCCTGGCCAGAGGGGTGTATGACACCTTTGATGTTGCGTCCAGGGCCGCTGCTCAAGGTGTGGTGATGCGCAGACTCTCATGGCTGCGTGCCTCCGACCTAGAGAATAGACTCCAGCAGCGGATTGCGGACTCGCCTTGCCCTGCGGATAACATTTTTGGAGAAAAAGTCGAGCAGGTGGTAGAGCAGCTCCACCAGCGGGATACTGCTTTTGACAAGTTCTCCTGCCGGCAGCCTTCAGCTTCTACCTCTACAGGTAGACGATTTTTTGGGGGAAGGAGGACTGTTCCGTACTCTTCTGGTAAGCTTAGGTACAATCCTCCTCGACAGCCTGTGGCCCAGGCTAAGCCCCAGCGCGCTCGCTCTCGTCAGCAGCGTGCGCCTCAGCAAGGCCCCTCGGCTCCCCAGCAAAAGCAAGGAACGAGCTTTTGACTGGCTCCAGCAGAGCATAGCCGACACCCAAGTGTCAGTGCCGGGCGACCTGCCAGTCGGAGGGAGGTTGAAAGCTTTTCACCAAAGGTGGCCTCTCATAACCTCCGATCAGTGGGTTCTGCAAATAGTCCGGCAAGGATACACCCTCAATTTGGCCTCAAAACCTCCAAATTGTCCACCGGGAGCTCAGTCTTACAGCTTCCAGCACAAGCAGGTACTTGCAGAGGAACTCTCCGCCCTTCTCAGCGCCAATGCGGTCGAGCCCGTGCCATCCGGGCAAGAAGGGCTGGGATTCTATTCCAGGTACTTCCTTGTGGAAAAGAAAACAGGGGGGATGCGTCCCATCCTAGTCCTAAGGGCCCTGAACAAATATCTGGTCAAAGAAAAGTTCAGGATGCTTTCCCTGGGCACCCTTCTCCCCATGATTCTGGAAAACGATTGGCTATGCTCTCTGGACTTGAAGGACGCCTACACGCACATCCCGATACTGCCAGCTCACAGACAGTATCTGCGATTTCAGCTGGGCACACGTCACTTCCAGTACTGTGTGCTACCCTTTGGGCTCGCCTCTGCGCCCAGAGTGTTCACGAAGTGCTTGGCTGTAGTAGCAGCGGCACTTCGCAGACTGGGGGTACACGTGTTCCCATATCTCGACGATTGGCTGGTGAAGAACACATCCGAGGCAGGAGCTCTACAGTCCATGCAGATGACTATTCGCCTCCTGGAGCTACTGGGGTTTGTGATAAATTATCCAAAGTCCCACCTTCTCCCAGTGCAGAAACTCGAATTCATAGGAGCTCTGCTGGATTCTCGGACGGCTCGCGCCTATCTCCCAGAGACAAGAGCCAACAACTTGTTGTCCCTCGTCTCGCGGGTGCGAGCGTCCCAGCAGATCACAGCTCAGCAGATGTTGAGATTGCTGGGCCACATGGCCTCCACAGTTCATGTGACTCCCATGGCCCGCCTTCACATGAGATCTGCCCAATGGACCCTAGCTTCCCAGTGGTTTCAGGCTGCTGGGGATCTAGAAGACGTGATCCACCTGTCCACGAGTTTTCTCATACCCTGTATTGGTGGACGATTTGGTCCAATTTGACTCTGGGACGCCCTTTCCAAATTCCTCAGCCACAAAAAGTGCTGACCACGGATGCGTCTCTCCTGGGGTGGGGAGCTCATGTCGATGGGCTTCACACCCAAGGAAGCTGGTCCCTCCAGGAACGCGATCTGCAGATCAATCTTCTGGAGTTACGAGCGGTCTGGAACGCTCTGAAGGCTTTCAGAGATCGGCTGTCCCACCAAATTATCCAAATTAGGACAGACAACCAGGTTGCCATGTATTACATCAACAAGCAGGGGGGGCACCGGATCTCGCCCCCTGTGTCAGGAAGCCGTCAGCATGTGGCTCTGGGCTCGCCGTCACAGCATGGTGCTCCAAGCCACATATCTGGCAGGCGTAAACAACAGTCTGGCCGACAGGCTGAGCAGGATTATGCAACCTCACGAGTGGTCGCTCAATTCCCGTGTAGTGCGACAGATCTTCCAGGTGTGGGGCACCCCCTTGGTAGATTTCTTCGCATCTCGAGCCAACCACAAAGTCCCTCAGTTCTGTTCCAGGCTTCAGGCCCACGGCAGACTGGCATCGGATGCCTTCCTCCTGGACTGGGGGGAGGGTCTGCTGTATGCTAATCCTTCCATACCTCTGGTGGGGAAGACTTTGTTGAAACTCAAGCAAGACCGAGGCACCATGATTCTGATTGCTCCTTTTTGGCCGCGTCAGATCTGGTTCCCTCTTCTTCTGGAGTTGTCCTCCGAAGAACCGTGGAGATTGGAGTGTTTTCCGACCCTCATCACACAGGACGAAGGGGCGCTTCTGCATCCCAACCTCCGGTCTCTGGCTCTCACGGCCTGGATGTTGAGAGCGTAGACTTTGCCTCTTTGGGTCTGTCAGAGGGTGTCTCCCGCATCTTGCTTGCTTCCAGGAAAGATTCCACTAAGAGGAGTTACTTCTTTCTATGGAGGAGGTTTGCCGTCTGGTGTGACAGGAAGGCCCTAGATCCTCGCTCTTGTCCTACACAGACCCTGCTTGAATACCTTCTGCACTTGTCTGAGTCTGGTCTCAAGACCAACTCTGTAAGGGTTCACCTTAGTGCAATCAGTGCATACCATTACCGTGTGGAAGGTAAGCCGATCTCAGGACAGCCTTTAGTTGTTCGCTTCATGAGAGGTTTGCTTTTGTCAAAGCCCCCTGTCAAACCTCCTACAGTGTCATGGGATCTCAATGTCGTTCTCACCCAGCTGATGAAACCTCCTTTTGAGCCACTGAATTCCTGCCATCTGAAGTACTTGACCTGGAAGGTCATTTTCTTGGTGGCAGTTACTTCAGCTCGTAGAGTCAGTGAGCTTCAGGCCCTGGTAGCCCAGGCTCCTTACACCAAATTTCATCATAACAGAGTAGTCCTCTGCACTCACCCTAAGTTCTTGCCAAAGGTTGTGTCGGAGTTCCATCTGAACCAGTCAATTGTCTTGCCAACATTCTTTCCCCGTCCTCATTCCTGCCCTGCTGAACGTCAGCTGCACACATTGGACTGCAAGAGAGCATTGGCCTTCTATCTGGAGCGGACACAGCCCAACAGACAGTCTGCCCAATTGTTTGTTTCTTTTGATCCCAACAGGAGGGGAGTGGCTGTGGGGAAATGCACCATATCCAATTGGCTAGCAGATTGCATTTCCTTCACTTACGCCCAGGCTGGGCTGGCTCTTGAGGGTCATGTCAATCACGGCTCATAATGTTAGAGCCATGGCAGCGTCGGTAGCCCACTTGAAGTCAGCCACTATTGAAGAGATTTGCAAAGCTGCGACGTGGTCATCTGTCCACGCATTCACATCTCATTACTGCCTGCAGCAGGATACCCGACGCGACAGTTGGTTCGGGCAGTCAGTGTTTCAGAATCTGTTCGGGGTTTAGAATCCAACTCCACCCCCCTAGGCCCATGTTTATTCTGTTCCAGGCTGCACTCTCAGTTAGTTGGTAAATTTTTTAGGTCAATCTCAGTTATGTCCTCGCCGTTGCGAGGCCCAATTGACCATGGTTGTTGTTTTGAGTGAGATTGGGGGCTAGGGATACCCCATCAGTGAGAACAAGCAGCCTGCTTGTCCTCGGAGAAAGCGAATGCTACATACCTGTAGAAGGTATTCTCCGAGTACAGCAGGCTGATTGTTCTCACAAACCCGCCCGCCTCCCCTTTGGAGTTGTGTCTTCCCTTCTCTTTGTCTTGCTACATATGAGACTGGCCGGCACGAGCCGGTTTTGGGCGGGAAGACGGCCGCGCGTGCGCATCGGCGCGCGAGGGCTAGCAAAGGATTATGCTAGTGAAGATTCCGATTGGAGGGGCTGCTGTGGACGTCACCCATCAGTGAGAACAATCAGCCTGCTGTCCTAGGAGAATACCTTCTACAGGTATGTAGCATTCGCTTTATCTTCTGCCTTAGACACTCTTGCACCTCTCATGCCCCGTCCTATAAGATGTACCAAACCCCAGCTCTGGCTAACCACTAAAATCCGCTACCTACGTTTCTGTACCCGCTCCGCTGAAGGCCTCTGGCTGAAATCTCGTGCCCTTGCTGAATTCTCACACTTCAAATTCATGTTGACCTCCTTCCAATCTGCTCTCTTGCTTGCCAAACAGGACTACTACATCCAGCTGACTTAATTCTCTCGGCTGTAACCCTTGACTTCTCTTTGCCACACTAAGCTCTCTCCTCAAAGTGCCTCCACCTCCAACTCCCCCCTCATTATCTCCCCAAACCCTAGCTGAGTTCTTCCATGAGAAGGTTCAGAAGATAAACCTCAAATTCTCTACGAAACCCCTCTGTCCTTCTCCTCCTTTCCTGAGGTCACTGTTGAAGAAACTTCACATCTTCTCTCCTCCTCAAAATGAACTACGTGCTGCTCTGATCCCATTCCTACCCACCTTCTTAACACCATCTCTTCTACTCTCACCCCTTTTTTTTTTTTTTTAATTTTGTAAAGTTTATTGAACAAACTATATAAAAGTTACATTCCGATGTCTCATCCTAAATTCTATTAACATCCATCATTCCCTCATCTGAACCTCAGGGTACAGACATATAAACATTAAAGAGTATCCCCTCCTATGTCTCCTCCATTTTCTCCCTCCCCAACCCCACCACCTTGGTCCCATTCATTCCCGACTTGCCCTCCTCACTCCTCCCCCCCCCCCCCTTACAGGTCTTTCCCCATTATTCGGTGAAAGTGTTTCCATTCTTCAGCCTCCGAATTAAACCTCCCCCGCCTTTTATCTGTCAGTTCCTCCATCACTATTAGTCCCCTAATCTTTCCAATCCAATTTTGCACTGTGGGTCCCTTGTCTTGCTTCCAAAACGCAGCTACTATGGATTTTGCAGCCGCTAGGCCTATCCTCTTATTCCTTTGTTCCCATTTCACTCCTCTCTGGTTCCCCCACCCAATAGTCACCATTTCGGGTCACATGAGAATAGAGTATCCAAGGCCTCTGTCAATAGCTCTGTAACCCCCTCCCAAAATTTCTGTATTAGCACACACTCCCCCACCATACATGATAAAAAGTGCGCTTTTCCTCCTTACACCTCCAGCATGTATCCGAGGCTCCAGGGAACATTGCTTTCACTTTCTCTGGCATATAGTACCATCTGCTCAGTATTTTATATGCATTTTCTTTGAGTAGTACACAAATGGAGGCCTTTTTGACCTCTCTACACACGCGCCCCCATTCAGATTCAGTCAGTTCTTGCTTCAAATCCTTCTCCCAGGCCTGCATGTACTTGTGTTTTACAAATTGTGACCCCCTTATATGATCATATAGCCTAGAGATTCCCTTCCCCCATAAATCAATGTTCCCCCATATGTCTTCCATCTTTTCCTTTTCTACTAATTTATCTTTAAGCCACCTAACGGATATTATGTAGTGTGCTTTACCTGCATGTAAGCGTAGTTCTCCGAGGACAAGCAGGCTGCTTGTTCTCACTGATGGGTGACGTCCACGGCAGCCCCTCCAATCGGAAACTTCACTAGCAAAGTCCTTTGCTAGCCCTCGCGCGCCCGCGCGCACCGCGCATGCGCGGCCGTCTTCCCGCCCGAAACCGGCTCGAGCCGGCCAGTCTTCTTTTGTCCGCACTCGGTACGGTCGTGTTTTTCGCCGTGTCGAGCCCCGGAAAGTCGACCTCGCGCGTCCAATTTGTTTGAACGTGGTTTTTTTCCTTCGGGAAAGCTTTGTCCTAGTCGGGAAGTGCTCCGGAAACCCCCCGCCGGGTTTCGTGTAAATCCTCCCCGTACTTCCAGCTTTTTTGCCCCGGTAAGTTTTCTTTCGTCGTCGGGGTAGGCCTTTTTTCGGCCTCGGTCGAGATTTTTTCTCCCTCTAAATTTGGTGCTTCGAATTTCGCCATTTCGGCTTTTGATTTCGCCGGCGTGATTTTTCCGCCCATGACATCGAAGCCTTCCAGCGGCTTCAAGAAGTGCACCCAGTGCGCCCGGGTTATCTCGCTCACTGATCGACACTCGTCGTGTCTTCAGTGTCTGGGGGCCGAGCACCGCCCTCAGAACTGCAGTCTGTGTTCCCTGCTTCAAAGGCGGACTCAGGTAGCGAGACTAGCCCAGTGGAACGTGTTGTTCTCGGGCTCTTCGTCGGCATCGGCACCGGGATCTTCGAGTGCATCGACGTCGTCAGCGTCCAGACCATCTTCCTCGGCCGCCCCTGCATCGAGTGCATCGAGGCATCGGGCCTCTGCATCGGCGCCGAGACATCGGATAGCTGCATCGACGTCGGTGGTACCAGGACCTCGTCTGCTGATGTCGTCGGACGGTGGTGCATCGGGTGGAGTGCAGGTGAGGGCTGTCCATTCCCCTGCTGGTGGCGGTGAGCCCTCGGGTGGGTCTCCGCCTACCCTGAGGGCTCCTGCGGTACAGCCCCCCCGAGATCGACCTTCTTCAGTCTCGGCCCCGAGGAAGCGACGGGTGGATTCGACGTCCTCCTCGTCGGTGCCGGGGAGCTCCGGTGACATGCTTCGGAAGAAATCGAAGAAGCATCGACACCGGTCTCCTCCCCGTGTCGGCACCGAGAGCTCTGGGTCGCCGAGGGATTCGGCACCCAGCAGGCATCGGCACCGAGAGGACCGCTCACCCTCTGTTCAGGAGGTGTCGATGCGCTCCGCTCTGGACAGCCCGGAACAGCCTCCACGCCCGGAACAGGTACTGACGTCGACGCCTGCATCGACCTCTCAGCCTTTCTCTGCAGCCGCTCTAAACGAGAGCCTCCGGGCCGTTCTCCCAGAGATTCTGGGAGAGCTGTTGCGCCCTACCCCTCCGGTACCGGCGGTGCTTGCGCCACCGGTACCGTCGAGCGTGGCGCCGGCTGGCCCATCGCCCAGGTTGAGGTCCCCGACGTCGGTACCCGCGTGCGGTACCGACCGCGGCCACCTCCCAGGAAGGCTCCCCGACTACGTCGGCGGAGGGAGCTTCGCCGATGCGGGCGAGGGAGTCTACCTCTCGACGCCCCCATCGTGGACAGGGTTCCACGGAGTCGAGCAGGGCGAGGTTGCAGACACAGGTCCGTGAACTTGTGTCTGACACCGAGGGTGAGGCCTCGTGGGAGGAAGAGGAAGATCCCAGATATTTCTCTGACGAGGAGTCTGGGGGTCTTCCGTCTGATCCCACTCCCTCTCCTGAGAGACAGCTTTCTCCTCCCGAGAGTCTGTCTTTTGCCTCCTTTGTCCGGGAGATGTCTACGGCCATCCCCTTCCCGGTGGTTGTGGAGGACGAGCCCAGGGCTGAAATGTTTGAGCTCCTGGACTATCCTTCTCCACCTAAGGAAGCGTCCACTGTTCCCTTGCACCATGTCCTGAAGAAGACATTGCTTGCGAACTGGACCAAACCATTAACTAATCCCCACATTCCCAAGAAGATCGAGTCCCAGTACCGGATCCATGGGGACCCAGAGCTGATGCGCACTCAGTTGCCTCATGACTCTGGAGTTGTGGATTTGGCCCTAAAGAAGGCTAAGAGTTCTAGGGAACATGCTTCGGCGCCCCCGGGCAAGGACGCTAGAACCTTAGACTCCTTTGGGAGGAAGGCCTACCATTCCTCTATGCTCGTGTCCAAGATCCAGTCTTACCAGCTCTACACGAGCATACACATGCGGAATAATGTGCGGCAGTTGGCGGGCTTGGTTGATGCTCTTCCCCCTGAGCAAGCCAAGCCTTTTCAGGAGGTGGTCAGGCAGCTGAAGGCGTGCAGAAAATTCCTGGCCAGAGGAGTTTATGACACTTTTGATGTTGCGTCCAGGGCCGCTGCTCAAGGTGTGGTGATGCGCAGGCTCTCATGGCTGCGTGCCGCCGACCTGGAGAATAGAGTCCAGCAGCGGATTACGGACTTGCCTTGCCGTGCGGATAACATTTTTGGCGAAAAAGTCGAGCAGGTGGTAGAGTCTCTCCACCAGCGGGACACCGCATTCGACAAGTTCGCCCGCCGGCAGCCTTCAGCTTCTACCTCTACAGGTAGACGATTTTTCGGGGGAAGGAAGACTGTTCCCTATACTTCTGGCAAGCGTAGGTACAATCCTCCTTCCCGACAGCCTGCGGCCCAGGCTAAGCCCCAGCGCGCTCGCTCTCGTCAGCAGCGTGCGAATCAGCAAGGCCCCGCGGCTCCCCAGCAAAAGCAAGGGGCGAGCTTTTGACTGGCTCCAGCAGAGCATAGCCGACATCCAAGTGTCAGTGCCGGGCGACCTGCCTGTCGGAGGGAGGTTGAAAGCTTTTCACCAAAGGTGGCCTCTTATAACCTCCGATCAGTGGGTTCTCCAAATAGTCCGGCAAGGATACACCCTCAATTTGGCCTCTCAACCTCCAAATTGTCCACCGGGAGCTCAGTCCTACAGCTTCCAGCACAAGCAGGTACTTGCAGAGGAACTCTCCGCCCTTCTCAGCGCCAATGCGGTCGAGCCCGTGCCATCCGGGCAAGAAGGGCTGGGGTTCTATTCCAGGTACTTCCTTGTGGAAAAGAAAACAGGGGGGATGCGTCCCATCCTAGACCTAAGGGCCCTGAACAAATATCTCGTAAAAGAAAAGTTCAGGATGCTTTCCCTGGGCACCCTTCTCCCCATGATTCAGCAAAACGATTGGCTATGCTCTCTGGACTTGAAGGATGCCTACACACACATCCCGATACTGCCAGCTCACAGACAGTATCTGCGATTTCAGCTGGGCGCACGCCACTTCCAGTACTGTGTGCTACCCTTTGGGCTCGCCTCTGCGCCCAGGGTGTTCACAAAGTGCCTAGCTGTGGTAGCAGCGGCGCTTCGCAGGCTGGGGGTGCACGTGTTCCCATATCTCGACGATTGGCTGGTGAAGAACACATCCGAGGCAGGAGCCCTGCAGTCCATGCAGATGACTATTCGCCTCCTGGAGCTACTGGGGTTTGTGATAAATTACCCAAAGTCCCATCTTCTCCCAGTGCAGAAACTCGAATTCATCGGAGCCCTGCTGGATTCTCGGACGGCTCGCGCCTATCTCCCAGAGGCGAGGGCCAACAACTTGTTGTCCCTCGTCTCGCGGGTGCGAGCGTCCCAGCAGATCACAGCTCGGCAGATGTTGAGATTGCTGGGCCACATGGCCTCCACAGTTCATGTGACTCCCATGGCCCGCCTTCACATGAGATCTGCTCAATGGACCCTAGCCTCCCAGTGGTATCAGGCCGCCGGGGGTCTAGAGGACGTGATCCACCTGTCCACGAGTTTTCTCGAATCCCTGTATTGGTGGACGATTTGCTCCAATTTGACTCTGGGACGTCCCTTCCAAATTCCTCAGCCTCAAAAAGTGCTGACCACGGATGCGTCTCTCCTGGGATGGGGAGCTCATGTCGATGGGCTTCACACCCAAGGAAGGTGGTCCCTCCAAGAAAGCGATCTACAGATCAATCTTCTGGAGTTGCGAGCGATCTGGAACGCTCTGAAGGCTTTCAGAGATCGGCTGTCCCACCAAATTATCCAAATTCAGACAGACAATCAGGTTGCCATGTACTATGTCAACAAGCAGGGGGGCACCGGATCTCGCCCCCTGTGTCAGGAAGCCGTCAGCATGTGGCTCTGGGCTCGCCGTCAAGGCATGGTGCTCCAAGCCACATATCTGGCAGGCGTAAACAACAGTCTGGCCGACAGGTTGAGCAGGATTATGCAACCTCACGAGTGGTCGCTCAATTCCCGTGTGGTGCGACAGATCTTCCGGGCGTGGGGCACCCCCCTGGTAGATCTCTTCGCATCTCAAGTGAACCACAAGGTCCCTCAGTTCTGTTCCAGGCTTCAGGCCCACGGCAGACTGGCGTCGGATGCCTTCCTCCTGGATTGGGGGGAAGGTCTGCTGTATGCTTATCCTCCCATTCCTCTGGTGGGGAAGACTTTGTTGAAACTCAAGCAAGACCGAGGCACCATGATTCTGATTGCTCCCTTTTGGCCGCGTCAGATCTGGTTCCCTCTTCTTCTGGAGTTATCCTCCGAAGAACCGTGGAGATTGGAGTGTTTTCCGACCCTCATCACGCAGGACGAAGGGGCTCTGCTGCATCCCAACCTCCAGTCCCTGGCTCTCACGGCCTGGATGTTGAGGGCGTAGACTTTGCCTCTTTGGGTCTGCCAGAGGGTGTCTCCCGCATCTTGCTTGCTTCCAGGAAAGACTCCACTAAGAGAAGTTACTTCTTTCATTGGAGGAGGTTTGCCGTCTGGTGTGACAGCAAGGCCCTAGATCCTCGCTCTTGTCCTACACAGACCCTGCTTGAATACCTTCTCCACTTGTCGGAGTCTGGTCTGAAGACCAACTCCGTAAGGGTTCACCTTAGTGCAATCAGTGCATACCATTACCAAGTGGAAGGTAAGCCGATCTCAGGACAGCCTTTAGTTGTTCGCTTCATGAGAGGTTTGCTTTTGTCAAAGCCCCCTGTCAAGCCTCCTACAGTGTCATGGGATCTCAATGTCGTTCTCACCCAGCTGATGAAACCTCCTTTCGAGCCACTGAATTCCTGCCATCCGAAGTACTTGACCTGGAAGGTCATTTTCTTGGTGGCAGTTACCTCGGCTCGTAGAGTCAGTGAGCTTCAGGCCCTGGTAGCCCAGGCCCCTTACACCAAATTTCATCACAACAGAGTAGTCCTCCGCACTCACCCTAAGTTTCTGCCAAAGGTTGTGTCGGAGTTCCATCTGAACCAGTCAATTGTCTTGCCAACATTCTTTCCCCGTCCTCATTCCTGCCCTGCTGAACGTCAGCTGCACACATTGGACTGCAAGAGAGCATTGGCCTTCTATCTGGAGCGGACACAGCCCCACAGACAGTCCGCCCAATTGTTTGTTTCTTTTGATCCCAACAAGAGGGGAGTGGCTGTAGGGAAACGCACCATATCCAATTGGCTAGCAGATTGCATTTCCTTCACTTACGCCCAGGCTGGGCTGGCTCTTGAGGGTCATGTCACGGCTCATAATGTTAGAGCCATGGCAGCGTCGGTAGCCCACTTGAAGTCAGCCACCATGGAGGAAATTTGCAAAGCTGCGACGTGGTCATCTGTCCACACATTCACATCTCATTACTGTCTGCAGCAGGATACCCGACGTGACAGTCGGTTCGGGCAGTCAGTTCTTCAGAACCTGTTTGGGCTTTAGGATCCAACTCCACCCCCCGAGGGCCCTGTTTGTTCTGTTCCAGGCTACACTCTCAGTTAGTTGGTAAATTTTTTAGGTCAATCTCAGTTATGTCCTCGCCGTTGCGAGGCCCAATTGACCAATGTTGTTGTTTTGAGTGAGCCTGGGGGCTAGGGATACCCCATCAGTGAGAACAAGCAGCCTGCTTGTCCTCGGAGAAAGCGAATGCTACATACCTGTAGAAGGTATTCTCCGAGGACAGCAGGCTGATTGTTCTCACAAACCCGCCCGCCTCCCCTTTGGAGTTGTGTCTTCCCTTGAAGTGTATTGTCTTGCTACATACTGGACTGGCCGGCTCGAGCCGGTTTCGGGCGGGAAGACGGCCGCGCATGCGCGGTGCGCGCGGGCGCGCGAGGGCTAGCAAAGGACTTTGCTAGTGAAGTTTCCGATTGGAGGGGCTGCCGTGGACGTCACCCATCAGTGAGAACAATCAGCCTGCTGTCCTCGGAGAATACCTTCTACAGGTATGTAGCATTCGCTATATCAGAGGGTGGTAGCTCATAGGTCTCCCACAATTCTGCAAAAGGTTTAATTCCCTCTTCTGTCAACAAATCTCGATAATGTATCAACCCCTTATGGAACCATGTGTTAAACACCCCACCTTGAGTCCCGGCTGGAAAACCCAGTTCCTACGTGATCCAAGCATATGTGGATTTAGTCCTAGATCCCCTAAGCCTGTGTTTTAAAGTATCCCATAGAGCTAGAAGATGTGATACAAAGGGATTTAGAGTTAACCTCTTATATGTTTTATCCGGAATCGAGGCCCATAACAGTCCCTCCAATACCCCTTCTTGGACAAATATCTGCTCTAATTTTGTTATTGGTGATAGATCTACTTTACCTCAAACCGCTATTTGCTTTAGCTGTGATGCCCAGTAGTACCAGAGAATGTTTGGTATCCCCCTCCCCCCTTGGTCAGGTGTACACCACATTATTTTCCGTGCCAATCTTGCTGGTGCTCCCCCCCCCCCCCCCCCCAAACGAATGTTCCTATATCCGCTTGCAGCCTCATTAACTCCCTCTTAGGTACCGGGATTGGTAATGTTTGAAACAAAAATAGAAGCCGGGGTAGAATATTCATTTTTACTGACGCAATACGACCCCACCATGAAAGCCACCCCTTTTGCCATTTGGTCATATCCCCCCGCACATCTTTTAGTAAAGGTATATAATTTAATTGATATAGTTTATTGAGATTCCGCGGGATCTGTATCCCTAGATACCTGAAACTGTCCTTAGCTATTTTAAATTTAAACGCCTCTTTTTTTCTTTATTCCTCAACTTCTGGTATAGTGACCCCCATCACCTCGGACTTATCATAGTTCACCTTAAATCCCGATACCCAGCCGTAATCTTTCAGCTCTTTAATCAAAGCAGGCAATGTCGTCATAGGGGATGAGATATAAAATAAAATATCATCCGAGAAAAGTGCAATCTTATGCTCCTTACCTCCCATCCAGACCCCCCGGACCTCTTGGAGCATGCGGATCCTCTGAGCAAATGGCTCTATGGCTATAGCAAATAATAATGGAGAGAGCGGGCACCCTTGCCTAGTTCCCCGCTGAATATCAAAGTGCTCGGAGTACCCCCCATTAACTTTAATTTTGGCTACCGGGTGGGCGTATAGTTTCCTCAACCAACCTATGAGACTTTTCCCCATCCCCATTTGTGCCATGCTTTCCCATAGGAACTCCCAATCCACTCTATCGAATGCTTTCTCTGCATCGATCGCTAGAAGTGTTAGGGAGTCCCCTCTCCTCTGAGATCCCCACTTGATATTTAGAGTTCTACGAATATTATCTGCTACTTGCCTATATGGCACGAATCCCACTTGATCTTCATGGATCAAGAATGGTAAGAGCTTGCCCAAGCGGTCTGCCATCACGTTGGCCAAAATCTTGACATCAGTGTTCAACAGGGAGATCGGCCTATAGGACCCGCACAAAATGGATCCCGCCCTGGCTTGAGGAGCACTGTAATCCCTGCCGCATGCATGCTTATAGGCATCTCTTCCCCAATAAAGCAGGCATTACCCAAACGTACCAGTAGGGGAGCCAATTCTTGTCTAAATCGGTTCAAAACTCTGCTGCCCGTCTCGTCTTCCGCCAGGGTCGCTTTACTCATACTATCCCTCTCCTCAAGTCGCTTCACTGGCTCCCTATTCGTTTTCGCATCCTGTTCAAACTTCTTCTACTAACCTATAAATGTACTTACTCTGCTGCTCCCCAGTATCTCTCCACACTCATCCTTCCCTACACCCCTTCCCGTGCACTCCGCTCCATGGATAAATACTTCTTATCTGTTCCCTTCTCCACTACTGCCAACTCAAGACTTCGTGCCTTCTGTCTCGCTGCACCCTACGCCTGGAGTAAACTTCCTGAGCCCCTACATCTTGCCCCATCCTTGGCCACCTTTAAATCTAGACTGAAAGCCCACCTCTTTAACATTGCTTTTGACTCATAACCACTTGTAACTACTCACCTCCACCTACCCTCCTCTCCTCCTTCCTGTACACATTAATTGATTTGATTTGCTTACTTTATTTTTTGTCTATTAGATTGTAAGCTCTTTGAGCAGGGACTGTCTTTCTTCTATGTTTGTGCAGCGCTGCGTACGCCTTGTAGCGCTATAGAAATGCTAAATAGTAGTAGTAGTAAACACTTTGTAATACTTCCCTGTGTATCCATCTACCCCCGGCGCTTTTCCTCCTTTTAATCCCTTGATGACTCCTAACACTTCCTCCAATGTTATAGAGGCTTCTAAACTCACCCTTTGGGTATCTGTTATTTTATTGAGACCCAAATCCCTTATATAATTCCGCTTCTCCTCCAGATTTGCTCCTTCTTCTTTGGAATACAGTTTTGTATAATATTTCACAAACTCTGCCCTAATATCTCCATCCTGATGCACCATGGTTCCTCCCCCCCTTTTTAGTTTAGTTATCGTATTGTGTACCTGTCTGTGGCGTAATCTCCTAGCTAGCATATTGCCTGCTTTATTGCTATATTCAAAGAATTTTTGTTGTAGTAATTTCCGTTGGAATTCCGTCTTCCCAATTTGTAACTTTTGCAATTCTGCTCTACAAGCAATTCTTTAAACACTTGGGGATTCCCCTCTTCGTGGTGGAGCGCCTCACAGTCTGCCAGCCTTTGGTGAATCAACATTTCCCAAGTCCCTTGTTCCCTCTTTCGTTGTGCCCCTTTTTTAATCAAGTGCCCCCGCACCACTATTTTGAGGGTGTCCCATAAGGTCCCATCTGTTACCTCCGCATTGTCATTAAATTTCAAGTATTCTTTGTATCCTTCACTTCCTTACAGTTTTCCTCAGAGTCTATCAAGGATTCATTGAGTCTCCATACCCCCTTCCCCCTCTCTCCTTACCCAACCCCCCCAACATGACCCACACAGGGGCATGATCGGAGGCCATGTATATTATCAATTTCAGACCGTTTGACTACCCCCCATAGCAAGCGACTACCCTAGATCGCGTCTATCCTAGCATAGGTCTTTTGCGCGTGTGAATAATGCGTGAAGGTTTTTTGCCCTGGGTGTTGCAACCTCCATATGTCCAGTAGATCTAGTTCCCGCATTAATTTAAGAAGTTTCCCTCTCGTGTATTTCGCCCCTTGCTCTTTTCCTTTCGAGTGATCATGCCCCTCTGCCGGGAAATTAAAATCTCCCCCCAATATTATTTGACCCTTAACAAAAGGAACTAGATTTGTTCGTAGTTTGACAAAGAATTCCCCTTGTCCCTCATTTGGTGCGTAAATGTTGATAAATGTATTTGGCCCTTAATTGTTCCTTTGAGTGCCAGGCATCTACCATCCCTCCCCCTAAATTCCTGTTCCTTGGTGAATTGCAGGTTATCTATGATATATATAACCAGCCCCCCAGATTTCCCCCCTTTGGGATTTGCACATGGGTACCCCTCGCCCAGTACCCTGTTCCTCAGCAATGTTTCATCTTTCCGTTGTATATGCGTCTCTTGTAACATTACTACATCTTACTCCAACCTACGTAATTCTCGAAAAATAATACTTCTCTTCCCGGGGCTGTTAAGACCATTCACATTCCAAGACCCTACCCTCAAAATCTTCCCCTTCCCTTCCCCTTCAACTGGCTATCCTCCCTTCTCGCCATTTCCTCCCAAAGGAAGTGAGTTCCCATCCGAAAATGTCCCCCCCGACATTAGACTCCTTATTATCCCCCCCCCCCCCAATCCAACATCCCCGTCCATCCCGCAACCTCAGTAGTCACTCATATTACTTTATAGTTCTATGGCCTAAGTTACTGTGTGTGAAATAAGTCCCCATGTGGAGCTTATCTAGCATTACTCAGTCCACTCCTTCGTCTCTCTGCCTCTCCTTCGCGATATTAAGGTCCTTTTCTCCTCTGGCTTGGTTTCCTCCGGATCTCCGGTCTTTCACTGGTGTCTGCTTGCGGTGCGGCATTAAGCTTTCCCCGTTTGGCAGATCTTCACAACCCATTTCTCTCAGGGTCTTCCAGGCCCCTTTAGGTGGTTGCAGTCTCCTGTGCGTGGTTCCAACTGTGACCTGGAGCCCAAATGAGTATAACCACCGGTATCTTAGTCCCGTCCGCTGCAGGTATTGAGTCACCTCTTTAAATTCCTTCCGTTTCTGGAGAGTGGTTCGAGCCAGGTCTTGATAAATTTTTGGTTTACAGTTTTTCCAACTAAAGTCTCCCATGGTGCGAGATGCTTTCCAAACAGCCTCTTTCAATCCGAATTCGTGGTAACAGGCAATTATGTCACGGGGTTGGCCACCCCTCTACGGCCCCAAGCTACGGTGTGCTCTATCTAGAACTGGTAGCTCTCTTTCTAGTTGGTCTCCTCCTCCAGGCCACTCTTTAAGTATATGTACACTAATTTCCTGCACCACTTTCATTGCATCTCTGAATTGTTCTTCTTCTGGGATGCCCTTGAATCTGAGATTGCACCTCCGTGAATGGTTTTCTAAATCACTGTTTGTTCCATATCTAGTCTGAGATGCTACCCTTTCTTCAGTGCTGCCTGTAGTACCTGCACCTCTTCTCCCAGCGTGTCTACTCGCTCCTCTGTCTCTGCTATCCGCAATCCAATGTCTTTCAGCTCCTCACGGAGCTCTGCCACGTAGGACTGTATTTCCTTCTGTGTGGCTATCATCTCCGCTTTTAAATCTTTAAACCATCGCGCCACTTCATTTCTATCCAGGTCTGTGCTCCACTGTTGGTTCCTCGGGGTCCGGATCTGTCTCGGAGTCTCCGGCCGCCATCTTGCCGCCTCGTGTGCCCGATTGCAATCCCGCGATCTTGCCTGCATCGCCTTTTTCGCCCGCAAACTTGAACTTTGCGAGGCTCTTTCGGGCTGCCATAAGTTTAGATACCTGGCTGGTGTGAAACTGCGGGTATTGCGCTCTATTTGGAGGGGTTTTATCTTGTTTTAATTCCGTCGAGAGCGGAGCCTTCTCGTCAGACGTTCATTTGCACCGCTGACGTCACTTCCCCCCCCCCAATCAGATCTACTCTCACCCCTTTTATCTGTCATATCCTCAATCTCTCTTTCCACTGCGACTGTTCCTGATACGTTCAAACATGCTGTGGTCACACCACTCCTGAAGAACCCTTCAATTGACCCTATCTGTCCTTCCAACTATCGACCCATCTCCCTCCTCCACTTCCTTTCCAAGTTACTTGAAAGCACCGTTCACCGCTGCTGCCTTGACTTTCTCTCATCCCATGCTGTTCTTGACCCACTCCATTTTGGCTTTCACCCTCTTCATTCAACTGAAACTGCACTCACAAAAGTTTCCAACGACCTGTTCCTGGCCAAATCCAAAGGCCTCTCTCTATTCTATCCTCATCCTTCTCGATCTGTCCGCCGCTTTTGACACTGTTGATCACAACCTACTTGATACGCTGTCTTCATTGGATTCCAGGGCTCTGTTCTTTTCTGGTTCTCCTCCTACCTCTCGCTTCACACCTTTAGTGTACTCTCTGGTGGATCCTCTTCCACTTCTATCCCTCTACCAATCGGTGTACCTCACGGTTCTGTTCTTGGTCCTCTCCTGTTCTCTATCTCTTCCCTTGGCTCTCTGATATCATCCCATGGCTTTCAATACAATCTCTGTGCTGATGACTCCCAAATCTACCTCTCTACCCCCGAAATCTCAACCACCATCTAGACCAATGTCTCAGCCTGCTTGTCTGATATTGCTGCCTGGATGTCTTGGCGTCACCTGAAGCTCAACATGACCAAAACCGAGCTTCTCATCTTTCCCCCTAAACCTACCTCCCCTCTCCCCCCTTTCTCTATTTCAGTGGATGGCACTCTCATTCTCCCTGTCTTATCTGCTCGTAACCTGGGGTCATCTTTGACTCCTCTCTCTCCTTATCTGCTCACATTCAGCAGATTGCCAAAACCTGTCGTTTCTTTCTCTACAACATTAGCAAAATCCGTCCCTTCATCTCTGAGCACTCCACCAGAACCCATATCCACACTCTTATCACCTCTCGTCTTGATTATTGTAACCTACTTTTCGCCGGCCTCCCTCTTAGCCATCTCTCTCCTCTTTAATCAGTCCAAAACTCTGCTGCGCGACTCATCTTCTGCCAAAGTCGTTATGCCCACATTAGCCCTCTCCTTAAGTCCCTTCACTGGCTCCCTATCCGTTTCCGTATTCAATTCAAACTTCTCCTACTGACCTATAAGTGCATTCACTCTACCGCTCCCCAGTACCTCTCCACTCTTGTCTCTCCCTACGTCCTCCCTCGAGTACTCCGTTTTGTAGATGAATCTCTTATCTGTCCTGTTCTCCTCTACTGCTAATTCTAGACTCCTTTCCTTTTGTCTTGCTGCACCCCACGCCTGGAATAGACTTCCTGAGCATGTACGTCTAGCCCCGTCTTTAGCCGTTTTCAAGTCCAAACTCAACACCCACCTCTTTACCACTGCATTTGACTCCTAACTCACTTACCCTGTCTTTTATCCTCACCTTTTCATTCCCTTACCCTTAATTGTTCTGTCTGTCTACCTGTCTTATCTAGATTGTAAGCTCTTTGAGCAGGGACTGTCTTGTGTATGGTGTACAGCGCTGCGTATGCCTTGTAGCGCTATAGAAATGATAAGTAGTAGTAGTAGGTTGCTTGTGAATATTTGGATCAAACATCAATTTCAATGTTTCATCTTGCGACAACTGCTAACGTGGGTTATATGCAATAGCTATTTTGAGTTCCAACAAAAATTCTATGTTCAGAAATGTGGGGTAGCCATGGGGGCCACAGTTGCGCCCTCTCTGGCTTGCCTCTACATGACAGATTTTGAAAAGAGACATGTATATACCTCTTCTCAATTCAACCAGGTTGCATTGTGGAAGAGATATATAGATAATATGATCCTGTTTTGGCGTGGATCGGAAAAAGAACTGCATACGTTTATTGCTACTCTCAATACGGCTGACCCACATGTCAAGTTTACCACTCGGATTACCAGAAGCGAGATTGAATTTTTGGATATTAAAATTAGCAAAACAGCGTCTGGATCAATGACCACTACTATATTTAGGAAGCCTACTGACAGGAACACCCTGCTTCATTATTCTAGTCATCATCATGTGGCATTGAGAAAGGGTGTTCCTGTCGGTCAGTTTTTAAGATTGCGACGACTATGTTCATCTTTGGATGAGTTTAAGATACAGGCTGAAGGTATGATAGATAGGTTCAGGCAGCGAGGGTATCCATTCTTAAAAAGGCGTGTAAAAGCGCTCGTTATGCACATAGATCCTGGTTATTGACTCCTAAATAGACACCGATGGCCAGACCTTTAGCATGTCCTTCCATTTTCCCACCAGGCACCAAAGATTGGTCAGGTTATACACAAATACTGGCACGTGTTGTCAGTGTACCCGGAATTTAAAGAGCACCCCAAGATGGCATATCGCCGTAAGGCGAATCTGGGCGAATTATTAAAGAGACTTACTTCACATAACTTTGATGGACAGCACTCCCCGTGTGGTAGGTGTGTATATTATAGGTATGCTGTTATGACAAATTCAGTTATGGTTCCGGGGTCCAACAGGCGCTTCTATCTACAATCTAACCACGTGTAATAGTGAACAGGTTGTATTATGTGCCCGTGTTCAAAGTAGTATATCGGCCATACTAAACAGAAACTCAAAAATAGGCTTGCGGAACATATTAGTAATTTGAAAAATCAGAAGATAGAAGCGCCGTTGGTTTCCCATTGGACAAGTCATAACCATAATATAGATGATCTGCGATGTCTGGCATTAATACAGATACCTCTTCCTGCACGGGGAGGAGATGTGAGTGAACGATTACTTAATACAGAACAACGGTACATTTTTCAGTGGAATACGGTGGCCCCTCGTGGGTTGAACCTTGAAGTTGAATGGCTTTAAATTCAGTACTTTGGTAGCAAGGGGAGGAGTCCTGGTATTATTTAAAGCACGTTCATGCGGAACACACTATAACGTTCTGAGGTAACTTCCGGTAAGCCAGGCTTGGAAAGCAGACCTGATGGTAAGCAGCCAATGATAAATTTGAATTTGTTTAACAAAGTATAAAACTGAGTTTATGGTAACGATGTGCTGAGGTTAGAATATGATGTTTGTTTTATTCACAGATAGGGTGATTTGGTTCTCCTGATGAAGGCTTTGATGAAATGCGGTCTCGCATTGGGAACCAGGATGATTCAATGAATATTTGTTGAATGGATTTGCACTGTTCCTCCAGTAGCCTTTGCTATGCCTAAAAACTTACGTGTGTAAAGCACCGCTACACAATTGGATAAAAGAATTTAAAGGCTTGTAACTTTGCACTTTTACTCACCGCTTGCCAGGTTCCTACTATGTGTGTTGGACTTTGAAACATAAAGAACTTATGACTGTGAGCTCTGAGGCACAAAACAAAGGCGCTGTTGAGGCTTTGAATTGATAGAGAGAAAGTCTTCATTTGAGCTGTATATGTATTACCAATTGTCGTAACATCAAGATTGTGCAAGGGGTGTGACAGCAGGTGTGAATAAGTAGTGATTGAATGTGATTAGGTGGGAGGCAAGAAGTAAGGAGTTCTGGGGCGACCGTTAGGTGATTAATGAGAGGGAGTATGAAAGGCACCACAAAGCATTTAAAATAAATGATTTACAGAAAATACCATAACATATTTGAAATGTGAGTACTATAAAAATTTGTATCTTATTAATTTTTTTTTATTTTTTAACCATTTACTTTATTATTTTCATATATATATATATATATATTTGACAGTGAATAAAACATTACTAATACATCAAAATTGCTAGCCAGATCATCTTGAACAAACCCATTGAACCAAAACTTATCTGTCTCTTCAAATCTCTCCTCCCCTCCCACCCCCCACCCCCCTTCTCGATAGACAATCAACTTAATCTTCCCCATCCTTTCTGTACTCATTATTGTCCAGAGAGCCGCTGCGAGGATAACCATTGTCCGTATGGCTTCCAAATTTTTTGATGCTGCATTAACAGGCCAGTCCGCAATGCCGTGAGCTTTGACATCAGACTGATGTAGTCCAGCTTCTGCAAGACACTTCCGAGGCCAGGAAGCGACGGTTGTTTCCATGCTGCTGCCAAAACCAACTTGCCTGCCACAAATACTTGTCCTGCAAATCGATGTACTGGGTTCTGGACCCCTTCAGGTTTAAAGTGCAGCAAACAGAGGTCCATTTTTAATGGGTATGTCACTCCGGTGACTTCACGTACAAATTTCAATATCTCTACCCAGTAAGCCTGAGCATGTTTGCAAGTCCCCCAAATGTGGAACATGTCCCCTGTTGCATTAGATTGTCGCCAGCATGTAGCCGAGCCTATCCGAAACATCTTTACCAGGCGATGGGGAGTATAATACCAGCAGTATAATATTTTATGTCCACTTTCAATCATGGCAGTAGAAATCGACACTTTAAGCAGAAAACGAAGTGCTAACTTCCATTGCGGGAACGTGTATGTTACCCCTAGGGCCTCCCCGCATTTGGCCAAATAGTGTTCTATCGGGTTGGAATATGCCAGCATCGCTCCGTAAAGCCTGGACATATTTCCTCTACCCCCTCCTTTTATCATTCCCCTTTCTATTCCAGTTTCAGACAAGCCTAGCTCCCCTTTTGCTCTTCGGGTTATAAAATCCCGCACCTGGTAGTATTGGAACGCCTGCAAGGGGGATAACCCATATTCTCTATAAATTTCTTCTAGCGTTACCGTTTTGTCTTCTTCCCACATTTGTACCAGTGTACACAATCCCATTTCCTCCTCATCTTATTAAAATTTAACTGCCAGACCCTCGACCATTCATCTAACTGTCGGAGATCCCTTCTCATAATTTCTACTCCCTCCAGGGTGTCCACTCTATTGGCTATCTTCTTGCCATCCTCAAAAAGGCAAACCTTTCCTCCCAACCCTTCAGCAATATCTCTCACAAATATATTAAACAAAATGGGCCCCAGTACCGACCCATGACGAACTCCACTGCTCACCATCCTTTCCTCCGAGCGGATTCCATTTACCACCACCCTCTGCCACCTGTCAGTCAACCAGTTTTCTATCTAGTTCACCACTTTCAGTCCTAAGTTCAGCACTTTCAGCTTATTCACGAGTCTTCTGTGGGGGACCATATCAAAGGCTTTGCTGAAATCCAAGTAGATTACATCTAGCGCACGGCCTTTATTCATTTCTTTTGTCACCCAGTCAAAGAAGTCAATGAGATTCGTTTGGCAGGATTTTCCTTTGGTAAAGCCATTGTTAATATATGGCCTGGTTTTAGATCTGCCACTGGAATTGTGATGGACAAAGCCACAGAGCCAAAAACATCTGAAAATGTACTGATTAGGCCAAACAAGTAACAAATGATTTTATATTTGAGAATCTGCAGAAAGCAGGTCTGAACAATGAGTCTTGACACAAACAGGTATATATTAATGTATAAAATGATACAGAGATCAGAAGATGTGATGAGAGGTGTTGCAAAAACATTATGTGAAACTGGTATCTCAACAGAAAAAATGTTAGTAACCGCAAAAACAGTTTGTTCCAAAAAAAAACATGTTGATATTACCGGAAAATGTTGCAACCTTGTGAAATTGATGGAACGGAAGAGCTGGGTACAAACTGCACAGATGGCAAGATGCGACAGTTTAACCGCAGAAATTGAGAAATATTTGAAAAAAATAGGTCCCAAAATAGGTGCTGCCATAGACTTCTATAGAGAGAAAAGAGTATAAAAGAGGAGAGATTTTGGCTCAATTTCGGAGTCGTCCTCAACGCATCTCAGACGGCAAAGCGCTGTGCCATTGAACCCAGAATCTGTCCGATGTCTGTATTTCTTTGAAATCTTGGTAAGAATAAATACCTTCTATCTGAAACTTATCTCTGTCTTAATTTTCAAGTATTCATTTGCCTGTTACTTATTTTACAAACTAAACTGAACTCACACCAGACACTCATTTTGTGCACAAAATACTGATAGATTCAAATAGACTATATGTGGGAACATAAATGGCCCAGAATACACCTAGATCCAGAAAAGCAGAAAGCAGAGGTCATGGGGATCAGTTTTGAATTACGCCTTCTGATGCCTCCCCAGAACCAACCACCCTGGGATTGGAGGGAAAATATAAAGAATCTTCTGGATGAACTTAAGAGGTTCCCCTCCCCATTTGGAGAAGTCCAGAAGGAGTCTAAAAGAGGTCAATTAAAAACAGTGGTGAGCCCCGGTCGCTGAGCGTACTCGCTGACCTTCCTCCCCCCCATTTGAACGCAAGAGGGGATGTTTAATCTGTGCGTTCAATGTCCTATTTTTTCTTTCTCCCCGTGGCCATTATCTCTTTCGTGCCCCCCCCCTCTGTCATTCCTTCGTTTTCTCCCCCTTTCTCTCTCTCCTTCTGCCTCCTACGGACATTGCCCTATTGCGGGGTAATGGGCACTCATGTTCTGTCCGTTTCTTTTTCTCACCCCTGCATTAAATACTCTCCTATGTTTCTGCCTTCTTCTTTTGTCTCCTGCAGGTCTTAATCTCCTGCATTCTTTTATTTCCCTCTTACGGACATTGCCCACTTGAGGGGTATTGGGCACTATTATTCTGTCCATTCTTTTCTTACCTCTCACCTTTCTCCCCACTTTCTCCTAACTAATACACCTGTATCTTGGTCCTTCTTTCTGACTGTCCGTATACTTTATCTTGTATTCATCACCTATATACTGTTCCTTTTGAGTGTTTGCTGTATGAAAGAATATGTAAGCCATCTCGATTCTGAGTTTTGGGAGACCATACTTAGCAGATGGTGACTGTATTTTCTTTTTCAGCACGATTGTCAGTGAGCGGTCTTATGCGGGCTATTCTTTGCCTAACGCCTTGACATTTCGTGTCTTAAGTCTCAGTCCAACATTTGTTTTCCTCCTTCTTTTTCCCTGAACCCCTGTGTATTTTATGTCCTATCTTCCGCCACTTCTGACAGCCCATGGCCCCCCCTTCCTGCCCAAACACTTCTGTTTCTTTACTTTTTGTTGCCCTTGCCTGTCATCTAAAAATACTTCGGCTTCGCTGAAACCTGTGATTTGGGTTTTCCCCTTCTTTCAAACTGTATGATTGTTTGCTATCTTTTCTGCTTTTACGCCCATTCCCTGGTCTTTACCTTCTGTTCTCATCTTCTCGTCTGTGGGCGTGCGCCCTCCCGTTGGTTTTTTTATGTTCCACGTCTCTGATGTCCGTCTAATCTACTTTTTTCCCTATTCGGTGAGCCTACGGGTTCACCTCTGTTTTTCTTATTTCTTACAGCATCCTTACATTGCTTGTTTTCTCACTATAAAGCACATTTCCTGTTCCTTCTTTAAGACGTTGTCCTACTGACCTCTTTTTTCAAAACTGCTTTGTTCCTTTGCAAGCTTAAAAGACATTAGTATCACCTTTCAATTTTGATGCCCTGCAAAGCTATTCTTTTTGCAGCCCCATGTTACACAGTTTTTGTGCTTCCGGTACTTCGCTTAATACATTGCTAGTTGCAGTCATAATTGATATATAGTTATTTCCTGTTGAACTAACTCTTTGCTTGCCTCATCTGAATGTTAGGTACTTTTTCTCTGCAAGTATCAAAGTAGTAAAATTACTTATCTTTCGATGGCTCATGTTGCCGAGTTCAGTATGTGTGCACTTCTGTGCATGTAGCTATGTACGGAAGTATTTTCTTGCTTTCACTTTTAGGATTACGGCACAGCCTTTTAGGGTTTTAAAATCATAATATAACACTAATCTATAGCCTATTTCCTTTCTTCTTTTCTGCATTTCTCGACTCAGTAGGAAACACCTGCCTCCTCTTAAACTAGTACAGTTTGTATTGTATACTGAACGTATCTTATCCGGACAGCTTACATATGCTTACTTTGTTTTAAAATTTTATTCTCTCTCTTTGTCTAACATCGGACATTTTTACATATTGTTCATTCTTTTAGTATGGAACCTTGTCCTTATAAGCCTTTATAAGTCCCGTCTTTCTGTTTTTCTCTCCTTTTCCCTTTCACATTAAAAGTGCGTAGATGCTCCACTTCTCCTTTTTTGGGCGGTGCCCACTTCCTCCTTCTTCTCTCCCTCTTGACTCTGTTAATCTTTAGCTTGGGCATCTCTTGTAACATTTTGTTTAAAAATAATTTCGTATGTTGTAGAGAGTGTGTGTCATCACTTTTGACAGACTGCTACCATCTTCCGTGCTGTTAGTTATTTTTATCTTATCTGCTAAAACTCCCATTTGGAGTATTGCCTGCCACCTGGCTATTATTGTATTTGAAATGGACAATGCTATTCTCTAATTGCTATCGTACGCCACAGTTTGCATACTAAGAATTTTAGACCTGCATCTGTTTGACCTTGGAGCCTAACTTAAACATATTTAGTAATCAACCTTTTTCTACGGTCCTTTTCAAGCACTTGCGTAGTTTTTATTGGCCACTGCTGCATGAGCTTTGGGGACTGAGCTTCTGCCATGATTTCTGCTTGCCACGATTAATATGCACTCATTTCCTGTAAAACTGCTTGCCCGTAACTTTCCTGCACACAAGTGATTTAAGCTTACGATACTGTGCCTGCGTTCTATAAATAGATAGTGTACGGCAATGTTCTTAGTCCAATCATATATTTACTTCTCTGTAAGTTTAACCCTGTTTTATGATACATAGTCTCAGTATATGACAAACAACAGTGTTTGAATGCTTTCGGTTTCAATGTTAGCGATCGTAGCGCTACCTCTTTGCTTGTCTAGAGTGGGTTTTGTTTTTGCAGTATAATATTATGCGAGCTCCATTATAATGATTTATAGGTTGTTTTTACTAGGGGATTTTTTTTTGTTTCATTACTTGAAAATCCAATTCTGTTGTACAGTTTTTTTTCCTCCTCTGATATGGGGAACAGACGAAGGTTGTCGTTCATTGGTTTGCTCAGCTTGTCCATCACATTCATTTTTTTTTCCTCCTCTTTCTCTCCAAGTCCCACCTACTCTCCTACTTTGCTTCTGTCACTCTTGTGTTTAACTTTTATGCATGTTTATGCTGTGCAACAGTGTGAATGATTTTATTTTGTATTGTGTTGTCCTGGTTTTGCGGGCCTCTTCACTGTCGGCTGTCTTATTTTAATGCTTTTGAGTCCCTTTTTATGAATTATTTAATAAGCAAGTCTATTGTCTTGTTACTCTTTTATGGTACCTTCCCCCAAGAGCTTACATATGTTCAGTGTTAAGTTTTTTTCCAATTTTCTTTTAACAAGATTTATCTTATTTTCACTATCTTTGCAGTTTGCTTCAGGGGTTCTTCCCTTCTATTCTACTCTTTATTTCTCCCTTTCTTAAATACTAGTGTCATGTTATAATTTTTGGCTTTTTGATACCGATGTCTGGGACTTACATCCATTTGAGGCCATAAACCCTTCAATGGATGACGGTATCATAAATAATAGATTTAAAGCAGACTTCCATTCCATTTTCGGAGTGGCCTGCGGCTTCGGCATTATTGCCCACATATGAGTTACTTGTATAGATGACCGCGGGGTTAATAAAGAGACGTCTAACGACTTTCGTTGCGATTGTGTACAGGTTGACTCGGGCATTCAATATTCTTGGAGGGTTAGTTTTATACGAGAAGTTTCCCTAACTTTTCAACGTTCTAGACTGGTTATTAGTATACGAGATGTTCCCTAACCACAAAAATTTAAGTGGGTTGTTGTACACGAGAAGTTCTCAAACTACAGGTCCTTTGGGGTGATTAGACGGACACGAGAAGTTCAATCGTACACGAGAAGTTCAATAGTCAGCGGAAACCCATTGGACCGCTGCTCTTCGATTCATGACACCTTATTCGCTGGTATCTTGAGTCCTTTTCGGGAGTGTTTGCAATGTCCCTTTTTGGGGGCTCTACCATGTATACGGGATAGTTCTTGGCAGGCTGGGAAACGGGGTTTCTTTTTGCCTTTAGAAGCACACTCTGGAGAGTAGTTTTTGTTAATTAGGGGTAGAGTAGTATGCACACTGACACTATATTCTTAAATACTCTGTCCACCTTTTGTGACTTTCATGCGTCTGTTCATTTAACTTGCGGCTAAAGCATTGAGCTTTCCGCCAATTAGTAATTTCTGTTCTAGGTTCCGTCACCGGGACGCTCTTGAAGACGCGTGAGTATAAAGGTGTTTTCTATACGCATGATGCATGTTTTTGTTTAAATAATTTTCCTTTGCATGGTTTTGTTTAGTTGCCCCTGTTATAGACCTCAGAATTCTGACTTGAACCGTCTTACTTAAAGATATTGCATTATATAGAATACACTCTTCTATGAGTTCCTATGTGGATTGTCTTCCCCCTATTTCAGATCCCACTATGTCCTCCTCCTCATCCCCTAGTCCCCTGGACAGAGTCCTTAATTTCTTTCCCGCTGATAGAAAAGAACTTACCCGCTTATGTCAAACCTGGCATACCGGTTGGTCCGCAAAGGATCAAGGACTGGAATGGCCATCAAAGGGCTCATTTGATCAGGGCAAACTCCAAGCTTTGGTCTGCTACAATGAGTCCCACAAAACCGGAAAATCTAGGGATAAACATTTAGCTGCCATTAATAAATTCATACTTATTGCACAAAACCAAAATGATAGGAGTTTAGGTAGGTCCGATTGCGACCAAGCTCCCTACCAGGAGGCAGTAATACCTACTGCCCCACCACCTTATGATGCTGTTACCGCTGCAGGTACAACAAAGCTTCTACCATGTGCAGTGGGATATACCCCGATACCCCCAGGATATTGTGATAAACCGGTCACAAGTCCTCTGCTGCAGAATTCTCAAGGATCCCAGACAGTAACACCCCCGCTACCCGCGGTATCTCCCGCTCCTATGGTATTTGACCCACCCACTACCGTGCACATTGCCGGTGTTGTTGATCTATCTCTTCCCTCATCACAACAAAACTCAATCCCAATATCTCAGGGGTCAGCACAAACTCAAACGCCCTTAACCCCTTCAACTATCCCAGTGGCCCCGACTACCGCCCAGTCGCCCACAGTCACTACTGCTTCAACGATGCAAGCAACAACCCAGACCCGGACCCTTACTCCACAGACACGTCATGTATATCGTACTATTGACGGTCATGAGATCGAAATACCCCCTCCCATTATTGAACATTATCCTTGTGTCCAGAGCCATACGGTTCCGGCCATTACCCCCCCCCTAAGTAATATAGGAATAGATACCGCGGTCCAGACGACCACCTACCCAGGATTGGGAATAAACACCGCGGTCCAGACTACTGCCTACCCCGAACTGGGTAAGGGTCAGGCCTCACACATGACCACCCAAACGACTACCTACCCATATATGGGACACACAACTCAGACATCCCCTCCCCCACCATGTTTGGACTCTTCTGCCCAAACTGGTCCCCTGCCCCCGCCATCATTACCATGCCCTACTCTGTCACAATTACGACAGATGGGTTTCATTCCATGTAGTCCTGCTACACAAACACGGGCTATTTGTCAGGAACTCTATGATCGGGGTTTCATTAAACCACCCCCTGCCCCAGTGAACCCTTCAATGCCCATTCTCGAACCCCAGTGTTCTACCCCTCCTAGATGGGACACGCTAGGCGCACGGCCAAAGCGTCCCTTGGTACTCCCAGCCAAAGCTGATAATGAGGGACAACCGAAGGTTAGACTCTCCCCATTAGACGAAGCATGGGAAGTTTTAAAACAACAACTCCCCACAAAATCGGACATAGAGGATATTCGAAACGAGCCTCCTCCGATGTTCCATTTCTCCTCTTTTTCAGATAGTGAAGTAATCCCTTCCCTTGCAGACGATTCACCTCGTCTCATGTTGCCTCATACCCCAGTCCCTTCGGCAGAACAATACGGTCACACATTGGCTAGTATGGGAGATGGCCTTGCGTTTGTCTCAGAAGGACTCCGTTCCTTACGTAAGTCCCTGACAACACAACCACGCCCTGATATCCCGGACACTGTAGCATCTGTGGCACCAAAATCTGAATTACCCCAACCACAGGACGTTATTTCTCATCATACCAGACAGCGCCACCCTCGAAGTTATCTTACTAATGAGGGATCTAGCCGCTGCCTTGCAGTCATCGATAGTTCCCATCACTCTACAGGTCTGAATATCAGTACAGAACCCGGTCCGCCTAGCACGCCTGCCCAATATGTTGCTCTACATGAGAACTCATGGCATTATGTCCAGCCATGGATTGATAATCTTGCAGGATGGTCTGAGGCGCTCCAGCCCCAGTCCGCCCTCTTCCCACGTGAAGGATCCTTGCGGGCTGATAAGCTCTCACTAGTGAGAGATCTTATTTATGACCACCCTGACCCCCATTGGGATCAGAAAACGACCCTCTACCTAATCCAAGGTCTCCAGGTTTGGAAAAAGTACGAGAATCAATTTCCCCCAACCGCTGCGATCGATCTTCTTACATCTTCATTGACTAAACCCTTTGAGAAAGTAAAACTCTTTCCCCTGCTGAATAAGATGTCAGGTGGTGTTCCTCATACGGAGTACACTCCACTTTCAGCAGTTGAATTAAATAGCCTCATACTGCAACTCCCGGATATTGCATTAGGAGGCAACCGATGGTTGAAGAGATTACAGGACATTACACTAGGGACCACCCTGTCAGTTGGAGACATGAAAGCGCTTTTGGGTAGAACCCCACACGCCAGTGTCACTGACATATTCACTCAATCGGGCTATGCCAAATTTGTAACAGATACCGAGTATGATGGCAATCCTTTAACAGAGATTCAGACCAAAGTATTCCAGGAAATCCGGACCATATATCCGGCACAAAAAGATTTTTCAGTTATCACTTCTCAGAGATGGGAAATGGATTCAGAGCCCATTGAGGCTTACTTACTCAGACTCCAAGATCTCTATAAAGAAGAGACGGAGGAAAAATTTGACTCCGATAATGCTCTTCCGGTGTTCTATCATTTACTTAAGGGAACCCTACCTTCACAGATTAAAACCAAACTAGAGGACACAGTGGGTCTCCAACTTGAAAAATGGCCAAAGATTCGTGAGCACATCCTTCATCATTGCAGAAAGCTTATTAAAAGCAAGCAAGATGAAGCCCAACATCGTAAGATAGTACACACTAACTTAGAAATGCTGCAGACTGAAGATCTCAAAGAGAAAAGAGCCTGTAAGAGCTCCGACACAGATCCCAATACCCCCGAGACCTCTCCCCCTGTTATTGTTATGTATGCTGACCAACGCTATGACAATAACTCCCGAAATCAGGGCCCACGGCCCTACCGCCCCGACCGTAGAGCAGATTATCCTGAAGACCGAGGCCGTCGCTCCCAACCTCAGAGAGGGCCTCCACGGGGGCCCCCTGATGATAATACACAACCCAGAGACTATCGTTCCCGACCAAGCCCAGATCGTTATATAGATGTTCAGTGTTATCGTTGCCAGCAATACGGCCATTATGCACGGGAATGTTCCCTACCACCACAAAATACACTAATGAATCAAATCCGCCGTCAAAACCGTCAAACCCGTCCTCCAGAGCGCCAATCTTTCCCTTTGTGGAACCCTGATCAACGCCGCCCACAGTGACTAGGCGTTGTTCGCACTAAAGCAGGCTTGGATGATCCTATGATCACCCTGCTCATTTGTGATGTTCCTGTCCTCTTTTTAATTGACACAGGCGCCTCTCGCTCTGTGCTTGCCCATGTTCCACACAAATTGCAGAAACTTCTTAAAGTTTCCCCTAACAATATTACCACCACAGGATTTGATGGTGTTCCGACGGACACACCTTTGCTTGAGCCCCTGCCAATTACATATGCGGATCAACAACTATCTGCTCCTTTTTTGTATGCCCCATTATGCCCCGTCAATTTACTTGGGAGAGATCTATTGACATTGTTTCATTTTGAAATTTATTTTGATCCTTCCCCTAATGAAACCACTTCACTCATTATGGCTGTCACCTCAATGGTTGAGAAACAAATAGAGGTCGCTCTGAATGACCTACCAAGTTTTCTTTGGGCCACACCTGAGAAACCCTATGGTGAGGTTAAAGGCCCTCCCCATCGTATTCAGCTACTACCGGGTTGTAAAGGCCCTAAAATTGCCCAGTACCCGTTAAAACCAGAAGTTATTGCTGGAGCTCAAGAACAAATTGATTCCTTATTACAGCAAGGCATCATTGAAAAGTGTAATTCACCATACAATACCCCTTTATTCCCTGTTCCAAAGAAAGAGCCTGGCGCCTTCCGTATAGTACAGGACTTACGCGCTTTAAATGACCTCACTTACGCGGTATTCCCGAATGTGGAAAATCCGACTACACTCCTCAATAGTATCACTTTGCAAACATATCACTCCACTATTGATTTGTCTAACGCCTTCTTTTCCATCACCCTTGACCCTGTAAGCCGCCCGCTAACGGCTTTCCAATTCAATAACACAACATATCAGTGGACTCGTCTTCCCCAGGGATTCACAGACAGTCCTACAGTCTTTTCCCAAACTTTAGCAGCGCACATACAGGAATTCAAACAGTACAGATATGATCTCCCACCACAAACCTCCATTGTTCAGTATGTGGATGACATGCTTATCACATGCCCTGACTTTGACACATGTGTTCAAGTCACCTGTGACTTTCTAGACTTTCTTGCTACCAAAGGCTACAAAGTTAACAGAAAGAAATTAAAAGTAGCTCAGACACATGTTACCTTCCTTGGCCACCACATAGGCCCCCGTCAGAAGGGCCTAGGTCCCGATACTCTCCAACATGTATCCTCCTTGCGAATGCCCACTACTGTTTCTGATCTCAGAGGTGTCCTTGGCATGTTGAATTTCTGTCGCCTTTGGATACCCAATTATTCAGCTCGAACACAGCCATTTTATATGAAACTACAGGGTAAACAGAAAGTTAAACGAGAACCCATTAACTTCACAGCTCAGGAAACATCAGATCTTATGGCTCTTGTAAAAGATGTTATGCTTTCCTCCCCATTGGCAACTATTGATGTTTCTCAGGATGTACACCTTTGGGTCGTGCATACTGAGACTACTTGGTCTTGCTTAATTACTCAAGAACATAATGATCTTGCTTGTGGTTACCTTTCAGGTACTTTTTCACCTGTTGAAAGAGCTTTTGCTACTTGTGAGAAAGGCCTTGTTGCCGCCAGCACAGCTGTCACGAAATTATACAGCTACATTCCTCACCTTCCGGTGATTCTTCACACGTCCCATGATGTAAAATATCTGTTGGACAAACAGATTAGTCACATGACTGTCTGCCGATTGCAAAAGTATCAAGTACTTTTGTTCAGTGTAGTGCACTCTATTCACCCATTAACTTTAACTGACCTTCAACGCCTAGATCCATTACTCACTGTAACAGAGACAGCACAAAATACAATCTTTCCCCATGAGTGCACTACCCAATTGTCTGTTCCCGAATCCCTCCATCTGCATTCAGAAATCTTGCAGACTGGCGAGGTTTGGTTTACAGACGGTTCTCAGCAAAACGGACTTGCCGGTTTTGCCGCCCTCCGTTACACACCTGAAGAAGATATACTGGATCCTGTACAATTCAGGTTACCAGATGCATTCACAGCCCAAACCGCAGAACTTGCAGCGGTTTTGTATGTCCTCCTGTTTAAAGCACTACACTCAGATTTGAGCATTGTCACCGACTCAGACTATGTTTTTGCTTCCTTGCACTCCCATGTTCGCAAATGGAACCAGAGGGGTCTGATTTCCTCTACTGGACAACCTCTCAGCCACTTACCTTTGTGGACTGCACTTTTTGATGCACTGGAGAAACGCCATCAAAAAGGCCTCCGCACCAGTATCTCCTGGATTAAAGCACATCAGGAGACGGTATTTTCTTTCGCCATTAATGGCAACCATGCTGCTGATGAACTAGCCCGTGAGGTCACTTCCTCTTCCAGTTCTCCTTCCGTATCCCCTACTGATGTGGCACTTCCTGTGTTTGCAACCGAAGCGCCTCCCTTTGAAACACCACCTTCTACTCCTTCTGATTCCACACCCTCCGAATCCTCCTCTTCAAACACCCCTCCAATTTTTCCTGTTCCTCATGTCATTACCTCCTTGCTATCTCCTGATTCAGAACCCCCTGTAACGTCCCCACCCTCTGAATCCTTAACCTCTGACTTCTCTACTACCCTCACTTCCTCTCTTTCACAAGCAGAACTCACTTTGTGGAAGCAAGCTGGATGTTTTCTTAATCCAAATGGTCTTTGGACCCATCCTAATGGTCAATTATGTGTTTCACAGCATGTTTTATCCCTTCTTTTGCATGCCCTCCATTATCCTTTACATTTAAATGCTAATACACTGTATGATCAATTGTCTTCCAAGCTATGGGCTCCCCAAATGATGCCCATGTGTCACACCGTAGTTCATAATTGCTACAAATGTTTTCTGTATACACCTAAACGAGGACCTGTCATCCCTTCCGGTCATTTGCCTGTTGTCCAGGGACCTGGCCAACATTGGTATATTGATTTCACAGATATGCAGACACCTGTGCGTGGTAAACGATATCTGCTTGTCTGTGTGGACAGTTTCTCTAGGTGGGTGGAAGCTTTCCCTTGCACTAGAGAAACCGCACAAACCATGGCACAGTCACTGTGTAATGAAATTATTCCTCGATTTGGTATTCCTGGCAAAATTACCACAGATAATGGTACACACTTTGTGAATGAACTCCTGCAGAACCTCCTTCCAGCACTCGGTATTACACATAGAACTGTCTGTGTTTACAAACCCACCAGTAATGGTTTGGTTGAAAGATACAATGGGTTGCTCAAAACAAAAATGCGTCAGCTTATGGCAAATGGGATAAAGAATTGGCTTGATGCCCTCCCTTTGGCACTGTTATCTCTCCGTGCCACTCCATCCTCTTCCCTTAAACTGACGCCGTTCCAATTATGTACAGGTCGCCAGATGAGACTCCTACCTGGCAATCCAGACACTCAAGTACCCGATCAATACTCAGTATATTGGGATATCTTGCAGACTATTGTAAGTTCTCTGTCCTCAATTCCACAGGCCATTTCGGACAGAAGAGGGGATTGTGATGCCAATAGATCCCCCCCTTATAAAGTGGGCGATCTAGTGCACCGGCGTTATTACACGCACAAGACCTGGCGAGATCCCATCTACGTTGGGCCCTTCAAGATAGAAGCTCTGTCAGCCACAGCTGCCAAGCTTGAGGACCACACATCCTGGGTCCATCTGAAAGATATCCGCGCCTATCCAAATACCCAATCAGGCCTCCTGGATGTTTCCATTGATGTTTCCAGCACAACAGTCACTGGAGAGACCAGTCCCACCACAAACTCCATCTCCACCACCACTGAGCCCAAGACCACCGACCCCACATCCAACACTCTTGAACCACCTTGACCAACTCGACCAAAGACTTAACCACTTAATCAACTTAGACCATCCATCTCCTGAATCCCATCTCCTTGATCTGGCTGACATAGTCATCCAAGCCTTCGCCGATTCTCCAGAGTCACCAGCAGAACAACCACCTGTATTGGAACCTGCTTTTGAGTTGCCATCCTCACCTCTTCCTCCAACTGTTCCAGCACTCCCACTTCCATACGTAGATCTTCACATCCGTCTCATCCGAATCCGTAACCTTGCAGAAGATCTCACCCAAATCCGCAACTTAGCAGGACAATTGAATCCGGAAGAACAAGAGTCTGTTGCGGTGTCCACAGTACAGAATCTGCACAGCAACATCTGTGAGCTGCTTGACATTCTACATTTGTACTTCCCGAATCAAGCCAGATAAATGCCACAGCAATTTCCGCCGATTTTCACTCCAGAAGAACTCATTCCCTTACAGACTATTTCTCTACATAAAGTTCCTATTCCAATACCACCTTTCCCAACCACTCCTGTGAAAGTGTTGATACCACCACCCTCCCCCGCTGGTAAGAGTCTCCGCAGGGAACCAACTGCTGAGAACCTTGCTGCCCTCGACAATATCAAGGAACCTGATCCACCAGACCCACTGGACATTGGACTTTACCCTGTTGATAAGTGTAACTCTGAGCAGGTATCTGAAACCAATTCCCATTGGTCGAACGACTTCGACGACACTTATTTGGAAGGCGACACTTATCCGGACGACACGGACGGAACCAGCACCCGTCCGAGCGTCGTCTCAGCAGCAGTGACGGTGTTACATCAATACACCCTCTTCTTCTGCTTTCCATCTGCTCGATTGTTTGCTGTTGGACTCGTGTGCATCATCCTACTTTGTATAGGTTTGGTTTTGTTTTTCACTACCCTGTTTACCTATACTGCTGACAGTAACCTCCTGGATCTTTGGATCACACTTACTGCCTTTCCCACTGGCAACGTTACCTTGCCAGCCGGAAACGCCACGGTACTTGCAACTACCTCGGTACTTGTAACTACCCCAGCAGTACTTGCAACTACCTCGGTACTTGTAACTACCCCAGCAGTACTTGCAACTACTTCTGTACTTGCAACTACTCCAGCAGTACTTGTAACTACTTCGGTACTTACATCTACTCCTGCTCCATCACCTACTACAGCAGCCTACACAGAGCCCCAACAATACACCGCATTTACCCGCCTGTTTGGATACAGATCCCCCCAGACGACCTCAAAGATAGGTCCCATTGCCACCAGTCATCCTACCCCCTGGGCAGACACATCTGCCACGACAGACTTTTCAACTGGCAATCCTCCAGAGCCTATTGAAACCTCTGCGACTACTCCTGTCCTCACTGATTCTCCTGTTTTGCATTCTACAACTGTTCCCAATAATATCAGTAGCTCGGTCCATATTGTCCCCAATCTTACAACTACTTTTGAGGATAATATTACCTTGCTTGAATTACGACCCACCCCTCCTCCTTATTCTCTGGTTCCTCCTAGTGACGCTCCTCCTCCCACGAATACTACTTTAGCCACTCCAAACATCACCGTCCCAGCCACTCGACCTCCCAGATAGCTCATCATCCTTAAGTAACCATCAATATATGTCCCAGAATTTACCAGATAACCCGCCCTCTCCACCTGATTCTCCCCCACCATCGCCTTTTAGTATAGGTGTACACTTAATCCCTGAACCCCCAGAGTACCTTTTTGATTTAAGAGAGTTAATACATCCTCATTGGGACCCAGCTCCAGAAGACGATCCCAATTGGGACCCCTTCACCCGCTATCTGACATTGTGTGAACCTTTGTTTGAGAATTGGACACTAGGTCCTAACCGAACGGTTACAGACACTGTGATACTGTTTGGAGGAACTTTAGGTTTACAAATAGAACAAACCGACGACCTCCTAATAAGACCAGGAACTGGTGACGTTGTAGATTTTTGGATTATCACATACGCCGTACTGGGCACTGATTGGATACCCTTTGTGTTCATTAGAGAGGTTGGATTGGGACCTTTGGAAGTATACAGTCTTTTTGTTATCCCCGACACTCCTGAAAGAGGAGCTGTTAGAATTTACCCACCTTACCCAGTCGTTAGAATTTACCAACCCAACCCAAATTCTTCCTAATGATATATCAATCTTTGGTATACCTAGGAATATTAATTATAGCAATTACAGTTCTGGTTAGGACCCTAGGATTTATTGTGTTACTCATTTTCATTAACCGCCAATTACCTTTGGTACAATCCAGATCTTACATTTAACCATGAAAACTAACAACATGAAGTCCTTAGTCTTCCTCCTGTTGTGTGTGCACACCATACCCATGATACAAGGAACACAATATCTAGCAAGTTTTCTGCAACAATTCACGACCACTTACGAAATAACATTACCCACCACCAAGTACACAACCACAATAACCCTTGATGTATGTTCTTATACTATGTGTGGGGAACATCCGGTACAGCAGTACTTGTCAGCTTTTGAGGTATACCTGTGTCCCTTCTCCAATTGCGGAAGTTGGGCACAAGTATGGTGGTATACAGGTTCGTGGGTCCCCTACTCAGGTAGTGAGATTCCAGATCTCAAAAAGAGCATTTCCATCATGAAAGTGCGATGGACTGGCCTTTGTCCAATGACCAGATGTAATCAAGTGGCTATCACTTTCAAAGGAGTAACGGCTGTTACATACAGAACTTATTCCATAGGAATTGATGCCACAGGTAGAGATCCAGTTGGAACGTTCAGGATTATTCCACCCCCAGCCCAACCTACAGCGACCAATAATCCTTTGATGCCAACAAAGATCCCAGAAGCAAAAATTCCTTACCAGATCGTGCCAATTAATAATTCCAAAGATTTAATAGCCTTAGAAACAGGATTTGGAGAAACAAACCTATGGCTCGAATGGGCACATTATACTACAAAGAGCTTGAATGTCTCTAATTGTTATTTTTGTGCCCATGCAAGAGCAGAACCAACTGTAGTTCCTTTCCCTTTAGATCTCTACAATGATCCAGATGGTTTTTGGTGTATGTTAGAATTATTGCAGGTAAAAGACAAAGTCAATCAGTCTTGTCAGCATCTTGACAAGCACCATCCCTACTTACCCCCTCGGCTGAGGGTCCCACCTGCATTCAGGATTCCAGATCCTGCTACCAGATATCATACATGTATAGAACGATATGAGGGGAAAAATACACGGTTTTTAGGAAACTTGACTAATTGCAACACAACCTTAGGAAAAGAGAGTCTGCGAAATCTTAATCTCACAAACTTTTCACAAGCTAGAGCAGACATATGGTGGTACTGTGGAGCCCATACTATCCACCATACACTTCACATACGTTGGAAAGGCAGATGTGCCTTAGTAAAATTGGTAATTCCAATCATTATAGCATCCTTGCTCCCTCCTCATAGCAGCTCTTCCTCACGAGTGAAGAGAAATGCAATGCCTGGATCTTTTGATGATCGGGTCTATATAGATGCTATTGGAGTTCCAAGAGGGGTTCCTGATGAGTTCAAAGCCAGAAACCAAATAGCTGCAGGATTCGAATCTGCCTTCTTTTGGTGGGCGACGATAAATAAAAATGTAGACTGGATAAACTATATATATTACAACCAGCAGAGATTTGTCAATTATACCAGGGATGCAGTTCAAGGAATTGCAGCGCAATTAGACGCCACTAGCCGGATGACGTTGGAAAACAGATTAGTACTTGACCAACTTCTGGCAGCAGAGGGCGGAGTGTGCCATAAAATAGGTACACAGTGTTGCACCTTTATCCCCAACAATACAGCTCCAGATGGATCAATCACCAGAGCTTTGGAAGGCTTGACCTCACTGTCACAAGAGTTGGCAGAGAACTCTGGTGTTGATACATCCTGGACTGGTTGGATGGATAAAGCTTTTGGTAAATGGAAGACATTTATCATTTCAGCAGCCACAACGATAATCATAGTGGTAGCAATTTTTGTATTAGTAGGATGTTGCATAATCCCTTGTGCTAGAGGCTTAGTAGAACGCTTAATTGAAACCGCAATCACGAAAAAGACAACAGCAGGACAATATGTCCTGTACGAAAATCTCCTTCCCAACACCACAGGAGATGACACATTGGACTATCTCCCTCTGAGAAGGACCAATCGCTATGCAACTGCTAGAGACACTAGAGAAATGTCTGCATCTGTATAATCAGGTAATAGCACACACAGGGATACAATATAACCATATAAAGCTTTATAAGATAAGATATAATCAGTATATAACCAAAGAAATTAATGATTAAATAGGTAAGAATGAGATAGAATTTGCATGTTAAAGGGTAGAAGTATAGTAGTTTTTGTATAACCATAGATATTGATAAGTAGAAATGATTGAAATAATTGAAGTGGTGCCAGAATGGTAATCAGAAACCAAATAACTCAGACTGTACCAGTTTGCACAGAGACTCAGAAAATTTTATGGCCTTGTAGGATACCTTCTGGAATGGATGGTACCATGGTATATTTACCCTGGTGTCACCCTATGGGATAGGGTGAAGAGGGGAATGTTAATATATGGCCTGGTTTTAGATCTGCCACTGGAATTGTGATGGACAAAGCCACAGAGCCAAAAACATCTGAAAATGTACTGATTAGGCCAAACAAGTAACAAATGATTTTATATTTGAGAATCTGCAGAAAGCAGGTCTGAACAATGAGTCTTGACACAAACAGGTATATATTAATGTATAAAATGATACAGAGATCAGAAGATGTGATGAGAGGTGTTGCAAAAACATTATGTGAAACTGGTATCTCAACAGAAAAAAATGTTAGTAACCGCAAAAACAGTTTGTTCCAAAAAAAACATGTTGATATTACCGGAAAATGTTGCAACCTTGTGAAATTGATGGAACGGAAGAGCTGGGTACAAACTGCACAGATGGCAAGATGCGACAGTTTAACCGCAGAAATTGAGAAATATTTGAAAAAAATAGGTCCCAAAATAGGTGCTGCCATAGACTTCTATAGAGAGAAAAGAGTATAAAAGAGGAGAGATTTTGGCTCAATTTCGGAGTCGTCCTCAACGCATCTCAGACGGCAAAGCGCTGTGCCATTGAACCCAGAATCTGTCCGATGTCTGTATTTCTTTGAAATCTTGGTAAGAATAAATACCTTCTATCTGAAACTTATCTCTGTCTTAATTTTCAAGTATTCATTTGCCTGTTACTTATTTTACAAACTAAACTGAACTCACACCAGACACTCATTTTGTGCACAAAATACTGATAGATTCAAATAGACTATATGTGGGAACATAAATGGCCCAGAATACACCTAGATCCAGAAAGGCAGAAAGCAGAGGTCATGGGGATCAGTTTTGAATTACGCCTTCTGATGCCTCCCCAGAACCAACCACCCTGGGATTGGAGGGAAAATATAAAGAATCTTCTGGATGAACTTAAGAGGTTCCCCTCCCCATTTGGAGAAGTCCAGAAGGAGTCTAAAAGAGGTCAATTAAAAACACCATGTTGCCTCGAGTCCGGTAACCCATTGTCTTCTAGAAAGTTATCTATCCTTTCTTTCAGCAGCGACTCAATTATTTTTCCTACCACCGACGTGAGACTTACCGGTCTTCTTCCCTGTCTCCACTTTTGTGAAGAGGGACCACATCCGCTCGTCTCCAATCTCGTGGAACATAGTAACATAGTAGATGACGGCAGAAAAAGACCTGCACGGTCCATCCAGTCTGCCCAACAAGATAACTCATATTTGCTGCTTTTTGTGTATACCCTACTTTGATTTGTACCTGTGCTCTTCAGGGTACAGACCGTATAAGTCTGCCCAGCACTATCCCTGCCTCCCAACCACCTACCCCTCCTCCCAACCACCGGCTCTGGCACAGACCGTATAAGTCTGCCCAGCACTATCCTCATCTCCCAACCATCAGCCCTGGCTCCCAACCACCGGCTCTGGTACAGACCGTACAAGTCTGTCCAGCACTATCCCCGCCTCCCAACCACCAGTCCCGCTGCCCACCACCGGCTCTGGCACAGACCGTACAAGTCTGTCCAGCACTATCCCTGCCTCCCAACCACCAGCGCCGCCTCCCCGATCCTGACTAAGCTCCTGAGGATCCATTCCTTCGGCACAGGATTCCTTTATGCTTATCCCACGCATGTTTGAATTCCGTTACCGTTTTCATTTCCACCACCTCCCGCAGGAGGGCATTCCAAGCATCCACTACTCTCTCCGTGAAAAAATACTTCCTGACATTTTTCTTGAGTCTGCCCCCCTTCAATCTCATTTCATGTCCTCTCGTTCTACCACCTTCCCATCTCCGGAAAAGGTTCGTTTGCGGATTAATACTTTTCAAATATTTGAACGTCTGTATCATATCACCCCTGTTTCTCCTTTCCTCCAGAGTATACATGTTTAGTTCAGCAAGTCTCTCCTCATACGTCTAGTAACGCAAATCCCATACCATTCTCGTAGCTTTTCTTTGCACCGCTTCAATTCTTTTTACATCCTTAACAAGATACGGCCTCCAAAACTGAACACAATACTCCAGGTGGGGCCTCACCAACGACTTATACAGGGGCATCAACACCCCCTTTCTTCTGCTGGTCACACCTCTCTCTATACAGCCTAACAACCTTCTAGCTACGGCCACCGCCTTGTCACACTGTTTCGTCGCCTTCAAATCCTCAGATACTATCACCCCAAGATCCCTTTCTCCGCCCGTACCTATCAGACTCTCCCCACCTAACACATACGTCTCCCGTGGATTTCTATTCCCTAAGTGCATCACTTTGCATTTCTTCGCATTGAATTTTAATTGCCAAACCTTAGACCATTCTTCTAGCTTCCTCAGATCTTTTTTCATGTTTTCCACTCCCTCTGTGGTGTCTACTCTGTTACAGATCTTAGTATCATCCGCAAATAGGCAAACTTTACCTTCTAACCCTTCGGCAATGTCACTCACAAATATATTGAACAGAATCGGCCCCAGCACCGATCCCTGAGGCACTCCACTACTCACCTTTCCTTCCTCCGAGCGAAACTCATTCACCACCACCCTCTGGCGTCTGTCCGTCAACCAGTTCCTAATCCAGTTCACCACTTCAGGTCCTATCTTCAGCCCCTCCAGTTTATTTAAGAGCCTCCTGTGGGGAACCGTGTCAAAAGCTTTGCTGAAATCTAAGTAGATTACGTCCATAGCTCGTCCCTGATTTAATTCTCCTGTCACCCAATCAAAGAACTCAATGAGATTTGTTTGGCACGATTTCCCTTTGGTAAAACCATGTTGTGTCGGATCTTGCAACTTATTGGCTTCCAGAAAATTCACTATCCTTTCCTTCAGCATCGTTTCCATTACTTTTCCAATAACTGAAGTGAGGCTTACCGGCCTGTAGTTTCCAGCTTCTTCCCTATCACCACTTTTGTGAAGAGGGACCACCTCCGCCGTTCTCCAATCCCTCGGAACCTTTCCCGTCTGCAAGGATATATTAAACCTTTAAGAGGACCCGCCTCTCCCGTCTCTAAAGATCTATTAAATAAATCTTTAAGAGGTCCCGCCAGGACCTCCCTGAGCTCCCTCAGTATCCTGGGATGTATCCCATCCGGTCCCATAGCTTTGTCCACCTTCAGATTCTGCAGTTGTTTATAAACTCTTTCTTCCTTAAACAGCGCAGTATCCACTCCATTCCCAAATATTCCTTCAGCAGCCAACCGCGGTCCTTCACCAGGATTTTCCTCCGTGAACACTGAAGAGAAGTAAGAACCATACCTTTGAGGAACTGAAATGTTGTGTATTATGGATGCTCTTATCAACATGGAGAGGGAGGTAACCTCAATAGATATGTATTACAGAAAGAACACAACACCACTTTCTTCTGTTCATTACAGTATACCCTTAAGTTCGTTCACCCTTATGATTTTGTGTTCATTTGTTTTTGTAAATATTTCACCTTTTTAAGACTCTAATTACCTCTTTTTTTAACCTTATAACTGGATGAATATGCACTCAAAATAGTATTCCCCTGTTTGTTTTTAATGAGGCCTCTCTCTTTTGAAAACAGAGTTTTTAAAGTATTTATAGGGTGTTTAAAGATTTTTTTTTGTAGTGATGATATCATTAATTAGTTTTTGTGGGAAAACACTATTTTTTAATTTTATTTATTTTTCATTTTACTTAATTACATTCACATTTATCACATAAATGTAAGGAAATATAGAAATTAATATAAAAAGGAAAACATTTTCTCTCAACAATATATATTTACATAATTGTCCACAATTGGAAGATCCAAGATCAGGAAAACAATCTTAAAGAAAATAAGAAAAACTCAAAATGGTTAATCTTACACTTCACATTTTCTGAGGGAGGAAGGTTAATTGGTTATTGCAGTCGGTACAGTGGTAACTGAAGGAAGTTGCTGCAGAGGGTTCTTCATCTGTTTCCACAAACTCTTATAATTTCTTAGGTTCAAACAAATAAGTAATAAGGAAATAAAACACTTACAAGGAGATCGCGCTAGGAAGGTCCCACCTAGGTCAATGATTCCTGGCTTAAAAGCCAAGACCTCACACCTTCCAGTCTGCGATTCCCTTGATGTGTCAGGAAATATATGCATCTTTGAACCCAAAAAACTATCAACCATGTATCGGGAATACAATTTCAAAACATTGTTCCTATCTAAATCAAAGACGAAAGTCACTAGTAATAACTCTATCTATAAGTTCTGAATTTTCCAAAATGTCAGTTAAACTTACATCTCTTTTCTCTGATAAAGAAGATTTTAAAGGAAATATAATTTTAGTCACCAAAAGGTGGCTATCAGAAGGTATTAGCAAAGTATCGGAGAAATATTTCTTCAAGAATTCAGTAGCTGATATATAGGATATTATAGGTAAATTTATCATTCTCAAGTTATTTTCCCTTAATTGGTTCTCCAGAAATTCCAATTTTTACAAGAAAGATAACTATTCTTCATTACCAAATTATCTGATATTCATAGAGAAGCCATTTCCATAATCAAAGTCTCTATTTTTATATCTTGGAGTTCCACTTTGTTAGATAAGTATTAATATAAATTCTTTAACCCGTGGTGAAAATTTTTCAACATCTGAAGAAGAGAGTTATTCACATTCTGCTGCAGTTCCTATGGTATGTCCATTATGACATTATTGGCTTCACCAAGTCCAATTTCTCCACAGAAACCGCTTCAGATATATTCAGGGGGGAAGAGCTCACTCTCCAATCCCCCAGTTGGTTTATTATCCGAGTTGATGCTGCGCCCAGGACCTCCTCGGGTCACATGAAAATCCTAACCCACTTCGGGCGTTTCCATTATTGACCTCCATAGTGAAGCATTAGTATTTCCGGGTCTTGGAGGGGTCGTGCCAACAGGGGGACTCAAAGTCACTCCCTCCACTGAGATTCGGCAATAAAGCCTTGCTGTTCCCCGAAGCAAGAACCGATATCCCCGACGTTATGACCCCGAATCTCTCCAAAATAGACTGAGAAGTGGTGTAAAACGGGAACTCAACTAGCGTACGTCCTCCCTCAACGCCATCTTGGATCCTCCAGGTTGGGACACTGTAGGATAAATCACAGATAATAAATTACCTGTGTCCAGGTTCCCCTAAGCAGAACTATCTGCAAGCAAATAATCCTGAATTAGGTCTAGGGGTGGGAACCTTGGAACCTAGCCAAATACTTCCGTTAGAAAGAACTGTAGCTGAGAACGCAGGCTGATATATATATATATATATATATTAGATTTATTATGGTATCAGGTAAGAAAATAGAGCTAAGGTATACAAAATAGAACTCTGCAAGCTTTGGCTGAATACAAAATCACTGGCTGATAAAAAAATTACTCATACGTCACACTAATTCTTATTGGTTACCAGATAAAATTACACCACTGATCAGTCACACTATGTTACGAGGTAGTACAGTTATTAGCAGCTTCTCCTGATCACAAGTACGACAGCACCAGCCTTCTGCTCAGGTAAATACCACTAACTAGCCCCCGACTAGTAGGAAATGAATCACCGTGTTTCTCACCAGGCTTAGACCTCAGGGTCGTCTCTCTCGGGAGCTGGCACGGGACACCTCACAGACTCAAGCTGGATTCACAGCGAGTCTCAGTCGCAGCTGGAAGGGAACTCTGCAGCAGATAAGGAGGTCACAGGTCAAGCAGGGCAGGTACAGCTGAACCACGATACTTTCCTCCAGATACACAGTTCATCAGTTGGTGGACCTTATTAGGTCTCACTGGTCTTCTTTACACCTCCATCTTCTTCCAAGGCTTCTTACTAACTCTTCCCTCGTTGTTCCCGCTCTCCTCAGTCCCTGATGCCCAGGTGACCAGCCGGGACCAATCTGGATCTTCCTTGGTTCACTGCGTGGCAAGAACAGTTCGTTGTTCTTGACCTTCAAGTTGTTACATTTTGGTATGCATTTTCTGTTTCTCACCCGCCTTGCTGGAGCCAGCCTCTCAGGGAGATAAGGGGGGCCTGGTTTGCCCACAGCATGTCCTTGGTGTTGAGCTTCTGCTGTAATTTTCCACAAGCTACAAAGCTGTGTCTTGCTGACACAGAGAGGTGTGGGTCAGAGTTTACAGCCTCCATTTTGCTGTCATAGGATTATACAGGCCAAGGCCGGCAAGGTGAGACACACAGGGAAATACTCCTACAACACTCTTTGTATGGTTTCTCCTCAGAGGCCTGTCTGATATGGTAACCCTACAGCATAGCCCTCCGAGTCATTGAAACACAGAAGCCCCTCCACCACTTACAAGGTGGTGTCCCTTCGGAGGGGAAAACACCGTTTTTTATGGGAGTTATACTTGTCTGACTCAGTATTTGATTTGGCACATTGCTGTGTGTTGGAAAAGCTGATTTTAGGGTATGAATACTGTTTTCTTTTTTTAACTTAATTGTTTCTTAGTTTTTGTTTTTTCTTTGTTTTTGGAGTTTCTAGGCTTAAACCCAACATTTTTGTGAAACATTTTGCAGTTTCATGATGCCAAATGCATGTAGATGTGGGTATAGTTTAAGTTTGATCATAATTATGTTTCTTTTACTGGAGCAGTCGTATTTGCTTTGGGTTTTTTTTTGTTTTTACTTTATCAGTTTTAAAAGGTGATTCCGATGCTGCAAGATTATAAGCTGCCCTGAAGGGTGCCCAAAGGGCAAGATAGTAAAACTATAATATACTTGAAACTATGGTAGATTTCTGATAAGTTGCTCTGTTTCGGATGCATGGCTTTTGTACATAGGTTTTTAGCCTTATCATTTAAATGAACTTTCTGTTCCCAAAGACTGCTTCATAACAGTCCACCATGACTTCTACCTCCTAGTATCATCCATTATCCTTTCCTTAATGTTTTAAGTCTCATACATTAATCCAAATGTTTCTCAAGCCTCATACTAACAATATTTGCTTTTGTCTCACCTAGAATGTAAATCGCACTGAACCCTGGAAAGGTGATATTAGTGGTATGCATGAATTGATTTGAATTGAATTAATGTATGTCCTTTTGAGCTATTTGTAGCAGATTGCCTGCCTTGAGATCTGTACTGTTTGATCTTTGAAAAGATCATTGCCTGGCAGGAGAGAATGAGACCTGTACCAGATTGTCCTTTTATTTAATAGACTAGCCGTTGAGCCCATTAAAACGGGCTAGTATTGGGTTTTTCCAAGGCCCCCTCCCCTCGCCGCTGCAGGGGGTGCCCCCTCCCCTCGCTGCTGCAGGGGCGCCCCCCCCCCCGAGGTCGCTGCTACCGGTCCTCCCCCCCCGGAGTGGCCGCCGCTGCCGCCACCCCTCCACCCGGCCTGGGCCCTCTCTTCGCTATTGAACTTACGTCGCCGAAACGCAGCACGCAGATCAGCAGAGCTCTTGTCGCCCTTCCTTCTCTGCCTGTGTCCCGCCCTTGTGGGACACAGGCAGGGAAGGAAGGCCGACAGGAGCTCAGCTGATCTGCCTGCTGCATGTCGGCGGTGTAAGTGTAACACCGAAGAGAGTGCTCGGGCCGGGTGGAGGGGGGGGGGGCGGCGACTCCGGGTGGGGGGAGCGGTAGTGACGTTGGCGGTTCCCTCCCTCCCCTTTGCGCAGTTTCCCTCTCTGTCCCGCTCCTGTCATCACGTATTGACGCAGGGGCGGGACAGAGAGGGAAGTCTACTGCGCATTTGCGGGTGAGTACAGTCGCTCGCCATTTATATATTTGATAATACTATAGATTTTTAGTTTAGTTTTTTCTTCAGTTCTGATTTTATGTCACTTGGTTATTATTGTTAATGTCGACCCCCTGAGACTGGTACCATCTATTCCTCAAAAGATTAACATGTTGGCCAGACATTTTTTGAGATGTGCACCAGAAGACCATAGAAATATTTATGTACTGTAATTGTCATAACATAATCTTTTGGTTCTTTTTTTTCTCCTGGTCCCAGGACCATCCCTCCCCTCCCTTTGTTTTTTTTTTTTGTTTTTTTTTAAGATGAGTCTGTGCCATGATTATTTCTGAGATGATTCTCTGTCATTGTTCTTTTGTCTTACAGGTTTACCAAGTAAGGGCTCTGTATACTACTTCTGGTTTGAGATGGTACAGTTCATAAGATGACTCATATTCATCTTTGTATTTTTTGTTCTTTACGTTTTTTCTATTGTCGGATTTGTTTTCATTTTGTGTTTTTGTTTTTCTTTTGCTTTGATATATATGTGGATATTTTTGTGAGTGCCTGACTTGCAACAAAATTTTAAATTGCCTCTGATGCAGGCACTGTGACGCTGAAACATGTTGGGCTGATTGAATGATTATATATGTCTGGACATATACCTTGAGCCACCTTATTGATTTAATAAGTTTTAATGAATTAGAAAAAGGCAAGCTGTTCTGGTCTCTTAAACTTGCAGAAGACCTGTTTTAAGGCACATTTCCAAGATATACTGAACTGTCCCTTCCCCTGTTCTTTTCCAGGAGATGGCTGGAGCTCCTACAGTCTGACCTCAGCTGCCAGCCGCAATATAACTACCTGCAAACTCGGCAGTCTTTGGACCCAATCAGAGCCAGCTTCCCTTTCTAGCTCCTTCTGCAGCCTTTCCTGTGGTTCTCTGTTAAATGACCTGGCCACAGGAGAGACCAGTCAGGCCCTGTCAGCTGCTGTGCGCAACCCAAACAGATCTGTCTTTACTGTGGATGCCCGGACAACAGAGGTGTGGTATAGAAGTTATGTGGGCCTGTTGCTAACCTGTGTGCTTCTTGAACCCTATTTGACAATAATTAGAATTAATTAGGACCAATCTCAGAAAAATGTGAATGATGCCATTGTATTTTTATGGAAAACTTAAAACTGTTTTAATTCGATGGTAAATTTAATATTGTAAATACTATAAGACCTTGATTAATAGCAGGAAAAGCACTGCAGTAAATTTATACAACATTATATTAAAGCTGGATAATGATGATTCAGACATAATGAAATTAAACCTTACAAAGCAGTAGGCATAATTAGTGTTTTCGTGGTAGTTTTCACATGAGATTGTAAACCGTGCAGTGCTTTATTCCTTTTTCAGGGTTTAGTGGTACAGTTTTTTTTTAATTAAAAAAAAAAATCTCTCTAACTATATATACATATCTATCTATCTATCTATCTATCTATCTATCTATCTATCTATCTATCTATCTATCTATCTATCTATACACATCTGGTGGAAGAGAGGTAAAGAAGTATATATTTATGTCTATATACATATATATAGTTTAATATTTTTATATATGAATAAATAATTCTCAGGTTAAGATTAGAGGTGGTAAGGATATTAGTATATTAACGCCCCCTCCCCCCCATGGCCAGACATATCTTCTGATAACCTACATTAGGAAGAAACACAAAGAGGGAGATTTTTTATATGGCGCTTAGGTGCGGTATATATAGAATACGCTTCCATATCATCATGCTGATCAATCCATAGACTGGTGGGTTGTGTCCATCTACCAGCAGGTGGAGATAGAGAGCAAACTTTTGCCTCCCTATATGTGGTCATGTGCTGCCGGAAACTCCTCAGTATGTTCTCTATCTCAGCAGGTGGTGGTCACACACAGCAGCAGCTCTGGCTAGGCCTCCAAGCCTAATTTTTAGGTTTTGTTGAGTGCCTGGGGTTGAGGGCTCTTTTGAGCAAGTGCAAACCTGGTGGTGCTAGGTCCCTCCTTTTCTCCCCCCTCCCGCTGGCTCCGTTAAAAAAAAAAAAAAAATTTTTTTGAACGTCCTTAAAGGCGTTTATTTCGACGTTTATTTAAACGTTCATTGCAGCTACTCACTGGGACACCAGGTCGTTACAGCTCGGAGCGGAAAGCAGGTAATTTTTACCTTTTTATAGCGGGCAGGGGATTCCCCGATTTATCTCCACGTGGCATATGGCGTCGGAGGGCGAGGGCGTAAAGAGTCGCTCCCCGGATCGCTGGAGCGCTTCTAGAGGGGATGCGGGGGTCTTAAAGCCTGATTCGCCCTTGTTGGGTGACAGTTTCGTGACCGATGAATGTCCCGGTCCTTCATCCGGCGTGGCGGTTTTTCCCGCCATAAACGCCCATCCCCCGCTCCTCGCCTCCGCCATCTTGGCCGGCCACGCGGCTCGGACGGCTTCTTCTTGGGCCGCCCTTGAGGTTGGAGACATTAATGCCATGAACGCCCTTAATTTGGGCGACGGCACCAAAGCGGCTAAAGTTAAGCACCGCTCTTCCCGCGTGGCTCCTTCGCGGAGTGTCGCGCCGGATGCCATTTTGGATGCGCAGCATGTCTCCCCCGCTCTTGCGAGCGCCGGTTGAGGGTGCGTCTAGGGCTGTTGCCCAGGCTGCGGAAGTGCACAGTCTGGGGGGTTTCTCCCCCGAGTTTGTTTTGCTGCTGCATCAGGCCTTCCTTATGCAAAACGCTGCCCCTGCTCCCTCGTCTGGTAAAGAGGTTGAGGCCCCCGGAGGTAAACGCCCTCGGGTTGATTCCCAGGCCTTGGAGGACTTTGTCTCCTCCGATGTAGATGAGGGCAGCGTATCTGAGTTCTCCCAACGGTCCTTTGCGGATTCCTTGGAGGAGACGGATCCCCGCTCGGATGGAGCGGATGACCCCTCTGCAGCGCGGCTCTTTAGCTCAGAGGATTTGCCCAACCTGTTAGTGCAGGCCATGAGCATTTTGAAGATTTCCTCTCCGGAGGACGTCTCTCCCTCAGCCCCTGTTGGCTCTGCCATTATGCTGGGGACGAAACGCCCGCCTAGAACCTTCCACGTGCATGTTGCCATGCACACCTTAATTTTGGCTCAATGGGATGTCCCAGAAGCGAGCCTTAAAGTGGCTAGGGCTATGTCCCGCCTCTATCCTTTGCCTGAAAGTGAACGTGAGGCCTTTCTGTGGCCTACCGTGGATTCTTTAATCACTGCGGTGACTAAGAAAACGGCGTTGCCAGTGGAAGGTGGCACGGCCCTAAAGGACGCCCAAGACAGAAGATTGGAGGCGGCCTTAAGGTCGTCCTTTGAGGCGGCTGCTTTAAGTTTGCAGGCCTCAGTTTGCGGCTCCTATGTGGCCAGGGCGTGCCTGACTATGGTGCAGCGGGCTTCCCCCTCGGATCCTTCCTTGAGGGCTGATTGGCCGGCCCTGGAATCGGGCTTAGCCTATTTGGCAGACTTGCTGTATGATGTCTTGAGAGCCTCAGCTAAAGGCATGGCTCAGACAATCTCTGCGCGGCGGTGGCTTTGGCTGAAGCATTGGTCTGCTGACTACGCCTCTAAATCCCGCCTGGCTAGATTGCCTTTTAAAGGCAAGCTGCTCTTTGGGGTCGAGCTGGACAAAATTGTGACCGATCTCGGCACGTCTAAGGGCAAGAAGTTACCAGAGGTCAGGGCTCGGGCTAGTACTCGCCCTGGTACCTCCAGAGGACGGTTTCAGGAAGCCCGTCGGTACCGCCCGGGCAGGTCGGGCTCCTCTGCCCCCTCTTCCTTCAAGAGGACCTTCTCCCCCAAGCAGCATTCCTTTCGCAGAGACCGCCGTCCCGGAGGTGCTCCCTCCGGTCCTCCCCCAGGGTCTCGTACCCAATGACGGGGCTTTGGTCCACGCCCCAGTGCAGATTGGAGGACGGCTGTCCTCGTTTATGGGTGAGTGGACCATAATAACTTCAGACGCTTGGGTGCTGGAAGTCATCAGAGACGGCTAGAAGTCATCAGAGACGGCTACAAGCTAGAGTTCTGCCGACCCTTAAAAGACGGGTTTGTACTCTCTCCCTGCAAGTCTCCGGTCAAAGCTGTGGCAGTGCAGCAGACCTTGGACAATCTGATCCGCCTGGGGGCGGTCGTTCCGGTGCCAGAAAATCAGCTTGGCAAGGGACGTTACTCCATTTTCTTTGTGATTCCAAAGAAAGGAGGTTCTGTAGGCCTATCCTCGACCTCAAGGGGTCCATTGGGCCTTGAAAGTTCGGCACTTTCGCATGGAGACCCTCCGCTCTGTTATAGCGGCAGTGAAGGCAGGCGAGTTCCTGGCATCCTTGGACATCAAGGAAGCGTACTTGCATATTCCCATCTGGCCTCCTCATCAACGCTTTCTGCGTTTTGCAGTACTGGGCCGACACTTCCAGTTCAGAGCCCTCCCGTTCGGGTTGGCTACTGCTCCGCGGACCTTCTCCAAAGTAATGGTGGTCATCGCGGCCTTCCTGAGGAAGGAAGGAGTACAAGTCCATCCTTATCTGGACGACTGGTTGATCCAAGCCCCCTCTTATGCAGAGTGCGACAAAGCTATGAACCGGGTGGTTGCTCTTTTGAGCTCCCTGAGGTGGATCATCAACTGGGAGAAAAGCCAGCTGCGCCCGACTCAGTCCCTGGAGTATCTGGGAGTTCGATTCGACACCCAAGTGGGCAGAGTGTTCCTGCCAGACAATCGGATTGTCAAGCTTCAGGCTCAGGTGGACTAGTTCCTAGTAGCCTCTCCTATTCGGGCTTGGGACTATGTGCAGCTGTTGGGCTCTATGACGGCCACGATGGATGTAGTGCCCTGGGCCAGGGCTCATATGAGACCACTACAACAATCTCTGCTGCTGCGCTGGACTCCGATGTCGGAGGATTATGCTGTGCGCCTTCCCTTGGTCCCAGCAGTGCGCAAGGCGCTGAGCTGGTGGACGCAGACAGACAAGTTGTCTGCGGGAATGCCTCTGGTGACCCCGGAGTGGATTGTCGTCACGACAGACGCCTCTTTGATGGGCTGGGGAGCCCACTGCTTGGGAAGGACAGCGCAGGGGCTTTGGTCTCCTGCAGAGGCAAAGTGGTCTATCAACCTCCTGGAACTCAGAGCCATTCGGTTGGTGTTGTTGGAGTTCATCCCGGTACTGGTGTTGAAGCCAGTACGGGTCCTGTCGGACAATGCCATGGCTGTGGCCTATGTCATCCGCCAGGGAGGTACCAAGAGCGCCCCTCTAGCCAAGGAGGCCATGAATCTATGCCAGTGGGCGGAAGTGAACCTGGCACAGCTGTCAGCGGCTCTCTTTGCCGGAGTCATGAATGTCAAGGCGGACTTTCTCAGTCGCCATACCTTGGAGCCCGGAGAGTGGCAGCTATTTGCTCAGGCGTTCTTGGGCATCACGAAGCGCTAGGGCCAGCCGAGCCTAGACCTGATGGCGTCATCGGCCAATTGCCAAGTGCCGCGCTTTTTCAGCAGAGGACGGGACCCTCGCTCCCTGGGAGTAGATGCTCTTCTCCAACAGTGGCCGGCACTAGAGCTTCTCTATGTGTTCCCGCCCTGGCCCATGTTGGGCAGGGTGCTAGACCAGGTGGCAAAGCATCCAGGCCGGATAATCCTGGTGGGTCCAGACTGGCCCAGACGTCCCTGGTATGCGGACTTGATCAGGCTCTCAGTGGGCCATCCTCTGCGGCTGCCAGTGGAGCAGGGCCTGTTGCATAAGGGTCCCGTGGTGATGGAGGATCCCTCCCCCTTTGGTCTTACGGCCTGGCTATTGAGCGGCAGCGTCTGAGGAAGAAGGACTTCTCAGACAGGGTCATCGCCACTATGCTGAGAGCGAGGAAGCGCTCTACTTTTACTGCTTACGCCAGGGTTTGGCGTACCTTTGCAGCGTGGTGAAGCAGGCTCATTTTCTCCATTCACTGCTCCAATTTCTTCAGTGTTGGCATTCCTGCAAGAAGGTCTGGAGAAAGCCTGTCGCTCAGTTCCCTTAAAGTCCAGGTAGCGGCCCTGGCTTGCTTCAGGGGTCGCCTGAAGGGTGCTTCCCTGGCTTCGCAGCCAGATGTGGTGCGTTTTCTCAAGGGAGTTAATCACTTGCGCCCTCCTCTGCACTCAGTGGTGCCTGCGTGGAATTTCAACCTGGTGCTAAGAGCATTACAGGAGCCGCCTTTTGAACCCTTGTTGAGGGCATCTCTGAAAGACCTGACGTTGAAAGCAGTCTTTTTGGTGGCTATCACGTCAGCCAGAAGAGTTTCCGAGCTCCAGGCACTCTCATGTCGAGAGCCCTTTCTGCAGTTCACTGAGGCAGGAGTGTCTATTCGCACAGTGCCTTCCTTCCTGCCCAAGATTGTTTCTCGCTTCCATGTGAATCAGCAGCTCTGTCTCCCTTCCTTTCGTAGGGAGGACTACCCAGAGGAGTACTCTGCTCTTAAATATCTGGATGTCAGACGAGTCATCATCAGATACTTGGAAGTGACCAATGATTTCCGGAAATCGGATCATCTGTTTGTCCTGTTTGCAGGTCCTCGTAAGGGTCTGCAGGCTGCTAAGCCTACAGTGGCAAGATGGGTCAAGGAAGCCATTGCAGCGGCTTATGTGGCCGCGGGGAAGGTGCCGCCTATACAGCTGAAGGCTCACTCCACTAGAGCTCAGGCGGCCTCGATGGCAGAGGCCCGGTCCGTCTCCTTGGAAGAGATATGCAAGGCGGCAACTTGGGCTTCGGCTCATACATTCTCCAAGCATTACAGCTTGACTGTGGCGGCACGGGCGGAGGCCCGGTTTGGAGATTCAGTGTTGGGTTCAGGGATTTCAATGTCCCGCCCTGGGTGAGTACTGCTTCGGTACATCCCACCAGTCTATGGATTGATCAGCATGATGATATGGAAGGTAAAATTATGTATCATACCTGATAATTTTCTTTCCATTAATCATAGCTGATCAATCCATAGCCCCTCCCAGATATCTGTACTGTTTTTATTCTGGTTGCATTTCAGGTTCAAGTTTAGTCTTCAGTTACTTCAGAAAGACTTCGTGTTCAAGTTTTTTCACTTGGATTCTTCAAGAGTTGAGACGAGTTTGTGTTACAGTGAGCTGCTGCATTCCTCTCCCCTCCGTTTTACGGGGCTGGATTGAGACTTAAAATTCTGCCGGCACTCCCTCCCGCTTCGTGCGGTTGTAGGGCAGCTTTGTACCCCTCCCGCTTCGGCGGTGTTAGGGTCAGTCAGCTCCTCCCGCGGTTGCGGTTGCAGGATAAGCCAGATCCCCCCGCATCGGCGGGTGTGGTGTCCCTCCCCCGCTCCGCGGGGATGAGCTGGACGGATTCCCCTCCCCCACTTGTGTGGGGATGAGCTGGGTTAATTCCCCTCCCCCGTTTCGGCGGTGGTGAGCTGGGCAGAGTGTCCCTTCGTGGGTGTAATTCTCTAAGTGCTGAGTCCTGCTGATGGAGCTTTGATATCGACATACTGAGGAGTTTCCGGCAGCACATGACCACATATAGGGAGGCAAAAGTTTGCTCTCTATCTCCACCTGCTGGTAGATGGACACAACCCACCAGTCTATGGATTGATCAGCTATGATTAATGGAAAGAAAATTATCAGGTATGATACATAATTTTACCTTAGTTGGCATCCTAGTGCCTAAAACTGCACATCCATTTACACCATCGAAAACATGGCGTAAATCCTGGCATATAGATTTAGGCGCACTGGGCCATCTACTATAATAAAAAGCAACCTCAACGTTCTGAGGACACTGACGTCACTGAAGTCAGTCAGTCTCCCAGAACGGTTCGTCTATTCATGGTGGTGAAGCCACCCCACAGACCCGTGCCCCGCCCTCGCGTCAAACGTCATGACGTCGAGGGCAGGAAAAAAAAAATCACCTAAACAAACGGTTGACCCCCCCCCCCCTAAAGCTGCAGCTCAATACAAGGACCTCCAGCACCCCCCCCCCCACAACAACCCCCTCCTGAGACACCCACCTTTGCGTTGCTTTGCCGGCGGGGGACCAGAAACCCCGCCAGCACAAGCCCTGTCTGCTCACTACGGCGTCATTTTCGGCGTTCCTAGCCTGTGGAGGCAGGGCTTCTGTGCGTCTGACGTCCTGCACGTGCATGACGTCAGACGCACAGAACTCCGCCCTGCACAGCTACCAACGCCGACGATGACGCCGTACTCAGCACACAGGACTTGTGGTAGCGGGGTTCCGGGTCCCCCGCCGCCAAACCAACGCGAAGGTGGGTGCGATGGGCACGGTGGGTCGGATGGCTGCGGCCGGATGCATCACCGTGGGTGGGATGATGCCAGGAGGGGGGCATCGCACCTCACAGGCAACTGCTCAGTGAGGAAAACCTTGCTAGCGCCCGTTTCATTTGGGTCAGAAACGGGCCTTTTTTACTAGTATTCTATAACTACGTCTTTAAATTTTGGAAAGCCCACGAAATGCCCATTTCCCCTCCCATAGCATGCCCCTTTTTACCTGCATGTATTAGAAGTTAGGTGCAGTGCATTACAGAATGTGCTTACAGAGTTGTGGGCGTAAATTCTAATTAGTGCTCATTATTGCTTGTTAAGAGCTGTTATCAACGCTGATTAGCTTGTTAAGCCAATTAAGTTACGTGTGTTATAGAATATGCCTGGATTTTGGTGCGGATCTCTAGGCGTGCTGTATAGAATCCGGGGGAAAATGTTAAACCATTCACAGTGACACATGTAAAGTCAGCTTTGCTGAAATGGAAATGAAAAAGAAAATAATTCTACATTAAAACACTAAATAAACACAATTGTATTCTTGCTGTGATCTTATCTTCTTTGGTTAAATTCTGGGACTAAAACAGGATTAATAATGATTATTAAACACTAGTAAAAAAGGCCCGTTTCTGACACAAATGAAACGGACGCTAGCAAGGTTTTCCTTGGAGTGTGTATGTTTGGGAGAGTGTATGTGAGAGTGACTGTGTGAGAGAGTGAAAGTGTGAGTGTGTGTGTGTGAGAGAGAGAGTGAGTCTGGGTGTGAGTGTGTTTTTGAGAGAGTGTGTGTGTGAGAATGAGAGTGTGTGCAAGTGTGTATGTGAGAGTGTGAGAGAGAGTGTGTGTGTGTCTGTGCGCGAGAGAGAGAGTGTGTGTGTGAGACACAGATTCTCTGTGAGAGAGTGTATGAGACCAAGCGAGTGTGTGAGTGACTGTGTGGCACATAGAGAGTGAATGTGATACAGTGTGAGACAGAGTGTGTTAGAGTGAGAGTCAGAAAGACGTATATGAGAGAGAGAGTGTGAGCCCTGCCCTCCCAATCCATGCCCATCTGTCCCCTGCCCCCTCCATTCATCCCTATCCAGCAATTCCCCTCTCTCCCTGAGCCCTGCCCTGCAATCCATATCCATCCATGCCCATCTGTCCCCTCCATTCATCCCTATCCAGCAATTCCCCTCTCTCCCTGAGCCCTGCCCTCCCAATCCATGCTCCTCTGTCCCCTGCCCCCTCCATTCATCCCTTTCCAGCAATTCTCCTCTCTCCCTGAGCCCTGCCCTCCCAATCCATGCCCATCCATGCTCCTCTGTCCCTGCCCCCTCTATTCATCCCTTTCCAGCAATTCCCTCTCTCCCTGAGCCCTGCCCTCCCAATCCATGCCCATCCATGCTCCTCTGTCCCCTGCCCCCTCCATTCATCCTTTTCCAGCAATTCCCCTCTCTCCCTTCCATGACCCCCCCTCGCATCCATGCTCCTCTCTCTCCCATGTCCCAGCCTGGCCCGCCCTCTTCCCCCCCCCCCTTCGCATCCATGCCCCCCCCTTTGCATCCATGCTGTCGTTTCTCCCCTGCCCTCCCGCTCCCATTGTTCTACTTTATTGCCCACCCTCTTCTCTCCCCCCAACATCCCTTTTTTTTTTTTTTTCTTTTTAAATTTACCTCCGTGGTGGTTCCGGCAGCGCAGCGTCAGGGAAGGAGGCGGCGCTCCCGACGTCTCTAGCCTTCCCTTCGCTGTGTTCCGCCTTCTTCTGACGTCATCCTTGACGTCAGAGGAAGGCGGAACACAGCGAAGGGAAGGCTAGAGACGTCGGGAGCGCCGCCTCCTTCCCTGACGCTGTGCTGCCGGAACCGCCACCACGGAGGTAAATCTAATATAATAAAACGCACCGTGCGTGGGTGCGATCCGTTTGTTTGGTTTTTTTTTTCCGCCCTCGACGTCATGACGTTTGACGCGAGGGCGGGGCAGAGACGGCTGGCTGGCTTCACACCATGAATCCACGAACCCTACAGCCAGGGAGTGTTTGAGTGACTTCAGAACGTTGTCTTCAGAACGTTCACGGTGCATTTTATTATATTAGATTAGATTGTGGATTCTTGATTCTTTAGTGGTAGATTCACTGACTCAGGACTTGAGGAAATAAAGCACAACGGGATTAAATGTTTGAAATCTCCAATGTACTACCACAATGCTAAGAGGTCAGGAAAAATCCTTCTGTATTTGCTTTTTGGCATTCAAAATTTTGCATAACCTAGGCAGTATCTTTTTCTGGGAAAAACAAATTCTCTGAGGACAAGCAGGCTATATCATACTCGCATGTGGGTGAGGTCATCCATGTCTTCTGGTGTGGAATGCTTCCATAGTGTATACAGCTTTAAGAGCACGCACCAGTGTCCCCACTGCGCATGCGCAAGTGCCTTCTTGCCCAATGCAAGAGCACGGGAACAGCAGTTTATCTTTATTATTGGCTCCTCGTAGCATGTGGTACGTTGCTGCCTTTGAGCTCTTTTTTTTTGTGCCTTCCCTTTAGGTATTTTTTCCCTAATTTAGATTTTTCTTTTGTTTGGGAGTTTATTTACCTTTCCTCCCTCCCTCATAGTTATAGTGTGTTTTCCCCACTTAGTACATAAGTACATAAGTATTGCCATACTGGGACAGACCAAAGGTTCATCAAGCCCAGCATCCTGTTTCTAACAGTGGGCAATCCAGGTCGCAAGTACCTGGCAAGATACCTGAAAAATACAATACATTTTATGTTGCTTATCCTAGAAAAAAGCAGTGGATTTTCCCCAAGTCCATTTTAATAATGGTCTATAGCAGTGATGGCGAACCTTTCAGAGACAGAGTGCCCAAACAGCAACCCAAAATCGAATTATTTATTGCAAAGTGCCAGTACTCATTATGGGCGGGGTCACCACATATGACTCCACCCCTATGATAGCCACACCCCTTACACCAGCCATGGCGCATATAAACAGACATCATTGAAAATATTATACTAGTATAGGAGAAAAAAATAACATGATTTTCTTCCATTATAAATCATTTCTGTAAGCTGTTACAGCTCCAGTATACCCAGTGCAAAATAAGACAGCAGATGTAAATTCTCAAATTTGACATATTCCAAACACTAAAATGAAAATAAAATGATTTTTCCTAACTTTGTTGTCTGGTGATTTTGTTTTTCTATCCATATTGGTTCTAGTTGCTGATTCTGCTGCTCTCTATCTGTTCTCTTAACTCCGTTTCCAGGGCTTCCTTTCCATTTATTTCTTTACTTTCCTCCTTTCTTCTTCATTTCTTGCCCTCCATCCATGTCCAGCAACCATCCTCTCCCCTCCAGCCACAAATGTCCAGCCACCGTCCTCTCCCCTCCAGCCACAAATGTCCAGCCACCGTCCTCTCCCCCCTGCCCTCCCTCCCAGCACCCGGCAGCACCAGGCCTCCCTCCCATGCAGCACCCACCAACAGGCTTCCCTCCCTCCCACCCAGCACCAGGACTCCCTCCCTCCCAGCACCCACCATCAGGCTTCCCTTCCTCCCAGCTCCCAACATCAGGCCCCCCTCCCACCCAGCAGGACCCAGCACCAGGCCTGCCTCCCGCCCTCCCTCCAACCAAACAAGCAACCATCAACCCGCCCGCCCTCCCTCCCGCCCAACACCAGGAGCCCCCCCTTCTCCTCTTAAATTTTAAAAGCGTACCTCCTCGGAGTTCATTCAGGTGGCGTGCAGCAGCAGCGAAGCGCGTGTTCTTCGCTCGGTGTGCCTTCCTTTCGGGACCAGAGCTTGAGAGAAAGGAAGGCGCGCCGAGCGAAGAACACGCGCTTCGCTGCTGCTGCCGACGCACGCCGCCTGAATGAACTCCGAGGTGGTACGCTTTTAAAATTTAAGAGAAGGGGGGGTTCCTGGTGCTGGGAGGGAGGGAGGACGGGCGGGCGGGTTGATGGTTGCTTGTTTGGTTGGAGGGAGGGCAGGAGGCAGGCCTGGTGCTGGGAGGGAGGGAGAGTGGGCGGACCAGCGATGGCGCGCGTGCCAAGGGAGAGGGCTCTGTGTGCCCTCTCTGGCACGCGTGCCATAGGTTCGCCATCACTGGTCTGTAGACTTTTCCTTTAGGAAGCTATCCAAACCTTTTTTTTTTATACCTCGCTAAGCTGTTTTTACTACATTCCAGAGCTTAATTACACGTTGAGTGAAGAAACATTTTCGACAATTTGTTTTAAATGTACTACTTTGTAGCATCATTGCGTGTCCCCTAGTCCTAGTAGTTTTGGAAAGAGTAAACAAACGATTCACATCTATCTGTTCCACTCCACTCAGTATATTTTATATACCTCTGTCATATCTCCCCTCAGCCGTCTTTTCTCCAAGTTTAAGAGACCTAGCCGCTTCAGCCTTTCCTCATAGGGAAATCTTCCCATCCCCTTTATCATTTCGTCACCCTTCTCTGTACCTTTTCCAATTCCATTATATCTTTTTTGAGATGTGGCAACCACTTTAAAATTTTCTTTTTCCATGCTCACAAGGCCCACTTCGGCCTGAGCTTTGGTCTGGATTTCTTTCCCCTCCTTTATTTCTTGGTGATTTGCCCCTTTTTGCTATCACCATCGAGTTGTTTGATTTGGCCACGTCTGTTTTTCCTTTCATGTCATTGAAAGTTACCAGTGGCTTCGTGCTCTGTGCTCAGTGCAGTCGGACCATCTCTTGAACTGACACCCATTTCTGGAATGGGCCAGAACATACCCTTCCAGCTGTCTTTGCCTATGTATGTAAAAAAGAACATGGCTCAGAGAAAAAAATTTGAGCCCGGTCCAAATCATTGACATCCGCATTGGTGCTTGCACCGGCATCAGGTGCATTGTTCCCTGTGGCTGCTAGACCCATGCCTGACATTGAGAGTGGGTGCCTTCCACTATTTAGGGCTCACGGGACCGGTCAGCACTGGATCTAACTGAGGAGGTGTGGGGATTTGACATTGTCCTCATTGGCATTGAGAAGTATCGATGCTTGGCATTGGGCGAAGGCCAAGAAACACAAGCATCAATACCCCTTGACCCATGGTGCTGGGAGCACTGGGGCAGTGAGGGATCTGGTCCCCGAGAAGCGTCATGAGGAGGTGCCACCGACGCTGGGGTCGCCATGCAGCCAGGACCAGGCACCCTCACTGATCCTGACAGTTCAGTGGGCTGCCTCTGACCTGACACCCCAGCCTTTCCTGATGTTAAACCTCAATGAACAAATCCGGGCCATGCACCAAGAGCGTTTGGCGGGGCTTATCCAACATAGTGCATTGGCATCTGGGTTGCTTGCACCAGCTATACCTCTACCTGCTGCCCTACAGGGCCCTCAGCCTGCAGTGAGGTCTCTGACACCAGTGTCCCATGTGATACTGGCGTCTAAAGCTGCCCATTTTCACCCCCTCAACATCGATGGAGGAAGCTTCGCCAGAGTCAAGGGTGGAGCCTACACCTCAATGCCCTTCTAGGCAAGGACATGGCTCCTCTCTCTCCAGGCAGGCGCTTTCTCAGCCCTCCCTTGAGGAGTTCTTTGCTGATACCGACATTGAGTGCTCGTAAGCATCTGGGGAGGATCCACAGTAGTTCTCGGAGGAGAAGTCCTATGGTATCCCCGTGTCCTTTGGTATCTTCTCTGAGCCCTCCCCACCTGAGGGAAGAAGGAAGTCTCCACCTTTCCTACTCAGGTTTTGTGAAGGAGATTGCAGCTGCTATCCCCATTCATTTGGAGATGGAGGATGAGCCCAGGGTTGAGATGTTTGAGGTCCTGGACTATAACTGTCCTCCTAGAGAGGCTGTGATGGTCCCGCTTCATAAGATCTTGTCAGATTTCAGGTGAAAAACTAGGAGTCTCCTTTGTCAGTCCCTGTCCTCCCCAAGAAGATTGACACCATGTAGCAGATCCATCGTTCCCCTGGGTTTCATAAGCCCCAGTTGCTTCATCATTCCCTGATAGTGGAATCCATGCTGAAACGAACCAGGAGTTCCAGAGATTTTGTTTTTGTGCAACCAGGCAGGAAAGCTCGAACCCTGGACTCCTTGGTGGAAGATGTATCGGGCCTCTATGCTCATCACCCTTATACAGTCATACTAGCTCTATCCGAATCTCTGCTTACGGAACTTGTTGTGCAGTAAGACTGATTGGCGGATTCTCTCTCACTGGAGCAGGCCGAATTTCTTCACCAGCTGGGCAAGCAGCAGAAGGTATATTGTAAGTTTCTGGCCAGGGGCACATATGATACTTTTGATGTGGCATCCAGGCTGTCTGCCCAGAGTATGGTGATGCTCAGACTCTCATGGCTGCATGTCTGTGACTTGGACCTGGTGATCCAGCAGAGATTGGCAGGTGCCACAGACCGGGTGGGAGGGATACCCTCATCCAGGAGGTTTTTGGGCAAGTCGAAGAGAGATTCCTCTTACTCTCAGAGGCATAATAGGTACACTCCTTCTCACCCTCCTCAGCAAGCCCCAGACCCAACTCGCTTGTTCTCGTCGACAGCGTGCACCTGAGACCCAGCCGGATCCCCAGTCAAAACGTGATGAGTTTTTGATGGCTCCACAGAGCGTAACCACTGTAACAGTGACCATACCAGACAACTACCAGTGAGGGAGATGCTGAGTTTTTTCCAAGAAAGGTGGCTTCTTGTAACCTCTGACTGGTGTACACCTTGCATTGGTGTTGAAGACCACCAAATTGCTCTTTGAGAGCATCTTGCTTCAGCTCTCAGCTCAAGGAGTTACTTATAGAGGAACTCTCTGCCTTTCTAAAGGCCCATGTAGTCGAGTAGGAAGGGTTTCTATTCCAGATACATCCTTGTTTCAAAGAAAACGGGGGAATGTCTCATCCTAGATCAAAGGGCCCTGAACAAATTCCTGGTTAAACAAAAGTTCAGGATGGTTTCCCTGGCCACCCTTCTTCCCATGATTCAGAAAAACGATTGGCTATGCTCTCTGGACGTAAAGGATGCCTATACTCGCCTCCTGATATATCCCGATACTACCAGCTCACAGGCAGTATCTTCGATTCTGTCTGGGAATACGGCATTTTCAGTATTGTGTGCTACCCTTTGGTCTCGCCTCTGCGCCCAGAGTGTTCACAAAATGCCTGGCAGTTGTGGCGGTGTCTTTACTGGGAGTGCATATATATGTTCCCTTATCTCAACGATTGGCTGGTGAAGAACACCTCGGAGGCAGGAGGTCTACAGTCCATGCGGATGACTATTCGACTCCTGGAGCTACTAGGGTTTGTGGTAAATTATCCAAAGTCCCACCTTCTTCCAGTTCAACGACTAGAATTCATAGGAGCTCTGCTAGAGTCCCAGACAGATCATGCCTACCTCCCCAAGGCAAGGACAGACAATCTCCTGTCCCTTGTTTCCTGGGTACGAGCGTCTCAGCAGATCACAGCTCGGCAGATGTTGAGATTGCTCGGACACATGGCCTCCACAGTTCATGTGACTCCCATGGCCCGTCTTCACATGAGATCAGCTCAATGGACCCTAGCTTCCCAGTGGTTTCAAGCTGTGGGGAATCTAGAGGACGTGATTCAACTGTCCACAGTTTTTCTCAAATCCCTACATTGGTGGACAGTTCGCTCCAATTTGACCTTGGGACGTCCCTTTCAAGTTCCTCTGCCGCAAAAAGTGCTGACTACGGATGCGTCTCTCCTGGGGTGGAGAGCTCATGTCGATGGGCTCCACACCCAAGGATGTTGGTCCCTCCAGGAAGCAGGTTTTCAGATCTATCTCCTGGAGTTAAGAGCGGTCTGTAATGCGCTAAAGGCTTTCAGAGATCGGCTGTCTTTTCAAATTGTTCAAATTCAGACAGACAATCAGGTTGCTATGTACTACATCAAGAAGCGGGGGCACCGGATCTCGACCGCTGTGTCAGGAAGCCGTCAGGATGTGGCTTTGGGCTCGCCAACACGGCATGTTTCTCCAAGCCACGTATCTGGCAGGCATAAACAACAGTCTGGCCGACAGGGTGAGCAGCATAATGCAACCTCACGAGTGGTCTCAACTCGAGAGTAGTTTGCAAGATCTTCCAAGTGTGGGGTTCCCCCTTGGTAGATCTTTTTGCCACTCAAATCAATCACAAGGTCCCTCAGTTCTGTTCCAGACTTCAGGCTCACGGCAGACTAGCATCAGATGCCTTTTTCCTCTATTGGGGGAAGGGCCTTCTGTATGCGTATCCTCCCATACCCTTGGTAGGGAAGACTTTGCTGAAACTCAAGCAGGATCATGGAACCATGATTTTGATCGCTCCCTTCTGGCTGCGTCAGATCTGGTTCCCTCTTCTTCTGGAGTTGTCCTCAGAAGAACCGTGGAGATTGGAGTGTTTTCCAACCCTCATCACTCAGAACGAAGGGGCGCTTCTGCATCCCAACCTCCAGTCTCTGGCTCTCACGGCCTGGATGTTGAGAGCGTAGATTTCGCCTCCTTGAGTCTTTCTGAGGGTGTCTCCCGAGTCTTGCTTCCAGGAAAGATTCCACGAAGAGGTGTTACTCTTTCAAATGGAGGAGGTTTGCTGTCTGGTGTGACAGCAAGGCCCTAGATCCTCGTTCTTGTCCTACACAGACCCTGCTTGAATACCTTCTGCACTTCCCGAATCTGGTCTCAAGACCAACTCTGTAAGGGTTCACCTTAGCGCAATTAGTGCTTTTATCGTGTAGAGGGTAAGCCTATCTCGGGATAGCCTTTAGTTGTTCGCTTAATGAGAGGTTTGCTTTTGTCAAAGCCCCCTATCAAGCCTCCTACTGTGTCATGGGATCTCAATGTTGTTCTCACCCAGCTGATGAAACCTCCTTTTGAGCCACTGAATTCTTGCCATCTGAAGTACTTGACTTGGAAGGTAATTTTCTTGGTGGCAGTCACTTCAGCTCGTAGAGTCAGTGAGCTTCAAACCTTGGTGGCTCATGCTCCTTATACTAAATTTCATCATAACAGAGTAATCTTCCGCACTCACCCTAAGTTCTTGCCGAAGGTGGTGTCGGAGTTCCATCTGAACCTGTCAATTGTCTTGCCAACCTTCTTTCCCCATCCTCATACCCCCCCTGCTGAACGTCAGTTGCACACGTTGGACTGCAAAAGAGCATTGGCCTTCTATGTGGAGCGGACAAGCCCCTTCAGACAGTCCGCCAAAATGTTTGTTTCTTTTGACCCCAATAGAAGGGGAGTCGCTGTCGGGAAACGCACCATCTCAAATTGGGTAGCAGATTGCATTTCCTTCACTTACGCCCAAGCTGGGCTGACTCTTGAGGGTCATTGAACTAGACAATCAGGTTGCAATGTATTACACCAGGCAGCAGGTGGGCACTGGATCACGCCATCTATGTTAGGAGGCCGTCCACCATGTTTAGCAGACAATGCCAACAGACTGAGTAGGGTCATCAAGCTGCACAAGTGGTTTCTCAACGTTGACATTGCCTAGAAGAACTTTCATGCGTGGGGCACCCCCTCGGTGGATCTCTTTGCCACTCAGATAAATCACAAAGTCCCTCAGTTCTGTTCCAGGCTTCAGGCCCATGACAGACTTGTGTCAGATGCTTTCCTCCTGCATTGGGGGTTGTGTCTTCTGTATGCGCATCCTCTCATATCCCTCGTGGGGAGGACTTTGCTAAAACTCAAGCAAGACCGCTGAATCATGAATCTGATTGCAACTTACTGGCCCTGGCAGATCTGGTTCCCTATTCTTTTGGAGTTGTACTCCGAAGTACCGTGAATTGTTTTCCAACCCTCATCACACAGAATGAGGGATCTCTTCATCCCAATCTCAGTCTCTGACCCTCATGACCTAAATGTTGAGAGCTTAGAATTTGCTTCCTTGCATCTTCCTGACCTTGTCTCCCAGGTCTTGCTGGCTTTCAGGAAAGATTATACTAAGAGATGCTGCTCTCTTAAATGGTGTGATGGCAAGGCCCTAGATCCTATTTCCTTTCCTATACATATCCTGCTTGAGTACTGTCTACACCTTTCCTAGTCTGGTCTTATGGCCAACTCCGTAAGAGTTTACCTCGGTGTGATTAGTGCCTATCATCAACGTGTAGATGGTAAGCCCATCTTTGGACAGCCTCTAGTTCACTTCATTTGAGGTTTGCTTTTGTCAAAGCCCCCCTGTCAAACCTTCTCTTGTCATGGGACCTCAACGTCATTCTCGCCCAGCTGATGAAAGCTTCTTTCAAGCCACTAGGTTCCTGTCATCTGAAGCACTTCACCTAGAATGTCACTTTCTTGGTGGCTGTTGGTTCATCTCGTAGGGTCAATGAACTCAGGCCTTAGTAGTGGATGCACCTTATACTAAGTTTCATCACAACAGAGTAGTCCTCCGTATGCACCCTAAGTTCCTGCCTCAGGTTGTGCCAGAGTTCCATCTGAATCAGTCAGTTATCTTGCTAACATTTTTTCCCCAACCTCATGCCCATCCTAGTGAGAGTGCCTTGCTCACCTTGGACTGCAAGCGAGCATTGGCCTTTTACTAGGAGTGTAGTAGGCCCCACAGATAGTCCACCCAACTTTTTGTTTCATTTGATCCCAACAGGAGTGGGGGTCACTGTTGGGAAACATTCAGTCTCTAATTGGCTGGCAGATTGCATTTCTTTCACTTATGCCCAGTCTCGGCTGACCTTGGAGGGTCATGTCAAGGCTCATAATGTCAGAGCCATGGCTGCTTCGGTAGCTCACTTGCGATCAGCCTCCATTGAAGAAACTTACAAGGCTGCAATGTAGTCTTCAGTCCACACAATTATATCTCACTACTACCTTGAACAGCGTACCCTACGCAACAGTTGGTTTGGACATACAGTACTACAGAATCTGTTTAGGATCTGGAATCCAACTCCACCCTCCTAGGCTCGTTTTGTTCTATTCCAGTTATCTGCACTCTCACACAATTTGTTTATAGTTTCAGGTTAATCTGTGATATGTCCTTGCCATTGTGAGGACCAGTTGACCAACAGTAGTTTTTTTCGGTGAGACTGGTAGCTAGGGATGTTCCACATGTGAGAATTATAGGCCTGTTTGTCCTCTGAGAAAGCGAAGATACTTACCTGTAGAGAGTTGCAGGCCTTTATTTTCTCACAAACCCTTCCGCCTCCCATAGGAGTCTCCTCTTTTTTACATATGCTATAGTATTGGACTGGTGGGCCCACACACTCAAAGTGGGCGGAAGGTACTCTGCATGCGCAGTAGATCAAGTTTCTCGCTCAACAAAGCTCTTTTCAGCTTGTTATAATCTCTGGACTGGGCATCTCGAGTCACATTACTCACATGTGAGAATATAAGGCCTGCTGTCCTCTGAGAATACCTACTACAGGTAAGTATTTTTGCTTTTTCAGAAAGCTTTTGAGAAAGTACCTCATGTGAGACTTTTGAGAAAATTAAGTAGTCATAGGATAGGAAGTAATGTTCTTCTGTGGATTAAGAATTGGTTATTATTTAGAATACAGAGGGTAGTTTTGAATGACCATTTTTCTCAGTGGAGGAGGGATCTCTATTGAGACCTGTGCTATTTAACATATTTATAAATTATTTATTTACTAGTAAATCAGGCCCGTTTCTGACACAAATGAAACGGGCGCTAGCAAGGGTTTTGTCGGTGTGTGTATGTTTGAGACTGTGTGTGTGAGAGAGAGAGTGAATGTTTGAGTGTGTGTGTGTGACAGAGAGAGAGTGAGACTGCTGGGTGCGAGCGTGTCTGCTTGTCCCCTGCCCCCCCTCCAGCACCCAGCGATTATCCTTTTCTTGCCCCCCCCCAGTATCCTCCCAGCGATGCTCTTCTCTCCTCTGCCCCCCTCCCGCCACCCAGCGAGTCTCCTCTTTCCCCTGCCCCCCCACTCCAGCCACCCAACGATTGTCCTCTCTCCCCTGTCCCCACTCCAGCCACCCAACGATTGTCCTCTCTCCCCTGCCCCCCCTACAGCCACCCAACGATTGTCCTCTCTCCCCTGCCCCCCTACAGCCACCCAGTGATTGTCCTCTGCCCCCCCCCCCCTACAGCCACCCAGCGGTTCTCCATTTTCCCTTGATCCCCTTCCAGCCACCCACCAATGCTTTTCTCTCCCCTGCCCTCCCTTCCAGCCACCCAGCGATTATCCTCTCTCCCCTGCCCCCCTCCAGCCACCCAGCCATTCTCCATTTTCCCTTGACCCCCTTCCAGCCACCCAGCAATGCTCTTCTCTCCCCTGCCCCCCCTCCCCCAGCCACCCAGCGATGCTCCTTTCTCCCCTGCCCCTAATGATACCGGCCAAATCTCTTGCCCTCCTACATCCGGCCAACCTCCGCTGCAGTGCACAGCTCAGCGTGCAGGTCCGCTGAACGATCGATCCATTCGCCGCTGTGCGCCCACCCTCCCACCTCTGGTTGGTCAGCTTTTGTGTCCGCCCTCCCACCTCTGGTTGGTCAGCTTTTGCGTGGGATGTACTAGGAAGTACTGACGTCAATTCAGAGAACACGAATGCTTCAAGGTTTAGTGCCACGGAGTCCGCTTCAGAACATTGGAGGCGCTTTTTATTAAATGGGATTTGTTACATTTTCCCACTTATTAGTAGGCTCAAAGTGGCTTACATAGTTCCGGAGAGGTGGTTACAGACTCTGGAGTGAACAAATACAGTATGGACGTACTATTACAGTGACAAGTACAGTAAAACAGTTTCTGTAAATAGGTTGGGGTGATTCAGACCAAATGTTAGGGTGTGATCATGCGTCGAGGTTGAAAACTGTCCATTTCCTGATTAAAATGCCATATTTTATTATTCAGTATTTATGTCAGCTACTGTGGGGTATGCCTTCTTGAACAGGTGAGTTTTTAGGTTTTTATTAGAATTCTAGATGATTATTCGTAGATTTCAGGCATTATCTGGAAATCTGAACTACGAGCGAGGTAATTAAATTTGCAGAAGATGCAAAACTATTCAAAGTTGTCAAAATGCATGCGGGTTGTGAAAAATTGCATGAAGACCTTAGGAAAGTGGAAGACTGGGCATCCAAATGGCAGATGAAATTCAATGTGGAGAAATGCAAAATTATGCACATTGGGAAGAATAATCCGAGTAATAGTTGTCTGATGCAAGGGTCTACTTTAGGGATCAGCCCTCATTAAAAAATACTTCGGTGTCGTAAGTGTAAGTACATAAGCGTTTGCCATACTGGGGCACACTTAAGATCCATCAAGCCCAACATCCTGTTTCCAACAGTGGCCAACCCAGGTCGCAAGTACCTGGCAAGATCCCAAAACAGTACAATATATTATGCTGCATATTCTAGAAATAAGCAGTGGATTTTCCCCAAGGCCATGTTAATAATGGCTTATAGTCTTTTCTTTTAGAAAGTTATCCAAACCTTTTTAAACCTCGCTAAGCTAACTGCTTTTACAACATTCTCTGACAACAAATTCCAGAGTTTAATTACATGTTGAGTGAAGAAATATTTTCTCTGATTTAAAATTACTACTTAGCAGCTTCATTGCGTGCCCCCTAGTCCTAGTATTTTTGGATAGAGTAAACAATGATTCACGTCTACCCGTTCCACTCCACTCATTATTTTATAGACCTCTATCATATCTCCCCTCAGCTGACTTTTCTCCAAGCTGAAGAGCCCTAGCCGCTTTAGCCTTTCCTCATAGGGAAGTCTTCCCATCCCCTTTATCATTTTTTTTTTATTTGCATAAAGTCTTTATTAAACAATTGAACAATACAGTAATGTATCCATTACAGAGCGAGTATAGCATTGGGTCTTAACGATACATTTGCATATGATAACTCCCCTCTCTCCATCACTCCTCGTCAATAGTTTCTATTTTTTAAACCACATGTAACATCAAAAATTTTTTATTTGTTTTTTTAACAATTTTATAGTGCAAAGAATCCCCCCTCCCCCCCCCCCACTGCAACCTCTGATTGTCGTACCCTACAAACCTCTTCCTAATCACTTTTACTTATTACTAGCATAATACAGTTATGTGAAATATTTCCATATTGAGTGCCATTTGCCCATTTGGTGCTTGCGTTCAGCCAGAAGTCTCTCCATCTCGCACACATAGCTCAACTTATTGTGCCATTTAACAATCGATGGAACCCTTACATTTTTCCACTGTGAGGCAATAACCACTCGTGCCACCCCCACAGCATGCCGCACCAGGTCCTGCTGGCATTTCTTTAAACCAGGTGGTTTTGCTGAGAAGAGAAAAAACTCAGGTGACCAAGGAATTAAACTTCGTCCATTTCTGTATTTTACTTCTAACTGATTTCCAAAATGCTTGGGCCTTTACACAACGCCACCATATATGCCCCATGGTCCCTTTGTTACTGCACCCCCTCCAGCATAGTCCCGAGGAGTTAGGATATATTCGCTTAAGGCGATCTGGCGTGAGGTACCATCTAAAAAGTACTTTCACAGCATTTTCTTTAAGCGGTACATGTGTAGAAACACCCAGCACTGTCCGTTCTATTCTCTCCCACTCGGTCTCCCCCAGGGCCACTCCCAGCTCTCTTGACCAACTTTTCCTGTGTAGGGTATATTTGGGAGATTGTGCTCGTAATTAACGATTTAAACGACTAATCAAGCCCCTTGAAGAGGCGTAATTTTCACAAACCTCCTCCAGGCCTAATTTTTTCCGTTGCAGTACTGCTTTTACAGCTTCGGTTTTAAGAAAGTGGGCCAATTGATGTTATGCAAATTCATCATCCTCCCCCATGTAACCCACACTCTTCAAGGCCCCGAAGGTAAGCAAAGTTTCCCCCTCAAACAACTGGCCCCAGGTTCTCAAGCTTTTTTTATACCACCTGGTAAATACCCCAGTGTCTTTCCCGGGCAGGAACAGTGGGTTAAACGCTATTGGTGTCATGCGTGTAAGTGTACACCTCCCCCCTGGAAACAAACTATCCCAATAGTGGAGAGCGACACCTATGGATGGACACGCTCCCTCACCCAAGGCTCTAAATGAGTTGGGAAGCCACATGACTGCCCACAACGGGGATGACCCATGAGAGTGTTGTTCAATATGCACCCATTGTCTATCCGGATAGTCTTGGTACCACTCTACTGCTGCCTTCGCTTGCACTGCCCTATAATACCATATGAGGTTTGGGACACCCAAGCCGCCTTGTCTACCATCTTGATAGAGGAGCTTACGCGTTAATCGCAGTCTCTTTCCTGCCCAGACGAAACGCACTATAGAATCTTGAAGTGATGACAGGAGTCGCCTGGGCAGCATTACAGGCAGCGCTTGAAATAAGTATAGCAGTCGAGGGAGCACATTCATCTTGACAATTGCTACCCTTCCAAACCAGGAAACCTCTAGATCCCCCCAACTCTCCAGGTCTTTCTTAATGCCACTACTTAGTCCTTTGTAATTGCCCACATATAGATCAGATAGTTTTGGTGTTATGTTCACCCCCAGGTATTTAATTTGTTTTTTATCCCATCTAAACGAAAAGGACGCCTCCAGGGATTCCACTGTATCCTCTGGGAGTGTTATATTCAGGGCCTCCGATTTTGTCATGTTGACTTTGAAACCAGATAGTGTGGAGTATTCATCAATAAGGCGTATAAGATTTGGGAAAGTAGATAAAGGTCGAGTAACATATAACAGGATATCATCTGCAAAGAGGGCCATTTTATGTATTCTATCTGCCACTCGTGCCCCTGAAATTTCTGGTTCTAAACGGATTTTAGAGGCAAATGGTTCCATAACCATGGCAAATAATAATGGGGATAGCGGGCACCCCTGTCTAGTTCCCCTGTGCAAGGTAAATAGTTCAGAGTTACTCCCGTTCACTCGGACACATGCTTTGGGGACTGCGTAGAATGCCTGAATCCATCTCCTAAATTGAGCTCCAAATCCCATAGCCTCCAGCACCTTGTACATAAATGGCCAGTGGACCCTATCAAAGGCCTTTTCTGCATCTAAACTCAGAAGACATAGAGGCCTCTGATGCCTCCCTGCTAGAAACACAAGATCCAGAGTGCGTCTAATGTTGTCCATTGCTTTTCGGTGCGGCACAAAACCTACTTGGTCTGGATGTATTAGAGTCGGCATCAAAGGTGCTAGTCTACTTGCCAACACCTTCGCTAGTATTTTAACATCGGCATTCAGTACCGATATAGGCCTATATGAGCCACACTCTGTCGGGTCCCTATTTGGCTTAGGCAGCACCACTATCCAGGCCTCCATCATGGTCAAGGGTAATGCCTCCCCTTCTCCCACCTTGTTAAACAAGTCTGCCAGGATGGGGGCTAACTCTGGTGCAAATTTCTTATAGAACTCATTTGGTAGTCCATCCAAACCTGGCGACTTACCGGAGGGCAAACTACGGATGGCCTCTTGGACCTCGATTGGAGTGACTGGTTGCTCCAAGTTTTCCCTGTGGGGAGGAGCCAGAGTACTTAGCTCACTATTAGCCAAATAATTGTCGATTGACTCTATGGGTGGGGCAATCTTTTGAGCATACAAACTTTGGTAATAGTCCCCAAACGTTTACGTATCTGATCTGAAGTGTATAATATCGAACCCTTGCCGTCTCGAATCTGTTTCACCATACGGTCAACTTTTTGTTGCCGAAGCTTAATTGCTAGAAGGCGACCTGCCTTGTTGGCAAACTCGTATGTTCCTGCCCTGAATCTTTCCCGACCCAGACTTAACTGTTCCGAGTAAATAGAGTCCAATATCAACCTCTCTCCACATAATTGACTCCACACCTGAGGTGACCTAGTTACCTTATGTTGGCCCTCCAGTACATGTATTCTTTTCAGACACTTCGCTATTTGCATCTTGCGTGCCCTGGATCGCTTACTAGCAAGCTGTAGAAAATAGCCTCTAGAGACAGCCTTCATGACGTCCCACACTACTGCCATTGTGGCCCTGAATTTTGATTGAACTCCAAATACTCTTTCAACATTTTCCTGTATCCCTCCTCCACCTCCTTCTCCTGTAAAAGGCCTGTGTTTAGTGTTCATCTCTTATCTTTGGTTTCTGTTCTAATATTTGGAAGGGTGACCCACACTGGGGCATGATCTGAGTTTGTCACATTACCTATTCCAGCTTGCGGTCCCCGCTCCACTAATGTGGCATCTATAAACAAATAGTCAATGCGGGAATAGGAATTATGTACCTGAGAGTGGAATGTGTAGTCTCGATCCATCAAATGTGTCAATCTCCACAAATCTAGAGTTCCCAGAGAACGGGTCAATGACTCCAGCGCTACGGCTTCTCTTTTCCCTTCTGTTTTAGTGGCTTCTGTTCTGTCTATGCTCGGGTTCATGACTGCATTAAAGTCTCCCCCCAATATTATAGATCCCTGTGCAAATGATGTTAAAGCATGCTTCACTTTAGCGTAAAACTGTTCCTGCCCGCTATTTGGGGCATATACTGATTCAATCGTTAAGTCAACCTGATCTATTTGAATATGAAGGAATATAAAACGCCCTCCTGGGTCCTTTTTAACCTGCAGTACCTTGGCCCCTACCTTGCTATGTATCAGCACTGCAACTCCACTTTTCTTAGCTGCCTCAGATGACGCACACCCCCAGGTATCCCGAGCAGGAGAGAAATCGTTCAAACTTTCGGCGTAAGTGTGTCTCTTGTAAAAGAACAATATGTGGTTTCAACTGCTGTAGTTCCTTATAGAGCTTCTGTCTCTTTTGGGGCATGTTTAATCCCTTAACATTATATGATGATATTTTCAATTCTGCACTCGTTACTGGACTGATTTTAAGCAAGCAATTTCATTTTGCAGGGACAACTTTTCAACAAATTGTATTATATTTCCTAGTCTAACTACCCCATCGCAACCCCTGGTCCTCCCTCCTCTACCTCTTCCCTGCATCCCTTCCCTTGTCCACATCCCACCCTCCTCCCTCTTTTGTATCTTACCGATGGATATATTCCACATTTCTCTTCCCCCCCTAACTTATCCCCCTCTCTACCGTTTCACCAAACAGTGCTACTGGCACTGCTTGGGTTTGTCAGAAGAAGCAACCCACAACCCGAGAACACCACCCCTCCCCCATCCCGTGCACTTCACACATCCACTTCTTTTCATATGTTGATGTCAATATAACACTCATTCACATTATATCACTCATTCACAGCCCCTCAACTGCAAATAATATACATTCCAGCTATGCATCTGTCCGGTCAATAAGCATCAATTTCATCGTTGATCCTTTACCTCTCAGAATCAAACAGAGTCAGTTATTGCTCTAACCCTGTCTTCTGGGTGCTCTGTCCAACTCGCTTCCACTTCTGAATTCTGGCTTTCGTCGCTGGCGCAATCCCTGCGGGTGGCACCGGTGTGGTAGTCAGACCTGCTTTATGAAGGCTTTTCCATGCTTCTGGAACCTTACGAAACCTGAGCTGTTTGCCATTTAATGCAAAACTTACTGCAAAAGGAAAGTTCCAATGATAGGCGATCTTTTCTTTGAGCAGAACCTCCAGTACCGGCTTCATGGCCCTTCTCTGCGCCAGCGTGTATGCAGATAAATCTTGAAAGACAGAGACTCGTGCATCATTATATTCCAATGTGGGAAATTGACGAGCCTTCTGCCATACCCGTTCTTTGAATGCGTATGATGTAAAGCGCACTACTATGTCTCTGGGTCGATTAGCCATTGTTTTACCCAATGCTCGATGTGCACGATCTATCTCCACAGCGTCTGAAGCAGTGCCTTCGCCCAGGATCGTAGCACACAACGCTCGCACAATAGTAGGGACATCCTCTCCTCCGGATTCTGGTACAACCCGAATTCTCAAGTTATGCCTTCGACCCCTATTTTCGAGGTCATCCATTTTGTATTGTAAATCCTCTGCTAGATCGGACAGTTTAGATAGTTGCGTTTCTATTGCGTCATTAGTCTCTGCCTGTTCGTCGGCTTTCTCCTCCAGCGCCTCCATTCGGCCCCCCCAGCTCACGCAAGTCAAGGCTGATGGCGTCCACGTGTTCCAAGATCTCTACTCGGGAAGCCTTGATTTCCTCCCGGATTGCCTCCAAGCACTTTGCAAGGTCTTTAGGAGCATTTTTTCTTTTTGGGGACCGAGGCGCGCTGATCCGCATGGGAGGATGCCGTGTCTGAATCAGACGAACGTCTTTGCTCCGGAGACGCATGGCGCGACAGGCCTTTCGCTATCTGCCTTGAAGAATGGCGCTCTCCCTCTCGATGTTGCGACCCTGTCGCTTTACTCATTTCGATCAGTAACGTGTGCTGACTTAGCTGCTACAAAAAAATCTCCAATAGGGCTGCGGATGGCTTTAGATAGTGTCTTGCTAGTGCATGGAAATGCAGGAGTTGAGTTCCTAGGCAGCCATTTCGTCTCGTGACGTCACTTCCTCTCGATGAAGTAACTGGCTCCCTCTTCGGTGAAGCCCTCTTCCCATCCTCGGGGCAGATCTGACCGTATCATATGGCCAGAGTTGACCCCCCTTTATCATTTTTGTCGCCCTTCTCTGTACCTTTTCTAATTCGACTATATCTTTTTTGAGATGAGGTGACCACAACTGCACACAGTACTTGAGGTGCGGTCGCACCATGGATCGATTATAAACTGGTAGTCCCCTCTGTCAATCCCTGTCCTGCCCAAAAATACTGATACAGTGTATCAGATCTAAAGTTCCCCAGGCTTTGACAGACCTCAGTTGCCTCATCATTCCCTGGTGGTGGAATCCATGCTCAAAAGATCCGAGAGTTCCAGGGACAATGCTTCGGCGCCTCCTAGCAGATAAGCTCAAACCCTGGATTCTTTTGGATGGAATATGTATCAGGCCTCCATTCTGATCTTCAGCTTACAATCTTACCAGCTCTACACGAACCATTACATTTGGAACTTGGTGTGCAGTATGTCTGATTCAGCAAACTGTCCTCCCACCGGAGCAGGCCAAATCTTTTCGCCAGCTGATCAAGGAGCTTAAGCTGTTTCGTAAAATCTCCGAGGACAAGCAGGCCGTAATTCTTATAGTTGGGTAACGTGATCACATGTTGCCTGCTCCGGAGCTTTCAACAAGGTTCAGAAGAGTTGTTTTTCTACTGTGGTGAACTGTGGTTGACTTTTTGTCCTGCTTTTCACATCGCTTGCTCAGAAGAGCTTCTCAGTGCTTTTTGCTATATTTTTCAACGATATTTTTTATGTTCCTGTGTTCAGGTTCCCTCTTCCCTTATTATTTTTAGTAATTTTTTTCTCCGAGGACAAGCAGGCTGCGTTATTTTCACAGATGGGTCAGCGATCTGCGCAGCCCGGGAATCTGCATAGGACACAGCAAAAAATAAAAAGATTTGCCAGAGCCTTCTTGCATGTGGGCAGTGGCGCACCAAGCTTGCACGGACTGACTTTCTGCGAGTGTGTACTTCAGTTTCTTCCGCGCGAGGAGCGATAGCTTTTTCTGTGTCTCCTCTCTTCGAACCTGGGAAAGAGCCTTCTTTAATTTTTGAGCAAGTTTTTTTCATTCTTGGTGTATCCAGTGCCTTGGGCCCGACCATAGCCCAGCTCGTTGTGTCCTTTGTTTTCGTATGAAGAAAAGGACTCAACTTGCTCGAGAAGCCCAGAGAGAGAAACTTTTTAGGGCTTGGTCCGGTCCTTCGACATCAGCATCAACTGAGGCCGGCAGCGTTGACATCGAGAGAGGAGGTAGGCGTTGCTGCTGAGAGGCAAAGACACTCTGGGAGCAATGAGGTATCGAGTGGGTCTCCACCTGCCTCTAAGCCTCCTGCTGTGAAGGCCTCCGGAACCGTCCATTGTCAGACCTGACTCATATGCGACGTGGGGATTTAACTTCATCCTTGTCGGCACCAAGGAGCCTCGGTGAGGTGCATCGAGTAAAGGATAAGAAGCACTGACACCATTCTCCTTCGACGCACGGTGCCGGGAACTCCAGGGCACAGAGGGATTTGGCACCCGAGAAGCATTGGTGCCGGGAGGACCGCTCCCCCTCCATTAAGGAGGTGCCGATGTGTTGGCCTCTCAGCAGTCCAGTTCCTGCTCCTGAGCCTCAGCAGATTCTGCCACCGACTTCTCCACCGGCCCCACAGCCTTCTCTGATGACGGCTCTCGATAAGCGCATCCTGGCCTTGCTTCTGGAAGGACTGCTTTTTCCAGTCTGCTTTGGCGTTAGGAATGCTTGGCCTGCCGTGCCATTTGCTGCAGCTGCGTCTCGCTCTCCACCTGTGGTGAAGTCCCCAAGCTCGGTGCCGCTTTTGGCTCCGGTGTCATCTGCCACCGAGGTCGACTCCCCATCAACGTCAATGGAGGAAGCTTCACCGCAGTCCATGCGGACATCGGCCCATCGACATTGCCATCGAGGCCATAGGTCCTTGGCGTCAAGGCAGGCTCAGTCTCGGAGAGCCCTGAGGGAGATATTTTCCAATACTGAGGAAGATCGCTCATGGGAGTCAAAGGAAGATCCCAGGTAGTTTTGCTCCGATGAGTCCTTTGGGATTCCCTCTGAACCTTCCCGTCCACCTTAAAGGAGACTGTCTCCTCCTGAGAGCCTCTCCTTTTCATCGTTTGTGTGGGAAATGTCTTGAAGCTATTCCATTTTCTGCGATGTGGAGGATGAGCCCATGGCTGAGATGCTCGAGGTCCTGGACTACATCTCTCCACCTAAGGAGGCAGTAACGAATCCTTTGCATAATATACTGAAGGAAGTCCTTATGCGAAACTGGTCATTCCCTCTGGCTGGCCCCGTGATCTTAAGAAGACTGATTCCCAATATTGGATCCACGGTGAACCCTGTGTTGATGAGGTCTCAGTTACCCCATAACTCCATGCTGGTGAACTCTGCCCTCAAGAGAGCCAAGAGTTCTAGAGACTATGCCTCGGCGCCCCCGGGCCGAGAAGCTAGAACCTTGGATTCGTTTGGGAGGAAGACGTATCAGGCGGTATGCTCCCTGCCGTATCCATTATTAAGAGCTTTTCACGAGCATTCACTTGCAGAAATTGGTAAGGCATCTAGTTTGGTTGATGCCCTCCCACCGGAGCAGGCCGAAACTTTTTGCCAGTTGATCAGGCAGCAGAAGGCGTGTCGTAAATTCCTGGCCAGGGGCGCATACGACACTTTTGATGGCATTCAGAATCTCCGCTTAGGGTATAACGATGCATAGACTCTCATGGCTGTGTGTCTCTGACCTAGACCATTCGGTCCAGCGGAGGATGGCGGATGTTCCTTGCTGAGGGGATAACCTTTTCAGAGAGAAGGTAGAAGACCTGGTCAACCAGATCAAAAAGCACACAGATGCTATGACTTCTCTCTCCCGCCGGGCGCCTTCTGTTACATCTTCTTCAAGTGGGAGGTTTTTTGGGGGGTCGCGGAGTGCTCCCTATTTTTATGCTAGGCGTAGGTACACTCCGGCGTCCCGCCTGCCTACTCAGGCTCAGCCCCAGCGCGCTCGATCCCATCAACAGCGTGCGCCCTAGGCGCCAGCTGCCCCCCAGCAAAAGTAAGGGACCGGCTTTTGATTGGCTCCAGAACAGCATAGTCATAATAACAGTATTTGTGCCGGACGACCTGCTGGTTTGGGGAGGTTAATGTTTTTTCACCAAAGGTGGCCTCTCATAACTTCTGACAGGTGGGTTCTTCAAAGAGTCCGGTTAGGATACACACTCAATATGCAATCCATACCTCCAAATTGCCCACCGGGAGCTCATTTGTACAGCTCCCAGCACAGGCAGGTACTTGTAGAGGAACTCTCCACCCTTCGGAAGGCCCATTTTCTTGAACCCGTTCCACCAGGGGAAGAATGGCTGGGATTCTATTCCAGGTACTTGTACAAAAGAAAACGGAGGGGATGCGTCCCATCCTAGACCCAAGGGCCATGAACAAATACATTAATTGATGGCCACTAAATAATAAGCCACCTAGTTGTGAATTCTCAACAGCATTATATGTAAAGAGCTACTCTTACAGACCATCCTGGCACTATTGGGGTTACACAGAAAAAAAAAACAGCACACAGGTCTTTCTAGAACAGTTTAGTGTTGAAAAATGGTTTTATTGAGAGACCTGACAAGGTCCATGTTTTGGCAAACTGCCTGCATCAGGGATCTGAACAAAATAATAAATATAATAAATGAATAACAAAAAATCAAAATATAATGAAATAATTAAAATCACAATCAACAATAAATGTTTACTTATATAAAACTGATATAGTGTCAGCAGAACACACAAGTATATAATTCACAACTAATGAATGACATCTATGTTGCTATTATATAAAATTAATATTTGAGACAATTGATTATAGCAGTATAAAATTATATTAAAATAGAACATTTAAAATCATAAGATGATAATAAAGAGAAGGTGGAAGCTGTTAAAAAAACAAGAGTTGGAGAGAAGACTAACAAACGTTCCTTAGTAGTAGTCGGTTATCTTCTGTGTTCCAATGGTTTAATAGAAAAAGCCAATCGTAAAACTATCAGAAAATGACTTATAGAAGAGGCAGTAAACATTGCTGCATGGTAGTGGTCCTAGTGCATAAAACTAATGAGAACTGACTCATTCAAAATGTGAATTCTGTCACAGCTGCGCCTAGATAATAATAAATGATGGCAGTGAAAAGCATACTTTGCTTGCAATCCGTGTGAATGTGACATTGTGATGATGAAACATTCAGAAAATGTGGTAAACAAATGTTAGCACATTTTCCAGTAGAATAAGAGCTGGTCTTTAAGCAGAATGCTATAGTAAAAACATTTGCAGGATAGTGTTGGGGTGGAGTGAGAATTTTTTGGCCTGTGTGTAGTCTGTATTATTTAGCTACTATCCCTACTGCTAAGTGGTTTAATTTAGGATAGCCTGTTTGTGGCAGAGCACTGAAATAAATTATTTATATGCTGCAGTTAGTTTTAAAAAAATACTGGCCATGTTTGACTTTCTAGCGAGACACTCTGAGATTCACGTCTTTTTAGGATTTTTACTTGCTGAGCTTCATTGAAGTTGTTTCAAAGTGTATTATTGAATATAGAACCAGAGTTTTTGAATCTTCTTTTCAATACTTGCAATTTTAATACAAGAGAATTTACCACTGACGAAGGTATATTTGAATGCTGAAACACAGCTATGTCAGGTTTATCATTATTCACAGTTGCTGAGCCTAATAAAGAACCATTCTGTTCTTTAAAACATATCTGGCCAAATATTGCTAAACTTTTATACACTCCCACCAGGTATGGTCACATATCCAGAATAACATCTACAACAATATGAGTATATCTTAGGAATCGAATGTAATAACTGGTCAGGAATTTAAGCCCACTTGAGACAACATGCAGGTGGGGGACTAGCATGAATCTGCTGTAGGATTTGATTTATATCCTTAGGAGAAACTGAGCAGACTGAATTGTCAAATGTTTCTCTCCTGCTGAAATTTCTATATCCCTGACCAGCCTTGTTTTAGTTTATATGTGAACATCTGATGCTTTATAAAAATATACTGGTTGATATTCAAAATGATTTAATTGACCAGAAACAGCCACTGACCGGTTAAATCACTTGTTAGGGATATCAGCTAATTTTCAGTGGCACTTAACCGGTTATCACCGCTGAAAATTAGTGGTTAGTGCCTAAGTGAAAGCTTGCTATTTTGGGGGTGTTCTGGGGCAGAGTCAGCACATCCGGTTAAGTGTTAATATTCACCACTTAACCGACCAGGGTAACCGCATAAATTGGACCACATAAAACAGTCTTGTCTTTATTTGGTATCCCATGGCCAATTAAGTTCTGAATATGGACCAGCCATGTGTTAGCCGGTGCTGCATAAACCAGATATTCAGGGCCAAAGCCTAGACAAGGCCCAACATTGAATATCTGGGAATAACGCCAGCGGTGCTCAGCAAAACGTTCACCACCACCCGCTGAATATTGACCATGTAATGATAGGGGAAGTGGTAGCAAGCTCTTAACAGGAAAGATCATAATGTTTTCACTATGATCGATGATAAACACGTTCCAGTCAGAATGACAGTGTTTTTTCTTTCCATTTGTGCTTCAGAAATTTCTATACTACGTTTTTCTGTCAACTTTCTTACCACAGATCTTAGTTGCTAATGACAAAGCCTGCAAGTTGTTTGGATATAGCAGCCATGAACTAATTGGTCAAAAGTTGTCGATGTTGATTCCTAAGTGTGGTCAGGTTGTTGATGAAGCAGTGGGAGAGGAAAATGTGGAGGCAGATGGCTCAGCAACATTGATGTGTGGAAAAGTGGTAAGTTTGGATGCAGTGGATGAAGAAACTTAGCTGGAAGGTTTAGTCATCATATCTATGTACTGTCAAGCACTTTGTTATTATTAGATGTAAAGTCAATTTTTTCTGTTTGTGTGTTAAATAAAACAGAGTACAATTTTCAAACTGTCTTGGGACAAAGTTTGTGGGTGCAAAGCCTTGGAGCATTTTAGAACTGATATTAGTGCTTGGGATTCCGGAATCTTGCTACGCTGTGTTCTTGTCCCTTTTTTGTCCTGTTTGACTGTCCTGATTAGATTGTAAGCTCTGTCGAGCAGGGACTGTCTCTTCATGTCCAGCGTACAGCGCTGCATATGTCTAGTAGCGCTATAGAAATGATAAGTAGTAGTAGTATGCTACTGTGTTCATATGTTTACCTGACATTAAATGAGCAGTTTTATAGAAGGCCATTACCTTCTCAATGTAGAACAGCCCAGATGTATGGTTTATGCCAATGTGCCAGAAGATGGGGGATAGAGGGCCAAAACCTTCTAATGACAACATCACTGTAATATAGGATAGGTGCATAGTAGTCATTTGCCAGTGATCTGTATTTCCAGCAGATGGTGGCACGTACAGGACTGGTGTAGCAGGAATTTCCAAAGAGAACTGGGTCTGCAGATCCCTGCCCTATGAGCAAGATACCAAGGCTCTGCAGCAAGCACTGGGCCCACAGGACCACATCTTAGTCCTGCTACAACAGTTCAGCGTGTTCCACCATTCTCTGGAGATAGAGAATACTTAAAGGTTTCAGGGCTGTATCCACTGCCTAGACCTGTATTTAGATTAGGCGATCTTTCAAGTTTAACAAACATAAACCATAATACTTGTGGTAGTGATGGTGTTGGTAGAGGAAGATTACCTACACCAGTGTTTCTCAACTTCTTTAAGCCAAATATTCCTAAGTCAAACAAATTTTAACCCAGTACTTCTGAGCTGCAATCATCTCTTGTAGATGTGCAGTGGAATGCCAGTTCTCCGAGGACAAGCAGGCTGCTTGTTCTCACTGATGGGTGACGTCCACGGCAGCCCCTCCAATCGGAAAACTTTACTAGCAAAGGCCTTTGCTAGTCCTCGCGCGCCGATGCGCACCGCACATGCGCGGCCGTCTTCCCGGCCGAACCGGCTCATGTTCGTCAGTCTTCTTTTGTCCGCGCTTGGGACGGTCGTGTTTGCGCCGTTTCGCGCCCCTCAAGTTGACCCTCGCGCGTCTTTGAGTTTTTGCTAAAAAAAAAAAAAAAAAAAAAAAGAACTTGGAAGAAGACCTTTACGGTCTTTTCCCCTTTTCCCGTGTTTCCAGTTTTTGCCCCGCTAAGTTTCCTTTCGTTTTTGGGGTAGGCCTTTTTGAGGCCTTGGTTCAGGTTTTTTCTCTCCCTATTTTTGGTGCCTTTACCGCCATTACGAGTTTTGATTTCGCCAGTGTGATTTTTCCGCCCATGTCATCGAAGTCTTCCAGCGGCTTCAAGAAGTGCACCCAGTGCGCCAGGGTAATCTCGCTCACTGATAGGCACGCGTCGTGCCTTCAGTGTCTGGGGGCTGGGCACCGCCCGCAGGCCTGTAGTCTTTGCGCCCTTTTACAGAAAAGGACTCAGGTAGCGAGATTGGCCCAGTTGAACGTGTAGTTCTCGGGCTCTTCGTCGGCAACAGCACCGGGGGCATCGAGTGCATCGACGTCGACAGCTTCAAGACCTTCGACCTCGGCATCGACTGCATCGAGGCATCGACCCTCTGCATCGTCGGTACCGAGACATCGAAAGGCTGCGTCGGCGGTACCGGGACCTCCACTAGTGCTGATGTCGTTGGACGGTGGTGCTTCGACTGGAGTGCAGGTGAGGGCTGTCCATTCCCCTGCTGGTGGCGGTGAGCCTTCGGGTGGGTCTCCCCCTACCCTGAGGGCTCTTGCGGTACAGCCCCCCTGAGACCGACCTTCTTCGGCCTCGGCCCCGAGGAAGCGACGGCTGGATTCTACGTCCTCCTCGTCAGTACTGGGAAGTTCCGGTGACATGCTTCGTTTGAAAAAATCAAAGAAGCATCGACACCGGTCTCCTTCCCGCATCGGTACCGAGAGCTCTGGGTCGCCGAGGGAGTCGGCACCCAGTAGGCATCGGCACCGGGAGGACCGCTCACCCTCTGTTCAGGAGGTGTCGATGCGCTCCACCTTGGACAGCCCGGAACAGCCTCCCCGCCCGGAACAGACTCTGATTTCGACGCCTGCATCGGCTTCCATGTCTTTCTCCACAGCCGCTCTGCACGAGAGTCTCCGGGCCGTTCTCCCAGAGATCCTGGGAGAGCTGTTGCGCCCTACCCCTCCGGTACCGGGGGTGCTTGCGCCACCGGTACCGTTGAGTGAGGCGCCGGCTGGCCCCTTGCCCGGGGTGAGGTCTCCGACATCGGTGCCGCTTGCGGTACCGACTGCAGTCGCCTCCCAGGAAGGCTCCCTGACGACGTCGGCGGAGGGAGCTTCGCCGGTGCGGTGTTTAAACCTCCTCGTTTAAACTTGTTTACTGAGTATCCTCACCAAAAAGAATAAAGAATAAAATAAAGAAATGAAAGCCAAAATATCTGTATAATTTTTCTTTTTATTCAACTGTCATTTGGATGACAGAGCTATGCAAGAATATTACATAGGAAGTAAGTATAGGAACAATCTCATCAAATACAGAGATGAAGTTGCCTGTTAAGAAGTTGCTTGCTAATACAATTGTCTCCTTTCTTATATGTACATAATTCTGGCATCATCACACATTCCTTGCATTTTATTTAGCTCGTTACTAGTTTATCTCAAACCTTCTGGCGTCTAACTTTCTCTCCCCTTTTTTTCCCTTCTGCAGTACTATCAGACACCTGTTTCACATTTCTTGCCAACCTCTGTTCTTACTTTCATCTCATGGTAATGCTGTAGACATCCTGCCTCTACTCCCTTTTTACTCAGGGTTCTCAGTACATTCTTTTATTCTTAATAAAGGTTATTATAATGTCAGATTTTCAGTGTCAGCTATTCCAGCTGCACTTCTGGAGTCCATTTTATATTTGTGACTCCATTTTGTCAGTTTTAATATATACAATCCTCCCTTGAACGCTGTATGCAGCGTTCACATATTTAGGCAAACACTATAGTATGTCTAGCATGTTTGAGCTCTATGGGGATATAGTATTTCTCATTACTCCCTTTCTAGAGGCCGTCATAGCTAGCATACAGTTTCTGTCAAGTGTTATTCATGGTTAATCTTTGAATAGATTTTATTACATGCCATTCTTTCCTTTGTCTGTCCATGTCCTGGATATATGTTAACATGTTCCCTATGTGTTATCATAGTAGTATTTGTTATCTTTGTCATCATGTTCCCACATAGTTTCATACAGCATGGGATAAGACAAAGCAACAACAGTATTACAACTATGAAGACTATTACTATTGAAACAAGACCCTTTAACCAAGGACTCAGGGATCCAAACCATCCAGTTATTGAATCCCACCAAGATGTGTCTAAAATTCCCTTATAATCACTCACTTCAATTCTTGCCAGTGAAAGAATGCGCTGCATTGCATTTTTAACAATTATTGATTGATTTCTAATAAGTGAACAACACGATGTATCATTCACTATGCCGCACACTCCTCCAGATTGGGCTAACATAAAGTCAACCGCCATGCGTGTGTGCATTGCATATCTTGCTGTATCATCAATTTCCTCTTGAAGTGCTGTTATAGCTATATCTAATTCATGTGTTACAACATGTAATAGTGATTGTAAGCGTCTGATTGACATACCCATTTCAGCTGCAATAGCAGATCCTGCAAATGGAAGCCATCCAGTGGCTGACAAAGCATCTAAACGTGTCTTGGTCATAGGATAGGTACTGTTAATATAATCTAATGCTAATTGTAAAGCTTGATCATCTCCTGTTAAAGCACTAAAGGAGGTACTAGAAACATCTCTTTTATGTCGTTTCTGACTATTAAAACTATGTGATGTGTCATTTAATGGAATAATCAAATCAAATAAATTTAGTTGAACAAGAGTGCAGAACTTATAACATGATGGAAGATAGGTGTACAGGATATTATCACATAACAGATAATCTCCCAACCGTAAAGACTGTAGAGAAGTTAGGTTATGATATAAAGCATATGTTTGAGAAAAAGGAAAAATAGGATTATTTAGTGCCTTAAGTGAAGAACACGCAGTAGGCATAGCAGTAATGGCTTGTATAGAAGAGGCATTAAATTGACATAATGAAAAGACAAAAGTCAAATTTGTAAGAGTAAGATTAGTAGAGGTCACATAAGAGGTTGTCAGTGTCCGGTTACAGAACATTTTGTTAGCACAAGCTATAGATGTTGCAGTCTGATTTATAACATAGGATCCCTGTAACACAGTCCAATTTCGGGATTGTATGTCATAAGTATAATTACATAAAACATTAGGCATCTTACCCTGAAGTGAACTAGAGTTTATCAGACACCAATAGTTTAGTGCAGGAATGGTATGAGCAAACAAAGAAGGCAGACGTTGAGCAGTAACATTGGTCCAATATTGTCTGTGTTCATGTCCCCAACCCAAATAGCAGGTACCATTACTAAAACAGTTATGAATACCTTGTAACTTGATCATAGAGTAAGGATGAATATGTGCTGGAATGGTAAGTACGGAAGTGACAAGTGGAGTGCACACAATACAGTTAGTCAGATTAAGAGTCTTTGAGGCATGTTGAATTTTCTCAACATATGTATTGAGTCCATAAGTAAGTCCTACCAGCAAATAGATTACAAAAGCCTTCATAATCCTTTGTCACTGGTAATGTTGTTAATCAATGTTCTCTGCTCTCTGGAGGTGCAATAGTGGTCTCTATTTCCTCAGGTAGTCCTAGATCATGAGCCTTACGTATATCAGATAAATGTACCCAAGTGGTATGGTCTGATAATCTTGCTGTTGTATGAGTTAATTCCTTGATCTCAAATGGTCCTACGTAGATAGGATCTTTCCAGGTTTTGTGTGTGAAATTCTTCCGAAGAACTTTCTGACCTACAGAAAAAGATGAACAAAAAGTCATGTTAGGAACTTCTTTAGATTTGGCTATTGCCATATCTCTGGTCAAATTTATTATTGGATTTATTTGTTTCCAATAATTAGTCACTCCTTCATTATCGTTATTAATTTCTTCGATAGGTACCCCTCTAGGGTCTCGTCCTGTATGCAACTGGAAGGGTGAAATCTGTAGCTTTGTGCTAGGATGGGATCTTAATTGAAATATCGCCAATGGTAACACATCCATCCATGTATATTTCTTTTCCTTTCCTGCTAGTGCTTGCAAGAGCACACGTAATCTAGTCTTTAAAAGACCATTGTATCGTTCTACTAGGCCATTGGAAGTGGGCCTATACACTGCCACCCTTCGGTGCAGTATCCCACACAATTCAGTCATATCTTTGACCAAAGCGTTGACAAAATGACTACCATTATCTGTAACAAGTTTCTGAGGACAACCATGTGCTGGCAATATTCTCTGCAAAAAAGTTTCAATTACTACCTGTGCATTTTCCTTTTTACAGGGGAATGCTTCTACCCATTTTGTAAAAGCGTCCACCCAGACCAAGAGATACCTTTTACCTTTTACCGGTATTACCATATCTGTAAAGTCCACATGCCATTCTACTCCGGGTCCGGTGGGAATTGGAATGGATCCAGGAGAAATAACTGGACCTCGATGCACTATATTTTTGGAACAAACTAAACAATTTAGTACAACTCTTGTGGCATAAGAAAGCATATTAGGATGCCAAAATGAAGCTTCCATGGCTTTACTCATGTCAGAAGCAGATAAATGTAAGGTAACATGCCAATTATAGAAATTATTAATTAATTCTGAAGTAGACATGCATATTTTTCCACTAGGATGTATCCATTTACTTTTGTCAGGGTGTGTTGTACAATCCAAATTCTGCCATTTCAATTTTTCAATTTCAGTTGGTTTTTCTCGGGGTTGTGAGACATCTGGTGGATATGGTGTCTCAGTACACTGTATATGAGCACGGGTAATTATCATGGTAGAAAGTACCTCTTTAGCTGCCTTATCAGCTAAATCATTCCCTTGTGCTTCGAATGTCTGTTCTCCTGTATGGGCAGGAACCCAAACAATGGCTGTATGTAATCCTCTTCCTTCTCTATCACTCAAACAGTTTAACAATTGTTCCCATAAACTTTCATGTTTCAGGGGCTTTCCATCAGCTGTCAAAAATCCCCTTCTTTTCCATTTTAACAAATGATATTGCAATGAACTAACTACATATGAACTATCAGTATATATAGTCCCTTTCTTTTCTGTCCCTAATTGTTTCACAGCTTCTAGTACTGCTGTTAGTTCTGCTTCTTGAGCTGTTGTGCCTACTGGCAATCGTTTTTGAATCTTTTTACAAATTTCAGTGTTTCCCTGATTTAATTGGACCTTAAGTGCTGAAAATGAAGCATGCTCGCCTGTTTGTGCTCCATCAGTAAACCAAATGTCTCCTTTTCCTTCAAGAGGCTCAAATATGAGTAACCGAAAGACTGGAATATCCTTTAACCCATCTAGATGTTCCTGAGTCTCTTGTTCTAATTTAAATAATGCATCCATTCGTTTAGTATTTTCTTTAGTCAATGGCTGGGTACGAACATCTTGTCCTATTAATATAGCCTGATATTTTCCAAATCTTGTATTAGTTAATGCAACCAGACTAGTGGATAGTAAATTATGAATTGTATGGTCAGAATGGATGATGATAGGACCGAAAGGCATAACTGCTCTCCATTTCTCAACGGCCGCAACTGCGGCTACCAGGAAACGAGGAATGTTCTCCATTCCCCTTTCTACTGGACTAAAGGTTCCTGATAAAAATGATACAGGTGACACAAAGGTGTCTTGTTGATTTACCATTGCTGCCCAAGTAGTGCCCATATCTTTAATCCATAAATGTATCTCTTCTTTGGGGTCTACTGTGGTTAATGGATTATATGATACTAAATGTTTTACTAACAATTGTATAATAATAATATCACTCTGGGTAAGCTGAATATGAGTCTTATGCGGTGTGCCAGCCGGTACACGCAAGTGTCGATATAGTGGGCTAACTAATTGAGAATAATTAGGGATCCATTGTCTACAATAATTAAGAGAACCCAGCAATCCTCTCAATTGTGTAAGTGTCTTTGGCAATGGAGATTTTAAGATTTCTGTTAAGGCTTCCCGTGTTATAACCTTAGCTTTACTTGAAACTGTTTGCCCTAGGAAGGTAACTTCTTCCCTGCACACAAAGCACTTATTTCGATTACACTTATAACCCTTTGATAGCAATTGATAAAACAGTGCCACTGTCCATGAAAGACATTCCTCCCTTGTGGATGCAGATAATAAAATATCATCCACATACACGAACAGAGACACAGTGTCAGGCAACAATTGTTTAAATGATTTCAAATCTTCTGTTATCTGTTTAAAGAAAACAGATGGACTTTCGGTATATCCCTGTGGCATTCTTGTCCAACGATACGCTTTATTGTCTAAGGTAAATGAGGTTAAATCTCGTGATTCCTCTGCTAAAGGAATGGCAAAGAAAGCATTTGACAAGTCTATAACCGAATTAAATGCATAGATAGGCTGTGATTGTAATAATGTCAAAGGATTTGGACATACTGGAAACTGAGCTTTTACCAAATCATTTAAACCTCGTAAATCCTGAACAATCCTTACGTCACCATTTGGTTTAGGAACTGGAAAAAGAGGGGTATTGTACGGCGAGTTTGATGGTTCAATGATATTATGTTTCAATAATTTATCAATATGCTGCAAAGTTTTGGATAATAATTGCGGCCTTATAGGGTACGGTGGCCAAATAGGACCATCTCCCTCATGTTTAAGACGGATTACATAAGGTTGCATTTCAGCTGATCCATAGGGATCTTCAGGTGTGCTCCACAAATCTGCAGGTAATATCTGCATCACCTGCGTACCTTCATCCTCCTCGTCAACATAAAACATATCTTGTACAACTGAAATCAGCAAACTTTGTTTACATCTGGGAAATTTTAAAGTAAGTCCTAACTGTGAAAGTAAATCTCGGCCACATAAATTTACCGGGCAATTTTCTGCCAACACAAAATCAATAATTCCCTTCCTGTTCATTTCCCTCATATTAGGTCCAGATGCTTTTAAAATTACTTCAGTAGGTACAGTAACACGCTTATCCTGCTTTTTTCCTTCAAATCCTACCAATGTATCTATCCTTTTGCTTAAGGGTACACCCCTAACTCTAGTACTCAATACTGATCTAGTGGCTCCGGTGTCAATTAAAAAGGACATGGGAATCTTTTCAGGTCCTACAAACAATGTAATAAAGGGTTCTTGATTAGACAGGGAAAAGGTAAAATCATTATTTCCTTCTTCGGTTAGTCAGTAAACGTCTTCCTCATCTTTTTCCTGTTCCCATAAAGGAAATTGTTGGAGTGGTATATTCTGCTGATTCTGAGTTTCTGGAATCGCATTCTGTGTCTGTACAAATGGATTGTTAGACCCTATCATTTGCCCTAAGTTCTGGGGCATCTGTGATAACTGCTGAGGCTGACTAATAGGATTTGGCACTATTGGAAATGCTGGCTGTCTTGCTGGACATTCATTCGCATAATGTCCCCAATTTTGACATACCCAACATTGAACGTTAGCTCGTCTGTTGGGAGAGGGTTGACTAAAACCCCTTCCTCTATTCCCTCTTCCGCGTCCCATACCTCTACCACGATTATTCTGATTATAAGGTTGTTGATAACCCTGTTGATACTGGTATTGCTGATAAGGCCTAGGATAACTTTGATTATCATTTTGTCCTGGCGTCATATAATAAACAGGCCGTCGTTGCTCTTTACTAATTTTCTGTACCTTTTTATCCTCAATTTCTTTAATCTGCATGGCCACTAATTTATCTGACAATTTCTGCTGTTCTTTTCCGGGTGTCTCAAGCATTTTAATATGAATGGCACTAAAATGCAACAATGTAGCACGGATTTCAGGCCATGGTTTAGTTGCCAATGCCACTACATTATCCAGATTCTTTCTCATGCTCATAGGTAGTGTAACCAAGAATAGATGTAAAAATATAGCTGAGGCAGGAGCAACATCTGGGTCATCCCCAGTCTGAGCTTTATAGATCTGCATACACTTCATTAAATGTGTAGCAAAGTCATCTTTTGTATTCCATTTAGAGGTCGTTATAGCAGAAAAATCTATTTCAGTTGGATACATGATCTGTAAGGCACCTGTGAGTTGTCGCCTAGCATTTCCCACAAATGCCGCACCATCTCGCGTATGGTTTAATATTGCCGGATTCTGAGACTGCACCGCAAGTTGTGCAAGACTAACTCCTGCAGCAGTACAAAAGGCTTTAAAATCTCCTACTGCCAACTGTGTTCCCGCTGTTAAAGCATCCATCTGTTCTAGCCAAATGCGCGCACCCTTTTGGATATTAGGCAACTTATTGACTAACGTACTAATATCAACTGGACTATAAGGTTTATATACTTCCTGTCTTTGTCCTAATGGCCCTGTGCGTGTAAATATGGGAAATTGACTATTCGTAGCCACAGAACTCTTACTTTGTTCCAAAGTTTCCAACATCTGATTTTGCAACAACCCTTTCCATATGTTTAAACCTTCCAAAATATGCATCTGATTTGACCATTCTGTCCCTCTTCTGTGTATTTTTTCTATCAATTTATCGATATCTCCCATGCAACTCGGACCCCGTAAATCAATAGGCAAACGAACATCATTATCTAAATATGTCTGGACCACTTCATCCCAAAACTTATGGTCATATTTGTGTACAAAATCCACTGGGAGTAAGGACATTAGTCCTTTAAAAAAGTCTTCCTTATCTGGGACATTTCCTTCTGTATCATCCCGTCTCCCTTCATCTTTTCCTCCCTTATCTTTTGGTCTTACAACAGGATCTTGGGAATCATCTGGCAAAGGATTCCTTTGTTGTATCATATCTCCTTTCATTGTAAAAACACCTTTTAATTCAATGTCAACCTGCTCCCTCCCTCTTCTACTTACAGATTTCTTTTTCTTTCTTAGGTCTGACTCAGATTTAGAACAAACTTCATCTTCAGTTTGACGGTCAGAGTCAGTATCAGTATGTGATGAACACACGGGTACTGCGCGTGGCTTTGGTTTTGCTGGCGGCTTCGGGACAATCTTACTATCCCAAGGCTCATATCCTGCAGCCGTTTTATCTGATTCTTCTGCCTCTTTTTGTATTTCTTTTAAACTTTTTAAATTGGGATATATTGCAGGAGCAGTACTATGTTCATAAGACGGTGGTGCACTTGGTGTGAGACAGTGTGATGTATTATCTTGCCTGGCTTTCTGCCGCTCAGCTACAAAAGCTTTATCCTGACATTGTTGTTTATCATACCACCACATATCAGCGGTGACAGTAAAAAGATTCCAGACATGCAAATGTTTCTTCAAGGAATCCTTTGTCTTATTGTCCTGAATATATTTCAACAACTGCCATAACACTGATTTCTCAAAAGAGCCGTGCTCAGGCCAACCCAGAAATGAATTCTTGCTATATGTTAGCCATTTTTTATGTACATTTTTAATGCGTTTTTCATCAAAGGGAAAAGCAGCTATAACATGTTGCAAAGGAGTAAATGTGCTAGAACTATCTACAAACAAAGTATATTTAGATTCGGGATCTGGTGGGGGAACTTCTATATCTATGTTAATATTAGCCATTTTACAACAGGTACAATAGTATTGTAAATAATATCCAATAATAAACAATAAAAGAAAATATAAACAAAAAAGCGGGAAGAAAGAAAGCAGCGTTAAAACGTGAAGAAAAGAATTAAGAATGATGTCAATATTTTATACTCACCGTCCGTTGGTATCGGAAGATTGCAGTGGACCTCTCACGAGCTGATCAGTATCGTAAGACCGGGACACCTTAATGCAAAAATCGAACCAAAAAATATTGGCTGTGCGTGCACGGTCCTGCCGCGCAGGTCGCCAAATTGTTTAAACCTCCTCGTTTAAACTTGTTTACTGAGTATCCTCACCAAAAAGAATAAAGAATAAAATAAAGAAATGAAAGCCAAAATATCTGTATAATTTTTCTTTTTATTCAACTGTCATTTGGATGACAGAGCTATGCAAGAATATTACATAGGAAGCAAGTATAGGAACAATCTCATCAAATACAGAGATGAAGTTGCCTGTTAAGAAGTTGCTTGCTAATACAATTGTCTCCTTTCTTATATGTACATAATTCTGGCATCATCACACATTCCTTGCATTTTATTTAGCTCGTTACTAGTTTATCTCAAACCTTCTGGCGTCTAACTTTCTCTCCCCTTTTTTTCCCTTCTGCAGTACTATCAGACACCTGTTTCACATTTCTTGCCAACCTCTGTTCTTACTTTCATCTCATGGTCATGCTGTAGACATCCTGCCTCTACTCCCTTTTTACTCAGGGTTCTCAGTACATTCTTTTATTCTTAATAAAGGTTATTATAATGTCAGATTTTCAGTGTCAGCTATTCCAGCTGCACTTCTGGAGTCCATTTTATATTTGTGACTCCATTTTGTCAGTTTTAATATATACAGCGGGCGAGGGAGTCTACCTCTCGACGCTCCCACCGTGGCCGTGTTTCCACGGAGTCGAGTCGGGCACGGCTTCAGACACAGGTTCATGAACTTGTGTCTGATACCGATGGTGAGGCCTCGTGGGAGGAGGAGGAGGACATCAGATATTTCTCTGACGAGGAGTCTGATGGCCTTCCTTCCGATCCCACTCCCTCCCCTGAAAGGCAGCTTTCTGCTCCTGAGAATTCTGTCTTTTGCGGCCTTTGTCCAGGAGATGTCTACGGCCATCCCCTTCCCGGTGGTTGTGGAGGACGAGCCCAGGGCTGAAATGTTTGAGCTCCTGGACTATCCTTCTCTGCCTAAGGAAGCGTCCACAATACCCATGCATCATGTCCTAAAAAAGACATTGCTGGCGAACTGGACCAAGCCTTTAACTAATCCCCACATTCCCAAGAAGATCGAGTCCCAGTACCGGATCCATGGGGACCCAGAGCTGATGCGCACTCAGTTGCCTCACGACTCTGGTGTGGTGGATCTGGCCCTAAAGAAGGCTAAGAGTTCTAGGGAGCATGCTTCGGCGCCCCCGGGCAAGAACTCTAGAATCTTAGACTCCTTTGGGAGGAAGGCCTACCATTCTTCTATGCTCGTGGCCAAAATCCAGTCTTACCAGCTCTACACGAGCATACACATGCAGAACAATGTGCGGCAGTTGGCGGGCTTGGTGGACAAGCTCCCCCCTGAGCAAGCCAAGCCTTTTCAGGAGGTGGTCAGGCAGCTGAAGGCGTGCAGAAAATTCCTGGCCAGAGGGGTATATGATACCTTTGATGTTGCGTCCAGGGCCGCTGCTCAAGGTGAGGTGATGCGCAGACTCTCATGGCTGCGTGCCTCCGACCTGGAGAATAGGATCCAGCAGCGGATTGCGGACTCCCCTTGCCGAGCGGACAATATTTTTGGAGAGAAGGTTGAACAGGTGGTAGAACAGCTCCACCAGCAGAGCATAGCCGACATCAACGTGTCAGTGCCAGGCGATCTGCCGGTCGGGGGGAGGTTGAAAGTTTTTCACCAAAGGTGCCCTCTCATAACCTTCGACCGTTGGGTTCTTCAAATAGTCCGGCAAGGATACACCCTCAATTTGGCCTCCAAACCTCCAAATTGCCCACCGGGAGCTCAATCCTACAGCTTCCAGCACAAGCAGGTACTTGCAGAGGAACTCTCCGCCCTTCTCAGCGCCAATGCGGTCGAGCCCGTGCCATCCGGGCAAGAAGGGCTGGGATTCTATTCCAGGTACTTCCTTGTGGAAAAGAAAACAGGGGGGATGTGTCCCATCCTAGACCTAAGGGCCCTGAACAAATATCTGGTCAAGGAAAAGTTCAGGATGCTTTCCCTGGGCACCCTTCTTCCCATGATTCAGGAAAACGACTAACTATGCTCTCTGGACTTGAAGGACGCCTACACGCACATCCCAATACTGCCAGCTCACAGACAGTATCTGCGATTTCAGCTGGACACACGTCACTTCCAGTACTGTGTGCTACCCTTTGGGCTCGCCTCTGCGCCCAGAGTATTCACGAAGTGCTTGGCTGTAGTAGCAGCGGCGCTTCGCAGGCTGGGAGTACACGTGTTCTCCTATCTCGACGATTGGCTGGTGAAGAACACATCTGAGGCAGGAGCTCTACAGTCCATGCAGATGACTATTCGCCTCCTGGAGCTACTGGGGTTTGTGATAAATTATCCAAAGTCCCATCTTCTCCCAGTACAGAGACTCGAATTCATAGGAGCTCTGCTGGATTCTCGGACGGCTCGTGCCTATCTCCCAGAGACGAGAGCAAACAACTTGTTGTCCCTCGTCTCGCGGGTGCGAGCGTCCCAGCAGATCACAGCTCGGCAGATGTTGAGATTGCTGGGCCACATGGCCTCCACAGTTCATGTGACTCCCATGGCCCGCCTTCACATGCGATCTGCTCATTGGACCCTAGCTTCCCAGTGGTTTCAGGCTGCTGGGGATCTAGAAGACGTGATCCACCTGTCCACAAGTTTTCTCAAATCCCTGTATTGGTGGACGATTTGGTCCAATTTGACTCTGGGACGTCCTTTCCAAATTCCTCAGCCACAAAAGGTGCTGACTACGGATGCGTCTCTCCTGGGGTGGGGAGCTCATGTCGATGGGCTTCACACCCAGGGAAGCTGGTCCCTCCAGGAACGCGATCTGCAGATCAATCTCCTGGAGTTATGAGCGGTCTGGAACGCTCTGAAGGCTTTCAGAGATCGGCTGTCCCACCAAATTATCCAAATTCAGACAGACAACCAGGTTGCCATGTATTACATCAACAAGCAGGGGGGCACCGGATCTCGCCCCCTGTGTCAGGAAGCCGTCAGCATGTGGCTCTGGGCTCGCCGTCACGGCATGGTGCTCCAAGCCACATATCTGGCAAGCGTAAAAAACAGTCTGGCCGACATACTGAGCAGGATTATGCAACCTCACGAGTGGTCGCTCAACTCCCGAGTAGTGCGCCAGATCTTCCAGGTGTGGGACACCCCCTTGGTAGATCTCTTTGCATCTGGAGCCAACCACAAAGTCCCTCAGTTCTGTTCCAGACTTCAGGCCCCCGGCAGACTGGCATCGGATGCCTTCCTCCTGGACTGGGGGGAAGGTCTGCTGTATGCTTATCCTCCCATACCTCTGGTGGGGAAGACTTTGTTGAAACTCAAGCAAGACTGAGGCACCATGATTCTGATTGCTCCCTTTTGGCCGCGTCAGATCTGGTTCCCTCTTCTTCTGGAGTTGTCCTCCGAAGAACCGTGGAGATTGGAGTGTTTTCCGACCCTCATCACACAGGACGAAGGGGCGCTTCTGCATCCCAACTTCCAGTCTCTGGCTATCACTGCCTGGATGTTGAGAGCGTAGACTTTGCCTCTTTGGGTCTGTCAGAGGGTGTCTCCCGCATCTTGCTTGCTTCCAGGAAAGATTCCACTAAGAGGAGTTACTTCTTTCTATGGAGGAGGTTTGCCGTCTGGTGTGACAGGAAGGCCCTAGATCCTCGCTCTTGTCCTACACAGACCCTGCTTGAATACCTTCTGCACTTGTCTGAGTCTGGTCTCATGACCAACTCTGTAAGGGTTCAGCTTAGTGCAATCAGTGCATACCATTACCGTGTGGAAGGTAAGCTGATCTCAGTACAGGCTTTAGTTGTTCGCTTCATGAGAGGTTTGCTTTTGTCAAAGCCCCCCGTCAAACCTCCTACAGTGTCATGGGATCTCAATGTCGTTCTCACCCAGCTGATGAAACCTCTCTTTGAGCCACTGAACTCCTGCCATCTGAAGTACTTGACCTGGAAGGTCATTTTCTTGGTGGCAGTTACTTCAGCTCGTAGAGTCAGTGAGCTTCAGGCCCTGGTAGCCCAGGCCCCTTACACCAAATTTCATCATAACAGAGTAGTCCTCCGCACTCACTCTAAGTTCTTGCCAAAGGTTGTGTCGGAGTTCCATCTGAACCAGTCAATTGTCTTGCCAACATTTTTTCCCCGTCCTCATTCCTGCCCTGCTGAACGTCAGCTGCACACATTGGACTGCAAAAGAGCATTGGCCTTCTATCTGGAGCGGACACAGCCCAACAGACAGTCCGCCCAATTGTTTGTTTCTTTTGATCCCAACAGGAGGGGAGTGGCTGTGGGGAAACGCACCTTATCCAATTGGCTAGCAGATTGCATTTCCTTCACTTACGCCCAGGCCGGGCTGGCTCTTGAGGGTCATGTCACGGCTCATAATGTTAGAGCCATGGCAGCGTCAGTGGCCCACTTGAAGTCAGCCACTATTCAAGTGATCTGCAAAGCTGCGACGTGGTCATCTGTCCACACATTCACATCTCATTACTGCCTGCAGCAGGATACCCGACGCGACAGTCGGTTCGGGCAGTCAGTGCTTCAGAATCTGTTCGGGGTTTAGAATCCAACTCCACCCCTCTAGGCCCATGTTTGTTCTGTTCCAGGCTACACTCAGTTAGTTGGATAAATTGTTAGGTCAATCTCAGTTATGTCCTCTCCGTTGCGAGGCCCAATTGACCATGTTTGTTGTTTTGAGTGAGCCTGGGGGCTAGGGATACCACATCAGTGAGAACAAGCAGCCTGCTTGTCCTCGGAGAAAGCGAATGCTACATACCTGTAGAAGGTATTCTCTGAGAACAGCAGGCTGATTGTTCTCACAAACCCACCCGCCTCCCCTTTGGAGTTGTGTCTTCCCTTGTCTTTGTCTTGCTACATACGGGACTGACGAACATGAGCCGGTTCGGGCGGGAAGATGGCCACGCATGCGCGGTGCGCATGGGCGCGCGAGGACTAGCAAAGGCCTTTGCTAGTAAAGTTTTCCGATTGGAGGGGCTGCCGTGGAAGTCACCCATCAGTGAGAACAATCAGCCTGCTGTCTTCGGAGAATACCTTCTACAGGTATGTAGCATTCGCTTTATCTGAATGTCCATTTATCCAAACTGGTGCTGAAGTTTGTGTTTGTTCAAAACTCAAACTGTATACTGTACTGTATTCTGGAAACTAGAAACAGGTTTTTAACCTATTATAGAAGAATGCACTACGTTGTGAACATTATGTAGAAGATTTGATGAAAACTGTGTGCTACTGAAATACTATACAGTACTGCAGTGGCATAGCTTTGGTTGGGCCTCTCTCTCTTTCTCCTTCTCCTCCACTAGTGGTCTGGCATCTGCCCCCTCTCTGAGTCCTCCCCAGTGTACCTCGTAGACTCTCTGTGGCTGCCATGATTCATCCTTGTGGCCTGCACTGGCCTCTGCATGCTTCCCTCAGAAAATGATGTTAGTGAGAGCATGGACATGGCGGAGAAAAGCTCTGCCCTTTTCTTTTCCTCCCAACTTCTTTGTGGAATGGTTTCTTCAGTACAGTGCTGTGTTTCTAACAACAAGAAAATTAAAATGCCATCAAAGCTAAAAAAAAAAAAGTGGGCTATGTAGAGTAGTTTATAATGGGAATGTTGAGGGAAACAATTGGCAGAGGAATATGGTGTAGGAGCATCAACAATTTCCTGGTCATCTATACCAGACCAGTCCAGACTAATGGGTTATGTCCATCTACCAGCGGAAGGAGACATAGTTCCAAGTAAACCGCCCCTTAAGGCTATCGTGCAGCCTGTAATGCTCAGTATTTTCTGTGTCTCCTAGCGGATGGTGGACGGATAGTGCAGCTGCTCTGGATTGCTGGCTGGTAGCTCCTGTCCCAGATTCTTCTGGTGACAGTGGAACCAGTGGTGTGCTGGTAGCCATGTTAGGGCTAGTTTTATATGATACTCAGTGGTCCTGAGTTCCTCATCTGCCAGCTAGGGTGATATCCAGTGACCTGGTTCCCTCCCCTCCCCTTCCTCCTCTGGCTGTCTTTCTAGCAGGGTGATGGTTGATTGTGGCATGGAGTAACTTGTCTCCCCTGTGGGGCTCTTCTCTTCTGTGGTGGTAGGTATATCTGAATTTCTTCCTCTGAGGTAAGCCTTTATTTATTCCTGTCACTAGTGAAGAAGGTTGTTTATAAAAAAAAAAAAAAAAGGAAACTTTGTTTTTTCCCTCTTTTTCTCCCTCTGAGGTAAACCTTTTTTAATTCCTGCCCCTAGTGAAGAAGGTTGTTTAAAAAAAAAAAAAAAGAAAAAGAAACTTTGTTTTTCCTTCTTTCCCTTGCCTGTTATCTGATTTATTTTCCCGCCTTTGGCAATGTATTCTAGGGGGCCGCTTGCGAAGTTTCTTTGAATTTCCCTGGCTGGCGTCTGATTCTGATCTTGGACCCTTCTGGGCTGGTACCAGTTGCTTTGATTTTTTTTTTTTTTTTTTGTGGGGCACGGCTCGTACTTGGATCATGAAACTCGGTTGTTTTTCTCCTCTTCACGGTCCTAGACGGCGGCTGATTCAGAGGGCGGCCCCGTTGCTGGAATTTGTACCTTTGCGGTTCGGAGGTCTTAGTCTGCCATTTCCAAAGTGGGGGAAGTCTCTCGCTGGCTCCGTTTGGCTGCAGGCTCGGTCTTTTTAGTCCAGGGCTATTTTTTTCATTCCTGTCAGCCTTACATGGCTGTTGGTCAGTTCTTTTTCAGACCGTCCAGTCTCTGCTGCTTCTGGCATCTTGCTTGAAACGCCCCTGCTATTTGATTCTTGTTTTGGCAGCTGTTTTTCCTCCCATCCTTAGGGAGGTTCTGGTTCTCTCGTTCCCGTGGATCCCTCCTGCCTGCTCTGGTTTATCTGCAGGGTACTTTCCTTCTGGTGGGGGTCCGAATTGCCCTTGGTGTGCAACTGCTAACTCAAATCCCTCTTCTGAGTACCCTCGGGAGCGCCATTCTTGCCATTCTTTTGCTTGGAGTCAGTTCATTGTCTCTTTACGGGAATGTGCCTTTTTAGGACTAGTTTGCCACAGTTCATCCTTGCTTCCCTTGCTTTCTGGCGTGAGTTTTAGCCTGGCACAGGCGGAGTTTGCCTTTTCTAGTTTCAGGCGCCTCTCTCCTGGCACATTTGGCACTCCTTCCTTTTTCTGTAAGGGACGCAGGTCTATTGCTGTGCATCTGGATTATCGCCTCTTAGCTCTGCACTTTTCTCTACTTTTCTGCAGGGAAGTGGCTCTGTTCTGCGTCTGGAATTTGACTCTCCCTTAGCTGGTTTTTCCTTAGTTTGGTGTTAGTGGCCAGCTTCCTCTTTGTTCCTGGCCTGGCGAGAGTTGTTTCTTGCTCACTGCCTTGCGGCTGCATTTTGCTCCCTATGATCTGAGGATTCCAGCTCCATGATGCTTACCTCCCTCTTCGCGGGAGTTCTTTCTCTACGTTGACTGCTGCTTCGTATCGGTTGCCTAGGAGGGCGGTCATTGTGGCTCAGAGACCACTTGAGGGCCGAGAGTGTCTTTTGGGGCATGGGGCTTTCTGTTCTTGTAGTTTTAGTCCCTCTGGGCCAGAGGAGTGCAGCGCCAAGTCTGCATTTCCACAAGTTGTGCTGTTTTTCTGTTGACCTCTTGGCAGCACCTTCTTTTCTGGCTGTTCCCCAGGACTCCATCTATGCATTTTGCTTGTTGAGCACAGCTCCTTCGCTGCATGTTGAGCAGAGCTTCATTATTCCATGCAGTTCCACCGTTCCATGTTGGGCACGGCTCCATCGCTGCATACTTGGGGCAGTTCCACAGTTCCAGGTTGGCTTTAGTTCCATCGCTGTATGTTGAGGACAGCTCTATCATGGCATGTTGAGTGAAGTTCCTTCACTGCTTGTTCTGCAACCTTTCTTCTCTGCATGTTGAATGCAGCTCCATTCTCACATGTTGTGTAGTTCTTTATCTGCAGTTCTCAGCTTGGGGCACAGTCCTGTGTCTGTGTTTAGAACACAGCTCTGTGTCTGCATGTGAAAAGCAGCTCCTTTTCTGTGTGTGGCATGCAGCTCTCTCTCTTTGCTTATGGAACGCAGCTCCCTGTCTGTGTGCAGAGCGCAGCTGCACCGCCTGTTGAGTGTTGCTCCATCTCTGTATGTTTAGCACAACTCTTCTCTGCAAATTGGGTGAAGTGGAGCACAGCTCTGTGACTGCAGGTGCTATACAGCTTCATGTCTGCGTAGGAAGCATAGTTCCTTGTTGGCGTGTGGAGCGCAGTTCCTTGCCGGTGTCAGGAGCGCATCTCCTTGTTTGCATATGGAAAGCAGCTCCTTGTCTGTGTTTTACATACAGTTCCATCGCTACTGAAGCTTCAGTTCTGCAGGCACCTCTAACATCCAGCTCTTTCAGTGGGGCACTGCTCATCCTCTGTCTGTTACTCTCAGCTTCATCTCTGCTTGTTCAGGGCATTTCTATCTTTGCCAGAGGTGTGCAACTCTTCTCTGCCCGTGGTGCGTGACTCAGTTTGTGTACTTTTGAGTGCAAATCCATTTGTTCTCGTTGAGCACGGATCCTTCTCTTCCTGCCTGATGAGCGCAGCTTCTTTTCTGTCCCTTGAGCACAGTTCAGTCTCTGACTGTAGAGTGTATTTTCCTTTGCCTGTTGGGCACTGTTTTACCTTGTTGGTCAACCCTAGGTCTTTTCTGTGGGTTGGATATAGTAAGTTCTCGGCAGCAGTGGCTTACCACAGTTAGATTGCTAGACAAGGCTGCCTTGTCTCCTGTTAGCTGCCGTTCCTGTGGCATCTTTTCTTGCCGTAGACTCTTCTTGGCTGGCGAAAAGCTTCACCATTGCTGTAGTTTGAATTAGTCTCTGTTCCTTTTGTGTCTTCTTGGCACGTTGGGGTTTTTTTTTCCCCCCACAGTGTGGCTCTTGACTCTGTTTTTGTTCTCTTGGCTCTGTTCTTTTATCCCTAAGTCCAGAGCGAGCTGGTTGAGGAGTACTCTTTCTACGGTTGTACCCTGGTATACTGCTGCCCTTTTCTTCATGGTTCTCATGACTGGAGTCTCTTCTTGTTCTGTGGAGTTTGATTCTCTCACTAGGCGCTGGTCTGGGTGGTTCCTGGGCCTTGCTTCCTTCTATGAAGTGTGGCACACTGTTTGGGGTTGCGTACTCCTAGTAATTGTTAGGGTCACTTCATCCGACCATCCTGGACTCAAGACAGGGGTACGTAATTTTTCTTTTGCTCAGGACGTTGTTCTAAGTCCTACGGCTTCAGATCCTTTTCTAGTGTCTAACTCTGTTCCATTTTGGTTGACTAGTGGTTTGTATATTCGAATCCTTTCCTGCTGATCAGTTTTTTGCTGTGTGTATAGCTTTGTTGATTTTTCAACCTTCTGCATTCTTCTTTTCTCCTCCCCCCCCCCCTTTGGGAAACTGCTTTGCTACATCCCATTAGTCTGGACTAGTTTGGTATAGATGACAAGGAAGGAAAATTTATGTTCTTACCTGATAATTTTCTTTCCTTTAATCATACCAGACCAGTACAGATGCCCTCCCTGGCTAAAATCTGTCAGAGTGTTGTTTCCTTTAGGTATCCCTGGCTGTATCATGATGCGTCAATACGCTGGGATGTCCTACAGCACTGCCTACTTCATCTTCTCCATTCAATCTCCTGCCACTTGTTGCTGTGCCAGCTCTGTATGACTCCTGTTATTTGGCATCACGGAGTTCTTTCCCCGGATTCAGGGGTAGATCTCTATGTGCTTGAGCAAGCTCAGTATGGACCATTCCCTCCTGCTTACTTTACTGTGAGGGGAAGTTGCAGTTGCCTTTGGCCAAGCAGAAACAGTGAGGTTCTGCATATTGGCTCCAAGAGTTTGCCTGTTTGGTATTAACTGTGTTTTCTTCTAGACTTCAGAGCACCATTGCATGGCTATTTGAAATACTGAACATTCCAGGCTGCACGATACCCTTAAGGGGCGGTTTTCTTAGATCAGGCGTGAATGCTGTTCAAAAACACCATTCTGGAAGCCCAGGCCAAATATATTCCGCGTATTAAAAAAGGAGGATGGAAGACCAAACGACAGCCGGCTTGGTTAAAAAGTGAGGTGATGGAAGCTATAAGAGCTAAAAGAAAATCCTTCAGAAAATGGAAGAAGGAACCGACTGAAAATAATAAGAAACAGCATAAGGAACGTCAAGTCAAATGCAAAGCACTGATAAGGAAGGCTAAGAGGGACTTCGAAAAAAAGATTGCGTTGGAGGCAAAAACACATAGTAAAATTTTTTTTAGGTATATTAAAAGCAGAAGCCGGCAAAAGAATCGTTTGGATCGCTAGATGACCGAGGAGTAAAAGGGACGATCAGGGAAGACAAAGCCGTAGCGGAGAGATTAAATGAATTCTTTGCTTCGGTCTTCACCAAGGAAGATGTAAGTAGGGGCACAAGGCCCCAGATTCCATTATATTTGCTCTCCCTCATATACAAATAAATATAAATCTATTTTATCTAACAGTGTCCACCACAGTAGTACATAGAATTTCTATTATATATTATAAAGAAGGAGAGACAGACACAGAAGGCTGTTTCTAATCATATGAGAAAAAGTTTTTTATTAGCTTACCAATTGAGCATATGTTAGCTATTTCAGATTAGGCAGTACAGGAAATCAAGGCAAGTCAATCAGCACAGGCCTCAGGCTTTTTCTCAGAGAGATAGTTACACCAGCCACAAGAACGTGAACACGCAATAATACATCTCTGATTCTACTACTACTACTACTACTACTATTTAGCATTTCTATAGCGCTACAAGGCGTACGCAGCGCTGCACAAACATAGAAGAAAGACAGTCCCTGCTACATCTTATATACTTTTTCTGTTACATTGAAGTCTATTGAAGCCTCGTCATTTTGCATCATTTGCTCCACCTTTTCAAAGTTTCCCTAATGCAAGTTTTGTGATAGTTTCAAGTTCTTTCTTCACACCATCTGGCTTTCTGTTTATTTGCACTTATTTCTTATGTAATCTATATTCATAATTATAATTCACAATAAATCATCACATTTTCTGTGTATTCAGTATTCTAAAATCCACGATGAATTGTAAGCCACATTGAGCGTGCAAAAAGGTGGGATAATGTGGGATACAAATGTAATAATAATAATAATAATTGTGTTAGCTCTTTAAACCACAAGATTCGTTTATCTTTGCTCTGTTCCATATTCCTCTAAATTCCATTTTGGTTATATGGCCCGCTTCTTAACAACAAATATTTTAGTTCCTTAGTAACATTGCTCAGTAGCCAACAGTCATGCTCAGTAGCTATCAGTCATGTTTTTTTCTCATGTTCTATTGCAAAGAAACAATTAACATCTGTGCTCTGTAGCAGATTTCATTTGAGCAGTTCTGCTTTCATTATTAGCAAGTGCAAACTTGTTCCACTCGGCCTTTTAACCTGAGGCCTAGCTACAGACATGCAAGCTTATTCAGCTTCATATAGGATCTCAGGTCATGTCCAGCATTAGGCCTGGAGTACCCATATTAACAAAGATTTGGGTGGGATATCGGTGCCGGAAATGGTATTCAAAGCTGACAAGCCAGAGAAACTTAATGAATTCTCTGTTCACCTGGAGGATGTAATGGGGCAGTTCTACAAACTGAAGAGTAGCAAATCTGGACCGGATGGTATTCATCCCAGAGTACTAATAGCTCCGCAAGCTCATTTTTCAGTTCTATTGTTAGAAATATGTAATTTATCCTTAAAATCGAGTGTGGTACCGGAAGATTGGAGGGAGTGTGGTACCAGAAGATTGGAGGGTGGCCAATGTAACTCCAATTTTTAAAAAAAGGATCCAGACGAAATCCGGGAAATTATAGACCGGTGAGTCTGACGTCGGTGCCAGGCAAAATGGTAGAGACTATTATTAAGAATAAAATTACAGAGCATATTCAGAAGCATGGATTAATGAGACAAAGTCAACATGGATTTAGTGAAGGGAAATCTTGCCTCACCAATCTACTACATTTCTTTGAAGGGGTGAACAAACATGTGGATAAAGGTGAGCCGGTTGATATTGTGTATCTGGATTTTCAGAAGGCATTTGACAAAGTTACCTCCATGAAAGACTCTAGAGGAAATTGGAGAGTCATGGGATAGGAGGTAGTGTTCTATTGTGGATTAAAAACTGGTTAAAAGATAGAAAACAGAGAGTAGGGTTAAATAGTCAGTATTCTCAATGGAGAAGGGTAGTTAGTGGGGTTCCCCAGGTGCCTGTGCTGGGACCGCTGCTTTTTAACATATTTATAAATGACCTAGAGATGGGAGTAACTAGTGAGGTAATTAAATTTGCTGATGACACAAAGTTATTCAAAGTCGTTAATTCGCAGGAGGATTGTGAAAAATTACAAGAGGACCTTACGAGACTGGGAGACTGGGCATCTAAATGGCAGATGAAGTTTAATGTGAGCAAGTGCAAAGTGATGCATGTGGGAAAGAGGAAGCCGAATTATAGCTACGTCATGCAAGATTGCACGTTAGGAGTTACGGACCAAGAAAGGGATCTAGGTGTCGTTGTTGATGATACGTTGAAACCTTCTGCTCAGTGTGCTAGAATGTTAGGTATTATTAGGAAAGGAATGGAAAACAGGTGTGAGGATGTTATAATGCCTTTGTGTCACTCCATGGTGTGACTGCACCTCGAATATTGTGTTCAATTCTGGTCACCGCATCTCAAAAAAGATATAGTGGAATTAGAAAAGGTGCAGAGAAGGGCGACAAAAATGATAAAGGGGATGGGACGACTTCCCTATGAGGAAAGGCTATAGCGGCTAGGGCTCTTCAGCTTGGAGAAAAGGCGGCTGAGGGGAGATATGATAGAGGTCTATAAAATAATGAGTGGAGTTGAACGGGTAGATGTGAAGCGTCTGTTTATGCTTATCAAAAATACTAGGACTAGGGGGCAATGCGATGAAGCTACAATGTAGTAAATTTTAAAACGAATCGGAGAAAATATTTCTTCACTCAATGTATAATTAAACTCTAGAATTCGTTGCCAGAGAATGTGATAAAGGCAGTTAGCTTAGCGGAGTTTAAAAAAGGTTTGGATGGCTTCCTAAAGGAAAAGTCCGTAGACTATTATTAAATGGAATGGACTTGGGGAAAATCCACTAGTTTTGGGGTAAGCAGTATAAAATGTTTTGTACTTTTTTGGGATCTTGCCAGGTATTTGTGACCTGGATTGGCCACTGTTTGAAACAGGATGCTGGGCTTGATGGACCTTTGGTCTTTCCCAGTATGGCAATAGTTATGTACTTGTGTATTTTCTTTGTCTCCTTCCGCTGGTAGATTGTCACGGTCGTGCCCTGGTTTCAGGCTCTCAGTCATCTCGCCCCCCTGGTGGCCAGGCCTGGTGGCTGCATTGGGTTGTCTGTGTGCTGTTTCCCGTTCCAGACTTCAGCCCAGTCCAGTCTGGATCTTCTGGCCTGCCAGACTTGCTTGTCTTGTTTGAGCCTGCACAGCACCCGTAGCTGCCTGGTGATTGCTGCAGCTTGAATCTCAGCTGCTGCTGGGTTTATTAGCCATTTGGAAACTCTCTGCTTTGCCTTTGCATCGCCTAAGGCCCTGGTTTTGTTGGTGCTTGTTGCACTTCTGCCTAGTTTGGCTTTTATTCTAGTTCTTGTCTGATTCTGGTTCTGGTTAGTCTGTGTGTAGTTTGGCTTGGGGTTTGTTTGTTTCCTAGTCTTGTTCCTTGTTTGTCTTTTGTGTTTAGTTTCTGTTTGTCTGTGTTTCTTGTTCAGTGGCTGCCTGGCAGCTTTCAGTTCTGTCTCGTGTTTGTCAGGGTTTGTTCCCTGTTTTAGTGGCTGCTTGCAGCTTCCAGTTCCTGCCCTGTCCTGTAAGTCCTGTCGGCCGCCTGAAACCATGGGCTCAACTCCTGGGGAAGGGCGGCTAGTGCAGGTGAAGTCTTGCTGTTCTTATCTAAGCTCTGTCTTGTTCCTGGTGTGGGGTGGTTTTGCCTGCCACTGCCGCTCCTCGGCAGTGGCCCAAGGGCTCACTAACCTAGTTCCTGCTTTGGATACCTAACATAGATGGACATAACCCATTACTCTGGACTGGTCTGGTATGATTAAAGGAATGAAAATTATCAGGTTAGAACATAATTTTTCCATCCTGCATAAAAAGATAGTGATGTTATTGTCAGCTACATTTCGGTTCTTGAAAAAGAGGAAGGGAGTTGTTCCTGAAAAAACATGAAAAAGTCACCTATTGAACAGGTAGATAATGCTCTATATCTATGACTTTTGCAAAAAAAGATCATTGGGTAATCCAATTTCTGGGCTAACGTTAGCTGAAAAGAGAGTTTTTCAGTCAACACTTCATGGGGATTCTAAATTCAAAGCCAGCACTGGATGGCTTCAAAATTTTAAATACCGCCACAGAATTAGGCAGATTGAAATTCATTGTGAACTCTTTCTGTGAATTTACCAGCAACTAATGACTTTATTGTACAGTTTAATGACATCAAAAACTATTATTCTGATTGTGTTTATAATGCAGATGAAACAAGTCTGAATTGGAAATCATTTCCCAGTAACTCTCTGGTTAGTCGTAAGGAACAATTGGCTCCTGGGAACAAGTCATCCAAGGAATGTGTCACGCTGTAGGGGGGGGGGGGGGATGCCACCGGTAGTCATAAGTTGGAGTTGTTGCTAATTGGTAATCTAAAAACCCCTGTGCTTTCAAAAATGTTTATCAGTGACCGCTGTTATACAGAAACAAAAAAAAGCCTGGATGAATTGCAAAGTTTTCCTTGACTGGTATGAAAGATTGCAGCTTCATACAGAAAAAGATGGAAACATTTTATTGTTGGACAGTGCTCTGTCACATCCTTCTTTCAAAGTGCTTTTTCTTCCTCCAAATGTGACATTTATAATTCAGTTGATGGATTCATGGCGTTATCATTTCCTTGAAACAACTTTACAGGGAACAGTTGTTACAGAAACTTCTATTGGCTGATATTGATGATGAATGTAGCATGATCCAGTTTATAAAGTAATCATTTATTTATTTATTTAATCTCTTCTATACCACACAATCCAACGTTTCTTTGAGGTTTACAGTTTCATATACATAGTATACAACTTACAAACATAAAATCATTCAAAAACAGTTACTAATATGATCTTCATCCTTTCTCTTTTAAACTGTGTAACTCCTTGTAATTTTATTTTAGCCTTAATGGTAGATTATTCTACAAAGTAGGACCTGCTGTATAGAATATAGTTGCTCTATACTCATTTAACCTTATAACTCAGTGTGAAGGTACATTCAAATCTAGGCTGTTCAGTCTGTTCAGAACTCTGCTGCACGTCTCATATTCCGCCAGAACCGATATACTCATATCACCCCTCTCCTCAGGTCACTTCACTGGCTTCCGATCAGATACCGCATTCAATTCAAGCTTCTCCTTCTTACCTACAAATGCACTCAGTCTGCTGCCCCTCACTACCTCTCTACCCTCATCTCCCCTTACGTTCCCGCCCGTAACCTCCGTTCACAGGATAAATCCCTCCTCTCAGTACCCTTCTCCACCACCGCCAACTCCAGGCTCCGCTCATTCTGCCTCGCCTCACCCTATGCTTGGAACAACCTTCCTGAACCCTTACGCCAAGCCCCCTCCCTGCCCATCTTCAAGTCTTTGCTTAAAGCCCACCTCTTCAATGCTGCGTTCGGCACCTAACCCTTACCGTTCAGTGAATCCAGACTGCCCCAATTTGACTGCCCCGATCGGACCGACCGTTCACTTGTCTATTAGATTGTAAGCTCTTTGAGCAGGGACTGTCTCTCTTTGTTAAATTGTACAGCGCTGCGTAACCCTAGTAGCGCTCTAGAAATGTTAAGTAGTAGTAGTAGTAGTAGTAGGCTGAAAGCCCACCTTTTTGATGTTGCTTTTAACTCACTTGTTCAGTACCCTTATTTTATTCCCACCTTAGTAATTTCCATATCTCTTATTTGTCCTGTTTGTCCTAATTAGATTGTAAGCTATGTTGAGCAGGGACTGTCTCTTCGTGTTCAATTGTACAGTGCTGCTTACGTCTTGTAGTGCTATAGAAATGATAGTAGTAGTACATTCAGATTTAATTGTGCAGATCTCAGAGACCTTGAGGGCTGATAAACATTCAGTTTGGCTGATAGTTCTTCCTATACTTTGTCATTCAGAATTTTAACTACCAATAGAAGAATTTTAAATTTAATATGAAACTTTATTGGTAGCCAATGAAGAGATTTCAATATAGGCATAATATGCTCATATCTACCAACATTCATTAAGAATCCAACCATTGAATTTTGAGCAACTTGTAAAGCTTTCAGCTGTGATCTAGGTAAGCCAAGCAATAAACTATTGCAATAATCAAGACATGGCATTACATAACTCTGTATCACAGACCTAAAATTTGATGTAGTTAATAACTTTTTTAATGCCTTTACAATCACAGTTTAAAGAACACAACCTTCATGATCTTATTTATATGCAATTTCATACTCAATCTTGAGTCAACGATCACACCCAGATCTCTCATAATCCCTTCTATCAGTATTACTGTTCTCTCAAATTGAAAAGAATCTGAAATATTTGCAGAAGTATATGGTGTCAACAGTAATATCTTTGTACCGCTGACAGGCAAGATCCCTGTGGCACTCCAGTGTCCATATATTTCAATTCAGATATATCTTCACCTTGTACCACAGAAAAATGTCTATTCTCTAAATATGAAGCAAACTATTTCAGCTCCTTAGTATTAATCCCTGTAGAACTCATTCTGTTTATCAAAATTGTATGGTAGATTGTATCAAGTGCTGCAGAGATGTCCAATGTCACTAACAAAAAACGCCTACCTTCACTAAATCCAGTCTGGATCACATCGAACATTGATAGTAACAACGTTTCTGTATCATGATTTGATCTAAAACCAAATTAACATCCAAAATATTATGTGCTGTCAAAAAATCTGTCAAGCCAGAGTACACAATTCTTTCTATTACTTTCAACAAAAATGGTAAATTAGATATTGGTCTAAAATTATCTACTTGTTCCTTGCTTCCCTTTTTATTTTTCAGTAGTGGGTCTAACCACTGCTTTTTTCAATTCATCATGCAAACTTCCTGAAACTGAACTTTTATTCACAATATTTTGCAAAAATAGGTCTACCAAGTCACTTCATTGCTTTTAGGACCACTGGTTGACAAACATCCAGATACAATAGCTATTTTTAACTTGATAAAAAATCTTCTTGTTTACTTTTGCTGTTACCAAAGTAAACTCTGCCCATTTATCTTCCTCATTTAAAGCACATTCAAGCTCAAGTGGTAACTGTGAATAATCAAAGTGTTCTTTTATTCTTACTTTTGATTGAAAAGCAACTGCAAACTCATCACGTGAGATGAAGGATAGAGAGTTATCACTACCCCCACATCATTAGTTAATTTAGATACGATTGCAAACAGTTCTTTAGTATTAGAAGATGCTTTCTTGATGGACTCATTAAAAATTTCGCATTTAACCTCATTCACTTTCTATAATCCACTAGTTTCTTCAAATATTCAACTTGTTTATCGCTAGAAGGAAACGTGCCACTGCTTTTCATCTCTACATAATTCATGTCTCAAGCCACGTAATTCCTCATCAAACCATGGTGCTTTGTGATTCCTAACTACTTAAAAAGGGCCAGTGTCAGGTTCTAAGGTTCAAAACACGCAGGCACATACTCTGGAGTAATCGTGAGCCCTTGGGCTGCTGACGAGGAGAGGCAGCAGCAGGCAAAACCCACCAACCAACACTGGGCTAGAACGCACTGGACTGATACACACTGGGCTAGAACGCACCGGACTGGTACGCACTGAACTGGAACACACTGGACAGGAACACATGGAACTAGAACCAGGCTTCACCTACACTTAACCGCCGTTCCCCAGGGGTTGAGCCCCTGGGTGCAGGCAGCTGGCAGGACTTGGAGGGAAACCGGTACTGGAACTAGCAGGCTGGAACACCAGGAATCAGGATTCAGAAGTGCCCACAGGCACCTAGACAAAAGCAGGGAAGACAGGGTTCAGAAGTGCCCACAGGCACCTAGACAAAAGCAGGGAAGACAGGGTTCAGAAGTACCCACAGGCACCTAGACAAAAGCAAGGCAGACAGGGGTTCAGGGTACTCAGACAGGAGGGAAAGGAAGCTAACAGCAGACAGGATTCAGAAGTGCCCCCAGACAAGAGCAAGGCAGAAGTGCTAACTGCACCAGGAATACAGGGTTCTCAGACAGGAGGGAAAGAGAGCCAACAGGGCTGCAATCAGGATAGGATTCAAGGCAAGCAAGACAAGGACGAAGTGCTAACTGCACCAACACTAACCTGGACCTTTGGCGTTTGCAAAGGTCCTGAATGGAAGAACACCACTTCCTTATCAAGGGGCCTGACTGATGATGTCACAGCTACAGGACTCAGGCAGAAAGCATACTGAAGCACAGGGAGGCTCAATACACACAGTGCAGTATAGTGGAGTAATTAGAGCCATGCTGGAAGCAGCCAGCACACAGAGGCAGAGCTAACTCAGGCAACACACACAGGTGCAGTATAGTGAAGCAATTAGAACCATGCTGGGAGCAGCCAGCATACAGACGCAGAGCTAACTCAGGAAGGACAGACGGAAGCCAGCTAAGAAGCTGACCACCAGAAATAAGGAAAGTTTGAGAGGGTTCACGACCACAATCGTAACAGCCACTTCATCAATTGCCTCAAGTAAAATATTATTCTAACCAGTGGCGTTCCTGGCCTGTTTGCCACCCGGGGCTGGTCGCCGCTGTGCCCCCCTCCTCAAAGCGCATCACCAGACCTTTCCTCCCAGCAAGGGGGTGTGCAGAGCTGGAGCGTGGCTGTCGACTCTGCTGGTCTCCTGTCCTGAAACAGGAAGTAAGGTTAGAGGGGGTAGGGGACCGGCAGAGCCAACAGCCGTGTGCCTGCTCTGTGCACTCCCTTGCTAAATGCACCCGGGGTGGACCGCCCCCACCACCCCACCTTTGGTACACTACTGATTCCAACCATTAACATAGTCCTTAACAATATCTTATTCAATAACTTCAAATATCTCTAAACCTTTATTCAATTTTTCTTGCTTCTCAAATGACTCTTCTTATCCAATTCTGAGACTTATTGGAGCATACCTTCTACTTCAGCACAGCTTTAACAACTACTACTGCATGGTCAGACCATGGAACAAAACATGTATGATCAACATTATATATATTCCCTCTCATATTATCTTTATGCAGAAAAATTAAATCTAAAATATAGCCAGCTATATGTGTTGATTGCATCACTAACTGATACCATCCTAATCCTTCCGAAGAAGTTAAGATATTCATATTCTCATCATCCACGTTACTCAAATCAACCTTCATATTAATATAAAAAATTGTTCGTAAATGGTTGCTGGTGCTTGGAATTTAGTTAAAAAGCAAACCCTAAAAAAATACGTGAAACATTAAACAAATCAGAAAGACGCAGAGAAGGAGAAGATGATGGTGTTGAGAATGTCAGCAAATCAATATGCAGTGATGCTAATTATCCAGGGCATCAGATTATGACAGATGATGAAATTGTGGAATCAGTACAAGACAAGGAACATGTGGTATTAGAGACTGATGACGATCACCAGGTTAATGCTCATGTGGGACCAACACATGCAGAAGCCTTTGAATGTTTCAATATGGCAATGGCTTGGCTGGAAAAGCAGGAAGAAAGCAGTGTGGCCCAGTTTCTTTGTCTGAAAAGACTACATGAAATTGCAGCATAGAAACGAAAATCAGCACTGAAGCATTTAATAATTATTTCCCTTTTTAAATAGAAATACAGTAGTGTGTGTACTACAAAAACACTACTGAAGGGGTTCCCAAACTTTTTCAGTTCGCGTTTAAGAATGTTAGTAAGATGTAAGTGTCCTGTAGTTTATATAACATATTGTATGATCCCTGTTGTGTTACCTGCTTAAATGCTAATGTATGGTAATGTAAGAGCACTCCTACCTTATTAGCCTAATTACAGCACCTGCTATAAATGTAAAGTTGTCCTAAGGGTGGGCGTGTGTTGGGGTGTTTCTGGCTCTCATGGCCTGGATGTTGAGAGCTTAGAAATTGCCTCTTTACGTCTTTCAGAGGGTGTCTCCCGAGTCTTGCTTGCTTCCAGGAAAAATTCCACGAAAAAGTGTTGTTCTTTCAAATGGAGGAGGTTTGCCGTCTGGTGTGACAGCAAGTCCCTAGATCCTTTTTCTTGTCCTACCCTGTCCCTGCTTGAATACCTTCTACACTTATCAGAGTCTGATCTCAAGACCAACTCCATAAGAGTTCACCTTAGTGCAATTAGTGCTTATCAACGTATAGAGGGTCAGTCCATCTCTGGATAGCCTTTAGTTGTTCACTTAATGAGAGGTTTGCTTTTGTCAAAGCCCCCTGTCAAACCTCCACCAGTGTCATGGGATCTGAACGTCGTTCTCACCCAGCTGATGAAAGCTCCTTTGAGCCACTGAATTCCTGCCATCTGAAGTACTTGACCTGGAAGGTCATTTTCTTGGTGGCTGTTGCTTCAGCTCGTAGAGTCAGTCAGCTCCAAGCCCTGGTAGTACATGTACCTTATATCAAGTTTCATCATAACAGAGTAGTCCTCCGCACTCACCCTAAGTTCTTGCCGAATGTGGTGTTGGAGTTCCATCTGAACCGATTGTCTTGCCAACATTTTTTCCTCGGCCACATACCCCCCTGGTGAAGGCAAGTTGCACACCTTGGACTGTAAGAGGGCATTGTCCTTTTACGTGGAGCGGACAAAGCCCTATAGACAGTCCGCCCAGTTGTTTTTTTCTTTTGATCCCAACAGGAGGGGAGTCGCCATCGTTAAACACACAATCTCTAATTGGCTAGCAGATTGCATTTCCTTCACTTATGCCCAAGCTGGGCTGACTCTGTGCCATGTCACTACTCATAAAGTCAGAGCCATGGCTGCGTCAGTGGCTCACTTGAAGTCAGCTTCTATTGAAGAGATTTGCAAGGCTGCAATGTGGTCATCAGTCCACACATTCACATCTCACTACTGCCTTCAGCAGGATACCCGACGCAACAGTCGGTTTGGGCAGTCGGTGCTGCAGAATCTGTTCGGGGTTTAGAATCCAACTCCACCCTCCTAGGACCATTTCTCTTCTGTTCCAGGCTGCACTCTCACTTAGTTGTGTTTCTTTTCAGGTCAATCTCTGTTATGTTCTTGCCGTTGCGAGGCCCAATTGACCAATGTTTATTGTTTTGAGTGAGCCTGGCAGCTAGGGATACCCCAAGTGTGAGAACAAGCAGCCTACTTGTCCTCGGAGAAAGCGAAGATACTTACCTGTAGCAGGTATTCTCCGAGGACAGTAGGCTGATTGTTCTCACAAACCCGCCCTCCTCCCCTTTGGAGTTGTTCATTGTTCTCCTCTTGCTTTTGGACTACACTGAGGTCCTTACTCGAGGGGCGGGAATCAGTCCACGCATGCGCAGTGCATGCCGCTCGCTCGCCAGAAGGCTCTGGAAGATTTTGAGATTTTTGGCTAGCAAAACTTTCGATCCTGGGTCAACTTGGACGTCGACCCAAGGTTGAGAACAATCAGCTTGCTGTCCTCGGAGAATACCTGCTACAGGTAAGTATTTTCCCTATATAAGTGTGAAACCAGAAAAGATAACCTATTAGGTGGGCATGTGGGGGATTATATGTAACGAACTAATACATCTAGAGAGTTTAGGACTGAAGATTTTGCTAACATATTCTACTCTACTGATAATGAATTGCAAACCAAATAAGTCCTACTACTACTACTTATAATTTCTATAATACTACTAGACGTACGCAGTGCTGTACACATTACATGTAGATACTTTCTCTGACCCTAGCAAACTCACAATCTAAAGTGTGTTTTGTACCTGGGACAATGGAGGGGTTAGATTACTTACCCATGGTCACAAGGTGTGCAGTTGGAATCCTCAGGGTCCATTTCCTCAGGGTCTCAACTCACTGCATACTACTACTACTACTATTTAGCATTTCTATAGTGCTACAAGGCATAGCAGCGCTGTACAAACATAGAAGAAAGACAGTCCCTGCTCAAAGAGCTTACAATCTAATAGACAAAAAATAAAGTAATCAAATCAATTATTGTGTACAGGAAGGAGGAGGGTAGGTGGAGGCAGGTGGTTACGAGTCAAAAGCAATGTTAAAGAGGTGGGGTTTCAGTCTAGATTTAAAGGTGGCCAAGGAAGGGGCAAGACGTAGGGGCTCAGGAAGTTTATTCCAGGCGTAGGGTGCAGCGAGACAGAAGGCGCGAAGTCGAGTTGGCAGTAGTGGAGAAGGGAACAGATAAGAAGGATTTATCCATGGATTGGAGTGCACGGGAAGGGGTGTAGGGAAGGACGAGTGTGGAGAGATACTGGGGAGCAGCAGAGTGAGTACATTTATAGGTAAGTAGAAGAAGTTTGAACAGGATGCGAAAACGGATAGGGAGCCAGTGAAGCGACTTGAGGAGAGGGGTAGTATGAGTAAAGCGACCCTGGCGGAAGACGAGACGGGCAGCAGAGTTTTGAACCGATTGGAGAGGGGAGAGGTGACTAAGTGGGAGGCCAGCAAGAAGCAGATTGCAGTAGTCTAAATGAGAGGTGACAAGGGTGTGGATGAGGGTTTTGGTAGAGTGCTCGGAAAGAAAGGGGCGGATTTTACGGATGTTGTAAAGAAAGAAACGAAAGGTCTTGGCAGTCTGCTGGATGTGAGCAGAGAAGGAGAGAGAAGAATCAAAGATGACCCCAAGGTTTCGAGCTGAGGAGACAGGGAGAATGAGAGAGCCATCAACAGAAATAGAAAACGGGGGGAGTGGGGAGGTGGGTTTGGGGGGAAAAAATGAGAAGTTCGGTTTTGGTCATGTTTAATTTCAGGTGGCATTGAGACATCCAGATAGCAATGTCAGACAAGCACGCTGAAACTTTGGTTTGGATGCAAGGTGAGCTATCAGGGGTAGAAAGGTAGATTTGGGAGTCATCAGCATAGAGATGGTAGGAAAAGCCATGGGATGAGATTAATGAACCAAGGGAAGAAGTGTAGATAGAAAAGAGGAGGGGACCAAGAACAGAACCCTGAGGTATGCCGACAGGCAGAGGGATAGAAGTAGAAGAGGATCCACCAGAGTGAACACTAAAGGTGCGGAGGGAGAGGTAGGAAGAGAACCAGGAAAGGACAGAGCCCTGAAATCCAAGTGAGGACAGGATATCGAGGAGTATGCTGTGATCGACAGTGTCAAAAGCAGCGGAAAGATCAAGAAGAATGAGGATGGAGTAGAGACCTCTGGATTTAGCCAGTAATTGGTCATTGGAGACTTTAGTAAGAGCAGTTTCGGTTGAGTGGAGAGGGCGAAAACCAGATTGTAGTGGGTCAAGAATAGCATGTGAGGAGAGAAAATCAAGGCAGCGGTGGTGAACAAGCACGCTCAAGTAATTTGGAGAGAAAAGGGAGGAGGGAGATGGGTCGGTAATTAGAGGGACAAGTAGGGTCGAGTGAAGGCTTCTTAAGGAGAGGTGTGACCACAGCATGTTTAAAGGCAGTAGGGACAGTTGCAGTGGAAAGTGAGAGGTTGAGAATGTGACAGATAAAAGGAATAAGAGCAGGAGAGATGGCATTAAGAAGGTGGGTGGGAATGGGATCAGAGGAACAGGTGGTACATTTTGAGGAAGAAAGGAGAAGTGTAGTTTCCTCTATAGTAACTTCAGGAAAGGAGGAAAAAGAATGAGGGAAAGGAGAGAGAGAGGAACGGACTAGTGGAGGGAGAGGTGGCGAGGTAGAGAATTCAAGGTTTATCTTTTGAACCTTGTCGTGAAAGAATTCAGCAAGGGTCTGAGGAGATAATGAAGGGGGAGTTGGGGGAGGGGGCACCTTGAGGAGAGAGTTCAATGTGGTGAAGAGAAGTCGAGGGTTAGAGCCAAGAGAGTTGGTCAGTTGGATATAATAATCCTGTTTGGCGCATAAAAGAGCAGATTGGAAGGAGGTCCGCATGAACTTAAAGTGTAGGAAATCGGCAGGGGCCCGAGATTTCCGCCAGAGGCGTTCGGTGGAGCGGGTACAGGAACGTAGGTAGCGGATATTAGAAGTCAGCCAAGGTTGGAGTTTTGTGCGCCTTATAGGGCGGGTCATCAAAGGTGCAAGAGCGTCTAAGGCAGAGGATAGAGTATTGTTGTAAGAAGAAACAGCCTCGTTGACAGACGTGGATGGTGCCACAGTAGAGATGAGGTTTGAAACATGGGAGGATAGAGATGAAGGGTCAATATCGTGAAGATTCCTAGATAAATTAGATAAGATAGGACAGGACTGGGAGGGAGGAGATTTAAGTGTGAAAGTTATAAGATGGTGATCAGAGAGGGGAAGATCAGAGGCAAGGAAACTAGAGGGTGAACAGTTGGAGGAGAAGATGAGATCAAGACAGTGACCATTTTGATGAGTGGGGGAGGTGGAGCATAGTTGGAGATTAAAGGAGGATGTTAAAGCGAATAACTTGGAAATATAAAAGTTGGAAGGATCATTAGCAGGAATATTAAGGTCACCAAGGATGAGAGAGGGGGAGGAAGGATCATGGAAGAAGGTAAACCAGGCATCAAAGTCACTGAGAAAGGATGAAAGGGACTTATCAGGGGGACGATAAATGACCGCTATTCGAAGAGGCAGAGGAGAGAAAAGGTGGATAGAGTGGACTTCAAAGGAGGAAAAACAGTGAGATTGAGGTGGAAGAAGGGGTTGAAATCTGGAGGAGGGAGAGAGAAGTAGAACAACACCACCCCCGCGACCAGTAGGGCGAGGAGTATGTGAAAAAAGATAACCACCATGGCAGAGGGCTGCGACTGAAGCAGAGTCATCAGGGCAGAGCCAGGTTTCTGTTATGGCGAGCAGATGGAGGTGACGCGAGATAAAGAGGTCCTGGATACAGGCGAGTTTGTTACAGATAGAGCGGGCATTCCATAGGGCGCAAGAGAAGGGCAGAGAAGAGGAGGGGAGTAGAGGAATAGAGATGAGGTTAGAGAGGTCACGGTGAGATGTGTGGAGTTGGGATAATAGTTGGTGAGGGCGGCCAGTATTGGGATTGATGTCACCGGCTGAGAGTAAGAGAAGGAGTAAAAGAGAGCGGAGGAGAGTAGGAGAGGTGTGGCCACACAGGCGTCGAAGGCGAGAGGTATTTAGGTGGAATGGGGAAAGCAAAATGGAGGGAAGAAAGAGACGGAGATTAAAAGCCAAGAGGGAGGAAGAGGGTAGGAGAGAAGGTGAGGTGATGAAGTCGATAGATGGGCAGTGAGTTCCTGTAGTGGAGAGAGGTAGGGGGTGAGGGAAAAAGATTAGGAAGGGACAGGGCTAGGAAGAGAATGTGAATAGGGGCCATAAATGACTGAGGTACTTTAGCAACTAGGAAGAAGATTAGATGCAAAGAGGCACCCAGAGCGGAGGCCCTGGGTGGATCGGAGTGGACCTGGGTGTCACCCCGGAGAAGGCTGTAAGGATATGCAGATGAGCTGCAAGTCCTCCACAGCACCTGAAAGGCAGCTGGTGGTAGAGCTGGGCACCTCTCAGCTGAGGAAAGGCTTACCAGGGGTTAGGCCGAAGCCAGCATTCCTCCCCCTGAGGGTCGCTTGATCCTAGCTAAAAAGCACCTGGAAACTCTGTGCACTTGGAGCGAGGGCCCTGGGAAGCTCGGGGTGGACCTGGAGTCACCCCGGATACAGCTGTGAGGAAATGCAGAAGGGCTGCAAGTCCTCCACAGCACCTGGTGGGAGTGCTGGGCACCTAGAGCGGAGGCCCTGAGTGGACCTGGATGTCACCCCGGAGAAGGCTGTAAGGATATGCAGATGAGCTGCAAGTCCTCCACAGCACCTGAAAGGTAGCCGGTGGTAGAGCTGGGCACCTCTCAGCTGAGGAAAGGCTTACCAGGGGTTAGGCCGAAGCCAGCATTCCTCCCCCTGAGGCTACTCCTCCACACAAAACAAGTGTTGAAATTTAGTGAAAGGGTTATTGTCAAAGCAGTTTACATATATTCAGATGCTTATTTTGTACCTGTGGCAAGGAGGATTACGTGACTTGCCCAGAGTCGCAGGGAGCTAATGGGGGAATCAAACCCATTTCTCCAAGTTCTCAGACCACCTCACTAACTATTATGCTACTCCGCCATTTCTTTGTGACATCCTCTTTCATCAGGTACAATGATCTTGCCTAAAATCTCTTTGTTTTGTTCAGGATAGTGGGTGAGATGTCATATAATTCAGTTTTATGACTTTCCCATATAATTGATCTCATATTTATGAATGCAGACGTTTATGTTTCTGGGCAAGTTATTTCTCCGAGGACAAGCAGGCTGCTTGTTCTCACTGATTGGTGACGTCCACTGCAGCCCCGAGACCGGAGTCTTCCTAGCAACAAAAGTTTGCTAGAGCCTTTGATTACGCGCGGGCGCCCGTACCGCACATGCGCGGCCATCGACTTCTCGCCCATTGCGCGAGAGCCCCATCAGTTTTTTTTTTCCTTTTTCCGCGGTAGAGGGCGGTTGTGTAGAATAGCCGTCTCTCTCTGTGCCCGAGAAAAGTCTTCCTGTTTAGTTGCGAGTTCGCACTTTTTTTTTCTTTTCTTCGTTCTCCTCTTGGAGAAAGTTAATGTTTCAAAATAAATAAATACTTTCTGGTCCCTTATTTTCTTAGTTGGGCCCTCTTAAGTTTTCTTTCACCGCTGTTGCGGCCCGTTTTGGGCTGCGCGTTCGCATTCTCTTTTTCTGCCCGTTTTTTCTTGGCACTATTGCGAATTTTGACTTTGCCGCCACTATTTTTCCGTCCATGACATTTTTTTATTTCTTGCATTTATACCCCGCTCTTTCCCGCTCGATAGCAGGTTTAGAGCGGCTTACAAAGTTTGGGCTACAAAGTGTAACAGAAATAACACAGTTGTAGGATAGTAGAATTATGGTGTGGTTGTATAGAGTAGGACAAGAGGAAGAGATGTGGAGGGGAGGATTGAGGTATAGGTAATATTAGTGGTGTGAAATAGGTTCGTAAATTAGGTCGGGTCGTTTGGATAGGCTTGTTTGAAGAGGTAAGTTTTCAGCAGCTTTCGGAAGGGTAGATGTTCGTTGGTGTAATACTTATACCAAAATGGCCTTAGCCTCTTTGCTGAAAGCAAGGGTTGGGGGGGGGGGGGGGGTAGGTTTATTGAACCTGAGATTTTTACTACCTTGTGGAATGAGGCATATTACAGACTGGTTTCGGGGTACTTTGTGGCAGTTTAATTTTTTACTTCATTTCAAGGCGCCGACTTGGAGTTGTAATGTCACGAGATCCCTTTTTTATGTGCCTCTTCACGAAGTGTAGCGGAGGTGAGGATTCCCAGCGGCTTCGAGAAGCGTGCGGTCGGTGCAGCCCGGGCAATCTCAGGTACCGATCCCCATTCGTGGTGTATCCAGTGCCTTGGGCCCGACCATCGCCCAGATGTGTGTAAGTTGTGTCTTAGCCTTAAAAAGCGGACACAGGCGTCGAGACAGGCTCAGCGGGAACGTCTGTTTGGAGCCTTGCCTGGCACTTCGACATCGAAAGCACCGGAGATGGCATCGACATCGGGAGAGCAGGTAATATCTGTCCGGAGACCACCGCACGCCGGGAGCAGTGAGCCGTCGAGTGGGTCTCCACCTATCTCGAAGGCTCCTGCTGCAAAGGCCCATCGGGACCGGCCACTTTCGGACCCGACCTGAGGAGGCGTGCGGATTCCACGTCCTCCTCGTCGGTACCGAGGAGTACCGATGCCGTGCATCGAGCGAAGGTTAAGAATCATCGGCATCGATCTCCTTCTACACACAGTACCGGGAGCTCTGGGGCATCGAGGGACTCGGCACCCGAGAAGCGTCAACGCCTGGAGGTCCGCTCACCCTTCGACCTCAGCTGCCACCCAGGTTGACTCCCCGTCGATATCGCTGGAGGGAGCTTCATCGCCGCCGGCACGAGAGTTGACTTCTCGACTTCGTCATCGAGGACATGGTTCCTCGGAGTCGAGACGGGCCCGGTTTCGGATTGCAGTTAGTGAACTCCTGTCTGACACCGAGGAGGATGCCTCGTGGGGAGAAGAGGAAGGATCCAAGATATTTCTCTTCTGAGGAGTCTTGTGGTCTTCCTTCTGATCCCACTCCGCCTGAAAGGAAGCTTTCTCCCCCGGAGAGTCTTTCTTTCTCCTCCTTTGTGCGGGAAATGTCTGTGGCTATTCCCTTCCCGGTGGTATCTGAGCCCAGGGCTGAGATGTTCGAGGTCCTTGACTATCCTTCACCACCTAAGGAGTCGTCCACTGTTCCTCTGCATCATGTCCTTAAGCAGACGTTGCTGAAGAACTGGACGAGACCACTATCTAATCCCACCATTCCCAAAAAAGCTAAGTCCCAGTATCGAATCCATGGGGAGCCTGAATTGATGAAGCCGCTGTTACCTCACAACTCTATGGTTGTGGATTCTGCTCTCGGGAGCCAAAAGTTCTAGAGATTTTGCCTCGGTGCCCCCAAGGCGGGAATCTAGAACTCTGGACTCATTTGGGAGGAAGGCCTATCAGTCCTCCATGCTCGTGTCCAAGATTCAGTCATACCAGCTCTTCACGAGCATCCACATGCGGAACAATGTAAAGCAACTGGTGGACTTGGTGGGAGCAAGCCAGGTCTTTTCAGGAGGTGGTCAATCAGCTGAAGGTGTGCCATAAATTCCTGTCCACGGGTGCTTACGACTTTTTTGATGTTGCATCCAGAGCCGCTATACAAGGTATAGTGATGCGCAGACTCTCATGGCTGCGTGCCTCTGACCTGGACAATAGAGTCCAGCAGTGGCTTGCGGATGTCCCTTGCCGGGGGGATAATATTTTTGGCGAGAAGGTCGAGCAAGTGGTTGAACAGCTCAACCAGTGGGAAACTGCTATGGACAATCTCTCCCACCGGGCTCTTTCAGCATCTAACTAATCAGGTAGATGTTTTTTCCAGGGAAGGCGGAATGCTCCCTAATCATTTAATAAGCGTAGGTACAATCCACCTTCTCGACAGCCTTCTCAGGCTCAACCCCAGCGCTCTTGTTCTCGTCAACAGCGTGCGCCTAGACAGGCCCCTGCAGCTCCCCAGCAAAAGCAAAGGACGGGCTAGGATACTCCCTCAATTTGATCTCCATACCTCCAAATTGCCCACCGGGAGCTCAGTCCTTCAGCTTCCAGCACAGGCAGGTACTTGCAGCGGAACTCTCCGCCCTTCTCAGCGCCAATGCGGTTGAGCCCGTTCCACCCGGCAAGAAGGGCTGGGATTCTATTCCAGGTACTTCCTTGTGCAAAAGAAAACGGGGGGGGGGGGGGGGGGGGTGCGTCCCATCCTAGACCTAAGGGCCCTGAACAAATTCCTGGTCCGAGAGAAGTTCAGGATGGTTTCCCTTGGCACCCTTCTTCCCATGATTCAGGAAAACGATTGGCTATCCTCTCTGGACTTAAAGGATGCTTATACACACATCCCGATACTGCCAGCTCACAGGCAGTATCTTCGATTCTGTCTGGGAGCACAGCACTTTCAGTATTGTGTGCTGCCCTTTGGGCTCGCCTCTGCGCCCCGGGTGTTCACCAAATGCCTTGCGGTCGTTGCAGCGTCGCTACGCAGGCCGGGAGTGCATGTGTTCCCTTATCTTGATTATTTGCTGGTGAAGAACACCTTGGAGGAAGGAGCTCTACAGTCCATGCAGATGACTCTCAAACTCTTGGAGCTACTCGGGTTTGTTATAAATTACCCAAAGTCCCATCTTCCAGTTCAACAACTGGAATTCATAGGAGCTCTGCTGGTCTCTCAAACAGCTTGGGCCTATCTTCCCAAGGCGAGGGCAGATAACCTTCTGTCCCTGGTTTCCTTGGCCAGAGCGTCTCAGCAGATCACAGCTCGGCAGATGTTGAGACTTCTGGGCCATATGGCCTCCACAGTTCATGTGACTCCCATGGCCCGTCGTCATATGAGATCAGCTCAATGGACCTTGGCTTCCCAGTGGTATCAAGCTGCTGGGGATCTAGAGGATGCAGTCCAGTTGTCCACCGTTTTTCACAATTCCCTGCTATGTTGGACAATTCCCTCCAATTTGACCTTTGGACATCCCTTCCAAATTCCTCAGCCTCAAAAAGTGCTGACTATGGATGCATCTCTCCTAGTGTGGGGAGCTGATGTAGATGGGCTCTACATTCAGGGAGATTGGTCCCTTCAGGAATCAGGTCTTCAGATCAATCTCCTGCAGTTGCGAGTGATCTGGAAAGCTCTAAAGGCTTTCAGAGATCGGCTGTCCAATCAAATTATCCAAATTAAGACAGACAACCAGGTTGCCGTGTACTATGTCAACAAGCAGGGGGGCACCGGATCTTGCCCACTGTGTCGGGAAGCCGTCCAGATGTGGCTTTGGGCCCGCCGTCACGGCGTGTTTCTCCAGGCCACGTATCTGGCAGGCGTAAACAACAGTCTGGCTGACAGGTTGAGCAGGATAATGCAACCTCACGAGTGGTCTCTCAACAGGGCAGTTGTCCGCAAGATCTTCCGAGCATGGGGTAACCCCCTCGGTGGATCTTTTTGCTACTCAGATCAATCACAAGGACCCTCAGTTCTGTTCCAAACTTCAGGCCTACGACAGGCTAGTATCAGATGCCTTTCTCCTACATTGGGGGTCAGGCCTTCTGTATGCGTATCCTCCCATACCTCTGGTGGGGAAGTCTTTGCTGAAACTCCAGCAAGACCGTGGAACCATGATTCTGATTGCGCCCTTTTGGCCGTGTCAAGATTTGGTTCCCTCTTTTTCTGGAGTTGTTCTCCGAAGAACCATGGAGATTGGAGTGTTTTCCATCACTCAGAACGAGGGGGCGCTTCTGCATACCAACCTTCAGTATCTGGCTGTCAAGGCCTGGATGTTGAGAGCATAGATTTTGCCTCCTTGGGTCTTTCTGAGGATGTCTCCCGAGTCTTGCTTCCAGGAAAGATTCCATGAAGAGGTGTTACTCTTTTAAATGGAGGAGGTTTGCCGTCTGGTGTGACAGCAAGGCCCTAGATCCTCGCTCTTGCCCTTTACAGACCCTGCTTGAATAGCTTCTGCATTTACTACTACTACCACTACAAATCATTTGTATAGCGCTACCAGTCATACGCAGCGCTTCACAATTGAACATGAAGAAAGACAGTCCCTGCCCACTGCATTTGTCAGTCTGGTCTTAAGACCAACTCAGTAAGGAATCACCTTAGTGCGATTAGTGCTTACCATTATCGTGTGGAAGGTAAAGCCATCTCTGGAGAGCCTTTAGTAGTTCGCTTCATGAGAGGTTTGCTTTTGTCAAAGCCCCCTGTCAAACCTCCTACGGTGTCATGGGATCTCAACATTTTCCTCACCCAGCTGATGAAAACTCCTTTTGAGCCACTGAATTCCTGCCATTTGAAGTATTTGATCTGGAAGGTCATTTTCTTGGTGGCTGTTAATTCAGCTCGTAGGGTCAGTGAGCTTCAAGCCTTAGTAGCCCATGCTCCCTATACTAAATTTCATCATAACAGAGTAGTCCTCCGTCCTCACCCTAAGTTCCTGCCAAAGGTGGTGTCGGAGTTCCATCTGAACCAGTCAATTGTCTTGCCAACATTCTTTCCCCGTCCTCATACCTGCCCTGCTGAACATCAGTTGCATACATTGGACTACAAGAGAGCATTGGCCTTCTATGTGGAGTGGAGAAACCCCTTCAGACAGTGCGCCCAAATGTTTGTTTCTTTCGACCCCAACAGAAGGGGAGTTGCTGTCGGGAAATTCACCATTTGCAATTGGCTAGCGGATTGCATTTCCTTCACTTACGCCCAAGCTGGGCTGACTTGAGGATCATGTTACGGCTCATAGTGTTAGAGCCATGGCAGCGTCAGTGGCCCACTTGAAGTCAGCCACTATTGATGAGATTTGTTAGGCTGCGACGTGGTCATCAGTCCACACATTCACATCTCATTACTGCCTGCAGCAGGACAGCCGTCGCGACAGTCGGTTTGGGCAGTTGGTGCTGCAGAATCTGTTTGGGGTTTAGAATCCAACTCCACCCCCCTAGGCCCATTTTTATTCTGTTCCAGGCTGCGCTCTCATTTAGATGTTTCTTCGTAGGTCAATTTATATGTCCTCGCCGTTGCGTGGCCCAATTGACCCTCTTTGTTGTTTTGATTGAGCCTGGGGACTAGGTATACCCATATGTGAGAACAAGCAGCCTGCTTGTCCTCGGAGAAAGCGAAGTTACTTACCTGTAGCAGGTATTCTCCGAGGACAGCAGGCTGATTGTTCTTACCAACTCGCCCACCTCCCCTTTGAAGTTGTTCTTTTCTTTGGTTTTGCTTTATAAGTTGACTGAAGCGGGACTTTCGTACGATGGGCGGGAAGATGGCCGCGCATGCGCGGTGCGTTCACCCGCGCACTTGACGGCTTTAGCAACCTTTGTTGCTAGGAAGATTTTCCGGACCTGGGGCTGCCGTGGACGTCACCCATATGTGAGAACAATCAGCCTGCTGTCCTCGGAGAATACCTGCTACAGGTAAGTAACTTCGCTTTTTGTTCTGTGCACATGTGGTGATTGTACTTTTTCAGTATTTTGATACAACATTAACCTAGTGGAATATTGTTCTATTGTATTTTTTGTTACAAAATTCCTCTATTTTTTTTGGCTAGAATAGCTTTTTCTCTGAGTTGGAGTTTTTTTTTTTAATTGTGGCTTGTTTCGGAGGCTTGATGAAATCTGTGATAAAAGCCATTTAAGGGAAGGCCATCTTTATCACCTCAGTTAAAGTCTGAAACATGACTTAGCCCCAGGTTACACAGTAAACGAGCTAATGGGACATTGGACGTCATCCTAGTGTGCAAATCACAGCTGTCATAAACAGTCCACGCCTCATCCCTGTAGACGTTTTCCCAGATGCTGAAGAATTATTACACAATGTCTGGAGAAGCCTACCTCCAGAAGACCAGACTCTCGAACCTTTTGAATAGAGAATAAGTACTCTGAGCTGTGTCTGTTTTTTTAACCTTGCATTGTTTCTTTAGGTGGACATTGTTGGCAGCAGTGGTGAGGAAATTCCTGTGTCAGTCTGGATTAAACGGATGAAGAGGAGCGAGGAGAGGCCATGCTGTGTGGTTTCCTTGGAGCCAGTAGAGAGACTTACTGCTTTGGTCAGCTTTGCGGGTGATGTGAGTTCATTGTGCATCCTTCTGGAGTACATTCTTTCTTCATGCACTGGGGAGAAGAAAAGAAAGGAAAGGAGGAGAGTGGAGAAGGGAGGGAAAGGGAATGGGACTTGATATACCTACCGCCTTTCTGTGTAGGGTGGGGGGGGGGGGTGCAACTACATTCAAAGCAGTTTGCATAGTATATACAGGTACTAAAATTAGCTGTACGGTTTATTTAAAAAATAAAGCAAAAAAGGGTAACTATGATATGATAAAAGAAAACAGAGATTTGCTGCAGCAGAACATCTAAGTGACACCATTTATTAGATGGAGGTCAAGGTTAGACTTATGGAAATGCTTGTCTAAAAAGAGTTGTTTTATGTTTATTGGCAAGTTTGATTCACCACAATTACTAATAAAAGGTCAAAGAGGTCTGCAGTATAAAGAATTAAAATTATTGAGAAAAAAGAACGACAGGTATTAAATAGGAAATGACTAAACATCCAAGATGGCAGACATACAGTTGCATTTGGAACAGTGCAGGCATTTATCGCTTCAAACCTGTTTGTCGGGGTCCTGAGGCCCCAACATGAACCCTCCAAAGGTGGTATGCTAAAGGTCAATGAGAAAAAATGAACCTGTGAGGGAAAGGGTGGGGGGGAGATCATTCCAAAGTTTGGGAGCAACATAGGAGAAGGCAGAGTGGCAAGTTGCTTCATAATGTGTTTTTAAATTTCTGGTAAGAAAGCTCAACTCTGAGGTGATTTGGAAGTGAATTTCAAAGGGACAGGGTGATGACACAAACAGGAGTGGCAAATAGTGTCCAACCAGATATAATGATGCGACAATACAGTGAGAAGATGTTGAGTAGAGAAATGAAGAACACGTAAGGAAGCATAATGGATTAGAAGAAGGAAAAGAAAGGGTGGTATTCCAGTGTGCATGACTTGGTATGTAGTTGTGAAATACTTGAATGAAATGCGAAAGATCACTGGCAAACAGTGCTTAGAAATGAATAGAGGAGAAACATGATCATATTTTTTTTTCTTTCTATACAGTAATTTGATAGCTGTATTTTGAATAAGCTGGAGTTCTCGAAGTTGGGTCTGAGGTAAACTGTGGTTCAGTAAATTACAATAATCAATCTCTGATATTACTAGTGCTAACAAAAGTGTCTTGAGGATGATAGTTGAAACATGGGGCAGATGGAACAAATTTGAAGGCTCAGTGGGCAGACTATTACTCATAACTCCCAATACAGAGAGGAACCTATACTTTTTTGGGGGAGCAAGGAAGACAGTTACACTTGAAAACATTACAGCATTCACACAAAAGAACTGAAAGATATAAATAAGATACTTCTCTTAGAAAGGAGTAGCAGCTTAATGGTAAGTGCAGTGGGCTCTCAAGGCAGCTCCTTGTAGCCTTGGGCAAGTAACTTAACCTTCATGCTTCAAGAGAAGGCAATAAGGGTAAGGATAATGGGGTTTGATATACTGTCTTTCTGTGGTAGAATCAAAGCAGTTTTCAATTATTATATGCAGGTACTTTCTCTGTCCCTAGTGGACTCCCTATCTAAGTATTGTACCTGGGGAAATGAAGGGTTAAGTGGCTTGCCCATAGTCATAACAAGCTGCAGTGGGAAACGAACTCAAATAGCAAACCACTACTATATTATGCCAAGAAAACTGTGAGAGGGGGAGGATCCCTTATTGTGTGATCACCAGGAGTCAAGTCTGACTCAAGGAATTTTTGGATCTGAATACTACTACTACTACTTATCATTTCTATAGCGCTACTAGACGTACAAAGCGCTGTACACTTTAACATGAAGAGACAGTCCCTGCTCGACAGAGCTTACAATCTAATTAGGACAGACAAACAAGAGATAAGGGAATATTAAGGTGAGGATGATAAAATAAGGGTTCTGAACAAGTGAATAAGGGTTAGGAGTTAAAAGCAGCATCAAAAAGGTGGGCTTTTAGCTTAAATTTGAAGACGGCCAGAGATGGAGCTTGACGTACCGGCTCAGGAAGTCTATTCCAGGCATATGGTGCAGCAAGATAAAAGGAACGGAGTCTGGAGTTAGCGGTGGAGGAGAAAGGTGCTGGTAAGAGAGATTTACCCAGTGAACGGAGTTCCCGGGGAGGAATGTAGGGAGAGATGAGAGTGGAGAGGTACTGAGGAGCTGCAGAGTGAATGCACTTATAGGTCAATAGGAGTTTGAACTGTAAGCGGAAATGGATATGAAGCCAGTGTGAGGAGAGGGCTAATATGAGCATAACGACACTGGCGGAATATTAGTCGTGCAGCAGAATTTTGAACAGATTGAAGAGGAGAGAGATGGCTAAGTGGGAGACCTGTGAGATGCAAGTTGCAATAGTCTAAGCGAGAGGTGATAAGAGTGTGGATGAGGGTTCTGGTAGTGTGCTCAGAAAGGAAAGGGCGAATTTTGGTGATATTATAGAGAAAGAAACGACAGGTTTTAGCAGTCTGCTGAATATGTGCAGAGAAGGAGAGGGAGGAGTCGAAGATGACCCCAAGGTTACGAGCTGATGAGATAGGAAGGATGAGAGAGTTATCCACAGAAATACAGAATGGGGGAGGAGGAGAGGTTGGTTTAGGGGGAAAGATGAGAAGCTCAGTCTTGGTCATGTTTAGTTTCAGATGGCGCTGAGACATCCAGGCAGCAATGTCAGACAGGCAGGCTGATACTTTGGCCTGGGTTTCAGCTGAGATTTCTGGTGTGGAGAGAGAGATCTTGGGAGTCACCAGCGTAAAGATGGTACTGAAAACCATGGGATGAGATCAGAGTACCAAGGGAAGAAGTATAGATGGAGAAGAGGTCCCAGGACAGATCCCTGAGGTACACCAACTGACAGTGGGATAGACGTAGAAGAGGATCCACTAGAGTATACACTAAAGGTACACTGGGAGAGATAAGAAGAAATCCAGGAAAGAACAGAGCCCTGAAATCCAAGTGAGGACAGCATATCAAGGAGCAGGCTGTGATCAACAGTGTCAAAAGCAGCAGATAGATCGAGAAGGATGAGGATAGAATAGAGACCTTTGGATCTGGCTAGGAACAGATCATTGGAGACTTTAGCAAGCATTGTTTCAGTTGAATGAAGTGTGTGAAAGCCAGATTGAAGTGGATCAAGAATAGCTTGAGATGAAAGAAAGTCAAGGCAACGGCGGTGAACAGCTCGTTCAAGTATCTTGGATAGGAAAGGGAGGAGGGAATCTCTTAAAGAAGCAATTAAAGCAAGATAAATGCAAAATGATTCACACACCAGCCCCCTACTGGTAATTAGGAGATCACGTGATGCTGAGAGGGAAGACAGATGTGTGTCTGACCTGCTGTGAGGCCCCCACATTTTTGGGTGAATTTTGCAGATATCGGGTCCCTAATTAATTCTTGGAGCATTCTGCAATCATGGGATTGCATGGACAAATTCTTTGACTGGTAGACCAATGTCTGGCAAACCAGCAAGAGTGAAGTGGCTGCGCGACAAAGCGGCAGATGACAACATGGCGGCGCTCGTCACAGGGGCCTTTACCCTGTTTACTGCAACGTTGTAGGCGTATCTACAACGTGCAGTGGAGCAAGCATTGGCACTGCAGCTGGAGGGGCATTCTGGCCAAATGAAGTAATTTGAAACCTTACTCAGACACTGCGGAACTGAAAGAACATGTTTCAGAACTGATCGACACAGGTTTGGAGGTGGAGTTGAAGTGGCTGCACTACATGGTGAGCACCCACACAACTAAATTGGAGGATTTGGAGAACCATTCCAGACAATATAATGTGCATTTCCTTGGAATTCCGGAAACTGTGTCAGTCATTCATTTGCTCTCTGAAGTGAAATCCTGGTTGTAAAAATCGTTGTTGCATAGCTCGCTTAGAGCATGCTCATCGTGTGGGCCGAAAGATGGCTTGGGACTTGAGACCTAAGGTAATAATTGCTAAATTCCACAATTATATTCATATAGAGGCCAGGATGAAAGCTTACAAGTCACATAAAGATTCCCTGTCCTATGATTGATCCCAGATGCGTCTTTTTCAGGATTACTCTGCAGCTTTGCTAGAGAAATGCAAACTGTTTTAACCTTTGTCTCACTCTTTTTGAGAGTAAGGTGTGCTTCATGTTCATCTGCCAGGATCTATATGAAGGGGAGTTTGCTACACACCCAAGATAACCTTTTTACCTACAATCCCAGCTTTCCTAATAAAGAAGTTGATGTATTTTTATTGTATATTAAATATTACAGATACTTCAAATAGAAATATGAAGACAAAAATTGAACTTGGATTCCCAAGAAGTCAAATTCAGCACATATTGCAACACTGACGAAATAAAAACAGAAATGGGAAGGGAGCCAAGCTGGCATCATGAGTGGACGCCCGTGCAGCAGCTCTGCTCCATAAGCATTGTACCTTACCCTTAGGACATCCCTCCTCTTCTTAGAATGGGGAAGTGGAGCGGCAAGGTCTGGCAGCTTCCTCCGGCATTGGGTGGCTCTCAGGTCATGAGGCAAGCAACACTGGAGGAGTTTCAGGCTACTGCCTGAACAAATGCGGGTGCTGTTTCAACTTTGCTAGAGCAATCTTTGTCCAACAGCAGTGCAAGCAAGGTTTCACTTAGCCCTGTTCCGTGTTTGGCTCCACCATAGCCCGGAAGAGCTACAGACCTGACAGTGCAGAATAACAGGCTGGTGGTATTCCAGTGCTTGGAGGGTCTCCCTGTTTCAGCGTCAACCCTCCCGGGGTCATCTCCTCACAGAGCTCATTACTCTAGCATTTTCCATCTCCAGTGAGTACTGTTTTTGCGAACGGGGAAGGAGGTTAAGCCAACAAAAGTGACTTTGGAATCTTGGAATCTCTGTGAGAAGCCATGGATGCAGTAAATTCTTCTTTGAACAAATTGGTGTGTTAAGTTTTCTTCAGATATACATTCCGTGACTGATTCCCTGAAAGAGCAGGCCCAAGAAATAGAACAACAGTCTGCCAAGGTGGCTAGTTTGGAGGTTAAGCTCTGAGTTGCAAGAAGTCTGTGGGACTTTGGTTAAGGATAAGATTTTTACTTCAAAGAAAATGGAATATATGGAAAATCAGTTGAGGAAGAACACCCTGAGATTTCTGAATTTTCCAAAGCCCCTATTAATTGCTCCTGTTGACATGATGAAGAAGTACTTTTTGGAAGTGCTTTAAGTTTTCATCTGAGAAGTTGCCACCTTTGATAAGGGGGAAAGGGAATTGGGACTTGATATAGTGCCTTTCTGTGTTTATGCAACTACAGTCAAAGCGGTTTACATAGTATATACAGGTACTTATTTGTACCTGGGCCAATGGAGGGTTAAGTGACTTTCCCAAAGTCAGAAGGAGCTGCAGTGGGAATTGAACCCAATTTCTCAGGATCAAAGTCTGCTGGACTAACCACTAGGCTACTCCTCTCAATACCTGGCTTTTGCCAGGTTGTAAGAGTGGAATGGGTCTACAGGAGGCAAACTTGACTTTTGGAATCATCATCTCTGGAACTTACTACCTAAACAACCACACTCTTGGTGACTTTTGCACTGGAACCTGACAGGACTACAGTCCTGAAATTATATTTCCATTATATGGATTATGAATTTATGGGTTCTAAGATTAGAATATTTCCTGATCTATTGAGAAACACCCAGAGGCGATGCCAAGAGTTTTTGGTCTTGCGCCCTTGAGCACAAGCTCTGGGTATGATATATATATATATTTTTTGGTTTGTGTTCCTTGCATTTGTTTTCTGACTTATCAAAATGATTCTTATGTCTTTAGCAAACCCAAACAATTGTTAGAATTGAAAGTGAAGATTTGACAACCTATAAGAAATTTAGGGGACACTGTTATAGCTGGCTGCGGTATTTGTTTGTTTTAGGCGTTTTCTCTTGATATGGATATTTCCTTTAACATTTGCTATGTATCTTGGCTACCTTATTCTTTATTGTGGATGTAAATTTAAGATTACTTTCTAGATATTTAGTTTTTCTTTTTTGTTATATTTTGTGTAGTTTCTTCAGTTGCATTCATCGTGATGAAATTGTATAATTTATATTCTCCGAGGACAAGCAGGCTGCTTGTTCTCACTGATGGGTGACGTCCACGGCAGCCCCTCCAATCGGAAACTTCACTAGCAAAGGCCTTTGCTAGTCCTCGCGCGCCCATGCGCACCGCGCATGCAAGGCCGTCTTCCCGCCTGAACTGGCTCGTGTTCGTCAGTCTTCTTTTGTCCGCGCTCGGTAAGGTCGTGTTTGCATCGTTCGCACCCCTTAAGTTGACCCTCGCGCGTCTTTTTGACTTTTCGCTTCTTTAAAAAAAAAAAAAAAAAAAAAAAGGAATTTCGGAGAAAGGCCTTTCGGTCTTTTTCCCCTTCCCATATTTCCAGTTTTTGCCCCGTTAAGTTTCCTTTCGTTTTCGGGGTAGGCCCTTTTGAGGCCTCGGGTCGAGTTTTTTCTCTCCCTCTTTTTGGTGCCTTACCGCAATTACGAGTTTTGATTTCGCCGGCGTGATTTTTCCGCCCATGTCATCGAAGTCTCCCAGCGGCTTCAAGAAGTGCACCCAGTGCGCCCGGGTAATCTCGCTCACTGATAGGCAAGCGTCGTGTCTTCAGTGTCTGGGGGCTGGGCACCGCCCACAGGCCTGTAGTCTTTGCGCCCTTTTACAAAAAAGGACTCAGGTAGCGAGATTGGCCCAGTGGAACGTGTTGTTCTCGGGCTCTTCGTCGGCAACAGCACCGGGAGTATCGAGTGCATCGACGTCGACAGCGTCAAGACCTCCGACCTCGGCGGCGACTGTATCGATTGCATCGAGGCATCGACCCTCTGCATCGTCGGTACCGAGACATCGGAAGGCTGCGTTGGCGTCGGTGGTACCGGGACCTCCACTAGTGCTTATGTCATCGGACGGTGGTGCTTCGACTGGAGTGCAGGTGAGGGCTGTCCATTCCCCTGCTGGTGGCGGTGAGCCTTCGGGTGGGTCTCCCCCTACCCTGAGGGCTCCTGCGGTACAGCCCCCCCCCCCCCCCCGAGACCGACCTTCTTCGGCCTCGGCCCCGAGGAAGCGACGGTTGGATTCTACGTCCTCCTCGTCGGTACCGGGAAGTTACGGTGACATGCTTCGTTTGAAAAAGTCAAAAAAGCATCGACACCGGTCTCCTTCCCGCATCGGTACCGAGAGCTCTGGGTCACCGAGGGAGTCGGCACCCAGTAGGCATCGGCACCGGGAGGACTGCTCACCCTCTGTTCAGGAGGTGTCGATGCGCTCCACCTTGGACAGCCCGGAACAGCCTCCACGCCCCGAAAGACTCTGACCTCGACGCCTGCATCGGCTTTTATGTCTTTTTCCACAGCCGCCCTGCACGAGAGTCTCCGGGCCGTTCTTCCAGAGATCCTGGGAGAGCTGTTGCGCCCTTCCCCTCCTGTATTGGGGGTGCTTGCGCCACCGGTACCGTTGAGTGAGGCGCCGGCTGGCCCCTTGCCCGAGGTGAGGTCTCCGGTGTCGGTACCGCTTGCGGTAGCGGCTACGGCCGCCTCCCAGGCAGACTCCACGACGACGTCGGCGGAGGGAGCTTCGCCGGTGCGGGCGAGGGAGTCTACCTCTCGACGCTCACACCGTGGCCGTGTTTCCACGGAGTCGAGCCGGGCACGGCTTCAGACACAGGTTCATGAACTTGTGTCTGATACCGATGGTGAGGCCTCGTGGGAGGAGGAGGAGGACATCAGGTATTTCTCTGACAAGAAGTCTGATGGCCTTCCTTCTGAACCCACTCCCTCCCCTGAAAGGCAGCTTTCTCCTCCCGAGAGTCTGTCTTTTGCGGCCTTTGTCAGGGAGATGTCTACGGCCATCCCCTTCCCGGTGGTTGTGGAGGACGAGCCCAGGGCTGAAATGTTTGAGCTCCTGGACTATCCTTCTCCACCTAAGGAATTGTCCACAGTACCCATGCATCATGTCCTAAAAAAGACATTGCTGGCGAACTGGACCAAGCCTCTAAGTAATCCCCACATTCCCAAGAAGATCGAGTCCCAGTACCGGATCCATGGGGACCCAGAGCTGATGCGCACTCAGTTGCCTCATGACTCTGGAGTTGTGGATCTGGCCCTAAAGAAGGCTAAGAGTTCTAGGGAGCATGCTTCGGCGCCCCCGGGCAAAGACTCTAGAACCTTAGACTCCTTTGGGAGGAAGGCCTACCATTCCTCTATGCTCGTGGCCAAAATTCAGTCTTACCAGCTCTACACGAGCATACACATGCGGAACAATGTGTAGCAGTTGGCGGGCTTGGTGGACAAGCTCCCTCCTGAGCAAGCCAAGCCTTTTCAGGAGGTGGTCAGGCAGCTGAAGGCGTGCAGAAAATTCCTGGCCAGAGGGGTATATGATGATGTTGCGTCCAGGGCCGCTGCTCAAGGTGTGGTGATGCGCAGACTCTCATGGCTGCGTGCCTCCGACCTGGAGAATAGGATCCTGGAGCGGATTGCGGACTCGCCTTGCCGTGCGGACAATATTTTTGGAGAGAAGGTCGAACAGGTGGTAGAGCAGCTCCACCAGCGGGATACCGCTTTCGACAAGATCTCCCGCCGGATTTCAATTACCCGCATATAGACTGGGTTAATGTAACATCTGTACACGCAAGGGACATAAGATTTCTTGATGAAATCAAGGACAGCTTCATGGAACAGCTAGTTCAGGAGCCGACAAGAGAAGGAAAAATACTAGACTTAGTCCTTAGTGGTGCTCATGATCTAGTGCAGGGGGTAACGATACGAGGGCCGCTTGATAACAGTGATCATAATATGATCGGTTTTGATATTGGCATTGAAGGAAGTGAAACTAGGAAATCAAGTACGCTAGCGTTTAACTATAGAAAAGGTGATTACGACAAAATGAGAAAAATGGTGAAAAAAAGACTGAAAGGAGCAGCTCGCAGAGTAAAAAACTTGCATCAGGCGTGGATGCTGTTTAAAAACACCATCCTGGAGGTTCAGGACAAATATATTCCACGTATTAGAAAAAAGGGAAAAAAGACTAAACGTCAGCTGGCGTGGCTAAACAGTAAGATAAAGGAAATCATTAGAGCCAAAAAACAATCCTTCAGAAAGTGGAGAAGAGAACCAACTGAAAGTAACAGGATAGATCATAAGGAATGCCAAGCCAAATGCAAAGCGGAGATAAGGAGGGCAAAAAAGGACTTTGAGAAGAAATTAGCGTTGGAAGCAAAAATACATAGTAAAAATTTTTTTTAGATACATTAAAAGCAGGAAACCGGCCAAAGAGTCGGTTGGGCCGCTGGACGAAAATGGTGTTAAAGGGGCGATCAAGGAGGACAAAGCCGTAGCGGAGAAATTAAATGAATTCTTTGCTTCGGTCTTCACCGAGGAGGATTTGGGGGGGACACCGGTGCCGGAAAGAATATTTGAAGCGGGGGAGTCGGAGAAACTAAACAAATTCCCTGTAACCTTGGAGGATGTAATGGGTCAGTTCAGCAAGCTGAAGAGTAGTAAATCACCGGGACCTGATGGTATTCATCCCAGAGTATTAATAGAACTAAAAAATGAACTTGCGGAGCTACTGTTAGAAATATGCAATCTGTCCCTAAAATCGAGTGTAGTACCGGAAGACTGGAGGGTAGCCAATGTTACTCCGATTTTTAAGAAGGGTTCCAGAGGAGATCCGGGAAATTATAGACCGGTGAGTCTGACGTCTGTGCCGGGCAAGATGGTGGAGGCTATTATTAAGAATAAAATTGCAGAGCATATACAAAAACATGGACTGATGAGACAAAGTCAGCACGGATTTAGTGAAGGGAAGTCTTGCCTCACCAATCTAATGCATTTTTTTGAGGGGGTAAGCAAACATGTGGACAATGGGGAGCCGGTTGATATTGTATATCTGGATTTTCAGAAGGCGTTTGACAAAGTGCCGCACGAAAGACTCCTGAAGAAATTGCAGAGTCATGGAATCGGAGGTAGGGTATTATTATGGATTAAGAACTGGTTGAAAGATAGGAAGCAGAGAGTAGGATTGCGTGGCCAGTATTCTCAGTGGAGGAGGGTAGTTAGTGGGGTCCCGCAGGGGTCTGTGCTGGGTCCGTTGCTTTTTAATGTATTTATAAATGACCTAGAGATGGGAATAACTAGTGAGGTAATTAAATTCGCCGATGACACAAAATTATTCAGGGTCGTCAAGTCGCAGGAGGAATGTGAACGATTACAGGAGGACCTTGCGAGACTGGGAGAATGGGCGTGCAAGTGGCAGATGAAGTTCAATGTTGACAAGTGCAAAGTGATGCATGTGGGTAAGAGGAACCCGAATTATAGCTACGTCTTGCAAGGTTCCGCGTTAGGAGTTACGGATCAAGAAAGGGATCTGGGTGTCGTCGTCGATGATACGCTGAAACCTTCTGCTCAGTGTGCTGCTGCGGCTAGGAAAGCGAATAGAATGTTGGGTGTTATTAGGATGGGTATGGAGTCCAGGTGTGCGGATGTTATAATGCCGTTGTATCGCTCCATGGTGCGACCGCACCTGGAGTATTGTGTTCAGTACTGGTCTCCGTATCTCAAAAAAGATATAGTAGAATTGGAAAAGGTACAGCGAAGGGCGACGAAAATGATAGTGGGGATGGGATGACTTTCCTATGAAGAGAGGCTGAGAAGGCTAGGGCTTTTCAGCTTGGAGAAGAGACGGCTGAGGGGAGATATGATAGAAGTGTATAAAATAATGAGTGGAATGGATCGGGTGGATGTGAAGCGACTGTTCACGCTATCCAAAAATACTAGGACTAGAGGGCATGAGTTGAAGCTACAGTGTGGTAAATTTAAAACGAATCGGAGAAAATTTTTCTTCACCCAACGTGTAATTAGACTCTGGAATTCGTTGCCGGAGAACGTGGTACGGGCGGTTAGCTTGACGGAGTTTAAAAAGGGGTTAGATAGATTCCTAAAGGACAAGTCCATAGACCGCTATTAAATGGACTTGGAAAAATTCCGCATTTTTAGGTATAACTTGTCTGGAATGTTTTTACGTTTGGGGAGCGTGCCAGGTGCCCTTGACCTGGATTGGCCACTGTCGGTGACAGGATGCTGGGCTAGATGGACCTTTGGTCTTTCCCAGTATGGCACTACTTATGTACTTATGTACTTATGTAGGTAGACGTTTTTATGGGGGAAGGAAGACTGTTCCCTACTCTTCTGGAAAGCGTAGGTACAATCCTCCTTCTTGACAGCCTGCGGCCCAGGCTAAGCCCCAGCGCGCTCGCTCTCGTCAGCAGCGTGCGCCTCAGCAAGGCCCCTCGGCTCCCCAGCAAAAGCAAGGGGCAAGCTTTTGACTGGCTCCAGCAGAGCATAGCCGACATCAACGTGTCAGTGCCGGGCGATCTGCCGGTCGGGGGGAGGTTGAAACTTTTTCACCAAAGGTGGCCTCTCATAACCTCCGATCAGTGGGTTCTTCAAATAGTCCGGCAAGGATACACCCTCAATTTGGCCTCCAAACCTCCAAATTGCCCACCGGGAGCTCAGTCTTACAGCTTCCAGCACAAGCAGGTACTTGCAGAGGAACTCTCCGCCCTTCTCAGCGCCAGTGCGGTCGAGCCCGTGCCATCCGGGCAAGAAGGGCTGGGATTCTATTCCAGGTACTTCCTTGTGGAAAAGAAAACAGGGGGGATGCGTCCCATTCTGGACCTAAGGGCCCTGAACAAATATCTGGTCAAGGAAAAGTTCAGGATGCTTTCCCTGGGCACCCTTCTTCCCATGATTCAGGAAAACGATTGGCTATGCTCTCTGGACTTGAAGGACGCCTACACGCACTTCCCGATACTGTCAGCTGGGCACACGTCACTTCCAGTACTGTGTGCTACCCTTTGGGCTCGCCTCTGCGCCCAGTGTTCACGAAGTGCTTGGCTGTAGTAGCAGCAGCGCTTCGCAGGCAGGGAGTACACGTGTTCCCCTATCTCGACGATTGGCTGGTGAAGAACACATCCGAGGCAGGAGCTCTACAGTCCATGCAGATGACTATTCGCCTCCTGGAGCTACTGGGGTTTGTGATAAATTTTCCAAAGTCCCATCTTCTCCCAGTACAGAGACTCGAATTCATAGGAGCTCTGCTGGATTCTCGGACGGCTCGTGCCTATCTCCCAGAGACGAGAGACAACAACTTGTTGTCCCTCGTCTCGCGGGTGCGAGCGTCCCAGCAGATCACAGCTCGGCAGATGTTGAGATTGCTGGGCCACATGGGTGGGAAGCGCTAGGCCTCCACAGTTCATGTAACTCACATTGCCCGCCTTCACATGCGCTCTGCTCAATGGACCCTAGCTTCCCAGTGGTTTCAGGCTGCTGGGGATCTAGAAGACGTGATCCACCTGTCCACGAGTTTTCTCAACTCCCTGTATTGGTGGACGATTTGGTCCAATTTGACTCTGGGACGTCCTTTCCAAATTCCTCAGCCACAAAAGGTGCTGACTACGGATGCGTCTCTCCTGGGGTGGGGAGCTCATGTCGATGGGCTTCACACCCAGGGAAGCTGGTCCCTCCAGGAACGCAATCTGCAGATCAATCTTCTGGAGTTACAAGCGGTCTGGAACGCTCTAAAGGCTTTCAGAGATCAGTTGTCCCACCAAATTATCCAAATTCAGACAGACAACCAGGTTGCCATGTATTACATCAACAAGCAGGGGGGCACCGGATCTCGCCCCCTGTGTCAGGAAGCCGTCAGCATGTGGCTCTGGGCTCGCCGTTACGGCATGGTGCTCCAAGCCACTTATCTGGCAGGCGTAAACAACAGTCTGGCCAACAGGTTGAGCAGGATTATGCAACCTCACGAGTGGTCTCTCAATTCCCGACTAGTGCGACAGATCTTCCAGGTGTGGGGCACCCCCTTGGTAGATCTCTTTGCATCTCGAGCCAACCACAAAGTCCCTCAGTTCTGTTCCAGGCTTCAGGCCCCCGGCAGACTGGCATCGGATGCCTTGCTCCTGGACTGAGGGGAAGGTCTGCTGTATGCTTATCCTCCCATACCTCTGGTGGGGAAGACTTTGTTGAAACTCAAGCAAGACCGAGGCACCATGATTCTGATTGCTCCTTTTTGGCCGCGTCAGATCTGGTTCCCTCTTCTTCTGGAGTTGTCCTCCGAAAAACCGTGGAGATTGGAGTGTTTTCCGACCCTCATCACACAGGACGAAGTGGCGCTTCTGCATCCCAACCTCCCGTCTCTGGCTCTCATGGCCTGGATGTTGAGAGCGTAGACTTTGCCTCTTTGGGTCTGTCAGAGGGTGTCTCCCGCATCTTGCTTGCTTCCAGGAAAGATTCCACTAAGAGGAGTTACTTCTTTCTATGGAGGAGGTTTGCCGTCTGGTGTGACAGGAAGGCCCTAGATCCTCGCTCTTGTCCTACACAGACCCTGCTTGAATACCTTCTGCACTTGTCTGAGTCTGGTCTCAAGACCAACTCTGTAAGGGATCACAAATGATCAGTCTGCCCTTGCTTTGAGGATCTGAACCTTTACATCCCTATGCACAAAACAAGCTACCCCACGCTTCCTAGTGCCAGTGTGTTCAGAGGCAGACATTACAGTTGGATATTGACTGCAATAAAGAAGCCTTTCATGCTCCAGTTTAAAGTGAGTCTCCTGCAAACAAAAAAACAAAACAAGGTTGTTATTCAAATGGTGCAGCTCCACATATAGTTGCTGTCACTCAACTGGAGAATTCAGGCCCTTCGCAATAAGAGACAAAATAGAGCAGACATTTACTCTAGAAATAAGATTAAAAGGCCAGAAATAAAATGCCCACTTCAGAAGAAAATAAAACATCTTCATCCTTCCATCTTAGCATACCACGCATTTAGGAACAAACCAAAACCCACCCCTCCCTACTCAACTAGCAACAAACCCAGTACCCGTTCCACCCCATAACAAAGAACTTACCAAATCCTTCAGTAAAGTATAAGGACTAGGTTCACTAATCACCCACTGAGCCAGTCAGGTACAAAAAAATACCAAACCAGCAGTACACTAGACAGTTCAAGATTCTTAAGACTGTTTATGGCCTCTTCTGTGCTTATCAGATATACTCTGCCACTGAAATGCCTTCAAGTGGGAAGCCATTGTTGGTGCCGCAGAGGAAGAGCCAGTGGGTGTAGGTACCGAAGTTATACCTTTTATCATGAAAATTTTGCCAGGCTTCTTCCCAGGAATGAGCTTGATGTAGATTTCCAGGCACACCAAGACACAAACTGAATAAAAAAGCCCACCAGTACTTGATCTTCTACTTATTTAGTCACAACATAAGCTTCATCTCACGCCTCTTGGCTAAGTGTACTGTAGGACGAGAGATACTGATTTATAGGAGCATCTTTAAATTTCAGTCAAAATCTGCTCATGATAGATTATTTAGCAAACCACACAATGATGTCACTTTGTCAGTTCTATGCTACAGACCCAAGGTCTTGATTGTGCTACTACTACTACTAATCATTTCTATAGCATTACTAGATGTACGCAATGCTGTATGCAGGTACTTTCTCTGTGACTTGCCCATGGTCACAAGGAGCTGCAGTGGGAATTGAACCCTGGTCACCAGGATCAAAGCGCGCTGTATTAACCATTAGGTGACTCTACACTCTAATATCTAAAAGTAGTTTTCCACGTAGTTCTTGAATAATCACCAAGACATTTTCAGTCCCTTCTGACTCTGGGACACCCTGGAATCGGAGATTCTTTCTCTGGTCCTGGTTCTCCAAGTCATCGATCTTAAATTGAAGCTCCTGAGTAAGATCACAGCCGTTTGAACTCGTGCTTCAGTAAGAGCCTCCGCATGCTTGTCTACTTACTTTTAGCATCCTCCAATCACGCTCCCAGCTCCCTCATGGTGAAGTATCAATGTTGTCCAAAATCTTGACCCACATGGCCTTCAGTTGTTGCCACAGATTACCCGTGAAACTTTTCAGTTTTTGAGCCAACCCACATCCTCTGCGGGGTACAAATGTAACAAAATAACAAAAATAAATAATAATCACATTGGAGTTCTTGCAGTGGAGAATCAGTATGCCACAAGGCCTTGCTGTACGAGCATGAAGTAGAGCTGCAGAAATCACTCGGATCAGATGCTTTGAAGCCATCAGCAATATTTAACGTGCACATGGGTGGTGAGATCATATGTTGAGGTTCAGCTCTTGATGGCAGCTGATACAGCAAAATTATAGGTGAGGAGTATGAAGCTCTCAAATTAAGTAGCTATCAAGGTTGATGATGTCACTTCCTCCCTGAACACCTGTTTCAGTTGAAACACACAGATTTGCTAATAAATATGGCAACCCCTACTTTTTGTTTACCCAAAGAGACAAAATAAAACTGCCTTATATAAGTACTTAAGTATTGCCATACTACAACAGGCCAAAGGTCCATCAAGCCCAGCATTCTGTTTCCAACAGTGGCCAATCCAGGTTTCAAGTACCTGGCAAGATCCCAAAACAGTACAGTACATTTTATGCTGCTTATCCTAGAAATATTTCAATTTAATAGACCACTATTTCCTGTTTGGGGACTTTATTTTATTTATTTATTTGTAGCATTTGTATCCCACATTTTCCCACCAATTTGCAGGCTCAATGTGGCTTACAGTTGCCGTAATGGTGGTTGCCATTTCCGGTTAACAGAATTACAAGTGGTATTGCGTTAAGGTGTGAACATACATTGTAACATGCATGGTACATTAATGGAACATAATATATAAGGAACAGCTCTTGGTATATATATATATATATATATATATATATATATATATATATATGTATATATATATATATATATATATATTAGTAAAAAAGGGCCCATGAAACGGGCGCTAGCATGTGGCTTTTTTTGTGTGTATGTGTCACAAAGTTATTTTGTGTGTGTGTGAGTGTGTGCAGGTTGTTGATGTGTGTCTTTTTTTTTTTTTTGTTTTGTTTTTTGCTTGGGGGTTGTGGGATGTGCTGTGCTGGCAAAGTGGGTTGGATTGGTGTGTGGCTTTGAGGGTGTGTTTCTGTTGTATTGTGTGTGTGTGGTTTTGTCTGTCATGGAGGTTTGTGGAGGGGGGGGTCTTTCTGTTGGTGAAATGTAAATATGGTTGTAGGGGGGTCAGCCTTTGCTGAGTGGTTTTTTTTTTCCAGGTTTTTTTTTTTGTGTTGTGCTGAGGCAGCAGTGTTGTTTTAGAGGGGCGGAAGGTAGAGGAGCACGTTCTTTGTCTGTTGGTATTTTTTGGCTGTTTCAGGGCTGCTGTAGGGGAATGCTGGAAGAGAAATGTGCTGTTGGAAGCAGTGCCATTTTTTTCCATTGGGCTGGGGTTCTGGGCATCCTGGAGGTGGGTGACGGCTTGCCTGAGGACGGGGATGGTTGTTTTAAGTTGGCGGAAGGGAGACGAGCACGGTCTCGGGCCGTCTGGGGGTGATCCGGTATGTTTGGTCCATTTCAGGCCGGCTGCAGGGGAATGCTGGAACATTTATGCGCTGCAGGAATCAGCGCCGTCTTTTTCCGGGTGCTCGGGGAATCCCCGAGGTGGGAGACAGCTTGCCTGAGGCTGGGGATGGTTGGGCACGTCCTTGGCCGCTTCGGCAAAAGGGGAAGAGGAAGGGGGTGGGGAGTTACCTGCAGCCACCTGAGAAACCATGTATTCTTTGTTTGTTTTGTATTATTAGTTTGCATTTCTGTTGAAGAAAGAGTAGATGCCTTTCGAATGATGGAGGTGGTGCGTCAGTGTGCGGTTGTTTCGTTAGTTTGGCAGCCAGTCTCCAGCGATTCCTAGGCAGGGAAGGAGTACTCCTCCCCCTTCCTTGGTCGCTGTTTGCTGCTGGCTGGGTCGCGGGTAATCCTTCCAGCTGGGCCGCAGCTTGTCCTGTTCGCCCACGTCCCAGATGGTGACGGGCACGTTGTTGTGTTTGCTATAGGCCCTCTGGCACTCTTCAGTACTGGCATTAGGCATTTAAAAATTACTCCCCCCCCCCCCCGCTCTATTTTTGCACATACCCACAGCAGGAATATTCTTCTCTCGTTCCAGCGGTGGTTCTGTGCTCTCCGTGCTGCACAGATAATGAGCCATTCTGCTGGGGAATGCTCCTCCCTTGTTGTTACGTAGTTTCCTCTGATTGGTCCGTCTTACGTTGCCTAGTGTTGCCTGGGAACGGTGTTGTGATGGTTCTTTGTGTTTCAGAATGTTGAGGGTGTTTTTTCTGATTGGTCCGTCATGCGAGGGTGGGGCAGAGAGACATGGTCAGTGTTGTGGCTTCACCACCATGAATCCATGAACCCTTCAGGGAGTGGCTGAGTGACTTCAGAACGTTGTCTTCAGAACGTTGAGGGTGAGTTTTATTATAGTAGAGGTGTGTATATATATATATATATATATATATATATATATATATACACCATGTATATACATATATATATATACCATGTATATACATACATGATAAAAAAAGAATACATTATGGTATGGCATGAAGGATCCTGAGTAATAAGTTGGATTGTAACATATATTAGGACATCGACTATAGAGAGATCCTTCTTTATAACTTTATAACCAATATCTCATATGCTTTGTCCCAAACAACTATATATTCTCCTAATCAATTTATTTCAATTTGTTTATAGTAATCACTTTGATGTACTATATTCATTCTTTTGGGGATCCTCAGATATTAATGCTGCTCTCACCATACGAACATAATGTGCAATGTTCATCCAACGAAATGGCTGAAGTGCAAATCTTCATAGATCAACTCAATTATTTTGTAGAAGTTTTTGACTTTTTAACATTTTTAACATTTTCATATACTTATTTGTGATTTAAAAAGATATATCTTAACTGTACTTTTATTGCTTGGAATAAGATTGAAAGCAGCACTTATCTTTAATACCGGCAGCTTTTAAACCACAGGAGAACCTCCGCCAACATGGCCAAGTTTCGATATCTTTCTCAGGGAAGAGGTTCTTTGAAAAACAGAGTCATTACGATCCTCATACATTTCTCTCTGGTATTTCCATCAAAAGTGATAATTCAATCTTCCTATGCATATGCGTTTACTTACAGCAAAGAATTCATACCGCTCCTGCAAATGCATATTAAAAATGTTAAAAAATCAAAAACTTCTACAAAATAACTGGATTGATCTATGAGGATTTGCGCCTCAGCCATTTCATTGGATGAACATCCCCAAAAGAATGAAGATAGTACATCAAAGTGATTACTATAAACAAATTGAAATAAATTGATTAGGAGAATATATAGTTGTTTCGGACAAAGCATATGAGATATCCTAGAAATAACCAGTGGATTTTCCCCAAAGCCAGGCTTATGGACTTTTCTTTAAGGATGCTATCCAATCCTTTTTAAAACCCCGCCAAGCTACCTTCTTTTACCACATTCTCTGGCATCAAATTCCAGAGTTTAATTGCATGTTGAGTGAAGAAATATTTTCTCCGATTCATTTTAAAATTACTACTTTGTAGCTTCATTTTTTGCCCCCTAGTCCTAGGATTTTTGGAAAGAGTAAACAAGTGATTCAATTAAGTGATAATTAAGTTGTGGGGAAGTAGAACATTTGCATAGGTTGCTGAATCAGCTTCAAAGAGCCTGTTTAAAAGAGGCCCCTTAGATTCAAAACTATATAAAGAGGAAAGGTCCCACTGAACTTTCTTTCTGAGAAGTTCTGAGAGAAGAGGACATTTCTCTTGTAAGTGAACGCTACTTTGCTTTGTGCTTTGGGAACTTAAAGATTGGGGTTTAAAGGAGGAATTGTAGGTTAGTGTTAGGCAAAAATAAAAATATAAAAAGCAATTTTATCAACTAATCTTCATAGTCTTTTCCACTTAGTTTTAAAAGCTTTGTACCACAGCAATAACAGAATCTAACAGCCACTGCAGGATCCTATTTAGCATTCCCACCCACCCTCCCCAACACCCACCCTCCCCTAGGACAACTCTTCATTTATAGTCAGTTATTTTAATTAGGGTAACAAGCAAGGAGTGCTCTTACAGAGTTTTAAATATATTTCATTACCTTCTAAGAAGGAAACACTAAATAAATCACACAATATACTATATAAACTAAAAGACACTTTTATATTAGGCTAATATCCTTAATACTGTAGCAAGTTTTAAATTGTTGAAAAACTCAAAAACACTAAGATGGAATCAGTAGTCCAGCAGCGAGAGGGGTGCTATCCAGTCTTTTGCATTGAGTGTCACATGTATGATTATCTCCCAGTTGGTGTGCCCAATGCAAAGAGCTCCTAGCTCTTAAAGAACATGTCCGTTCTCTTGAGGCTAGAGTAGCAGACTTGGTGGAGCTGAGGGAGACAGAGAGGTACATAGAGGAGACCTACAGGGATGTTGTAGAGAAGTCCCACCTCCAGTCTGGTAGCCCTTGTGCTACCCTGGAGGAGGGAGATCTCCTAGAAGGAGAGCCATCACCCTGGTGAAGTAGGAAGTACTCCTGGAGCCAGGACCTGCCCACCAGGGGATGTATTATCCTCTCACAACGAGGATATGTCTCCAAGTGCTGCCCTGGAGGGAAAGGTTAGGACAGCTGTTGTAGTTGGTGATTCGATCATTAGGCACCAGCTGGGTGGCTGGTGGACGTGAGGACCGCCTGGTGACTTGCCTGCCTGGTGCGAAGGTGGCGGACCTCACGCGTCACCTAGATAAGATTCTAGATAGTGCTGGGGAGGAGTCGGCTGTCTTGGTACATGTGGGTACCAATGACATAGGAAAATGTGGGAGAGAGGTTCTGGAAGCCAAATTTAGGCTCTTAGGTAGAAAGCTCAAATCCAGATCCTCTAGAGTAGCATTTTCTGAAATGCTACCCGTTCCACGCGCAGGGCCCAAGAGACAGGCAGAGCTCCGGAGTCTCAATGCGTGGATGAGACGATGGTGCAGGGAGGAGGGTTTTAGATATGTTAGGAACTTGTGAACATTCTGGGGAAGGGGGAGCCTATTCCGAAAGGATGGGCTCCACCTTAACCAGGGTGGGACCAGGCTGCTGGTGTCTGCTTTTAAAAAGGAGATAGAGCAGCTTTTAAACTAGAAATGGGGGGAAGGCCGACAGTCGCTCAAAAGCGCATGGTTCTGGATAAGGTATCTTACAAAGATACCTCACAAACAGGGAAGATAGGGTTTCTGGATAGTGAGGTTGCGCAACAGACCATGGTAGGCCAGGTTCCCTTAAATACAACTAAAGATCAGACAAAAGATGGCAAATCAGTAGTGTCCAGTACTAAGCATCATGCAAATAGGAACAACAAACATACTTTGAAATGTCTATATGCAAATGCTAGGCATCTAAGAAATAAGATGGGAGAGTTGGAATATATTGCACTAAATGAAAAATTGGATATAATAGGCATTACTGAGATCTGGTGGAAGGAG